>NC_135531.1:268321140-269628640 GCF_045843805.1 Urocitellus parryii
ATCAATGAGACAAAAGACAACAATTGCTTGTGAGCAACTGTCATGGGAATGTAAGTTAGTGTAGCCATTATGAAAAATGGCATGGAGATTCCTCAAAAATTAAAATTAAACCTACTCTATGATCCATCATTCCCACCACTGTGTATGTAACCAAATGAAATCATTTCAGTAATTATTATTATGTAATAATAATAATAATTATGTAATTATTATGTAATTATTTATTTTGTGGTATGTGGTAGTGAACATACTTCACCTAAGACCCTATACTTTTCAAAGAAGCTAAAATAAACATTTCTGAATATTTTCACCATGAAGAGATGATAAATGTTTAGGGTTTTTTGTTGTTGTTGTTGTTGTTTGCTTGTTTGTTTAAACCAAGGATTGAACCCAGGGTCACTTAAACATTAAGCCACATCCTCAGCCCTTTTTCATATCTTCATTTTTGACGCAAGCTTTCACTAATTTGCTTAGGACCTTGCTAAGTTGCCGAGGCTGGATTTAAACTAGTGATCTTCCTGCCTCAGCCTCCTGAACCACTGGGATTACAGGTGTGTGCCAGCAAGCCCAGTGAGAGGACAAATGTTTGAGGAGATAGATATGCTTAAATTGATTTAAATATTATGCAATGTATATAAATATATTCTATATACATTAAAACTATGCATGGTACCCCATAAATATGAAAAAAATATTATTATGTATCAGTCAAAATATATTTTAAATGAAAAAGAAGGGAAAAGGAGAAATAAATCTTAGAACAAAAGTGTACTTTGAATATCAAGCAGGAAATATCAAGATTATGCCACACCTGGTAATGAAACTGAAGAACAAGAAAAAAATCAAATCTATCAATCTCCTACTGGGTTTTATTCCTAAACATTTAATTAGTTTTTTTAAAGGAAAGACATATTTTAATTCTTATTTTTGTGAAGATTTACAGATGGTAATCCCTTTTAGCCATAATGTTTGAAAATTCTCTGCCTTTGTCTCTTTCTTTCTTCTTTTCTTAAATGTCAACCTTTTATTTCAAGATGAAATTTGAAATTGGCCATTTTTCCCCTTGGCATTATAAAGATTCATTGTCTTCTGACCTTTATTATGACTTATAAAATGTCCTCTGCCAATATAATTGTCTTTCATTTAAGGAGAAGTACATGAGTTATAAATAATTTATTATTTTTAAGATGTTGTTCACAATAATAGTAAAAATTATAAGTTAACTAAACATCAAATACAAAGAAGAATAAGGCTTTTGTGGGGAAAATCACAAAACATTTACAGAAAAGTCTGTGTAATCTCATAGATAGTCTATGTTCATGGATGTGTATAAACATGTATCCTTGAATATGTGTAATAGATATTCATTCTTTATAAATTCTATTGCATTTCAATAAGTATCCCAACATTTCTTTTAGTAAAATATAGCAATTTCATTTCACCCCAGAATTGTGATATGAAATCATGAAGGGCCCAAATTAAGACAATTTGGAAAAGGTAAGTGAGAACATATCCCACTTGGTAAAACAGATAGCAAATATATAATTAAGAGTATGATATCAACAAAGAGGAAAACTGATAAATTCATGGAACAGAATAGAAAAACTATGTTAATTTTATTTTCTGCCTTTCTTAAAGTTAGCTTTGTTTGTAGGTTTGAAAAAAATAGCTTTTCAGGCTCATTTTCAGGGACATTTCTCTTTCCACTTTATTTTTGTATTTCTTTGTCCTTGTTTTGTAATATTGGTTTCTCCCACCAGGACCTTTTAATTCTAATTTCAAACCAGAACTTAAAATGCAATTTTTGAGCCCAGTATGGTTGTGCATACCCATAATCCCAGCAACTTGGGAGGCTGAGGCACAAGGATCATAAGTTTGAGGCCATCCTAGGCAACTTAAGAAGACCCTGTTCCTAAAAATAAAGAAGGCTGGATGTCACTTGCTGGTAGAGTGCCCCTAGGTTCAGTTCCCCCATTTTGCAGAAAAAAGAAATTCATTTTGGGGGTTGCTGTTCTGTGGTGGTAAGGAGTGCCACAGATCCAGTGAAACTATCTGATTGATTCCTTCAAGGCCTAATTCTAAACCCACTTGGAAAACTTTTAATTTTTTTTTTTTAAACAAGCAAGCATCATCAGCTTGTCTTCAGACACTGAGTTCCATTCCTCCTTCTGGTAATTTTAGTCTTCATTGCCTTTTAGAAATTAGACTTTCAGTGACCACTGCTGGTTTCCAGCAATGGAGTCCAACAGGTCAGAGGATCTGGAGCTATGCTTTGCACCCCTAGTCTCCTTTCTGCTTTTCATTCACCTTTGTGAAATTTTTGGAGCAAGGGGGTGGGTGGCTATTTCAAGTCATGTGTTTATAGAGCCATCTTGAATAGAAGTCCCTTGGAGTACCATAAAGTCTTTTCAGAGTTTTCTCCCAGTGAAGTAAGAGGGTATGTATTCAGCTCTGTGAATTAAAAGCAAACAAACAAAAACAAAAACAAAACAAAACAACAACAACAAAAAACCCACCTGAATAGAAATAAAGTAAATGCCTAAGTAAGAATCAAAGTTGGAATTTAAATAAAGTCAACCAATTCTGCTTTTGGCATCTTTGCATATGGAAGCATCCAATGAAAATGAAAGATACATGCTCACAAAAATCATCAAAAATGAAGTGAGTATCCAGGCCTAACTCTTGCCTGCCCTCTGCCTAACGGACAACACAAAACTAGTAGCAGTCCTACAAAAGGAATTTTTAGATTGTGCTCTGTAAGGTCTATAGAGGTGAAATCAAGGGGGCTCTGCTTCTCTTTCCTTTTTATCTGTGACTCTCTGGAACATTTCATTTTAGAGAAATTTCTACTGCCATAAATACATTTGAAAATTTATGTTCTATCATACAATCGAACTGTAATTGCTACTTATAATGAATCTTGATATTCTTCACAATTTCCCCAAATTGTACTTGCATATAACCAGTATGGAATTAGTTTTCTTAGTCTTGTCATCTGCAAAGTGATCTTACAGTAATTACATCTTAGCATCAGTGGTAAAGGCCTACGTGAGATCCTGTGTTGAAAAACAGACCAACAAGTTGCATTGAGAGGAAGGCTAGCTGATGAACTATTCTCTCTCTTCCTAGTTGACTGGCTTTCTCTCACACAGCCTTAAAATATGGAGTTCTAATTCATGTTAAGGGGGAAACAGATTGTAGTCAACCATAAAATTTGGTTCATCAACAGATAATCAGGACCACAAATAACCCCTGGAAAGTGGCTAGGGTCCCTAATGTTAAGGGTCTTCTCAACTCAGGAGGCATTGACCTGATTTCTCTTCTCCTTTCTTGAAAATGTTTTTGATGCGGTATCAGCAAACTACCCAATGCAAAACACTTCTTGAAATGAAATATCCAGAGAGCCTTACTCAAAGAACAATCAGGATCTATGTAGAAGTCAATACATAGGTACTTGCTGAGCAAAGTGCTGGGTTTAAACCCTCTTTTAAAAATTTAGAGAGCAGATAGGTTTGGGACACATCTGAAATGCTATTTAGCAATGCAATAATCCCAGGAGAAAGCAGGAGGCATGCTGAAGGAGCGACCTGGTAGGGAAGTTCCTAGTGGCAACTCAGGGTAAGCTTCAGATGCTTCATGGAAGCCACAGGACAAGCATTTTTCTTTGGTGCAAAGGGACCCTGGTGAATATGGCACAAAGGCAGAACCACTTAGTGGTAAGAGCATGGGCTGTGATCCAGGCCACTTGAATACACATCTCATGTTCCCTGAATACAGTCCCTGATCCTGGATTTTCCTATTCTTGTGATCTTGGGCAAATTTCCTAAATTTCCTGTGTCTCAGTTTTCTCATTTGTAAAGTAGACTTTCATGAGAATACCTGCCCACATAGGGCTGTTGTGAGGACTCCAAATTTTAGTGTCTGTCAAGTATTCTCAAGAACAGTGCCTAGCATCTAATAATCACGGTTCATGTTTGTTAAATAAAACATAAAAGGATCTGAGAGTGCCTGACCTGACCTCAGTGAAGCTGCTTTGGAACTCTGCAAAGCTCTCAGTGGTGTGATGGAAAAGGGAGCTTTTTGTGTCTCCAAAACAGATGGGCTTAATTTCTTCCCCTGCTAAGATTGTCGGACTATTTCTAGATACTTATGAAAACAGTGAGCTACAGAATGGCCTTAAACTCATGTTGCTTGCTCAGTGATTTATCCAAGTTAAATTCTCATAGATGATACAGAAAGCAAATTTAGACTTAAATGCAGTATTCTAAAAAGTTCACATCTTCTCCACGTGTCTGGTCCCTATGTGATGTGAACTAAATGCACTGGTATTTGAGAACAATTGCTCTTTCTGGTGAGATGAATTAGCTCTTTCTGAAGTCCCAGGGTACTTCTGAATATGCTACCGTTTCCAATTAGGAGCTCTAAAAGAAGTTGTAATTCTTTTTTGATTCTGTGATTTATAATGTTCTGCTCTCTCATACTGAACATAATTTGGCATAAGTAGAATTAGACAAGCTACCTTGTCTGCCTAAGTTGCTATCACCTGAGCATTGATTTGAAATAGCACCTAAAGAGAAAGAGCAAATAAATCTACCGTGTATGTGGAACAATGTGGCACAGAGGTAGAGCAACTTACAGTCACAAAATTGTCAGCGAAGCCAACAAAGCTGTTCTGAGGATTTCTTTCTAGCACCAAATTACAGTCTGTCCAAACAAGGACAATTAAATTAGACTGCTTATAAATTAAACCTCTTCCACAAGCAAGATTGCTCTGCTCTAAAGAAAGTGTTGTTCTCAGGCAATAAGCAACTTCAATAATATGACAGTTGGATCTGTCACCAAACTTATAAAGCCATTCAAAAGGTCATCCTCTTCTCTCTCCCAGCTCTGGCCTCCCTCAGAGAGAATGAAATTGGCACCAGAAGCTTGGTTCAAATTAGGTTGGTGGAAGGACCATCTCAGTGCCAGGGTTTTGGTGTGCTCATCATTTTAGAGCTGTGTTTCCAAATACGTTCTCCCCCACTTACAGGAGGCCACATCGTGTTGTGTTACTGGGGGGGGGCTATCCAAGGACAGTCAAGCTCCAAAATGTTTTCTCCCTGACTCTTTCATCAGGTTTCAAGTGCTCTTCCTAGACTTGTTCTTCTGGGTTATGTTAGGGCAGGCCCAGGCAAACTTTCCCCATTAGTGGCCTTATGGTCCCTGCTGTAGCTATTTGACCCTGCCATTGTAGTGTGTGAAAGCCATCATAGACAATATGTAAACAAGTGGTCACAGCTGTGTCTCAATAAAACTTTATTTACAAAAACAGGCAGCCATATTTTGTCTGAGGGAATAGTCTGCAGACATAAAGGCAATGCAAGAGCAACAACAGAATGTTTCTAAAGAATATCAGAGAAGGGGCTAGAGATGTGGCTCAAGTGGTAGCCTGCTCACCTGGCATGCGCAGGGCCCTGGGTTCAATCCTCAGCACCACATACAAATAAAAAATAAAGATTAAAACATAAATATTAAAACTCACTCTTTCTCTCTCTCTCTCTCTCTCTCTCTCTCTCAAAAAAAAAAAGAATATCAGAGAAGCATCCACTTTTTTTTTTATAAACATGGAAGCTAAGATAACCATGGAATAATGTGCACACACTGTAAATTCCAAGATTTCTATGATCATCAAAGATGTGGGAGGAAAGGAGAACATGCCTTTATACTTTGGAATATAGTACCACAAATTAAAAACAATTATAATCAAAAGAATATGTTATTACCAGAGATTTAGAAACATATTTCCTTGAAGTATAGATATCATTAGTGTTCATAAAAATCTACAGTACAGAAGTAAGATCCTATTTGTTTTGGAGTCCTCCTGTGCTTTAAAGGTGGCAGTACAGGCCAAAGGGAAAATGACGGACTATTCAATATAGCTTTGGAACAACTGACCAGTCACCAGAAAGAAATTCATGAAGAACTCTTATCTCATAATATATAAGAAATAACGTGCAGAAGAACTGAATGTTCACATAAAATTAAAATATCAGAGGAAAATATAGGCAAATATTTGTCCAACTTTGAGGTAGAGGGGACTTTCATATACAAGACAAGAAATTCATTTTTGTTTCATTAAGAAGTGGACAGGTTTGAATACATAAAGATATAAAAGTAATGTGTAAACAAAACATAGACAAGAGGTAGAATGGGGAAAATATCCTCAGGAGTGTCCTGAATGACCTCAGAATAAAAAAAAAAAAACTATTTTCACAGGCACCCCAGGTATGTCTCTGACAGTGGCACCATTCAACCCCCACATACCGAAACTCATATTTTTAGAAAAAATTGTCCACAGAAACAAACAAGCAAACAAAAATGCAAAACCAAACTGCAGCATATACTACAAACATTAGCTCTCCTTCTGCCTTAGAATAAACAGAGTCCTTACAGGTTGTTATAGAATCTATGAAAGAAATAATCTAAGCTCCTGGAATTGAATATATAAAGACAATCATGAGTGTAGGTGTGTGTGCACACACACCTACCCTCTTATAGAAAAAATATCACAATTCGTTGGAAAAGATTCTGAATGTTAAAATAAAAATAGAAAGACCAATCTGAAGAATGAGATTAATACCTCTATATGAAATCAATTTGTAAGAAAAAAAATCAGAAATTATTGATTTTGTATGTGTGTGTATATATATTATTAATAATATATTAAAATATTATATATTATCAACAATAATATAATATAATATATATTATTGATAGTAATAAAAAATAAAAGAGTTAAAACCTTAGAAGGATGAATTTCAATAAAAATATGGTTATTGATTTTAAAATGAAGTGGAGGGAGTCAATAGCAGATCCACTAGTGCAGAAAACCAATATAGGCATTAGAAGAACAAATCAAAAAATTCTTCTGTTCTGAGACAGGAAAGCATGTAGAGTATCCATATATCTTGCCCAACTAAATTATATTAAGAAATACTATAGTTGACTACAAAGTCAATCAAAATCATGCAGTAAATAATAAGGAAGATGTTCAAATTTATGTTGAGAAATGAATTCTGAAAACCATTATTTTTATGTTATTATTTGTTGAAAAATGTTTACAGAATTGAGTGAAATTCTTGCAATTTTAGTTTTTCTTAAGAGTAATGATACATGTCTATTTATAGTGATCTGAATTTAGACAGTTTATAAAGTTTAGTAGGTAGTATCAGAGGATATAAGAATTAGTATTTTAATAAAATTATTAGTCTCTATGAGGGTTAATAGAATAGTCTATTTCTCATTTGTTAGGAAAGAATACTTTTTTAAAACAAAAAGAATTAGCAGAAAAAGGAAATGTATTACTTCCAAATCAGAAAATGTATTACTTCCAAATAAAACTTGAGCAATATGGTCTGGGGATGCAGCTCACTGGTAGAGTATTTACTTAGCACATGTGAGGTGCTGGGTTCAATCCCCAGTAGTGAGAAAAATGAAAATTGACTACATATTTCAGGTTATTAAAATTCATGTGAATAACTCATGTTCTCTTATTAAAAACAAAACTACAGATTGGATTAGGATAGACACCTAAAATAAAATTACTTACAAGAGTTAAAAGAGATGAACAAAGATATATTTGACTAGAAAGGAACCAAAATAAATTTGTCCATAAAGATTATCATTAGAAAAACTACAGCCCCAAATTAGAAGCCATCTGGTGTCCAGATATAGGGCTCTGGTTAACTAGCATATGGCATACTCACACAGTGCAATGCTAACAATTAATCTTGAATATTCAGTGTTAGGTGAATAAAGTAGTTTACAAAACAATATTCTATGAATGGTCCACAAAGTGACAATGTGAATGATATTTTGAAAATACGACTGCAGATCCTATAGTTCAAGTATCTTGAAGTGGCCTGAATTGTATCTTTGCTTCATAAATAGCCTGGTAAGAATGCAACTAATTATACAACACCCTTCATAGTCTGTTCATGTATATAAGAACATGAGGTAGCCAGGCACGGTGGTGCATGCCTGTAATCCCAGTGGCTTGGGAGGCTGAGGTGGGAGCATCACAAGTTCCAAGTCAGTATCAGCCAGGCACCAAGCAACTTAGCAAGACACTGTCTCAAAAAAAGACATAAAACTGGCTAGGGGGAGGCTCAGTGGTTAAATGCTTCTGAGTTCAATCACCAATACCCCCCCCATACACACACACAAAAAGAACATGAGATAAATGTGTGTGTACGTGTGTGGCACAGATTCATATCTTGGCTGGGTATAAAAAAAGACAGTAACTTTAGAGGTGACTTAAGATGAACTTTACCAAAAAGTGGAGTAAGAAGTGTTCAGTTGCAGGGTAGCAAACAAATATAGTAGAATCTCTAGGGAAGTAAAAGTGCTAAAGCATTTTTTGAGGGGTACAGTGGATTGAACACAGAGATGCTTTACCACTAAATTATATCCCAGCTTTTATTAGTTTTTGTTTTGAGACAGGGTCTTATTAAGTTGTTTCAGGTTTCACTAAGGTTGACCTCAAACTTGTGATCCTCTTGCCTCAGCCTTCCAAATTGGTGGAATTATAGGTGTGTGCCACCAGGTCCAGAAAAGTGCAAAAGCATTTGATGTACGTGGATCATATGTACAAAGAGAAGACTTTTCCACTTGACCTTGGGATATTACTGTCTCAGAAGCCCACAGTTTTAGGGTAATTTTATAGCTGATGTAAGTTGTCCTTGTCATTCCATGTCGCTAAGAAAATCTGAAATAAATCCTCATCATTGATAGGAATCTGAAATGTTCCTTTTGTGAGACCATATAGAACTATATGTATACATATATATATATCCATTCATAGCATAAACCCACTACTTATATGCATAAAGAAAACCTGAAAATGCATGCAATGAGCAGTGAAATTGCTCATGATTTTTATTTCATTCTTATTACATATCTGTATTATCTAATTTTCTATAATGACTTTGTAGGATTTATGCACTAGCAAAACAATAAGAAGTACTTCAAATTTAAATTTAATTTAAAGGCAAATTAATTTTATGGGTGAACAACAATACTTCTTAAGTAACAAAGTAATATGCATAGATATGCTTTAAAATTATTCATATTCTTTGACCCAATCTTTGTACTTCTGGGAACTGACTCTAAAAATTATCTTTAATATACAAAAAGCTTTATGTACAAAGTTATTCATCAAAGTATTATTTATAGCCATTCAGAACTGGAAGCAATATTCATCAAATGAAATTTGGAAATGTCATTTATTAGAA
This sequence comes from Urocitellus parryii, assembly GCF_045843805.1. Lineage (NCBI taxonomy): Eukaryota > Metazoa > Chordata > Mammalia > Rodentia > Sciuridae > Urocitellus > Urocitellus parryii. Next base: position 268,330,413 of record NC_135531.1, read on the forward strand.
TACTGTGGAATAAAAGATAATGTATATCAAGGGTTTATAATAATGTGGGAAACTGCTTAGGAATGAATGGAAAATTACAACTAAGTACCATTTTTATGATGAAAAATTATATGTTACATATTTTAAAAAATAAAAATATAAGAAAGTACAGGCGATAAGTGTCAAAGATTTTTTTTCTCCTTCTCCATGAGATTCAGCTGTAAACGATCTTCCCCTTCCTTCTATCCCAGATTCGAAAATCCCTGAATTACAGTACCCAGCCAATGTTCAAGAGCCTGCACAGAGACCCAGTGTCCTGGCAGATCACCCATCCCTTGATGTCCAGCTCAGCCACTTTCAACTGGTGAAAACCATTTGTAGGGACTCAGTACTCTCTGAGAATGGAAAAAGAGAGAATGATGGGAAGAAAGAAAAGAAAAGCCCTGACCACAGGAAGCACTCTTATTCCTTCATCTCACTGGGGGTGACGGCAAGTGTATCAAGCCTGAGGTGAGGGCGAAGCTTTGGTAGATTTTCCTGGTTCGTGAGCTTGCTCCAATGAACCATCTTGCTCTAAGACCCAAGAGTATCACTGAAAAAGATACTAGGACCCTGTGGAGTGAAGAAAAAGGGTGGTAGTTTAACTGGGTTTCTCTAAGACATGTTCCTGTATCCAACTTAATTCATAAATATTTATTAAAGAAGAACTCACTGTCACTTAGTCAGCAATACTTCGTACCTGGCATGTGGTGCGCACTGTGCTAGACTGATTGTACCTGTCTTCAGTTTGAGGGGAAGTCACACTTAAATTTAAATATCATATAATATTTAAACACTGACTAGGTATTTGATAACTTGAAGACACTCATCAACTTTTAGAAGAGTGACAATGTGGAAAATATTTTGTGTGTTTTTTAAAAAGAAAGAGTCCTTTGCCTTTAGAGGTACAAACTAAAGTATTAGGAGAAACTGTGATATTGAAGGAGGAATTGGGACAGGATAAAGATGCAAACGATAAAAAGAGATTCATTTGCTGTTAATTGTAAAAGCAAGGTGGAAGAAATGGGGATTCATTACACTCTACTTTGTGCAAGTTTGGAAATTTCCATGACAAAAGATTTTTTTGTGTGTGAACACAAAGAAAATCAGATGCCGTTAAGTAAAAAGCAATTGCCCAGAAACAGGAAACATGAACAGAAATGACTGTTTCTGAAAGAAAGGAACATAGAATTAGGAAAATGAATAGCAGGGAACTTGGCCTAGACTCCTAGGTGCAGGACTGCATGGAATATTCTAGAACCAAATGATGATTGGGGGGGGGGATACAATAGTTCAAGTTATGTGAGGTTAGTTCAGAGGTTGGACAGGTCCAGACCATTCAAGGAAGCTTTAGACCATCCAAAACAACAGGAAGCCATTAAAATTCACTCACATGATTATATGTTCATTTTGCAAAGAACACCAAGGAAGTAATGAAAAGAACAAATGGAAGGGAACAAAAGGGCATAGTTAGAGAAGATTCCTCCTGCCTGTCTGCCCTGAACTGAAACATTAGATTCCAGTGTTTTGACTCTGATGTCCTTTGGGATGCATCTTTACCTATGTGTGCTGCTATAGGAAAATACCTGAGATTGAGTAATTTATAAAGAAATTACATTTATTTCTCACAGTTCTGGAGACTCAGAAGTCCAAGGTCAAGGTACCAGCAGATTTGGTGTCTAGTAAGGACCCAAGGTCTCTTATTCCAAGATGGTGCCTCGAACGTTGTCCGCTGGAGGGAAGAATGGTTTGTTTTTAGATGGTGGAAGGTGGAAAGGCAAAGAGGTACAAGGAGACCAAAATTGACCTTTTATAACAGCAATAATCCCACCCATGAGAGCAGAATCCTATGACCTAATCACCTCATAAAGGCTTCAACTTTTTATATTGTACAAAAGCAATTAATTTCGACATGAGCCAGATGCAGTGGCTCATGCCTGTAATCTCAGCAGCTCAGGAGGCTGAGGCAGAAGGATCACAAATCTAAGGCCAACCTCATCATCTTAGCAAGGTGCTAAACAACTTAGTGAGTCCCAGTTTTAAAATAAAAGGGCTGGGAAAGTAGCCCAGTGGTTAAGCAACACTGGGTTCAATCCCTAGTACAAAGAAAAAAAAATCCAACATGAGTTTAGAGGAGACTAAATGTTCAAACCTTGGAAGACTGAAACCATATTACTGGCTCTCCTGTTCTCAGACCTTGGAAATTAGTCTAGAACTCTACCCTAGGTTCTTCTGCGTCCCCAGCCTGCCAACTCACATTGCACATCTTGAGAATTTCCAGCCTCCAAAGTTATAACAAATCCTTCCTATTTGCTCTGTTCTTCTAGAAAATGCTGACTAATGAAGAGATATTTTGTGATATAATTGTAAATAAAAATAGGTCTCATGTACCTCTTCTTAGTCTGTTTACACTGCTATAACAAAACACCTCAGACTAGGTAATTTATAAACAAAGGAGAGTTATTTATTAGAGTTCTGAGTTCTAGGATGTCAAAGATCAAAGTGCTCTCAGGATTGGTGTCTGGTAAAGGTCCTGTCTTCAGTTCATGGTGGCCAGCCTCAGTTGTTCTTTCTCCTACAGAGGACAGAGACTTCATCCTCAGAGGGCAACAGGATGGAAAAGCAAGAGAACACTCCTCTCGTTCTTTAGACCTTTAGTAAGAGCAACAATCCTATTTATGAGGGTTGTGCTTTCACGACTTGATCACTTCCCAAGGACACATCTCTTACTATGGTAGCCTTGGGGATTAGGCTTCAGCATAGATTTTGGAGGAAACATGGTCACTCCAGAACTGTGAGAAATAAATGTAATTTCTTTATAAATTACTCAATCTCAGGTATTTTCTTACAGTAGCACATATAGGTAAAGATAGGCATGATATATACTTCCACCTCATTTCCTCCAGTGGTAACATCTTAAAAAGAATAGGACTTTATCACCATCAGGATATTCTTCTTATCTTACTCAGGTTTCCCATTTTTCTCTTGGGTGTGTGTCTGCATGTCTGAGAGTTGAGTTCTATGTGATCTGTCATGTATAGACATCTGTGCATTTATCACCTCAGTCAAGATACAAAACAATTCCATTACCCAAAGGACCTGTGTTCGTCAGTTCTCCATCACTATGACAAAGTATCTGCAAAAATTAACGTAGAGGGAGGGAGGATTTATTTTGGCTCCCAGTTCCAGAGGTTTCAGTCCCTGATTGCTGGGCCCCATTACTTTGGGTCTGTGGTGAGGAAGAACATTGTAGCAGAAGGATGTGGTGAAGCAAAGCTGCTCCACAGGAAGCAAAGGAAGTGAGGAAGAAAGGTTCCAGAGACAAAAGATCCCCTTCAGGACACTCCAGTGCCTCTTTCATGGACGCTCCACCCACCTCCTAATGTTTCACTGCCTCCAAATACCACCACTAGCTGGGACCAATCCTTTAACATGTGAGCCTTTGGGGAACATTTCAGATCCAAACTACAACAGGATGAGAGATGTCGTTTTTCATAGACAAATTTGCTATAGCTCAATTCACAACAGCTAAGCTATGGAAACAACCTAGGTGCCCTTTAACAGATGAATGGATAAAGAAAATATGATATATATATATATCATATTTTCCATTATATATATAATATTCCATTATATATATAATATTCCATTATATATCTATATATAATATTCATATATATAATGGAATATTACTCGGCCATAAAGAAGAATACAATTATGGCATTTTTCAGTAAATGGATGAAACTGGAGACTATTATGCTAAGTGAAATAAATCAATTCCAAAAACACAAAGGTCAAATGTTCTCTCTCACTTGCTGATACTAAAACACAATAAATAAAATAAAACTAACGTGTCCAGGGCAAACAGGCTATAACCAGAGCTGCAAGAAATGGAAACCACTGAAAGACATTTTTCTCTGTCCACTTAGGCGAAAATATTGTAAGAAGTTCATTGGTTTAGACAAAGGGGAATAAAGGGAAGGGAAGGGGCATGGGAATAGGAAAGACAATAGAATGAATCAAACATAACTTTCTTATGTTCATACATGAATGCACAACCAGTGTAATTCCACATCATGTACAACTGCAAGAATGGGAAGTTAATATGTCAAAATATATTCTACTTTCATGTGTATCTAAAAAGAATAAGAAAATATGCTTAAAAATTGAATGAAGTTTTGTAATTAACTACTTGAGTTTCCTCCTGTCCTCTGCCTTTTACATCATGTAAATTTATCACCAAGGGTTTCCTTCCTTCTCAAACTAGGAAACATGGGCTTCGAGATTCACAGCAGTATGGTGTACCAAAGGCACGTTATCACCAGGAGAGAGTACAGTCTGGATTGAACCAGACTGGCCTTGTATCTTATGACCTTGAGTTAGCCATGCTGCTTGACTTTTCTAAGATTTGTTTCCTTTTCTGCAAAATCCATGACAGAATAATCATTTCATGAGATCATTGTAAGAAAATATGTAAAAACAGCACAATTTGTGATACAAAATAGGCACTAATGAAAATGGGTGCTGTTACCATGGAGATGATAACCTGTGATATTGGTGATTAATCTTTTTTTTTTTTTTTTTTTTTGTATCAGGGATTGAACTCAGAGTCACTCAACTACTGAGCCATATCCCCAGTCCCATTTTGTGTTTTTTTTTGAACTTGGTAATCCTCTTGCCTCAGCGTCCTGAGCCCCTGGGATTACAGGCACGTATCACCACAATGGGTTCAGATTACTCTTAATTACTGGAAGAAATCATGAGAAAGGTGTAAAACAAACAATAATTAATGGGGAAAGACATTTATATATATATATATATATATATATATATATATATATTTTTTTTTTTTTTTTTTTGTCAACGTCAAATACCAATTTCACTCTACTCAGTAAAGAGGGTTAAACTGATGACTGCTAAGTTCACTGAGAAATCATAAGAGATGCAAAAAAAAAATCATCAATATTCTCTTTCCTAAATCTGTTACATAGAAATCCCAAGTCCAACTCATATTTTCTAAGTTAATTAGAAATCAGATAAAATCAATGTTATAGGGAAAGCACTGAAAATAAAACTAACGTGTCCAGGGCAAACAGGCTGTAACCAGAGCTGCAAGAAGTGGAAACGGCTGAGAGCCATTTTTCTCTGTCCACTTAGGCGAAAGCATTGTAAGAAGATGCTACAACACTTAACAATCTGGAAGAGTGATAATTTGTCGAGACCTGCCCTCAGACCTGGAGCATCTAATGAAAATGTGCAATCCTCTGATCTGGGAGGAATTGTTCTCTGCCACCCCTCATTTCTGCTCAGGCTGAGAAGATCACAGTCTCCACCCCTATCAGCGTGTGCCACAGTCACCATGTCAGCAGGCCTGGTTCAGCCTCCAGCCAGAAACCTTCGTCCCCAGAGCGGCTCATGTCTTTATGTCCTGTCTCACCAGGGCGGGCCGGATGATGGCTTTGAACATTGCTTCAAGCCCCATAATTCCTAATAGCTTAGAGCCCTTCTCACAATATTAAGAGTAGATGATTGAATGTCTGTCCAGGCAGGGCCTGCTCCTTGAAGCAACTGTCCCCTAAGAAGAAATCCACAACTCCATGGGGTGAGATATTTCAAGATGTTCTTAATGAGACGCATTTATAGATCTTGGTGAAGGTTAAACATGGTTTATATGGGGACTGAAGTATCAATAAATAGTATTTATATTCTTCAGTCAAATCTTGAAACAAGTAACAGGTTTATTACATGCCTTAGGTGTGGAGAAGTGATGAGTTCTGCACTACTAACATCCAAGTTGTACCCACTCATCTGCTCAGGCTCAGACAGGACAGGGCCCGTGGGGGCCTCCTGGAAGCCGGAACCATAAAGCTTGTGGTATGGAATAAGACAGCAGAAGCCTATGGGTTGCTCAAGCCCCAAAAGCAGGGCGTAGGAAGGGCATGGACTTTGTATTCCCAAGTCCTCAACCAGGTCTCCAAAATGGTAAGAATCAGCCCTCCTCTGTGTGGGAAGCAGAAAGTGGCCACGGTGGGTAGCTGATGAACCTGGGTCTAGGAACAGGAAAGCCCAGGAGGGAGGGACAGCTTTTTCCCTCTTAGGACCCATCCCAGTCTTCTCCTTCCTCAGTGCCACTGGTGATTTGGGTCAGATGTGGGACTGCCCTGCACATGGTAGTATAGTGAGCAACACCCCTCGCTTCTGTCCCCTAGCTATCAGTAGCACATGCCCCCACAATCCAAAATGTTGTCACAATCCAAAATGTCTCCAGATACTTCCAAACGTCCCCTTGTTGACGAGGGAGAAATAGCCCTAGGTTGAGCACACTTGCTTAGACTTCAGTTCTATTTGCTGTATTGGTTCACTCTGAATGGTTCTGTGGAGTGCACTGTGCACCAGACTTTAGAGAATAAAGGTGATGAAGATCTAGTTTTGTCCTTAAGGAGCTTGTGCCTAATGCATTTACAGTGACATGTCTGAGGAGGTCCTAGGTGGTGCACACAAATGCCTATGATTCCCCAGCAATGGCCTGATTCAAAGAAAATCCAGTTTGCCCACGTGGACATAGATCTGTCATTTCTTCTTTAAAGAACTGCCTCCTAAGGAGACAGGTATCTCTCTATAGGTCTTTCAGTTTCTGTTCCCAGAATGACCAGTACTCAGGCTTGACATTAGAGCATATGCCTGCAGCCCATCGCAAGTTGTTGTTTTCTGGAGTAATGGGGCTCTTCCACCCTGTCTCCATGGCACGGGGGAGATCAAAGGCATATATTTCACAACAAATATTAAGGCCTGAACAGCTTAATCTTGACAGAAGGCAGAGTCTCGGGGGAAAATGTGGAATTTAAACAAAAATCACTCACTAATGACCTTACTCGGTATTTCTGAATTTTACATACCAAATAGAATATGCCATTCACTGATATGATTGTTATACTTAGCAGATCATGTCAAAGAGTCATTTTTTTTTTGTAGAAGTAGCATTTCATTTCCACTATCTCAGCTTCATGGCAAGATGGTGGTGGCCTAAATGTTGGCCCGGTAAAGGAAACATTTTCTATGGGATCTTTTCCATAAAGGTGTCAGATATCTGGGACACAAAATGATGGTGAGATTTGGGGCTGACTTTTTAAAAAATGACCTCAGTGGAACAAGAAAGAAAATAATGTCTTTTTATAATAGTAGCTCTCACATTTTCGAGGGCACAGGCCATTTTCATGAAAGATGCTTTTGAGCCTTCCTACTTTATAGTGCATAGAAACATCACCAGGAAAAATGGGGATGTGGTTCTTGGATCTAATAGGATGCTGAATTAGGGTGAGGGCTGGAGAAGAGACAGCAGGAGTCAGAGCACATTCGTTCTAGATGCAGACTCACTTTTTGTCTGTGAGACGATTTTTGATGTCATTTTCCTTTAATTTTATTAAGGCTTAACAATGAGATTCTCTCTCTGAGTCTGAGTTTCCTTACTTTAAAATAAAGGGTTTAGGCGAGATTCAAGTTCCCTAAGAATTCTTACAACCTAGGTTCTGGAAGATCTGTCATAATCCACTGAACATGTAGAATTTTACACACACACACACACACACACATACATACACACGCGCACACACACTCGCTCAGCATACATGTGCACACAGGCCTGAGCTACCCAAGCTGGGTAAATCTGCAAAGAAACACTAAAGAGAGGGCATCACTGTTTTGAAAAGAAAAGACAGAACTACAGTGAATAGAATAAATATTTCAAATTTGAAGCTCTCAGAGACTTAATATCATGGTGCAGTTAGTATAAAATGATAACAAAAATTATTCCTGGCTAATGATAGTGGATCTTTCTTGGAAATACCATTTGATATTTTGTTTGATTGGACAATTCTGGAATTTAAAATGTTCTTCAGTATTGAGTAAAACATTTTCAAGTAATGATTGATTTTTCTTGATTAAGGATAGGAGACTGGTGAATTGCTATTGGAGAAAAAAAATATTAGCACTGTGGTTTCATTTGTGATATGAATGATCCTCCTTTGAATGTTGATATTCTGGAATATTCTCTTGAGTACTCTTCATTAATGTTCTGCAGTGCGTCTGGGGAACAGTGGCACTAAGCCTGGATGCTTCTTTTCCCGTGTAATAAAAAGGCACAAAAGGAACAAAAAAGAGTTCATTGCTTTTCCATGAATGTCTAAGAAGAGACTCTGAGAGATACCACATACTGGACTAATGCATTTACGTTGCAGTCAAGACTAGGTCTGACTTATTTTTTGAGACTTTGTTTAATTTTGAGCCCCCGACTCTGGTTAATCACTGACAATTTTTTCCTATAATTATAATCTGTTGAAATTTCAGACACACAAGAGGCTGTAAACTTCTTTTAAGTCCTGTTGGTAGAGTACATGTTATTCAGACAGTTTAAAAATCCACCAAGAGTGAAAAATGTGGAGGAGAGGAAATTGACCAGACCCTGGGAGTGAGAACGTTATGGGGATCAATCCAGAGGCCAAGACACAGCATCCCTGGGACATGCAGGCTACTCATGCTCCAGCCCGTGCCCAGGCGATCCCAGGCACAGCCTTGGAATCTTTTGCAAGCCAGGCAGCCATGACCACTCAATTATCCTGGGCACTAGAGAGGAAACCTATTTCCCATTTTGGGGGACAGGATTTATGAGATTAAAAGGCAAGAAATCATGGACAGCTGAATCAAAAATATTTCTGAATACTCACCAGGCAGGTGGCCTAGAAGGTCTGATCGGAAAGATGCCTGAGACATAAATTTTACAAATGAGGAAGCTAAGTTTCAGAAGGCCGTTCCCTGACAAACACCAATATAATTGATGACAACCATAAATAGCATGTTTCAATGGCATCACCATGAACACTGTCCCACCCATCAATCAGAAGCATGCATCTGCATTTTAAGATATGCCCATAATTGCTTATTATTCAAGTTGACTGTTAGAAAAGCACTCTTGGTCCTATATACTGTGAGTAATTGAGTCTCTACTCTATATTGTTAAATGATTTGCATGATCTGGACCCCAAGGCCCTAGCATGACAGTTCCCTCTTTTCTCATTACTGGCTATTCACAGCATCCAAAGACGCGACAGAGGCCTCAACTATGCCGCCCTGGATCACTGCCAGGCCCCAGGCATTGAAGCCATACTTGCTGCAATTCTCTTTGGCTAAGAGGCACATGTTAAAATGGATACAAGGATCCCAAAGCAATTGCCTTGTAGGACACTTAAACAAAGGCGACTGAACACAAGGTGGACAAGGGAATGCTTTCAAGAACCTTGAAATTGAATTTGGAGTCACTAATACAGCTGGGAAATGATAGTGCTGAATGTCTCAAGGTCACTTGCCACAGAGAAGGGGGCCTTATTTCAAAGAAATTGCCCTGTCTTCCAAGATAAAAAGGAGACATGTATACAGCAAAAAGAAAGAGCAGCTGCTACAGAGCACTACCCAGGGAGAGCTGCAAAACAAATCATCAGTGGGAGAGGGAGTGAGGGACATCACAAATTTCTTCCCTCATTGGGCAAGAAGAGCTCTCTCTTTTAATTCACGGCAGAAAAAAATAGGCTGGATCCAAGTGGCCATGCAGTCCCAGTAGGAACATTTGCATTTATAGGAAAAGTGGGAGGATAACATAATTTTCTCCACGGTGCCGAGATCTATGCGTCCTTTTCACTTGCAGCTGGATCATGAAGGCAGAAACTTGTTTGGAATCATCTTGGACCACACAGTTCTCACATTCAGTTCATACTCCCAGAAGTATCTTCTATATATGGATCAGATCTCCAGAAGATTCCTGGAGATACAGTTAATAGATTGAAATCTCTCTTTTCTCTGGAGATGGGGAGATATTATGGAATTCAGTTTTTCTCTGATCCTTTCCTCTAGGACTTTAAATTTCACGTTTCAGGTTGTCTATGATCCCTTTTGAGTTGATGGGTGGTGTAGGGTGGGAGATATGAATCCAGATTTGAATTTGCATATGGATACCTAATTGCTCCAGCACAATTTGCTGAAAAGACTGTCCTTTCTCCACCAAACTACCTCTTTGACTTTGAAAAGTCAAAGATATGTGCCTGGCTATTTCCAGACTTTCCATCCTGTTCTACTGGTCTGTATGTCTGTCCTTTTGCTATTACTGCACAAGCTTGAAACTGTGCCTGTTTTAGTAACCTTTTTTTTGCCACTGTGACCAAAAGATGTGACAAGAACAATTTTAAAGAATGAAAAGTTTATTTTGGGCTTACCGTTTCAGAGGTTCAGTCCATGGTTAGCTGACTCCATTTCTTTGAGCCTGAGATGAATGAGGCAGAACACCATGGAGGAGGGGGTGAAGGAGGAAAGCAACTCAGGCACCAAGGAGGCAGAGAGCTCACCAGGGACAAAATATAACCCCCATATGCATGCCCTCAGTAGCCCACCTCCTCCAGCCACATCCTACCCGCCTATAGTTACCTCCCAGTTAATCCCTGTCAATGGATTAAAGCATTGATTAAGTTAAGGCTCTCCTACCATGAACTTTTCACCTCTAAACATTCTTACAGTATCTTACACATGAGTTTTGCAGAGACATCTCATAACTAAATCACAGTAGAACCTTTCTAGAAAATTTTGAAGTCAAGAGATATGAGTCCTTTTCCAAATTGTTTTCTTATATAGTTCTCTTGCCTTGCCATTTACATTTTAGAATCCGCTTATCTATTTATGTATACACACACACACCCTGCTGGATATTTAAATTAAAATAGGATCAAATTCATATCTCTGTGTTATTGTTTTAAGGTTAACTGCCTCATGAGCTTATATTGATACTTCTATGTAATTCAAATTCAAGACTACAAAGTTTTTAACTTAACTTCTTCTCTGTGACACCTGAGTCTCCCTTCTTCCATAACAAATGCCCTGGTTCTCCAGGACACTGAGGATGATAGAGTTGAATAATCCACAATTACTTATTTACTTTATCCCACATTGCACACATAGTCTCTGCCCGGTATACTCATATTATCACCGCCAACGTAAAGACTAATAATGTTTAAAAGCTCTTTTTGCATCTTTGTTCTCCCTCTGTTATAATTGTATGATATCTGCATTGTCTGAACATATAATTGTTGTATAATAAATGCTGCTCTCCCTTAATTAAGATTCTTTTTTCTCAAAGGCACACTTCAATCCATTTATTCAATGTGGTTATATTCTGCCTCCTTCAAAGATGATTTGAAGCTGCCTTGAAAGGGGGAAAACACAGATGAGAAAAAAACAAGGAAGCAAATATTCTAATCATAGTTTAAATACGTGTTGTGATTAAACACAATATTTGGCTCCATGCATCCCAATAGTCTAGTAGAAGATTGAAACGTGACAAGTTACATAAACCATTGTTGTTTAAAGACATTTTTTAAATTTTTATTTGCTTTTTTCCTTAAGTCCAACTACAGAAAACATTTTTCATGTTATATCTATAAAAGGCAAAATTTAAGATTCATAATAGAAGTCTCAAAAGGGACTCATAGAAATGCAAAGTGAAATTAGTAGAAAAAAATCCAACACATAAAACTAAAGTACAAATCAATAAACTTGAGAGATGTTTTAGGGAAAGGCTACTTATTCTGTTTTTAAATACCTTGTTAGGTTAGAAATATAGTTGTTTCTATCTACATATATTTTGTATTATCTATTATAATTTACATATTGATTTTAATATGTAAAATATATAATGTATATGCATACATATTTTTCTTATCTAATTAGGAAGAATTCCCTGGCCAAAATATTATTTTCTAGAGCCCTAGCTGATTCTTTGAACCAAGAGAAGACAATTATAATCAGCCACTCCTTAAAGCTGTCCAGACTCTCCTCTGCTACCATGCTTATGCCATGTGAAAGCAAAGTTGGCATCAAGTTCAGGAGCAAGACGGAGAAGGCATTAACTGCGGATAGAACCACGTGGGAAGAAGGAGTGAACGGATGAGAACCTCTGAAGTAGACATGTGACTAGTGGAGGGCCAGTGAGAAAGGAGTCTTAGTGACTCATTCAATGAGGAGAGAGGGTCATTGTGCCCTTGTCTGCTCAATGAAAAACTCTTAAAGACCTACAGGGAACAAGCGGGCCTTAGAAAATTCTGAATTGTTAAGGGGAGGGTGGCTTCATGGACAGTAGATAGTACGATTATAGGAAAGGCATTCTGAATGGGAACAGGATATAGATAATATAGATAGGTGAAGCAAAAATAAAAGTTTCCTGTATTCTCTATCGAGCTGAAATTGTATTTGATAAAAAGTTGATTGCCAGAATATTCTGTGTGTGAAACCGTGCTTCATGACCTTGCTTTATGAACACCATTTAGTTACTCTTTGTCTGGGAAGGGGTCCACAGGTCCATTACCAGATAACTACATTTTGTTAACCAGTTAAGGGCTGATGGGCTCTCTCACAAAACCTTGAGTTTACACAGAATGGAGAATCTCACATTTTTATGCCAATGTCTTGACTTATCTCTTGTTACTCCTTATTTCATTTCAGGACTTTGAAGTCATTTTGACCTCTTAATACCTTCAGGGTCACAAGTGACCTGAAACATTCTTCACTGCACAGGGAATTGACTGGGAACTCTTGATAGGTCTTTGGTCAATCATTTAAGAAAATACATTTCATCTAAGACATTCCTGGAAATTTTTCATCTTACTTAATTATTCTGTGTACCCTTTTGCTTCCCACACACGACATAGAGACATAGAGGTTAATGTGAAAGGAGCACATCAATTTACTAAAGAAATCAAGTTGTGTTACCAATAGGTATAAGGGTTAAGTTTATTATTAACACTAATTTCTTATGTTCTTTCCTTATGACTCCTAAGTAATAAATTATTTGCATTCATGTATTATTGAAATTTCATGTGAATAATAACAAAAGTCCCTCACTGGTAGATTCCTTACCAGCAGGAAATCAGGGTTTCACTTGAAAAGCCTAGAAGAGACATTTTCAGAATAATTCAAGATAGATAGAAAATTTAGTATATTGGAAAAAACAGTAGACTTGGAACCACATGCATGCTTTAATCTTAGGTCTGGACCCTACAGCTTCCATCATATTGGCTAAGTCATTGAATATCTTTTGACCTTGATTTCCCCAATTTTAAAAATTGATTTAATAATTACCTCATAAGATTATGGCCATAATGGAATGAAAAAATGTTTGACAAAGTCCTTGGTAAATGGGAGGGTATTCTGTAACTGTAACCAGTCTGTGTGTGTGTGTGTGTGTGTGCGCACCTATTTATAAAACTCTGGGTCTGCTTTGTTTGCTCACAAATTCACTTCATGCTGTTCTGGGCTGGGGCCTGCCTTCCTGCTGCCATGTTTCCACAAACAGCTGTCATTCCTCCCACCTGGTGAGAATGATTGGCTTGGGGATGACCCTTCTAAGCCCTGCAGGGAGATGGAGCCAGGGAGCTGTGGGCAGAGTGAGAGACGCCCAGGCCTTGACAGTTTCTAACTCCTAAGAACAACAGCAAACCCAGCAGCTCTTCCTTTCATCTTCAGGACAAGACATGGGCTGCTTTAAGATTACAGATGCTATTGATGTGGGTAGGAGCAGAAGTGACCTTACATACTAATATATTTTCATCAGCTTTTAAAAGAAATCCCTCCATCCACAGCCTCCTCTTCCTCTTATACCCGATGGTTATGTACCAAACATGCCATTAAAGAATAAATTTTTCTTTTTGCTGACAAACAAAATCAGATGCTAATCAATAGGAATTCAGTTGGCAGAGATGTTTTGCTCATCAGTGAAATTACATCTGGATCTTGTTGGCTTGATGGTAGGAAATCCTTTTGATGGGAAGTTAAAAAAAATGTTCTCTGTCACTTATCATAAGAAAAAAAAATCTCAATAATCAATCACTCAAGCAAACAAGCAAAACACACTCAGTTTTGGGGTGTTAGGAGCCAATTTTATCACTGTTTTTCCCCACTCTTCAATTTAATATAAGTAAATAAGATACAATTAATAAATTTACTTATGCAAAATTTAAATGCTCTTTCTAGGTGATTACTCTCAAAAACAGTAAGGGCCTAACCAGGCCTGTCCTGCCCTATTGTTTTTCCCTACCTCAGCAAGTCTCTTAAGTCACAACTGACCCTTTCAGTCACATAAAGTTACTAACCTAACTTTAGCCATTGTTAACCCTTTAAAGAAAGCCGGGAATCATTAGCATCTACTAACAATAAGCCTCCCCAGGTGGTCTTACTTAAAGGTAGAACCCCCTCATCCATCACTGAGGGTCCATCAACTGAATTGTAGATCTAGGTTGAGGTTGACTTGTTATTAACTAAGCTCTTAACACATCAAAAGGAAGTCACTCATTCCCTCTTTTCACCAAATATGGTGAACATAATACACTGAGGGAAAAAAAAAAACCTACCAAAAACATAAGCACTGATATAATTTGCAATGGCCATTAAAATAGAATATTGAATGCCACGCCCCTTTACCGTGCTCTCTACCTCTCCTTTTCTCTTTTTAGCTGACCACACATTCCCATATATCTGTTTACCTTATCTGCATAGAACTCCTAAGAAATAGAACCATTAGAAGGATATTTGAGTGTTATAAGTAAGATTAGGGACTTTTCAAGATCACATTGAGATCTCAGATGCATTGAGAAAGGATGCATCTGAGATTCAAGCCCAGGTTTTGAAACACTCAAGGCAGGGTATTCTCTGTATTTCTAACTACTCCATTCTTATTTAATTTATGGATGAAATGTCTGGTGGTCCATCCAAACCTGACTGATGTGCTCACTAGAATCAGTTACAAGTACAAAAGTCCAAGCAAGCAAAACAGCATATTGAAAACAATTTCAAAATTCTGGGAGAACTACCAAAAATATCAATAAGAATAAGCATTTTCTAGCTTAATCCTTCACATAAATAGATGCTACTGCTGACAGTGTTTCTTCCCAGAGCTGGACTTCCCACTGTCAGCAAGACACATGCTGAGATATTTACAGTGATTGTGTTTTACATCACACCATCTATATCCTCGTTGGCTTTCTCAGCATTCTCTGAGCAAGATGGGATAAAAGGCTGGTATCACACAGAGATGACCTCAAAAGCCCCAGACTGGGCATTGTCAGTATCACATGTTCTTCCCAGCTCCTAGTTTTTGAATCCCTGCTCTGACAACTGGATGGATTGTTAGGCATTTGCTGGGGTATTATAGCTCGAAATGCTAAACTCACTTCTTACAGACAAGAAGTGAGTTTCCAGTCGTCCTAGCTCCAGGCTCAGTCAGAGCCGATTATTTACTTGCCTGGAATCCAACAGGAAGGACCATCACCAAGGCTCACCCGAGTGCTCCAGAAATTGAGATTCACTCTGACACCAAGTTGGGTGGATGAAGTGTGGAACAGGGTATCACCATTCCAAAACCCTGAATTGCAAAACAAATAGAAACCATTTCTTAGGGAGGAGAATTAGTGGAAGGTAAAGGCTAGCGAAGGGGGCTATAAGAATGAATAAAGATATTGGTTTAACATAGGCTTAAGAAATCTAAGAGGATCCTCTTGTGGCCTTCCTCCTCTGGGCAGGCAAGCCTTTCCTCAGCAAGGTCTGTATTGAAAGTCATCCTCAGTGGTGAGCTGGCCAGGAGCCTGAGGCTGCCTTTCTGATCTCCAAGCTGATTCCAAAAAACAGACTTATTGTTTTGCAACCTCTGCTCAGTCACCAGATCCTGATGGCTCCTTAAACCTTTACACTTCTTTTGGTGCATTCGTTTGCTTTGGATGTTTTATAGGGAGTTGTGTACATGTCTGTTTACCTTTGTTTTGTGACGTCTCTGAGACAGGGTCTAGTCCTTTTAGGGAATCATACTCAGTAACCAGGCCAGTGAAAGAGACATAATATAGCTCTGAATTAACTAACATTGATTCTCTTTTTTATTGGTGCTCATTAATTATACAAAATGGTGGGTTTCATTGTGGTATGTTCATACATGCACAAAAATATAACTGGATTAATTTTACTACCAAATACCTTCCCTCTGGCTCTTCTCCCCAACCCCATTCCCTTCTCTTATGCTAGTGATCTTCTTTCTCCTTTCATATTGTTCATTTTTCCCTAACAGTGTTTCTTTTCTGGGCGATTTTGCCTCCTGCTCTGGGACAAGAGAAGTGGGAATGTTTGGAAACATTTTCCGTTGTCAGAACTTGCATTGGGCTCTGGTAGGAAGAGGCTGGGAGTACCAGTGAATACCCTTCAATGCACAGGACGGTGTCCCACTACAAATGAGTATCCAACCCAAGGTTGAAAAACTGCTAAAAAGAACAAAACAGAACAAGCAACAACAACAAAATTACCTTCCCCAACAGATACAGCCCTATGTATCTCCTCAACTGTACTGTTTTCCTGAGACCTGACCAACGTGTCTCTCAGGAACAGAGTCCAAATGCAAACAGTGTTGTCTCTAGCCTAGAAAGGCTTCCTTCCCCAACCTTCCCTTGCTTCATCTTTATAATCCTTTATGAAACATGAAAGAACCAACAAGGCTCGTCTTCAGAGAAAATGCCTGTTTCTTGAGGCAGTGCTGCCTAGTTATAGAGCCCGGGATGGTCTGACGGTTGAAACAGTTTAACAGTTTAATGGTTTGGGCAGCTGGCATGGGGTGCTTTCTGATTGGTGGGTAAGGATCACGTGAGTCAGCAGAACTCATCATTGGTAGGCAATGGGGAAGTTCTGATTGGTGGGTAAGGATCACGTGAGTCAGCGGGACTCATCATTGGTAGGCAAAGGGGAAGTTCTGATTGGTGGGTAAGGATCACGTGAGTCAGCAGGACTCACCATTGGACAGCTCTTCTCGGGAGATGGGGAGGTTAGTTTTGGAGCTGGGCGACTCCCAACAAAACATGTTAGGGAGATTATATTATTCACATTTTACAGTTAAGGAAATTGTGAGAAAATGTTTCATACCTATGAAGGGAGCTGCAAAACTCAACTCTGGAACTTCTGGTTCCGTGGTCGAGTTGTAGGGGAACACGACCACTTTTAGGGCAGCCAAACATGCTGGAACTGCCAGAGTCAACTCCAGATTATGTTAAAGTCTTTGGGAAGATAAAGAACTACTCTCTGGGAATTATTGTACACATTTCATATCTGCACTATCACACACTGAACTAAAGCTTCGATCCTTAGACTTTTCATTTTAGACCAATAACTGAGACGTATGTAATCTATAGGCCTATAACTTAAACTAACGTGTTCTTGATATATGATGACTAAATGATCAACTCATTTCCAGGACTCAAAAAAACGATATTGCAAGACTTCTTTTTCTATTCAATTACTTGAGCCTTAATGGATATAGTAGCAAAGCCAGCCACTGCTGACTTCTGGGTATGAGGATTTAGTAAACATATAAATGAAGGATGTAGTAGGATTTATTCTCAAGGATCAGAGTTTGATTTGAGTTTTGAGAAGAAAAATATTCTAAGCAGGTAGAATTTCAGGGGGAGTGTACATGCTCTCAAAAGAATAATACACAAACACAGCCCCTGAAGCCTCCCACCAGTCATACCTGGAGCGAGGCGTATTCTTCTGTGAATGCATTTCTTCTTAACCTCCCACAGATGAAACAGAATCCAGCGTCACCTGTGATCTATTTCTCATGTAACCAGTGGTGGCAGCTTGTTTTGCATTTTTTTTTCCACCTTCTTTTTAAACATCAGACTAATCCATCATGAACAGGGACTGCTTTCATTGTATAGGTCTTTGAATTTCAGAATGCCTAATTTGTTTATCTAAATGAAAAAGAGTTTCTTTCCAAAAGAAAATGGAAAAAGCTAAGAAGAGCTTTAGCTTCTCATTTGCACTCAAATATTAATTTTGCTTCTAGAATTTTGAGAACTATTGAAAAGCAAGTGTTCCCTGCTAGCCCCTTTCAAGGGCTGCATTGTGATAGATAAGAGAGTTGTCTGCAGGCCACAGCCTCTCTGAGTTTACAGCTCTTTAACCATCTTATGGTGCAGCAGATTTGGCGATTTTCATTAGGACTTTTCTTCTCCAAGTCCTTTTAATAATTAAGCAAGTGTTCTGCTCACAGGGTGCTCTGGGTTGGGTATTTAGAATACAATTGGAGGCAATGTTCATCAATGACCATGCTTCTTCCTTTTGAGCTACAGACAATCTCTACTTGTTATCCTTGAGCTTCTGGGTTGGTTTGGAGGGGAAACAATTTCCCTAAGTAAGACATATCTTTCTGGACAAGTCATAAGACTGCTCGAGTACTGGGCAACGGAATTCCTGTCCGCAACTGCTTCTCTCCACGAAAGTTTTCTTTCTGTTTCAGCAGAAAGTCCAATAGCATATACTTGGCATATTGAGAATAATCAATTAAGTTAATCCAAAATTTGGACCTGTGGCTCATGTGTTAATCAAAAACAGTTTATAAGGATCCTACTTAGGTGTTGCTTCCTAGGATGGCCATAATTGAAGAGTGGCATTTAATTACACTGCCGTAAGGAAGTGTGTGATCTGTGTGAATGGAAGTGAGCTGTTAAGATTTATAGAGGAAGGACAGAAATGAAGGTTGGCATGCTTAGAGAATACTCCCTTGAGTTGGTAACACTTAAACCGCACTTTAAACCTCAGAGAGCATTTAAATACACCAAAATGAAAGGGACCGAATTTCTAATCTGGAGAACAACATAAATAAAAAGTTGGCATGACACAGTAGGATTGGGGGGCAGGAAATTGGTGGTGTAGGCAGCAGTTCTTTCTTACAAAAACTAAATTTTATACGTAGGAGAGTGGAGAATGAGGTCATAGAAGGATAATGGGAGCAGACTGAAGACCTTTGAAAACCTATCAGAAGAATGTGGACTGGATTCCACAGGCAGGGAGCGAGTGTGGATTCTTGGAAGGGAAACTCATGGTGAGAGCGGTATTGGCATGAAAAATCCTTTCAGCAGGGCGTAGGTTGGGGGTAAGTTACAGGAACTGAGTTGTGAAGTGATGAGGATTGGTGTTCATGCTGATTGAAGAGAAAGGAAGGAGGCGGGGACAAATGCCAGAGCCCTTTCAAAGGCTTGGTGGCAGGTTGAGGGGTACAGGAGAGGGCATCATTGGCAGTGATGCCAGGACTGGAGGTGGGACTGTTATCACCCACAGAAGGACATCTTCCTTGGGTTTAAGCAGGACCACCTGTGGCTCCAGCAGGAGAGTCCTGTTAAGCTCTCCCTGGAGAATCTGGGTGGAAAAAACAAAAATCAGCTATCATTTTCTTGAAGCTGGTGGAAGCTAAATGGTATTTCTGAGAATAAGTCCTTTCAAATATAAAAAGTTATTGATTTGATAGAGTGCTTGATTTAGTCCATTTTTTATTCTATTATACCAATGTCACTGTATAATTTTTTTTTGAGAAATAAAATCAATAGGAAAAACATAGAGCTCCTTCTTTGTTGCTTTGTATTCTCATAATACAAGCTTCTGTCTCTCTTCCCAGGTCTACGCTCATGTAGCTTTCTTCTATCCACGACATGGCCCTGCCATTCTTGACCTGACCACTGATATGAACCTTCCTGCTAGTATAGTGAGATCAAACAGATTTCCTCTTCCTTTTTAATTGCTGCTCTCAGCATTCCATTTTCCACTCATAAACTCTTTCTATATGTTCAACTTCATTTGGGCAACTGAGTTAATTGGAAGGCAAGTTAATGTACAAATCTTGCTGTAGTCTTTATCTCAATTCTTTTTATTTTGAACCAAGTAAGCAACCTAGCTAAAAGGAGAAAGGAAAAGAAAAGTGATATTCATGCAGCTGAGGTCTCTCAGGCAATGGAAAGCAATGGGAAAAACTGGGAATAAATGTAACAGGCCATATTTCCATGTTTACATGCTTCTACTTGGTAATCGTTTTATTGACGGTATGTTGAAATTACACGTGTATCATACTGTTCAAACAATGTCAGATAGGTCCCTTTAAGGAAAGATCTGTGAGCTCTAATTCTTGTCTTCTGAATCAAATTAACGACTTTCTCAAGTAGGAAAAGATGAGCAATAGTGAATGGTATAGAGGAAGAGCATCAGGTTTGGTGCAGAGGTTAATCCTAAGAGAAGCTGAGGTGCTTGAGATGTTTCCGAGTGGCTCTAGAAGGATGCCCTTGTTAGCATCTCTTGCTTTGCCAATATCTCTTTTCTGATTTAGCCAAATAGAGAACTGTCCTTCAGTGTGTGGACAAATTCCAGCCTTTAAACACTGTTGGCTCTTTGCATGCAAATACCAGTGTTCTTTTGCTCAAATAGACCTGATGTTCCGTTGCCAAATACAAACGTGGCAGCAATCGCAGAGAGTTTGAATGTAATCTTTGGAAAGACCTTTGAGAAGTGAACTCTGCCTCAGCTGTGTACCAGACTTGTGACCTAAAAGGTCAGTTAATATTCTGAAACTTGATTTTTTTTCTGTAAAATTAGAATAATAGTTACTAATTAGTTGTCTTGAGAATTAATAAGAATTTATTGAAAGGGCTTGCAAAGCACCTGATAAAATATTTAATACCAATAAATATTAGCACTGAATAAAACATTATAATTTGCCATTGTATCCTATGACCTCTCTATGAGGCTGAGGGGCATCTTTTTAATGATGGAGTGCAAATATCTTAAGTTTGTTCCATATAAAAATAAGTTTTTGTATTTTAAACAAAGCACCTCTTCTCGTTGTCTTTAACTGTGTGAATAATATTATCCTCTTTCCAGTCAGGCTGGAAGCTCTTGGACTTTTTACTGTTTATACCAATCCTTCACCCTCTCATCCCCCAACCTAGTTAATCAATCTTCTATCATTGCCAGTTTTTCCTTGAAAATAGTGGATTTCCAACTTTATCTAGTTTATAGACTTCTTGGAGAATTGTGAAACCATGACATATTCTCCATAGTATAGTACATTCAAGTGTCCAAACTTTATAGACCATGTTTTGTATAAATAGACATAGAGCTCCTTCAAGTGCATTATAAATAACTTAGAGCTATCCGGTGGCAAAGCTAGAGCCAAGATCTAAAACATTTCTGAACATTAGATGATCCTTGACATTTCTCTAGCCTCTACCCTAGTTTCAAGGCTTCCTCATCTCTTGACTAAAGCCAACATTTTCTCCTCAATTTCACCATGATCTCTTTCCTTCCCGACTCCATTCTGGGTCCAGAAACTTTTCTTATAGAATGACATTTTCTGTTTCAAATTCTTTTGAAATCTTTTATTGCTGCTACCAAATGCAGTTCAAATATTACCTTGCATAACGAACTGGAGAGATTCTGAACATAGAGCTAATATGAGTTCCAGAGATCTGTAGACTTTTCTAGGACTTTCAAGGTGGTTCTGAATACCAGTAAGCTCAGATCACCATTGGAGAAATATCATCCTAAACTGGTCTTTTGGGGAAAATATACTCACTCAGGATTTTGTCAAACCTAGCCTCTGTCCTTTCACCAACTTTTTGCTTGTATTTGCCCTTTAATTTAGCAAGCACTCTCCACTAGCAAAGTTTTGTTGGAAAACTGTTTATTTTCTGTTACGTAATCACAATCACCAATTCTTCTATGGATTCTTCCTTCCCCAATTTCCCTAATAAGAATGCCTTATACTCTCTTCCAAATGTATTCCCTTGTCCTATGAGCATGACCATTATAGCACAGAGTCAACTTTCCCTGAACGATGGTTGCTGTGTGCCAGTCTCTTCCCCTCACTAGATGATGCAGTTCTTGAAAGAACAGATTCTGTTTTTCACATCACCATGTGCCACCACAGAGCCTCGTGTGTGTAGACTTTCTTAAACTTTTGGTTGAATGATCAAATCTGCTATTTTCATAGATGTGCCACATCTCTGGAAATACTGCATTTATATGTCAGAACAGCAGAACGCATGGCTGTGGCAGGGAAGAATCGACTTGTCATGACTCAGGACTGAGCTGCTGAGCTGCACCAGCTCCTGCTGCCAGGGAACACCTGTGTGCACACATTTCTTCCAAGCTGTGAGTTCAGCGATGTCTTTTGGTAAAATCAAATGCAGTCGTGGTGATGATATTGACATCATAGTAATTGGCAAAAGCGACAAATCATAGGTCGTTATTTATTTATTTATTTATTTTTGTGAGAATGATTTTGCAGCACAGTGCTGTGAGTAGCCAGAATAGTAATGAAATTCCTGTGTCTTCATAGAATCCAACTTAGAAACAAAAATAAATAAACTCAAAACAAAACACCTCACTTAGCAATCTTGAGAGTCACTCTTTTTAAGTAAAAAAGCTCCAGTCCGGAAGTCCTGGAACTTCACTGCTCAATGGCATGGGGTAGAATATGACAAGCCACCAAGACCTAAGCTTATCCTGGATTTCCTACTTGGAAGCTATGCAAAGTACTTGAATCTCTTGTGCGTCTTAGTGCCACCACCTACAGAGTACAGTAATTAATACCTTCTCCTACATAGCTCAGGAGCTTCATTGAAGGATAAGTGAGGGAAACCATGTGTGCAAAAGCATTTTTAAAATTGTAAGCTGTTATCAAAATGTCTTTTTGTCTACCTCTAAGCTCTTGGATTTAGTTTTTATATGGGAGACCCCAGTGGATAAGAGTGACAGTTCCTCATTTACAGTCACTCATCAGTATAAATCCATGATCACATTTTAAATGCCATATGTACTTTGCATTTCCTTCTGCATAAGAAAAGCCTGCAACAAGCCTGTGACCTGTTTGAAAAAAAAAATAACCTATTTTAAAAGCCCCCCCCCCCAAAATTAGGGATTTTACTTCTTCTTCCAGAGATTTCTCTTTAATTCATCTTGGATTTCTTTTTCCTTGGAACAGTAAACATTAGAACAATCTGATCTCCATCACAAACTTACTGAAACACAGACACACTATTAACTACCCTCCCTACTCCCCATAATACAAAAATAAATGGCATTGATTAGTGATTGACTTCAAAGTGAGTAATTGAGCTTTAATAGGTTTATAAAAGGGATTGAAATCAAGGCAATAAATTAAAGACAAAATAAAAGACTAAACAAGAAAGGATGTTTTACAACTTGGTTCCATTACAGTCTATGCTAACCAGATTAAAAAGTAATTGCCATGTCAAGAAAAATTATAGTGGCCTTTGCAAAATGAAAGAGCAGCGGGCACTGTGTGTGCATGGTGTAAAATGGACAGAAAAGAAAGGAAACCAGTTCGGTGGGGGGGGGGGCGGGGGGTGGAGAGGACAGACTCTTTGCTCCTGGTGGTCATTATTCTTTAAATATCAGAGATCTCTTCATAGAAATAGATGTTATCATCAACACATGCAAAGGAGCCGTGATTTCAACGGAACTCTGTAATTTCTTCTAATTTTTTTTTTTGTGTGAAACATCAGAAGTATGTTTATAAGTGCATAGCTTATCCATTTTAAGTATTTCTAAATTAATTTGATGGCAAAGAGAGAGTATCCTCGGTATTTTAAGAGGCCTTTTAAAATAGGTTATTTAAAAAAAATGGGTCACATATGATCTAAAATAAGAAGCCCTTGAGGTTGGAGAACCAAAAGCCACCATCAAATTGGGAGATAACATAAACAAATTGGTGGTAGCTATCATCTCTGTGAACTCTGATCATATGTTATGGGGCACTTACAAAATTAGAAGCAGTTCTCATGGAACCACAGCTCATTATCTCTGAGAATTCATGGTGAGAAATCTAAATAGTGGTAAAGGGCACATGTAACAGCAATTATTAAAATAACTATCTCTAGAATCTTTACTATCTGAGAACCTGCTCTAAAAAACAACAGAAAAGACTCAAGCAGCAAGATTCAAGACAGTATCAGTTAATAAACATAAGAAGTAAAAATTGTGACTTAAATTGTATATAGCAGATTGTGTTGAGTACAATGGAATGGTAATAAATTGGAATTAATCAAATGTTTCTTCCAACCCCTGACATTGATCCCTTAGTTGGGGCTTCCAAGTTAGACTTGGAAGCACTTGTATTAGATACCTGGGAAGATCAGAGAGGCCATATGAGCAATCTAGAATGAAAGAATTTTTTTTTCCAGTGGTGCTGAGACTACTCCTTCAATAATGGATGAATCTTCACCTCCAGCAAAGTCCAAGATATCACAAAAAGGAACATGTATCTGTATGTACTATGCTGCTTTTTCTTGTACATTTAATTTAAGAATCTGTAATCCTGGCTGAGTTAAGTTCAAGAAAATAAATAGGAGATATTCAGACAATTACCTAGGAAAATAAGTTAATCACTCTCTTCAAACTTGGACCCTCACTTAATACTATTTACATTTAATGTACTTTTTACAAATCCTCCTTTGAGTTGGTATGGGATGGAGATGACATGAAAGAATGATCAAGGCTTGCCGTCGGAGAAAATGTTCATTTATTGAGGCAGCTCTGCATATTTATAGAGCGGGGGTGGTCTGACAGTTGAAACAGTTTAACAATTTAATGGTTTTTGGCAGCTGGCATGGGATGTGTTCTAATTGGTGGGTAAGGATCATGTGAGTCAGCAGGACTCACCATTGGATGGCTCTTCTCGGGGAATGGGGAAGTTAGTCTTTGGAGTCAGGGCGACTCCCAACATGGCATATCCATTAAACTTGTAGATCAATTTTTACTTCAAATTATATGACAGAGACTGAATCAGAAATGCCTCTCCTTCATTTTCTAATTTCTATTCCTTAAAAATTTTTAAATGCATTTAATATGTTCCTGTTCAAGTTTAAACTTTTTTTTATAGCAGTGGTATAAAAAGCAAAGAGCAAAAAACAAAATAAAACAACAACAACAACACAATGACTGCAAAAGACGAACCACAATTCAAATTAAGAAACTTGCAAAGAATCTTATGTCAAATTGAAGAACTGTTTATCTTCATTTCCATAGTCCCCTTGTTTTTAGTTTGAGTTATTTTAGCAAGTTTATTTAAGCAATTTAGCTGAGTTGCTTAGAGTGATTCTTAGGCTAAATTATAGATATATAATTTTATATATAGTTCTCTCTATATATATGTATAGAGAGTATATATATGTGTGTGTGTACATATGTATATACACATACATGTATATTTTTGAAAATATTTTTTAGAAAAAGATCAGAAATTTAATTTAAAAAAATAGAAAATGACTATTAGGAAAAAAATTCAGATGGCCCTTGCATACCAAGATATGCCCAAATTCACTACAAATAAAATAAAAACACTGGATACTATTTTCTTTTTCATAGATTCCAGTGACTCAAAATGTTAATAGCTCAGTTAGAAAGTTGTGGGTTAACAGAAACAGCAATATTTGATGACATCTGGATAAACTAGAAAGCCCACATGCTTTGTAGACTGTATACTACAAACGTATTAATGCATGAATAACAAATATTTTCAAGGTCATTCATTGCATCATGGTTTTAACAGCTAAAAAGCTAAACTAGTATTAGTGTCCACTAGGATAGCACTCATGAAATAAAGTCTGTTATGTCAATATAAGGGACTACCTTATAGCTGTGGAAGATATTGAAAAGGCAAATATAACTGATTTCTAGGAGATTGTTAGAGGAAAAAAATGCAGGCTGCAGAAGAGTTTGTATATTGTACAAAAGAACATGACTAAAACTACATATTGATATTTGCTTGCATATACCCAAAACACTGAAAGAGCACACAAACATTAATAGTAGTAATTACCTGAATAAGCAAAAGAAACAGGGTAGGTGAGCATGCTTGAGAGTTCTAAGGAAGAATATTTTAAATAACAGCCACAAATTATTTTGCAATTTTTGTAATGATAATTGGAAAACAGAAACTCAAGAGTTTTAGAATTAATATTCACTTCTTAGTTCTGATGCTGTTGGTGGTTTGGTGCTTTGCCAAATTCAAATTTAGAATTTTCATTTGTTTCAAAGTGTTTTTGATTGAAAACTCAGAGGAAGAAATATTTATTTTGACTCATGGTTTCAGAGTTTCAGTCCATGGCCCGCTGGTTTCAAGATGGAAACATCATGGTGGAAGGGTGTGGTAGAGGGAAGCTGCTGGTTCATAACAGATGCAGGTAGAGAGAGGGAAAGAGAGGAAAGAGGCAGGGACAAGATGTAGTCCTCAAAGTCAGGCCCCTGTGACCTACTTTCTTAACTAGATCCCACCTCCTTCAGTTTACATCACCTTCCAATAATGCCTTCAAGTTATGAATCCACTGAGGAGATCAGAGCCCTCACCATCTAATCACTCCCCCAAAGTCTTACCTTTGAACATAGTGGCACTGGAGACCAAGCTTGTTACACATGAATTTTGGAAGATACTTTGTAGCCAAACCATAACATGGGCTCATTCATTGCAGATTCTAAAGTGCTCCAAAGAGCTAACAATTCAACTGGATGTTCTTTGTAGACTAAAATGCACTGGTTTTAGGTATGGTAGGCACATATTTGTTTGTGGGGGTTGCTCAGAAGGAGTCACTGAATTCCTACCTTGCAAGTGCAGAGTGTCTACACAGGTTTGGGACTGTCTCTAGAGTCACATTTCCATTAAATGTGGAATGATATGTATCCTTACACAACAAAATGACCTTTTCAGCTTCTACTGAATATCTCTCATCATGACCGCTCCTCAGTTTAAATTAATTCCTGCAGTATTTCTTCCATCTACAGTATGTGCACCATTTACTTTTCTTTGCTAACCCTTGAACTTTGACAGTAATTTCTGTGGTGATCAGTTTAATGAGAATCATGGCACCCACATGTAACTTCTATGCGAGCAGAGAATGTGTCTATTTGATTTTGCTATATTCTCTAAGCCTAGCACAATGTATGCCAATCCATAAGTGTAGAATAAAGTGAAAGACTATCTAAATAACCCCAATTTTAATTTGATCTTTTTTTCTAAATAAATCTGTTTTCTTTATCATTAGCTACTACATAGTGCAGAAAAGGATAGTCAATTACAGTATAGACTTCAGTTTCAGGCAGACCTGAGTTTGTCTTGCTAACATCAATAATCTTTTTAGTTGTGTATTCTTAAAAATGTGTAATTTGTTCATGCTACTAAAACAAAATACCACAGATATTTATTTTTTCATAGTTATACAGGCTAGGATATCCCAGATCAAGGCACTAACAGGTGTCTGACAAGGGCTTCTTTCTTGATTTGTAGCCAATGCTGTCTCATTTTTTCCACACATGGTAGAAAGAGTTATTTCTCTGAAGTACCTTTTATGGAGAGACTAATTCCAATCAAAGGGTTTTACTCTCATGATCTAATCCTACCCCAAAGGTCCCATCTCCTAACACCATCATCTTGGTATTAGGATTTTAATATATGAATTCTATGAAGACACATTCAGACATAGTTAACAATTTAGTTGATTTTTAAAAAAATTTTGGCCATCTTATCTATCAAATAGAAAAAGTAATAAGTGTCTATCTAACCTATGAGTTATTTTGAGGATCAAGTGAAATCAAGAATGCAAAGGGTATAGCACTCCTGGCCCAGAACAAGGATTCGGTGACAGCCAGCACCCACTTCGAGCAATGCTCCTGAGTGGCAGTTTGCAGTTAGCTCTGCCAATTTCTAGCTAAGACTTTGCTGCCAAGCATCATCCCTAAGCCCATCTCAGTCAAATTTATGACAAAGCAGAATGACACATTCTTTGGGCCCTTGACCCCGTATTCAAATGATCAAAACCAAGAGAACTGAATCTATGCATACAAATGGTTGACTATAGCTCATTTCTCTTCCTGGGGTTATCTGACATTTGATTGGTAATTATATTTAAAGATGTGTGATTCCAGAGAAATGTTTTGAGCATCTAGGGTGAGAATTTTCTATGGGGTCGGGATGGTAAAATCATTCCTCTACAAGGGATAAATTGCATTCATTTCCTTTAATATAGTTTAATTATAGTACTTCAGAAATAAATATTGGATGTGATTCTTAATTAGAGTAAGTAAAAACGAACTGCCATTTTGCCACTAATGTTTGCATTGACCCCTTCTAGGAAGTCATAAAAACTGTGTCAGTAGAAGGGACAAAACCCAGCTGTAGGCTTTTGTGAGTCTGTGAATTTTCTGTTTTCTTTTTAATTTGTTCTTTTTAGATATACAGGACAATAGAGTGTATTTTGGCGTATTACATATACATGGAGTGTAACATATTCTAATTGGAATCCTATTCTTGTGGATGTACATGATGTGGAGTTTCACTGATCGTATATTCATATGTGAGCATAGGAAACCTATGACCTTCATTCTACTGTCTTTCCTATTCCCATCGCCCCTCTCTTCCCTTTGTTTAACCCACTGAACTTCTATTCTCCCCTCTCATTGTGTGTTAGTATCCACACATCAGAGAGAACATTTGGCCTTTGATTTTAGGCGATTGGCTTATTTTACTTAGCATGATAGTCTCCAGATCTATTCATTTACTGGCAAATGTCATAAAGTCATTCTTTATGGCTGAATAGTATTACATTGTGTAAATATATACCTCATTTTCCTTTTTTTAAAAAAATATTTTTTAGTTGTCAATGGACCTTTATTTTATTTATTATATGTGATGCTGAGAATCAAACCCAGTGACTCACATGTGCTAGGCAAGTGCTGTACCACTGAGCCACGACCCCAGCCCTACCTCATTTTCTTTATCCATTTATTTGTTGAAGGTCACCTAGGTTGGTTCCATAGTTTAGCTATTGTGAATTAACTGCTATACACGTTGATGTGGCTGCCTCATTGTAGTATATTGATTTTAAGTTTTTGGGTACGTACCAAGGATAGGATAACTGGGTCAAATAGTGGTTCCATTCCAAGTTTTCTGGGGAATCTCGATACGGCTTTCCAGAATGGTTGCACCAATTTTTAGTCCCACTGGCAATGTATAAGAGTGTGCCTTTCACCCCACATCCTCACCAACATTTATTGTTATTTCTTGATTATTGCCATTCTGACTGGAGTGAGATGAAATGTCAGTGTAGTTTTAATTTGCATTTCTCTAATTGCTAGAGATGTTGAACATTTTTTCATGAATGTTTTTGACTGATCAAATTTTTTCTTTTGTGAAATTTCTGTTCATTTCCTTTGCCCATTTATCAATTTTTTTGTGTGTTGTTTAGTTTTTTTGAGTTCTTTATATATCCTGGAGATTAATTCTCTGAGGTGTAGGTGGCAAAGATTTTCTCTCATTCTGTAGGCTCTCCATGTTTTTGGCTCTTTCCTCTGCTTTTTAGTTTGATATCATCCCATTTATTGATTCTGGATTTTACTTCTTGCACTTTAGGATTCTTGTTAAGGAATTCAGTTCCTAAACTGACATGATGGAGATTTGGACCTGCTTTTTTCTTCTTGTAGGTGCAGGAAATCTGTTCTAATGCCTAGATGCTTGATCTAAAATGAGTTTTATGCTGGTTGAGAGTTAGGGGTTCACTTTTATTCTTCTACATATTGCATTCTAGTTTTCCCAGAACCATTTGTTGAAGAGGCTATCTTTTCTCCAATGTATGTTTTTGCTGTCTTTGTTTAATATGAGATAATAGAGTTTATGTGGTTTGCCTCTATGCCTTCTATTCTGTTCCATTGGTCTTCATGTTTATTTGTGTGCCAACACCATGCCATTCTTGTTACTATAGCTCTGTAGTATAATTTAAGGCTTGGTATTGTGATGCCTTCTGCTTTGCAATTCTGTGAATTTTCTTCTGCACATGGTTTTACTCATGAAACAAAACTTAGCCACAGCTACTGATGCACTAAAATCATGTTTGAAAATGGCTATGGGTCAGATACTGTGGATTCAGATTATTTAATCCCAGCTCCACCCCTTTCCACTTTGGTTGTGTGGTCTTGAGAAGGGTTTTTTTTTTTTTAACCTCTCGGTGCTCAGTTCCTTGATCTATAAAGTTGAGTTAATATGGGGCTCACTGCTTTGTTAATTCAGGCATTTGTTGGGGTAGAAATGTCACTACGTACTCTTGACTTCAAATGAGGCAAGTGTTCATGCATTAATTATTATATTTCAGTAGCTCAGGTCTAAAAGTAGACGAACACATATAGGAATTGGAATCAGGAACTTAACCCAGTTTTCCTAAATGTAAACCTGACTTTTTTTTTTTTTGGTGAGGGGGGTTACCAATTGTTTCTTTGTCTAAAGCATGGATTGAGTCTTTGGAGGGAACCAGAGTTGTAGCTTTCAAAGGGCCATTATACATTAACAAATTTATATTAATCTGTGGTATTAAGTTTTCATGGATGGGTGGCTAGGGAGAAAATGCTTAAAAAAGCTATTTAGGGGGACAACAATGAAACCTGGTAAGCAATACTATTCTGAGAGTAGATTAAGGTCATCTAGAGGACCCCTCCCATGCCTGTTGAAAAGACAAATTTAAGGCTGCACCTTGACCTCTTCCCCACACCTGTGTTGGAACTTCTAGGGCTGAGGCTGGAAATCTGTACCAACATCTAGCTTCTAATGCACACTTCAGTTTGTGACTCGCTATGCTGTAAGGGGTCCATCAATCCCCACACAGCATGCCAACAGGGCCATCCTTCTTGCTACCCTGCTACATAGTCTGTCTTCCTCCAGCTGAGTTTGGAATGAGAACCACAAGCACAGGACTGCTGTGATAAGATTGGACACTTTAGCATTACTATTTAGGAAATTCAGGAGATCTCTTCTTCCTCAAATGAGTAAGATAAGAGTGAGTAGAACATGTGAAGGAATTCATCCCTGAACAGCAGAGGAGAGTTGTGAACAATTGCTTCTGTTAAGTTCCCAATTGTTTTGCACCAAGCTTGAGCTAAAACCATTTTTGTGTACTGATTTCAAATTCTTCACTGAAACTGTTAACAAAATTCCAACTCTATAAAAAAGGACATGGTCTATTTACAAAAGAAGCACTTATGTTTCAGGGCCAGGGAGTGAAATTTGTCAGAAATATAAATAATGACAAGGGGCCAGTTATCTTCTCCCAGGGAGAAGGTATTTGCGTGGAACTATTCCAAGCTTGGGATCTAGAACTGCTGTTTAATAATATTTATACAGAGTAGTGAGTTTCATTATGGCATGTTCCTGCTTGCATATGACATACTTTGATCAGTTTCATGCCCCAGGACCTTCTCTTGCCCTCCCCTCCTCCTTCCCAGTCTCCCCACCTCTACCATATCTACTGTACAGATCTCCCTTTTATTTTCACAAGATTCTTTTTTTTCCTTTTTTTCTATAGCTTTCACATATGACAGAAAAGTTATGACTGTTTTCTGAGTCTTGCTTATTTCTGTTTTTTTCTTAAATAAATTTTATTGTGTATATTTATGACATACAACATGTTATATGACATATCTAGGAAAATGGTTTCTATAATGGAACAAATTAACATATTCATCATCTCACATATTCACTCATTTCATGCCCTTCCCCCTCACCATGGAAAAAGTCACTATGATCTATCTCATCATTTCTGAATATACTATTATTAGCTAAAATATTTATGTTGTACATTAGATCTTTCAACTTATTCATCCAACACATTTGATACTTCTATTCTTTGAGTAACACTTCCCATTTCTTCCACCCATCTCACCCTAACTGCTTTGTTTTCTGTGTATTTGAAAAGAATTTAAGACTCCGTGTATAGGTGTCATCATACAATATTCTTCTTTATCTATCTGGCTTATTTTATGTGGTCCATTCATATTGTAGCAAATGGTAGATCTCCTCCTTTTGAAGTAATGAACAATATTTAACGCTGTGTGTGTTTATGTTATAGTTTCTTTATCCATTAATTCAGGAATGGATACCTGGATTATTTTGATGTCTTGATTATTATGAATAGTGCTGCAATGAGCATGGGAGGGAGACACTTTTATGAGATGCTGATTTCTTTTACTTTCTTTTTTCTTTTCTTTTCTTTTTTTTTTTTTTTTGTACCAGGAATTGACCCCAGGGGTGTTTAGTCACTGAGCTGCATCCCCGTCCCTTTTTATTTTTTATTTTGAAACATGGTCTTGCTAAGTTACATAGGGCTCACTAAATTGCTGAGAATGACCTTGAACTTGTGATCTTCCTGCTTTAGACTCCCAAGTTGCTGGGATTATAGGTATACACCACCAAGCATGGCTGATTTCATTTTCTTTGGGTGTATTATATCCAGAAAATGAATCACTGGGTCACATTGTAGTTCTTTTTTAACTTCTTTAGGAGCTGCCATATTACTTTTTTATTAATGGTTGCATCAATCAATGAATAATATGGATTTTACATCACACCCTTGCCAACACTTGCTGTCTCATTTCTTAAAACAGTAGCTATAGTAATAAATGTAAGGTGGTATGTCACATTTGTTTTGATTCACATTTCCAAGATGATTAATGAAATTCAGCATGTTTTCATGTATCCATTGGCAATTTTATGTCATTTTTGGATAAATGCCTATTCAGGTCCTTTGCTTATTTTTGATCAGATTAAATGTTTTATTGTTATTGAGTTGTATGAGTTCTTTCTTTATATACCTCTATAAGGTTTGCAAAAGTCTGGGTTTAAATCATAACAGCCTATAACCAGCTAAGGATCTTGGGCAAGGTTCCTTAACTCTGTTGGAACTCCATCTCCTCATCTGTGAGGTAAAGGAATTGTATTAGAGGGTTTCTAAAGTCGCATAGATCTAAATTCTCCATCATTTCAAAATAATTATTAAAGACCAAGAGACAGGTACATTCCTGATGGGAAGAGGGAGATGTGAACAATTTAATGGGAGAGAGAGTAATTTCGTTTAGGAAGCTACCAAGTTATTAGCTATTTTTATCTTTTGATTTTTCACAGATAGGAGAACACTAACAAAGAGTTGAAAAGAACATTAGGGTAATGTGGGAAAAAAGGTTACATCTTCCAATCACTGGAAGTCAGTTGGGGACTATGTGGGTAATGGAGAGTCCTGGTCACAATATTGGGTTAGAGTACTGGAGAAGGCCAAGGCTTAACCACATTAAATAACCGTGTGTGTGTGTGTGTGTGTGTGTGTGTGTGTGTGTGTACACACACTTTACAAAATAAAGTATACACTGTGTAAAGGTTTGGGTGTTTTTCCCCTCCATCCACCCTAACAAAAGGCTCAAAATATTTTTCTATAGCTATTGAGCTAGTTCTCAGCATTCTCAAGGCCAATTCTTATGTTAAATTTTTTTTTAAATACACATACACATAGCGTTTCACTCCTATATGCCAGGAA
The DNA here is from genome assembly GCF_045843805.1 of Urocitellus parryii. Taxonomy (NCBI): domain Eukaryota; kingdom Metazoa; phylum Chordata; class Mammalia; order Rodentia; family Sciuridae; genus Urocitellus; species Urocitellus parryii. The sequence continues at coordinate 268,363,682 of NC_135531.1, forward strand.
GACTGTTTTTCCTAGAGACCATATTTTTCCCTATGTGCAATGTGAACTTATATAACTGATCATCTTTTCTCCCAGGTTTCATCCATCAGTAGGATCATACTGTCCCTGTCCCATCTCATCACTCTTCTGTGGCACTACCCTGAGTCACACCTCATAGCCCTTCCCCACTTGCCCTTGTAGAGAGGATGTGAGAGTTGTTCACAGCACTGCACTCCTTTGGGCATTTGCTTGTCTTCTTGCGTTGGAAGATCATCCATTTTCCTAGCTTCATCTCCTGCTCTCACAGCCACTATTATCCACTCAATTCGGTTACATCCCTCCATTTAGTTTTAGAAGCCCATTACACATCTCTGTGTAAGCTTAAGACCCTCAGTGGCCAGGTGGCACTCATCCTAAAGTCCCCTTCCAGGTGATGTAGAGGCAAAAATGTTTTATCTATATTGTCCACAAGAATGAGTATTGTCTGCTTGTATTTTCCCACTTCATAATAAATATCTTATTTGCCACCAAAAAAATACTTCAAGAAATAAAATGGAAATGTAAATTGAAAACATTTTTAAAAAGTATTCTAATTTTTTTATGAAGAAAAATTAAAACATTTGAAATTATTTCCAAACCCAGATTCAACAATTAGGGGCTCATGACCAATCTTGTTTTTTTCTATACATCAACCAGTATATGTCATTTTAAAGTAAATACCATTAATCATGTATTTCATTTATAAATATGTTAGTACATACCTCTAAAAAAGAAGGAATCTTTAAACTGAATTTTGTATATAGGCAGTTGGAAATTACTGGTTACAAGAAAAATGATAGGTAGGTCTTTTGGTTCAAAATTAATAAGTGATTCCTGAGTCACAAACAAAAAATTTGAGGGTGAATTACTTGCACACAAAACTGTGGAATAATGGAATTAGACCAAGCATATTAATTAATAATGATTAATAGCACTTGAAGTCAGGTTATGTAGTAAGGTAGAGGAAATTTATCTCTTAATAGCTAACACCCAGACTTCTCCTCGAGGTGCAATGATACACCATTACGTGTCTACTAGTACCGCTGAAGTTAGAAAGGTTCACAATACCAAGTGCTGATGAGAATAGACAGAAATCAGACCTCTTCAATTCCAGGTATGAGTGAAAATTGGTGCATAGTTTTCAAAACCTATTTGGTGATTTCTTATAAAATTACATGCCGCTACACATGACTAAATCAGTCAGGGTCACTCCAGGTGAATTGGGCTGGCACAAAATAACCAGCAGACACAGAAAGTAACTTTTTCTTGTGGTTCGGTGATGGCTCCTCTGCCCCAGCTCCCAAAAGGGAGGCAAGAGAGGCAGGCAAAAGAGAGAGAGGGAGAGAACTCCTGAAAACCTATTTATTGGTGGGAAGACACTCAAGAAAGTTCCACCCAAATGAGGCAAGGGATTGGGTTTCAGGAGCGTGTAGCCCAGTCCCATGGGGTGATGTCCACTCCCAGAGCTGTAATTCCTTGCCCAGGGAAAGTAAGGTCCACCTGCTTTCACACTGTGAGTGGAAACCAGTTCCACACCTTCATTGCTCAAGGCTAAGGGTACGTGCTTAGCTCCCGTTCATGGCAGGACCCACAATTACACATACACCTGCTTTTTCAGATCAGTTTTTTCATAACTTCCAAACTTCAAACAACCAAAATGTCCTTCAACCTTGTTATAGCTATGCCATGAAATTCTACTCAACATTAAAAAAGAAGTAATTAATGAAATATGTTAACTATGCAATGCTTACTCAGCTATATAAATTTGTCAAAATTTATCAAATTACATAATTACTTTCTATGCAATTTATACACTATAAAATAAACCTCAGCAAAAAAAAAAAATGGCTCATCTGGGAAAATGCATCAATTAGGTCTTGAGGTAGAAAGTGAGTCTTTTTTCTTCCCTCTCACCCCACCTTCTACTACTCCCTGCCCTAGGAGAGATATTGGTGTTAGTGTTCCAAGGCTTAAGGAAAAAATCATTCTTAGAGGGAGCTGGATCTTACTTTGAAGATAACATATTCAGAAAGAAAATTAGCTCAAGAGAATGGCATGTGTCTGAAGGCCTAGGAGATGGAAGCACAGACAGGCACAACTGGTATAGGTTTGGGATTTCTAAGGGCCATGCAATTCCCTGTTTGAAGCAATTTCAGGGACTTGTGTGTCATGGCAGCTCACAAAAAGGACATGGATTAATTTATGATGCCTAGTTGCACCTACTTTTTCTTATATCTTTGAATCATGCTTTTCTATCATTGAGAGTTTTACCCAATTGTTGCAAGTTCTCTGGGTGTGGGAAGGGGCACCTGTTTGCTGAAGATCATCCATACATTAGATTCTTTCAATTAATTCTCTATTATAGCATCCAATGTCCTAACCAAATCTGCATTTCCAATTAGCAATAAGCTTACACTATTTAAAAGCTAAGTGCCTAGAAGTAACAGGTGTCTCACTAGTGTCAGAAATCCAAATCAATAAGACAATAGTCTGTAAACTACATACACCCCACTTTCAAACTATATAAACCCTTTCACCCAAATCAGGTTGAGCAGAGAGAGAACTATGTAACAAAATACCTAAGCACTAGTGAGGGAAGGGGCCTCAATAATTCATGTTGGCCAAAACAATATGTAGATTCCACATGGCTCTCAACTTTTTGTACAGAGGAAAAAATTAGAATTGTAATTTATTTAAAAATCACCTCCTTTTTGAATACTTTTATACTGTTGGTGGGATTGTAAATTAGTATAACCACTATGCAAACTTGTATAGAGGGATCTCAAAAGACTAGAAATGAGGCCATCATATGAACCAGCTATTCCACTCCTGAGTATTTATTACTAAAGAATTAAAGTCAGCATACAATAGCAACACAAGTACACCATGTTTATAGCAGCACAATTCATAGTAGCCAAAGTATGGATCCAGGCTAGGTGTTCATCCATGTTGGATGAATGGATAAAGAAAATGTGGTATATATACAAAAAAGGAGTTTTACTCAGCCATAAAGAAGAATGAAATTATGTCATTTGCAGGAAAATGGATGGAGCTAGGGAGCATCATCTTAAGAAAAATAAGCCAAACTCAAAAGTCAGGGACTGAATGTTTTCTGTCATATGTGGAAGCTAGAGAGGAAAAAGGAAAAGAAATGGGAATGCTCATGAAAATCAAAAGGAGACAAGAGAAGAAAGGGATCAGGGGTGGGAGAAGGGGAGGGAAAAGAAGATATGGGAAAAATATTGGCTAAATTATATTGTTCTATCACGTGCATGTACAAATACGAAATTGTGAATCCCACCATTACATGTAATTATAAAGCACCAATAAAAACATGGAAAACAATCACCTCCCTTTTATCTCTCCTACTCTCCTTTCATTTTCTTGTTTCTTATAGTCTGATATCATGAGACTGCCTGGCTTGGATCAGCCTCTTCTACTTGAAGACATTTGCACTCATTTAATTACTTGACCCAGTGAGTGCTGCTCAAAAAACAGGACGACTCTCATTTTCCTATTAGATAATTGCACAGTGCCACAATGACACTGCGGAGTTCATCATGTGCAGGATTATATATTAAGAAGTGAAACTCACAGCCAACAATGATGTGGACACTCAGAACCCACTTATCTTTACATCACTCGATCACTTGAAAACACAAAGAACTACCCCACACAAAAAAAAAAGAAAGAAAGAAAGAAGAAAATGTTTTCATACTCACCGTTGCCATCCCCTGACCTGTTGGCTAACTCCTTCCATAAAAAGGCCATTTATGACCGTGAGTCCAGGAGCGCAGGGGAGTTTTATGTCTGAGGGAGCCTCATAAGTCTTTCATACCTGCATTTAGAATTACTGAAGGGCATATTAACATCAGTAACTCTCGGCCTGGGTGACTTTGCAGCATCTCTATAAAAGAGTGCAAAAGACATTTTTAGAATACAAGTAAAAACTGATCAGAGACCATTAAAGGGAAATTCCACAGCCACCACTTTTTTTTTTCATTGTGTTTTATGCTTTTTTTCTTGGCGTGTTAACCATTAACTAAATGCATGCATTTTAGACATTAGACATTTCTATTCACACCAAAGAGTCCATTCTTACATAAAACTTAAATTGAAATCATCTTATGTTTAATAGAAACAGACATGCATTTAAAATGAACAGAGGAGGGAGCAGAAAACCCATAAAAGTGGATTTTATTTTTATAGGAAGTAGAGGCAGTAGAAAGTTATTTTTAAAGAAATTACCTAATTGATGGGATTCTGGGTGATTTTATTCACTTCTTTACACTTATCTGAATTACTCAATTTTTATCCAATAAATATTTTACTGTCTTAATAAAAAAATAATCTAGTAGTGGGCAAATCACTATCAGTTTATTTAATGAACATGGAGTTGAAACAATGGGGTTTCAGTGTGAGTTGGATCTCTTTTCTCATTTGGCTAGGGGGAAGCCTAATAAAAACATTCCTGAAATAGAGAGTGATTAGCCTCAGTTTCCTCCTCTTGAATGAGGGGAACCTACCTCATAAGTTCATGAAAATTAAATGATGAGCTGTGAAAAGCATTTAGATAAGGACTGGCAGAGAGGAAACATTCACTACTGCTCAGCTTTTAACAACCCCACCCCTGAGGCTCAGCTCCCTGTTTATTCTTGCAGCTCAGGCTTGGAAAACTTCCTATCTCCAGGGTAAGTGAACAGATAACTAAGCTCATTGCTACAGTTTTTTTGGTCACAAAATCCTTTGCTTAGTAAGGTACAGTCCTGCCCTACAGGAAAATACACACTTAACACACCCACCCCACACACTTCCGTGTAGAAGGTCAGTGACTTCATGATGGAGTACAAGTCTGGAAGACCCCAGGAAGCAGGAATCAAAGACAAGTGGATACTCAACAACCACCCAGAGAAACTGGGCAAGAGCATGTGAATGGCAGGTGCTCTGCGCTGAGTGGTGGGCCCGAGGTCACTGCAGGGTAGAGAGACAGAGAAACATATGGGAAGTGGATAAGAGAAAGGACACTCTGAGACCTCATCTTATTTATTTATTTATTTATTTGGGTGGTGGTGCTTGGGATTGAATCCAGGGCCTTGTGCATACAAGTAAGCACTCTACCAGCTGAGCTGTATCGCCAGCCCTGAGACCTCATCTTTAGCCTCAGTGATGTGGACACCCTGCATGAGACTTTTTCCAGGGAAACGCATATGTACCCACAGACCTCAGAGAAGCTGAAGGTCTCTGTTCAGGTCAGCCACCCATGAAAGATTTTCCACTGCCCCTGGCACCGTCATTGACCTTCAGGGAGCAGCAGTTTGTGCTTTGCTTTCATCCGTCCAATTTTATGTGCATTTCTCTTTTGGGACACTTTCACCCAGAATTTTACAAAGGAGGGAGTTCTTGGATACATGGTTCCAGTTTAGCTAAGCTGACCTGTACAAAACCATCCTAGGTGGTCTTCTATCTATGTTCAAGTCCTTGTGGGCACAGTGATTTTTTTTTTTTTTTTTTTTTTTTTTTTTTTTTTTTTTTTTTTTTTTTGGTGCTGGAATTGAACCTGGGATCTTCCACATGATAGACAGGCAAGTACTCTATCACTAAGCAATACTCCCTACAACAATGCAAACACTAAATCTCAGCTGAAGTCTAGAGTCTTTGGCTCTGAATTTAATGGGAAAGGCAGAGGAACTGCTTCTCTCCTTTTCAGGAGAGTAATCCCAGGCTCACTGAAATCTATTGTATCAGTATGGAGTTTCTTAAATCTCAGCAGAGAAGTTAAGTGCACTGAGGATCTGCTGAAGGGCACTCATTTCCACTGCTTCCCTATTTCAGTGCTTCTTAAACAGAATAACATGGAAGTGCTTAATGGCCCCCCAGGAAAGGGTTTCTAACCCCTTAGGTCTAGAGAAAGGACCAATCCTTTGCATTCTAATAACTTTTAGATCATATACACGCTGATACAGGAGCTATAGATTGAAAAACACTCTTCCAAACAATGGTTAATAACTACATCAAACAGTATTACATGGAGAATTTTCTAAAATTCTGACTCATTCCCAAATCACGTCATCGAATCAGTACCTTCAATTGGAGTGAGAGTGTATGTTTTCTTTTTGAAAAAGTTTTACAAGTAGTTGTGATATACATATATCCATTTAAAAGCTACAGTTTTTAAATTTTCACATTGCTAAATTCTGTCACAGTTAATTAATAGTTGTTATCGGGAAAAAATGAACAGGAAGCTTCAGTGCTCAAATATAAAAAATAGACAGAATAAAACACAGGATTCAATAGTGATAAGCTGGCTTCTATGTCCGGCGTATCTATAGCTGATATTTACATAGCACTTACTGAAGTGAGGCATTGTACATGATGAAGTAACTGAACAGCAGTCCTGTGGAGAAGAAACCATTGTTATCGTTTCCATTTTTCAGATGGAGAATTTAATTACAGGTCCCAGGTCACATAGCTAGTCATGGAAAGAGAGAGGTTAAAACATGGGTTTCAGAGTCTGAGGTCTGGACCACTGTGCTCTATGGATTTACCCAAGTTCTTGGCTGCATAATGACCAATGAACATCTCTAAAAGAATATGCAGCCTTTCCCAAATGTGTTTGATGATGGACTGTTTTCTCTGCCCTCTTTTTTGCTCTGGAAGAGCTTTCAGAGCTAGTATTCCTAGAACATATTCTGGAAACACTTATTTAGTTACTCTGAAAGATTCATTCTTGTATTCAAATAGAGTATCTAAGGGTAGGTAATTCTGGCAAAAACAGATCCATCTTTACCTGATAGTTGGCTCTGGTGAGCAGTAATTCACTTAAGAGCTGCAGTGAAAACATAACCCCTGGGCAAGCATGGCCGTGCACATCGCAGTCCATAGGTTCTGGTTGGATGGCTCTAAGCCTGGAATCAGGAGAAAGTGTGAGCAACTTATTTTTTTTTATGTCAGGGCCAGTCTGAGTTCTTTAACTGATCATGTTTTACTCCTGGATTTTGCTATTCAAAGAGAAGGCTCTGCTCTTATAAGCACATCATTATTAAGCAGTAATTAATAATTCAAAAACCCCACTTTTAAATCAGAGACCAAAATTGTCCAGTAAATGATCATGGTGGGAGTGAGGATGGGGGTACAGAGAGTTGAGAGTTGAAAAAATTTAAAAAAAAGAAAAATTATCAAAATGTCTTTCTCTTTGAACATATATAGAAATTATGTATTAATTTATCAGATAAAAACCAAATCATGTGGACTGTTTGATTTTTCTTATAAAATTATATGATAATTTAAGTAAGACATCCTTCACATTTGACTTTCATAGTAAAATACAGAAGGTCGTTTTTGCAGAAATATTCAGAGCTCCATTGATTTTCCCAAGGGCTTGTCTTGATCCTTTGATATTCAAATTCTTTGCTTTTGAAGCATATGCCAATGGTGTCTTCCTCATCCATTTTTCTTTATTTAGTTGCTAACAGCCCTAACTCTGCCAGATCCGTACTTGCCACGGGCTTGCGATTCCAGCAGTTATTCAATGTGACTTTCATCTACTCCATGATGCCCTGTGTCTTTTCCCATATTCACTGTTTCACCACGCAACACTCTCTGCTTGCATTGTGCAATTGCAATAATCAGGGAGAGACTGATAGAGGACTCAACTGGTGAGGATGGATGCCAGGCTTAAGCAAGAAGACCATTTTCAAAGTTGAAATTCATTAGTGAATATTTTTTGGAATGACTTTGTTTCCTGATGCAACTCTTGTTAACTTCTGGGACTCTGATAATGCATTCAGGTCATAACAACTTCCTCTAGGTAACATTTCACTGAATGCATGCTTGTGAATTGACCTCCTCCAGGTCTGCATGTAGCAACCTTTTCCTGGATTTCTTTTGTTTCATCTGTATCAGTGATTCTATTTTATGTCATTTCACTCTACTTTTTGCATTTTTATAAAGCAAAAACACAGCACTTTTTGGAAGGGGTGACAATGGAACAAAAGGACTGTGTAATTATTACAAGTTTTATATAATCTTCCTTCACACCGTTGTGCAGCTCTACAGTGTCTGAGGGTTTTGACTGACAGCCTTCACTGTGCACTGCCTTTGAACCATGACACATTGATTGGTCACTTTTCAAGTTTTATGTCTCTAGTTAAGCCTCCTGACACACACGTCTGAACTTTCATCCTTCTGCTTCTATTTTTCAAATATTTACATAGATCTTTATATTATTTAAATGCACGAACGGTCCAGCTGTCAGCAATTGGGACATCCATATCTAGAGGAAATGAAGTATAAAATGGTTCTCTCTAGCTCTTTGTCCAAAAGGCAAGTGAGAAACATTTTCACAAATATATATAATCCTCACAGCTAATTATGATTTTTTCTCATTTCAATTTTAATTATTATTTTTTTAATCCACACTTCCTTTCATCCCTTATGGCAGTTCCATTGTCACTAAAAGTACTGCTCTATTGTGTGCATCCTCTATTCATATTCATGAGGTCAGGACCATTCAACCACGGTAATTGAGCGGTCTGATTGGCTGAATGTCCCAGGGTGGTTTAGACTGATACTGATTAACAAAAGGCACCAAGCCTCTGCCAGGATAGGAAGGATAATTATGTAGGACCCTAAATAGGGACTCCAATCATTTGACAATGCCCATTGGACTTGCATAATATTAGTACATTATCCATCATCTCACTATGATTAAGTAGCATTCAATTATTCTCTTTTATGGGGATTATCCCCAATAAACATGTCTCATACCTACCAACTTTGCATAACTGCTTTTTTGGGTTTTCTAGAAAGGGTTTTTGTATGCAGTATGAAAGACATCAGCATATCTAAAATGACAATGATCAAACCTGGAAAAATATTTTCAGGAATATCCTGGTACATAATGGTGTGAATAGGATGTAGGTTGTTTTATTGCAGGATGGGTAAATTAGACTTTTTGTCTCATGCTTCCTTTCTTTGATCTCCAAGGAAAATTCCTCCTTTTGCTTCTTTCAGAGGACTGGGGCCATGTAATCTCTGGTACAGTATTTAACCTCTCAGGGTTTCTGATTTCTTATCTGTACAAGAAGGGAGGTGCAGGGAAATGTTTCAGAAGTCACCTTCCAGCTTTAGCATTCTGTGGTTTCATCTAAATGAATGTCTATTTTACTTCATGAATAGAACTTTTGTCAAGATTCCATAATCTGCATTTTACTTTATATAGCAGTCTTCAAAGTGGGGTCTGTAGACATAAGTGGTATATAAAATCATTTTCTGAAGTGTGGGAAGAACTCACTAGAACTTTTTGGGTTCATTTTTATTTTAAATTATCTTTAAAGACTTCCTATTATATACTTACATTTTATGTTTACTAAGATTTATGAGCACTTAATATGTCCCAGATACGATTCTGAAATGCTTTAAACTTACTAATGCATGATGCTACAGTAACTTTATAAAGTAAATACTTTTAACCATATTCATTTTACTGTAGAGAAAACTGAGGCCCAGAGGTTATGGAAATGGCCTAAGATTTTACAACGTTGGAAATGTTTTATCAGAGATTTAAACCTAAGTATGAGTTCCAGCTCTTATCTACTCACTATACAATTATTAGAAGAGTTATAGAATCTAAAATAAATAAGCAATATACCTGAAAATATCAACTTAGAAGAGAAAAAGTTCACTTGGGGCTCATGGTTTTCAGAAATCTCAGTCCATGTTTGGCTGATTCCATTGGCCTGGGCCTTTGAGGCAGAACACCATGGCATATGGGCATGGTGGATAGAAGCTGCTCATCTCATGGTAGCTAGGAAGGAAGGGGCAGAAAGAGAGGGAGAGGGGAGAGAAAGAACAAGAGAGATTACAAAAGAGGAGAGAGAGAGAGAGAGAGAGAGAGAGAGAGAGAGAGAGAGAGAGAGAGAGAGAGAGAGAAAGCCAGGGACAAGATATAGTCCAAAGCACACCTCCAGTGACTACCTCCTCCAGCCTTGCCCCACCTGCCTGTAGTGAAACCTGATAATCCACTTAGGTCATCAATGCATCAAGTGGATTAGTTAACTGGCCAGGTTACAGCTCTCATAAGCTAATCATTTCATTTCTGAACATTTCTGCATTAATACATGAGCTTGGGGAAGATGTTAAGGATCCAAACCATAATAGGTTTGCATAGTCCTCTCTCATTGAGTGTGGACAGGACCTATGATTTTCTTTTAATGAACAGAACATGGCAAAAGTGTTGGGTTGTACTTCCATGATTATTTGTCCTAACAGATTTTCAGAAACAGATTCTCCCCTTTGGTGGCTTTGAAGAAGTAAGCTGCTGTGCTGTGGACCGACTGTGTGGAAGGCCAAATGGCCAGGAATTGTGGGCAGACTCTAGGAGCTGAACTTGGTTTCCAACCAATAGGCACCAAAAAGCTGATGTTCCCACTCCTATGACCACAAAGATATAGATGAAAGCTATAAAAGCAGTCAATAATCATGTGAATGAGGAAGTCAGTTCTTTCCCAGTGGGGTTTCAAATAAGACTTCAGTTCTAGCTGCACCCAGACACTTGATCCATACAGACTGTGAGATCATAAATAACATTGTGTTAAGACTTTAAATCTGTGGTAATTTGTTACACAGCAACATAAATCTACTGTAGGAAATACAAGCTCATTTTTTTTAGAATAAAGATATGTCATTTAAAAATACTATTTTAGTTCTCTAAGTAATCAAACTGAAATAAAGAACTCAATATTGGTCTACCATGCTTTGACCATTAACATGAAACCTTTTTACTTAAAAAGAAACCCTCTGAGCCAGGTGTGGTGGTGCACACCTGTAATCCCAGCAACTCCAGAGGCTGAGGCAAGAAGATTCCTAGTTCAAAGCCGGCCTCAGCAACTTAACAAGGTCCCAAGCAACTTGGCAAGACCCTGTCTGAAACTGAAAAAATAAAAAGGATTTGGGATGCAGCTTAGTGGCTAAGCATTGAACCTGGGTTCAATCCTGCCATATCAAAATTAAAACAACAACAACAAAAGAAAAAACCTTTGAAAAAGGCATCAATTCATATGTAGTTAGGAAAATAATTTAACTTCTTTAAACCTGGAATTTTTCTTTTCCAAATACTTTACACATTTTTAAAACATTACATCTTGCAAAGGAAAATGGCACAGGGGTCTTGTTAATTATACAATTTTTAAAGTACAAAGCTCTTTGTTGCAGTTGCAAGCCATTAAAATTTCCCTCCTTCTCCTCTTCCTTTCCCTCCTACCCAAAACAAAACAAAACAAAGTTGACCTTGGTTAATGTTCTTCAAAACAGAGGCTCAGCTCACTTGCAAACAGATTTTGTTTGCTTTCCTTTGTTTTCTTTTTGCTGATAATACCTTTAATTACGGCCTCCTTTGCACAAGATAACTGCCCCCAGACCAATATTCTTTGGTAAATATTATTAAGTTGAACTGTTGATTCTGGAGAGGAGAAATTACTTCACATCAAACTTAATGTAACAGGAGGTAGGGATTCTGGGAAGTTCCTGAGTTCTCTCGGCTCTCAATTACCTTCCAACTCTCCTCAGGAGTGGCTACTCCTGAGGGCGGTGGACAGGTGAGCTGGGAAAATGTTAATGAAAGAGCCACCATGGCCTCTGCTCGGGCCCTGAGGACCAGCAGGGAACTCTCTTGAGAAGCTCTGGGGAAGAGGGGAATCCTGGGAATTTGGGGAGTCCAGGACCCCTCAGTGAAGGTTGCCTTCTGTACAGAGGAGCGTGGGGGACCATCCCAGCGCACTAAGAATGAGAAGGGAACAGATGAGCAGAATTCTTCATGAGTGGAAAACCCAGGATACAAGGAGCAGAGTCCCATTCAGGATTCCAAGTACCTGTCTGCTGCCAAACCATTAGACTTCAGGGACCACTTAAAATCCCCTTGCTGCTGGAGTGCTGATGCCTTAGGGACGGAGCGGGGAGGGAAGGAGAAAAGCTATATGTCTAAGTAAAACTTAAAAGCCAGGGAGGGAAAAATTAAGAGAATAGTCTCCTAAGGATATTAGTAGCTTAAGTACACAAAAGACAACTTGCACAATTGAAGAGTTGAGTGGGATTTAAAATCAACACACACACACACACACACACACACACACACACACACACCAAGCTTTCTGGAATGGAAACCATTATTTTGAATTTAAAATTTCTTTTTACTATGTTATTAAAAAAAGAACATAGTCAAAATACTTGTAAAAAATCAAGTTAGAAAGAATTTTTGAACCCTAAAACTAACATAACAAAGATATCAGATTTGTGAAGGAAATGGTAAGTCTTGGATGATGGTTCAGTGGGGCCTCCCATGTGCATAGTCATTAACCTTGAAGGACAGAAACAAGAACTGGAGCACAGAGTGAACAGTAAACTGGTAAGAGAAGACAGTTCCTTGAGCCCAAAACCTGAGTGTGTAGTTTTCCAGAATATACCATGCAGGATGCGCACAGGATCCACAGGCACTGTTATAAAATGACCAAGTCTCAAGGATAGAGGAATCACCTTGCATTTCGGGTGAAGGAACAAGCTACTTGAAAAGATAAAAACTTAGACTAGCACCAGACTGTGAAGGCCACGTGGGATTCTATAAGACAGTGCAATGGGGTCTCCATGCTCCTGACCACAATGCCACACCAGGTGTATCCATCCTGCTGAATGAAGTACGACGGTGGGTGTCAATAGTACCCACTCCTGGGACTGCGGCTGTGGCTCAGTGGTAGACGCTTGCCTAGCACGTGGCGAGGCCCTGAGTTCAATCCTCAGCACCACGCAAAAATAAGCAAACAAAGATATTGTGTCCAACTACAAATAAAAAATAAATATTGAATAAAAAATAGTACCCACTCCTGGAATAAGCAAGTAGCAGAGGATTTGCTGAGAGAGCTCCTGAGGGCTTTCTCCTCAGGGGCTGGGTGCTCAGTGGGAAAATCTTTAGGAATAGATTTATTTTAAAATGCATTGATAAATGATGCTAGCAAAATTTATAGTTCCAATGTAAGAAAATCCAAATGAACCCCGATCAAATCCTGTTAGTACAATAAATTGCAGATATTTGTGCGGCAGGGAAGAAGACATAGGGTTACACACCATCCAACTGTCAATTGTGAATTCAAAGAGGTCATAATAAAACAGGTGGGGTAGAGGGGATTGCTTCTGTTATGACTTTGTATGTTATCACCCATGAAAATAAGTCAAGTGTTGTGTTGAAATACATTGAAAAAAAATTAAAATAAAAATTAGAACTAGGTTGTGTTACTTTCTACCTATAAATGGTTGCTGAAAAAAATATTCATGGTTCTATTTTCATTTGTATGTATAGTTTTTGTTTACTTCATTTGAATTTTTAATTGCAATAGCAGCACTTGGCATTGTGATTCTTTTAGGAAATTTGCTTGTCCACCCTCTACATTCCATTATCATTGCAAATTTTTTTAGTGTATTTATTTCCAACTTTTTTCTGTAGCCAAGCATAGAAGAATACAGTGGTGGTGGAAAAGCATTTAGAAAAAAATAGATTGAGCTCCTTACTGCTGGGTGTCAACATTATCTTCCAAAGGATAGAGCTAAAAATTTAAAGTCATAAATCACAAATCTGTACTGACACATTTGGATCCAGCATTAAAGGGCTCTCTCTTACTTTCCTCATTTGAAATTTCTGTCTCTTCCCACATTTAGAAGGCCAATTGCCAATAATAACAACATATACTTTTGGATTTTTTTTCATACATGCAAAACTATTTTATATTTAGTATACTACACAATATTATCATCAAAAGCAAGCCTTGTGACTTAAGTTCTGGGCTTTTATTTCCAATTCCTTGGACCTTAGATTACAACCCAGTAAGGGTATACAATTAGATTATTGTATTCAAAATTATTTGAATTAATCATTTTATCTCTGTAGTTATTCTGACATGCAGCCAGATTTGCTTGTCTCTTTATCTAGAATTTTAAAGTGGGTTGTTTATTATTTATTTATTTATTTATCTTTTTTACTTTTCTGAGGTGACTAACAGCAATGGCTAAATTAGTCACACTGCTGATTTAGCTCCAAAGGTTTGTTTATATCATCAGGAACGAGTTGGCTTTTTTATGTTTTCTCTTTGCTATGGTTTTTTGAACATATTTCAAAGAACAAAATTATATAAAATATATATACTGGAGCTGTCTCTTGTCAAGTCACTATACTCTTTCTTTCCATGACGACCCTTATTTAAAACCATTTTCAATTAGAATCCAAATTGTTCTTCCTATTTCTTCTTTCAAAAATTAATACCTGCATATACATAAACAAATTTGTTTTTATTTTAAATTTTACCTTCTTCCCTAAATAAATGTACAATACTGTGTATACTTTATTTTTCACCTCACTTTTTATTTAACAATATGTTTTTGAAATATTAAGTCACTTTCCCCAATTTGTTTTTAAGGTTTACAGTTCCATATAGATGCACCATAGAATATGAACATCCTCTTATCTACAAAACTGAGCTCACAAGAAGGAAAAGGCAGTGGGTAAGTGCCAGAGGAAGGAGAAATTATCACCATAATGGTTAGAAAGGTTGAGGGGGGGAGTTGCATGCTAATGGGAACCTCAGGAATTGTGGCCTAGGGGTATGAGTTTTTGTGCTGACAGAGAATTCTTGGGTTCATTTGAGGCAGAAAGTTGGAATTTAATCCTTTTCATTGAAACCTTCAAAGAATTGTCCCCTTCATTGACTAAATAAATAAATAGACCAAACCACTGCTCATTGACTTAAGTAGACATCAAGAAACTTTTTTTTTTTTAATGTTTGACTAAATATTATTCATCCTATGGTCTAGGAAGTTCTAAGTTAGGAATTTAGGACAAAAATCGACCCCAGGACAATGATATCCAGGAAAAAGATGCAAAAAGTTTTCTTGAGATATAAAACTACAATCAGACTATAAAGAATATTTCTAGAGGTTGGGGAAGGGCTCTGCTCTCATAAAAATAATTAGGAAAGTGACTCAATAAATAGAAGGTCTAGAGTCTCATGACCTTAAGATAATAGAACAATGATCATAAAGATGCCATCAAATAAGCACGTTCACATGGAAAAGAAATTAAAAGAAAAATCAAGAGTCTAAAAATAGATGGAACACTATAAGTGCAAGACCAGTAAAAATAGCACCCAATGATACTTTTAAAAACTAAAAAAAGCTCAAAATAGGTTCAAAAAAGAAAACCAAACACTAAGGAACTACAAGAAGAAATCAATATCACAGTGGGATCCTTCTTCTAATAACTGGTAAAGTTAATCCAATAATAGTACTATTTAATAACATACTTGGTAGGCCTCTAAATCAACATTTATAAACACTGCACTGAACTGTTTAGGTACACTTGAAACATATGTAAAAATTGAACACACTTCATACGACAATAAAATCTCAAAAAAAAATGATGTCTTGCAAACTATTTTCTCTTTAAATGAAGTCAAAATAAATAAGAGATGAAAGAGAGAAAGAATGTGAAGGAGAGAGGAAGAAGGACCAATGCTGAATGGGAATTAATAAAAAAAATAAGAAAGAGAGGGGCTGGGTGGGCATCAAGGAGATACCCCTCTAGGCCTAGAGAAGAGTTGGTGGTTCTTGTGGAGTTCTTTAAGGTAAGGTTGGTGCATTTAACTGAAAGGGGAACCATGTGAATGGAAATCCCTGGGAGTGTGAGAAAGGGCAGTGTGATGCTAAGAAGGCAGGAGCTAGGCCCACTGTTAATGAATCATATTCTTTTTTTTAAACTTTATGTATTTTTCCATATTTTTATTGGTTTATTATAATTATTCACAATGAGGGGTCCATTGTTCCATATTTATGTATGCATACAATATGACAAAATAATTTGGCCGATACAATTCCCCAGTATTTCCTCCTGTCCCTTTCTTCCTCTTTCACCAGCTCATATGCTTTATGGACAAAGAGTTTGGTTTTTATACTAAAACCATGGGAAGTCCCTGAAAAGTGGAAGAAATGAAGTCTGCTAGTGAGGCAGGGCACCGGTCAATGTGAGCCTGAGAAATGGGGTTTTGATTCACGTCCAGTGGCCAGGAATATACCAAATATCCTAGGGTTGTTTCCAGTTTTGCAAAAAATCCCTGTTAAAATGACAAAGAGATTATCAAAATACCTGCAATTTCCTGTCTCCAAGTGACAGTAACAGCAGCTCCTGGGCACCTCAATTGGAAGCTGCCCTACCTCTTGCTCCCTGCAGCAGCCAGCTGTGCTAACTCAATTAATTTGTTCACCCATATTAAAGGAGCTCACCTCCTTTTTTTTTTTTTTTTTTTTTTGTCTTTTGACATTCCAGGGCTTCTGCTGCTGGAGTTAAAAAAAAAAAAAAAGATCTGAGGGATTTATTCATGTGCAATCAAAACCCTGGAACAGCTGAATTTCAAAACCACTAGGGCACTTTCTATTTATTCAACTGATTAGTGACTCTTCTTACCCTTACATATCTATTCATATCTATTCGTTTTAATAAACTATCATCTTCTTGGTTTATTATAGTTATTTCTATGTTGCTATCTCATTGTGATAGCAGGAGTTATTCATACATCAGATAATATCACTTCCTGGCTCAATCTCTTCCCGTGGTTTCCCATCGTACTTAGAATGATAATCATGGGTTACAAGACTTCACATCAGTCACTGGACTCTTGGTACCTTTTCTACCCAGTCTTCCCTTCTCCTCTTAACTCCCTGCATTCCCGCCACCTTGCCCTCCTGGGGGAACATGAGAAACTCATACACAGCAGGGTATTTGCCATTTCTGTCCCCTTACTTGAAGACTCGACTTCTGAATGTTGATATAACTTATTCCTTGTAGCAAACGTCACAGATGTTCGCTAGAATTTGGTTTTCAGTACACAGAAGATTACTTTGATGATAGGCCAGTGCCATTGAACAGAAAGCGTTTAGTTGCTATTTGATGCTCCAGCTATCTATTACTTTGTTGTCATGAGCAGGAAGATGACAAGCTCCAGATGGAGCTGCCACAAGATGGTGGAGCCAGAGTAGTCTGGGATTTCTGCATGGTAGCTACAGAGCCCTCACCAGCAACAATCAATGTGGATGATTACCCTTTGTTACTTAATCCACTAGGTTTGTGGTTGTTGGTCACCCAGCATAACCAAGATGCTCTTGACATACATATCCACTTTAGAGCTTTGCTCAAATGTCACTTTATCAGGGAAGACTTCTCTGATTGCCCTACCAAAATAGCAGCTCTCTCCCTCTGACTCTCTGTGCCCAGCTTGACATTTTCTTTCTTTAATAGAAGTTAGAATTGAAGCTTTATGAAGGCAGGGTCTTTAAATTGTATATTAATATACTAGCTAGTCTCAAGAATAGTTCCTGAGATGTGATAGATGATCAGTAGCTCTTAGTTGAATAACTGAATGTTATAATAAAAAAACATGTATATATATATATATATATATATATATATATATAGAGAGAGAGAGAGAGAGAGAGAGAGAGAGAGGATTTTAAAAATTCTCTTATGTTTCCCTAAATGAATTATTTACAACTTGTATTCATTCCCATGGAACAATTATTTGTGGATGGTTTTAATGTCAGTGTTTAAAGAATTTTCACTCTTTTTAAGTAAAGAGTAATATTCACCTTCTTACCAATCATGATGCTCCCAAGGATTCTGAAAACTATTTTTCATCCATTTCAAGTAATATTTGTTGCAAACCTGTGCTTACTGGATTTAGAGATTTGCCTGTAAAGAAATAGATAAGGTTTCTTCACTTAGGGAGTTTTTCATGTTAAAGTTCCAAGAGGAGAATAAACACAAGTAAACCACAACATTTCAAATGATATGTGTAGTGAAATAAATAGGTAAAAGTAAGCATGGTAATGTGATGGTGAGTGATTGGGAATTGAGGTGATCAGAATAGGCTCTGGAGGGACTTTGGAGGTGGGTCCAGAGGGGAACAAAACTTGCCCACTATGATCTGGAAAAGAGTGTTTCAGGTGGAAGGCACCCACAGCCCACCAGCCTGGAGAAGGAAAAAGCCAGAGAAACTGAAGTATGGTTATAGAACAAGGTCCACAGAGGAATTCTGATAATGTGGAGTACAAGGTAGACGTTCAAGAAATATAACAGGACAATTCTTTGTTTCACAGTAATGAGTACAATATCAAACATAAAACTCCAATAAATAGAATGTGAAAACCTTCCTATTTTGGTTTCTACTGATAGCATTCCATAAGGCATATTGAATCAAAAGACTCAGAAAAGCCCCAGAATGTTTTAGTTCTTTTATAAGGCACCATTAGGATGGCCATAAAATGTGTAGCCCTTAAAAATACTTTCTACAGTTTGGCAGTATGTCTGAGATAACTTTAAATGTTAATGAAATGTTTTAGAAGTCCACTGTTTCTAAGGCTGTTTGGAGTTCAAGGAACTTTTTAAATATCATCCCATAAAAAAAAAAAAAAGAAAATCTCACTTTAAAATTAATTTACATGGAGAGAATATGTCACTGAAGGCCTGGCATAGGACTTGAATTTGACCATTATTTTCTTCTGAGCAGCAAGCAGGATTGATTTTGTACTGGCCTCAAGTAGGTTCTTGAAATGTCTATTTCTTTCCAAATGAAAATACATCAGTGGAAATAAAATTCTTTATGGGCTGTAATTCAGAAGAGAACTTTTATGAAACACTTTGGCCCTGTGGCCACGTGTCCTGTGGAATCACCCAAAACAGTTGCTTAGTTCCTGGTGATCCATTAGGGTACGTTTTGGTGCAGTGGAAACTGTATTGCTTGAACACCTTGTTCCTCGGAACAAGAGCATTGTGCTCTCAGATTCCGTTATGTTCATGTCCTCTTTAACCTCTAATGGTGACAGTCTTCTCTGGTGACAAAAGAAGCAAGTAGGACAAAAGCTAAACCTGATCAAACGGGTTTAGTGGCTACAGGAAGTGAAATGCACTTACCTTAGGTTTATAAGGATCCTTCATTACTTTGCCAGAAGTTTTGCGTGGATTCGCCCCACTGAATTGACTTCTTTTTAGCGCCCTTTTCGTGTTTCGCACTAGGAGACATATGTGTGCTAAATGAGAACAACACAGCAGTATTTCTGACAATTCTGGAAAGGCAAATTGTGCCTTTCAGTAACTCAATCCGTTTCTCACTGGAGTGGCACACACAGTCAAGTTAAAATTAAGGAGATGTAAAGGTCCTTCCTCTTTCCCCAAAGGATGTTCTCACCAAGAGCCTCTGTTTTCCCTTTTGCTTGGGTGTGATTATGTTATTGCCACCTAAGTAACAAAGGCAATGCTCATCGTCCCTTGCCACTTAATGGAGGTAATGATTGCCGGTGAGCCTGGCGGTGGTGCTAAAACCAAGAAAAAGCCTTTTCAATCATGGCGCCTGCATTTCAATCCAAGCCCCTGCTGTAGAACACTGGAGAACAAGGTGTAAATCAGTTTAAGAACATAGTTCTACATTCAAGGCATTGTGGTTTACAGCTCCCAAATGACCTCCATCTATCTTCCTTAGCCGTAGAGGTGTATAATTGAACTAAAGAGAGTCTTGAGTAATGAGGTTGGCAGTGGCAGCTCCATTGCTGTGGCTTAATAGTGTAACTGCCACATGCTCTCCCCCCAAACCCCACAAATGTAACAAAAGAGTCTAGTAGGCCCAATTCTTCAGGGTGACACTTGCTGAGAGTCTATATTTTAAAATAGAAATGGGTTTTTATAAGCAAAAACCTATAAATCTCTCTCTGCAAAAGAGTTCCCCAAATACAATTATACAAGCCATTCTCTGCTGGAGCAGAAGCTAATATGAATACACGCCGTCACCTGTGCTTCTTTCTGTGGGAAAATCGTTTTTAAACCTTAATGTTTCTTATGCAATAGGCATCTGCTTTTTTAGTATCCAAAGGAGACAGGGAGTGATAGCATTCCTACACTATGTCCTGCGGGGAATGACAGCCAGGAGACACACATTATTGCCATTTTGGGGGGGAAGGAGTTTGGTTTGGTCAGTAAAATTTGTGAAAATGTTGCTGTTAGGGAAATTCTTTTGTGCAAGTAATTGACTTGATAATGACTTTTTTTTTTTCTTTTAAGGATGTAAGTTTATGAGCAAATTACTGTGTGAGGAAATTCACAGAGTAAATAAATAAATAAATAAATAACAAAGACATAACCACCTCCTCATCCAACTGTCTAGGATTATACTTTTGGCTGACCATTAGGAAGGATCCAATTAACACACACATTTAATATGAATAATTAGGACTGCATGGAGTGTTTTCCAAGCTCTGAATTATCCAACTACCTTCAAGCTAGACCCCCAAAATAGAAAATAATCTCTGTGCTAACTAAAATTCCATTTGAGGGCATTTTGATCCTATTGCCCAAGTTTTTCCTAGTTAATATGCAAATCTCACTATAAGGAGCAAATTAGTAAATAACAGTAATTAAAAACAACTAACACTTACTGATAGCCTATGGCATTCAGGAGAGTTTTAAGCACTTGATAGTATTTAACTCAGTTGGTTCTCAAAGTAACCCGTTCACTGTCCCCCATTTTACAAATACCAAGAGGGAAGTGAGGACAGAGAACTTAATCTGACTGAGATCAGAATTAAAAACGTGGCAAAGCCAACACTGCCGAATCCTACAAGAGTAGATTATTTTATCAGATCCACTTCTGGGAACAGAGAGGAGAACTGGGAAGGCTGAGAGACAGAAAGTTTGAACCCTCAAGAGCCTCCCTCGAGAACTCAAAACTCAGCCTGGGACCAGCAGTGTGTGTGTAGTGGGGGACTTTGTGCTGTTGCAGAGCTGACTGTTACCAACCTCTGCTCAAAACCAACACCACATCTCTTGTGCCACTGGTATGTTGTAGAGGGTCATCACAGTCAAATTCATTTCCATAATGAAATCTATTTTTTTTTTTTTGCCGTTTTCACTTTGTTGACATTTGCAATCATGGTACAAAAGTAAATGGCAGGTAAGATGGCTGGCAACTCAGCATGAATTGAGGCCGTGACACCAAGCATGGACTTTCCTGCCACACACTTGAAGTAAAAATTATGCCAGTTTCACTCAAGCAATGACCTTGTTGAAGCAGCAAAATTTATTAATTTTATTAAATCTCTACCCCATGCACATGAGCTTTTTAATATTCTCTGTAATAAAGTAGGGAGGATGTATAAAGCACCTTTGCTGAATACCAAAGTACGACTCTCGCCTCAAGGAAGAGCGCAGAGATTTTCTAAGTTACAGGTTGAACTGGCCACAATTTTCATGGAGTAGTTTTTTTTTTTTTTTCTTCTCAGACAAACTTGGGTATTTGGAAAATGTGCTATCTAAAAGGAGAACAACCAAGATTTTGGTTCCAATGATAAAATTTGAGCTTACCAACTAAAATTCGAATGCTGGAAAACTTGCACCATGAACTTGGAAGCATTCTAAAACTGCAAGACTTCCCTGATAAGACCAGTGGTGATATTATGGATATGACTTTTTAATATTATGTAGTAAGACATGCCAGTGATTAAAGAGCAACATAATTCAGTGAACCAGTATTTTTCAAGTGACCAATGTATGATGGTATAGAAGCTCATAAGAGTCAAAGATCTACTGAAAGTGTTAGAAAGACCAAAGGATTTTATTATTTGAAAATATGAAAGGTTCAGATTCTACATTGTAGCTGATCTTTATGAAACTACCGCTTGTTGAGTTTGAGTACTGTCTCAAAAAAAGAAGAAATCCCTGATCATCTGAGAAATTATTATAATACTTGTCTTTTTTTTTCCCAACTACATATCAGCATGAGGCTGAATTTCCTTTCTAAACTCCAACCAAATCATTAAACTATGACATATCACAGAAGTAGGTACAAGAATACATCTATGAAGCTAGGCATTAAGGAGTTAACAATGTTTGTGCTTTCCTTTTTTTTTAAAGTAGAGTTATAGCTTTTGCATCAGTATAATTGTACATGCTTATGTTAATATGGAGTGGAATAAAATAACTAAAAATAACTATTGTTATTTTTAAATAGACTAGTAAGTTTCCTGATTTAATTCTGAACCCAGTGAATATCAACAAATGTGACCTACATAAACAGTTCTTGGAGTCTTTAAGATTTTTTGAGAGTGTAAATGGATATGGAGACCAATATGTTTGAGAACTGCCATTCATCTTTAATGAAGGGATGGGGAATCTGGCAATAGAAGGTCCAGCAGAGACTGGCTTCCTAAGTAGAGCATGCTCTTCTCTGTTTTGGTCAATTCTGAGAGTTAGAGACTGTCGTCCTCCCCAAGGCTGCCCCCACTTCTCACATCAATTGCAAGTTCTGCCCTTAGTTTTGTGATGGAAAAATAGCTATAGTTTATTACACAAGAAGACTACAAGTTGAAACCTGGCAAGGGCAGGGTCCAACGAGAGTCCAGTCATGACATTTCTATCATCCTCTCCCCGTGGAGTCATGGACAGTGTTAACTCCTACTGCCCACAATAGGTGACATCCACAGAGTGTTGCAGGTGTCGAAATTTGCCAAAGCCTCAGTTTCCAGTTTTCTTGGGATTTGATCACATCCCGCCTTCATGGCTATTGGTCTCCGGCTCTTGCACAGTTCAGGCTGAAATCTTCACGTCTCCAGTCCACCCCAAGACAGAACCGAAACTACTGCCCTTTCCTAAAGTCCCCACCACAAATCACAGAGTTAGACCCTCCCGTGGCCAAAGTGCCCAGAGTGCCCAGGCACGGAGACTCCCAATTAAACATGATGTTTCAAGGACTTAGCGATCACCTCCCAGTAGCAGAGGGAAAGGTCAGGCTTGTTCTTCTTTCTTCTTTTTTTTGGTGAAGGTTGATCTTCACCTCGCAGGCGCTGTCAGGGCTGGCTCCGCATCTCAGCAGCCAGTCCAGGGCCTAGCCTTCTCCCACGACACCCACCACCTTCACCATGTTGGTTTTGTCCTCTTCCTTGTTACCTGGACGCAAAATGGTAGTGGATTCAGTGGTTTTATTCTCTAGCAGCATCCAAGGGCAGAAGCAAGAGCTTGAAACTGGGTGGGGGAGAGAAAAGCCTTTGTGGAAGTTCTCCAAGAAACCTCCCCTTATACCATTGATTAAAACGATGCCACAGGGCCACACTCCAGCTTCAGGATGTAGCTGGGAAAGAACTTCTGATGCTTTCCCAGGAAAGAAGTGGGAGGCAATGACAGCCTTAGCGTGGCCCTGATCCACTGCTGCTCCCGCTGCTCCCAGCAAAACCAGTCTTTGAAAGGAGGAAGGAGCGTGGCCAGAGGGTAGTAGAGCCCTCCTCCAACACTAATGTGCATGCTGATTCCCTGGGGCTCTATTAGAATTCAGGCAGCTTCCTGTGCATGTTGCCAGGCGGCCTGAGCATCTGCATGTCATAAAGTTCCCAGTGTGTTTCTGGTCCTGGTCTACGGATTGCACTTCAAGTAGCAGGGAGTTAGGGATCAGGTTTACCACAACGAACCTGGCAGGGGACACCATAGTGCATTTCCCATGGGATGCAATCGCCCTTTGTTCAACGACTGTATGGATTAAGCATTCCATCGACTTGTTGGTGAGAGAATTTCAGATCAAATAATACTCATAATTGCCAGAGATGGGGTTTATTGAGAGATCATGATGCCTCAGGGACTTCACATTACTTCATTTAATCACCAAAACTACTTCACGAAGTAGTGATTCATTTCATCCTTAGGAGGAAACAGACTGGAAAAGCCGGGGGTAAAGGTCAGGCCAGGAAGAGGTCAGACAGTCCTTGGTGGAGAGTGCTTGCTGCAAGCTGAAGACCAAGTCTGTCAGCCTCCAGAGCCTGAACTCTGAAAAACTAGAATTGTCAAATGCTCTTATCACACAGATAAAAAAAAAAAAAAAATGACTGACTTGAGATTTCACAGCTAGTGGCAGAAGAGGCACTAAACTGCAGTTTCTTGGTCCCCAATTCCTACTCCACTTCCAGGGTCCTCTGTGTAATGAATGAATTGTATATACAGCAGCTTTCCACCCTCCCTCCCCATGGTGTTCTCTCTCTCTCTCTCTCTCTCTCTCTCTCTCTCTCTCTAGTGGATTTTTCTTCCCTTTGAAATAAAACATCCCTTTCTAAATCGAGTGTCCTGTTTTTTTTTCTAAATATAATTTGTCTTCTTCCTAAACATTCCCATCATGTTTCGCATCCTGTTAGAAAAATACGATTTATTTAAGGAAATTCTGTGCTAGTTTACTGGACACGAATGAATGCATACAAAATGGACTTTGGGTTTTTTTTAGCTGATTTTTCTGCGTTCATTCCCTCTTGCCTGTTTGTTTGCTCATTCATTAAGCACATGGACATTGGGCACAACCTCCATGTGTCAAAAAGTGTTCCAGTTGCAGACAATAGGGATGCAGATTTCATATAATTTTGCAGATCAGGAGGATTAAAAAAAAAAAAACAGTTTCTCACAACATTTGTCACTATTCCAGGAATGGTTCTCCTGTCACTTAGCCATCTCTTTCGTAGCCTTTAACTGAGGAATAACCTATTTGTCCACATCCACTACCCTTCCACAATCTTTCCCTGGACATCGATCCTTACAGACATGAGGCAAAATGGACAGTGAAGAGGAGACAGTGATCTTCCTCAAGGACACACTGTGCCAAAGCTCTTTACTGCAGTGTTCTCCTCTAAGAGCATGTCAAAAATGACAAGTAGCTCATATGTCTCACAGTGGCAGAATGCTCAGGGAAAGGATGTGCATCACTCTGACCAACGTTTATACCATAAGGTGTTTATAAACAAGAAAAGTTATTAAAAATAATAATTGTGATTTTTAAGGACAATATGAAAAATACTTAACACGTGATGTCAATATGGCAAGTAGTTAATAAGCATGGATGCTGGTGATGAGGCAGTCTATCATTTCTGACACTATTAAGTGTTTAACATAGTTCAGAGTGAAGAAAAAGAGAGAATAGGGAGGAAAGAATCACTGATGAACTGAGAGGCAGATACAGTCCTGTACGGTCCCACACTCTAGAGAATTCATCCTACATTTCTTCCCCCATTGGGACTGCCTTAAATCAAACTTTCCTATCTCTTGCCTACATTTCTGCAGCAGTTCCCTTTTGCATTCCTGTGGTCAACAAAAATTGGTTAGAACCTAGAGACAGAGATGAAAAAACTTGTATCTGTCCCCAGCTTGCGTAGTCCAGATTCTAGACACTTTCTCCTGATGAGTCTCCCGGCTCCTTTCTCTAGCGGTGATCTTTCTAGAGCATGGATTTGATGATGTTGGAAATCCTTCCAAGGTTAGCAGCTGCCTCTGATGATGATGTCTCAAGTCCTCAATAATGTACAACAGGCTTATCATGGGATTACTATTTTCTTTCCCAATTGGACCTGTTGCTACTGTTCACCATCCTAACCTAAGGAGCACCTGCACTGGACTCCATGCCATTGCCAAGTGCACACCACCACCACCTCTCGGTGTCAACACTGCTGTGCTTTTCTCCTGGAAGTTTTTTCCACCCCTGACTTGGCCAGCTACTTCTCAGTCCCTGTGCTCACATCACGCTGGCCCAGGGATCCTCCCTCCCTCCCTCCCAAACAGGGTCAGGTACCTCTCCCAGAAAATCTCATTCATAAGCCAGTGTCCGCCAATATCGTGGTGGGTATTGCTCTGTACTAAAGCTGCCAAGTAGCATCCTCCATTTCCGACAGTCTAGTGGCTCTACACAAAGCTTGGGTTTATATTACAAATACACCAGTTACTTACTTCGTAATGGTAGAACTCACTCATTGAGTTTGCTCTGTGTCATTAAAGGAGATAACGCAGCCACAGCAGTGGCATATGGTGACCAGACAACATATTTAAGCTATGATTATTTATGCTTCTTCCCAGCACAGTGCTTGACAAGTGTTCAGTGAGCATTTGATGAGTGCAGACATGAACGGAATCATTAGTAGGATCTAAATTTAAGGCCTACGACTTTTGATCTGGACTTGTTGAGTGGTGACTTTGTGCTTTGCAAGATACCTGAAAAGGGCACCACAGAAAGAAGGAGTCACGGAGCAGGGGAGGGACATAAGAAGAGAATGCAGGATGGTCAGAGGAAAGGGATACTGGGTGGAGGTTCACATGTGGGGCCAGGGAGGAAGGGAAGAAAAGAAAGAGACTAACTGGAAGGTAAATAGATTGTTGTCACTTGCCAATTACACTGTTGTCTTTTCCTATTTGCAGTAGGAATCCGTCAGACTCTATCCAGCACCCTCTTCTGCCCCTGACCATGTTTATTGGTTTGAGGAGGAGGTCTTTCCAAGCTAGGTCAATGAGTCCACAGTGGGAGCACGTGAAACCCCCAAACAATGTGGGTCAGTGTATTAGTCTACACTGGAGAAGGGTGAGGCTGCCACTCTCACAGAAAGGGAGGGTGACGTGGCCCTGAGCTTCAAGAAACTACTTCTCATTATTTCTAAGTCTCAGATGTACCCACGAACTCTACTGAGTGGGTACAATGAATACCCAGGATCCTCCTATTGATTTCTTTTTGCTTATTCTAGCTGAATTTGGTCCTTCTAACATGTACAACTCAACTCGATCTATTTGGCTTCATTTCCCACTGCGGACCTCTGTGCACTTCTGTCCTCCTCATTCGAAACAGTTCAGCTTGACCTTAAAAAGCGCCCAAGCGTTTTCACACACCCCTGACTTCTTCTAAGCTTCCATTTTAGTGAAGAATTTTTTTTCTTATCTAAATTCTTCCGTTTTTCAAGACTCAAGACCAATATCACCTACTCAACTAAATCCTCCCTTCCCTGCTTCCCCAACCCAATCACACATTTCATGGTGTATCCAGGATGTGTTTTGTAGTTTTGTATTTCTCTGGTGGTTCTCTCCTGCACCTCTGTACTATGGTCTCTCTCTCTCTCTCTCTCTCTCTCTCTCTCTCTCTCTCTCTCTCTCTCTCTCTCTCTCCACTTTACTTTGTTATATAAAAGCTCATGTCCTATTCATTGCTGATGCTTTAAGCCTCAGGAATTTAGTCACAGTCCTTGGCAAGGCTCTGGAAAGCTGTGGAATGAATGATTTAGATAAGAGGGGATCTTAGAAGGGAAGTGCTCTACTGAAGAACTCATCACTGGTGTCTCACTGAAGCTGCAGGGTGAATGCTTTTTTCTTATGTCATTCTTTCTTGTAACTGTCAATGTCTAATGCCCTATTTTTCTGATTTGTCTTCACTCTTCTCCATTTATAGATAAATATTCATGATAAAAATATTGCATCTTGGAGCCAAATGCTTCATTTACTCAAGTAACATTTTCTCTAAATCTTGTGGTTTTCCCCCGTCTTGTTTCTCTTGTTATTATCAGAATTTTTATTTACATTTTTCAAGGTATTTTGTTTCTCTTAAAGATATGATCAGTCCTGGGTGTTCTATTTATTTCAACATAAACACACCTAAAATAGATACATGAATTCCTTTGATATTCTCATTAAATTCTATTCCTTCTTGCTTTGTATTTCATGCCACCAAAGCTAAGATGGGGGTGGAGTGAAGAGGACAGACCAGCACAGTATCCATATCTTGGCTCCATGGAGCAGTTTACACCAACAAAGATGTACTTGTCCCATTAGAATAATTTTTCATTGAAGTTCAATCATAAATCTTGGGTCAAGGAAACCAAAAATATAATTTGGAAAGGCTTGTTGCATTTGGGGGATAGAAGACATGCAGATATCAAACAGAACTGAGTTTGGTCTCAGTATCTCAGTGACTCGCTGCATGGCTCATAAGACTCATCATAAATCTACAAAAATAAATTAAGTCCTGAAGCAAGGTCTTAAAGAATACCTTAGGTATTACCTGGATACAAACACAGAATTAATCTCTGTCAAATAATCAGAGAGCTTTCTCGGAGGACTTTCTCTGTGCTGAACAGGCTGTAGTGCATCTATACCCACAAAACAAAACCAATGTCTACAGCCAAATAGCAATGGCTTCCAGAAAGAGACAAAGGCCATAATTTCATTCTTATTTATGGCTGAATAATATTTCATCATGTCTCTATATACCACATTTTCTTTGTCCATTTATCTGTAGAAGGGAACCTATGTTGTTCCCATAGCTTAGCTATTGGGAATTGAGCTGTTATAAACATTGATGTGGCCCTGTTGTTATAGTATGCTGATTTTAAGTCCTTGGGTATATGCCAAGGACTGGGATAACTGGGACCAATGGTGATTCCATTCCAATTTTTCTGAGGAATCTTCATACTGCTTTCCAGAGTGGTTGCACTAATTTGTAGTCCCACCAGCAATGTATGAATGAAAAATATCTATCTCTTCAAATATCATTACTTTATGTTAAAAACATTCAAAATCCTTTCTTCTAGCTTTTTGAAATGTACAGTACATAACTGTAATCTGTAGTCATCACACTAAAATTTCTTATTCCTAACTATAATTTAGTACCCACTGATTAATCTCCTCTTCCACACTCCCCAGCCTCTGGTGACCACCATTCTACACTCAACTTCTATGAAATCAACTTTTTTAGATTCTCCATAGGAATGAGAGAGAGTCTGTGACTTATTTCACTTAGCATAATGATCTCCAACTCCATTCAATAGTCAAAGATGACAGGATTTCACTTTTTTATGGTTGAAGAATATCTCATTGTACATATGTACTATGTTTTCTTTATCATTAATCAGTTGATGCACACTTACATTGTTCTTATTTCTTGGCTATTTTAAGTAGCTTTTTTTTTTTTTTTTTAGGAGGAGAACACGAAAATGCAGATGTTCCTTCAACATACTGATTTAATGTCCTTTGGAAATATGCCCAGTGGTAGAATTGCTGCATCAGAGGCCAATTTATTTTATTTTTAATTGCATATAAGTATGCATAAATATAAAAAAGTACTATGTTTTATCTTTAATTACAATGATATATTTTCTTTGTAATTTCAAAAGACTAACTATAATAATAAAAAGATGAAAACCTACACAAAAAGTGCAAATAATATGAATAAACAATTCACAAAAATGAACACATTATCAATAAAACTTTGAAAATTTTAAAAATTCAATAGAAATGGAAAATTCAATGAAAATTAAGAAAATACAAAACATGTTACAATAGTTAATGATAAAAGATCATCACATATTAGATTGCCAGAAGTTAAAATACAATAATGATATCAAATGGGAAGAGTATGGGAATTCTCACACACAGGTAGATAATTAGTTATAGAAGAATAAGTTATAGGAGGAGGAGATTGATCAGTGGGTACTAAGTTACAGATAGGAGTAAGAAATTTTAGTGTGGTGACTACAGATTACAGTTATGTACTGTACATTTCAATTAGTTATAACTTTTCTGGAGACTAATTAGACACTAAGAGCCTTAAAAATGTGCATTCTTTTGACCTAGGAATTTCACTTCTCTGAATTAATGCCTAGGGTATAATTGAACAGTCATACAACAAATCAATGGTTTTCATTTTAACAGTTGAAAATTAGAAACAGTCCAAATAACCTACCATAAGTAATTAGAGATATTATTTAACATCATTGTATAATGGAATATTATTCAACCTTTTAAAAAAGTATCACAAAAGAATATTTATCAACACAAAAATATGTTAAGATACAAAAATGTTTAGTAAAATAGAATCTATGAAAAGTGGAATTCAAAAAATAAATGTATAGACAGAATGGTGTTAAAATGCCAGACAACAGATCTCTTGATTGGAGGGATGATGGGTTATTTATAATTAAAACAAATTTTTGGTGTGTGTGTGTGGGTGTGTGTGTGTGGTTTCTGCCATTAAACATTACATTACCATATCTCTGTATCTATCTTAAATCCTCTTCCCCTCAAGCCTCTCCTGTGGCACTCCGTTTTTTTGCAGGAATCTGCCCACAACTTGCGTCCTCTTTAGTGTCTCTGCTCTTCTCTGACAGCAAATGACACAGGGACTGTCATCCAATGAGGCAAGCTTCAACCAAGGAGGGAGGCTATGAGACCAATTCCCAAACCCTCCCTCAGGTGGACAATGCATTGTTACAGCCCCTCAGTAGGGACCAGCAATTAACCCTGGTTATCCAGTGGTGGCCAGATCACTGTCACACTTGGAACACACTGTAAAACAGACTTTTGCTCTGGCTTTTTCTACTTCTGTTTCCCTCCTCCAGTTTGCTCCCTCTTCTTCCCCCAAAAAAACTTTCTACATGCCACTGGACTTTATTTCAGGCTTTGCTTTAGGGAACACCTGGACTAGGATATGCAAAATAGATTAATTTCATGATGATAAAATACAATCATATGAAAATGCAATATTATTAAAAACAACATTGGATATCATTTTAACAAAAATAATCAAAGACTCAAGAGTTTTAATGTACATGGTTAATAATGCCAGCACCAGAGTTTCTTTTTCTTAGTAGGACTTCTGGACCTATAAAACCATAGGAGAATCCTCTGCTGCCCATCACCTTAGCTCAATATTATACAATGTGTTAGACTTAACTGTTTTTTAATTTCTTCTAAGTTATTTTAAAAAATAAATATGCGCTGCTGCTTGAAATGGTGAGGGGACTCTTGAGCAAAGAACACCTGTTACCACCTTCCCTGGAGGAGACCTAATACATGGAGGAGAGCAAAGAGCTTCACATAGCCTACCACCAGGACAATAGTCCCAGGAGTGTCGCAGTCCGGCTGCAGCAAAATAACCAGGGGGTGATGAGCAACTTGTGTAGATTGATACAGCAGGAATGGGAGCCGTTTATTGTAGGACAGGAGGGGTATACATACATTACACACCACTTATCTTAATTAACATAAACTAGATACAGCAGTCAACCAATAAGGAATCTCCACACTTAATGGCTCCCTGGCCTTACTTCACAAACCACTCCCTCTGCAAAATGCCAGGCGCCATCCTGACTTGTTTACAGACTCTAACACAGGAGGTCAAGCCACTGCAGGAACAGAGGTCACCAGCATAAACATGACTTCCACACACACCGAATGGAGCAATGCTTTACGCACAGAGAAGAGCGAGCCAGAACTACCTGAGTCTTAACAATGAACATGGCAGGAAAAGGGGATACATATACCTCTGCCCTATTTCCAACTGACATAGCAGTGGGATTGGCCAATGCCATATGATCCTCCTGCTTTAGCAGGAGTAGAAAATCTACACACATGTCAGCCTTTTCCAACAGAGATTCTGTGGTCTAAGACATAACATTAATAGGGAGATCCCACAACTTGCTGCATGCCGCTAAACTTTATTTCAGGCTTTGCTTTAGGGAACACCTAAAGAAAAAAACTGAACTCTAGGTGGTGCATTCTGTATTGGTGAACCTTTTTATATGGGTCGTAGAGGTGTTTCTTTTTTTTCTTTTTCTTTTTTATAGAAGCACCTAACTTTACCTTTATAGGATTAGAAAGTTCTATTCTTTTTCTAATTACCTTCTACTTCCTGGTAAGCCTTGATAACCTAATTCAGTGGGCCTCAGAAGAGCCACAGAAATCTACCATTAAAGTTGATTGATGGCAGTCATTTCCCACATCCCAGGGAAAATTAATTTTATAGATATCATCTTTTCCATTTTAAGAATTTATTTCACAACTTTGGTCTAAACGTTTGGTATCCGGCCTCACTGGTCTCTATTAAAATATACTCTACGACCATAGCTGACTTAGTACAGTTACATAGTCACTTTTTATATAACTTGATCATCTCATGATGTTCCTCAAAAACACCATTCCTGTGGGTGGATGTGGCACTAGGAACTGAAACACTATCCTAGTAGAGTTTATTTTGCTGTTATATATTATCAGTTTCCTAAATATCTGTGTCAGTGTTTTGAAAAAAAAAATGCAGAAATGCAAACTGGGAATCAAGGTGGTAGAAAATTTGAATCCAGTCAATATTTTTTGGCCCATCTTCTGTCTTCAAATTCTGTTTTCTCTAGCTGCCTCTAACAGGAGCCACTGAGGAAGCTCTAGCAATGACTTGACTTTCTTCCCTTCTGGTGCAGTCCTTTGAGCCTTCTACAGTTGAACTTCTGATCCTAGTTGCAGTAGTGTTATAATAACCAGGTAATCATTAGATGTGATGATGTTATAATAATGTGAAAATCAAAAGGTGAATTTCATAGCAAAATTTTGCCCTAATCAATGAAGTGACATCTGTGGGTAAGAAGCTAGATGTCTCAAAAACTCTCAAGTCATTCAGAAACAAGGCACTGCAGGTCCAAGGAACCCAGAGGTATGCAACACAGGAAATGCCCAGTTGAATGGCAGTGTGGAAGAGGTATCCCACAAGAGCGCATCATAGCTGCAGGCAATCATCAGAACAAGCCAGAGGGCAGTGGATTTACATCAGCAAATTCTTCCAGCTATTCAGTGACCTGAGTTCTTGAACTTTCCTGGAAACTTTTCATTATAACCAGAGTCCTTTCTTGAAGACAAATCCCAGAGGATCCAACCAGAGCTATTCTACTCGAATTGAGAATGGGGCTCCTCTAATCTCTCTTCCAAAGTTCTCCTCAGCTCAGCTTCTCCAGGGACTAGTATGGGTGTTTTTAGGTAGATTTCTGAGTGAGGCTCTAGCCAAAGAAATGTGATAAATTCCTAGAATATATACTAGCTCTTCATGTCAGAGCAGCCTCTGGCATGAGGATTACTCTACAATTTACTGAACTTGGCTCATCTATCTTCCTGGATTGCCTTTGACTGCCTGTCAACCCTGGAAATTATTTACCTCCCCAGAGTTCAAACTAATCCCTAGTTTTCTTCCTTTTCTTACTACACTGCTTATTCACCTGTCAGATGGCAAGTATATTTCTTTTAGCTCCAGGAAGTCTACTTGCTTAGAACCAATTGTGCAGATGATAGGATCTGAGTACCTTAACTTCTGGGAATTCCATAGATTCCTTTCCACTGGAGCAATCTGATTATAGCTTTTCAAATTTATCTGTGTTTCCCCTGTCTTGGGTTAGAACCTTCATTGTATAACATACAGGGGGCATTCATGAGTCCATACCTATGATTTTTACAATATCACTCTCTAAGCATGAACCCAGGTTGTAACTATGAAGCCCAGAACCTATGGTGGAGAAGGATAATCTCCCCTACTTTATTGGAAATGTTGAAGAATGAAAGGTGGGGTTGGGTCCTGTCGCCAAGCCAGAGCCCCAGTCATTAAGGTATACCTTTGCCTTGTACCCCCAAATCCAGCAAGGTGTGGTTAAATCGCTACAAAATCTCCACTAAAATCTCTCCAATGTCTCTACTTTGCTCTGTTCCTGATGTCACTGCAGGAAATCATACTTTCCTTAAAGAACATGCTCTAAACTTTGAGGGTAGAAGGAAGTCATGAATAGCTACCGTGACTTGACACCATTCCCAAATTTCACACATTGCAGTCTTAACCCCCAGGGCAACATGCTGAGAGGTGAGATCCTTGTAAGAGGTGATTAGGTTGATAGGGCTCTGCCCTCAGAGGAGATGGATGTCATTACCCTGGTTCATTGTGAAAGTGACTTCGGCCTCCTTTTGCTCTCTCTCCCTCTCACCAGGTGATACCTTCCCTTATAATAAGCAATACGTTTCTCATCCTAGCGTTCCCCCTCAGCTTGAATTGCCCAGACTCCACAACTATGAACCAACAAATTTCTCTTCCTTGTAAATTTCACTCTTTGTAGTATTGTTAAATGGACTAAGACAGTACTTATGATCATCCTTGAGACACCTCAAGAATGTGCTTCAGTGGAGATTGAGCCATTGCTTCTGAGTAAATCCAGCAATTTCTCTCTAGCATTGGAAAAAATTGCTGTTTCTTCAGCGGAGCGCCAGATGAAGGACTGGTATGTATTTAGGGGCCATATTGGATGAAAAGATATGGATATTTAAACCCTAGCATGGAGGATCTGCAGCATCAGATGCACAGAAACTGAAGGAATGAGGGCTCTGTGTCTCCACAGTGGACTTGCTCTGGAACATACACTCCTTTTGTCAAAAGGTAAGGCGGAAGTGCTAGCACACATTTTTTTTTTCTTAAATTCCTTCCCCTTTATTGTGGCTTGGAGCAACACAACTGAATACAGTAGGTGCTAGAAGGAAGTAATGTATAGTTACCATGACTTGACACTATCCCCAAATTTCACATGTTGGATTCTTAACCTCCAGTGCATATTTAAACCCTAGAATAAGGTAAGCATATGTTGAGACTCCACTCCAGATATTTAAGGTACTCACATGTCATCCAAATACACCAAAGGCTCTCAGTACATTGAAGACTCTCTTATACCTCAGTATTAATCTTCTCCAATCCATTCACCATTCATAGTTGGAATGTAGCTGAAAATGAGATTTGATCATGATTCTTCATTACTTCCTGGTTTAAAATCTTGCAAGCATTTTCCATTGTGCTCAGGATGAGTCCAAAGCCTTTGGCATGACATAGGAGCCATTCCTAATGTTACCCCTGACCTTTGCATGTCTCCCATCATCCTTATGCCTATCTCTGCTGATTCCAGTGAAATTGAACCACTTGCATTCTCTGAAAAGGCCACACTTCCCCATGCTCCAGGGGCTTTGCACATGCCCTATGTCTCCACCTTTGCGTTACTACCTTCTCATTCTTAAGATCTCAATTTCAACACCATCTCTTTTGGGATCTTCCTTGCAATATCTAGTAATGTCACTTCTGCTGGCTAATTATTTACATTTCTACTTTTTTATTTCACTGATGCATAAAAGCATAAAAGTTGTACATATTAATAGGGATACCATGTAATGTTTGATGTATGTATGCACTGTATAAGTTTAAATCAGATAAACATTATCCCCTTAAACATTTATCTTTTCTTTGTGGCGAGCCCGTTCCAAAGCCTTTTCTTCTAGCTTTTTGCAATCTTTGGTACAAAATTGTCATCTACAGCCACCATAACTGTACAATAGTACTCAGAGCTTCTTGCTCCTATCTACTTATAATTTAGTGCCCAGTGATAAATTATTCCCTACCCCTTTCCACCCCTGCTCTCCCCAGTCACTAGTAAGCCCCATTCTGCCCTTGACTTCTGTGAGATCAACCTCTATAGATTCAATCTATGAGTGAGACTGTTGGGGACTTGTGTTTTGGGGCCTGACTTATTTCACTTAATATAATCTCTTGTTCCAGGATTTGTTTTTGTAGCTGAACAGCATTCCATTGAGTGTATGCACCACACATTTTCTTCATCCATTTATCAGTTGATTGCCAGGTAGGTTGTCTCCATTTCTTGACTACTGTGAACAATATGGCAATGAACATGGGAGTGTAGATGTCTCGTCGACATGCTGATTCCATTTCCTTAACATATACCCAGTAGTGAGATTACTAGATCATGTGATAGTTCTATTGTTAATTTTTTGAGGAATCTCCACTGTTTTTTTATAGTAAGTGGTCCCTTTCCTTCACATTCTCACCAGCAGTTATTATCTTTAATCATTTTGTTGTTAACCATTCTTAGTAGGGTGAATTAATACCTCATTGTAGTTTTGATTTACATTTCCCTGAAGATTAATGATGTTGAGAATATTTTTTTTCATGTCCCTGTTAGCCATTTGTATGTCTTCTTTGGAGAAATGTCTAATTAGTCCTAGTGTCTCTTGTTTAAAAAGATTATCTTTTCTTTTTTTTGTTTTTTCTATTGGGTTTTTGTTATTCCTTATATATTCTGGATGCCAATCCCTTGTCAGATGCATACATCACAGATATTTTCTCCCATTGTAGAGGTCATCTCCGTACTCTGGAGGGTATTTCCTTTGCTATGCAGTAACCTTTTTATTTTATATAATCCTATTTGTCTATTTTACTTTAGTTTCTTCTGCTTTGATCTTGTAAAAAAAAAAAAAATCCTTGCCCATTCCAATGTCCTGAAGAATTTCCCTGTTTGTTTGCTTTTTTAAAGTAGTTTCACATCTTACATTTAAGACCTTAACCCATTTTAAATTTATCTTGGTAACTGAGAGACAGGGGTCTGGCTCCATTCTTCTGCATGTGGATATCCAATTTTCCCAACATCACTTGTTGAAAAGACTGTCCTTTTTCCACTGCATGTGCTTAGTGTCTTTGTCAAAAATCAGTTGTAGTTGTCTTAGCGTCTGCTTCAATTTCTTTCTTCAGAATGCCACAATTTTTGTGATAGAGATATTCAATTTCTTTAGATTCATTACTAGGTTTTCTCATGTTATTTGTGTCTATATATTGAAATTTTCTCTTCTGTTGAGATAGCTATCTCTAACATTATTATGTAAGCTGATTTCCTTTTATGATATACCCAAGGCTGGGGGTTTATCGCATCCTCAAAGCACTTACTCAACATGTTCAAAGTGCTATGTTGGATCCACATTGAGGGGGGGGGAGTGCCTATCAGTAACAACTACATCTTGAAATCACCCCATGCTTCAACATACAATGTTAAACTTTTTGAGTTAATTTTTATACTACTCCATTAGAAAAAGAGAAGAAAGGAGGAGGGATTACATAGGATAGGCTGAAATTTTTGGAAAAAGATAAAGTAAAACTAATACCAAACTATATAGAAAATAGAGGGAGAAAGATAAAAAAAGAGTTTGAGGAGGGGAGAAGGACAGAAGAGAAAAGAGGAGAAAGAAAAAATCAAGGAAATAAATGAAAAGAAAATTCAATTAACACTTTTTAAAGAATACTTAAAGTTATATAAAAAAATGAAATAAGTGGTGACAAGTAACCAAACCAAAATAGAAGAAAACAGACTAAATTAAAAAAAAAAAAAAAACAGAACATAAAGACAACTGAAAGTTCTCTGTGCTGCTTACATGTTTAACATGTAGAGACTTCTTTCAGACACTTCTAGTTCTGAAATCAGCCAGGTATCAGGCATGGCCAATGTCCAAACGTTGGCTGTGTGTCCTCCGATTGACTCTGGTCATGGGTGCTGCATCCAAATGGCTTGGTTTTGTGATGGGAGGGTGTCTATATTTACCCATATCCAGATCAGGCTCTTGCTTCAAAACACTGTGCAAAGATCAGTCATTGTGGCCTGGACATCCAGTCCTCACCCTGTCTTCCTCTTTATCTCCCTTGAACTTGGGTATCTCAGAGTGTTAGGCTGCCGGGCTGTGAGCTAGCAAGCCATCTGGGGACTGTGGCATTCCCAGCACTGCAGTTAGTTATTCAAGAGGCTCTGTCTTCAAGAAAGTCTGAGGATAGGGAGAACAGGATCTTCCCTGTATTAAGTTTCACCAGCCCAGCAGTGAGTTCCTAGACAAGTACGGTACCTTGTCTTATCCCTGACAAATGGGATCTTATACCAGGTTGTGTTGCCTGGGCTTGGGGTTGTGTTGGTAAAGGCAGATCATGTGGGTTGATGCCTGAGTCTCACAGCCAAAAGGACCTGCGTACTATCAGAGATACACTGATGTCCATGTCAAAATCAATGGCGACGATGCCTGAAACACAAATATGTCTCATAGGGTCACCAGACTCCACCTGGTGCTATGGCAGTGCTACAGCCCCATCTGTGAGCACTGACCTGGCAACAGGTGTGTTAGATAAGATTGGGGGATGGGTGGTGGAGACAGTCTCTTGGCTACCAAGGCTGGTATAAGCTGGTCATACCCAGGTCTCAACAGATGCAGGGACCTGCACAGTCTGAGGAGGGGACTGGGTGTTCTACAGGGTCACTCCAAGGTTACAACTGATACAGTCAAGACTTTGGTCTGTCTTGCAGGTTCTCAGGTCTCTGACAGTCTAGAGGCTGTCTTTGTGAGCTCTGTCCTGTGTGTGGGGACTTCAGTTGCTATTGGGTGCTTGGTTTCATTGGGGTGGGCTTGGCACTGGGTTTGGAAATGAAGACTTGGGTTAGCTATTGTGTCCTTTTCCCCAGTGGGTAGAATTCTGCTCCCTGCTCTGCTAGCCAAGTTTGGAGGAGAGTGGTGAAGGCAGCCTCTGCTGCCTGGCCCAATGCAGTTCCAGCGGCTTAGTCTGCAGGTATTGGCTCGGAGACAGAGGTTGTAGGACTTTTGTCTAGCACTGAGTTTCAACATGCAGGGCCTGGTGCTGAGTTTCAAGTCTTTTCTCTTCCTTCCCTAAACAAGAAGTGTCTCTCTGCACTGTGTTACTGAGATTTGAGAGAGGCATGGCATGTTCAGATCTTTCCTTCCTGCCTTCTTCTGTGAGTCCTTTCATTTTGCTGATGTTGAAAGGAGGCATCGTGTTTGCTCACCTGATTTCCATAGCTCTTGGCACATGAATAGCTGTCAGCTTGGTGCATCTGTGGGAGGAGACTGCAGGAGGATCTTGGCTGCCATCTTGCTCCATATCCCCACCAATCCAGCCTTTGTATTTTCACATGGTCATCACTCAAGGTCTCCAGTGAATGCTCCAGCAATTACTCCATATTCTCAACACTCTAAAGAAAATCAGGGGCTTAGAAAAAATTTGGTTATTTGCTTATTTAGTTTTCTATAATACTAGCTTGTTTATAATTCAGAGTTATTACTATTACCACAACATCAATAATAACAAACACTTATGTTTGCAGTGACTATGCCAGGCATTTTTATAAGACACATAGATGATAAATATATTCATATTTGTTTATATGCATATACATTTGCTCATTTAATAGACAAAGAATTGCTATTTCATTCTTACAGGTGGGGAACCTGAGTTAATGAGGAGAAAAATGAGCTTGCCAGGTGGAGACAGAAAACACACACTTATTGCTTTCCAGTAAATCGAACACAGCCCGTCTTCTCTTTAGTATTAGCACAAACTGGAAAAAATCAAGATCCCAGCCCAGGAAGTCTGATTTAAGAACCTGCACAATCAGTGTGTGTCCTGGGCTTGCCTCACTTGATTGGATCAAGTCCTGGCACAGACTGTAGTTCACCATTCTTTGCAGTTGACAGTTACCCACTCAACGTGCCAGCTGCTCAGGGGATGTTCATGCTGCCTTGAACACAGAAAGTATCAGAAAGAAAAAACAAAACATAAAGCCTATCCTTAGAAGATTTGTTATGCAAGCAGATTGAATAAATTGTACATGCTGTCCATCCACTGTAATTGTTTTCTCTATCCAGGGGCCCCCTGACTCCAACAGTGTCTCCTAAAATCATTGTTGGATTCCGCCCACAAAACCGCACAACATTTCCATGGTCTGTCCAGATTCCAGCATTATGCTCTTTATATGCATTCAAACTGATTAGCGTTTTCTTGTCTTTATCACCAGTTTGACTTTCAGAGCTGAGGCTCCCTCTGCTATCAGCAGGATGCCTGTTTTCCTTTGGGAGTTTTCAAGTTGAAATTCCAAGAACACAAATGAACGCTGGCAGCTCAGAGTCCCTAATTTAGTATAGAGGCTGCAGCCAGATGAGAGGAGTTTCATTTTAGAATTAAACAGTTAGATAAACGTGAATTAAACCTATAGTGGACTCATCACATTCTTTTCTTGGCTTCACATGCAATGTTAATGCATTTGACATGATTCAATTATATCCTAAACTTCTGATTGCTACAGCTAATCAAATAACAAGAATATAATGTTTCAGTCATATTTACGAACGTTGTGCTGAGCTATCGACCCTCGAAAGGGCATTTTACCTCTAATTGTGCCTTATGGACAGTGTGGCCCCAACAAGTCATAAAATATAATAATCATTAAAATGCTAAATTATGATTGTGAGTTCAACAAAAGGTAGGGACTCTACAGAGGGCAAGGGACACAAATGGAAACAAACTGTAACTTTTTAAGTGTCTATGTGATATCAACCTCAGGTGCCTTATTGTGACCATTAAGTGCCTGTAATCCCTTGCTCACCTGAACAATCTCATTAGAGAGAACGGTACCATAGAGACCCCTGGGAATTTTCCTGTTGAATTAGGTCAAAGACTTTAGTCTAAGAAAAATATGATTTGTATATTCATGGCCCTGTCCAATTTCACACCTTCTCAACCTTCCCACTTTGGTGGAGAATACGGGGTCACCTGGAGCTTGAGACGTGTCTCCCATTTGCAAGGACACACAGCTGCTACCTGTGAGGATGCGTGGCTGGCTATTTCTTTTCAGCAGTCTGCCACCAAACATGCCTCAAGGAAAAGTGAAATCTGGCAGCAAACTGTCACCTTCTGGAGTCTGCCTAATGCACGGCGGCTTGGGTTTGTGTAGAAAGAAGGAAACTGGCATTTCCTTGCTTTCCTCAAGTGTTGTCTATTTCATTCATTCCCAAGTGTTGTCTGCCTTGGGCTTGTACTTCTGCATTAGAAGGAGCTGTCTTTTCCTCCCTATTATTCTTCCTCTGACCTTAGATTCAAAGGGAATAAAGTTCCATCATTTGAAACAATAAATCCTTCCCATTTTTTAGGTTTGCCTGAAATCCTACCTCTCTGTCCCCCAAGTACCTACCTGTTATAAACTCCTCTTAACTATTTACTGTCAGTACTCTGTTAGATCTTTATTTACTTTTATGTGTCTGTATCTTATTTTTTCTACCAGACCATGAGCTTCTTGAAGGCAAAGCCTGTCTTACACTGTAATGTATCCCCACAGTCCCTGATCTTGGCACCTTGCACAATGTAGGCACCCAGAAAGAGTCCTGTGATGAATTATTTTATCAGGAGGAGCCACTGGCTGACAACAAATCTAAGCTCCAAATTAGAACCACTGCATCTTAGATCAGTGCTTCTCACACTTGAACGTGCATGTCACTTACCTGGGGATCTTGTTAAAATGCAGCTTCTGATTCCCAGAACAGAATAGGCGCCTAGGATTCGGCATTTCTCACTCCTGAGCAATGCCCATGCTCCTGGCTCAGGGATCTCACTTTGACCGTGAAGACCTGAGACATAATAAAAATTAGACAGGAGTAAGTTGTTTAGAAATCATCTCTTTGCTTTTCATTCTTTTACAGAGCCACAGCTAGATTACACTACTGGCTGATGTGAATCTAACCAGTTAAGAGACTTTTAGAAATATTCAATAACCAATTAAAGGTCTTCTATACAATAGCAATAGCTAGTGCAGCACTGTAATTCACTGAGTTGGTAATTTGCATATATTCTCCTTTCTTTCTCATTCGTTTGTTCAGAGCCTGTTCAAACTCTTTGCATTAGAGACTTCAAGAGGTAGGGATGGGAGGGCAAGAGCTTTTGGAAGACAATCTTTTCTTCTGTCTCTTTTGAAATCTGAGTGACTGAAAAGATCATATTCGGCATGCACTGGGAATGGAGAAAGGAAGAAGAGAAACAGGAAAAAATGTATCAAGGTTTAGGAGAAAAAGGAAATCAGTGTATACCCTAAATTTAAGAACCAGACAGTCTGGGCTCTAGGGGCTGGCTCCCTTTCTGTCAATGTGGCTATGCCATGGATGGCATGGAAGTCACATGTTCCTGGGACTCTCTGGACTCAGTAAATGGATGTCTCAATAATAATGAGAATGGACTTATGCTTGGAAGGTTTTCCAGTGCTTTAACACTACACAACTACCCCCTCCGTCCATCGCCTTGTAAAGATTTGAAAGAGAAGGCAAAAGGGAGTGGGGGAGGAATCATGTAATGCTTGAGAATAAATGTCAACCTAGCAAGGAAGGTTTGAAACCAGGTTAATTTGATTTTAAAGAAATAAAGGAAGAAGGCATTTATTGTTCAACCACATGTACAAGGTAAAATTCATATTTGATGAAACATCTATGGATTGATGATTTGAAGATGAAATCAACTCAGGTAACCTCCACACCTCCACACGCTCATCCCCATTTAAACCTTCCAAAGGCTGCTGTTCCCACTTAGAATAAAATCCATGTTTCCTTCCATAAACTAGGACACTCTGCTCCACCTTTGCACTGAGAGGGTAGCCACCGTTATGAGGCAACAGGCAACAAACGTGAAACATGGCAGGTCTGATCTGAGACTGATGAAGGCGGAAAATGCCTGCCAGCTTCAAAGACATCTCTCTCTCTCTCTCTCTCTCTCTCTCTCTCTCTCTCTCTCTCTCTCTC
Organism: Urocitellus parryii; assembly: GCF_045843805.1. Taxonomy (NCBI): domain Eukaryota; kingdom Metazoa; phylum Chordata; class Mammalia; order Rodentia; family Sciuridae; genus Urocitellus; species Urocitellus parryii. The sequence goes on from NC_135531.1 coordinate 268,405,785, forward strand.
ACACACACACACACACACACACCCATAGAAAACACACACCTAGTTAATACATACCTAGTTAATTTTTACAGTGATTATGTGTTGGAATGATACTTTGGATATTTGTTTGGGCTAAACAAATTTCACCTGCTCTCATTATTTAAAAGCTGTAGGTCCTAGAAAATTCATCGTGAAATATATATATATATATATATATATATATATATATATATATATATATATATAATCTTGCCTTTTACTTCCATTGGACAGAACTGTTCAGGGAACTGCGGCAAGAGGACCTCATCTCCCATGTCTCCCTCCTCACTGCCTCAGGGCACTGGGATCCTCTGTGCAACAGTCTATACACATGAGACCAGACAGGGTACCTGAATGCTCTTCCCCTGGATAGCTGTGTGGCTCTCTCCCTCTCTTCATTCAGTAAGGACTCTAGGTAAGTAATGCCTGCTCTGAGAGACATATCCTTACTTCTCTCCAGTTCTCTCCTGTCCTTCTCTTTCCTTTGGACCTGTTTAACTTTTACAGTGTGGCATCAGATTACGGTTTGTTCATTGCTTGCCTTTATCCAACTAAGACTTGAGTGGCTTGTGCATTCCTTTACTGACATACTCCCCAATACTAGGAAAGTACCTGGAACATAGTAGGCACACGAATGACTGAATTAGATCTCCACAGTGAGCTCTTGATAAAGACTAATTGTTTTGCTGAGAACTTTGTATTCCTGATTCTCCTAGTCCACCCATAAGCAAATACTATTACCATCTCAATTTTACACGTGAGAAAATCAGAAGCTTAGAAAAGTTAATAAAACTAGCATGGTATGTTCCTAACATGTTAAACTTGTTTACTTGATTCTAAGAAGTGGCACTGCTACTGTTGAGTTCTACAGGATTGGGAACTGAGGCAGAAGTGCCTAAGTAACTTGCCTAAAGTCATATAGCCTGCAAGTGGCACAGCTGTAAAACAGAGACAGGAGACTCCAATGCAGGAATCCAAACTCTGCCTCCAAGCCAGGTTCCCACATCCGTGAGTACACAATGGGCTCAGACCAGGTCTGACTTCAACACACCTGCCCTTGGTGGCCCCCGGACAATGCTGTGACCTGGGAGGAATACTTACCTCACTCATCAGCTCTGCTTCCACTGACACCATTCCTCATCTAGAAACATGGAGACTGTTATGCTCCTCAAAATGTGCTTGGCTTCCTGTACCTCCTCCTCCTCTTCATAAAGGTACCGCTAGTTTGCTCAATTCTCTAAAACTGAAGTGCACAGAATGAATGTTCCTGTGTGACTTGGGCACTATTGTCATGTAAATCCTGCTGGGGCTCCAAGGTCCTGCTCACTCGAATCTCTCCTGGGAAGCTCCCAGTGAATCCCTGCACTCATCTCTCTCTTCTCCTGTCCTAAAAATCACAATTGGAGATTTCATGCGGTTTGAGGGTTCACAGTCAGAAACTGTCCTGTGATGTGGATCTTTTATCTCCAACCCTAGTGGGCAGATACCACGTGTTCCCAGAAAATAGGCCCCTGAGGTATTTATTGATCAAGGCTTCCTGGATTCAAGAGAAATTTGTAGGAACAAGGAATTCCTAGACAGCCCCATCTGATGCACTCATTGTCCTACCCAGACAAGTTTCCCTTCCTGGTGTTTCACCTCTCTCATCCCCACAGACCCAGTTCAGGATTTTATCACATCAGAGCTGGACTTCAGGAATAATGTGTTAGTTCTTCTGCTTGTTCAACACTCCGTCCTCTTTAACTCATCCTGAGAAATGATGGAGATTTACGTTTAATCAAACACCTCGACCCATTTTTGCCTTGCTGAACAGTTTTGAACGTACTCCCCATGGTCCAAAGAATAAATTCTTGGAGTTGATTCAATACCACTCAATGTCATTGGAGTTTAGGGTTGACTGGTTTTTCAAGCCTTATCTTTTGTCACCACCATGTTTGACCTTCCGCTGCCATCAGTTTGCTTTTCCCGATTTCAGAAAAAGATACTCTTTGGTATGTTCCCACCTTTGCACTATGACTCTTGGCATTGGCTGCTGGATGTCCCCCTTATAGCCTTTACCATATCCTATCAACTCCTCTGTAAAGCCTTCTCTGAGCATTTCGGACTGAAATGTCATCATTTTCCTACACCAGTATGCCAAGCAGTGTTTATATGATCTGCTCTTGAAATCTCTTTTTGGATTAAACTGAGATTCTTTGCAACATACTTTTAATTACTGCACCACTGCCATCTTCCCTGGTAGTACACATCCACTAAGAACACCAATAAAATAATTTTAGAATATCTATAGAGTCTGATATCAGGTGAATATTGGAATCAAATACCACATTTATTAACCAAAAGTTTTGGTAGATTTCCCATGAACTATTTTCCTGTTTACCCAACTGCTGATTATGCAGGTCCAAAAGCTCAATCTTACAACATTTTATTTATTTGTAGAAACAGTGGAGAAGTAAAAAATCAACCTACCCCGTTGCCTAATTTCATAGAAAATAAAAATGAGATTTCATGCAGTTTGAGGGGTCACATACAGAAACTGCCCTGTGACTTGGCTCTTTTATCTCCAACCCTAGTGGGAAGACACAGAATGTCAATAGCAAATCCAATATTTGTACAAAGGTTTTCTGAATTCTGGGGTGTCCCATATTCTGCCTTACAGCATCTATTTGGGAGGAAAGAAATCCAATTCCACTTGATGGGAGATCTAAATTTGACTTATGTACATACTCTGTTTTGAACTTTTGACTATAACCTTGCACCATTAATCACTGGCAGTCAGCTGGATGTTAACAGTTTACAATGAATTTTCACATTTACTATCTAAATGTGATACTCACTTGCAACTACCCTGGGATGTTGGTGTTGGCAAGTTTAAAAACAGAAGCGAGATGGATCCTGAGGATGTGGGTGCATCAGATGGGGCAGTCTAGGAATTCCTTGTTCCTACAAATTTCTCTTGAATTCAGGAAGCCTTGATCAATAAATACCTCAGGGGCCTATTTTCTGGGAATACATGGTATCTTCCCACTAGGGTTGGAGATAAAAGAGCCACATCACAGGACAGTTTCTGACTGTGAACCCTCAAACCGCATGAAATCTCCAATTGTGTTTTTTAGGACAGGAGAAGAGAGAGATGAGTGCAGGGATTCACTGAGAGCTTCCTCCTAGAGGGGCGACTTGGGCAGGACCTTGGAGCCCCAGCAGGATTTACATAACAATAGTGCCCAAATCACACAGGAACCTTCATTCTTTTCTTTTATTATAAGATCTACAGTTTATAAGGCATTTTTATATTCACTATCCCACTTAATCCTTTTGAGATCCTAACACTTTAAATGTATAGTTCTCCTGGGGTTAAGAGAGCCAGTGTAATCCCTGAGTATTACCCATTCTAGAGAAAATTATTTTGAATGCTAGCTTCTTCTATTAAGGTGAAAATTAAATTCTCAAGAAGTAGGGCATGGGTATGTGGGGGCAAGAAAGGACTGCGTTGAGCTCTGTAGCCCAGAGTCCCTTGTCTCTCCTCTGTCATTCTGCAGAGGCAGCCATCTCCTAGGGGCACTAGGTGAAGAGATGGAACGGAATCCAATTGTGCTAATTGTGCATTAAACTGCTCTAAGATTACCAAAGTGCCCAGTGATCAGAAACATAGGATCAGAAACATGTTTTATCAACACCAACTTCTTTTGTCATTGAATAAAAATCAGAAAAGATGACATTTTGTGAGTTAATGTCATGACTTGGGCATTTGAAAATATTTTAAAAAGTGTGTTGCAGATTAGTATCCTTTTTAAAACAAGAGGATTTCCAAACTAGTCTGTAAATGGTTAGATCCCACTTCTTCCACTGATGGAAATGCCACGTCCATATTTTTATAAACTTCATAGCAGCAATGTAGTGATAAAGGAAATAAGCACAGACCCTTATTATTTATCTTAATTTTCCAATCAGCTCAGCCACTGATCTGTCTAAAGAAATTCCATATTATCTTGGACCTGTAGGTCTCCATCTGATCCGTAGTTTCTATGTATCTCTAAATTTCTGGGGCTGCTCTTATTGACATAACTGTTAAATGGCTAGCATTAGGGCTGGTTTCTATGGTTGCAGAGTGAAAGATGAGTTTTCTATTATATTTTCTAGCACAATGTGAGCAAGAACAACAGCCAAGCCTGCTGGGGAGAGTCCAAATGTGAAATTTAAATAGAGAGCCAGGAATTGAGGATCAGGTGGGAGATGAAACTGGGAAGCTGGACGTGAAGAGATAGGGACCGTCAGGAGTCTGGTGTGCGGGTGGCCTGAGCAGGAGGCCCTGGCGCACAACCACCAGCACGGCACCCAGCACGAAGAATCAGCTCAGCCACCTTCACCAGGTCTCCTGAGCCAAGCTCAAATATGATGGCTTGGCTGCCAAATGGGCACTGTTGTGGAGGTTGATCACTGGGAAATGGTGAAAGAGTTGGTTTTCAGACATAGGAGGAATAAGTAGGAGAGCGGGTAGGACAATCAGATGAGTGAGACTCATTGTTCACTGAGGATGAGTCCCGATGGCCAATTGGTGAATGGAGAAAAGCACTCTCATTATCCTCCCACTGGGAGGTGACTTCACCTGCCACCTAGACCCACTTCACAAGGTGGGTTAAGAATGGAGGCCTGTCGAACTCAGAGCGGTACCAGCAACCTGCCAATCTTCAGTCACCTCATGTCAGGGTTTCCCAACTGGTGAGTGGTATTTTTAAACCTGAACCAAGAAGTTGGTTCCAATGGGAACGGAAAGATCGTACTAGTTGGTACATTAAGCAGTAATTTGCTGAATAGGACATCAGAGGCTCGTAAGAGCTAAGGAAGCTGCTCACGGGCCAGGCCTCGTCACACTACAGTGAGAAGACTGTCTGGCTTTTCCTGTATATGATACGTTCAGATTATGATGTCACAAGGCCATAAAGCTCTCTCACCAGCACTCTGATAGCCGTTCAGCTTCACTATTAGCACTGCTTTAAGATGAATGAAAGACAAAATTCTCGAAAAACATTATTGGATATTTTTGTGATTACTGTAAAATTGTCAACACATTTAGATCATCTTGAAAGTGCTAGACTTTTCATCAAAAGAAAAAAGGAGCAAATCAGTTGGAAACAATATACCAATTTAGAGAATTTTTTTATTATTCCATTTCTCATGCTAAAGTGTATAAAAAAATACCCTTTAAGGGCAAACTATTGACTGAAGTTATAATTTAGTTTTCCAGGACTCCAGGGAGTTGTCTTTTAGGCAAAATAAATAAATAAATAAATAAAATGACAATGTTTTTCATTTCCTTTCTTGGTACATGAGCCAAATGTACTGAACACACACTGTGTGCAAAGAGTTGTGTGCGGAAGTCTCCTTCCCCTGCCTGGAAGCAAAGAAATAACCATAAATGAGAAAAGTATAAAATTAGCATTAAGTACTGGGACCCAGGGCATGACTAAGCCATTCTGCTTTCAGGGGATGGGGGCGTGGGAAGGCAGCAATAGAATGTCTTTGCCAAATTGCTGCCATCTATGTGGCACCTCGCTGATGCACACACTCTATTCCGGACCACGGAAATGTCAAGGCTGAAAAGAACATAAACTGTCCTTCACTCTGAGCAGCTGACCTTAAGTAGGATCTGTTCCCTGGGACAGCCTTGACTTCACCTAAAGCCCCTTTGTGTTTGTAACTGACATTTGCACCTCTGAGGGACCCATCCATTTTATTCTGTCCGCAGAGTACCTACGGATGCTGGCCCTGTCCTTCACTCCTGCCATAGTGTGGGTGGCTGTCACCATATTCTGACTTTATAGGAATATAATTGTTATTTACAGGGGGCCATCTGTGGAGAGAAAAAGCCATGCTCCTCCAGTTCCCACCTAGAGATCTTGGGGCAAGTTGCTTGCCTCTATGTGTCTGTAAAATGGGAGCAATAACAGCATCTACCTCACAAATCATTGTGAACATTGCCTGAGAAGTAGTGTCTGCCAAGCTCAGCCCGGAATATGTTAAATAATCTTTAAAGGATAGAAATTATTCATTTTTGTGGAGGGGAAGAAATGTGTTTGGAAGCCCTAATCATCAACTTAGAAATGGGTTTTCAGTTGAGGAGCCGAGAAACCTGTCCACTCTATCTGAGAAGGTGATATACAGACAGACAGTGGCAAGATTCCATATAATATAGAACTCTGACCTGTGATCTGTAGTCACCAAGTCCAGGAAGCCAACCTATCTGTAGTCACCAACTCAAGAAGGATAACTACTCTCTGCATCCATCAATCTGGGAAACCAAACAATAACCCCTTGAGCAATGAGCCGGACTGCCAGGACTTGATTAATAACTGGCAACTGCCCCAGTATTTGCTCCAGCTTCCAATTTAGGACCAACTGGAACAAACCAAATATGCACCCTTGATCAATCACATAGACGGTCCCACTTGACAAGCCATCTCCTGAGCCCCCAGGCCAACAGCCTCCAGTCAAGGCTCACCTGAAGCCTTCCATTTTCTTCACTCCAGTGTTCCTGCTCCTCTGCCTGTGTGCGAGTCTCCACCCAAAGCAGCTGACGGTGACATTTCCGCTGTCACAACAGGCTCAGGACGATAGTCTTTGTTCTGATGCAGGTGGTCTTTGTTCATTTCCACACACACCTCAAACACAAGGCTAGGCTGTCCTGACTAGGGTGGAGGTGGAATCACCTGTTGGCTCATCATCACAGGCCCTGGTCTGGTTAGGGTTAGGGTTAAAGTCCCAGCACAGAGACAGCTCTGTAGAGGTATGAATGAATGAATACAAACTCCTCTCTTCAAACCCACCAGATTACCTCCAGCACGTAGTGAGGAAGTGAAAACTGTGGCAAAGGAGGGACTTCTCCTGAGAGAAGAGCTCAGGCACAGGAGAGCGCGTGGGAAAGGAGCCAATCTTTCTGCCGTGTCCTTGGAGTTCTGAGAGCCACATGGGCTCCTTTTCTGCAGCCTAAAGACAGCAGCGATGCCCAGTCATAAGGTGTTTCTGGGGATCTAAAGAGATCCTCTGGCAGAAAGGAGTTGAATAAGGGTCTGGAGGATAAAGGAAACTTGTTTTTCTTTGCATTTTTATTGCCCTGTTTATATACTTTATACTATGTATAGCTTTTAAAATGTAGGGCATGAGAAACCATACTCAACATTAACATTACAATGCTCTCTATATACATGGGATGCTACTTCTTAAAGGAAATTAGAAATAATCTTCCATTTTATCAAATTTTATTTCAATGTTCCATGTCAGGAATATTTTATCCATTCAATAATAAATAACATTGACATTACTAACATGGACTTTTAATACATAACGTACGCAATTTTCTAATTTAAATTTGAATGTGATTTCTTTATTCAGCAAATATGTATTTTGAATCTTTCTTTGCAAAGCATTATACTACTCAGAATGAGAAGGTAAGGTGTACAAGAGACTGAACTTTCTTTCAGGGATTGGACCATATAAGCAATTAAGAAAAATCCTCAGATATAAGCAACTGGTCCTCCACACTCTGAGTGTCAGGAAAGCTGTTACTAACATGGAGTTGGATGCAAGATTCCAATGAAGATTCTCACTATCCTAAAAACCCAGCTCCCTTAGCTTCAGCCATCAGACAATCTGTCTGCCATCCTCTGTTATGAATCCACAGCAAATTTCTAATTATAACTTGGCTTTTGTTGTGGGTATGCCTATGAAAAGAGTATCCGCTGATCAATGAAAATTTCAGTTATTTCTGATTTTGAATGATGGTTTCTTATGGTCTGTGACTTTGCATAAAAATGACAATGAGGAGAGAATGATGCAAACTAATATTTTGTTTTCTGTGTCTTTTAAGTGTGTCCCTGCAGATTAACAAGCTGGCATGCTGGATCCTCTCCATGATTCAGGAGCATTGATGTTACCTTCAGTGTCTTGGGATCACATTCTCAAGAGCTCCTTCTAGTCATGTTATAGTCAAATCGATTTCCAGGCAGAAGGTCAGACCCTGGGATACAGAACTACTTGAACAGTGCTGCCTCTAATCAGGTGGCCACCAACTCTTTCCACTTTTCTTCCCCCTTTCCATCTCCTCCATGTGTTTAAATAGTTAATTACTTGCAATTGCAGATGCTTTAGAGCTGAAATTGGATGATCACTTATCACATATTAGAATGCTTTCAAGGCTTTTAGATGAGGCATGACTTAAAAGTTACTGCAGCGTCTGAATGAATTAATTAATTGAATAACAATGTGCTTTCACTGATTAGTATTCTTCCCTTTCTGATGTTTGAGACTAAGCACTGACTTTCTGATTCTTTGGAGTGAGTTCTTCTCCACATCTTTTGGATGAATTCCTTGTATACATACACTTGAGCAGGGACTAGCTTCTCATGGGTTTTCCAGAAATGCTTAGACACATCAGGATCCTAGCAGGGAACACAGCTTGAACTCAAGTTCATGAACACGACACAGCAGTTCCTGGGTGAGGTAAGAGGGAGAAGACTTAGGGAGTATATACACAGGAAAAGAGATGGCTGATCCACAGAAGCAGAGGAAGTACAATATTGGGCGGGTAGCTGAAGGCACATGTTAGTAGAGGGAAGCAGAAATGCTTAATGGTCAGAGTTCAGAATCTGGAAGAGGACGAAGGGTTGAGATGGAAAACTTCAGTGTTCTTTCCGGGATACTGGAGTGGGAGGATGGTTCCCACAGCGGATGCTGCAGATGCCCAACTTCACTTTCCCAGAGTGAAATTCCTAAGACTTGGCTGCGTTACATCACCTCCATCTCTGATTTAGTAAGAGGAAGGTTTTATTACTGAAAGTGCTCTTTCTTATGATGTATAAATGTTAAAATAGTATACATAATGCAAATAGATGAATATAATTAATCTCATCTGGCACACAAAGAGGAAAAGGATGCCAACACAAACCACTACCCCAGAGCCTTGATGTTTCACTGCCCTTGGAATCAGTAACAAATATTGTTATAGGTGAAACTGCTTTATAATGAAATCCTTCTGGTGGGTTTGTGACTAAGTCCTCTTGGACTACATGACATGGAATTCTAACTGACAGGTACTCATCTGTGAATATTGTATATTTTAATGTTGTCCATCACTTTTTAAAAGTCCATTCAAAAAAGTGAATGAATAGATATGTATTTGATTCTATTTCTTTTCTAGAATATGCAAAAGCTGATGCATTAAAGTTCTACATAAGTAGAATTTTTGCAAGTTTTTTTTTGGGGGGGGGAAAGCTTACAGAGGTAAGAAATTGACCACCATCACCCTCACCCTCATCATCATCATCATCATAGGGAACACTTGTTGACAACATGTAAGAAAGTTTTCCAATTACTCTTCTGCATGACCTTTACTTCATCCTTATAAACATGAGACAGTTTATTTTTTTTTTCATTTTAAGATAAACTACAACTTTATTCTCTTAAGGATAGACAATTATTGAGTATTAAAATAGAAATCCAAGTCTAACAGGTTCTTGACTGCTACTCAATGTTGCTAGTGTTTCATAATAAAATCAGAATGAATATTTCCCATCTTATTTGTAAGCATTAGACTCCAATACTGAGAAAAGAAAACAGAGCAGTTTAAAATCACCTAGACTGGGGCTGGGGATGTGGCTCAAGCGGTAGCGCGCCCGCCTGGCGTGCGTGCGGCCCGGGTTCGATCCTCAGCACCACATACCAACAAAGATGTTGTGTCCGCCGAGAACTAAGAAATAAATATTAAAAAAAAAATTCTTTCTCTCTATCTCTCTCTCTCCTCTCTGTCTCTCTTTAAAAAAAAATAAAAATAAAAATAAAATAAAATCACCTAGACTGAATCAACAAGTATACCCCGCCTGTGTAAAACTCATTCTGCAAGCTATAAAGCAGAAAAGTGAGATGATCTCTGCCTCAAGATGTTTATCATTTTATCCTGGAAAAAGGAAAGAGCTATCACACCATAATAGTAAACAGAAGAATAAGTAGAATAATGTGGGGAAGAAAAGTTTGTGGGGCAGACTCCAACTGCCCAAGGTGAGGGGTCACTGGGGGATGAAGTGACCAGCAGATTTAGATCAGAAGAAACTTGTTCTGAGTGAGAAGGGAAGATATCAGCTTTGTTACTTGTTCTTCATCTTGATAGAGATTCAAGGCACGTTTGCATATACACATGAATCACATTCTGAAAATATGAAATAAAGATATACATTTAAACACATTTATGACTTGGTAAAGGATTATAAAGTACACACAATACAATTCCCTCTTGGGTCAAGAAATTGAACATAACTAGTTCCCAGAATCTTCCCATGCGTTCTTCCCAGTCCAATTCCCATGAAACACATTTGGTGAAATTTGTATGAAGAACAAACTATACATAAGGGCCCAACAATTGCAATCCTGGCAGCTTATTATTGTTCTGCATTAGAAATGCCTTCAGGTATAACTAGAGTAAAATTGTAATTGTGTCTTAAAAGCCAGAGATTCCTGCCAATAATCAAGCCAGTCTCTGTTTAACCAGTCTTGCATGTATCTCCCAATGGTTAACTGATCAACAGGGAATTACTTAAGTAACTTTCCAGATGTTGCTGATTGAGACATCCTCGTGCTACCATGACAAACAGGGTGGAATGAAGTGGCTGGCAGGCATGTGACACCAAGGTAGCATGCCATCCTGACGGGTCCCTACCATTCGGCAGCAGACCCAGAGGCAGAATAATCTGGATGAACACAATGGAACAAAGGTTAAGCCCATTCTATTCTAATCCTGCCCAGGCTAGGGCTCATTAGATTTAAGGAATGGAGCAGTCATATTTTCTGAAACACAGAGTAACAAGAAAAACCTAATTAGAGAGCAAAGGGTAGAAGTGTACCAGCTCTAATAAATGTGATGTGCTGAATGCATTATCTATTTGGCAGAAAACAAATTATGGAGTAATCTCCAGTATTCAGACAGTCTAATTTATGGCAGCTCATTTAAGGAAACTCTTTAACCCAGCATTTTGAGATCACAGAGCACATTTTAACAAATGCAAGCATGATTTTCTAAAATGTAGAGAGACCTATGAGACATGGGAATCTTCTGGAGCATGTTGAAACCATTTCAATGTGTTCTAAAGAGAAATTAGTACATGAAAACTATCCTAGCAGTTTGATTTTGCCAAATGACAGGGAAGATTTTTTTTTATTTCCCTGACATAAACAGAATTTTTTACTTGATCTTTGATTTTTGATCATTGTAGTAACCCTTCAGTTGCTTTTTGTTGTGTTCAGAAACCCAAACTCCATCCTTCCCACTCCATGCCCCCTCCACCTCCCCCTACCAATTATGCTTCAGCCACGGTGGCCAATGTTTGATACTCTTCCAGGCTCCTGGCCTTAGGGTCTCAGCTCTGGCTCCTTTCCTCTGTCTGAAATGCTCTTCCCAGATTCTTGTGTGGCTAGTGTTTCTCCTTATGGTTTGGTTCCAGTGTCTCTTTTGTAGGTATCTTTTTTTTTTTTTCTCATCACTTTCTATTCAAGACTATCTAGACCATCTCCTAATATCCTGTTTTTTCTTCATGGTATTTTAACTGTCTGCAGTGAACTCAGCTATTCATGTATGACCTGTATCTCCTGTTAAAATGTGTACTCCCAATAGCAGTGAGCTCCTCTTGCTCCATCATCTTGGATCTCCCCTCCAAGAGCAGAACCCCCATGTTAATACACATACGAGCAAATGTAGAGAAACTCAGGTAAGTCTCAGTTCCAGAACCCAGAATGTTCTGAAAAAAAAAATTCAGTTTCACAAGACTCATTACATGTTCTGAATTCATATAGAAAAAAGTATTCAATAGTGAATCGATCTAAATAATATCTTCTTTGTATATACAATTACAATAACATTCCTATGGCTAACTAAAAAGCACATTGCAAGTATGTACTGTCTTTCTCTCAGCCCTAAGAAAACTAAGGTCAGAAATTGTCTATAAATGTATTCAACTCAGAGCATACCAGAGACAAGACCAAAGTTAGAATTCAATGATGTATTTTTTTTGCAAACCCTGGGTTTATTGTTCCACAAGTTTTTTCTGCCTGTAGATATACAAAATCCGTGACAAATAAAGATACAGTCATGTAATATTTTAAGGACATTGTTAAAATAATTATTAACTTTGCTTTGAATTAGTAGTTTTTTAAATTTTTCTTGCCTAGCACAGTGGTGCACACCTATAATCTCAGTGACTTTAGAGGCTGAGGCAAGAGGATAGCAAATTCAAAGCCAGTCTCACCAATGTGGTGAGACCCTGTGTCAAACAAATAAAAAATAAAACAACAGGACTAAGATTGTGGCTCAGTAGTTAAGCATCATTGGGTTCAATCCTAGTACCAAAATAAATAAATAAATACAAGAAAATTAGTTTTTTAAAAAAATTATTGTAAGCAAGGTGAAAAGTCTCTTGCCTTTTATTATAATATGTGACAATAAAAAATGAATCCCATTTTGAAATTTTTGTCAACTTGCATCATTAAAATGATTTTCAGTAAGTGAAAGATTGTCGACTATTCATGTAAAAATGTAGTTACTCTGCAGTTCATTTTTTATATAACTTCTGTAAGTTGAGGCATTACAGTAATAGTGTTCTTGATATGCAAACCACACTTGTCTATGCTATTTAAATATATTTCCCGTCATTATATCATGCCACCCTAGTGACCTTGGGTGAGTTGAATGAAGAACCACTTATCGAATAACTAACTCCATCTCTGCATGCTTATTTTCAGCATTTTGTTATTTTTTTCCCTCAGATCTCCCACAATATTGCAATTATGGAGGCTCTCAGTGGTAAGTATCTACCAATAGTCATAGAAAGCCTCTAGAATATTTATCCCAATTGTCTATACATTGCTAGCCAATAGACCAAAGTGACAATTGGCATTTATATTATCTTCACAAAGGGTCAAATAAAAATCATTACATGTTAAATAGTTTTAATCCCTTTGGAAATTCAGTAATACATATCAGATTCACTCTGTAAATCTCTCTCCTTTGCCTTTCCTAATGGACCTGACACTTGTAAATGCTTCTCTCCTATTGGATACGCCTCCCCCATAGGCTTCCAGTTCTAGTTGAGATCTATATCCTATCTTGCCTTAAGGGGAACATGTTTTTGGGAAAAGTCCAGGTTTTGTTCATACGTTGTGGTCTAAAACTGAGGCTACATGCAACTGATAAGAATTTTTTTTTAACAATTTAGTGTATGTATTTAGCAACTGAGAAATCTGTTGTTATCAATTGCAATAATTTAAACACTTAAATCATCTACAGACTTGTAAATAGAGCTAATGGTTTTATCTACTTTAATGATTCTTAGATTTTGTTACATATGTCCTCAACTTATACATCAAAATATTCTAGATTTGATGAAGATAGTGTTGCATTAAAAATTTGTAAACAGGGGCTGGGATTGTGGCCCAGAGGGAAAGCTTTCACCTCACATTTGTGAGGCACTGAGTTCAATCCTCAGCACACATAAAAATAAAATAAAGATATTGTGTCCACCTATAACTAAAAAAATAAATTAAAAAAATTTGTAAACAATTTTCTATAATTTTCATTGTAGAGTTCTTTTACCTCCGTGGTTAGATTTATTTCAAGTATTTTTTAAGGCTATTATGAATGGAATTGTTTTTCTGATTTATTTCTGAATAGATTCATTATTGGAGAATAGGAAAAGTATTGATTTTTGTATGTTGATCTTATATCTTGCTACTTTGCAGAATTTCTTTATCACTCTAATAGTCTTCTGGTGGCGTTTTGGGATCTTCCAAGTATGGGATCATGTCATCATCAAATAGATAATTTGACTTTTTCTTTTCCTGTATATATCCTTTTAATTTCCTTCTCTTGCCTAATTGCTCTGGCTAGAGTTTCAAAAACTAAATTGAATAAGAATGGCAAGAGTGGAGATCCTTATTCCTGATTTTAGAGGAAATGTTTGCAGTTTTTGCGATTCCAAATGATGTGAGCTTTGGATTTGTCATGTATTGCCTTTACAGTGTTAAGTTTTTTTCTATCCCTAGTTTCTCCATAATTTTTATCATAAATGGGTGCTGAATTTTGCCAAAGACTTTTTCTGCATCTGTGGAGATGAACATCTGTTTATTGTCCATACATATACGTGTGTGTGTGTATGTGTGTGTGTGTGTGTGTGTGTGTGTGTGTGTATTACATTTATTGATTTGTATATTTCGGACCAACCTGTATCCCTGGGGTGAAACCAATTTAATCATGCTATACAATCTTCTTAAAGGGTTTTTGAATGTGTATTACCAATATTTTATTAAGGATTTTTGCATCTATGTTCAATTTATAGCACTTCTGTCTCTCCAAAATTAAATAAACTTAAAGTGGATAAAAGACCCAGGAATTAGACCAGATACACTACAATTGCTAGAAGAAAATAGCACAACACTCCAACATGTTGGTGCAGGAACCAGCTTTCTTAATCAGACTCCTGAGGCTCAATAAATAAGACCAAAAATCAATAAGTAGGATGGCTTTAATTTAAAAACTTCTCACAACAGAGGAAACAAGAGTGTGAAGAGAGAGCCTACAGAATGGGAGAAAATGTTTGCCAGTTAGTCTTTCAACAGATTAATATCCAGAATATATAAAGATCTCAAAAACCTAACACCAGAAAACCTGATAATCCAATCCATAAACAGACAAATGAACTAAATAGACATCTCTCAAAAAAAAATAGCCAACAAATATGTGAAAAAATGTTCAACATCCTTAGCAACTAGGGAAATGTAAATCAAAACTATAATGAAATTCCATCTCACAACGGTTAATGACAACCATCAAGAATACAAGTAACAATCAATGCTGGGTGGGGGGAAATACACAATCATGCATTGTTGGTGAGCCTGAAAATTAATACAACCGCTTTGGAAAGCAGTGTGGATATTCCTCAAAAGACTAGCAATGGAGGGGGGGTTGGGCCCACCATATCACCCATTTATCTCACTCTTTGGTATTTATCCAAAAGAACTAAAATCATCATACTATAGAGAGGTAGCCCCATCAATGATTATCGTAGTACAATTCACAATAGTCAAGTCATGGAACCAACTCAGGTGTCCCTCAGTAGATAAATAGATAAAGAAAATGTGATATACATACACAATGGAGTTTTACTCATCCACAAAGAAAAATGAAATTATGCCATTTGCTCTTAAATGGATGGAACTGGAGAACATCATGCCAAGTAAAATAAGCCAGGCTCATAAAGTCAAGGGTCAAATGTATCTTCTCATAAATGGAAGCTAGAGAGAAATGTAGAATTTTTTTTTAAAGAGAATCTCATGAAAATAGAAGGGAGAACAGTGAAGTAAAGGGAGGAGAAGGAAAGAGAGTGAGGAGAGCTAGGAAGGGGGTAGCAAGACACAAGATCAACATACAAAAATCAATACTTTTCCTATTCTCCAGACGTGCCGGTCTGAATATACCATCATGAACTTCACTTTCATGTATGATTATAATGCATAAATTAAAATAAATTAAGAGAATAAGACTAATACAATAGAGGAATCAGAGGGAAAAGGAAGAGGGAAAATGGGAAGAAAAGGGGTAATACTGGGGATTGAAAAGGAACAAATGATGCTGTATGCATTTATGAATAATGAACCCCACAATCATGCTAAACTATAATGTACTAATAAAAATTTAAAAAGTTAAACAATGTAGAAATAAAAAACTGAGACACAACTATGGATGTAGTGAAAAGATCAGTTAAGGACTAACAGGAGAGGGTGAATAGTCAGAGCAGAGAAGATTTTTAGGACAGTGAGACTTCTTGGTGTGATATTCAAGTAGTTGATCCACGTCATTATTACATTTGTCCAAACCTACAGAATGCACAATAGCCGGAGTGAACTCTAATGTGAACTATGGACCTTGGATGACAATGATGTTTGAACATACATCAATGTTCATAGACCCACCAATTGTAATACCATCACAGGGGAAGCTATGTATATGCAGGGACAGAGGAAATATGAGGACTCTTGGTCCTGTCTGCACCATATTGTTAGGAATCTTAAAACTGCTCTAAAAATAAATTCTATTAAAAGAGAATGCTAGCATGTTACATATGATTCAATGGCATCTTGTTATATACTGTAACTAAAGTATTCCTGTATTTTGGTACATATTATGGTTTGGATGTGAGGTGTCCCCCAAAAACTCACATGCAAGATAATGCAAGAAAATTCAGAGGAGACATGACTAGACTTTGAAAGTCTTACGCAACCAATGAATTAATCCCCTGAAAGGGATTAACTGAGTGGTAACTGAAGTGGTAGTGTGTGGCTAGAGGAGATGGGAATTGGGGGCATGGCTTTGGGGTATATATTTGTATCTGGAGAGTAGAGTTTCTATCTCTGCTTTCTGATAACCATGAGAGTTGCTTCCCTCTACCACACTCTTCCACCATGATGTTCTGCCTCACCTTGAGCCCTGAGGAATGGAACCTGCTGTCTGTGGATTGAGACCTCTGAAACCATGAGCCCCCAAATAAACCTTTCCTCCTCTAAAAGTTGTCCTGGTTGGGTCTGTTAGTCACGGCAGTAGAAATGCTGACTAAAACAGTATACATACGTTGCTTCTAGGTTTTCTGTTTATTTTAATTTTGTTTTCATATGTGAAACTGAAAAATATTCTGATAGCTATATCTTTCAGCATATTTGCTATTAGATACTGTACATTATTTTTAAATGAGATATGGAACTTATAATCAAATAATTTATTCAACTTAGAAGTAAAATTAAAGGTCTTGTATTACAACTGTGAATTTTTCAGAGTAGGACTTTCAATTAATAATAACAAAAACAGCAATTATTATTGTTGTTATTATTTTCCTCTATTGAGCACCTAGATTAGCACTGTGCAAACCACTTTACAAATAAAACCTGATTTAATATTCATAAGTTTACATGAAGTATTTTTAGTCCATTAATGATTTATAAAATATTAGCAAAAAATGGTATGAATACATCAGTTTTTGGTAAATCGTTTTACTTGCAAAATATTGTTTTTATCTATTCAGTTGTTGGTATTTCTCTATTTGTTTCTACAAACTTTTTTTTTTTTTTTTTTGCTACCTGGTATTGAACGCAGGGGTGTTTATGCACTAAGCAACAGCCCTAATCTTTTCTATTTTCTTTTTTATTTTGAGAAAAGATCTTGCTAAGTTGCTGAGAGCCTCGATAAATTGCTGAGACTGGCTTTGAACTTGGAATCCCTCCCGCCTCAGCCTCCCCAGCAGCTCGAATTATAGAAATGCGCCACCATACCTGGCTATACAACTTTTTGTTGTGGAAAATTTCACACATTTAAGGGCCTCTGTCTTTCACCTGTCCCTGTGTGGATGCTGTCTTCCTTGTGGCTCTGTCACCTCTCCTCCTCTTGGTCATGTGACTTGCTGAGGCCCCTGATGTGAAGCTGCCAAGCTGAGGCCTCAGGAGGATCCCCTGTTTCACTTTTGAACATCTGTCCCATCAGTATAAAAACAGGCCCAGTTAGCCTGTGGAGTGATGAGAGATGTGGGAGGCAAAGCTGAGTCACCTTGGTCCTCCCACCATGGGCATCCCAGGTCATCTGACCTTCAGCTCACACCTGCCGTAAGGAGCCCTGCCAAGGTCAGCAGCATCCCCAGGGGACTGACCACAGAGGAAGGAACAATGCATGTCATAGAATAGTTTGTGATTGTTTGTTACAAAGCATGATTATAATAGTTAATTCTAGTATATGTAGAAGAATATAGATAATATTACACACCTGTCACTCATTTTCAACGTCAGTCAGTATATGACCCACCTTGTTTCACCACTTCTATATTGATTATTTTGAATTAAATCCCCAAACTCTGGGTATTGCTGATTACATCCTCTGGTATCATTTACCTTGTTCTTCTGCCCTTTTAATTACCATAGACTTGTTTGATTTAAGGGCTGAGCTAGGTTCACATTTCATTTATAGGCAGGAATACTTAAGAGATATGAATTCACTTTGCATCACCTGGGGCACTTGTCCTGTCTAGTTCTCTCTCTTTGTGATGTTAATATTAATATTTAACAGTGATTCTCGTGTTTAACTAGTCTGATTGGATCCACCCATTAAAGACTCCACATCAACATTTCATCTGTTTTAACAGCTTTTAATGTTATTGAACTAGATCTACAGTTTCATTCAGGACTGCCAAACAGTGGTGGTTTAATTCTATTATTCCTTATTCATTTGTTACCTGGAATTTTTCTGTAGAGGAGAACTTTCTTCCCTTGACTATTTAGATACCCTGATGCATCGATCGCTCAGAATTCATTGTTCCCCTTTATTGATCACTTTTCAGAAGAGGAGACTGGTTCTTACAAACCCTCAGAATATGATTTCGAGCTTTTTGAGACTCATAATGAATTAAGTGATGTTAGCTTATTTCATGCATCTCATTGCATTGAATTAATAACAGGTATTTTTTACAAGAAAAAAATTGGAAACATTATATTTTACTTCTTTTATATCATCACTTCTAGTATATTCTTATTCTATCCCAACCAATCTTAAATATCATAACACATCCACTGATTATATTCTCCATACTACTTATTTTTAGCTATAAAAGTATAATTATCCTATTAGTAGTGAAAATCAGTCTTTTGTCAGTTAGTCTTCTGGATATTCATTGTGAGAAATAATGTCTTCTCGTGGGAATTTTTTTTTAAAAAAACCTATTCAAGGAGTTGGCTTAATATTTATCCAGTCCTGTGTAATTCATAGATCAATACCATGGTGTATCACACAATGCAAAACGTTTCTCTCTTATTTGGGAAACTACGGAGGCATTGTTATAAGACAGTACTAAGGGAGGATCAGAAGGGACTGTGTATGTGTGAGTTTGTGTATGATTTCAGTGACTTGACCTCTTGGAAATTTTTAAAAGCTTTAGATACGTATAAAAGATTGAGCCAAAAGCCAAGGAACTCTGAAACTTCTTTGCCAATGTGACAAAATCTAATTTATTACTACTAGGAGAGTCCTAGTAAAGCAGAAGGCTTTAGGTACTTTTTGCACTACATTTTCATTAGGAAAAATATATGTTAAATAAAAAATAGCTCTTCAAAATGCAAATCTCTACTCCCCACATCACTTCTACCACCTTCAGACTTTCTGTCCCTACACTATGACACTCTGCAAATGTGTCTAGCTAGCATCACTTCCAATCCTTCATATTCCTCATTCACAGGAACACTTAGCTAGCAAGATTTATGCAAATCATCTACCAACGTGCCACCCTATGGGCAAATGATCCGGATCTGAACATCATTCTGCTTCTGGCATGCATGACAGAGTACAGGACACTTAACTCTATACTAAACGTGTAAATAGATTAAAATGATTTAATTTTGCTTAATAATATGAAGGGAGGACATTTACATAAGTAAAATATATTCGTCATAGTGTAGAAAGTTTAGAAAATACCAAAGAACGTGCAGAATAAAATAAGAATCCCATGCTTATTACACCACCCTGAGACTGCTACTCTCAACCCTGTTGGCTAGGAAACGTCTTTTCCCAACATCAGATCAATTTTTGATAATTTATCTTAATCAATTTCTGAACCGAGGTGAGAGAAAGATTCTGGAAATTTTGATGTACTTCCTTTAAAAGTAAAAACCAGTGGGCTTTCATCAAATTTAAAAGACTGTGCACAGTACAAAGGAAAACAAAGATAACCGAAGGATTAGAAAAGCAATAATTGCAAACATTTATTTGATAAGGGTTAATATCCAAAACTTCTAAAGAATTCAGACAATCGAACAGTGTGAAACCATATCATGATTTAAAAATAGGCAAAAGAATTGAATAGACATTTCTCAAAGTCAGACATACAAATGTCCAACACATGGATGAAAAGATGCTCAACATCACTGATCATCAGGGAAACGGAAATCAAAACTACTTCGAAAGATCACTTCACACCTGCTAAGATGGTTATTGTCAAGAAAGCGACAGAAGCAAGTGCTGGTGAGAGCACAGAGAAAATAGATCCCTTGTCCCTGTTGGTAGGACATAGACTGGCACAGCCATTGTGGAGACAGCAAGGACTCTCCTAAGGAAATTTAAGAATAGGGTTACCATGTGACCCAGCAACCTCTCTCCTGGGTCAGTAGCCAAGGGAACTGAGGAAGCTCTCGGCACTCTCCCATTCATTGTAGTGTCATTCACAATAGCTAAGGTGTGGAGACATCCCATGTCCACTGACGACGGAAAAAAAAGAAGCTGTGGTGAATAACATTCAGCCTTTAAAAAATGAGACTATGCCATCTGACCCATGCAAATAAACCTGGAGGATATTATCCTAAGTGAAATAAGCCAGACACTGAAAGAAAAATATTGCATGATCTCACTTATACGTAGAATTTTTTAAAAGCCAAATATTCAGAAATAGAGAGTAAAACCAGCTGTTGTCACACATGGGATTGGGAAGGGAAGAAACACGGAGATGCAGGTCAAAGAGTACCACATGTGTAAGATGAACAAGCCTGAGGTTGTGGCATACAAAAAGGATTCTACAGTTAATATTGTATTACATTCAGGATTTATACTAAATGAGATTATAGCTGCTCTTAACACAAGAGAATAAATGGGCGAAAATGTGAGATGATGGACGTGTTTTTTTCCACTGAGTAACCGATTCCCATTTATGTTACATCAGAACTTTATGTTTACACCTTAAACATATACAAAAAAAATTACCTACGAAAACAATAACAAGGCTGTCTTATGGGAAAACAAAAATAACTTAAAATGTTTTATGTATTGATACAGAGGAAAGATCTGGGAATATATGAAGAAATTCCAAAAAGTAAAGTTTTTGTTCAACTGCAATGATTTGGGTGTTCTAACATTTTAAGATCATAAATAACCGTGGAATGTTGGAATGAACTTGTACAAGTTCATGAGAGAGGATTGTTAAATTTGAAGGAATCCAGCAAGCAGACCGACAGCGAGATTGGTAGCTTGGAATTGAAGATGTGGGAAAATTTACAACCTGGATGTCAGAAAATACTACAACCAGGGCTTCCCACCCCACCTCCAGCACTTACAGCCATGAGGTACAGAGAGTAGTGTACAGGACTGAATCAGACCACGGACCCAAGAACAGAGCGCGTGGTCCAGCCTGCCGCTAACGGAGAGCCTGTGTAAGGGACTATGCTCATCTCTAGCCATGTTTTTGTGGGAAAGGAGACTCAGTGCTTTTCAAACTCAGTTTTATGGGGGAAACAAAGATAAGTGGATTTTTAAGTGTGAAATTCTCCAAGTCTTGAAGCATCATTAGCGAGGTGGTGCTCTGATTACAAGCTGTGGGCCAGCAATTTTAACTCTTGCTAAAAAAAAAAAAAAAAAAAAAAAAAAAAAAATTGTGAATTCCTTTTGCTTTTATCAACCAGGGGATGAGTGTCTTCTTATTGAGCATGATGTAAGGGGACCCTTTCTTTGAAAGGAGAATTAGCCGGATGATGATTAGGGTCTTTCTGATTTATGATTCTATGTTTTGTTTCTTTAAAATACCTAAAGGGTATAAATACACATTTTTCAAAAGAAGAAATTTAAATGACCAAAAAATTTATGAAAAGATGCTCAAACTCTTTAGCCATCAGGGAACTGAAAGTCAAAACCCCAGTGAAACATCATCTCACCCCAGTTAGAATGCCGGCAGGGGTGCTGCCAAGGATGTGGAATGTCTTGATACAGAGGAAAGATCTGGAAATAAATACAGAAATTTCAAAAAAGGAAAGTTTTGGTTCGACTTTAATGATTTGGGTGTTCCGTGCCATGTTGGTGGGAACCTAAACGAGTACAGCCACTGTGGAGAACAGTGTGGAAGTTCTCTAAGAAACTGAAGTAGATCTACTCTACGATGCAGTTCTCCCACTTCTAGGGATATAGTCAAAGACATGCCAGCCTATCAAAGAGATACATCCATACCCATATTCGTTGCTACACTCCTCACATTAGTTCAGATATGGAATCAAACTAGATGCCCATCTAGGGATGAGTGGATAAATAACATGTTACATATTTACGTACATATAATGTAAAAATATTATATATATACACACACACAGTAGAATATTATTTGGCCATGAAAATGAATTATATCCTATCTTTGCAGCAAAATGAACAAAATCAGAGGACATTATGATAAAAGAAATGTCAGAGAAAGACTATTATATGCTGATGTTTTTAAAAAGTCAATCAGAGCTGGGAATGGTGGTGCATTCTCGTAATTCCAGCAGCTCAGGAAGCTGAGACAGGAGGATTACAAGTTCGAAGCCAGCCTCAGCAACCTTAGAAAGGCTCTAAGCAGCTTATTGAGACCCTGTCTCAAAATAAAACATAAAAAGGGCTGTGGATGTGGCTTAGTGATTAAGTGCCCCTGGGTTCAATCCCTGGTTGAAAAAAAAAAAAAGTTGATCAAAATGATGACTATAATGGTGAATTCTAGAGGCTGGAAAAGGTTGAAGTGAGAGGCAATAGTGACTAAAAGGTAACCAAACACAGTTAGATGGAACTAATATGCTCCAGTGTCCTGCAGAACAGTGAAGCAGCCATAGTTCACGGTAACCAATTATATATTTTATGAATGATTAGAAGAGAGGAGCTTGAAGCGTCCTAACACAAAGTAATGATAAGGAGATAGAAAAGTTAATGGCCATAATTTGATCAGTACATATTATATACACGTATGAAAATATCACACTGGACCCTGCAAATATAAATAATTATGATGTTAATCAAAATATTTTGAAATGTTCAAGAAAATGGAAAGTTAAGTATCCTGATTTTATACATTACACACTGAATATATATATATATATATATATATATATATATATATATATATATATATATCAAAGCATCATGCTGTAACCCATAATATTGTACGATTAAAATAATCAATAAAAATAAAATGTCATTATTTTAGGTCAATATCATCCATAGCCACTTCATCACTGAAGTAAGGCACATTATTGCATTCTATAAAATTTGGAGGCTTCTGACTTCATAGAATCATACAAGGTCAGTGCTAAGAGAGGCCTGATAGATCAACCAGCCTCAGGGTGTTCAAGCTCTGAGTCCACGACCAAGCCAGAATGGTGGTTGTGAACCCAGTGAAATAGATCCATAGATTTCACCTGCCATTGAAATGTCTGTGATCAAAAAATGGGTGAGAAACACCCATATACTACTCCATTTATTGATTCTTGGTTTAAATTCTTGTGCTATAGGAGTCTTATTAAGGAAGTTGGAGCCTAATCCCAATAATGAAGATTTTTTTCTTCTATTAGATACAGAGTCTCTGGATTAATTCTTAGGTCCTTGATCTACTTTGAGTTGAGTTTTGTGCATGGTGAGAGATAGGGGTTTAATTTTATTTTGTTGCATATGGATTTCCAGTTTTCCCAGCACCATTTGTTGAAGAGGCTGTCTTTTCTCCAATGTGTGTTTTTGGTGCCTTTGTCTAATATAAGATAATTGTAATTTTGTGGGTTAGTCTCTATGTCCTCTATTCTGTACCATTATTCTACAAGTCTATTTTGGTGCTAATACCATGCTGTTTTTGTTACTATTGCTAAAAATGTGGCATATATACACAATGGGCTACTACTCAGCAATAAAAGAGAATAAAATCATGGCATTTGCAGGATGGAGTTGGGGAAGACAATGCTAAGTGAAGTTAGCCAATGCCCCCAAAACAAATGCCAAATGTTTTCTCTGATATAAGGTGACTGACTCATAGTTGGGTAGGGAGGGGGGGCATGGAAAGAATAGATGAACTCTAGATAGGGCAGAGGGGTGGGAGGGGAAGAGAAGGGGCAGGGGGTGAGCAATGATGGTGGAATGTGATGGACATCAAGTACAGGTATGAAGACACGAATTGTTGTGAACATACTTTATGTACAGAGATATGAAAAACTGTGCTTTATATGTGTAATAAGAATTGTAATGCATTCCGCTGTCATGGTTTTTTTTAAAAAAATAAAATCAATTAAAAAGAAAGGAAACACCAATATATTAAGCTTTTCTAGGCTTTTGATAAGGATTTATTGATTACTGGCTATAGTCCAGATTAATATGAGTAAATACTCTATGGGTAATTAAAGGTGTCAATAAATTGACAGCATTATCTATCTTAGAAGTGCCTAATGTCTAAAGAGAAGGCAGAAAAGTAAACGAGCAACAATAACAAAGCATGCTTATCCTGTGATAAAGAAACACAAAGGGTTGGGAAAGTCAACTTGAGTGCCTTCCCTAGCCTGGGAAGTGCAGGTGAGGTCTTGGGTCACTGGAAGGAGTGACATTGAAGGTTCAGTTTGGAGCATGAGTAGTAATTGACTAATTGAAGAGGTTCATATCTCCCCCAAATAGTTAAGAACTACAGAATATATACAGCTCTTAATTAACATAGAAACTGAAACCCAAAGACCCAATAAATCTTTCTTCAGTGATTTGGATGGAGCAGGTATTGAAGAAATTTTACCATACAAAAATGAAAACAAAGAGAATTCTGTTGCAGAAAATTGACAATGTTCATTTTCTTCTCACCTGAGGCTTATCCAACTATTCAGAATCATGGGATTGCAATATGGCAGCATCATGAATGGAATCTATTAATCAATCTCATAAAGTCAACCTTTCCTGGATTGTGGTTTTGGCTGGGCTTGGTTTGGTTCTTTTCTGTCTACATGCAGGCCTACTCTAAACCCAGGCACTTTGGGTTAAGGGGTAGAGAACTAAGTGACCCACTCCTTCAGGACTCAAATAATCTGTACTTTCTCTGTGTGGGGAAATATTACTTTTATAACCCCAAATTCTAAAGGACTTCTGAGGTCACAGTTCTTGCTCATGCTTAATGACAAATTTCCAGATCAGATCTTTTCAACCTTTCTTTAAAAAAAAAAAAGGCAGTCATTGAAATATTCTCTCATTCTCCCTTTCTTCTTTCTCATGACACATACTCATTACATGATCATATTACTCTAAAACTCTGAGATGCTCACTTCTAAGGAAATGAATATTAATAATAACTGTAATTGCGTGTTAAATGAAACTTTTTCTGTCATCTCTTAGATATTTGGTACCAAGTGTCCAAAAATTATAAAGAAACATACTAGATACCTAACTTGCAAGACTTGCTAAAATGTTGGTTAAAACCTCGATTAGAATACTCTATGTAACTTATACCAACTAAGACGATTTTGAGAGTGAAAGGGGTGACTGTTAGTAATTACAGAAGGTCAAGAGATGCAAACTAGAAATACATTCAACTAACTCTTAATCTCAACATCCATCTGTAGCCAAAATGAGAGGCAGAGGAGTGTTGTTAGCCCCTTTAATCTACATGAGGAGGACCCTATGTGTGACCCGAATAATTTTTTTCCTTGTCACCTAGATGACTCTTGGATAAAGGAACAGTAGTTGGGATGTAGCTCCCCCAAAGATATGCCTGCATCCTAATTCCCAGAACTGGTGAATGTGATCTCATTTGGAAAAAGGGTCTTTGCAGATGTAATGAAGGATCTTGAGATGAGATCCATTTTGGGTTGCCCAGTTAGGTTCTACTTCGTATGACAAGATCCTCTTGAGAGACAGAAGAAGAGAGGAGAAATATGTGTGGAGACACAGGCAGACCCTGAGGTCATGCTGTCATGGCCTAGAGCCACCAGAAGCCACAAGAATAAAGGAAGTCCTCTCCTCCAGGGTCTTTGACTGGATCTTGATGCTGCTGGTGCTTCTGCCTATAGAATTTAAGAGAATAAATAAATCTCAGAGAATAAATTGCTTTAAGCTCCTAGGTTTGTGGTCACTTGTCTGGCAGCCCCAGAAAACTAATACACAGACCTATACCACAAGGGAGCTCAAGAATTCTTGGAATGTTATTGTTCCTGTGAGTTTGGGGTTATAGGGCCTCCTACTGCTTCTGTGGAAAGAATGCTGCAATCAGATCCCTATTTGCATTTCCTGGAGAGTAGGGCAAGCATACATTTTTTCTTGGGACTAAATGCACTTTTCTGAGGGAAACCAGGTTGGGTCCTTAATGAAACGATCATTCTCAAGAGCACTGATTTCAGGAACTACCAGAATGTTCTCCAAGGGCCAGATCCAAAGAAGTGTATTAGCCATTTACTTCTGTGTCTCAAGTCATTCCAATACAAAAACAACATAAAACAAAAACTATTTAAGATTTCACACAGTTTCTAAGGAAGGGTCAGGAATCTGGGAGTAGCTCAGCTAGGTGGTTCTGGTTTAGTGTCTTCTGAGGTTGCACTCAAGTGGTCAGCTGTGGCTGCACTCATCTGAAGGCTTGACCGGGGATGAAATTCTGTATTCAAGCTCACCCACGTGGCTGTTAGAAGATGACTGATCATATTGGTCTCTAAGAAGGGTTGAGTTCATCACAGCCACAACAGTTGCTTCCTTGAACCAAGGAGGGTGGGGAGGTTGCAGTGTGTTTTATAATCCAATCTCATGAATTATTTACTACCATTTCTGTTGCATTCAGTATCAACCCTGGTAAAAGGTGGGGCTGATCTCACAGCACTGAATATCAGCAGGTGGGAATCATTGGGATCTACCTGGCTGGCTAGCCACAGGTGAACTGGGAAGAAGCCAGAGAGAGTGTGCATAGCAGCCATCAAGGACTAATGTAGTTCAGGAGGTAACCTGGGGTGGTGGTGGCCACAGGGCATATTTCCTAAAATCTATGAAGGCATCAAAAAAGAGAAGGAGAATTTGATGGTACTTAATATAACAAAAGACATTTAACATCAAAGGAATTATTACAGCTGGTACCTGCAAAGTAAAAGAACAATAAACCCTTTTTTCCCTTTATTTCCTGTTACCATCATCATCCCTCTGTGAAGGAGTCAGAAGCCACAAAGGTAGTAAAGAGAATGCAATTTTTAAAAAAGAAAGAAAGAAAGAAAAAGACTGATAATACTCCTTGCTTTACTTCTAGTCAGCAAAAATAGTAAAGATGTGAGAGTTCCTGGAAAGTAGATTCTGTGACTTTGATGAGAAACTGAAGCCTTGGTTTGTCATTCTTACTTTTAATCATAAAGGATCATATTCATATGCAAGAGTAGAGAGAAAGGTGTAAGGACTGGGCCACAGCAATCATCACACTGGTTTCCCCTCCTTGGTTCCTTCTTCCCCCTTGTCTCCACATTCTCTCAATCCTATCATCCTTTAGCCTCTCCTAGCCAATGTAGCAGAGAGGGCTTCTGCTCCTATGATGAGTTTCAGGAGAGCCAAGTGCCCAAACCCCATGGCTTCAGGATGGGGTGCTTCCCTCTGCTTTCATCCACATGGCCCCAGTTGACGCCATGCAGCAAAAACAGGCATATTCAGCAACAGACTCCTTGGACTAAGGAGAAGGTGTTACAGGCTTGTCCAAGTTCAGAAGCTGCTAAAAGACCTGAGAGAGATTTCATATTCAAGGTGCCGACAGAGATCAGAATAGGCGAAGCAGTGAAAAGAATCTAGAACTAAAAGTCAAGAGTGGGTGTTCATCCCAGATCTGCTCCTAATTAGCAATGCAACCTAGGTCAAATCACATCATCTTTCTAGTCTCCAGGGTCTTCATTTGAAAAAAAAAAAAATCAGCACTAGGAATTGACAAGCTAATTCTAAAATTCATCTAGAACAATGTCTTCTTACCCTTTTGTCATCACTATTATTATTATTAATATGATCATCACCCTTGGGAGCCCTTTAGTATTTTTTCTAATCATCCCATGAAACATTAATACCACAGGTATACAATGTGTGTGTTGGTGCTTATGTATAAAAATGTAAAATTTTTTTTACACACCCCCAAGAGCTAATTTTCACTTTCTTAGAGGTGATGTCACCCCCAAGAAGATATCATCTCCACTTTAAAAACTCATGATCTAGAATTTAAACGATTTAGAAAGTACAGAACATGAATGATGAAAAGCCACTTTCCCAATCTTAACATCAAAACTGGACAAAAATTGAATTAATCACAAGAATGTGTCACTGGTGCAGCAATATACAATACAGCAGATCTTAAAATAGATTCACATATATATGGAAGATATAGGAATTCATTTAAATCTTCTTGGCATTTCACAATCAGTTAACAAAAGAGGAATTATTCACAGGGCAATGGGGGGTAATAGTTTTTCATGGGGTGGGGGGAGACTAGATCCCTACACCAACTGCATAAATAAATTGTAGGTAGATTGAAGGGTTTGCTCTATAAAGATTCCAAGAATGATTTAGAAACATGAAGAAAATATGTTTTTTTGTGTGTTAACTTTTTCTTTTCTTGCATTGGTTTTTTTTTTTTTTTATCTTTTACATTTCTGAGTATTTTTTTAAATGTTTGTCTTAGAGTTCTTTCATGTTGTTCGAGTGCGCTGCATTCTCGGGGGGCTGTTGTCCTGGGTGTCCTGGGTGCAGGCCCTGTCTTCTTCTCTCAGGGTAGGTTTCTTTTTTCTTATGGTTTGTCATTTTTTAGTGTAAGCTCCTCTTTGACAGGACTGTGCCCCGGCTTATGGAAGCAGATCTAGACGGAGTTTTTGCATCTGTCTTGTCTGGGCCTCCGGGGGCTCTGGACTCATATCTATGTTAATTCATTCTTGTTTGGGGATCCCATACCACATGGATCATGTAAATTCATATCCCACAATACTCAGAGCAGAGAGGTTTCAGTTTCTCCCAGCAGATCTTTTTCTTTCCACGAAAAGCCTGAAAGACAATGAGGTTCTGCCCTTTAGTACTGCCCTTTAGAAGGTCTTCATGAATTCCAGCTTCATGACAATTCTCAACCTTGGCCACCTGCCTCTCACTTGAGAGGTCTTGAGGCCAGTGAATAACCTACACACAAGTTGAGTGATGTGGCCTGAATGCTTGTGTCCCCTTACAATGTGCCTCCAAGGTGATGGTATTAGGAGGTGGAGAGTTTGGGACACACTAGGCATGATCAGGACTAGGGGTAGGAGTCCCCTCCTACCATGTTAGAACACAGCAAGGAATTGTCATCCACAATCATGAAGCAGCCCCTCACCAGGCACCGAATCTGCCTTGGTCTTGGATTCCACTTCCAGAGGTGTGAGAAATAATTATTATTAGTTTTTAAGTCACTCAATGGTGATTTTTATTTTAAGCATTTAGTATCCATGAAGAAATGGAGTGTGGGTGGAGCAAACTGAAATGTTGTCATGTATCACCGGTCCAGGATGTTCATTAAAATGATGACACAGCTCTTTAAAGATATTGCAGAAAGCTGAATCTAATAAAGGTCTACTGAGAAGTGGAAAAACATGTCATACAACAACATGTTTAATAAAATCTACTTGTATAAAAGCAATTTTTTTAAGAATTATTTTTCTGTCTAGGTATGTGTCCATCTGTCCATACAAGTTAAACACAGCATGACATCCACTAGCTTTATGACCTTGGGAAAGTTGCCTAGCTTCTCTGCGTCCCAGGCTCTCCCACCTCCAGAATAAGAGCTGAGCCATGATGATAAATTGTTGATGAATTTTGTGAAGATGATGAGTTGATCTAGGTGAAGCTTTTAGAATAGTGTCAGTCATTCGAAAAGTTCTATGAACTTCTCTATTTTTCTCTCTTTTGAAATCCTAGAAAAGGGCTTGGACAGATGTTTACCAAACTCTTTATGGCAATTATCTCAGGACAGGGAAGTATGATTGGGTGAAGAACTAAAGATTCAATTTCACTTCTTGCCATAAAGAAAAAAAGAAACCTGAGGATTTTAGAGTCACTGAAATATTTATGCACAAAATGAATTCATGAGTTGCTTGTTTATTCATGAGATAAAATAGAAGGATTGCTGAGATGACAACCAGATGTCCTGTCCCCAGTGGCCTTCCATGGATCTTACAGCACTCCTGGCTCACATGCCTCTAACCAGCCACCTGCTGATGCTAGCTAGCCCTTGGTTTCAGGCCCTACTCCCTGAGTTATCTTGCTGTGTGCCTATTTTGTCTTTCCAAGTAGATGATGGGCAACCTCATGTGAAGATCCTTGGCCTGTCCATCAGTATGTAACCTACCATAAGTGCAATGGTAGCCCATGTCTAGGCTACTAACTTAAGGCCAATGTGTGGATGTGTCATCTCCTTTTAAACTCAGAGTAGGTATTCAATCCTGCAGGCTTCCTTGGTCCTACTTGCTCCCAAGTCTCCAACAGAATCCCCCATCACAATCTAGTTCTGATGTCTCATAATAGCAAAAATAGTAATGGTCCACTTTTAGATGTTCCCTAGATGAATCAACAGTTTTCTCTTTAGCTCCTTAGATTGGTCCCTCTTACATTCTTTCTTGAGGACATCAAAGAACTTCTGTTTATGCAACTTTGGGTCTATCCCTATTTACAATAGGAGAAAATAAAGCCAAGAAAAGTTCAATACATTCTTTAATTGTTTCATTTAAAAACAAAGGTTCAGAGCAATCAGACAAAAAAAAAATTCAGGTAAAATAATGATAAACCTAGTAGCACAAATATGTTTAATGAAAATAATGTATTTTTAAAACAAAAGTGTTAGAAATATGATTTCGTTTTAGATTTCTGTAAATTTCCTTCATGTCTGGTTTAATGGAAGAAATCTAGATTCTCCCATCTTCTGCACTGAATTTGTTGAGATGCCACATGTCAAGTGGCTTCTGCAGAACTCCACTGGAGAAAAGACACAATATCTTAGCCTGAAAATAAAAAGACAGTAAAAAGGATGAACTGTTTCTCTGCATTATTAAATACTTTTGATCCTGCAGGACCTCTGAAAGAATCCCAGGAAGCTCAGATGTTACCAGCCCACATTTTGAGAATAATTGTTTTAATTTATCCTCAAAAAGATGCAATAAAGTAAATGAAGAAATTAATGCCCAGAGTGGTCTGGAAAACTGTCTAATGTTACAGTTAGGAGGTAGCCAAGCCAGGAAGTGAACTGAAATCCAGACCCTAAACCACCTCCTCACGTGGCCTTTACAGGATCCTGGATGTACCTCCATGTCCTGCTGTACTGAGAACATGGAGGTCCATGATGGCCCTTGCCTAGCTCATTCACTTGATTGCTTATTATCTATCTATGTGTCTATCTATCTATCTGTCTACCTATCTATCATTTGTCTAGTGGAAATGATAGTGGATCTATCATCTATCATTTGAAATGATCATTTGTAATCCATCTTTTTATTTCTTTTCCTGACACTGTCTGGTAATGTAATTTGAGTAAATGAATGGGTAAAAGCATAGATTTTCTTCTTCTTCTTCTTCTTTTATGACATGAGTAATATTAGGACTCAAAAAATAACTTGTTCAGTGTTGCCTTCAATTCCTCCTGCAGCCCCAACTATGTGATACACAATCCCTTGTCTTAAATCTAGGAATAGATGCAGATAAGGCAGGCTAGTAATAGATGGTACAGTAAATAGTGTTGGAAATGCAGTCAGAGAAAGCAGAGACCTAAGGCTATTTCTCCACTCAGTCTGTGATTTAGAAGTACACCAGTAAATCTGAGGTCCACATTCTCAGCAAAACATCATTTGCCTTTTCAGTATTACATTCAAGTCAGATGGCTCCAAATTATACATTGTCACATGGTTGCAAGGTCTGTTCCCAGCCCTTCGGCTCAGCCACATTAATATCCATGGGTCCTTTGTGCACTTGGTTGAGAACATCAATTATTTAGTAGACTCAGAGCATGAGAAGTAGGGAAGAAAATCCTTGAGCTCACATATCAAATAATACTTCATCATGGCCAACCTCATTCAACTGCGGCTGAGGGGCAACAACCACTCAGTTTACAGCCTGGTGGTGAGTTCATCATCAAAAGAGCTGCCTTGTACATCCCCCCAGACGTGGGGCTCATGTGTCCCCCAACCAGAAATGGGAATTTAGGGGCAGGAGTTTGAAGCAGAAGAAACACAATGTAGCTGGACAATTGTTTTCCCCTGACTCTCTGCCATTTTGAGAAAGAAACACACAATTGAAAGTGTAAAATAGAAAGGATGAAAAAGAGAAGAGCAAACATTTCCTTGCTTGCTTAAATCAAAAAAGCTTATTTCAATCAGCTTTCTCACTGTTGTGACCAAAAGACCTGACAGGAACAACTTAAGGAAAAACAAGTTGATTTGGAGTTCATAGCTTCAGAGGTCTCAGTCCATAGATGACAGACTCCATTGCTCTGGGCCCTAGGGGAGGCCGAACATCATGGAGGAAGAGTTTGGTGGAGGAAAGCAGCTTAGGACAGGGCCACCAGGAAGCAGACAAAGGGCTGTGCTCAAAATGGACAATATATAAATGACAAAGGCACACCTCCAGCAACCCACCTCCTCCAGCCACACCCTACCTTCCTAGAGTTACCACCCAGTTAATCCATATAAGTGGATTAATCTACTGATTAGGTTAAGGCTTTTATAACCTAATCATTTCACCTCTGAAAATTCTTGCATTATCTAACACGTTAGCATTTTGGGGGGGCACCTCATGTATCTAAACCATAACACTTACAAAGCAATTTACTTTTCTTGATTATTCTCAAAGAATGCTCTAATTCCTCTCCGTCAAGTTCTTATCTCAGGGCCAGCATCCCTAGTCTTTTTTCTTTCTCAAACTTCAGTTTTGACCCACAGTTACTCTAGAGTCCGTTCGAGTTTCATCACACTTAAACTTTCTGATAAGGAAGAAAGCAAAAAGGATGAGGGCTGATGCACACAGCCTTTGGTTCGACAGGGGAATGTCCGCTAATTCTGAGGATGGAATGTTACTCATGACTTCATCTTTCCAACCCACATAATCCCTGTAATGCCCAGACAGAACAGAAACCATCTAGGTAAATTGTCACTCCCCTTCCAGGAGAAAATGCCTCTCACCTCCTGAAGCACCCAACACCAGTGACTCAGTTTTATTTGCATCACCTTCATCATCTCCCACCCCACCAAACACAAAAAGATGACCATAGTCCATTAAGGGTCCTCTAGTTAGAGACAAAATAGTGACACCTCATGATTATTGTTTAGGAAAAATGCAACTCATAATGAAAAAAGATGGAAAGTAATCAGATACAAGTGTTGGGTGAACTGAAATAATTAATTAAAAATGTGGTCAGAAGAGCATTATCTGATAAAGAAGTATTATTAAATGCTAAATATTAATAAGAAAAAAAAAACTAGGTAAATGATTTCCAACTTTTTATGATGGTAATTCACCCAAATTTAGATAACTCAATAAAAGATGATAATGAGTAGATGCTTTCCACGGGAAATATTCATTTAACAGAAATGCAAATTATTTATGTTTTCTACCTCCTTCTAAGATAAGAGTCATAAGCTAATATCTTCCAGAACAGTTTTACTCTAAGCAGTGATTTTTGGAACAGAGATTGTATATGACGAATAACATGACCTTTTATACTCTATTATCTTCCTCATTTGAAGTTCAACAGATGTATTACCACAATTAAATATTTCCAGCTAAAATACCAATTCTGGGAAAAATTACCATATTCATTGTGAAACCTTCCCACTCTCTAAGCTCTATTGTCTGGAAAGGTCGATGTGCCTGTGTTTCCAGTAGGGCTCAGGGTTCTGAGCCATGGACCCACTTCCTAGGACATGCAGAATTTCTATGGGTGCTCATGGCCTTCTGCCTGACCCCTGGCCTTCTGCACAGACCATATCGACATCTTACACTGACTTCAGTTCTTTACCTCCCATTGCATTTTCAAACGCACCTCCCTTTGACTTCATGTTTAATGCTGATTTCCAGTCATGGTCTGAGGATTGTGTCACCCCAGATGCTAAAGTATAAACAACAAAAATTACTCTGGATGATTTCAGGAGAAAAAAATTATTCACAAAATTATCAAAAGCATATTGATTAGCTCACAGAGTATCTGGGAGGTCTGAAGCCATTGAGATTATGCCTAACATCTAAAATCATGCTGCAAAACTAGTCTTATGAAGACACACTCTGCCGTTCTCATTAAGCAGCAGGTGCCACTGCTTGCATTAGTAGCATACTCAGTACTGGACACCAGAGTTTCTTTTAAAGGTCTATGTAGATGAATCCAGTAGCAGAATTTTCATAATGGTCTCCAGAGCCATGTCACCTCGCCTATTCAGGAAGTATCAAGATGGCAGGGCAAAGAAGCTTCTGACAATCATAAGATGGGTCATCTTGACAACTTAGTTGCTGGATTTCACCGAAGCAGCTATACCAATTACCAAGTGCCCAAGTGGAAGAGGTCATACTGTATCCTGGTATGCACTATTCCTTGAATAGGGACAGTTTGGCTCCTATTAATAGTTTGATTCTGTTGGAACCCTTCCATTATTGAAGTGGGTAAATAATACATATTCCAGGTGTGATGTCTTCCCTGCACATAGTACCCCTAGCATTATAACCATTTGTAAACTTTCAGAATGCCTTTTCTATCATTATTGGTCACACAAATATCAGGGACACATTTTGTCATGAAAGAAGGATAAAAATAGACTAAAAATAGGAAATGTTCTAGCATTACCATTTTCCCCAATGTTTAAAAAGGGCTGACATGATAAAACATAGGGATGGGTACTTGTTAGGGC
Source organism: Urocitellus parryii (assembly GCF_045843805.1). Classification (NCBI taxonomy): domain Eukaryota; kingdom Metazoa; phylum Chordata; class Mammalia; order Rodentia; family Sciuridae; genus Urocitellus; species Urocitellus parryii. Next base: position 268,440,507 of record NC_135531.1, read on the forward strand.
TCAGATATGGCTCATACCAGAAGGCAACACCCTGTGAAGTTAAGTTGCTCTCTTATAGAACCTCACTAAGCCTGAAATCATCAGCTAATGCTTGAGTTTAGTGGGCTTAGAGATCTTAATGCTCAAGGAAAAAAATCTTTATCAGGTAATATATTTATGGTATTAATGAGTTGAGAGCTAAGATGGTTTCCTGGCCATTTTTGTTGTTGTTGTTGTTTGTTTTGTTTTATCGCTCACACTGATATACCAACAAGCAAAGACGTTTTCATTATTCTGAGCTACGGTAATGGACCCATTTACAAAGGGGAAAGTAGGTTGCTGTAATACAAGGGCAGGGGGAGGAGGCTGTCTGAAATCTGGATGATTCTCTATAACTCCTTACCCAACATGGTCCTGGTTAGTGAAAGTCTACAGTCAAATAAAGAAAAGACTACCGAGAATTCAATGTTACTGATATGAATGAAGTTTTGGGTCACCCCCAGGAGGCAAGAAGATTGTCCAATCCATGTGCTGGCAGAGGCAAGGGGACTATAGTAGCAATGTTGTAAGAAGGGAATTGATTTCTAGCCACAGTGTCCAGCTACAGAAGACTTCTGGTAGCTGTTTTTTGGTTATGGACATGGGGAGCAGCAACAGTGGCTAGCATCCCTGCTTCAGGTGAGGCTCTGGCCGATTTGACATCAACCTATGAAGATATGAATGGATACAGGATTTTGAGTTCTCTGTATTAAGGAGGTGATGTTACCCAGATGAAGGGCAAGAGGCGAAGCTGAGAGGTCAAGTGTCCTCCTCATTTGACCTGTTCTTCACCCTCTCCACCTGCTCTGTTCATGTGGAGGCTCCCCTTCTGGGACTGTGTCAGTGGACTCTTGCTCGCAGGCTTCAGGCTGACTTTGGCTAGTGGGCAGCCCTGCCAGGAAAACAAATAATATGAGGTCAACACATTTTCCCCCATCTGCTCCCATAAGCAGCTGCCTCTGGTTGTCTGTGTCTCCCCACTAAAAGCCATAGCTCCTACCAGGCAGCCTCTCCTCCTCCCGACTGCCAGCATTGGTAACTGCTTTTTCTACCGCTTATTCAGTTCCAGGAATGGAAACTAATTACCACTCTCTTAGTAGCTCCAGAAGACTTCATGATCCTTTGGGGATTTTTATAAACTCCGAAATAGTTCTTTTATTAAACTCTTGTATCAAATTATTTGAGCATACAGTTTGCTTCCTTTCAGAACATTGACCAAAACAATAACTACAATTTACGTTGTCTTTAATACGAGCTAGGATATATGTTCATCTTTATAATAAGTTTATAAGACATTTTTATCATTTTCCCTGTTATTCAGATAAGAAAAGTGAAGCATGGGGAGTTAAAAAGTTTCTGGTATTTTTTTCCCCATTTTCCTTTGTCTTTTTCTTTCTCTCTCCTTTATTCTATTTCCCTTCCTTTCTTGTGCCAATTAATCACAGTTCAAATGATAAGTGATGTGCAGGCTTCAGCTTCTATAACTTATCAGGACAGCAAACCTGCTGGAGCAATGCTCACCAATTACAGGGTTCAAATCCTGTTTCTTCTTGGTAGAGTCTGGGTTTGAAGGTGATAAACCTTTGTGCTATATTGCCCCAATCCCCATGTTGCAGAAAAACCATGGAAGTCCTGGCTAAGAGATTTGTGAATTTCGAAAATCATAGCATCTAGTTTTCCAGAATGATTTTTCTCTAAGCTAGTTTCAAAGTTACGATATACCGTTCATGCATATGTACAATTTAAGAACCAAGGAACAGGGGCAATAAGAGAGAAGATGTAGATAATCCCCAGTCAATTATATCAATCAGGAATCTTAGATGTAAATGATAGAAACCAAACTCAAAACAGATCTGATAAAAGCTGGAGTTTATGGACCAAGGCAACCAGCAGGAGAGTGGATGAACAAGCATGTTCGCACATAATAGGGTGCCCAGGCTGCCCCGTCTCCAGGCTCTGCCACTAGCTCTCTCTGGCCTCACATCTCGTGATGGGACTGGCCCTGTGTGTAATGTGGATAGTAGAGGAAGGTGGCCATAGCCCACTGTAGCCTCTCATTGTTCTATCTTAGCTACCTCAGAGGGGATAGAAAAGCTTTAATTGTCACAGCATTCATTTAGAAAATGTCAGGGAAGGATCCTGGTTTGGTGTAAGATGCTCGTACCTAGGCTTCTCGCTCTAGTTAGCGGGCAGGGCCGTTTGGATGGGCCCAACCTGCCATATTTCTGCCTCTGTGATCCAGGGGAGGGTAGCATAATTGGAATCCTCATCTGATCCCTAAAGGAAAGAAAGGGTGTTTATCTTTAGATGCAGGACATCGTTACAGATGGTAGCACATGCTAAAAAGTGACACAGAGAAAATATTTAAATATCGTGTCTCTCCTTCAAAAAAGAAGAAGGATGAGGATGAGGAGGAGGAGAGGGGAAAAAGAAGAGGAGGAAGAGGAGGAGGAGGAAGAGGAGGAGGAGGAAGAGGAGGAGGAAGAGGACAGAGAAGGATCAGGAGGAGAAAAGGAGAAGAAGAGAAACCCCCAACTTATTGTATTGGCCCTTTCTCCTAAAGTGAAGACTCCGATAATGGCCGGCATGAAATCCCTGAATCCAGAGTGGGAAATCTGCAGTTCCCACCATTGGGATACCGGAGAAGTAGGTAACACCAAGAAAGAGATGATAGTAAGGGGTAGTACAGGGAGGTAGTGCATTTGTATATTGATTACTTTTGTTTTAAATTCATTTATTTAAAATTTTATGTCACTTAATTTTTAATAATGATTGTTTTTAGGGACTGAGTCACAGGTAAATTTCTTGAAAACTTAATATGTGGACATAGAAGCTGACTCTAGCACACAAAACAAAATCAGTCAAAATATGATGTAAAATTAATCCAAACTATCTCACTGAGGGAGCCCCAAGGGAGGAGGGAATGGGCACCTGTTTCTCAAGGAGACCTGCTGGTTGAAGTCACCAGGTGCAGGACGGCTCCTGGTTTCTGACCCCCACCACCTTGGAAAGCCTGGATCTGCAGCCCTGTCTCCACCTACCTCTGGTCCCTGGGTTCTGAGAGTGCAGGTGGATGCTGCAGGGTCATGCAGGGCATGGAAGAGAGGGCTTAGCTATAAAAACCAATCTATTTCTACCTCCTTTTCTCCTTCAAACTGTACTCGGCCTAAAATTGGCCTCCCTCTTACGGTCTATTACATTCTATTCCAGTTAATACGCACAGAGGTATTCCACCCAAGATAACCTCAACCCCTTCCTGCTCCACTCCCTCCTCCCTCCAGCCTGCCAGACCTGCTGCTATCCTACTCTGTGTCTAGCACAGTATCACAGATGGAGTCAGACTGTGATATACAAATATAAAATGCCACCCGAGCAGACCCAGGGAACACATATCCATACATTTGTCATACAATATATCTGAAATGATGCTATTATTAACAGTAGTATAGGTCCTATAATCCATACCATATGTAGGGTGTGTATTTCTTACTGCACAGATGGCTTATCTTGAATTATCCATAAATTTCCTTTAAAGCCAGAAGAGCTGGTTTCCTATTTTGGGTGGTATGGTCTGAATTTTTAAGTCCCTTCCCCAGAAATCATCACACATTGCCAAAGACATCTGGTCACTTACCTGGTAAATATAGGACTCCCCATGAAGTCATCCCAACACACGACCATATGGCAGGTTTGCCAAACTAAGTTCTATAAAGCCACAAAATAGCCACTTCCTTTCTGTTCTGACTTCCTAAATTTTTCCTACCTACAGAGAAGTCACTTTCTTCTCTAGTTTTACAACAACATAAATGCAGGTATGCTTGTTTTATTTATTTACCTGGAAACAAACAGTGACTGTTTTCTTCTTTTATGTGATGTTCTCAAATAGTTTTCCAGGCTCAAGTTTATTCCAGTTTCTAAAGTAATTTTTCTATCATACATTGCCATTCCAGATTATGAACAGATCAATAGTGAAGCAATTGATTATTGATTCTGGCTTAACCTATTGTACCCAATATGTACAGATAGATATTTTAGCCCAAGAGAAAAGCTATTAAAGGCAAGTTTTGACTTTCTGTGTGTTTGTTTTGCTGTTAGATTCTTAGAACACAAAGGAATTGCAAAGCTATCCCAAAACTTTGTTCCCCCAAATAAGTATTTCTAGATCTAGTGAAGCTAAACAAATACATTGAAAATTTGTTATCACAAGAACTTGTTGAGAATACCCAACTTTTATGACTGCCTTAATCCATTCAGGCTGCCATAACAAAATATCATAAACTGGATGATTTTTAAACAACAGAAATTTATTGCTCACTCTTTAGAGGCTGGGAAGTTCAAGAACAAGGTGCCATCAGATTCAGTGCTGGTGACAGCCAACTTTCTGGTTCCTAGACGGTACCTTCTCACTATGCCCTCAAGTGGTAGAATGATAACAGGTCTCTCTTGGACCTCTTTTAGGAGGGCACTAATCCCTCATGATCCTCACGACTCCATCACTTTCCAAAGGCCCCACCATTTTTATTTATTTATGTAGTTTTTGGTACCAGGGATTGAACTCAGAGTTTTTCTACTGTTCAGCTACAACCCACAGCCCTTTTAATTAATTAATTTATTTTATTTTGAGACAGGGCCTCTCTGTATTGTTCAAACTGGCCTTGAACTTGTGATCCTCCGGCCTCAACCTCGTGGGCCATTGGAATTGCAGATGTGTACCACATGCAGGCTGCACCCCACCTTCTAATAGTTTCAGCTTGGAGGTTAAGATTTCTAAATATGAATTTGGGTGGAACAAGATCATTCAAAAAACAACACTATGGAAATCAGGACAATGAAATACTCAAAACAGGGGCTGGGGATGTGGCTCAAGGGTAGCGCGCTCGCCTGGCATGCGTGCGGCCCAGGTTCGATCCTCAGCACCACATACCAACAAAGATGTTGTGTCCGCCGAAAACTAAAAAATAAATATTAAAGTTCTCTCTCTCTGTCTATCGCTCTCTCTCGCTCTCTCTTTAAAAAAAAAAAAAAAAGAAATACTCAAAACACCTCAAGATCCAGATCCCAAGCCCTAGATGCCCCCAGGTCTCCTTGATAAGACAGACAGGGGCAAAAAAAGGAAAATGCTTTTCAAAGTGGATCTGAATTGTTTTTGAAAGCATTCTTTTGTTTTATGATCATCTTCATATAAGGTTTAAACAGAGGAAAAGTATTTCCAGTGGGTAAAACCAAAAGGCACATTCATTATCAAAGAACAAATCCCGTGGAGATCAAACTGAACCTCTGGGGCTCATCCTGCAATCAATATAGCTCTATTTTTTCTTCCTTTTGTATTTTCAGTTTATAGTAGCAATAAATATACTGGTGCATGAAATTTACTGTAGTATAATAACCACTGGCATTTCTGACCGGAAGCTGAACCGTGAAACCTCCTCCTTCCTCATTTTCATCAGCCCTGATAACACTGCAAGCCTTGATTATTAGTCCCCAAATGCCATTTAATTATAGATCTAATTGAAGGTCTCATGGCCATTCTTCTACACTGAGGTAAACTCAGCAAGGTCTTTGTAAAGTGATTCAGGGGAAGCCATGCCCACTCAGCCACTGAAGCCGCAATATGGCCATGCTTTAGGTTTATCTTTGTGGGGAACAGAAATCACCTAGCTGATATTTCTTTGTCCAACCTTTCACCTTCAAAATTAGGAAATAAGAACTAAGCTTAACACTGCATAATTCAAATCATATTAGAAGAACACCTGTCTAAAGGTGTTTTCTACAGACATAGTTAAATGTGCATCCACCATATGCGCGTGCACACATGCGCGCACACACACACACACACACACAAATGTTGTTGTTTGTTCTGAATATTGTTTTGAATTTTATCAAGCAGCAAGAGAGAAGGTATGAGAGTTATTAAGAATGTCAAAAAATGATTGGATGTTATTTATTCATTATTGCTCAGCACATTATAGCTTACTTTCTTTTCTATTTTTATTTTTTTTTCACTAATTCATTTTAATAAGGACTTCTCAAGGGTCATGGTAACCAATTACTTTTTTTTCTCTATTGAAGTTGTTCCTGTGTAATGTAATTGTCTCATGTAATTCTCAATTTATGCTCTTTTACGTGAAAATTTGTAATACATCTTTGTTTTTCACTTAACGATTCAACTTTAGAAACACGAACTTAGTGCTATATGATGATACATCTTCGATAGTCTTTTATTTATAAGCTTCAGGAAAAAGAGGGGGAAGGCTTTGTTGTTTTCATCAACAAATTTCTACCATCTAAAAGGCCTGGAGGGCTGGAGTTGTGGCTCAGTGGTGGAGTGCTTGCTTAGCGTGCGTGAGGCTCTGGGTTCCATCCGCAGCACCACATAAAAATAAATAAATAAATAAAATAAAGGTATTGTGTCCATCTACAACTAAAAAAATATTAAAAATAGAAATAAAAAATAAATAAATAAAATGGGCTTGGCACTTAGAAACCACTCAAATATATAGATACAAATTTGCTATTTTATGACTACCTTCACCAGTCATATATTTACATATGATTTTATACCAGCTGGGATAATTAATGCCTTTATTTTTCTGGTGCTGGAGATCAAATGGAACCCTGGGTGCTTCACACTGAGCCACATCCAGAGCCCTTTCAATTTCTTATTTTGAGACAGTGTCTAAGTGGTTGTGTCTTCTTTAAGTTGCTGAGGCTGGTCCCAAACTTGTGATCCCCCTGCCTCAGCCTCCGAAGTTGCTGGGATTATAGGTGTGCACCACCACACTGTGCTTATCAGTAGAAATTTTAAATAATTTTCATTTATACATTTGTGCCAGTGAATAGGAATTTTTAGATAAAGAAAGGCTAATCTAGGCAAATAAAGTGATACTACCTAAAACATTATGAAGGAAACAAAAAAAAAAAGGATTTTCCTCGATGATGTGTTGCCACTTTAAAAATAAGCCATCATATTAAATAATCAATTTCCGTTCCTGCAGGTTACCTTATACCTTACTCTTTTTAAAAACATTCAATGTTTTTCAGCATTCACTCTGATGATATACAGATTTGGTTTCTGCCACGTGTAAAACTGGGGAAATGGTCATTTCTATCCCACATGGTTATTAGAAAGATGAAAAGAAATGGGGTCTCTGGAGCCTTTGGCCTCTGCCGGGCATAGCAGAAGGGCTTCCCAGAGAAGTGGTCCTCACTTCACTTGTCCCTATCATTTTCTCTGCCCCCAAAGCCTCACTCTCCTGACATGGCGGAGTATCAACAATTGTGGCAAATAATGCTATCCAGGGGCTGCTACAGGGCTTCCCTGGGGTCTCAGGTAGGAGATGGAGAGCTGGAAAGCAGCTCACTGATGATCTCAAAGCAAGAGCTAACGATGTCCTTTCACCAGCAACACTGCTTGGGCAGGTTCACAGACCTTGAAAGTACTCAGTTTCCAGTGAAATCTCCGACTAACTGTTTTTTTTTTCGCTGTTATGAAAGAATATGAAGGCCCAATTAGCCCAGGGGATTCAGGTTTATTGCAATGACACTGTGGCTCCTGTTGGCTCCAGCCCCTGTGTCTGCCATCTCACAGGCACAGTTGGGACAGCATGGCCCAGAGAGATGCCAGTATCTGGCCTTCCCCTTTCACGGCTTTGCTGACAGTTTAAAAGCCAAGCAGCCCACATGAGCAAAACAGAGGAGATTATTTGAAATCTGCTTCTGTGATCAGGAGAGACTTCAAAGAGGAAGGGCGCCTTGTCCTTTTCCGGTCTCACATAAACACTCAGGCAGGTACATAGGAGAGGGACACGCAATTATCTCCTGGCCCTGTCAGATCCCTGTGTGTCTGCTTCTCACCGCTCTATTTAGTCTTTTAGCTTAAGAAAAAAAAAAAATGAGGCTTAACATTTTTCTTGTAAATAAAGAAAGTGAGCCAGTGTTCTCCAGGGACCAAGCAAAATGTGGGATTAAATTGTAACCGAAAGGTCTTATGGAATAAACCAAAAGAATTATTTCTAATAGCATCGTTGTTAGATGTTAGGAGAATTATTCCTACATGCCCTGCAAGAAGATTGTATCAATTATATTTTTGGGGTCAAATCAGCAGTTATATCACCAAACAGTGGATTTCCTAATACTAACTTAATTAAGTAATCAACTTTTGTCACATAATTATTTTTCTTCTTTCTCTAAATGAACACTCTGGGAGCCCAGGTCTAACATCAGAGGTCAGAAGAAGGACTTTGCTTCTCTATTCTCAGGTTGCATTTTCTTTGGCTATAGAAGGTGCACGAGGGTAATACAGAGTTTGGTAATTTAGAAAATTACTTAAAAGTGTCATTTTATATATAAAATCTGTATATATATATACAGATTTTAGGTATGTTATATATAAAATCTGTATATATATATATATATATATATATATATATATATATATATATATATACAGATTTTAGGTATGTTACTTAAAATCATTGATTGTCTGAGTCTTCATTTGTAAAATGATAAAGATCACTGTCCTCACTGCCAGCTCCCAAGATTGTCATAAATGTAGAATCGGCATTCAAAAACTCAATTTGAAAGTAGAAAGTCATTACCTATTTATTCAGAGTGAAAATTATTTTCTTTAAGTAAAAGGTAACAATTTAAGTAAGTATTTATTAAGCAACCTTTAGTTATAGGCAGTTTTCCAACTCAGGGAGATATGTATACGTGCATATGAATTCCATCACATTCTCTCTGAATGATGCTGGGAAGGTAACCTAGGATCGTTTGAGCCTCAACTTCCCCATCTGTGAGTTGGGGCAATAATAGCTCCACCACCCCCATTAGAGCTGTGGGGATTCTGTGCAATCACATGTATCAAGCACACTTTCCTTGGCTTGTGACCTAAATGACACGGGTGCAGGCACAAAGCACAATGCCAATAATACAGGAATACATGGCACAAGCATTTTTCAAATATGAAAGGAGCAGCAATGGTTGTCCCTTCCAGCCCCTGGGTTGTCATCTTCCTTCTTCAACTTGTCCCCTCCCCCAGCTAAATGCTAATTCTTATCTGCACAATAACACTGAAACAAAGTCTAAACCTCCTGGCCACAAGGGTGGACTAGCAGAAGATGAGGACATTTTTAAAAAGTTCAAAATGCTTCATAAATGCCAATGGGATCCATTGACAGGACTTAAAACTACATTAGTGATTAGAGGATGTAAGGAGACACTCAGGTCCCGTAAAGGTGGGCTTGTCTGGTTAGATGTCACTGACTCTATTGTAAAAAGTCGGAGGAACAAGTCCAGTCTCTTTGTATGTGGACATCAACCCCTGTTTTATTTTTATAATTTTCAGGATTTGGAAATGAAAATCATTTTTGTTTAGCTTTGTTCTCATGTTGAGACTTCACTAAGCTTGGTCCCCAAATTCAATTTCTGAGTTTATTCATATTTACTCCTAATAAACTTAGCTAATTAGATGACATGTGCTGTTTTATAAATGGCAAACTAAAGCAATTTGGTTGATTCTAAATTTGATTATTTTTCTTTTTTATTTAGAAGCAAATTGGGAAAACGTATCATGTCAGTGCTTTGGGGGGCTTACCATTAATGAGATTAAATCCATTGACTTTTACATGCTTTTCTTGTTGGTCTGGAACAAATTGAGCCTTACTGGTATAAGAGGGCTTGGTCTCACACAAATAGACTATCATTAGCAATGGTGTTCTTGAAACGCTACCAATCTTGAATGCTCCTAGTAAGTCTGATGAGTGTTTATGAAGCATCTCCATCTCTCTCTGCTTCCTTCTTTTAAAAACTCCATAACTATCTTCTGCTAGTCTCCCCTTCTGCTAGTTTAGATTTGGGTGTAGCTGTGATTGACAAAGAAACAAAGTTAGCTATCAGTTCCAGGAGAGGGGGCAGGAGGAAAAAAAATTTAAAGAATTCCAGTTACTTAAAAAGGTTCAAATGTGGCCAGGGAAACTTCAGGACCTTGGGGTCATCTCAAGAAGGAAGGGAAGACCAAAGTCTTCAATACTTTTGTGCTGATTGTACTTTTCACCTTTAGGACACTCGGGGAGCTTGGAACTTTCACATGCAGGATTTTTTTAAGGTACAAGAAACTACTAAGAGAAGGAAGAAAGGAGAGTTCTTTTCTGAAAGAGTAATTGTTTTTCAGTCTTACAGCATTTGAGGAGTAGTGGCACAGGGGCTAAAAACCTCAAGTAACTCTTTCAAGTGTGTGCCTGTGTGTAGCTCAGTTAACAAACGAAAGCTGTGACCCACAGGGCTAGCTTTCTGGTGCTCTTCCCACAATTCATCAGAACCCAGTGGTGTGGTGGTCACCAGGGTGAGGATGACCTCAAACGCCACTTGGATGTGTGTTTCCTTTTTCTTCGACTTTCATCTCCAGAAGAGGCTCTTTCATTTTCTGTTCCCACAGTTTTTATTTGTTGTGCTTTTTGAGGGGACCACAAAATGTCGTTCAAGATTAAATTTCTCCCCAGAAAAGGAATGATGGCAAAGAAGAGGCACCGAGGGCAGGAAGACAGTAATGGCACCCTCAGTAGTTGCAGAAATGGTTGTGATGGTGGGCCAATAGGGGACATTAATGACATGCTACCCACGCAGCTGAGCAAGAAGTACAGCTGGTTAGCACTGTCAGAGGAGGCTCAGCTGAGCCGGGTCTCTTGTCAAGACTGGAAGGAAGGAAGAGGTCAGAACCAAATGGTGGCAAGAGAGGCACAGGCCAAGTCCTGAGGTCATGCTTGAAGGTGCATCCAAGGCAAGGGTGGGGAAGACAGACCACGAGTCCATTTCAACTGCTTTATGGACGTGGTCACGATTCATCTTTCTATCACTCTAAAAGGTAAACAGTTCAAAGGGTATTATAAACACAATTATAAAAGTTGTGGAAACAGTAAAATTTAAAAAAAATAATCCTCTTCAAAGGTAAATTTTGTATAGGTTATAAGCTCTGAATTTCTGAAACACAAATAGTTTTATTGGGACTGTGATAAACTTATTCCATAGCAAATTCTGACCTGAATTGATGTGAAACCTACTTATGATCTTTATGTATCCTAGCTGGCACGAGAATCTAAATGTTTCACTGCAGACATGACGTAATTATAGTGTATTTGCACAAACTTCAGTGTGGATTTTATATAAATTATAGCCTAAAACCACATGAGTTATCTAAAATTTTAAAAGTCTAAAATCTAAAATTTTTCTGGTCCAAGGATTTCAGAGAAGAGATGAAGGACTCAATTACAGATGACAAGGTTGAGGTTCTTGAGAAGTTTAAAAATACGACTTTCAAGTAGACTCATGGCCCCAACACTCTTCAGGTGGACCAAGTGATTATTGGTGGGGCCGGGGGCAATCGACGAAGGCTAGGGTTGAGTGAGCAAAACTGAAAATTATTTTTCTATTCCAAACCTTAAATATTGCTCTGACTTTGATCAAAGATTATAAATGAAACAAAAGAAACACAAGCAACCCCCACGTGATGATTTGTGATGGCAAGGATGGGGCATTACAGAGCCACTGCAGTCACGGGCCCTTCTGGGTCTGAACAGGTTCAATAGTGAAGGAGATCTGCTTCCTGTAGCTTCACTCATAGGTTCTGACTTGAGTATCTGGGGATAGGGAGAAGGAAGGAGGTAATTCAGTCATTGGGTTTCCTGAGGATTATTGATTTCAAGGGCTAAAGAACCTTTCCAACGAAGCTTACAGGAAAGGTGGGGATGAGCCACGGTTAATTCAAGGAAAAAGGACCCCTCAGCTGACCTAGCCCTGGACTTTCAGAATCTGGAATGTCATCAGATATTTTTTCTCCATCACTTCTCTGGGCTTTCGTAGTCTCTTATCTCATCTCCTCCCTGAACATCTGCTTCTTACTTAATGCATCTGACAGGTTCCAGCAGCACCGACTTGCCATTGGGCCAATTCTGGTCTTGTAGCCAGCTCCACTGTCCCCAGCCATCTGACTACAATTTCTTTCTTTGTGTTTTTGAGAAAGGGAGCCTGAAACATGTGGTTCCTAGTACCATGACAGCCAAGAGGGCAGGGTCACCCTACATAGGCATGGCCCCTGAGGTAACATCATTCCACAAGAGTGTATCTCATCCATGTATCTACGGATGGAGACTGGTTATACCCCTAAAATAATATTTTCACTCATTGTGCCAGAAATTCTTTGAAGGGCTTTACTTTGTCCATAACATTCTTTGCTCCCCCCAGGAGCAACATAGAATGAGCTTGTTCTCTTGATACCTAACAAATCTTACACTATCCTTTTCCTCCGGAGGTATTTTTGCTCTAGGAACCTCAGATATCTTTCATAAAACACAGTCGGTACGAGTTACTATCTAATTTGTCAGTGCTGCAGAAAGAATTCATCACAGATATAAAAATCCAGTTTTAACCCTAAACAGAGCATCTTCAGTTATGACAAAATGCATCTGACTATGGTATTCTGATCATGAAAAGTTTTTGTTCTACAAAATGTTTTCTGGGTATTGACAACATCCATACACATTCGTAATAAATTACTTCTGGTTCATTAGAAAAAAATGATAAATGAAATCTTTACAATACAAAACAAATTTTTCAATACGTATTCCCTCTTGCATAGATCACATCTGTATTATCACATAAAGATTTCAAGAGAAAGATTTATGATAAACAGTTTGTTTTAACTTGTTTGATGGGTCAGAGGTAGATGCCTGTTATTTCTGAGGCTTTGTAACTTCTAGGTCATGTAAAGAAGCTTATGTGAAATAGAAAAAAAAATGAATTGTTTTGGTATCATCTTCCTCTGGTTCAGTTTAGAGGTGAATGAAGTCTTAAGAACAGAAAAAAAATAAATTGCCTAAAAGGCCTTGAAAACCTACCTCAAAGAGCTTGCAATTTGTTACCAGGCTTTCTCTTGGCCCTGTTGTTAAAAGCTTTTCTCTCATTCACTTGTTTATTCCTCCAAAGCTTAGTTTGTCATTTAAATCAAAATGATTTAGATGAAGAACTTGATCGGTGAAAATAAATTTACAGGTTTTCTCCTGCACAGAATATCTTATTTTTTAAGGTGATAAACTTAAAAATATGTTCGGTTCAATACTTGTGCTTCTCATTTCTCTTTCTAAATGATGGTGCGATGTTATGTCATTGGCTGGTAAATCACTGCAGCATTTCATTCCAGAGGCGACAGGATTTTTAATGGTCCATAAAATGACACCACATATATCAATCTAAACGCATCTCACCTGCACACAGGTAGAAGGCAATATGAGCTCTGACTGATTTTTCTCCCTCTTGTTCCAATGAGTTTGGAAGGAACTTGAATGTTTTAGGTTTCGTTGCATGAAATTTCTGTTGCGTTGTAATAAAGAGTAAGGTGAAACCACAATAGCCACTGCTCCTTCTGTGAGATTTGGTAGGTCTGCCATACTGTGAGTAAAGAGCTAACACCTGGCAATAATAGCTGCAGGGCTCCACCAATATGGATGCAAGAAAACATGGAACATGCAAGACCAGTAGGAAATACTTCCCATAAAGTTATCCTATTCTATAGGAAGTATTTAATTTTCAGTCTAAGAGTTAATACAAGATCATGTCAAGGTGCCAGGAATGGGGTAATTCAGTGAAGTTGTTTGATTCAGTAGAGTTGATTCAGCACCCTTATGTGTTGAACAACCAAAGCATCCATCAAATTGAAACCATGTTTAAAGTAATGTTATATTTGCATGATAAATAGCAAAGATCAATCAGTGTAAGTGCCTGGGATGTGATGAAAACTCAGTAAGGAAAAAGATATAATGAGAGGAGTCCATGTCCTGCATAGAAACTGCTATGGTTTAGATCTGAGGTGTCCCCAGAAAGCTCAAGTATGAGACAATTCAAGAATGTTCAGAGGTGAAATGATTGGATTTTGAGAGTCATGATCTAATCAGTGGATTAATCCACTGATGTGAATTAACTGGGTGGTAACTGTAGGCAAATATGGTGTGGTCATAGGAAGGAAGGAAGTCATTAGGGGCATGGCTTTGGGATTATATTTTGTCCTAGTGAGTAGAGCTCTCTTTGCTTTCTGATTTCCATGTACTGAGCTTCCTCCCTCCACCATGCCCTTCTGCCATGATGTTCTGCCTCACCTCGGGGCAGAGCAATGGAGTTGGCCATCTAGGGACTGAGACCTTTGAAACTCTGAGCCCAATAAACTTTTCCTCCTCTATGTTGTTCTTGCCAGGTCTTTTGATCACAGCAACAATAACAACAAGATTACTAAAACAGAGACAATGCCTGGAAGATGTTATTAAAAAATTAAAGAAAAGGGCTGGGGATGTGGCTCAAGCGGTAGCTCGCTCGCCTGGCATGCGTGCAGCCCGGGTTCGATCCTTAGCACCACATACCAACAAATATGTTGTGTCTGCCGAGAACTAAAAAATAAATATTAAAAATTCTCTCTCACTCTCTCTCCTCTCTCACTCTCTCTTAAAAAAAAAAAAATTAAAGAAAAGAGAAGACCAGGAAAAGTCCTCTTTGAAACAAAGCTCCAGTAATTCTACTGCCTCAGTTATTCCACATCTATGAATTTTATAAATGTAGAAAAATGCTTTCTGGTATATGATGTTCACTTCGACTAGGAAAACAAAAAAGAGGAAACAACAGACACGTTCAATATCTGAGATGAGAAAATAAGTTTTGATGCATCCATCTAGCGAGATAATAGGTAGTCACAAAATTATGATGCTATAAAAAATATTTAATGATAAGACTTAGTAAGTGATGAAAGTATATTTTAAAGTGCCATATATAATTTTACAGTATCTTGGTAGAAACGAAATATGTACCCTATAATATCCATGAATGAGTATCTGCCTAGGTGAAATTGTGAAAAGATATTTACTAAAATATTAATAGTGGCCATCTCTGGATACTGAGATTATAAGTGATCTGTCTTTTGTGATTCTTTGTATTTATATTTTCTAAAAGGAGAATAATTTAAAACTTGTGCAAGTAAAAATTAAAAAATTAAAATCAGGAGCAATGCAATATATCACGATCAGACAAAGACAGAAAATGAACAAGCCAAAATGTGGACCATCGATATCCTTAAATCTTCTCCCTCCTCTTGCTTATGTTTTCACAGTTTTCCTAAACAAATGAACACAAATCAGTTTTGTCATACAGGGGTGAATACTCTACATTCCTTTGCTTTGTGTGACCCAAGTTCTTCAATCTTGATAAATTATAAAAATAATGAACACTTACTATGAGATTTTACAAAGCTTATGCTTTGAGAGTACCAATGACCTTTGTCTACTTGCCTCAGAGTTAAACATCCCTTGAATTCTCAAATAATAATAAAGACAGTTTCCTTTTCATTTAACTTTAACTTCTTGTGTAGCTGGTCACATACATGATTCATTTGGTGTCATGTTGGTAGAGGACTAAAGGGAGTATATGGGGTGAGAGCTACAAAGAAAAGCAGGTAGAGTTCTTGACCTTGAGGAGGTTACAATTTGCTGAAGAAAGAAAGATGTGTCTGCAATAATGATTTGAATAGTATGTGTGGTTTATGGAACTTGGTTATATTAGGAGGGCATAATTAGACAGCATTTCAGAGTAACAAATAAACCAGGGCATATAAATATAATACAACGAGGAGTAAGAGAGATCATGGAAGTTATATCCTACCTTAAAGGGCCCCACTGTACTACTAAGTCAATTTTAAGAAGGTCAATCCACTGTAGCAGACTTGAAGCATCACCCCAAAAGAACCATAGCATATGCCAAGAATCACACAAAGGTGAATTTTTTTCCTCCACAAAATGAACCTTTACTGAACATCTTCTTGGACTGCTTTTTATCTGGAGATTTCAGGTAATATGCCAACCAATGCCAACATCGTGGATTTATCCTCCTAAAATTTCCATTTTACTTTACATAATTAAATTTTTTTAAAAAAGAAACAAAGAAAAATTTCTAAAATAATGAAATAAATTTCAGAACTAAATTCTGGGGATTGATTAATTCATAGATAGTTTATTCAATGCCTACTAGGTGCTTCCATGGTTTTGTGTTACATGTCTACCATTATGGAGCCTATATTCTGCTGTGTTTGTGGTGAGACATACATAGAAGCAAATGTATGATACATACTTATTGGGTTAGGGTGGAAGATATGAAGCAGGCAGGATAAGGGAACTGTCATGGTGCTGGGCATTGGTCATGATTGTCTTCAGGTCTCTGAATGAGAACAGGCATGATCACATATCTTTAGGAGATTGTTCCAAGGGGGAACAGCAAGAAAGGAGTCCGGGAAGTTAGGGTGTGTTTCATGAGTCTAAGGAACAATCAAGGGTACAGTATGGCAGGAGTTGGGTGACTGGAGGAAAAGTAATTGGAGCTGATGTGGGAGGTGGCAAGTACAGAATTTGGCTTTTGCTTTGAGTGGGTCAGAAGGTCACTGGAGGATATGAAGCAGAAAGACTTGGATATCCAGAGGCCTATCCTAGCTGTTATGCTGTGGTGGACAGTAGAAGGTAAAAGGGCTGGGACAAGGCTGGTGGGGTATGGAAACCAATTAGAAGGCTCTCATGAAATTCTAAGCGAGAGATGATGATAGATTAGACAATGGCAGTTAGTGTTAAGAAACAGTTTGAATGTATTTATCACATTTCCTAGTGAATGTGGGTGTTAGGTAGACAGTTAAGCATGACTATCAGGGCTTTGTGATAAGCAATTAAAGTCTGAATCTGCCATGTATTAAGATGGACTGGGGAGAAACAAATTTTGTATGCCTTCTTAAACGGAAACTAACGTCTTTGAGGTATTTCCAGCCTGAGATGACATACATGGGGTGGCACTCTCAGACCCTCTGAAGGATCCATTCAGCCGTACTGTTCTTTGACTCTGGAAGAAAAGTCCCCAGTGGAGGCTCTCCTCTGATTCTCCTTTTGCTTATCCCTTCCTATGGAATGAAGAATCCATGAGACCAAGAGAATATGTGCACTAAGAGTCCACTCTCCTTCTAGAACATTCTCCCAGTAACCAGAGCTCCAGATTCCTTGCCAATGGCTGCCAACCCACTCTCCAGGCTCATGTGGGCTTCTTCACTGGCTCAACCCTCTTTAGGTTGACTGTACCCTGTACGTGCCCCTAAGGTATCAGGGAGCAGTTGACATGGTGTTTGGATAGAGCTTATACATGCAGGCTGGGAAGTCCACACAGCACCCAGGAGGTCTCTCAAGGTACATTAGAAGTCCGAGAGGAGAAGGACGGGAAGTTGGTTAAGTGTCATAGACTGGAGTAGGGCTCAGTCTCCCACGCTCTCAGCTTAGAGAGAGCTCTCAGCTTGGAGTCAGAATTCTAATTCAGTCGCAGTCTTCTAGGTCATTATAAAGGTATATATGCCAAGCTAGGATATAGAGCTAATTTTCTTAGCAGTTTGTTAGCCTAATTAACAATATATATTCGGATATTAGTAGTGTATGCGTTTTACTAGGTAGGTATGGCAAGCAGACATAGGATTAGCATTGGGTACTTATCTTTAAGAGTGTTCCTGGGTCAGTCCTCTGTCCCATCTGTCAGGGTTAAGCCTCCTTCCCTAGGGAACTCCCTGAGCATAGGAATCCCACCATGTGATGATGGCCATCTAATTCTGGCATCTCATCAGCCTATGAGCTTCTAAAAAGGTATGCCATCTTGGACCCTGTGGATTCTGAAGAATGGCAAGCTAGTTGGTATATTTTCAAAATTGTTTATGGGGAAAAAGAAGGGAAGGTAGGGAAGGAAGGAAGCAAAGTAATGATTAATGTGATAATTGGAGCCCCAGTAGCAGAGACCAGATAGTCAGTGCTGCCATACTTGGAGGGACCAAGCAATGCCTTCTTTAACTGAAGCACGCTACACATTTAGTCATTTCAGCAGTAAATGTGCTCTTTAATGCTTCCTAGGAGTGGTCCAGCAGCCAGACAGTACCACTGACCTTGGGCCAGCCAACCAACTTACCTGTTCTGGTCTCCATCTGTAAAATGGGGCTAATAATACTTCACAGAGGTGTTGAGAGGATACATGAGATAATATATGCAAAAACTCTCTTACTTTTTCAGAAGAAAGACACTATATAAACCTAAGGTATTATTATCATTCATTTTAACTTTGGAATAGCATCATCCTGTCATTTTTGATCCCATAATTACAATACATCAGGTAAGCACAGATTTTAAAATCAAGGGAGCGCTGTACAATGCACGGAGACATGAAAACTTTGTCACATGAGAACAACCCTGACAACTTCAAAAGTGCCTTAGAGCTGCATCTATTTCCATATTAATGCAAGTCATATACATCACGGAAAAGAAATGCAAACGTGTGGTGTTTGCTAGCCCGCACTTCTTATTTGACAATCACACAGAAATGGCCTGTGTGGGCTTCGTGGTGAGGGGCAATGGCTGGAAATGAGCACTCTTTATTCACATCAGGAAATGAACGTGACTTTTGCCTGAAGGCATGGGCCACCACTGCCCACTGGGACAATCGAAGGTCTCTGACTTTAAAGGAAAACTTGAAATTTAGGGATCAGTAGTCTTAGCCACCTTTTTTTCAAAATATATATTCATGCAGCTCAGTTTTGAAGAGATTTTTTTTTAATGTGGCAATTTTCAGAAGTCATAAGTGCTAAGTATTGCAACTTCAAACCTTTCCCTGATGAAAATGTTTCAGATTGTTTTGGTCAAAAACACTTTATCTGCTTGCCTTTGTGCTCCTGAGGGCATACATCATCTGATTAAATAGGGTACAAGAAAGAACACTAGTGTAGCAACTAGGAGGCCTCAGTTTTATTCTAGTAAAGTGTGGTCTCAGCCAGGTTGTTGGGCCTCAGTTTCCTGATCTGTAGAAAGCAAGAGTGGACAGAAGTCCTGCAGTCCTCTGGCTCACTCACAGAAGATAGTGCCCAGGGTTGAGCTGGCCCTAGTGGCTCTTTCCTGTAATTCCAGCAGCTCAGGAGTCTGAGGCAGGAGGATTGTGGGTTCAAAGCCAGCCTCAGTAATTTAGTGAGGCTCTAAGCAACTCAGTGAGACCCTGTCTCAAAATTTAAAAAACCACTGGTTATGTGGCTCAGTGGTTAAGCACTCCTGAGCCAATCCCCAGTATCCCCTCCCCAGGAAAAAAATGCCCAAGGGTTGATAGTATAGAGATTATAGGATACTGTCCTTTTGGACCTTCTGGGCACTGCCTGTACTCAACAGTGCTTTTTGAGTGCCCAAGGTTATTTTTGGAATCACCATCAATTTAAGAAATGACACTGGAAAAGGCTTGAGTTGGTTCTGTCCCTGGTGGGAACCCTGCAGTGATACGCAGCTTTAATTAACAGCAAGATGATGTTGCTTTGGATGAAGACCAAGAAAGCCCTCTGGGTACCTTTTTGGAATTCATTATGGAGAGTGCATGGAGATTCCATCCTGATGTTCCTCAGGCAAGACAAAGATGCTGAACTGAAGTGTACCTGGGCAGCAGTGGGGGAGGGCTCCTCAGAAATCAGTGTTTCACAAGGACTCTTGACTGTGAGAGCCAGGAATCTGCCCTGTTCTGTGAATCGAGCCCAAGGTGCTCCAATGTGCCTCTTTCATCTCTCGCTCTCTACACTCAGCCCCATGGGTCAGATGTCACCTGCTTTCAAGTACAACTGCTGGGTGGGTAATATGCACCCAGCTCTTTGCTGTCAGAACTCCAGTGACTGAGGGCACAAGTGTTGCTTTTGGCTCAATTAATTAAAAAAAAAAAATTCATAATGGACCTGCTGGGAGGTGTGTGTGGAGCAGAGATCATGAGGACTTTATCCTTTAATTTTTTTCTCTTATTTTCCTTGTGGTATAAAATTCAGCAATATTGAACAGGTTTTATATTTTTTTTAAAAGGGGGAATAATGAGTATGTTGATACTAATTTAAATTTTTTTATTGATGATCCCAAAGGTAGCTCTTGATTGGAAAATTATATTAGTAATAGAAAGGACTCCTTACTTCTACTCCATATGGGCAGATCAGGGTAAAAATAGTCTGATGGTGTAATTTAGGTATTCTCCATTGATCCAAATGCATGATCCATTAAACTCGTTATGTGCCAGACACTGTGGAAGGACCATTTACAGACATTATTTCATTTAATTCTCAAATCCTTGTGCTCTAGCCTCATTTATAGGTAGGAAAGCTTAAGTGAGGAGTTAGTGAACCACAGCTGTGATGGGAAACAAAGCCTTCTGACTCCCTGCTCAAGACACCCTTTCTACTATAGACATACCATCCAGGACAAATGGCAGTTCCTTAGGGGACGCTCCACTTTAAGAAAGCAATTTTCCCAGCAACTGGAGGACAGACAGGAAGGAAAGAGGCTTAAATCCCAAGTGTAACCCAAATATATCTCAGCAAACTTCAGGCCAGTCCCTGCCCATTGATGCATTTCCAGACACACATCCAACCTCACAGGTCTAGGTGAATAAGGGAAATCCTTCTTAAGTGAGTCTTTTCCTCCTGAATTTATTTTTAATCGACCTATATAAGCATATCTCATTTAAAGAATTAGAATACCACCAGGAATTGTAAAGCTCCTCAGATTTTCTTCTTTGCCTCTTTGAGTTATGCACTATATGATTACTGGATTAATTGTTTTCTATTTTCTTTTTCATTAAAAAAGACTAGATATGTATACCTAAACAACAGGTGGATTTTTAAATTTTGTGCAGTGACTCCCTTTGTGTGGTAAAGGAAGGTAAAATCTACTTTCCTAGCAAATTTCCAGTAACCATATGATCTCACATGTGGAATTTAAAAAGTAAAAGACCTAGAAACAGAAGGTGGGTTGGTGGTTAGTTAGCAGGAGCAGGAAGCCGGAGGAAGGGAGAGAGGTTGGTCAAAGGGTAGGAAGTGGGAGTGATTTGGGATGAGTAAGTCCAGAGACCTACGGTACAGCATGAGGACTGCCGTTAATGATATTGTGCTGTAACAGTGGAAATCCTTGTATGTTGTTTTCTTGAGAAGGTTGCACAAAAGTTTAACTCTGAGTAGCATATTACACAGTGAGATACCCTTCCATTCCTGACAATGTGTCTCCTGCCCAAAGGCTGCATAATTGCCGTGCTCTCTGCTCTCCCCCTCGCCTGTTCTTTCGTGTGTGGGTTTCTCTATCTCAGTTTCTCCATGTGGGTGCTTCTCTCCATGTCTGTTCTTCCCCTGCTTTTCCTGAACCCGGCATGCCATTCGTCCCTCCTTCTGTCCTGTGCCACCATTCCACTCACGTACACCACTCCCAACTCGTGATCCTCTGCTTCACACAGCCCCCCGGGGAAGTCTGTGACTGCTATTAATCTCATAGGGAACAGGCGCTGGAATTTTAGTGAATAAAATTCTCCATCTCATTATATAGGTTAATAAGCTCCTAGAGCATGTTCAGACCCTATGAAATATTAATGATGTGACCCAGAAGTTGTGGGCCGAGGGTATCTTATGCTCAGAGCATTAAGAGCCTTTGCCAATTGAACATCAATCAAAAATTAAAACAAAGAAATGTTAAATGTATTATTAAAAGTGGATGGAAAATATGATTTCTACATGTCTGATATGGGGGAGCAAATTTGGGGAAGAAAATGTTGCTTTCTAAAAGAAAGTATATTTAAAACTGAATATGTATGAAAGTTTCCTTTGAGAAAGTAAACAGCAGGTTTGGGTTATACAGAGCAAAACAGGAAAGGATTTGGGAAATCAAGGAATAGACCATTAAGTTAATATTTAGTGACAACAGTTCTTTCTTCTCCAGTGGCTGATAGGTTGTGGGGGACATGAACAGAAATCAGGGGCAATTAGTGGAATCAAGTCTTTTTGTGAACTCAGCACCACTGACTGACATGTCCAAAACAATAGACAGGTTTGAACATAAAACCAAAGTTCTTCGTGAAAGGGTTCCCATTTTATGTGCTCCACAAAAACAAACGTACATAACTATCACACCATACTGTCCTATGTAGAAAATGGCAATGCTGATCAGAGAAACCCCAGAAGGTGTTTTGCTCATGGGGGCTTTGCTTTTATTCTTTCTGTCTGTGCAAAGAGGCTTCATTGTTGCAGTACCTGGTGGACAAGTAAGCCATGACCAAGTCCAAAACTTCTGGAAAATTCAAAATCGTGCATTCGGTTTTCCACTCTTGAGCATCACTTTTCTTAAACAAGCCCTCTATGGCCAGTTGACCTACCTACCTACAAATTCCCTGAAGAAACCTCCAAAGGACTGGTAAGAGTGAGGTTTGCAAAAGCCACAGGTTCTCTGTCGTTTGCAATAGTTTCTATGTCCCATTGAAATTCTTTCCACTTTTAGAGGGAGAGTTTGGAGAATTTTGACTTTATAGACTCCGCACATTGGAAAGACCCAGAATGGTCAGATATTGACATTTTTTTTTCTTCTGTAGATTTTGGAAATTGAGCAATTAAGTTCCAAAAAGTAGAGAAAATTTTAGTAAAGAAAGAAAATACAACACAGAAGTTCAAGCAACTGGCAAACTGTGAACATAATGGAAGTATTTGCTATGCCTTGCTCTGGGCTCTGGATTCTTAGATCAGGGAATAACCATCGTGGAACTATAATCTCGTAGTGGGGATCACCGTTCGCAGGATGACTCTATTCTGAATTCTCTTCTCATTCACTGCCCTGCATCTCCTTTCTTGCAGCTATAGGTAGTCTTGTGACACCATATTAGACAGTGGAGCCAAAGCAGAATCAGAGGAACACAGAAAGAAGGTCTTTCTTTATTAAAAGGAACCAATAAATCTTGCATCTGTCTTTGGCCCTGCCTTGAATGCAGAGTCCGTGCAGAGAGATGCAACAGCCATCTAGAGACCATGAGGAAATTCAAAGAGAATGGCAGAGATCTTGGATCTCAGCCAAGGAACCACACAAACAGTTGCCTCCTTCCAAGGACTCCACTAGAAAATAATGGCCAGAATCCCTGTCTTTTTGAACTACTCTATGACAGGTTTTTTTTGTTTGTTTTTTTAAATTTTTTATTTTTTGAGGGAGTGGGGATGGGGGGGAGGGAACCAGGGATTGAACTCAGTGGCACTCTCGACCACTGAGCCACATCCCCAGTGTTTTGTAGCTTTGTATTTTATTTAGGGACAGGGTCTCACTGAGTTGCTTAGTGCCTTGCTTTTGCTGAGGCTGGCTTTGAACTCGCGATCCTCCTGCCTCAGCCTCCTGAGCTGCTGGGATTACAGGTGTGTGCCACCGCACCTGGCTATGACAGGGTTTTCTGACATTTGAACCCAATGTATTTCCAACTGACAAAATACCCTAGCTGTTGTTTAGTAAAAAGGCTTTCAACCAGCAAGGCAGAGGGGACACCTAGGAAACCAGGCTTCCATGACCATTTTAGCAGCAATTACTCTAAAACCTCACTGCTTGGATCAGTCTCCTACCTGCATTTTAGAGACACGCACCCCACTGCCTGACGGGCATTCCCAACAGGCAGACCCACAGCATGGGCTCTTCCTGTACCAAGCTGGACCTCTCCTCTCTTTTTCTTTTTTTCCCCCTGAATCTGTTCCTTTGAGTTCCTGTTTTAATTAATAGCCCCGGAGTCCCTAATTGCTGAAGTCAGGCACAGGCTGCATCCAATGGTGCCCTGTTGGGCTGGATCAGAGTCTCAACTGGAGATCCACACCTTTCTCTGTATCTGAGCCTTTGTTGTTTTGTTTTTTTCTTTTCCTTACTTTTAAATCTGGAGCCTGGTCCCATGATGAGCGAAGGAAAACAATGCAGAGTGGTTTGTGATTCTCTCACATCCTTGCTCCTCTGCATTTTCAGACACAAGGACAAAAGAGAAGTGGACAGAAGATGGGAAGATCCAAGCCCAGTGATGGGCTTCTCCTGGCTCTGCTCAGCATCTTTGCCTTGAGAAATAAGGGAACCGTGGAAACTGCAGGACAGGGCCAAGCAAACAGGACCCTTCAAAAGCAAAAAGACTAGGAAAACTTCCAGGGAGGAGCTATGTAAGACCAGTCCATTACATGCTTGTTTTTGAACACACATCCTAACCCTTTACAGAGAGGCCACTAAGCAGGACTCCCTTTCTCCATGGCCTCAATAACAGTTAAGACTCTTCAGATGGATGTGGTAGACGCAAGTGCACCAACTAAAGCAAAAGAAGGAAATAATTTGGTTCGCATAAGACACCCTTGATAAAGGAGGGATTGGAGCTAGCTGTAGGGTGGACTGGAACCCAGGTTCAAAATCCTTTCAGTGGCCTATCACTTCATTCTCAGTGCTATAAGGCTGCTTCACACATAGCCTATGGGCACAGGCCTCAGCTCAAGCACACAGAAGGAGAGGCATGGGTGTTACTCTGCCTCAGTGCTAAAAGATCCCAGGAAAAAAAAAATCAGTAGTAGTTTTCTGGGGTCATTGAGGCCAGGCTTTGTACATAAAAAACTGTTTGCAGCTACTTGGTTTCTAAGATAAATATTCAATATACTGAAGTAATGACGTCTTTTTTTTCTTTAAGCTTTTAAGTTCAAACTACAAATCTTATTATTCTATCTATAAATCTAATAAAATTTTAAGAGGCACTTTACAATTTTGGCAATTAAATTCCCCTAAACAGTCTAAACCACATTTATAAATGTAATATAGACGATTTTCTTTTTAAGTACTTTAAATACTTGACTAACAAGCAAAACTTTCCCAAGTACCTAAGCAGTTCTTATAAATCTAATAAATTAAACTTTAAAATATTGTGACCTTTAAGTCCTCTTAAATCTTTCAGTACTGTTTACAAACTCAGCCAACTTCTCTTGGAACTTTAAACTCTAAAGCTTTACCCTCAAATCAACTACTTAATTAGAGAATTAAACTAGAATCACATGGCTAATTATAAAGTCGACTCTGCCAGAATCTCTTAAACATTAAAAACACTTTACAAACACTTTAATTACCAGACATACAGGGACTATCTTAAGTTCAACACAGAAATGTTAGAAGTTGTAGGATTTGTTTATTTCATCATTTCTATGGTTAATTCTAAAACCTTCCAAGGTTGGAAAACACCATATAAGGTCCCAGTTTTATCATTCCCAGAAAATTGGAATACGTTCTCGCTGTTAGGTGTCTCTCATTAAACCTGCATGTAGACACAAATGCAGGAGCACAGGAAGTAAACACCTTTGCTTCATAGCTCTTGCTAGACTCTAAGACACTATAAGCTCTTTTTGATCAATTTGTATGCAAGAGATGATGAGCCCATGTTCTACAGATGAGGTGCATTTAGCTGAACTGAGAATGCTTTCTTGCGGCTGAATTCTTAACTCACTAGTTTATAACTTCTTTTACCTGTTTTCACCCTGTTCGGCTCCATGAATTCAGTAATTTCCTGTCTAGAATGGTTCCTCACTTTGGATTCAGCTAATCCACTTAGGGTTTGAGTCTGATGCTACTCAATCCTGGCTATGACTCTGAAGGCCACTTTAATAAGATGAAGACTCTGGCTATTTGGGTCACTTGTCCACCCACCAGGCCAGAGGAGCTGAACATTGGGTGATGTTCCTTTGGTTCCTGAGTCTACCATCATGTAAGGAAGAGGAGAGAAACCTCTGATTTTCACTGCTTAGAGAACTGCCAGAAGCTAGCTGTGATGGCTCCCTCTGTCCACGCCACATGGTCCTTCCCAGTCCATCATCCACTCTGAACCCAACGTGACGTGGAGACAGAAATCTGGGCATACATGCTCCTCTTTAAAATCCTTTCCTGAACTGGTCATCATCTATACCTTTGGAATCGTGACCACATGAAGATAATCATCATGAATATAATCATGTGATCTGTGGAGATCTAAATGTGTTATAAGCTGTCACACATTTCTTTCTTCATGTTCACCAATTCCTCCACCTTCAACTCCCTTTCTTTCCTTGTTGGCTCACTCAACTCCTGTTCACACCTCAAAAACCCATTCCAGGATCTCCTTCCTCAACACCACTCTTTCTCTGATTTGTTTCATCTTCTGGGTCTCCATAGCATCACTGAGAATTTATTTGGCACACATCTCAATGTTTGGCCATCATTTGTCATTATGTCCACTTAGTACTAGACCATCAGCCTCCTGAAGGCAAGGACCTAGGTTGTTTTTCTTCATATTCTGAAGAGTCTCCTTGGTACCTGTTGCATAGGCAATCTCATTAGAGACCTCCATTGTGAAGCCTCTGGGAGTAACTGAAGTAAGGGGAAAATTAATACAAATTCCAGGGCACAGTGGAAATTCCCTATTATTTATATATGTATATGCATTTACACGTGCATGTTGGTTGTGTGTGTGTGTGTTGCACACACACATGGCTTAAAAAGGACAGAGAGAGGACTTAGGAACTATAGTTAAATCAACGAATGACCTTAGACTAAGCAGGAATACTAAAATCATTAAAAGCACAGACAATATGGGGGTATGGAGTCTTCAAGGCCTTTTATGTCTCTTCTAAATTGTAATAATAGAAAATGCTTAAATAATGCTTACTATGTTCCAGGCATATATATAGGAACTATGCTCTTGACCAAAATTCTATAATAGGTACTACTATTTTTCCTCTTTGAAAGAGGAGAAATCCAAAGTACACAGAAGTTATATAACTTCCCTGCTCCTCTAAATACATGCAGCACTATTGAAAGCTGTGCTCTATCATGAGATGGGGCCAGGTAGTGATAAGCCAAGAAAAGAAGAAGAAAGTCCAGAAAAAAAAAGAATGGATGGGAAATCCAGAAAAATGTTTCCTAGAGTTGAAACCATCTTCATCCATAAGGAGACAGTCACCTTTGCATTGGGGTATTTATTAATATTATTTGCTGTCTGTGGTCACATCTGAATGAGCATACTCCATTTAAAATATTTACCATTTGCTTCATAGATGAGGTCCACATCTTAATATTTGAGCAGATCCATCAACAACAGCCCATGTAAAGTAACTATACTTTCATGGATTTTCCAAAAGCATAATTAGGAATGCCAGCCATTCCCACTGGAAGGTTTATATTATTTTCAACTGAATTGACTATTTGAACTAGAATACAGTGACATCAGCAAAGCTCAGTGTCCATCCTGGGATACGGATGGTGACCATTGGGGTCTCCACACACTCATCTTTTTGAGCCGTTGCCACGCTATCACAGACACCTCTGCATCACCCCACCAGGGACAGGCTGAGACAGAGGTCAGACAGTCAATGGATCCAGACTCTAGGGATGCATGCTCTTTTTTGTTGTTGTTGTTGTTGGTGTCATTTCTGTAGTTGCTACAGAACCAAAAGGCTGTCACTCCAAGTGATCCCTCTTTTGGTGGTCAGTCCAAACTTGTCACATAATTGCTGTCAGGTAAGTCCAGAGCAGTAAAATGCTTCTTGGCAGCACTACTAGCAACAGGGACTATCGGGGACTGGTTTCTGTGCTTGTGACATCAGTTGACACTGTGAACCGAGACGTGAGGCCAGAATTCAGATCACAGAAAGTAGAGAGTGAGGTTGGGGAGCAATCCTTTCCTGTTTTAATCATGTGCTGGCAGTTGTAGTAGTTGGAGAAACAAGGTCATTTCCCTGGTTACAGGTGCGGGGTGGCTGTGCCTCCATGGATTGTTTGGCTGATGGATGCCAGGTTGGGAGTAGATGTGTGCTTGTGCTGTGTTTGAAGGAGACTGCAGATGTCTGTAATTAATAAATGCTTTAAATTGGAAACCGTATATTTATCATCGCTCCCCCTTCTTAATGCTGGACAGACTCCTGTGTGCTTCTGCATGGTGGGTCCATTTTGGACACTATGTTGCTTATGAAGCTTCCCGAGGAATCTTCGGCAAATATCCTATCCCCTTTAGTCCACCAACTTCCTCATCTGGGAAATAGCGAGCTTTCAACAAATCATCTTCCCTGTGTCTTATACTGTTGTAATTCTAGAATGTGAGAGGGTCAGCAAATACTTGAGGTGTTGTTCATTCTTGTGTTTTAGATTCCTTCCATTTGTAATATACTTGACCCACAAGGACTAATTTGTTTAGAAATGACCCTCTCCAGGGGTAGAAAGAAGGATGTATCGTTTTGTTTATTGGTTACTAATCTGTTTCTTTGACGGTCATCTAACACCAAAGCAATTGGCAGTGAAGGTTGTTGGTCAAGTCTCAGGTACTGCGTCAGTCAGTCTGCATTTTGTCACCATGACCAAAATACCCAACAAGAATGCCTCACAAGAGGAAAGTCTATTTTGGGCTCATGGTTTCAGGATGTAGTCCATAGTCACCAACTCCACTGCTCTGGGCCTGAGGGGCCTCGGAACATGATGGCAGAAGGGCCCGGTGGAGAGAAGCTGCTCATGGCATCCAAAAAGCAGAGAGGAAAAAGAAAGCACAAGAGACAGATGTCATCCAAGGACACACCCCCAGTAACCTACTTCTCTAACCACACCCCACCTGCCTACACTTACCACCAGGTAGTCAATTCAATTATGAATCCATCAAATGAATTAATCCACTGATGAGGTCATTGTTTCAATCACTGGTTAAAATTCCCACCTCCAAACTTTGCTGCATTGCAGATCATGCCTTCAAAACATAAGCTTCTGTGGGACATTAAAGATTCAAACCCTAACAAGTGATAAACAACTTCTGCTAAAGAGAGAGCTAAGTCATGGACAAAGGCTCTCCCGTGCTCTCTCCATCTCCTTCACCTGGGGCATAAACATGTCTGTTGAGAGTATGCCGTCAGATCTCTAGAGAGTTTCCCCTGGAATGGGCTGTGTCCTTCTACAATTCAGTCCTCTTCTTCAGTTCCCTAACTCAGATTCAAAAATGACCCTCTGATCACCCAGGACCCTTAGCGAAACCTATAATGGCTTATAAAATATTTCCATAAGGTGCCGGCCCCTTTCTTGGCCACTGTGATGTGATTACTTTGACTTATTAGGAAGTGTTTCTGATTCTCACTGAGCCCAATTCTAGGGGCAGAAGCTAAGTTCCCAGCGTGGCCTTTATTATCCTGGAATCCCTCTCTGCTCTGGACTTGTGCTTCATGTCCTTGTCACAGTTCTGACACCTTTGTTCCATATGTCTTGTCATTGTTGGCTAATAAGATTGGTTGTGTGCCAAGTCAGCCCTTCTCTCAAATCCTGGGTGTCCCATCTCATCATGTCTTCCTTTTATCACTGAATAAAGCACAGTTCGGTTTTACCAATATGCTGTGTTTCTTTGTTCTGTCCTACAAATACGAAACCTCTCCCAACAGAAGAAGCCTGGGCTGTTTTCTCAACTATGATTTTGTTTCTCCTCACTTTTCTACAGCTAAGATAGATTCTAAGAAAGTGACTTTTTTGAGATGTGTGGTTCTTTGTTCACTTAGAACATACTCCATCACTAAGAGAAGAATCCGTATTCTAAGCCCATCCATTTACTTCACCTTCCTCTGGGACATCTTGCTTCTCATTCCGAGTGTTTCAGTCTGCATTACACATCCAGATGTTCAGCATCTCCGTCAGCTTTCCCTGTAGTCCTGTGAGCCAGGAAGTCTGTATTGTGAGTCCCTTTTGCCATATTGCCGTGAATTTTTAAGTTACATAATGTTCAGTGTCATATCGTGTATGTGTGTCTCTGTGTGTGTTGGGCTTTGGTTCATTTTCTTGTTCATTTTTTTTTTGTTCATTTTCTTTTCTGCTTCTGTCTCTCTCTCTTCCTTTTTTCTACCCATCAATGTTCCCACCACATTATCCCCTTTTACCCAACATCTGTGTGTCCCATTTTAACCACATAGTCTAGGTGGGTGTATGTGTGAGGGTCCTTATGTTTCTCCGTGTTCATGTGACCATATGCAAATGTGAATATGGAATATAAATATACATAGAGAGGATGTTAGCCAGGGTCCCAGCAGGAAACGCTTGGCAACCTCCAAGGAAGATCTTCCAAGTGGAGTCTAATATTGGGATTATTTATAAAAGTGTAGAGGAGGCATCAAAAACGAGAAGGATGGGAAATGTACCCCAGGGCTGTTAACATCCCTAAGGCTGAAGGAAGAAAGAAAGGAGTGGCTGTCAGAACCGAAGGAGAGCTGCAGAGCAAGGGTCACCTTGAGGGAAGCCATGATTTTCAGAGACCTCTCTCCAATTGTTGGCCAGGGCTCTGAATGGCCAGCCTCACCCGTGGTCAGAGGCTTAGGAGATCTTGTTGGTGGGCCCCCTACAGGTGACTTTCCCTGGTCACAGAGCAGGGTGGGGAGAGCAGAAAGTGATCCCCAGCAGAGGAACAAAGACACCCGTTCTGGATTTTTGTTATTCTTGTTATTCATTTTCTAAAATAGATATTTTAAAATGCTTTGCTACGTATGCTTGACTCCACAATCCTTGGTAGGTCTCCTTCCACATTAGTGGATGTAGTTTTCATTTATTCTTTTTAATGGCTGCACGAGAGTCCATAGTGTGGGAAGTTTCCAATATTTTTAAATTCATTTTGTTGTTGAACAGTGTTGGAATATGTATGTAGGTAAACACGTGTGTGTGTATAAATATGTATATTTGCATGCATATATGTGGGTGTGCATGTGTACATATGCATACTGGTATTTTTAAATGTATATTTTTAATTCTACAATGCTTCACCAAATTGCTTTCCCCCAAACTTTGACATTAACACAGTATACGGTTCCCTTTCCCCTCCTCTACTCCAGAAGCTGGTGCTACAGTCTTTAATTCTTGCTCATCTGAGGTTAAAGGGATGCCTTGTTGATGCTCCAATTTGTGTGTTGCTAGGAGTTGCTGAATGTGAATGCCTTTTCTCATGTTGGTGGTGTCTGGGAAGCCAGCTGAACTTACTGACCTCCAGGCTCCCTCTGGTTGCTGGTGACCCTTTTCAGGACTACAGTTCTCTTTCTGATATTTGTGTGCAGCTGACCATCACCATTCTTGTGTTCATTTCTCTGGTGAAGATAGTTTCCCATTATTAATGTCTTTCATTTGCTTATACATTTGCACTTTCTGCTCGTGAGTGTGGTTCTTCTCTCTGTGCCCATGAGCAAAGCTGAGGAGCCTGTTTTCTTTGGCCTGAGGACTGACTTTCTAGTTGGAGTCCAACCTAAAACTGTGTCCCCTTCTGATCAGCATCATTATGGGTGCCTCTGCAGACTGGCTCTAAGGCCTCCCTTACTGCCATTTCTCCTACTAGAGTCTCGTGGACTGTGCTATGACTTTAATGACGTCAAAGTTATCATTTGAAATGATCCTAAGAAAGGAAGGAAACGAAGGCTAGGAGGTTACTGTGATGTGCCCATCTACTACCTTTGTTGTCTCATTGATTTACCCCAAACCTTGAGAGGTCAAAGTCCAACAAACACCAGTGTGCATAAAAGTCAGCGGAGGAGTTGGTTAAAATGCAGACAGCAGTTCAGTAGAACAGAGTGGGGGGCCTGAGGCTCTGTATCTCTAACAAGCACCCAGGGTGCAGATGCTGCAGACCCAGTCACCCCTCCCACAATGTTGGAGTGGCAAGAAGGTGGATAACAGAGGTGTTAGTAGATGAAGCAACTTTTAAACAGATTAAGGTTTTGTATACCTACAGTATTAGTCCTTTGTCTGTTGCTATGATAGAGCACCCAAGACTGTGTAATTTATAAAAGAAAAAAGTTTATTTAGCTCACAGTTCTGGTAGCCCAGAAGTCCAGGAAGATGGCAACAGCATCTGTGGGCTTCTGGTGAGGGCCTTGTGCTGCATCAGCTCATGGGCTTGTGGAAGAAAGGCAAAGGGGAAAGGGTGCAGTTGGGCAGAGACGAAAACCCAGAGGTGGCCTTGCTTATGACAGCCGAGTCTCCCAGTAACTAAACCACTCCCACAAGAGAGAGAACTCACTCTCTGGAATGGGCATTAATCTACCCATGCAGGCTCCGGATCCATGACCCAAACATCTTCCATGAGGCCCCACCTCCCTACACTGCTACTTTGAGGAACATGGGTCCAACACATGAATTTTGGGGAACACACTCAAATCATAGTAGCCACTAAGTAGAAAGTAATGGATAACCACAGTCTACCTGAATCCTTCATTTCTGGAGTAATACTGGCCTGTGCACTTGTTTCCTGTCCCTGGAATTGGGAAGCCTGTCCTGATGGTATGGGTTCCTCTTTCCTCCAGTGCACCCCAAGCTCCTCCAGAGAAGAGGGTGGCTCATCTCTGTATCCCTAGCCTGGCACTGAAGTATGTACCAAGTGACAGGTTGCAGAGTGGCCCAAGTAAGCAGGATGTGTGGGACCTGGGACGGACCTGCAATTGTCACATTCAACCGTGCACAACAGAGGCAGTAGGAAAGAAGCTTCCAGAACCCAAGGAGCCCAGAACAGAGAAGGCTTGGCTGCTGCTCTAGCAATGTAGAGTACCACTTTGCCAGGGTACTTGTAACTGCCTCCCAGCTCCATTGATCAAGGAGGAGGAACAAACTCTGTGAGATGATTTATGGACGTCAACTTAAAGCAGAGGCACACTTGTCCTCCTTGGGGGCAAAAAAGGCAGGAAAATTGTAGAATGCTGTCTGAAGGGCACTGATTGGGCACTTCTCTGAGTGCCTCTGAGCGCTCAGGTGAACAAAGGAGGCAGAGCCTTGGCTTCAGGAAGCCTCTAGAGAAAAAGAAGGAACAGGATAGAAAATAAAATGATAGCAACCATTTACTGACAGGGCCAGGTTTTCTGTAAGGACCTGGCATCCTCCATATACCATCTTATTGTGTTTAATCTTCATCCCAACTCTATTGCATTGGATATCATCCTCACTTTGAAGATGATAAATTAAGGTTCAGAGAAGGTATATAACCTGTGCAGGTCACACAGCAAGATCAGAATCAGGATTTCTATCAATGTCCACTTGGTTTGTTTTTATATCTATTAAAGAAAATTAATTTGGCGCCTACTCCAGATTTAAATGTGCTATTTGTCTAAAGTATGTTTTTCCTATTGTACTTGGCTACCTCTTTCCCTTCCTCTATCACTTTTGAGAAAATTAAACTTCTTGAGATGGTTCTAGCTATATATTCAAATTGAGGAAGAAAAAGAGACTGAATGGACAACTGATAACCCCAGTCACCTTTTTTCTGCTGAGAAACTCACATTTGGCAGTTGGTTTATAAACACAATTGCCTCATCTGAACTTGCTTATGTGGCTAAGGCCAGAGTCACCAACTGCTTCACAACGGAAAGTCTTCCAACTCCTTTACCTTCTGTGAGGTGTTTGAAAACGTTCCCAGAGAATTTGAAAAATATTTGATGATACTAAAATGCTAACTGAAAAAGAGAAGAAACATCTGTTTTTGTTGTGACACTAGTGAAAGAGCTCCAAGCACGAATCTTCTCAGAGTTGCGTGGGAGCACAAGCTTATTCCACCCTTAGATTGTGCCGGGTTATCCATGAACCACTCTGTCCTGGATCTCCATCAACAGAGGGTGCAAAGAGTGGGAAACTATTAGTTTCCAGTGATGTGAAGCTTAAACTACCATGTAAACCCCGCATGGTGCAAAGCTGAAAAGTTGAGTTCCACGAGAACAGACCCTTTGTTTGGTGGGTCCTGCTGGGGCTTGGTGGCTTGGTGGGGAAGAGAGTCTGCAGGCTCGCTCGGTCTTTAGGACTTTTATTATCCCCTCTGCTTTGGTATTTGAGGTCCAGGCGCTGAAGGAGGGGACTGTTCTCCCTGGGTTCTTTCCTGATCTTCCTCCAACATGGCTGAGTAACCATGGCGACCACCAGGACCTGCAGGAAGAACAGGGCCAGCTGGGTGTTTTGTTCTGTCCCCACGTTCCATTCAGTAGCCAAAAGCTTTAAAATCAAACAATCTAGCTGGAGACATGGAGCCAACAGGAGCTGTACCCACTGTCTCTGTCTGAAGACAGCCACAGGGGAGGAGAAAGCCGGGCTCAGGCAGAGGAGCAAATCTGCCCAGGCATCACCAACTGAGAAAACAATCTGATTTTAAACTCACTGATAAATTCCTTCCACTTAATCTTTATTTAAGGAAACAGTTTTAATTAGCTGTGACTATCTCATGTAATTATCTTAAAATAGGATGGGTATTACATGCTGATAAAGGCAATCTCAAAAAGCAATAATGAATTTTGTTACTTTCAAGTGTATTATTTAAACCAACCATAGGTGAACACGGCGAAGTGAGAAATATTTTTTATCTATTGACACAAACATCCATGATCTGAATTAACATTAGAATTAACACTAATATCCAGGAGCCTCCTCTGCATTCTAGATACCCAACAATTGCTTATTTAATTTTTAGATTCACATTTTAAAAAGCAGATCTCATTTTATTAACACTAGACACCAACCTATTAATCAGTAAAATATTTATTGAAACTCCATATTGCTCAAGTTTGAGACAATACGCCAGAAAATAAGATATGAACATGTCTCTACTGAAGAAGACTATAATCTACTTGGGTCGGGGAATGGTGAGGAGTTTTAAAAACTTAATCAAGGTGGTACTTAAAAAACTATGGAATGGACTCTAATCTTGGCTTTGTTTGGGCAATAATCTTTTATTCTTGACCCCTTGGCACTTTCTAAAATGGAAAGGAAGAGAAAGGAAGGGTAAGGGAGAAAAGGAGAGGGAAGGGAAGGGAATTTGCATGTATCCAAGGTAATAAAAGTCAGTCTTCTTTTTCTAAACATTCATGCATATGTGTGTGTATCTATCTAAATTTTATACACACACATATACGTATATTAAGTTAGATAGATATTATGGACAGGTAGTTGTTGCAACGTTAGTGAGAACCAAAGCTTTGTGAGCAGTTATTTCCCTAGAAGGAAATTTGGTGAGTGGTCAGGAAAGAGGAGCAACGTAGACAAAGGCAGGAAGCATGGAATGGGCCAACAAGGCACAGAATTGCAAGCAATTTGGTCTGGCTCCAGCATAGGGTACACACAAAGAAGAGGTAGGAGATAAGTGGAGGGACAGGCAGGAGACAGTGACAAAGGATATACTACTCAGTTAAGGAATGTGTGTTTGGGTAAGGACGAGCCAAAAGAGTGACCATGACAGGGAATAAAAGTGGGAGAAGTGAAAGAAGAGTTGACTTCCAGAGACTTATCCAATGCTCAACGTGGTCAAATGTTAAGGTCCGTAAATAAGTCAAAAATAACACCTGGTATTTTGCCAGAGAAATGTTAGAGTTCGTAAACAAGTCTGGATGGTGCCTGGCAAAATGGTTTGAGAAGTAACAAAAGTGAGCCATTAAGTGTGGAGATTCCTTATTGGTTGATTGATGTATCTAGTTTATGCTAATTAAGATAAGCTGTGCAAAATGTATAAATAGCTCTGTTGTCCTACAATAAATGGCTCCCATTCCTGCTGTATCAAACTACAGAAGTTATTCGTCACCCCCCGGTTATTATGCTGCAGCTGGCCTGCGGCAGTCAAACACAATACTAGTAAATATAAAGGTCATTTGGGCAGTTAAAATGTCAAAGATTGCATTAGCTTCTCATCACTGCAACAAAATAACTGAATCAACTTTAAGGCAGGAATGGTTTGTTTTGGCTCACACCTTGAGAGGATTCAGTCGCTGGTCCGTTGGCCCCACTGCTTTTGAGCCTGTGGTGAGGCAGAGCATGATGGAAAGAGCACACAGGGCAGGGCAGAAGTGGCTAACCTCATGGTATCCAGGAATCAAAGAGAAGGAGAGGAAAGAGCCAGGTCCCAACATCCCCTTTAAGAGCCCACCCCCATGATCTAACTTCCTCCACTCGGCTCCACCTCTTAAAGGTTCCACCACCTCTCAATGTCACCATAGAATGTGACCACCCCATTAACACATGGGCCTCTGAGAGACATTTAAGACTACAACCACAAAAGTAACCTTGGTTTCCTCTTTATCTCGGTTCCTTGTTTTATTTATTTGTTTACTTTTGGTTGTTTTTCTTTTTCTTTATTTTCCAACTATTTTCAAGATCCCACATGAAGAAGTCCATTACACTTAGCAACCCCATATTCACACAGTATATGAATAGAACAAAATTGCCACAAAACAATATATATTATTACCACGTACAATGTTCTCTGCTGTTTTTGTTTCTTCTCTATACTATTTATTTATTTTTAAATTCTTAAGACACTAAATTGATTTCAAATCCAAGTACAGATTGGTGACCAATAATTTGAAATCGGCTGCCTTAGATCTTAGATCACAATGCAACTTCAGTGCTGATTCTCCTGCAACAAAGGATAGCAATTCTTTTGTAGTGTACATCTGGTTTTATACATCCAGTGAACTAAATTTGATTTTGTAAAGGGAAGACTCTAACTCTTGTGTAAATATGTTAAAGCAAGAATTCTTTTCATTCTAGTCTCTACTTCAGACCCCCAGACCTTTCTCAAAAATGTTTTAAAAATCATTCATACTGGGAGCTGTAAATTGCTTTCTGAAACCACCTGTCTTTAAAAGAACAGGAGCACTTCGCAGTCACAAAGATTTTTGTGTGATTATGGAGGTACGGAGGACAACAAGAAAGGTCCAAACTGGAAGACTTCACTTTAAATAAAGAAAAACAAAACAATTCCTACTTTCAAAAAAAAAAAAAAAAAAGATCATGAAGGATTTTCTTCCTTCTTGAAAAGAATGGAGTTTATAGAATATGAGAATATTCCCCACTGGATCACCTAATGAGAAAATCAGAACATATTTAATAAAATTTTTGTGATGCATATACATGTTTTCTATCTTGAGGGTTGAAATGTTTAAAGTAAAAATGACATTTTAAAATAATAACTCTGCTCCCTTTTAAGAACTTTGCAAACAAAGACAATTAGGTCTTTCTTTTTTTTTTAAGCAGTTGCAAAACCAGGTCATATTTAAGACCTTTTTAGTGCTCTGTGTGGAGAAAAGTATTTTAAGCAAATATTTATGTTTGATTAAGTTTACTTAAGATAAAATTTTGGCAAAGATTTTTTGGAGAGTCATCACATTTTCTTAGTTTTTAATCTTTGCATAAGTCATTTGTCATCGTTTGACTGTAGAGCTTGATGGGTATAAAGTTGATACTAACAGCCTTGTATCAGATTTATTACACTTCAGTATTTCTAGGTTGGCTTTGTTATAAAGCATCTTTAAAGTCCTAGAGATTTTAGAAAAGTAAGCTTTCAATTTTGCCAGTAGGAAAGGTGCTTCCTAATTTTCACCCAAATTGAGTGATGTGTTAAAATTATATTTTGAAATAAATGAGAAGAACAGTAAAAGATTAAACACTTAATTTCTGCATCAATTTCTTTTGAGCAGGATAGAGCTATTTTGGGCATAATAGAGAATATTAATTGACTATGAAACCCTCTTAATTGACTTCTATGAAACAGAAGGAATAACTGACATTTG
The DNA here is from genome assembly GCF_045843805.1 of Urocitellus parryii. NCBI lineage: Eukaryota > Metazoa > Chordata > Mammalia > Rodentia > Sciuridae > Urocitellus > Urocitellus parryii. The sequence goes on from NC_135531.1 coordinate 268,477,933, forward strand.
TCACTGATTCTGAAAAGCACACCCCCAGCCAGGGCGGCTGTGGGCAATTCTCCAGCACCAGGCTCTGCTAGGCCTGTTGGTATGCAATAGTCACGTACCTACCCAGGGCCAAGCAGATTTTCTCCTGAGTCCACTGAAGCCAGGTATACTTGCTGTTCCCAATAAAGGGGAATTCCTTGTCCTCACCCCTTGAATATATAATAAGGGATTTTCCCCAAGTATTCTCCAAACGCTTTCTTCTCCTTCACTCCTTCCAATCCTGGGGAAATGGAGTGATTTATGAATGGCAATGTTGGAGAAAATACATGGGATAGTTTGCTCAGCTTTGTTTTTCTCTCTTGAGTGAATATGTCAAGTTCTGCTCCCTCAAATCCCAAGTCCAAGGCCTCTTGGGACTGGGTGGTTAAGCCTTTGGCTTAATTCCTAGCTACATTAACAACTAGGCTGAAGAATTAAAGTCAAGTCCTTCAATATGGTTCCTGTAATTATGAAAATGACATTTTGACCTCAATATTTGCTCTTGTTTCATTTTCAAAAGGAGTATGCTATTTGTGGACTTCCCCTTTATGGAGTCCAACAACATGAATTGCATTATTGGATCCACTATTGCTTAAATTGATGAAAGATGAGTAGAGTTGTTGATGTGACTAAGTTTAAGTCTTCTTAAATACTTGAAAAGAGAAATCATTTAATAAATGCTATTGTTAGTTGGTAGAGTGATTGCCTCCCATGCACAAGGTCTTGGGTTTAATTCCCAGCAACACACACACACACACACACACACACACACACATGTTATTGTGAGCATCACAATTGTAAACTTTCATCAGGACCTGATAAAAATCTAGAATGCTACATACATATTATTTCTCCACTGTCTTAAAAAGCCTCCCTTCATTTGAAGCAAACTGAAACTGAATGTCTTATATGATGCTTATTTTTTAAAGATAAATACAAAATTCCAATTAGCTTTCCCAAGCAGAGAGATAAAAGCATTATCCCTTCTTCCCAAAATGGAAAAATTTACATATGCATATGTTTTTAAAGACTAGAAAGCGTTTAAAGTATTTATGTGTCATTTTAAAATATTTTTTTTTCTTTACTTGGTCTTCAAAAAGCTATTTTTCACAAAATCCCCTTTTTTTTTCAAGTCACTTCTATTGTCATTTTTACTTAAAGCTTTTCCAAGTTTTCAGACCAGGAACTCTTTGAGAACCCAGTAAAAACTATTGATCCTCTCTTCCCTTAAAGTACATATGCACACAGCCCAAAGCTCACAGGACTCCTGAAGCCCATCTTTGAATTCATGAAAGACATCCTGTCCTTAGGTGTTGATGGTCACGTGACAAGATGGCAAGATGGCCCTCAGGTAAAATAGTTGTGATGGAAGGCTGCAGGAATGGAAATTTGATAGCTACTTAATTTTGACCTCATCCAACTACATATCTAAAGATTTGTTTAAAGTTCACATTTTAAGAAGCATATTTAAAAACTAGAACCTATTTAGAAGAAATGATTAGAATAATGCAGGGTATAGAAACCAGGCCATAGGACCAGCAGCCAGGGTGGTTTACTTTAAAGGAGAAGGTCTCAGGGATGAATGATACCTGTCCTGGATGATGGAGAAGAGCATGAAGGTGTGGGGCTGTTCTGAGGCAGCCGGAGGAACATGAAACGTGGAAAAACTACTCCCTGGCAGGTGGAGTCCTCGCTGCAGCTGGAGAGAGACATGATCAATTAGTCATCAACAAGAGTTTATAAAGACTAATATCTAAAATTTTTTAGATTTTTAGATTGCTTCTCTCATAAGGAGTGGATGTACTTTAATCTTCAAGTTCTGAACAAACAAATGCACTGTTATAGAAATTGTTTTTCCACCTGTTTGAATAAGTTATATTTTTATTCTCCATTTAAAAAAAAAGAGTTACAAAAGTATTTCAGTCAGGGACTTCCAGAGTATTACATCAATTTTTTTTTCAGTATTTTGTTCTCGATTGGTCTCTTAGAAAAGAATTTTTAGCCTCTTTCTGGACAATCCTTAAACATAACAAACAAGTTAAATTTAACAGGCTAAATTTAAACAGTCTCAAATTTCCCTGGGAAAACCCATGCATTTTTTGATCTCCATATGAATCTCTTTTCTCCTCCCACCTTATCTGAATCCTCACAGAAATACTCCCTATAGAAGGATTTTAGCTTTTTAGGCATGTGAGATAAAGCATGGGGGATCTAACAGGAGAATGATATGTTGATCACTCAGAAAATGCACCTAGTCTGGTAATTCTGCTACACAGGGTATAATCACATCAATAATCAACCATTTCATCACCCAGAACTTCTCTCTCTGTCTAGACAATAGCATAGTGAGTTCATGGAAGCGCTACTGTCCCATTTCCTTCCTCTGGAAAGACTCAGATAGCCATGTCACTCCCCCCAGGTCCCAAAGCCCCTTGTCTTGCCCAGAAATGGAAAAACAACAACAACAACAACAAACTCATTGGATTGGTGGGTGGCAAGGATCTGCAAATATCATTTCACATTTGTGGGCTGGGTGGAGTTAATTTGTCAATACTTTGTAAAAACAGGACCCTCTGGGTTCCATGCCTGCTCTGGACCTGTGGTAAGAAGTGACTGTGGTATTTATCCCCACTCTTCAGACTAAAACTAGACTTTTTCTTGAGGTTTACTGTTGGGGAATAGGATGCTTGCAAGTCTTCTGGCTGCACATACAAAGTAGTATTTAGTAATTAGTGTAAATAATAAAGCAATTTTGAGATCTTTATTACTTGGTCTCATGATTTACTTGTAAATTTCCTTTGGACTGGAAAGGAAGAAACAATATTGCTTTTTCCCCCTCCCAATAGCTCAACAATAACCCCCTCTCTCCATGTACACGTGCACAACTGCACAGATATCTCCTTTCCTCAAACCTTTGAAACTCCACTCTGCTCAGACCTAGCCCCTTGAACTTGAGGACATTTTTTCTGCTAATGAAATTACCTGTTCTATGAAGCAGAGCTCTACTAAAAAGGCTTCATTTCTGAATTGAACACTTTCGATAATTGGTAGGCTGGCTTTATCTAGGCACTTCCTCCCAGTGGGCCTTCGTTTTTATCATCTGTAAGAAGAAGATGTGGATCTTGTGATCCTGAGGGTCTCTTCCACCTCTGAAATTCTCCAAATTATTGCTTTGGGATCAGGGTTTCAGGGTCTTTCAAGATAGTAGCTCACAGTATCCCCTGGCAAATTAATCTGAATCAATACAATTATGTGAAAGATAAGGAGGAGAAGGTGCCAGGTGGCATAGATTCAATGAGATCATTGGGATATAAAGTCCAGATCTGTGTTAGTTAATCAGGAGTGACTTGTAGGGTAGATATTTGGGGCAACAGATAAGAATGTTTCTCTGATGGTTCAGGAGGAGATATTTTGAATAAGTCTGAATTTCATTGAGCTTCTAATATCACACAACAAAAGTGAGCTCTTGGGTTTTCAGGTCTAGATGCACTATCTTATTTGAACAGATTAATTACTTTAATCATCTCCTTTGTAAATGTAATGTTTGGGAGGCATACCCAGGAGGCAGGCATGCTTCCAGGCACTGAACTGATTCAGTGAACAAGACAGAATAAAATCTCTTCCCAGAAGGAATTTATATTCTGCAGTAAGACAACATTTAAGAAGGAGAAAAAGCAGAATAGAGACTTGGCGATAGAGATCCACTTGACTATAGTTTTTGAATAAGGATAGTGTGATGGTGGATTTTATGTTCAACTTGACTGAGCTACAGGGGACCCAGACATTTGGCCAAAGATTATTCTGGGTATTTCTGCGGAGGTGTTTCTGGCTAAGATTAGCATTTAAATTGTTGGGTGGTCTTTGAGTAAAGCAGATCACTATATATAAAGTAAGTGGTCTTCTTCCAATCAGTTGAAGGCCTAAGTAGAACAAATGATCAGCCTCTCCAAGCCAAAAAGAGTTCTCCAGCAGATGGCCTTTGGAATTCACCTGCAACATTGGCTTTTCCCAGTTTTAACACTGATAGCCTTTGCACTCAAACTGCAACCTCAAATGTTCCTTGGTTCTTAAGTCTTCTGGCCCATGTGAAACATTATTATTATTATTATTATTATTATTATTATTATTTAACTTATTTTCTTTTAAAATTTTTCATTGATTCTTCTTAGTTATATGTGACAATAGAATCTGTTTTGATAAAATTATATGTGCATGGTTTATAGCTTATTCTAAATAGGACCCCATTCTTGTGGATGTACACAATGGTGGGAGTAACTTAGGTTGGTTTTTTTTTTTTTTCATGTAAGTACTTAGGAAAATGATGTCAGGTTACATGACAGATATTTGACTTAACAACCTCTGTAATTGTGTACATTCCCACACATACACACCCACAAAAGCACACAGATCCTCTTGGTTATTTGTCTGAAGAGCTCTGATAAATACAGAGAAGGAAAATGAAGCAGTGGACAGAAGCTCTGGTGGGTGGGTGGGCTTAGGGCACAGTCAGGAGGTTTCTACTCCATTTGGCTTGCTCGGGCTGCTGTGTGCAAGATGGATTGCAGGAGGCGAACGTGAAAGAATGGAGACCAGACCGGGTGGCACTACAAGTGTCCAGGCAAGAGATGATGGTGTGCTAAACTGCGGCTGGTGCAAATCCCTTAGTCAGAGGTTGTTAGAGTTAGGATGCAGTCTAGAGAGAGCACTGACAGAAACAACACTTTGATCTTATACTTATCCTCAAATCTGAAAAACAAAGATTAGTTTCTTCTTTTGCAAGTGTACATAAAGAGAATGGATAAGTGGATCCTGACTCTGGCCTAGAAGGATCTGTAGCCATTGTGTGTGAACTGAAGAAAACAAAAGTACTGCATGTTTGCATACTATGTCAAAACACACTCTAAAGTCATGTATATTTAAAAGAACAAATTAAAAAAATTTTTTTGAAGATTTGTTTTAAAAGAAAACAAAAGTGAGGTTGTGATGGGGGAATCGAAATGCCTGTTGCTATGGTTTCAGTATGGTTAACCTCAGCTAAAATGCATGTATGTGGAGGCTTAGTCCCAGGAATACTGTGTTGAGAGGTGCAGGAGCCTTGAAGAGGCATTAGTGCTTAATTCATAGGATGCAGTTAGGTCTCAAAGGACTGGGTTACTGACCACAAATGTGAGCTGTTCAGAGCACGACTGACACCTTCACACCTCCATTTGCTCTTGCAATCACATGATCACCCCCCAACACACATCCTTTCTGCTTTGCCACCACAGGTGGACACATCCTGATGTCATGATGCCCTTACCAAGAAGATGCCAGTACCCTGCCAATACCTCTGGACCTCCCAGAGCTGTGAGCTGAATAAACTTTTTTTTTTTTTTTTACAACTTATCCAAGTCTCAAACATTTTGTTGTAGCATCACAAAATGGAGTAAGACACCCATGTTTGTTCTGAGCCCCTTTGATGACACAGGTATCTCAGTTTTCACCTCTGCAGCAAGAGGATCATAACAGGACCTAGCACAAAATGTTACCGTAAGAATTGGCACACAGGGGGCTTGGAACACTGCCAGGTATGCAGTGAGGCTCATGTAAGTGCTGAGTTGATACTGTAATTGCTGTTATTATTATCATTATCATCCTTGTTATAATCGGTAAAAATCCAAAGCTGGTCAGACTTAGCTCAAAACCCAAACACTGTACCAAGGTGGGCAGGAGTCACACCTGGATTAGTGAAGAACACAGATTAAACAGAGGTATATGAGAACAGTGCAGACTCTGTGTACTGAGTCCTGTCATTCCAGAAATAAGCAGTTCAGCATACACACACACACACACACACACACACACACACACACACACTTGGCCGGGCATACAAATCCTCCAAGGATCAGATAATGCCCTAATCCTTAGATACCATTCTGATTTTTTAAAAATTACTTAGAATAGTGATAGTAAAGTCTATTAAACACATTTAATGTTGACTGTATGCACTAGCCTCTTTACATGTGCAATCTCCTTTTACCTAGTTTAATGGAGCCATGAACCAGCGAGAGACGTGGTTATCCTCAGATTACAGATGAGAGGACAAGGCTCGTGTAACTAGCCCCAGAGCTCGTGCTAATAAGTGAACAAGTCACATCTTTGTCTGTTTCACACTCCGTGCTCGATGTATCGATTGCGAAGGAATGAGGATCACAGAGAGATCCATAAACTTCATTACCAGGAAGGGAACAGCCTTCTCTGGGTCTTTCAGAAGCACAGCAGCCGGGACTGGGTACCACACCGAGGGGAGCAGCCGCCATAAACCCAGGGGAGGCACATCTGATGTTCACTCTTCCCTCCCGGCCTTCATTCCATCTCCCTCCTTCCCCCCCAAAAAACAGCCTCAGGGAAAAGCAAACCACCAAATCACGCTCACTCACACTGCAATGCCCAGCCCTGGCCCATCTGGAGGGAGAGTGGCTGTGGGAGCTGCTGAGGTGGGCTCTCTGTGAACCACCTCACTGGGTCCTTAGCTTCTCTTCAGTGGACCCTCCTCTGCAAAAGGGACTTTCATTTGACACACAGGAGAGAGCATAATTGTGACTTGAAGGAGCTAAAGGGACTTTGTTCCTTGGTGTCCAGATAATAGCTCTGGAGCTGGAGGGTCAGATGCGTTCCCTTGACTCCCTTCCTGAGAACCTGGGAAAGTACTAAAAGGTGGTGATTTTAGAAAGACGCATGTACCTTTGATTTGTTATGTGACTTCTCTGGGCACGAAGCAAGAAACATGCCAGTGAGACCTGGGGAGCACCGGTCTCCACGAGCACCTCCATTCACAGAGGCTCCAGGTAGAGGGTGTGGGCATCTGGTCAGTCTGCACTTGCCCAGATGCATCTAAGAAATATCCTGGTGGACTCACATCCCCCAAGTTCTCCACAGCTCTCCACCAAACCAGAAACCAGCCATGTTGGGGGCTATTTATCCTGGTTCCCCATTTCTCCCAGGTCCCAGGTGCTCAAAGTGTGATTGGCAGACCAGGGTTATGGGCGCCACCTAAGAGCTCTGAGAAATGGAGAATCCTAGGCTCCACCCCAAAGCTGCTGAGCCAGGCTTACAGGTGACTCACCACAGGCACATCACGGTGTGGGACACGCGGTGCAGACCATTAAGGACTATTCTGGGCTCCTTAAGGGGGGCAAACTCACAGCCATTAGGTGGAGAGAATGTGTGGAAATTGTCAGCTGTCGTCCACAAGGGGCAGAGAGAAACACTGATGCCCACTCCCTTGCTCCAAGAATGTGCTGAAGTAAAATCCCTGGGCAGTTAGTTGTAAGTAATTTGGTTCAAGAGCCATCAATGACCTAAGAGGTGGAGGTGAAAAGACCACAGCCTACTGGGAGTCCTCGGAGCAGGTCTGATCCACTGATATGGAGGACGCGGCTACCCAATCAATGGCACCCACACCATCACCTTCCTCTTCCCCAGGAACAGCAGGTGGTTTCACATAGCAGCATCCACACCTTTGACCCTCCCTTCTGACTAGTTCCTGGAGCTCCTGTCCTTATACCAGACAAAAATGAGGCCCCCAAAATAGGAAAAGGGGAAGTTCCTGTAGTTTCCCCAGATGGATGTGTGCTTCTCAACGGGGTGTGCAGGGAGGAAGGAAAGAGGTTTCTAGTACTGAGGAGAGGAAGGGTGAAGGGGGGGGAGCCCGAGTCCTGCTCCGCAGAGGTTGGCCAGGAGGTCAGCACTCTGTGGCTCGCCGGGCCTAGGCTTCATCTCCTCCGGCTCTACAGAACCTTCCGGCAGACCATCTTACTGATTGCACCACTTTCCAGGTGAAGAAACTGAGACCCTGGGAAGGAAATCTGTGTGCCTAAGGTGGGAAGGGAGTTCTCCTCGCCATCCAGAAAGGCAAAGAGAGGGTGTTTTCTGTGGCTCCGTAAAAATGAGGAAGGCAGGGAGGGTCTGGAGAGGCCTAAGAGGGCAGGAAGGAGGGATGCAGGAGAGAGGGGAGTTCCAAGGGCACACAGAAGGAAAGGCACTGATATGTCACTGCAATTCCCTCACAGTGAATCCTCCTTGCTTTAGTAATTGATTCTTTTTTGACACAGTTCTAGTTCAAGTCACTGTTTACTTGACACAAAAAACTTCTTTAGTAAGGCTAATTACTAATTACATAAAAGATGGAATTGAAATTTCAAATACTCTGATTAAGTGTGTACACTCCGACCAAAATTATGACGCATGCGGAATCCAAGTGTGTTTTCCAAAGTTGCATTCATGTGACAGCTTGTAATTACAGTCAGTGCAAGTCTGCTTATTCCAAAAGTTTGAGGTGTCCTATCTCAACTCGTTCTAAGGTCAACGTCCTCACAGTGGTTCCTCGGGGTTTGGCCTGAAGAGAAAGAAAACACTCTTTTGTAGGGAAGTATTTAACACATGTTTATTGTTACAATTACAGATTCCATTGATGAAGAGAGTCAAGATCCTAAGTCTACCGAACGCTAAGTATAGGGAAGAACTAACAGGGATCTGCTCAAACCATGGCGTTTCATGCTGAGGGGATGGTGACACATAGAGGGTACCAGTGATTTGTCCAGGGTTCAATACCTAATGCTCAGTTAGAACTTGAGTCCAGATGCTCGGCTCACATAATATGAAAAATTATATTAAGAAGTCCAATATGCTATCCATTGCACAGTGGGGCCACCTAAAAATAATCTTTTAAATAAGGTCAAGATTTCCCTTTACTTTTAGAACATTAATCTAATCACTCTGACCTCTTATTATCTAGCTTATTGAATTTTTTTGACCTACATGTTTTTGCCTGAGACAATTTCCAGTATTCTTCTGATAGGTTTTTGAATAGCATCTGGCAATGATTGTGGGTCCTCAGCACCTGCCAGGAAGTCTTTGCATTGGATTAGCTGCTGAAATAAAATAATTTCTTTAATCTCCACAGTCTTGTATGTAGTAGAATCTCCATTTTATTGAGAAGAAAACTGAGTTTTCTCAAGGTCAAGCCGCTTGCCCAGAGCAACACAGCAAGAACACAGTGGAACCCTGACTGAACCCCAGCCTGTCCCACTTGATACTCGGTGGCTTTTCCCCTGCTGTGAGCAAACATGAACCCTGCATCTTAATGAGGTAAATGAATAAAGGATGAAATGAAAGACGTGTACCTTCACCCCAAGGTCTGGAAGCTGCATTAACCGTTTTAGCAAGGCAGTCAAAGAAAAAAAAAATCTATACCAGTTTGATATCTCAATTGCTTGCTAGAATCACCAGAAGGAGACAAAAACAGCTAGAGGGGATCATGATGGGAGATATTGACAGAGACTGACAAGAGCAGCCTTGCGTTCCTAGCTCCTGCACCGTCAAAGTGCCTCCAAAAGAATGCAGAGTCTCTGTCTCCCGCTCAGGGCCACCAGGGCAAGTGGCCAGCTGCCAAACTGCTATAAATCTGTTTTTTAATTTAACCTTTTCTCTGGCCTCACCATTAGGATCGCTGCACAAACAAGGAAACCACAGGGAACCCCTCTGTGATTATTATCACCAGAAGAAATGTGGGGAATGAAATCGAAAAGACAACAGCAGCAATGGGGGCAGGGGGAGGATTATTTCGGGATGGCATGAGGGTCTTCATAAATAATTGAGAGTGCGAAACAGGTTAAACTGAAAATAAATGTAGCATACAAAATTATCAGTGTTGCTCTACAAGGGAGATGTTTAAATACAGCCAGAATCCTTGGAACAGAACCAGAGGACTCCTGTTGTCTCCGAAGCTATTCACAATAAATGGCCCCTGTGACTGCAACGTGCCAATTAAACAGTTTGTTTCTGCTGCAACCTTAATTTGGCAGACAGCTCTGCTGTAAATCTGCATAGTGGGATGGAGAAAAGTTGATTCCTCGCTGCACCCCCCAGAGTTGACTCTTTGCTTAACACAGAATGTAAATATGTCACGGTGTTGACTGGGAGTCAAATGAAAGATGCCGATTGGAAAGAAATACCCCAGTCCCAGATTAATTAATGCTTGAAAATATTCTAATTCACTTTTGCCCGTGATGTATGTATCAGAAGAGGCATGGGGGCCTGAGCACCTCGAAGATGCAGAACAACTTCAGGATTTATGAAGAAGAGGACTAGAAACTCAACATCACCGTCCTTTTGTAAAGAACTGGACTCACAGCAACTGAAGATTACGTGGTGTCATTCGAGAGGCATAAGACACCATCAGGGGCCAGAGTGGCCACTTGACATAATCTAATTTTCCAAAGGTCAATGATCCACATTTAAACATTTTTCACAGTGCTTCTTTCTTTTTATTGATTTTGGGGTTTGGCTATGAGAATCATAAATAGCTGCCCGCTCCCTGACAGAATCATGTTGGCAGACTTTACGGGCCACCCATTTAGAGTTTCATCATAGAACAACTCTCTAGAACTCTCTAGAATTTAGAGATCTTTATCCTATACTGTGGGTAATGGCGATTTTCCTATTGAACAGATATTTGAATATTCAGATTAAATGTAACAGATATAGTGACTACTGGGGGATCATAAATCAGGAGATTGGCCCAGCCTGCTATTAACAATGCTATACCCAGCCCCCAAGTTCTCAGGAGACCTTGCTCCCTTCCATAAAGACAAGGCCTGGTTTGTGGCAGGAGAGGAAAGTAGTCCACCTACCTTCTACTTTAATTCTGGGGTTTGAAGTCTTTCCTGAGATAGGTTCCCATCTGCTTGGAATATGAATGAGATGACAATAACAGACAGGCTGTACCAAAAAAAAAAAAAAATGTGATGTATACAATGTTCAATTATTAACTAAGTTTTTGTTTTAATTTCAAAAAACTGGATTTATAGAAAAGTTGTCAAATTTATTACCGAATTCCTGTGTACCCCACACCCATTTAATTTTACATTAGCACTTTGCCTTTATCTGAAAGAATACTTGTTTGTTACTATTAACTAGACTCCAGATTTATTTGGATTTTTTTACTAATGTCCTTTTTTTCCACTCCAGACTCCCATCCAAGATATTCTGTTGTATCTATTGGTCCTCTCTGCTTCATTGTCTCTGGTCTGTGACAGTTCTCAGTATTTCCGTATCATAAAACTGGTCTCTAAATCCAGCTGTAAGTGATAGGGGGAGGCTGGTAAAGAGTGACTGAGCTCTACTCTTGGAGTGGGCTTATCTATGGATGGTATTTTAAATTCTTCTGTGAGCAATATTTGTCTTTCCTCCTTTATTTATTTATTTATTCAATTATTTATCTATGTCACTATGGACTCATGAATATTTATTTTATATGTTGGTTTATCGTTTGACTCATGTATATTTATTTTGTACGATGGGTTATAATTCAATACAATGTTATTTATTTTGTTGCTCAAATTCCAGCTCCGCCATCCAGAGCTCTTTCACTTGGCCACTGTGTCCCTTTGACATACCCCCTTCCTTTAATTTTTTGGAGCACCTCCTTTCTGGTATTGCAAGATGTGCCAAGTTCACCTCATATTTTCCCTGCCCCAGCCTAAATTCAGCCATTTCTCCAAGGAATTTTGGTTCTTTTATTTGGAGAACAGTATTTTTGAATCAAGACGTACGTGGATGCTAGTTGTGCTCAGGGCTATTGGGGTGTCCCTGTTTCCGGGCCCTCTCAGCTCACAGCACTGGGTGCTCTCTGTGTATACGCTAAGATACACAACTATACAGCCACACAATTACAGATAAGTGTGTTTATACATAGCTGTTTAGACGCGTAGCCATCTGTGTATCTGTGAAGCTAAACATGAGTTCGCTCTGACGTCTGAGCCTTGAGTCCAGTACCACATGTTCCCTTCAGAGCCTCACTTCTTGCTTATCTGTCACTTCCCACTGCAGTGGCAGGATGCCTGATTCCCATCATCCATCAACCACCTTTTATGTGTCCACTTCCAGGACACATATCAAGCCGTACCAGGATTGTTAATCCATACTCTCACAAGAGGCAAGTTACTAACTAGAATCCGATGTTTATCCTCACAGCTCCCAGTTAAACACAGTTTTCCATGGTTATTTAGGGCAGCTTCTCTACCCTCCACCCTCTTCTGTAAGTTTGTTTCTTATGTTAGCAATAGAATTCAATCCCTATGTCATAGTTTGCAATGTATCTGATGGTTATTGATGTTTTTGTTTAGCTTGCATACATCAAAGCTCACTCTTTGTGCTATATCTACATTCCTATTGATCTGAGACAATCACTTAAAAAACAACAACAACAACAAAACACAGATCCAAGTTTCTAAAATGAGCCAGTGCAACAGGAGTGGGTTTTGAAGACTATCCTTCCTGGTTGGAGGTCCACCCTCCATCCCTGGTACCAGGAGAACTTAGACTCAGAATACTATGAAAGTGTAGTTGGAGCTGGTTGACCACCCAAGAGGGAAAAGAGAGACTAACAGCGAAAAACACTAAACAAAGGGTAGGGGCTGAGGTAGAATTCTAGGAGAGCATTATGGTCCTTATGGTATAAGAACACTTTGCCAAGGCAACGGGCACAGAGGACAGAGAGCAACTAGGCAGCTTCCTCAGGAGGCATCTATGGAGCCCACACACTGGAGGTTCGCCACATTTGCCTCCCCTATGCAGTTCCAGTTGGGTTGTAGGCTGACCCTCCTCCAGATGGCCTAATCCTCCACTTTGTCTCCTCTTGGCTCCTTCATTTTCTTACTTCCCCTGTCCTGGGAAGACCAAGCGTCTGCCAGAAGAGCCCCCAGATTGCCTCCTCTCTCAAAATCCTTTTCAGACATCACCTGGCCAAATTCAGCATCAACTTCTTGAAGGGATGATTTGGGATTTCAAGTTTTCATAGAAATACCTCCAAATATATACTGAATTGGAACCATATGCTGGCTCACTGAAATAAAGAACAATGATATTTAACTATGGTAGTAATAATTGCTGCATTTGTTGAGCACTTATTGTATACCACATACTGTGCTAACAGTACTACCCTGACACCTGGGCACCCTTGTGAGGCAGATCATCTGTGAGGTAGGATGGGCTTTATCAGAGCCTGCACTGACCCCCACCCTGATACCACTACACACGGGCCTTCCTGCTCCCCTTCTGGGTACCAGGACCTAAGAATTCTTTGCCCAAAGCCTGAATCCAGCACCCAAGGTCAGCATGGGTCTCTTTCCTAGGTTCCTCCTCCTGGGTCTGAAAGGTGCCCTAAGAAAGGCCATGATGTAGGATAGGGGAAGGATGGGAACCAAGCAGCAGGCTAGAGAGAGGGGAGTCCATTCAGACCCTTGCCCGAGTCATACAAAGGATATCAGAGTGTATCATGTGCTGCATGCTTGAAATATCTCATTTAGTCCATAAAACAGTCCTATGGGCTGTCTACATTATCCTGAGGAGCAATAGGGCACAGAGCGGGTAAGGAGATCCTCTAAGGAGATACAGCATGGGGTGCCAGCCCAGATTTATTTAACTCTAGACTTAGGGATTTAACCTCTACATTGCAGCACCCTGCATGTGGCAGGGCCACCAGCTGCGTGACTCCATTGCCATCAGGTGAATGTGTACCCTACAAATCGGTGCTGTACAACCAGCATGGCCGCACCAGGTAGGCACAGCTATGGAAACAAACAGGTGGTCATCCGTGGCATCCCACTCGTTCAGCGTGCTGAGCTGCCTCATTTATCATTAGCCACCTGGACCATTTTCTCCTTTTGGATTTGTCCTTAGCCAGCAGTGGGGGCTGCTCACAGCATCTATGGTCTGTGCACATGTGTGTACTTGAGCATCCATGTGTCTTTCAATCACGAGGTTTAAAATGGGGAAGCTCATTCTTAGGGAAATGGCAGATATGCCTCTCCAGGTGGGAGGGCATGACATTTCTGCCTCGTGCCACCTCAGCCCCCCCTTCACTCCCCCACAGAGGAGTATTTTAATAGAAGGTTAATGGAGGGCGCAGGGAACAGAAAGAAAACCCTGTCATCGTTATTCCATGTTTTACTGTAATAGAGGTCAGCTCTCCTGGTTTCTTCCTAGTATCCATCTTTAAAATGAATTGTTTAGGCTATGAAAACAAAACTAGTTTATTTATGATGACAGAGGAGCTGTAAATGTGCTCCTGATCTGTGCATTGACTAATTAGATTAATTAAGCCAGCATGCATTTCAGAACAGGCAGGCAGGTGGCAAATAACATTTGAGATGATTTATATGATATATTCCATCAAGCTTACAGTTGATAAATAATATCACATTCATTCCATTAAGATATCGAAGTGAAAGAAAACAGGGCATTCTTGGCTCTGTGCTCTCAGCCCCAGAGCAACTGGTGAGGTTAATACACTGGGCATCATTCACACTACCCAGAACAGTCAAGGAAAACCACGTCAGCCAGATCACAAACTCAAGTGCAGCTCAGCGGTCCCTCTCCTTATGTAGGGGTGATCTTCGCCACTACCTTGGAATTGGATTTTTGGAATGGGATGAGATGTAAATTTCTGAAGACATTGCAGCTCATTATCAAGTTTTGCAGGCAACTCCCAATCCACAGTCCTTGACTAGTCTACCTGCCTCCCATGGATACGCCTGGTGAGTGAGAGTGAAATGGGGTGAATACAAGGTCTCTCTCTGTCTCTGTGGTCTTAATACTTCCTCATATCTAAGAGATCTCTGTTTACCTGAGTGAAAATTCCTGGGTCCTGCTCCTAATAAATCTGAATGGAGTCCAATAACCTATTTTGGATTTTATTTCATTTTTGTTCTCATCAATACCTAAGATATCAGTCTCACCCTTATCAAGGAGCTCTAACACCAAGCACTGAATCTTATGATTTGGCCTTTGGTCTTTCAAGATCCTTGAGCATGTCCAATATATTATACCCATTTCTTATAGTTAGGGTTTTTCAAAATTTGATCAAAGGAATTAAAATTTTCTAGGGGTATATTGTAAAAATCCAGATTCCCAGGCTTCACTTGAAATCCAACAAGACCAAATTAATAAGGGTAATACAATCACATCTGCAGTTTAACAAACAACCGAGATTCTTTTGCTAAAATGTAAGAACCACCTCTTTGGAGCCAGGAGTATTTGATGTAGGTGTAGCAAAAATAAATATATAAATAATGAAAGCGTTCCCTGCATATCCTCCCTGCAGTTACAGTCTGACCTAGAGGACAAAGATGTATGTCTCACCCTGCCTAAGTCAATAACCTCTCAAAGAACGAACAGTGCTGAGATGCACTGATCTCCAGGCCGCCATTTGTCTTCTGATACTTGATAGTTTACATATGGAGAACTCTGCAAAATTGCTACCATTTTGTTGAGGGTTGCCAAGGTACTGGGAAGGAAGTGGTTAATACCAGGAGTCCCCTGTCCTACTGCTTAGGGGTATAATGGTGTGACATGTAGGTGTCATTGTAGCGTTTTATCAGAAATTGGTATGTGAGACAGACCCCTATCAAATCCTGACATCCTCCCCGGCTCAGGAGGAGACGATAACCCTTCCCATGAGAGCAGAATGGCAGGCACGGTGGCAGAAGAGAAGCCTTCAGAGCGGAGTGACAGCCAACAGCCAGAGGAATGCAGCAACTAGGTAACTGAGGAAGGGACAGCCGCCTCCTACACAGCATATGAGCCAAAGCAAAGCCTCCCCCAAAGTCATTGGATAATATCTGTGTTTAATCTTTATGCAATCATGTAAACAGAGAGAATAATCTGAAAATCATAATGAGAATTCTAATTCTGAGATGCTCTCATGTCCTCCCAGATTGCATGGGACCAGGCCAAGCTGGAAGGAAAAGGAGAACTCGGAAGTCTGGGAAGAAAGGACTTTGCAGAAGACCAGAAGAGATGCCCTTCCCTAAGGTCACTGGCACAACGCGTACTTGTTTCAGTGAGAAGGAGGCAGAAGCGGATTCAAGAGACTCTGTTACACCCCTCCCAGTTCTGGCAAGCATTTCTTCCACGCGTTATTGTGGGTTGCTTCTCCTCTCACAGTGCACATTCAGGTTATTTACAATAAACCTGCAGGCATCTTAGGTCCCAAAGGAGGGACCTTCCGGGAGTCAGTGCATACTGGGACCAAGGTGAAGAAGATAGAAGATTCTAGTTCTCCAAGGGGGCAAGACCTGTGAACAGCACTGCTTTGAAGCATCTTTCCAAATGTGTGAGCCACGTCTTAGAAATGATGTCATTCAACCCTCTAAAAATAGATCCTAGCACATTTAAAATAACTGACCCCAGGAAGCATTGTTCTTTATTAAGCCATAATTTCAACAGTATTCATGGTCAAGCAGCATTCCTTTATAAACAGGTTTCTATTGGAACTCAATTCTTGAGCAGTCTGGCCATCCCTAGCCTCATCATACAGTGGCTCACCCTACCTTGGACCTGTCTGGCAGCAGAGAGAGGCAAAGTGAATCAGTAACAATCCCTGACAGGGTTTTTTTGACAAGGGCACATGATATTGTCCTATCTTCTCAATTGCTCTTCTCAATTAGGCTTCTATCTTCTTTTGATTGTATATGTTATAGACTTCATGTTCTGCCAGTTTCTAAAAATGGTTCTTAAGTGTTTTATACTAAAAGACATGCAGAAAGTAGATTTATTAAAAATTAAGCAGAAAATGTCAATTATACCTATGGAAAGTGAATTGCTCATCCAAAGGGCATTCTTTGTCACCATGATTGAGCATTGTGTTTAACTATTAACTTCCTCAAAACTAGGGTAAGCACAGGGATAAGATGTATTCTTGTTATTTAGAGAAAAAATATCTACCAATGCTGCAAGGCATGAAGCCATAAATTTAGTTATTTAAAATGTGAATTTTGACAAACATATGTAGTTAGTTAGGTAACCACTACCATAGTCCATACAACATCCCACCATCCCCAAATCCCTCATTTCCAAAAGCCCCGTCAATCTCCTCCCCCAATATCAGTCCTGGAAACAGCTTTGCTGACAGCCACTCTTTTCTGGCATTCTGTATAATTTCACGTAACTGGAATCATGCAACATACAGTTTTATATCTGGTTTCTTTCCCTTGATGCTTTTTGAGATTTGATTATGTTGTTTTCTACATCCGTAGCTCATTTCTTCTTACTGCTGAGTAGTAGTTCAGTGTAGAAGTTAATCATGATATGTTTTTCCATTCACCAGTTAACTTTTTTCCCAATTTTTTACTTTTATCAATAAAACTACTATGAGCTTTTATGTGCAAGTCTTGGTGTGAACATATGTTTCTGTTTCTCTTGGGTAAATATCTAGGAGTTGTTCCATATACTTGCTATGCTTGGTGTCTTTGGGCTTTGGGGGCTTAGCAATTCTAGAGGGTGTCTAGTGATATCTCTTTGTGGTTTTAATTTGCATTTTCTTACTGACTAATGATATTGCAAATTTTTCATATGCTTATTTGCCATTCATATATCTTTGATATCTGCTCGAATTTTAGTAGGCTTTTTATTAAGTGGCTTTTATTCTTCTTTGCAGTAGTATTTTCTTCCCTGAATTTCAATAGAATCTCCTGATTTTCAACACATTCCAGCTTGGTTCAAACGTCCACTTTCAAACTGAAACATAATTCAGATGATAAAGGAAGGAAACATCAGAAAGAGAGTGAACATATTAATAAGTCTTAACTAAAATAAAAACAAATGATCCAGCAAACCACACACATTCCTAAGGGTGTTAAGGGAAAAAAATAGAATAGAAACCACATCTGGGTTCAGGAAACAGGATGGATAACACGGATTCCAACTGGGGGTCCATGGATTCCCAGATTAATAAGACAGATTCAAGGATCACACTAAGACCCCATGGAGGACATGAAGATTGACATGTAGTTACTGACCAGGCACTCAAAGACAGACAGAGGACACTGGAACTGATGTTTCCAAGCCCAGATGCCAATTCTGGTGTCCTCTGGTGGCCACCTCTTACCTCCACTTGGTCCTTCCTCAGTAGGTGGAGACAGAAGAATCTGGTCAACAGATGGCGTCCAGAAGGACCAACAGAGCTTTGCCAGCCAGAGAAGACCTGATTCTTGATGTGGCCAGTGTCTTCCACAGAGGCTGTCTTTACTTCCTTCCCTGATGTCTCTTAAATTCTGGGGACTTGGAGGAAGACTTTGGAAACTGGAATGTCCAGACTGGATATCTGAGAGCATTTATGAGTCAGCACAGAGTGGAGGAAAGATCTCAAGGAGGTGCCAAGAGTAATGAAAGTAGATGTAGTTTGTGTTTGTTTTAACAGGGTGGCTGGAAATGGGGTGGATCAGTGAAATCATGTTGAAGTAGCATTTCTGTTTCTCTTGAGGGTTAGACTTGAATCCAACTTTGAGAAAAAAAAATGTTCATCTGTTTTAAGAAAACCATCTTAACGAGTTCTTTTGATTATTTCAAGCTGAATCTTGAAAAGGAGTCAAACAGCCTGCTTCAAATGGAGCCAGGGTCAGGGGCCAAGGACAAAATGATCCCATACTGGTCCTGTGGACAGTCTCCCTGGGTAGATTCTAGTCACCCAGTAGCCCATTCAACTGTTATCAGTTTATGTTTCCTTATTATCCCTTGTCTGTGTTCTCTGGATTTCAGATTATTTGCATAAAAAAGAAAGAATGCTAACATCAAGGAAAAAGTGTGGATTTCAGTTAATAATGATCACCATCTGTTTATTAATGGTACAAACATGCTACACCCTCTTAGTAATCTTTTTTTTTTTTTTTTTACAAATCTAAAACTGTTTTAAAAATAGAGTTTTGTTTTGTCTTGATTTTTGAAGGAACAGTGGCTTTGGAAGACGGACACTGTGTTGCACAAACATCACTGGCTTCTCGATTTTTCTTTGCTCTGGTAATGAATACCTTCACATGTGTGAAGACAAATAGAAACAGTGGGATGAAGGATGACTGTGGTGTGTTGCCCTGCAGGAAAGCAGCTCAGTGAGAAGAATGTGGCAGAGCAGCAGGACACATGCCAGAAGGCAGCACGTAATTTATGATGATTTCCTTGTTTATTTTTTAAAGCAATCAACTTGCATATAAAGGAGCCAGAATTATATGGCTTCTGTCTCCTATTAGCTTATTAATTCCTTAAAAGTATAAGCCATAACTTCTTGGTCCCCTTTGCAGCCCACAATACCTTGTGCTTGGTACATCCTCAACAAATAGCTGTAATTTGAATAAATTCTATTATATAGAGGTATTGATGAACACAGGGCAGTCTGTATGTCTAATATAAGAAAATATACAACAGCCAACTACTAGGCCCTTAACAAATGTTGGGTACAGATTCTTAAAATCAACTGTTACTAAAATTATTAAGGCAATAAAGTCTACATCATGAGTTCATCATTTTGAGAAAGCTTCTCCATCCAGAAAAAAAAAATAGGTTTTCAATTCAACAGGCAAAAGTCATATTTTGAAAGATTAATTTCCATCTTTTTGACATCCTTGTCACTCAAAGCCAGAAAACTTGATTTAGGGGTTTCAAACCTTGTCACTTAGAACAAATTTCAAGCTGTGGATGTCTATGCAAAATTTCAGTGGTGATGTTTTCCTGGCCAAGTTGTGGCGGCCTTCAAAATAGAAATTTGCAGCAAAGACCCTGGCAGCTTCTAAATGTAGCAGATTGAATATTGATGTCATGTCAACGGAGTTCCATAATTAAAGGTGTTTTTTTATAGCCGCTCCCTCCATCCATTCATTAGTTCTAGAAATATTTATTGAGCACCACCTATTTGCCAGACACTTGCATTAGCAAGGCTCTCCTGTTTCTTGAATCAGATGATACTCCATGAATGAATGAGTGGATGACACATGGATGAGGAGGGAGTGAGGAGTGGACATGTCCCCCACAGCCACATCATTCCATGGCTTCAGAGCCCACTTGGGGTGGTGAATGTAAAGGGGGGAAATTGAAAAGAACAGAACAGTACTGATTCAGAAAGGGGTCTTTGGAAGTCCCTGTGACGGTGTTGGATGTCTGCACATCTACCAAGTACTTACCATACCCCTTGCTATCTCTTCCAGATTTCAACACAGAAAAGGAGCTGGTTGTCTTCAACTGAGTCTTCTCTTTCCCTCTGTCTCTGGCAATCTCCTCCTACAGACCAAAAAAGGGCTATCCCCTTGCCAACTGCCAGGGACTGTTCTCAGGCCACTCCTCATCTTCTTAGAGACCCAAGACTCCAAGACTCTGTCTCAACCTGGTCTGTGTTTCTTATACTTGTTTTTTTTGTTCGTTCGTTTGTTTTTTGTTTAAACTTTGTATTATGATGCCTTTAGAACACACAGAAAGTAAACATGGTGTTATAAATCTCCACACAGCTGTCACTCATCTCCAAACACCAGCAACTCCAGGTCAATCCTGCTCCATCCATACCCACATCTATTTCTTCATTCACATAATTTTGAAGTAAATCCCCAGCATCAAATATTTTCAGTTATACCTTGAATCAATGACAGAAAGATTGGGTGAATAAACATCAAATTCCTTGAAGGGGGAGGGGAGCAGAAAACACTTAATACTATTATCCACTTACAGAGGATGACCTGAGGCATTAAACAGGTTAACCACATGGCCCAGCTCTGAAGGGTCTGTGTAATGACAGCCCAAGCAAAGGCAACCTCTGGGGACCAGAAAGAAGTCTGGGATTTTCTTCTTGCTCTTGTTTTCTTTCTACTTCTTATCCCTGCATTTTCTTCCTAAAGTCGTCAGACCTGCAACCTACTGACTTTCATCCAGAGGGAACCAAGACTGCAGAGGCCATCTGTACACTTGCCTACCAATAAGTTCTGGATTGTAAAGGAAAGAGACATTCATCTTTACCAACTTTGATCTGAATAATGCCAGGGAGGACTCTGACAGGTCCAGCTGGAGTCATGTGCCCTTCCATGGACCAATGAATGAGGTCAAGGCTCCCCCCCCCCCACACACACACACAGTGAGTAACTGAAGACTGTCCCAAGACAGTCATATGGGAGGACAAGGGACACAATGCCTATTGACCTTCTCCCATGTGGCCAGCGATATCATCATTTATAAAAAGTCCCCAAAGATTGGTCTGATTAATTTGCATTTTTGAATGAGGAAAAAGAGGGAAATTAAGAAAAGTTAGGCAGTTTGTCCAAACTTCTGCTCTTTTGGTATCCCATCTCCTTCCTCATTCATGCTTCTCCAGAGTCTCGAGTGCACGATGGATAAAGAGGACATTTTAATTGGCAAACTACCCAGAATTTTGACCACTACGAACCTTAGACACATAAAGCCATCATATAAGGTCTGAGCAGCACTCGTCATTTCTCTGTGCCTCAGTTTCCTGGTTTGTAACATCATGGCAGCGACATTCACCTTGCCAGGCTGACGGCAAGGATAGAGAAGAGGAATGCGCATCATGCATCTCGCAGAGTGCCCAGCTTACAGCATGAAACAAGCAAACGGTTGTAATTATTATTATTACTATTATTATTGTTATCACCTAATGCTCCAGGTGAATACAAAGAGGTGATTATCAAAGGCAAAAATAAATCTCGGGTCACCAACTGTGATAAATTACTGTGATTGTGAAATGAAAACACCTTGCCTTTATGATTTCCTAAAAGGAGAGATCCAAACTACACAAAGGTGTTTGTTATTTCCCATTATTGATTGGACCTTTTCTCCACAAACCAAGAATTCACTGAAAGCTGGACGGAGGAGGGTAATGAGTTTTTTTTTTTTTTCTTTTAAAAGGAGAAAAAAAAATGGAAAAGCACAAAATACTCACTGACTTAGAAAGTGAAATGTTTGAGTGGTTTTGTCAAATTAGGGTAGATATCATTCCATTTCTGGTTCTTATTTGAAAGGGAAGCCAATAAAATTGCCATAAAGAGGAAAATTGTCCCAATGAATGGTTCTAGCCTTCTAAATCTATGTGACACCCAGTGTCTCTATTTGCTGCAGACGAGGCAAATGCTATTGCCACAGCTGGGAAAGATTGGCAGTGAAAGCAGAAAGGCAATTCTGGATAAATACCACCCTGGGAATATATTCAGTACTCTAGATAAAATCGTCTCTGCTTCAATTTGCAGCTTGCCAGACACATTTTTTTTTTTTTTTTTTTTGGTCATGAAGGATACAACTCATTCTAGAGGGGGATTGTGTAAGACAGGCATGGAGAAATTTAAGTCCATACAATGAAGGAATTTCATACAGGCCCAGAGTGAAGGTTCTGGAACCAGAAAACATCTGTTTAAAGTCTGGAGCGCTTAGTGAAGCTTTTTTCTTTGCTGCAAATTATTGTACTTTCCTCTACAGATGAATCCGTGCCACCTTCCGTCTCAGCCAGATGAAGTTCTGAAATTCATTCAGCAACTTGAGTCACAGGATACTAGAAAATCTGATAGAGGTGATTAGGGATAGCAAAATGTTGGGCCCTGCTTATTCCTGGTTACCTCCCTCTGTTTTGTTACCTGATGAAGGGAATGGAAACCCCCCAGGATTTGCAATGAGAAGCCCTGTGGTGCAAACCACAGAGGTACCCTTTTAGCAAAGAGGCATCCTCTATTTTCATGATGTTGAAACTGCCTGAAAGACATCATTAGGAAGAACTTATAAGCACTTGGAAGCAAGAATTATATTTTATCCAGAATTTTATTCCTGGAGACAATTACTTCACCTAAAACCAATGAACAGTCCATGTAACAGTGCACATGAATGAAAGGCTGCGTATAAGAAGACTCACATTCTAAACAGCCTTAGAATTGATCTTCAGCTCTTGTCAGCCAAATTCTGAAATAAACCTTTATTTTCCACACCAGAGAGACAGGCTAAGATTGGAAATGGGAGAGACAATAGCAAAAGGAGGAAATGTCCCTTTGCATCTGACATCTTGGGTTGATGCTGAGACTCAATGACTTGGATTCCTTTACTCATTCATTCAAAAAATGTGTTTTGCTTCCTGACTTGATCATCTGTCCAAAATCCCCAGTGATGTTAAGAATGGGAGAACTGGGCAGAATTAAAGTTTGTCCAAGTTCTACGATTCCACCAGGAGCAATTCCTTTAAGACGGGGAGAGTCCGGCGGGTAGCACTGGGTTCCTTGCAGGCTTGTCCAGCTTCCATATAACAAAGAAATCTCAGTATAATGTTCTGAACTTGACTGTGGGGGTGAGAGATGGAGCTTGGTTGTGCCATCTGTGGGTTTTGACCTAATCTTTGGCCTCTCTGGTGATTCTTTTTTTTTTTTTCCTCTCCCCTATCCTTTCATTCCAACCAGACTCTCAGTCTCCACACTGAGCCCTAGCAGGGATCTGCTTGTGACCATGCTGGATGGCCAGGGAACTTCTTTTGCCTCTCAAGATTCCCCTGGTCTTGCCAGTAACCCACTCTGGGCAAAGAGCATCTATGCCACCCTAGTTGGCTGGGCCACAACAGCCCTGGAACTGCAATGCCTATGTTTCAACCTCTTGTTGGCTCTTGACCCACTGAGTGGTCAAGTGCTAAATACAAATAAATGATACTACATTTAGCTACCAATTGGTAAGGCCAACATGGACTGTTATGGTTTCTTTTATTCAATTATGCCATTGTTAACAATTACTTAATTTTTTTTTAAATTATAGGAATGTCAAAAGTATGTAAAAGTAGTATGGGATAATGAACTAACATATACTCATCGTATAGTTCACAGTTATTTTTTTAAGTTTATTACTAAAAAATGGTTGCATAACCAGGAAATCACTTCAATGCCGCACAATTGCATTTTCAACTAAAGCTGTGTCTGCAACTTGGCAGTTCTGGCAGCCCTGCCTTTCAAAACCACATCCTGCCTGGCTGGGCAATGATGCTCCCTCCCTCTTAGCCCACCTAGTCTAAACTGCTTAAGCAAATCTATTCAAGATATTATGTGTTTGCTCCCTTTCTTAAAAATAGAAGTTTATTTAAAGGTCATAAAGTGTTCATTCTTCAGGTCAGTGCATGTGGACCCCCGTTTTTGTCTCTGATAGCAGTTTGGCAGGGGAACGTGATTATTACAGAGCCACAAAAAGGCCGACGAGGTAACACAAACCACACCAGCCGCCCTTAATCATTAATTACAGGGTCTCTCCGTGACTTAATCTAAACATTTCTGGAGGCTGTTTCTATTCCTAGACTGTGCCAGTTCTGAACAAGCCTGATAGAGACCAATGAGATAAAAGAGCAGCATCAGGAGGTGGTGGGCAGACACAGGAGCCCACACGTGCCTGGAACACCCCCAGATGAGTCTGGTTAAATGGACTCCAATATGCAGTAGGTGAGTGAGCAGTTCAACCAGTCCAAGGTTTCCTTCATTAGTAAAGAGCTGATCACCTAAATCAATACATCGTCATACCAAGGTGAGCACACTTCTAAAATATTAAAGTTACTGTAAGGTATTTTATAACCCATAATGCAATCTCAACTTGTGGAGATAGGGTGTGTGTATAAGAGATCTCCCTGGGGCTGGGGCAGGGGCTGAGCAATAGAGCGCTTGTCTTGCACTTGTGAGGCACTGGGTTCGATCCTCAGCACCCCATAAAAAATAAACAAACAAAATAAAGGTATTGTGTCCATCTACAACTAATATATATGTATTTTTTTAAAAAAAGAAATCTTTCTGTCCTTATCTCCAATAGCCTTTTTCTGGACATTTATTAAGGAAAAGATGAATCGTGTGTGTGTGTAGTTGTTATTGCTTCTTCAGGTTAACTATAATTCTGAAGGTGATGAATTTGTATTTCCAAATACTCCTGTAAGTTTGCAAATAAACAACACCTTTAACACTGCCACAGGACCTACCACACCCCTTTGCTTATCTTTCCTTTTCCTAATACTTCATGCACTTATCTTTGTAGGGTGGGAAGTGGGGAGGGGACAGTAAGGAGATAAACTGGGTGACTATGGGTGCCATGCAGAAAAATCTGTACCCAATTAAAAAATTCAAAGAAAATACCAATGGACAATGGATTCTATGACATGTCACATAAAAACGACAAACACTTGTGTATTCTGTGTAATCACATTTTGAACTAACTTAAATCATATTAGTTAGAAAAAGTATAAAATACTAATAGAGTCTTGCTCTAAGGACACATCTGATCTAATACGAATGCCTACCAACTGAAAATGTATTCATTATTATCTGTGTTCTTGCTTTACCACTTAACAGTACCGCTTTTGTGAATATCAAAATAACTGTCATCCATCCACAGGTTTAGTCTTGAACCATGTGAATCTGAATGAGATGTGAAAGCACCCCTTGAACCAAAGGCAAAGCTTCTTAGCACTTAGGGTTGCGTCTCCTTGAGTGGCACTTTATGATTTTAGGTCACTCAATGGATTTCTCTCCTTGAAGTCACAGGGGTCTCTTTGGCAGCCAGAGGGGCCGGGAATGTCCATCTGCCCAGGTGCTAACTGGGGAATAATCCATTACACTAAAGACATAATTCAATGATGAGGAAGCTGTTTTTTTAGGTTAATCAATTCTGTTCCCCAAGGGGAAGGACCAGGGGTGTGCTTCTGCATAATCATGGGAAAGCTCTGTCCACTGCAGGGCACGGGCTCACTCCTGCCATGGGAAGGGCTTTGCCTAAAATGTCCTCATCTCCAATACAAACTCCTCCTCATTCTGGAGACTTTGGCTTCCGCAGGGAAATGCCCCCAGTCTGAGGCATTTTCAATCGTCCACACAAGCACAGAACTCAGGGTATAGACAACTTATGTCTATAAACCACCTGTAAGTACTTCAGCATACACAGTGTGCTTGTTGGTCCTGAGTTACACCTTGGGAGTGCTTAATCCACAGCTGAAGGACCTTAATCTAAAACTCACATTGGAAGTGTGATTAGTTAGCATTCAAAAACCTAGTAAAAAATCTATGCCCCACAGGCAGCCACACAAAGGCTTCAGCTACCTCTCTCTAATTACTGGAGGGTTTAACAATCAGAAAACTGTATTTTTAAGTGAGTTTTCATTTGTTTAATGAGTGGCATTTAAAAAATATGGACTAGCTAGAAGCCACAGAGATGAGGTAAGGAATTGTGCTAGGCAGCCCCTTACGTTCTTTGGAAGGATGCCTCTGGTTCTGGAGGGCCTCTGGTTCCGGATCCGGACGGGTTTGGACAATGCTGATGTCTGAATCCTGCTGCTGGAATATTGTCACATGAATCTCAAGGGAACCTTTTCTGACTCGTGCTTTGTCAGAGCAGGTAAAAGCTCAGAGGGTGGAGTGGAGACAGCGGCATCTGTGATACCCAGGTGCTGGCTGGAAATGCAGAATCTCAGGTCCTTCCACAGACCCACCACATTTTGACAAGACCTTTGGTGACTTCTAGGCACAGGGACTTTTGAGAAGCACAGTGTATTTAATGGCCGAAGGCTGGGATTTCATCCAGCTCACAGATATGTTGTCTGAGTACTTTTTTTTTTTTTCATTTGAATATCAGTCTGTTGATATGCATTGTGTGGCAGAACTCCCTCTGAGAGACTTACTGTCACTGTAACTGACACCAGGTTGAGAGGAGGTGAGTGGAGAGAGCTGCAGATCTCTCCAACTGTACTTATTGGAGCCCACCTTCATCTGCAATAGATAATGTGCCCCCTTAGAAGAAGGTAGGATCCAGGAGGACAGTGCAGCTAACATCTTGTCTCTCCTGCGCCTCCCTAGTCAAGCATCAAGTACTGTTACTAGTCAACATGCCATCAATATTATTTGAACTAACATTGTTGAAGGAATGATTTTTTTTTGAGTAGGCAGAGGAAATAGATTTAAGCTTTTATGGGCTTTAGAACTTTGAACTTACTCTCAGTTGTTGAGTGGATAACGTCTTTGTGACTTGCCCCCCTCTTCCAATTCAAATATTTTCCAATCTCATATATTATGCACTTCTAGTGCCTTTACAGTGAAATTTGAGGTATAAAAATTAATTATTAAAAGCTTTTTCTTTCTTTCTTCTCTTTTTTCCTTCCACTTATCATCTCGTTGGTTGGAGCTTGCTAATCCAGAATGCACAAGTTTATGATCACGAAATGTGTAGCTGCAGTGTTAAAGAGAACATTGACATGACTTCTCTGGGCTCAAGGAGGCAGACAGCCATTTACCAGAGGGAAGAGAGCCAGCCAATGGTGACAGGTATGGCTTCTCCCAATCCCAGACTCTTTTGAAATAGAAAGTCTTATCAGAAATATGTAATCAATTTAAGAGTATTTTATGCAAATTATACCCTTATTAAGGAAGCTTGTGAACAAAATCTCTGAAAACAAGATTCCGCAGGCTTTTTTGGCACTGCTGTGATAGACAGTACTTAAACGCCAGCAGACTTTGCATATTTAAAATATTTAATGACGGGAAGAAAATATAAAATTAATTATCTTGGTGAGAAAAAAAACCTGTCAGACAGATAATTTATTAAAAACTATTTTGGAAAATTGTTACATAAAACATTTCCAAATAAGAGACATTGATCTATCTAATAATAGATATTGGGAATCTACCAAAATGGTGCCAAATTCAGATTCATATTGAGCTCCAATCCAAACAATAGATGACAGAAATTGTACTTTTAATAAGCAATTGGTTGTGCATGACAATTTGGGGCCACGTTATGGCTTGCCAGCTCATATTTGTAGGTCCTTATATCTTTCATATTATTTTTTTAAATTTTATTTATTTTTATTAGTTATATATAACTGCAGAATACAATTCAATTCATATTACACAAATAAAGCACAATTTTTCATATCTCTGTTTGAACACAAAATAGAGTCACACCGTTCTTGTCTTCATACATGTACTTAGGATAATGATGACCATTGCATTCCACCATTTTTCCTACCCCCATGCCCCCTCCCTTCCCCTTTGCCCTATCTGAAGGTCATCTATTCCTCTCATCCTCTGCCCCCAATCCCCATTATGAATCAGCCTCCTTATATAAGAGAAGACATTCAGCATTTGTTTTTTTGGCATTGGCTGACTTCACTTAGTATTATATTCTTCAACACCATCCATTTACCTGCAAATGCCATGATTTTATTCTCTTTTAATGATGAGTAATATTCCATTGTGTATATATATACCACATTTTCTTTATCCATTCATCTACAGAAGGGCATCTAGGTTGGATCCACAATTTAGCTATTGTGAATTTTGCTGCTATAGACATCGATGTGGCTTTGTCCCTGTAGTATGCTGTTTTTAAGTCCTTTGGATATAAACTGAGGAGTGGGATATCTGGGTCAAATGGTGGTTCCATTCCCAGTTTCCCAAAGAATCTCCATACTGCTTTCCGGATTCGTTGCACCAATTTGCAGTCCCATCCCTGAAGTCATCCCACATCCTCGCCAACACTTATTGTTGTTTGTATGCATAAGCTGCCATTCTGATGGGAATGAGATGAAATCTTAGAGTGGTTTTGATTTCTATTTCTCTAATTGCTAGAGTCGTTGAACATTTTTTCATATATTTGTTGACTGATTGTATATGATCTTCTGAGAAGTGTCTGTTCAGTTCCTTGGCCCATTTATTGATTGGATTATTTGTGTTTTGGGTTTTTTTTTTGTGTGTGTGTGTGTGTGTTAAGATTTTTGAGTTCTTTATATATCCTAGAGATTAGTGCTCTATCTGATGTGTGAGTGGTAAAAATTTGCTCCCTTTCTGTAGGCTCTCTATTCACCTCACGGATTGTTTCTTTTGCTGAGAAGAGGCTCTTCCATATTATTTAAGGGAAATCAAGTAACTTTAATGGTCCAGCCATGACTGCAAAGGATATATTTCAAAAGAGTATGTGCTGGTTTGTGTGGTTTATTCCCAGACAGTTCTTGCACAGGACTATCTTCATTATTCTGCTTTTAGTATGGGAGATTTCTTCCTGTTTTTAAAACCACACGTCTAAGAAAAGAAATATGCAGGAAAGAAATCCATACCCCATAATAATCTGTGGGTGAAGTGATTGAAATGGTTAAGCAATCCTGCATTATTAAAACATAACATTTTCTTAGACTTTCAACCTCACAGAGGGGTCTTGCCATTTGAAGAGAACCAACTATAATATTTTATTGCTTAGAGATATTTATGCACATAGATCCCTGAAATGGAAAGGCACACAGTTTATCACCCTGCTCCTATAACTCAAAACTGTTGAATAGATTTAGTATTTTTAAAATGAATTAAAACCAGACATAGGCAATTTAAGCCCCAAAGCTGGTGGTTTCAATAAGGAATGTGCAGAATAAAATAGCATGATGGAAACGCCTTTGCACAATGCTTAGGTGTGTGATCTTACTTTGAAAGAGAGAGGATGTGTAACTTAGAGGTGTGATTTAGCCAAAGAAGGGGGAAAGCAAGCAAAGTTAAAAATGGGAGCCCAAGGGGAGCACACCAGAGCCCAGGTCTTCCCTCACTGAAAGTGGAGGCCACCCACAGCACCGGGCATCTCTTGAGGCCCTAGTGTTGAAGAGATTGCCTTTCTCTCAAGATTGCCTTCACTCAATATTCCTGGGCTTGCAGATGCCATAACCAAAGAGGATCTACTGGAGTCCCTTTTCCTCGTCTGAGTTTGCCAAGCGGGAGGTTGGATGGTTTTCTTCTTCTGTGTCAGTTTGCCTTGACCTGCTCAGCTGCACTCACAAACTGAAGGGAAGCTGGTCTCAACTACTTGCCCCTGCACACCCCCATACATGCTTCCATTCTTTACTTCTCAGGAGAGCACCTCCGCTCTTTTGGACTATTGCAAATAAGTGTCTCAGAACTTTCACAGAGGGAGGATCTCCACACTGTCACTTAGGAATTCCTTTCACGGCAGCAGAGTGGCCTTAGAGAAAGGAGACTTGGATTCCCACCTTGTCCATTTAGCTTAAGAAATGATATGCACGTACATTAATGTGGTTATTTTGTCATCACACGTTTTGCAAACATAAAATCATAGTATGTATATTTTTCTGTATCTTGTCTTTCTCATTTGAAAGTAGTGGGCTGCATTTTCTCTAAGTTTACTTGTAAAATTCCTACCCATTCTTTTCATGACTGGGTAATATTCCATAGTGTGGACATACAATAATTGTTTCACTCATTACTATCAAAACCTAGAATTTCATCTATAGGCTTTTGCTGCACCAAACCTAGAAATTCATCTACAGGTTTTTGCTGCATTAAACATTAATGCGTTTATCTTCTTAGATATTTTTACTTCCTTGTTTGAGATTCCCAGAATCAGAATCGTTAGGTCAATATACACACATGCACATGCACATGCACACACATACATATTCCATTTTAATAGATGCTGCCAGGCAGGTTGCTTTCAAAAATATGTTTTAATTCACACCACCAATGTGTGAGAAAATATTCTTTCTGTATCCCTGTCAGTAGCAGATGTTTCTGCTTATTTTTTTTTTTCAATCTTTAGGAATTGCTTTCTTCTTTTTCTGCATCAACTTACATTTTTAAATACGTTAAAACATTTACATGATTCAAGCTAGATAACCACTTGTATTCAAAGAAGGCGCATTGCCACCAATGCCCAGTCCTGCTGCTGCTTCTCCTATACATAATAACTTTTATTCATTTTTAGTTTATCTCAGTCTCTTTTTCAAGTAGATTTAATTGCACTTATACTTTT
Organism: Urocitellus parryii; assembly: GCF_045843805.1. Taxonomy (NCBI): domain Eukaryota; kingdom Metazoa; phylum Chordata; class Mammalia; order Rodentia; family Sciuridae; genus Urocitellus; species Urocitellus parryii. The sequence goes on from NC_135531.1 coordinate 268,508,551, forward strand.
GACCCTTTTTCTTACATAACGTACCATACTATGTATACACTATTGTTCTTAGCTCTTTTCATTTAACATATACATCTTAGTTATCAATCCTCATGAGTGTGTAAAGAACTTCCTCATCATATTTTTACAGCTACACAATGCTATATTATATGAATGCAGCATATGTCACTCAACTACTTCCCAATTGATGAACACTGAGGTTGATTTCAATCTTCTACTATTCTAAAAAATGTCACAGTGAATAATCTTGAACATAAGTCATTTTATGTTTTTTCTAGTGTAATTTTAGGCTTGATTCCTAGAAATGAGATTACTGTGAAAGGGTACATGAATATATAATTCTTCTAGATATTAACAAATACCTCTCCATTGGGTTTGTACAACATTTCAATCCCACCAAAAATGTAAGAGTGACAGTTTCCCCTGAGTCTTGCCAAAATTCTCCCCTTCCAAATCTTTAGATTTTCATCAAACTGACACTTGAGAAATGTATTTATCTTTTTATGAGAGATTGTGAATCTTCTCATATGTTTAAATATCACTAATGTCTTTTTTTCTTATACTTTCTTGGTTGTATAGTTTGCTCACTTTTTGGGGGGGTGGTATTTGGTCCTTCACCTCCCTCTCAATTTTAGTAGCTATTTGTAGTATTTTTGATAGAAAACAGTAACTTTTTTGATAGAAAAGTTTTTTTGAAATTTTTATTTGGATTATATTAAATTGAGAAAATAAGTTAAATCTGTGGTGGTGCATGCCTATAATCCCAAGGGCTCAGGGAGGCTGAGACAGGAGGATCGTGAGTTCAAAGACAGCCTCAGCAAGAGCAATGCACTAAGCAACTCAGTGAGACCCTGCCTCTAAAATAAAATTTAAAAATATGGCTGGGGATGTGGCTCAGTGGTCAAGTGCCCCTCAGTTCAATCTCTGGTACCCCTCTCCCAAGAAAGAAATTAAGAATTAATAACTTTATGATATATATTGAGTCTTCTTATCCAAGAATAGTGTAGGTTCTTACCTTGCTTAAATCTAATTTGAGGTCTTTCAGGGATATTTCAAGTTTTTCCTCATTTAGCTTCAGCACATTTCTGGAGTTTATAACTTGGTTTCCCATTGTGTTTGTAGCCATTTTAACTAGATCTCTTCTTCCCTTCTCTAATCTGCATCTTTGTACTCTGGAATAAACTCTACTTTGCAATGACGTATGCCTTTCTAAATGTGTTGCTGGAAGCAATCTAATCATGTTTTTTTTTTTTAATTCTACATTAACACTCATATATGAAATTATGGTTTTCTTTCTTGTACACCTGCATCCAGTGTTAATATATGTGCACATGTCTCTTAAAAAACAACTGGGAAGCCGGGGGTAGCTGCAGGCACCCCTAGAACCCCAACAGCCCAGGAGGGTGGCAAGTTCAAAACCAGCTTCAGTAATTCAGCAAAGCCCTAAGCCACTTAGCGAGACCTTGTCTCAAAATAAAAAGGTCTGGGTATGTGGCTCAGAGGTTAAGCACCCCTGAGTTCAATGCTCGGTACCAAAAACAGACACCAAATAACAACAACAACAACAACTGGGAAAATTTCCTCCTTCCTGTGTATTTGACATTTTAAGCAGTCCCGGGTCAATGGCTGCCATGGCAGGAACTGGGCAGAATGCTTCTGGAGCGTTATCTGGGGCCTGCTGCTCTTTCATGGTGGAGATCATTTAAACTTTTGTACCTGTTTTTTTACCTGCAGGAAATTGTTTAGTTTAGACTTTCTGTCTTCACAGAATCACTGGGGGCAGACTATATTTTACTACAAACCCACTCTGTTCATCTGGGTTTTAAACTTGTTGGCCTAGACCCGTACACACAGTTCCTCAGTGCCTTCCTCTCCCTCCCTCTCTCCTTTCCTCCCTTCTTCCTCTCCTTCCTTCCTCACTCTTTCTTTCTGTTTCTACTGGTATCATAACTTCAGTTTCCTCTCATTTCTTATTTTGTGTTTTGTCCTTTCTGGAATTTTTGTGGTTGTTTCCTTGTGTGGATCAGGTTATCTAATGGTTCACTGCTTTAATTATTTTTCCCAATGAATCAGGCAGTTTTGTTTTCACTGATTTCCCTTCCGACTCCCCAGTGGCTGCAGCTACACTTACTATTAGTGTCTCCCTTCCACTGCCGTCCAGTTTACTTTGCTGTTATTTCCAAGTTCTTTAGACATTTTCATTTCACTTATTTTTTTTATTTGTGATATAGTTATTTAATGCTATGAAATTCCTTCTAACTACTTTAACTATGTTCAAAGAATTCTGATTTATGTTTTCATTAACATTGCTTTCTAGAAATTTTATAATTTAATTGTACATTTCTCTTTGATGCTAGACTTGTTTCCTCTCCTAAAGACAAATTGCAGGGGAGATTTTATGATGTTATTTTGTTGAACTGTGATCAGATAATTCCAGTTATTGAAATTCTTTCTTTATTTGGGGGTCTCAGTCAAAAAAGATGGCAAATGTTCACAAATATGTTTTGTGTCCATGTTTTAAAAAATTATATTCTTTATTATTTGGATAAAATTTCAGTCTATGTAAGTTCTATTTCATTGATTGTGTTGCTTATTTCTTCAGGTCCTTACTAATTTTTGTCCCATTGATCTCCCTAGAGCTAAGAGTCACATTTAAAGTTCCTATTCTTTGTGGATTTTATATTTCTCTTTTCATCTCCTATATTTTCTCACTATAAGGGTTTCTGATATTTTTAGTGCATAGAATTAAAAATCACCATATATTTATCATGTATTACTGAATTTTGTATTTTAAATGTTTTAAATTTAGTACTTTATGTCCTATGACCATCTAGTTTTGTAGATAGATTGCAAACCTTTGTTTTTTGTCTACATTTGCTTTTCTATTTTTACTCAATTATACTTACCTAAGGATATTTATTCTTTTCAATATTCTAGTCTACTCTTTTATATTTGAACAATGACCATCTTCTATTATAACTCATCTCTCAATAGTTTATTGGGGAGCTCAGGTTATAAACTCCAGAAAGTGTGTGTGTGTGTGTGTGTGTGTGTGTGTGTGTGTGTGTACCTTGTCACCTATTGTTATCTTCTAATAATTTGTTATTATGATTCTTCTTTTCAATGGTATTTTTCACACCTTTTTGATTTTTAGCATATGTATTCATTTTCTATTGCCACATTAACATTACCACAAACTTTCTTTTTTTAATATTTAGTTGATTTTATTTTTTAAATACATGACAGTGAGATGCATTACAATTCTTAGCACACATACAGAGCACAATTTTTCTTATCTCTGTATATAAAGTATGTTCACACCAATTCATGTCTTCATACATGTACTTTGGATAATGGTGTCCAACACATTCCACTATCATTGCTAACCCCATGCCCCCTCCCTTCCCCTCCCACCCCTCTGCCCTATTTAGAGTTCATCTATTCCTCCCATGCTCCCCCTCTCTACCCCATTATGGGTCAGTCACCTTATATCAGAGAAAACATTTGGCATTTGTCTTTTTGGGATTGGCTGACTTCACTCAGCATTATTTTCTCTAATGCCATCCATTTACCTACAAATGCCATGATTTTATTCTCTTTTATTGCAGTAATATTCCATTGTGTATATATGCCACATTTTTTAATCCATTCATCTATTGAAGAGCATCTAGGTTGGTTCCACAGTTTTGCTATTTTGAATTGTGGTGCTATAAATATTGATGTGGCTGTGTCCCTAATTTAAGTCCTTTGGGTACAGACTAAGGAGTGGGATAGCTGGGTCAAATGGTGGTTCTATTTCCAGTTTTCCAAGGAATCTCCGTATTGCTTTCCATATTGGCTGCACCAATTTGCAGTCCCACCAGCAGTGTATGAGTGTCCCTTTTCCCCCACATCCTCAGCAACACTTAGTGTTGTTTGCCTTCATAGTAGCTGCCATTCTGACTGGAGTGAGATGATATCTTCAACAGCACATGGGACTGCACTCTCCATGGTAGAGTGCATGCTTAGCACAGGCAAGACCCTGGGTTTGAGTCTCACCACCAAAAGATAAATAAATAAACAAATGGTACCCAGGTACTAGTCTGTTCTGTAAGTCAGAACTTCAGGAGGGCTCAACTGAGTTCTATGCTCAGGGATTTATTACTAGAGCTGTGAGCCAGGCTGAGCTGTTTGTTATCTTAACACTCAAGGAAATAACCCACTTCCAAATTCATTCAAGCTGGCAGAATTCCCTTCTATGAGTTGTCAGGGTGAGATCTTCACAGCTCCCCTGGCTGGTGCCCCTCAAGGGGCTCTTCAGTGCACCCCTGTTCTTTCTCATGTGACCTTCTTCACCTTCAGCCAAACCACACTGAGTCCTTCTTGTGCTTTGGACATCTCTGACTTCCTCTTCTGCTTTAAGGCCTCATGGGCTTAGATAAGACCCCCTTGGATCAGTTCTCTCTCTTAAAGACACAGGTACCACATGAAAGCATCATCATGAAAGTGACATTTTGTACTATGCACAGGTTGCAGGTATTGCAGAGGACGTACTAGAAGAGGTGACATTTTAGAAATTCTGTCTACCATAGTCTGTCCTCTAACTCCCAAAGACTCACCCAGATCTCAAATGAAAAATACATATTTACAGCTTCTCAAGGTTTCCAACCATCTTATTCCATTATAGTATCAACTCTAAGTTCAAAATCTCCTCTAGATCTCAGTAGTCCAAAATCACATACCTCCATGATATAAATCAAGTACAGGTGGTTTTGAACTTAAGATAGAGTTACAGCCTGATGAAAGTACCCTACACCGAAACTATCATAAATTTAAAATGCATTAGACACACTTAACCTATCAAACATCGTAGCTCACCTACCCTCACTCCAGTGTGCTTGGAACATATATATCAACCTAGCATTGGACAAAACCATTTAAGGCAGAGCTTATTTTATAATAAAGTATTGAATTTTTCATATATACTAACAGAGAGGTGTTTGGTAGATATGATGGGATGCAAAATCACAAAACCCAATATTCAGAAAGAACCAGCAACACGTATGTAGATAGTGGAGTAGTGGTCACGCACCCTTGTGATCATGTGTCTCCCATACTTGTCCAGCATGGAGAGACTGTCATCCTGCCTGTCACTAGCCCAGAAAAAGCTTAGAATTCAAAATCTGAAGCACAGTTTCTACTGAATGTGTACTGTTGCTGCACCATTGCAAAATCCAAAATTCCTAAATCACATCATGTTAAATTGTGAGCCACCCGTACAACTGAGCCTCCCGACCTCAATTGCTCTTCATCTGCAGATCTATGGAATCAGTGAGACGGTTTTCTGCTCCCAACCCAGGATGACAGGGCAGGTGGGGGGTAGTAGTTACAGACATTCAGATTCACACAGGGCTACACCTGTTGAGTCAAACCATCTATACAGGGGCTGGGGCTGTGGCTCAGTGGTAGCGCACTTGCCTACCATGTGTGAGGCACTGGGTTCGATTCTCAGCACCACATACAAATAAATAAAATAAAGGTCCATCAACAAGTAAAAAATACTTTTTTTAAAAAAAATTTCAATCATCTGTACATAGCAAATTTGAATTCCAGCGGGGCAAACCTTTTAGGTTTTCTCTGCTTTTCAGCTCCACTCTCTGAGCTCAGCACTCCACCCTACACGTTCTTGGTGTTGCCCTCAGACTCGTTCCTTCTTTTTCCTTAAAATGGTAACCCTGTAATTTCAGCTGAGTATTTCTGTCTGCCTGCGTCCAGTTGAGAGGTACTGGCCTTTGCAACCTCCTTATGCTTTCGCAGCCTGACCGGGCAGCATTTCTGCTAATGTGAAATTCTCCAGAACCTTCTGGATGTGGATCGCAGGGTTGTTCAGTCCATTAGATCTGCTCACAGTCTCTCTTCTACTTTTGACTTCTGATGGGAGAGGCAAGAGGCTTGGTCCTTGAACTTCATGAGGGCCTCTGGTTTGACTGAGATCATCTGTGACCCTTAATTTCCTGTTACTGAGTGATCTGACCTTTTGATTTTTCAGAGTTTCTGTAAAAGGTTTCAGTAAAATACAGCCATGCCCTTGAACTCTTTCTCCATGGCATGCTATCAGAAGCAATTTCTTTAATTTTAGCATCATTTGCTCTCTGGAAAAAAAATGAATTTTACAAAATCATCAAGTCCTGGTTCCTAAAATTGCAAACTCTTTCTGTAAGAGGGACTTCATAAAATTCATAAAAATTGAATGCTTATTTGGCTTTGGAAAAATACGGAAATCAGTGATTCTCAACTGTGGGCAATTTTGCCTCCAGGAGGTATTTGATAATGTCTAAATACATTTCTAGCTCTCCTTTTTGCAGAGAGAGGTTGGTGCTTCTGATTTCTAGGAAGTAGAGAGGCCAGAGGTACTACTTAATATCCTGCAACGTAGAGGATGATCCCTCCCCCACTGGCAACAAAGAATTATCTGGCCATAAATGGTAATATTGCTAAAGTTGAGTAACTCTGATTTAAACAAACCCCTATATTTTAATGATGAAAGTACCTATACCCAGAGAGGTGAGCAATAAGCCTTCTGAGAGCTTTACAGTAGAAAATTCATAAGCAGAATCCAGAACCCACATTTCTTTCTTCTCAATCATTTGTAGCTCCATATTCATCAATTAACATTTGAACATAGGCAGGCCACTCATTTAAGGACATCTTTAAATGTTTTCCACAATTAGAAACTTTTGCTAAAAGTATAGTATTTCAAAATGAAGAATAATGATGGTAATCATTTCTTATCAGTGCATGAACAGCACTCCTGGGACCTTCTTCCAACGTGTGTATGTTCAACCCAGTGACAGAGATCGCAAGCCTTTGACCTTTTACATTGTCAGTGAGCTTCTCTCCTTACATTTTATTTTATTCATCTAGAAAAATCCAACTTCATAACTATGGGCTGTGTAAATTATCAGATGGTTCTGTCTGTTCAGGTAAAACATGAAGGCAGAAATAATAGAACTATGTTTATACAATGGACTCTTTCCTCCAAAAGCGTGTTACTCTCAAGGACAGGAAGGTTCAATATTTCAAGTTGGGAAAGAATGGCAAATGGGTTTGGAGTCCCATCTTTGACTGCATTTTCTGTGACCTACTGTAGCATATGCAAAGCAACCAGCTGCACCCCACTGGGCATTTAGGGACTGAGTTTTCTCTTTTTCTTAATTTGTTCTTTTTAGTTATATATGACATACTTATACAAACATGGAATATATTTTATTCTAATTGGGATCCCAGTCGTATGTTGGTACATAATGTGGAGATTCATTGTGATATATTCATATATAGAGAGAGAGATGGGGGGGGTTGTGTATCCAGCTCATTCTACTGTCTCTCCTATATCCCTTCCCCTCCCTTCCTTTCATTCCCCTTTTTCTAATCCACTGAACTTCTATTCTTCCCCTCCCTCCCCTTGTTGTGTGTTATCATCCACATATCAGAGAGAACATCTGACCTTTGGCTTTTAGAGGGATTGGCTTATTTCCTTAATATGTTAGTCTTCAGATCCATCCATTTACTGGCAAATGTCATAATTGACTTCTTCTTTATGGCTGAATAACATTCTATTTGGTAGAGATACCACATTTTCCTTATCCAAAAAAGCAGGCGGATATCAAGTTCAAAGCTAGCCTCAGCAATTTAGCAAGGCACTAAGCAACTAAGCAAGACTCTGTCTCTGAATAAAATATTTTAAAAAGACTGAGGATGTAGCTCAGTGGTTAAGAACTACTAGGTTCAATCCTTGGTACCAAAGGGGGAAAAAAAGAGTATTCATTTCATGATTTCAACTAACTTTTCTTCTAAAAAACATCATAAACAAGGCAAGATGTCAGTAACTATGCCCCCCTTTCTACTACAACTTCAGATTTTGAACAAATCCCAATATGTATGATAGAACTAAAATGGATGGCGTATTACCCCTGAAGGTAGCACTATTCCAGGTATCGCATATGGCTGAGGTGCTCAACTTGCACAACTCATAGGAAGAGGAAGAGAAGTTGGGATGAGGGTCCTAGGGACTGAGTCCAGGGAAGCTCTACCGTTACCTTTGTATTTTTATTTAGAGTCTCTCTAAGTTGCCTAGGCTGGCCTGGAATTTATGATCCTCCAGTCTAAGCCTCCTGAGTAGCTTGGATTACTGGCAAGCATCATCACACCCAGCTAGAGAACTAGCACATCAACTGGCTGGACTGACAGTATACATTTTCTTGAAAGTTTCTGTGCCTTTTCCTCAACTATCAGAAGACTCCATAGTAGAAAAGCAAGGTGTGGAAGTCACTGTCCATCATTTTGAAGAGTGCTGTGGTGGAGACTCCGAGATGCCCTGGGGAGGAAGGCTTTCTCCTGCACCTGCTCGGAGCACTGATGGAAGATGGCTCTCACCTGTCAGGCATTGCTACAGGAAACCCCTCCTTTCTAGGGCAGCCCACATCCAGTGCACGATTTCCATGGGGCTTTAAGGGCCCAATCTCTTTGCTCAAATTTAGGACCTCTCCTGTGGCAGAGCATTGCAGGAAGTTGGCCAAGATCTTCAATGGTGCTGCTCAACGTCTCCCTCTTCCCCAAGCTACCTCCTTCCATTCCATGTCCCAGGTACCAGTCCCAAGAAGGCTTACCAGTAGATATCCTGGATTTTCTTTACCCTCTCAGAGATTGCTTCCCGGGGAACTCAAGCTGGAAAATGCACTTTCAAACTGAGATTGGTTCTGAAATTCCTTTTCATCCGTTCTGATCCCAATGCACTTTTCCAAGCCATTTTGGTTGCATAAATAATGCTGTTCCTTTAGCACACTTTTTTTTTTTTTTTTGGTGATAATAAAAGAAGAAGTCATCAAGTTTTCCTCCCACGTAGGCAATAGAGTGTGAGGGTAGAGGGCTGGAGATGACTCCCTGGGGCCAAGCTTTTCAGCTATACCTCTAAACTTCTCCACCAATCCCTGATTTTTCAGCTGTCAAGTGAATATAAGAATAGTGACTACTTCTTAGGATTTGGAGTGTGGGTTCAATGAGATAGAGCACCTAATGTGCAGAGGTCAAAGGGGACTCTCAGTTAGTGCTGGCATATCTTTTGCTTACTTGGCATTAGCTGAATCATGCACACTACCCATGAATGGTGTCAAGTAACCACTCAGCAAACTAACTGCTTCCGTTCCATAGCTATCCAACAGATTCCTTTGATAAAAAGATTTCTCTAATAGCTAATATTTTTTCCTTTCCAAGCACAATATTTGCCACTAAATTTTCTAAGCTTGTCAACTCCAGTATACTGTGAGTGGAGCAGGGTTTTGTTCTTTATTTTGATTTGCTTTTTCCTTCCTATCAGCAGGGCAACTTTGAATAGCCTTTTCTCAGCCCACAGAAACGAAGTTTATCCATGGAATGCTAGAAAGCATTGTTTTATTGTCATTCTGAAATATATATATATATCGATTAACTCTCTAGCATGGGGATCATGCTTCAGAATGATCTGAAAATTGGTGGTTCGGTGGCACGATTTCGACAAGTTCCCTATCGAGTCACTGAAATCTGAAGGGAAAATGAAAGTTTGATACAACAAAATCAGATTTCCAGACACCCTTTGTTCTTATTTGCACTTTTCTTTTCAGCTCATGAAAATGCATCCCCTTCCGAAATTCAGTTATATCAGCATTTGCAGAATCACAGCCTAGGTTCACATCCAATCTGCAGTCACCGTTGTCATTTGCAATGTTATTCAGAGTTGTGTATTTGCTTCACTATTTCCATCACTACTCTTATGCTTCAGTTAACAACTTCCGTGCCATGGATTCATTTCTGTGAATAGAGAACATAGCACCTTAGAAAAGTAACAATGAAATGTGGAAATCTAAGCATGTAAACCTGAATATGCAAATGAGGCCAGAATGAGGTAGTTGAGGTAAACCACATTCTGTTCATTGAAAGGATTGTCAGGGGGCAGAGGGCCATGCCCCTCATAGAATAAGTCGGGTCTTCCGGGATATAATCATTTATCATATCTTTAAAATTTAGCAAAAATTTGCATTGCTTTTGAAACTGCTAGTCTGCCACAGACTGTGAGACCCACAGAACCCTACAAACTGGCCTCTGAGACCCACCTGCTCTACCCAGAGTTGCTTCCATGACCCTTCAGGTACCTGTCTTGTCCAAAGCCAGGGGGCCCAAGTGCTGGATCACCCTCAATCTTGGGAGCTGCGGTCGAGTTGAATTTGGCCACTCACCTTAGTAATAGTTCATTTCCACACAAGACAGAGCTCAGGGCCACTGCTAATCGCATGAGCTACTTGGGCTTCGTAAGTGGGTCAAGGACTTTTCCTCATCTTCTTGGGCTATTCACAAAATAGATGCCATGAGAATTAGCAAAAAATTTAGCTATACTTGAAGGGATCTTTCTGAAATTAGGGTTGCTTGGGCTAATGCCGAGCACACACCAGGGATTCCAAAACCTAACCCTATTCTGCAAGTGCTTTGTGATAGGGATTTAAGTAATGGTTCAATCTCTTTTAACTCTGCTGCTTCTTCCACTGTGGCTTTCCAGTGACAACGCTGGTATCCCAAAGTGAAAATCGAACAGACTGAGAGAAGACCCTTTCCCTGAAACAAGAAGCCCAAGAACGCTGTCGTGGTTCAAATGTGCTTTTGATTGGCGGGGTATCCTTAAGAGGTGATGGGGTTGTGAAGAGTCTCATGCCTTTCTCAAGTGACGGGGTTAACCCTCACAGTAGTGAGTGAGGGTTCCCTCACAGGGACTGGATTAGCTAGTGAGGTAAGGCATTGTCATCAAGCAAGGATGTCCTTGGTGTTTTGACTATTCCACATGCGCCTGGTTGGCTCTTTTGTTTTGCACCATGAGTTGAAGCAGCATGAGGCCAGATACAGCCTCCAATCTTGGATTTCCCAGCCTTCACAATCATGAGGCAAATAAACTCCTCTTCTTTGTAAACTATCTCATCTTAGGTACTCTGTGATGGCAACAGAAAATGGACTAAGACAATGCCCAAATAGATCAGTTTTAATTACTTTTACTTTTAAGTGTAGCAGACCAAACTCATGGACCTTAGAAAGAAAGTCGATGCCTGAAGTGAGCTTCTCACTTCCTTCTTATGCTCACGCTTGGCAGAAAGGGTGGCTTATGTCATGTGAAAAGTCAGGCCTAGGGAAAGGTAGTTTGTCAGTCTTACAGATATGAGTTCTGAAATATGCACATTAAATGTTTTCTCTGATCTAATAATTTCTGGAAGGTGGGATTGAGGGTATTAGCAGAGATGAAACTAGGGGATAGAAAATGAAGGGTAGCAGGGAGATCAGGACAGAGGGAATTTCAAGGCCTCCCTGTGTGAAAATCAACTCTGGGGGGAAGGGAGACCCAAGTGGGAGGGGGAGGGGTCCATCTGGATATTCCTTCGCACTCTGCATTCACCATCAGACAACGGGTGTGTTCCTGGTGTAGAGATCACTAGGTGGCACTCAGTGGTTGAGGGACAGGGTGACATCAATGAAGATGCAAGTTTGAGGGACCAGATTCCCTTTCCTTGTCCCACCCACGCTGGGTCCAGCCTCCTGGCTCCTCTTCTGTCCCCGCTCACCTATGTTCTGGTCTGCTTGCAGCTGGGGGCAAAAGCAGGCCTGTTTAACTGGAGACCACTGCAGCTCACCGGTCTCATGGGTCAGAGCTGTTTTGCCCGGAAGATTTTCCCTGGGACTTGAATGCACCATTTTTCAAATGGAATGTTTCTATATCAACTCTGAGGATAGTAAGGGGGAAAAAAATCGGTACCTAGAATAAGACATAAAATCTAGCAAGGCAAGCACTTAAAATACGTAATATGACTGAACGATGTTTGAACATTTTTATTTTGGAAGCAGAAAAAAAATAACATTATTTCTTTAGCAGAAGTTTCAAAAGCAGAATTCACTTTTCAGTTCTATAAACTTATCCTCTGAGCTTTGATTTCTAAATTTGGAAGAGAAATAACTCTCTCTCTCTGTCATATAAACCTGAACATTTTTAAGGTGAGGAATGGGAAAAAATAAAAGAGAAAATGACTTCTGTCTCTATTTGTGTAGGTGTTTTTAAAAACAGTCATCACTTTGGTATGAAAGTGTCATTGTCTCTGCACAGGATGACAAATTTCATTTTAGCTTCCTTATCTAGTCATATTCACGCAGTGTTAACAAGTCATTGCTACTCTGACTTGAGAGAGACAGCCACAAAAGCACTCAAAATAATCATAAAAATCAAGGAACTAGGTTTTTATAATATTTATATCTCTGACAGGTGCCCTGCTGCTTGGAGTGAGTTCACTCGCATCTGCTGTTTGTACCTCTAGCTGTACCTGGTGCACCCAGCACACGTCCAGGATAGAAAGCAAATCACACCCGGCTAATGGCAGGGGGACCCCACTCTCTCGTTCACATGCTCCTTGTGTTCCATTGTGTGTGTAAGAAATGATCAATTGCCAAGTCGTTTTAGAATCACCTGGGCAGAAAAAAGAGCAAAGGAATCAGGTAACAAAAGCCTGGACTCAGGAATTTTAAAGTGTCAGCAGAAGGAAGGGATGTGGATCACTGTGAGTGTGTGTGTGTGTGTGTGTGTGTGTTGTGTGTGTAAGAGAAATGAAGAGATATCGGTGAAACTGAAAAACAAAGGGAAAACTGTCTACAGATAAAGAAATCAGAGCTGATCTACTTTGAAAGGCCGAAAGAACAACCAGGAGTGTTTTAACTGGTCAATAGGCTTATGAGAAAGTCAGCAAGAAAGGCTAAAATACACATACTCCTGCACCTACCGTGAAGCCACGTCCTGAAGCATCCACGACAAATTGGAAATATGTTGAGATTACATTTTGTACATTTTAACCAGACATCCTAGTTTAGACAGCCAACCTTCAATGTGCTCAGAACACACATTAGCTTATGATTAGGAGAAATCATCTCACACAGAGCTTATTTTACAATGAAGTGTTGTGGAATGTCTCCTGCAATTTTTCAGATCACTGTGTCCAAGAAACGCTGGCAGCACAGCACACTGCGGAGTGTTGGTTTTGGTTTTTCCCCTTGTGATCTTCTAGCTTCTGAGAGCTGTGGCTCTCTGCCACTGTCCAGCATTGGGGGAAAAAAAAATCATATCACATGCCACCAGCTGGGAAAAAAGGTGAACATTCAAAATACAGCTTCTCAGGAATGCATATTGCTCTCACACAATCATAAAGCTGAAGACTCGTGTGTGGGACCAGTATAAGTCAGGGAATGTCCGTACAGGGAAATGTTCCAGGTCGACAGAAAGTGTCCAAAGAAAGTGAGACCTTCAGGGAGCTGTTAGGAGTACCATGGTCCCGGAGTCAGTCAGAATTCCACTCAAAAGACAATACAAGCTGAAGCAAGGAAAGGCTGGAGGACCCCGATAGAAAGGATCTTGTTTGGCTTCTCACCAAGAGAATGAAAGGAATCCAGAAAGCTAACAGAGAACAAGGGCTCAGAGGGGGGGGGGGCTTGGAGAAGGATCTGCTCCTGGCTTGGGGACACATCCAGGAAGAAGACGGGGAGTAAAACTTTGGAAACTGAGGCCAGTTGAATTAATGGATGGCAGTCATACTTAGATCTAACGTTATTGTCTGATTCTGGAGAAATCCAGATCTTCTCCATGTTTAGTCATTCTGGGGTCATCAGAGGCTGGGTAAAAGGAAAAGAGAAAGATGAAGTCAACTCCTTTGCAAGTTCTCATATTTCTGAAAAACGTTTCCAAGATCTGGTTACAGAAGAGTCCTCGAGGGGTGGTCTTGTATAAAACCCAGCAGCAAAAACTGGGTTGCCTTCCTTGTGGGGTATCTGGGCCTCTTCCACCACCATCCCACCTCGGAATGGAGAAGAGGATTTTCTTTTTCTTTCATTTCAGCAACTTTGGAAGCCTCTAGCTACTGCAAGCTCAAACCAAAGTCTAATGATGTGGGATGTTAGAAGCAGGATGGGAAAAAGAAACCATGTATTTTCATCCAAACCACAGATTCCCAACCACCTCCTACAATTCAATGGTAAATAAATAAAGTCATAGTGCTGGTTAATATTCCAGGGATTAGAGGACCGTTATTTGATCCCCATGACCCAGTTACTCTGAGACGTCACCCGTTTAAACACTGCAGACTTATTCCATACCATCTTGTGGGCGGGCTGGGACCACTGAGGCTTAAAGCCTTCTCAGCTTGGCCTCCTTTCAAGTCACAGCTTATATTTTCCCTGCCCCAAATATTTCATCCTCTGTACCCGTGATTAAGTCAAGTCAATAAAGATGAGAATTATATGACCGTTCCCACTGTCCAATTACTTAACCTAATTTATCTTCTTCAAACTTCTCTAGCCTCCCTCCCCCATCTGCTTAGCCTATTTCCCACTCTGCACTTGTACAATTAGAGTGATGGAGAATCTGAGGAGTAGGTCAAAAACTGCTTTTTTATTTTTGGTAACAGTTTTTCTTTGGGAGAATGCTCTTTGTTCCATTTTTTTTAAAATGGCAGCTTAGTTGATTAATGCTGTCTCACTCTTCCCATCACACAAACTTGATCCGCGTCTTTTCAAAGGTGATACACCCAGTTACCCCTCCATGCAGAAATCTTTTATGTAGACCTGTGCAATGCTCATTTCCTTTGGAGGTTCCAAATATGCTCTCTTTCCATCCACGTAGAGACACTGATGACTCCGTAGATCATCTTTATGTCACCTGTCAGAAAAATATTAAGTCATCAGTGCTTCATGGCTCCTACGGTCTGGAGGTGCCAACGCAGTCTCTGGTTTCTGGATTTTCCTACTTTCTTTCCCCACAGCCCTTCCCTGAAAAACTTCATCCTTGAGTATTTTTATTTTAAAAGGAAAACTAGCAGCTCTGCAAAGGCTGGGGCGTCCGTTTTGATGGCAACTGTGGGAGCACATTTAAGGAATGTTATAAAGTGGAAGACATATATTTCTTTTATGTGCCAAGTATAATGAGCTATACTGATGAGTCTAACTCACGGAGGCAAATCACGACATAGTTTTAAAAGGTCTACTCTTCAATGCACCATAATTAAATTAAAGTTAAAATACTGTAATTATTTAGAACCAGCATCCATTTTTTTTAACTGCCTGTGAACTTATAGGCTCAGATGAATGCGGAGATAAAATAGCATAACACAAGTTGGCTATATATTATCTTGTCTATCTTGTATTTGGAATTGAATTACTTAGGAGTCCAGAGGTTAATGGGAAACACAAGAACTATCCTCTGTATAACAGTAGCTTTACGCTGAAGAATTTAAATACAAACAGAGCAGTATTAACTTGCTTATTTGCACAGACACTGAAGCTGATGTGTGCACACATGCACAGGGTGGTCTCCTCACCTTGGCTGAAGGTCTATTTTTATTTTTTTTTAATTTTTAAAATTTTATTTATTCTAATTAGTTATGTATGACAGCAGAATGCAATTCAATTCATATAACACAAATAGAGCACAATTTTTCATGTCTCTGAACACAAAGTAGAGTCACACCATTTGTGTCTCATACATGTAGTTAGGGTAATGATGTTCGTCTCATTCCACCGTCTTTCCTACCCCCATGCCCCCTCCCTTCCCCTCATTCCCCTTCACCCTATTTAAAGTTCATATATTCATTCCATGCTCACCCCCATCCCCATTATGAATCAGAATTCTTATATCAGAGAAGACATTCAGCATTTAGTTTTTGTCATTGGCTGACTTCACTTAGCATTATCTTCTCCAACTTCATCCATTTACCTGCAAATGCCATGATTTTATTCTCTTTTAATGCTGAGCAATATTCCATTGGGTATATATACCACATTTTCTTTATCCATTCATCTATCTACATTGGATCCACAGTTTAGCTATTGTGAGTTGCGCTGCTATAAACATTGATGTGGCGGTGTCCCTGTAGTATGCTGATTTTAAGTCCTTTGGGTATAGACCGAGGAATGGGATAGCTGGGTCAAATGGTGGTTCCATTCCCAGTTTTTCAAGGAAACTCCATACTGCTTTCCATATTGGTTGCAACATTTTGCAGTCCCACTAGAAATGTATGCGTGTGCCTTTTCCCCCACATCCTCACCAACACTTATGATTGTTTATATTCTTAATAGCTGCCATTCTGACTAGAGTGAGATGAAATCTTAGAGGAGTTTGCATTTCTCTAATTGCTAAAGATGTTGAACATTTTTTCATTTATTTGTTGATTTATCGTGTATAACAAAAACAACATGGTATTGGCATCAAAATAAACTTGTAGAACAATGGTACAGAATAGAGGACAATGAGACAAACCCACATAAATACAGTTATCTTGTATTAGACAAAGGCACCCAAAACATATATTGGAGAAAAAATAGCTTCTTCAACAAATGGTTCTGGGAAAACTGGAAATCCATACACAACAAAATGAAATTAATCCCTTAAATTAAATTAAATCTCTCACCATGCACAAAACTCAACTCAAAAGTGGATCATAGATCTAGAAATTAAACCAGAGACCCTGCACCTAATAGAAGATAAACTACTAGGCCCAAATCTCCATCATGTTGGATTAGGCCCCCACAACTTCCTTAATAGGACTCTGATAGCTCAAGAATTATAATCACGAATCAATAAATGGGAGGGATTCAAACTCAAAAGCTTCTTCTCAACAAAAGAAATAATCAGTGAGGTGAACAGAGAGCCTGCAGAATGGGAGCAAACTTTTACCACAAGCACATCAGAGAGAGCACTAATCTCTGGGATATATAAAGCACTCAAAAACCTTAACACCCAAAAAACAATCATCCAGTCAATACACGGGCCAAGGGACTGAACAGACACTTCTCAGAAGATGCTGAAGCTCTTCCATGGGGAGGAAAGGCACTTTGCAGACACTGTCTCCTGGAACCCACAGAGCCACGCTGTCCATCATGTATTATCAGCCTCGCCTTAAGGATGCGTAACGGCCACTTGAGTGTCTCAAAGGCGGTCAAGCTCTAGCCCAAATGGAGAGGGTCATGACCTCGCCCCATCCGGGCCCCTCTGCCTTCCCAGTCTGATCCTTCCTGTTGTTGACAACATTAGAGGATGGCCTTACTTTCCATGTGGCTGCAGAAGCCGGAAACTTGGGAGTGATCCTCTCCCTTCTTTTCTCCCTGACCCCCTCCTCAGCGAGGTCTTCCTTGATTCAGCCCTAGGAAAAGTCGCCTGTTACATGTTCTTAGAGCATCTCACTCTGTTCTCCATTGCACTTGACCTAGTCTATGAGTACACCTTTCCCTGTGTGGTCATTTGACGATTGCTTGCCACTCCGATTTGACTGCAGATGACCTGAGGAGAGGAGCCCCGTCCTTGTGCATATTCCACTCTAATCCCAATGCTTAGCAAAATACCACGCTTAGCAAATATTTTGACCATATGTTTAATTGTTTCTTTGACTTTAATTAAATAGTCTAACTAGTAAATAAAAAGGAAAACAAATTTCAATAGCAAAAAGGAAAAGCAGGTGGAAACAAATAGACTAAACAGAATTTTGATTGAGGTAGAACGGATTTGAAATTCATTATAAGTATCAAAGCAATTGTGCAAAGAAAACATGACTGATATTTCACAATTCATGAGGAAGATTTTAGTCATTCGCATGTTTTGGAAGGTTGGGATCCTCCCCTCCTTTTAAGCATTGTGAGATTGAAGGGGCCAGGTGCTAGAGACCTCCTTGTTCCCTTGAATCGTGTACCCTTTAGATGGAAGGTGTCTGAGTAGGACATTGAATTGAAGAATTCTGTTAGTTGCAAAGCAAGGGGAGGTGTTAGGCACCATGATACGAAGTCAGAGCAGATGCCTGAAGAGAAGCTCTTGGTAGGCGGAAAGAATAACACTAAAGATAACTTATCCAAGTCGCCACTTCACTCCAGGCAGGCTCTGGCATGAGGTATCAGAGAAGAAGATCTATGAGCCGTGAATAATTAATGCAGTCCAGGAAAACTGCCTAGAGATAATTAATCCAAAATCGAGAGTCCAAAATATTTATTGCCATCAATGTACACAAATGAGCCCAAGACCACTTATCTTTAGAAATGAGATGATCCTTTGATGAAATCGCTTTTAATGGCCCGCATGTTGCAAACTAGTTAGCACGGGGCTCAGAAGTGACACACTTCAAGGGGGATAGATTTCAAAGTGTGCCATGTTTTCTGCTGTGGAGTATATTTAAAAATTTCTCTCTTGATCCCCGAAGAGATTTTTAAAATTAATTACAGGTTTCCTATAACTTTGGAAAGACAGAAACAGCATTAAAAAAAAAATACTAATGATGGTAAAACAAAAAATAACAATTGAATAAGACACCCTCAGAAATCTGGTCTTCATTGAGATGGTAAACAAAATATGCTTTATTGGATTAATAAAGAAAGTCTTTAGGGCTGGGAATGTGGCTCAAGCAGTAGCGCGCTCGCCTGGCATGCGTGCGGCCCGGGTTCGATCCTCAGCACTACATACAAACAAAGATGTTGTGTCCGCCGGAAAAAAAAAATAAATATTAAAAATTCTCTCTCTCACTCTCTCTTTTTTTTTAAAAAAAAGTCTTTAATACAGAAACGTTAGATGATAACAAAGTTGCAAAACTCTGAAAGCTTTGCAAATAGACCTGACCATGACAAAGATTAGTCAACTGCAAACCACCACTGGATATATTTTAATTTAAATTGCCAGTGAAATTTCTACTAAAATACGTTTACGACTCCACTAGTGTCATGAACTTTCACTACCCATAAAAGCCTATGCAATACATCCTAGCATTTCTCCAGCTAATTTGCAAACTATTCTTGCATGGCCATAATAACGTTTTTTTTTTCCCCCAGAGGGTGCTTAGTGGGGATTTAACCCAGGGACACTCAACCCCTGAGTCACATCCCCAGCCTTTTTTTTTTTTTTTTTTATTTTGAAACAGGGTCTTGCTAAGTTGCTCGGGCTCACTAAGTGTCTGTGGCTGTTCCTGGACTCGCAATCTCCTTCCTGAGCCACTGGGATTACAGGTGTGCACCACCTCACCTGGCGCCATAATGATTTTTGACACAATGCATTTCTAGTACATTATATTTGAAACAAACAACATATATAAATCCCATTCCCCTCTAATTGCTCATAGCAAAAAATAAAATGATGCTCTTTGTTTTAACTTCCTGACTGATTTTTCCAGTTATTTTTCAAAGAGAAATAGAGAGGGAAAGAGAAAAGCAAATGGAATGGAACCTGTGGACAGCCTGAGATGCAACTGAGCACACACGTACATAACCTAGCAGGAAGACTCCACGCCATGTTTCACAACCAATTGTTTTTGCTCTTTAATTGAATGCATGTGTCCAAAGATAAACTGTATGGGTTCAAAGGGCAGGGAATTCATTAAAAGAAGTTCCTAATAAAAGTGATTCAATCTTTGTATTTAGCTTTTAATATAAAAAATTAATTAACATTTACATTATGAGACTTGACCTCCCCAGAGAAATATAATCAATTTTCCCAATACAAGATGGCTCTGCAGAGGACATAATTTCTAATTGTGGTGCTGATCAATCATGTCAGTGGTGCAGGGGAACTGTAAATGATGTGCCCAACTATTAAACTCTAGGCTCCCTTAAAGTCAGTTGTCAACACCACAGTATATAAATATATACTTAGAGTGGGACAGTTTAATTATAATATTGATTAAATTATGGCAATTCCTGGCATAATACATGGTGGTGGTGTGCTATCTGGAAGGAATACAAGACAACTAACACACACATCTACAGTGTCACAAATGCAATGGCAAAGGAAATTGTGCTAATGATAGCATCCGCCTTCAGGTATCCGCCCACCCTTACTGCAAGGACTGCATTGTTGAGAGAGTATGGAGGATGGGAGAGAAGACTGTAATCAAGAAAGAGTCCAGTGGAGTTTAGTTTTTTAGGCCTTTTTTAAGCTGTTATTTTATTTTTGCTATTTTGAAGAATTCCTTTTTTAGTGGTTCCTGATTGGTCTTTATGGAGATAAATTTCCAATAACATTCAGTGGGTTTTATTTTGTTTTGGGATTTTGTTTTGCTTTTTGGTACCGGGGATTGAACTAAGAAGTTCAATGTGGGGATGTGGCTCTAACACTGAGCCACATCCCCAGCCCTATTTTGTATTTTATTTAGAGACAGGGTCTCACCAAGTTGCTATGGAGTACATTAAAAATCACCATTGCTGAGGTTGTTTTTAAACTTGCAATCCTCCTGTCTCAGCCTCACAAGCTACTGAGATTACAAAGATAAACTGTATGGGTTCAAAGGGGAGGGAATTCATTAAAAGAAGTTCCTAATAAAACTGGCCACTGCACCCAGGCAACATTCAGTATTTTAATCATTTAGTATTGTAAATTTCAGTGGTTTCTAGTATATTCACAAATGCTCTATGACCACCACCACTATCCAATTCCAGACTATGTTCTTCACCTCCGAAAGAATTTCTGTACCATGACGAAATCACTGACCATAAGTGTAATTACAATATGTGGCATTTTGTGTCTGGTTTCATTCATTTTGCATAATAATTTTAGGATTCAATCGGATTGCAGCATTTATCAGTACTTCATTCATTTTATGACTAAACAATATTCTGTCATATGGTGCCACAGAATTTGTTTATTCTTCAGTTAAAGGTCGTTTGAGTTGATTCCACTTTTGCTCTTATGAATAATGTTGGGATGAACATGAGCATTGTTTGTGCATGAAGTTTTGTTTGAAGAAGTTTTTTTAATTGTCTTTAGTGGGAACCTAGGATTTTTTTTTTTTTTTAACATTTCAGGAACCACGGAGCTGCTAGCCACCATGGCTACACTTCTTCATGTTCCTACCAGTGTTAGATGAAGGTTTGTATTTCTCTACATCTTTAAAAATGTTTGCTATTGTCCTTCCTCCAAAATCATTATTCCTGTAGCCTTCGCTATGGGTATTCAGCATTACCTGATTGTGATTTGGATCTGCCTTGCCCTAATGACTAGTAACACTGAGCATCTCTTTACAGCATCATCTTCATTGGACTGTCTTCTATAGAGACATATCTATTCAGGTCCTTTGCCCATTTTTAAAACGAATTTTTAAAATACTTTTGTTGTTCAATCTACAAGTTGTTTATATGTTCTAGATAGTAGGCCCTTACCAAGTTTCCAATTTTGCAAATATTCTCTCCCCATTCTGTGGGCTGGCTTTTTACTATCTTGATAGTATCCTTTGATGCATAAACTATTGTATTGTTAACGAAATCCATTGCTTGTCATTTCTAAGCACTTATTGCCAAAGAAAAAGTCAAGATTTACACCTATGCTTGTTTCTAAGAGTTTCCCACTGTTAGCACTTACATTTTAAATGATATGGAGGCTATAATGCTAAGAACAGTGTGTCAAGAGGTTTTCCCAAGTGGAAATGTTCTAGTCCCATGGATGTCATACTGATGGTTATAAGCCCTAAACTTAAAAAAAAAAAAAAATTAGTAAGGTGGTCCAGTTGAGTGCAGGTTTCCATCTCATGTCCAGGCACATTTGATTAGGTTTAGTTAATGGATACCCTAGTAGCAAACCTCTCACGTGGAGTTATAAGTATGAAAGATAATTTTTTTCAAGATAGCAAAAGAAAGGAAGCATGTGAGGTTCTTTGCCAAGTCACTGACAAGATTTAGACACTCAAGAAAATTCCAGTTCTCCCTCATGGTACTTAGCCCATGTAACCATTTATTCTTCATTTTATCAAATAATGAGTCTGCAACCAAATATCCACTCAATATATATTTGTCAAGTTAATGTTGCCATTGTAAATGACAGGAATACTAATGTCAGAGGGCGGGCGAGGTTCTCCCTGCCCACCCAGATATGGAAAAGAACAACATCAAGCCTCTTCTGATGTCTGGAAGGTCATTACAAACCCAGCAAGTTAAAGACCATTCCCTTGAGCTTACAAAAAGGAAGGATTGAATATCCACTCACTCTTCCTTTTTAAAAAGAATATTACTATCACATTTTCATTTTTAAAGTTCTTTGTAAGAAAAAGAAATATTTGAAGCAACTCTGAAGAATATCACCGTGAGGCAGATTCAACATCACGTACCTTTAATGCAACAGAATTTAATCTTCTTAACGCATTTGTTCCACGAATACTGAGCGGAGTTGCTGTGTGTTTGTGTGGGTGCTGATAACACATGCAAAACCTACTGGCTGTGGTGTCTGTCCTCCCAGGGACAGTAGAGAAGAGTAGGGAATCAGGACATGGAAACAGACAATTTGAGTTGTATTAGGGGGAAAAAAGAAGCGCTTCTATGCAGAAAGTTCAGCAGGGGCTGAGGATCAGGGGTTGCCCTCTGGAAGAAGGGGTGTCTATTGGGAGATCTGGGAGCCCACTAAGAGGTAGCCATGTGAGTAGAGCCGTGGGGGTGGACAGAATTGCTGGTGGAAGAAAAAGCACACATGAAGGCATCAAGGAAAGAAAGAACGTGACCCACTCCAACACCTGGAGAAGCTGCTCCACACTTCAGCGTGACAGGAGCCCAGAGCCAGTGTGGCGGGAAAGGGATGTGAGAGCACCCGTGTCGAAGGGAGTTTGAGCCTCTGTTACAGCGCTCAGGCCTTATGCAGAGGCTCTCAGGGAAACCGTTGATGTGTTTTGAGCAGGGAGCCACATGTCCTGATTTTCATCTAGAAAGATCTTTATGTTTGTTGTAGGAAAAATAAATATATGGCATAGAATAGAGACAAGGTCACAGACAGAAAGATCGGAAGGGAGCTGTTCAAACAATCTAGGCAAGAGATGGTAGTAGAATGAATTGGGATTGGCCTTATTGGTGGAGGTGTGTCCCCCCAGAATTTATGTTGATCCAAAAATTTATTTATTTAAATTTATGTTGATCCAAAACTTCGTAATGTGACTTTGAATACAGGGTCAAGTCTGGGGATATAGCTCAGTGATAGAGCATCTGCCTAGCAGGCTCCAGGTTCAAAGCAAAGTATGGAAGGCAGGAGGAGAAAATCTTGAATATGGTGTCTTTTGTATGTAATTATTTAAATTAAAATGAGGTCCGTGCTGGATTAGGGTAGCCCTGAAACCAATGCCTGGTGTTCTCGAAAGGTCATGTGAGGACACAAAGACACACTTGCCAGAAGTCCTGTAGCAGAGATTATAATGACACTGTCACAAGCTAGGGAATACTTGGGACCACCCCAGGCTGAAAAAGGCAAGGGTAGATAATCCCCAGAGTTTTCAGAGGGAGCATGGTCTTGTTGAACACTTCATTTTGGACTTTTGACTTTAAAACAACAAAAAAATAAAATTCTGTGGCTTGGAGCCACCCCATGAGGTTATTCCTACAGCAACCCCAGGAAACTCATAAACAGGGGAAGAGGTGCACACGGGTGCCAGCTGATTTGTCCTGTATTTAAGAAGTAACTTCTGACTTTGGTGCTCACTTGGCTCTCAGTGGCAGTGAGGGTGCATGTCAAGGAAAACTAACTCCCAATTTTCTCACTTCAACTACTGGGCAGTCAGGGTCAATCCTTCCTCGGGGACCATGGGGGAATCGAGATTTGGAGAGGAAAAACTGACCAATTCTGTCTGTGGCTAATCCAAACTTATCAGATTTATCCACACAATGTTCATCAGTGGCTTTACCAAGTATAATTTTGACTGGGCCGAAAGCGATATTGCAGAGGGTTGGGGCATAATTGGCAGGTGAATGATTGAATTTGTCTATGAAAAAAAAGTGAGTCCAGCAGCGCATTCAAGCCCAGTGATACATTGTGAATAACACAAGATATTTAGGGGCTCATAAATAGGAAGCTAAACAACTCTGTGGGCACAGGGAGGAAAAAGGAAGGGATACTTTCTAACACTGAAGTTCATGGAATCTGTGGCATTTATTTCTGGAACTTCCTCGTTGAACATCTCCTTTTCTCTTCAGGAAGTAGAAAGGATAATTTGTGAACGGGAGACAGAAGTTGATGGATTTGAAGGTTCACACCAGATCCCATTCTCTGCATGTGACAGGTAATAATGACAACGCATTGTGAAGCAATTATTTTGTAGTTCCATTGTACAAAAAAAGGCAAATGAAGTCACAGAAAGAGCATGCTGAGTATCTTGCCCCAAGTTCCACTTTTGGTGAACGATGACCTGGGATTGAAATCTGGGAATCGCCTGATCTCAGAATTCATGTCATTAGCCTTGACAGTGGCTCTCAACAAGCTGAGTTTATGATTATGAATATACGGACGCAGATCTTGGGAGTCGTGTGGATTTTCTCTCCCAAATCTCTCCCATCCAGGAATAAGAACTGGTAAAACAGCATTACAGATATGGAGTTTTAATAAGCAAGTTTCACTGGAAAAATAAAACCACCAAGTTGCATGTTTTGACCGTTATGTGAAAGAGTAAAGAGAATTGAAGGTATTGGACCGAGGGAGAGGGGGAATCCACACCTTGAGAGTCCAAATTGTTAGATTAGATATCCACAGGGATGCTGAAGACATTTTAAAAGATGGTGGAATCTGGGGAACTGAAGGTCTTTGAGCAGCTTAGGGTCAAGCCTTGGGCTTATTCATTCCCCATCGCCTGGCTCGGCAGTCATCCCACAGCCCTGTCCTTTGATTTCATGGGTTATTTTATTTGACAGGATCACATAAACTTGCCCATCACAATATTCACAGCATAGAGCTTCCATGATCTCAGAGACTCACTGTTCAGCTCTCCAATTCAGGAAGAGAAAAAGGATGCACACACTCTATTCAGAGCAGATCCTTCCTTTCAATTATTTCATTCCTGAGCTGGTATTCAAGATCCATTCGTGGGCTTGTCTGGGAGTTCGTCCTGGGGGAATTCTGAATCAAGGAGGAGGGATGTAAGAGCTCTAAGATATTTATTCACAGTCTTATTGCAATTTACCGGCTTGTGCTTATTCTCTCCACTCTTACCCAGAGTCCTCTGTGGCAAGAGGTTCAGTGGGGGAAAACACACTTTGAAGATCCTTCCATGCCCCCAACCCAGCACAATTAATTTACTTAAAAGGCTGTACCACTTGCCACAGCCCTTAAGTGAATTTTAGTGGTTTGTCTTTCCTGTAATTATAAGGAGCCAGCACAGTGCCCTCCCTGGCACAGTGAGAGGGGACTTTCCCTGGGAAACCTCAGTTCTCATGGAAGCATGGCCTGCTGCTTGGGAAATCCTGGGATGTTCTGAGATAAGCATCAGTTCAGCCAACCTAATGAAAGGGATCGGCCAACGTTTCCTGAAGCGCTGGCTGGCACCACTGAGCTCTGCCCTGTGCCATCATATCCTGCCTTTGGAGAGTATCCAAGAATCCACACGGACCATGTGTGAGCTAGCAAGCCCTCAGGGCACTGGCCGGCTTCCACCACCGCACACAAAACTGACAGGGACCAGCTGACAAGCAGGACACCCATGTGCTCAGGAGACGAGAGCCATAAGGTAAGAGGGAAGGAGAAGAGTGTCACTCATCACACTGAATCAGGATGACAAGCAATGGGACCCAGAATAATGTGGAAGAGAAGGAGCCGAGTCCCTGCGACCTGTGATGGGTTGCAAAGGCTTCCCGTCTTGCAGAGCCTGAGTAGAGGGGGAGCTTGGAACAGCCCTGGGCTCCTCCTTCCACCATCGCTGGCACTGTGACTCGGGACACCTGAGAAATGTTCTGGGGGAAAAAATTTTTGCAACAATTTTTTATTATTAAATTAGTGGCTATCTTTGAGTAGTAGACTTATACTTTTTAAATTCCTGGGTTTATTTTTCTATAATAAAAATGTATATGATTTTTGACAAATAGGCTTATTTAAACTTCATTCCCCTTAGCTTCAAACTTGGTTCTTTTAGATTATCTTATCTATAGAATGGATCCTAATTCTATGGGGCACAATCCTCCTAGCAACTTCTGGCCCAGGATTGGGGCCAATAGGGGCTGTGGTTCTGCGAAGGCTTCTTGTTTTACTAAATTTATGACCCCTGCAGAGAAGGTCCATTAGTGGGGGCAGAAGTGTTCCCAGTCCAGGGGAAAAACATGAAAGAACCCATCACCATCAGCACCACCACTTTCCAGAAAAATCATACAGCATAATCTGCAATATTAGCATCTTGCCTTGTAAAGAAAAAAAAACTTGTATGCAAATCAAACTACTATGGTCTGTATGTTTTGATCCCTTTAAAATTCCTTTGTGAAACCTTTACCTTCCAGGTGACAGTACTAACAGATGGGGACTTTGAAGGGGGCTGAGATCAAGAGGGCACGCCTCATGAATGCAATTAGTGAGCTCATAAAAGAAGTCCCAAGGAGCTCATTTGCCCATTTCCACCAGAGATGGTCACAGAAAAAAAAAATGGAGGAGGCATCTATGAACCCAAATATGGGCCCTCACCCAGCATCAGGTCTGCTGGTGACAGGCCTGGACTTTCCAGCCTCCTGAAGTGAGAGGAAGGCACTTGGGCTGTGTGCCCTCTGCCCAGCAATGGCACTCATCCTGGCAATCCACCCACTCTCCTCACTCCCTGGCTAGCAACACCCAGCCAGATCAGGCCCTGACCCTTGCCTTTGTCACTTTATGCCAATCAATTATACAAGACTTGACCCAGCTGTGTGAAGGGAACATTTTCATCTTCATGCTATGTTCACTTGAGAAAGAGGACATGAGAAAAGGGGACTAGAAGTGAACTTAGATACTTAAAGTTTATTTAAAAATATCCATTCAAAATATATTCAAATTCCCTACATCTAAAGCACTCCAAATACAATTCATCTCACTTCTGATTGTGCAGTGCACACTACCTGACCCTCCCTACCTCACCTGCTGGAAAGGAACATGAGGAACAGCCACTGGTGCATGTCAGGTATGTGAACCACTCCGGAAACCTTGAATAAGATTGGCTAGAATGAAATCTCGGTAGAATAAAAGTGAACACTTCTTGTTAGGTTAATAGAACTTTATGATCATCCTCTCATCTCTGTCCAAAGAGTGGTTTCTCTCTACAATAGGACAAATTTACATGAACTAAATCTTGCTAAAACTATGAAGTCTCAGAGGGAAAGAAAGGGGTATCTACTATAATCAACAATGAACAGGTACCGACTGAGCGTTGAGCACTGTTCATTTAGTTATGTATCTCACTTTATTTTTTGCAAAATTGACTGAGTTGGGAATATGGAGATGCAGGGGCCAAATAACTTGCCCAAGATCTTACAGCTAGTTAAGAGGTTCAAGGTCGATTGGAGCCCACAGCCACCAATTCCTTCCTTCTGCACAACTCCATTTGTTTCCATGAGCTCCAATAACTGATGCAAACCTTGAATCAGGTGCATTTAGCCTCCTGAAGAAGTGAAGGTAGATAATAAAGAAAAGTAAATCCAATGAATAAAAGTTAATCATAGTGGCTTGACTTAGTCTGATGCCTGCATTCATTCATTACAAATTTCTCCTTAGGGATGCCACAAGCCATCCCTCTCATTATTTAAACATTTTGAAACAGTCTAAGTAATTTCTCTTGAGGTTATAATAATGCCTTTCAAAAGGTCCTTCCTGCTTACAACTTGTGGACCTTCTCCTTCAAAGTTGTAAGGACTTAATGTGTAATCAAAATTCATTCACATCCTCCTTATTCCCTTTACTCCTCATTTGATTCATTTAAAAAGAGTCTAAGCCGGGTTTTCAAAACGACTTTTCGCAGTTTTTCATCTTATGAGATTTAAATTTTAAATTTATGTCTTTGTACTCCAGGCTTTCTCGTTTCCTAATTTATTTTTTACTTACTTCAAGCCATCAACATATCCCTGCCATCAGGTTTGATTTATAATGCCTAGGAACATAATCCAACCATGAATCTTCCTTGGGAATGCCAACATGGCATGAGACAGAGAGAGAGAGAGAGAGAGAGAGAGAGAGAGAGAGAGAGAGAGAGCTCACTTTAATGATCTTTCTAGAATAGAAAACAAAAGACAAAAAATCCAGTGAGACTTTCAAAAGACTCTCCATCAAACTCTCTGAGTCGATGGTGATATAAGAAACTTGGCCTTTCCCTGAATCCACTCTGGAATTCACCAGTTGAAGTTATAGATAAGATCCCAAATGACCAGAACCCTTTCCACCTCCATCCCAGGTCTCGGGAGCCTCTCCACCAACCCAGACAGACATACCTGGCCCCACAGTGACACGAGCATGGGCCCCCCACAAAAGGGTGTTTCTGTTGGTTTCTGTTGATTGCCACTTGTAGAAGCCAGTGTTAGTGACCCCATTATGAAGCCCTCGGGCAGGGCAAGAGACAAAGTCACTCGAGGGACATTGGAGCAGGACTCCAGAGCCTTTGTCGTTGCTACTCTATATCTAGGGTGATAAGATTCAAAGGCTCTCGTTCTTGGTATCTCTGTCCAATATTTACTTCCTCAGGATAGAAGATGTCAGTGAAGCTTGAGTACAGTGACCCCCTGGGTCCCCCCATCTTGCCCAGGGGCGCTGAGTCCGCGTACAGCCATCAGAGTCCAGTGGGGAATACTGGGAGTGACCACTCTCAGTCCCAGGAAGCCTCCAAAAGGGGAGTTAACAACTACAGGCTCCACGCCGACCACAGGTCTCCTGAGGCTACAGGACACCTGAAGGTCAATTTGCAAAGCCACACAGGCAAGCACCAATGGGCTGTTTAAGCATCGGCCTCAATTAATAGAAATAACTCTTTTAATTTAATTTAATCCCATTGAACAAACTTCAATAGGGCATTTACAGAGTTCAAAACACTACGTTATATATAATATTGGTGAACAAAAGAAAAAAAAAGAGACATATCCCTACCCTTAAAACAAAAATTTCTGAATTTAACCAGGAAGCCCCAATTAATGGTTATTTATCCAATAAACATTGGCTAAACTCTAACTGTATACATGGCACTGTTCCAGCTCTGGGAAGTTCAGCAGTGAATGCAAATGACAAAAGTCCCTACCCCTATGCAACATTCATATTGGAGAAGCAAAGTAAGTGATGGCTCAGTTCTGGGTGTGAATCCTGGCTCTCTCACCTGCTAGATGAGGAACTCACTTCTGAGTCTCTCTGTGGTTCAGCTTTCTTCCTTTGACACTGAGATGACAACAGAGTGTGGTGATCCTATAGTAAGAGTTGCCAGCGTCAGCATCATCAATTGTCTCCTTGTCAGTGAGCTCTCCATTCCCTCTCACCCTAAGTTCCATGCCAACAATTCTCCTTCTCAACTCCATTCTTCCCTGGAATTCTGAACAACAGACTAAGGAAGCTGGGCCCAGGAGTTTTGGTTACTTGCATATCGACTGTGTAAAAGACTGTGCTGGATGTTGTGCTCACCAGAAGCAGAACTGATGTGTCCCTGAGACACAAGATGCTTATTAGAGAAAGAGAGCAACATGAAGAAGGGCAAGAAGTTGAACCCAGGCCCAGGAAATTCTCCACCAAGCCTCAGGATGCTCTGAAGCTAGAATAGCCCATAAGAATGTCCCTTGTTTGCCTGAAATGGCTTCTTCTTCTTATTATTATTTTGGTTCCTTGCTATAATTTGCTAGGCAACCTGGAGGATCTGACCTGGCTTCTCTCTGTCTACTACAGATCAAGTGAGATCTGAATAAGAAAAAACATAATCCTTAGTGATAAAAAACAACTCAGTGTTGGTGAGAGGAGCTTAAGTGGATCACAATAAAGGAGAATGAGCTCCAGAGAAGAGTTACTAAGCGTTGTCAAAGTTCAGGTGGTAGAAAGGGTACTTGTGGCTGAGCACACCAAACAACAACATTTACCTCTGAAGGCTAAGAAAACATTGAAAGGTGGATTGAGCAGAAAATTAATAAACCTTGTCTGATCAGTGCATCAGGAGTCCTCAGTCACTGAATATTCTCTTCAATTTAACTGGTATGAGAATACCTTACAGTTTCTATCAATGTAATTTAATGTGTAATCTATAAATTAAGATGGTCTGCAACTTGTTGCAAGCACTTAATTGGATAAGTATAGAGGAAGCATTCAGAAAAAAATTTAAGCAATTTATATAGTGATTTTCTGTTAGTTCTAAATAAAATATTATGGCTTGTATTTAGTACATCTAGATTTTCTACTTCTTTTATCTGGTAATACATTTTGATTGTATCTTGCAGAAGGGTTTATGGTGAACTAAACTTTTGGGTTGTTTGTTTGCTTGTTTGTTTGTTTTAAATATGCATTTTCCTTCACCATTAGCTGTTGAAGAAGTGCTGGTTAACATTGAATTTGACTTTATTATTAAAAAATATATTTGTTCAATTTTTGGGAAAAAGTCTCCTGAAATCTGAATCTCTATTATGCTTGTGATTATTAATTTAGAAATAAAAGTGTATCTAATTTAAAGAATGCAGACCTAAAATTGTCTAAATGGAGAATTATTTTATAAAAGTCCAATTATCTACTAAGTTTCATTTACTTTTAAGAGAAACTGACATACAAGTGACAGCAAGGAAGTGAAATATGACCAAATATGAGTATAAAACGTGCTCACATAGATGGCATGGACAGAGAATTTTCTGATGTGAATATTTCTCTAAATAAGTTATCAAGCACACACACAGAAATATCATGATGTTAAAAAAAAATTTTAAATAAGCCCCAAGTTAGAGAAGAACAGCAGTGAAGAATTAACAGACTAAAGTACCCTGAGCTGAGAGTTGCTCTTTCAACTGAGCATGACTCAAACTATTTACAGTAGCCCCCTCTGCAACTGAGAACTGCTTCTCTTCCTTTGTGGCAGCCCCCCCCCCAGCCATCATAAATCATTATTATTTACTTTAATGTGGGCTAAGAAAAGGAAGGAACTGAAAAATCATAGAGGTATTGAATTAAATCCAATGTCCACTCGACATTAAATAAGACAGTAGAAACGCACGAGAAGAAAAAGGTCCGAGATTTTTAAAAGAACCTATCTGCATGGGTAATGTAACAATTAAAAAAAACTCTTCCTTATAATCTTTAAGTAAAACCTTTTTAAACCATGATTATTAAAACAAGATTCTTTTCACATTACGAAGTCTGAAGGTGGACACTTTAAAGAAACCCTAATGTAAGCATATCGGATTTTACTAAATCAATGCATCATTTGTTCTGCAAGATTTCTACCTGTTTGAAAGGGAAACCACCAGAGGGGTGGGTTTTTAGCATTGCTGCTTTGTTTTGTTTCTAAGCAAACAGTGGCATCAAAATAAAGGCTTGCCTGCTTGTTTGTTTGTTTGTTTATTTACTTATTCTTGTGGTTGAACCCCACCTCGAGACAGCAACTGGAGGAATTCAAGAATTTGGGCTCCAGCTGTGTTCAGACTCCACCAGCCTCCATAGACAGGTCTCATCCTCATGGTCTCAGAATCACTGCCAGACCTCTGAGCATTTCATCTGAGTTCCCATGTTGAAAGCTAACAAGGGACAGAAAGAAATTTCATTCCAATTGAATTAGTTTTTTTTTTTTTTTTTTTAACTTTAATCAGAAAAACACTCTTTTTCCTGGAAGCTCTACCAAGAGGGCTTGTGTCTGTGTCTAACTGTCAGCACTATCCAATAGCCCTCCTGAAACCTGGGGAAATTCAGGAGCTGGGCACACCGCTGCTCCAAGCAAGCCCAGGTGCTGTCAAGATGAGAGGACGGGGACACTGGGGGGGTCGGGTGCAGAGCAGGCTGGCGGCAACCCTCCAGGCCACACTTCCATTGAGAAGACTCGAGGTCTGAAACGTCAGGAGGACGAAGGAGGAGGCCGGGGAGCACAGGCAGACCTGCGTGGGTCCCAACGCCTGTGCAGCACGTCTCCAGAACACAGCTGCTCGGCAGGGATCAGAGACAGCCAGGAAACCACCCTGAAACACAGCCATCTCGCAACAGACCTATGAGATTTAGACAGGGAGAGTCCCTGGGTTCAGCTCATAAAGGAAAAGGAAATCGAGGTCTTCGGGGCTGTGTACTCCATTGAAGTGACAAACCAAAGAGGCTGTAAGTTGGCAAATGGACATCATTTTCTTGGCCTCTATGAGAAGGAGCGTCACTTGGGCTGCGATGGGAATACACTGTCTTCCAAGTCATCTGGTCTCTCTGACACTCTCACTGAGACCCCTTTCTCTAATCCCTGGATGTCGTTTTTCTTCCTGCCTCTCCTTTCCCTCGTCTCCTTGTGCAAATGCACACGGCCCTGTCCTCCACTCCCACCTCTCGTAGACCTTTTTCAATACATCCTCTCTCCTGGGAATTTTTCACAGTAATTTCTCTTCCCAGAGACCAAGAGAAAATGAAGAGAACATGCAAAAATGACCCTCTGTCCTAGCAGCAGGAAAGCTTTGTGTTGCTAGGAAACCAGTGGTAGGTACTAACCGTCCCTCACTAAATGAGGGCAGCTCCCAGCAGAATAATCCTTTTTGTGGGAAGAACCAAGACCAGGATTTCACTTCCTACCTCTAGCTGGCTCTGTCCACATGTATGCTTTTCTTCTCCAATAACAAGCCGCTGAAATGATTAAAAATGATTTTAGGAACATGGAATTGTGCCTCTAAGGAAGGTCAGGGGAGGTGTGTAGCATAATATGGAGCTACAAGGTTGAAAGATTTCCCACTCATCAGAGGTTTAGGTGACTGCTGAGAAAGAGGGAGAGAGACAGGCAGACAGACAGACAGACACACACAGACAGACACACACACACACACACAATGCACAGAGCGGATTCTATTCTGCATAGGAGCCAATCAGAAAAATCTTTAATTTAGATGTGGGTTAAATATAGGTTGAAAGACGTTGGCTGGGAGGTTTGACGCTCCATAGAGACAGACATGTAGCAGTCATTAAATCTGATGTGGTCTGTGTATAACGTGCTGCTTTGTCACTCAGAGGCACGTCTGTAAAGTTGATTTTCTCATAGTGTGTTCGTCACCCACATATGTTGCCAGGAGTGTACTTGTGTCTGGACTGGAGGGAAGTGACGTTAGAGGTCTAGAAGGACTGGACCACTGGGGCTGGGTTGTAGCTCAGCGGTAGAGGGCTTGCTTGCCACCAGGTTCCATCCTCAGCACCACATAAAAATAAATAAATAAACAAACAAAGAAATAAAGGTATTGTGTCCTCTACAACTAAGAAAATTTTGAAAAGAACTGATAATGTGTGGTGGTAAATCTGAAATAGTTACTGATGTTTAAGAAACAAAAGGATTGGGCCATTGAGAGAAAGCTTAGGGCCATGGAGATGAAGAGATGGTTCCCAAAGGAGTGAGTGTCTGCCAACTCATTGGAAGGATATTTGCATGATGGCTTTGTGCCAGGCTCTTCCTGCATGTTGGAACAAGCTCGGATCTCAAGTGCTCATATTTTGGTGGAAGATATAATCGATGAACAGCAAAGGTCAGCAAAATGGATGTGTTAGATGATTCCTGTGCTGCTGAGTACCAGCAAGACAGTGGGAGGCGAAAAGTTAGGCAGGTGCCTCCAGGGGATTTCAAACCAAGATCTGATGAAAGTGACGGTGCGCTGGAGCGCGGATGTCGGCGGGAAGACCACAGGGAACAGCAGGAGAAGGGCTCTACACAGGAGTGTCCTTGACATGAGCAAAACATAGGAAGGAGACCAGAGAGGCTGGAGCAGTGGGAAATGGAGATACGAATGGTGGGAATGTAGGCAGAAAGGTCAAAGGTCATGGGAGGGGTGGGTGGGAGAACAGGGAAGATTCTGGGGTGCAGGACCAGAGGGAGGTGCATTTGCAGAGAGAGATGAGGAAAAGAAGAGGCAGGAGAAAGGAATGACATAAAGGGACCAGGACTTTGGCTCTTCCTCTAAGAGAAAAGGTGTGGCCAAGAGAGCTACTGCCCACAGAACAACCACCCATTCTTCTACGTATCCCCGTCACCTTTGCAGCTGGGTTCATGCCGTGTGCCTAGCCACGCACAGTAGCCCGTGAGCAAAAGCAGTAGGTATCATTTCCAGGCCAACGCAATTTAAAAACACTATGCCTCCTCCTTATCTTTCTGTCCCACTGTCATCCTTTCAAATTCAAGTGTCCCAAGTGGAAATGGATAAAAGCCATCTGGCTTACATCAGACTTCACCTGAGTGGCAAATACAACTGTGCTGCCTCAAGCCACTAAGATTGTTAGGGTATGCATGTTTCAGCAGCAGAGCCTGACCTGCCTGACTAATACAGATGCAGAACAATCAGAAGAGTTTTGAGCAGTGGAGTGACATTAGACTCTCCAGCTTACCATGGGTAGTCTATCAGATGATGGTGTAGAGAGGGGCAAATGAAAACCGAGAGATCCCAAAGGAGTCTATTGTGCTGGTTCAGGTGGAAAACGAGGATGTTGGACAAAGGTTGTTACAGTGACAGTGGTGGTAGTATCAAATCCCATTTCTGATAAGGTTGCCATGAGACTAAGAGTCGGGTTGTGAGGGAGAGAAGACACACACAGAGGCTTTTGACCTGAGGAACTAACCCAGAAGGTTGGAGCTGCCATTGTCTCGGGAAATTCTGGCAGCAGGAGGAAGATCAGGAACCCAATTAGAAATTAGAGATACTAGTTACTCAATCAAAGTGAGGATACTGGGCAGCCAGGTGAACAGCAGGAGTGTGCATCTGGGACCCAAGAGATAGAATTGGGCTGGCATCTGGGACCCAAGAGATAGAATTGGGCTGGAGACATGAATTCAAGTCACCAGGACACAGATTACTTTAGTCACAAGGCTGGATACGGTTTTGAGGTTCCAAGTATGTAGAGGAGGAAAAAAGTAGACTGTGACTGTGGTGTCCAGTGAAAACAAAGATGCAGATTCCAAAAGTAACTCAAGGTCAGTTTAAGCTGATAAACTTAACCTAAGAAAGGCAGACAAATGCTGAGCAGAAGAATACCTTGGCAAATCCTCTTCAATATTCTGAACTTGAGAAGCAGGTGGCAATGAACTCAGAGCAACAGGTTTGCACCTGTGGTTCAGGACTGGCCTAGAACAAGGTGAGGCAGAGATGCTTACTTGGGCTGAACATGACTGTGGAGGGAAGAATTCAAGTGGCTTTCTGCACACAGAGAGCGGTCATTAGCAACTGGGAGAGAAGGCATTGATATGAATGGCATGATCCCTTACAAGGAGCCATCTTGGCCCCGGAGCCGGCATTACCAGTCACCTTGCCACCTGCTGGCCACAAGCTATGAATGAGAAGCTCGGCAGGCTCCCCTCCAGAGGGGAACGGGTGATGTCTTCACTCTGATTTGATTCTACTTGCAAATGGACTCGAACCCATTTTCTTCTGGGGAGAGACCCAAATAGCCATTACACTAAATAACATGGACACCTGAATGTCTGTGTGTTTTTAGGATAAACCAACTCCTGTAGCCAACCACCTTATTACCTGAGGGGCAGAATGCAAGAGGATTCATTTCCTAATCCTATTGTGTTCCAACGGGGTATGTAATGAGTGGCCTTCCAGGTAATGATCCTGATACTTCACTCCATCATTTTCTGGGGTCTCAGAGCTTTTCAGAAGAACTTCTGCATCCAGGCAGGGATGAGAGAAAAGAGCATGGAAAAAGTCACAGGAGATTCTGAGTTGTTAGACCTAGAAGTGGCATTCATGGCTTCCATCCTATTCCATGGGCCTAACCTCAGTCCGTGGTCTCCTCTAACTTCAGGGGGACTGAAAGTGGCCGTCCAGCCATGCACAGGAAGAAGAGAAAAGGGCGTGGTGGGTGTTTCACCAGTCTCTGTCCTGAGTGAGCATCTGCAGTCTCACCCAGATTTGGGTGGATTTGTGGATCTGAACTCAAACCCCCTCTGGTGACAAAACAGACCGAGTAACAAGACTCCACCAGCCCGAGGTTATCCATTTCCATCTCCACCAAGCAGAAAACTGAGGTGAGTTCTCTTTAGAATACCATCTTGGAACCCACTCAGAACTTTTATCCCCTATTTATTCTTACATGATTGAACAAAGTTATTGCCATCAATGACCAGACCTAGTTCTGAAGAGGAATAAGAAATGATCTCTTCTGCAGTGAACTCGTAGTTAACTGGAGGAAAAAATATGGGACAATATTTCATATATCAGAGGAAGGTGTGAAAATTAACTCCAATCCACATGGCAAAGTTTAGGGCAGGGACCTGAAAGAAAACATCAAAAAGGAGGTGATTAAAATGAAATTCAACAAACAAGAGAGAATTTTATGGGTAGAAAAGGAAAGGAAGAGAACTACACAATGAAGTACAAGCCTTCAGAGTTGAGCTCCAAAGGGGACAGATGAAGGACAGGACAGCGTGAGCCTGGGGGAGGTCTGAGGTGCCTGATGAAGGAATTCAGACACTGTCCCATGAGCCTAGAAGGGTCGAGGGGTCAAGCAAGAGAAGCAAGATTCAGTTCATGCCTTATAAAGGCCACTTAGGCAAAGAGAGACCACAGAGAGAAGAGAAGCTGGGAGGAACAGGCCACAGGAGAGCTGTTGGGAAAACATTGCAATCCCATGCAGAAGGACGGATGGAGAGAGGGTCGGCTGAATGAGCTCTCTACCTGGAACACAAATTCCATAGGCCTCAGATACTTGGGAGGACAGGAGGGGCCGGGAGCTAAAGCCAGCTTAAAACTTGAAACCCCTCCCTACCTTTGTATCCCTAATCCTTGGCCAGGAGCCTGGAACATTGCAAGTGTGGCTTTGTTCTCCCTGCCCAGGGGAAGTGGTTTCAGAAGGATTGAGAAGGTTTTTAGATATAAAACAAACTCCTTTCTCAAAAGCTTTCTAATCCTAGAAATTTGTTGAGTAAGAATTAAAAACCTTTACAGCACACTTGGTTGTTGAGGCTGCGGGGAGATGGACACTCCTACACACCACCAGTGGGAGGGCCCAAGGGTACAAAGAGTGGGGGCTGAATTGGCAATATATATATATTCAGATGACAAATGTGTACACTCTTGGGCCCTGTAGTCCCATTTCCGGGGAAATTTCCTACAGATAAATTGGCTCATGCTCAAAATTCCTTATAAAAGTATTTTTCTTTGCATCTTTTTTTTTTAAACAAATTACAAAAACTCCAACGTCCCTAAATAGAAAACTGAGTGAATAATTCAGTATAGCCACAAAATGGAATTCTTTAGAGATATGAAAACAAAAAAGAATGAATATATTATCCATGGATCGATGAAGATCTTCAACATGTGTAAAGAAGGTAGTCACAGGCGGACAGTAGATAACATGCTACCTTTGGAGTCAAAGAGGGTCTCAGAATTCGTATTTGTTTTTACTTATTCTTTTCTAAAAATTCCCCAATGATATTTTTAGAAGATTTTTAAACTCTAGGAGTGTGTTGCCTAATCCAAAAATCAAATTAGCATACTCTTCCTTTCCACAGTTATTTGAAACGTAAAGAACTTGCCCACTATCCTCCTTGTTCCCTGTCCCTTAGTCCCAGGTATCACCCTGATTTAAATTTTCACCACGACATTCATAACAGCAGAGCCTTTCATAAAACCAGTCTTTGAGAAGCAGAAGCGAAGGCAGGAGAGATCAGATATGACAAGTCCTGAGAATTCGAAAACCTACAGAGGCGAGATAAGAGAATTTCACATTCGAACAAGAAAAGTGGGGGAGGCAGTAGGCACTGTGGGGAGACCCACCAACTTCATGATAGTCCTCCATCTTTAGAATAATGCATAATTTGCGGGCTATTTATCACAAAGATACCATTTCTTTGGGGCCTTTGCATGATCCACATGGCCATTAGTTAATCAGAAGTATAGGCAGAGTTTTCTGGAAGTGAAATATTAATAAACCTGAGGTTTGTGGTTCCTTGAAATTTTCCTCTAGGTGTTTCATAAAAATTGGATTACTCTTAAAAGGTAAAGTAAATTTGCCTGAATGTTCTGGCAATTTACCAACCTATGGGGACTTCATTGGGAGAATTTTGATAGATATATCTATTTTAAGCTTGGCAATTGGCCAATGTCTGTAGCCTCAAGACAATTAACTAGTGCTGCCCAACCAGCACTTTTTCTACAGGAAACCTTGACCCAGGATAGCAACAGACTCTTTGTATGACCCATTTTTACACCACGGACAGTCTCAAAGATTCCTCCATGATCCTAGAAAAATATTCTAAAGTTGCCCTTGTCATAACCATGGAGAGATTCTACATCAGCACCTCAAAATATGCTGATTGCCCCTGAAAGTTGAGTTGTTTTCTTTGTTTACCAACAAGACTTTGTAAGTAACCGGGTGGCATCCAACCAGACAGTAAGTGAAGTGGATCAGTCAGCTCTGCGTCACTGTGACCAAAATACCTGACAAGAGCCATGAAGAACAGGGAAAGAGATCTCAGCCCATAAACTCCATTGCTCTAGGCCCAATGTGAGGCAGAACATCATGTCCAAAGGGCAGGACCTGATGGTGACCAGGAGTCAGAGAAAGAGGGACGTGGAGACGGGGCCCCAGGGAAGAACAACCCGACCAGGGCAGGCTCCCAGTGACACCCCTCCTCCGCCACACCCCACCTACCCGGGGTTACCACCCCGTCTATATCCATTCAAACTAGGATGGACTGGTTAAGTCTCAGCTCTACTAACCTGATTATCTCATCTCTGAATATTCCTGCCTGTTTGAATGGCAAAGCCTGACTTTTCCATACAACTGGCGTCCATTCTGAAATTACAAAGGGAACTTCCGCCATTTCACCTCCAGCATACATTCCTGTCAACAGGACCTGTTGTCATGTCCATTTCCCTCCCCTAGACACCACTCCGACATTTCTCATGTGTTTCTGGAAGATACATTTGCCACCTCACAGACTGGTGGAACCTGGTGTTATCTGTCCTTCACACACAGCCTCAGACCCCAAGGACAGAGACTCAGTGAATGTCACTTCCACAGATGGCCTGGAGAAACCCACGGGCCTCAACTCCTGCCTGGACTCATGAGGTATGGGAGGGTTTGAAGCCACTACCCCGGCTTCTGTGTCAAAGTCTCCTACTCACCATCTGTCCACTTCAGCCTTTACTACTAATCAGACAAAACTGTGCATCTCAGGAGCAGAGAGTGATTTTTCTTGATTTTATTATTATTCTTTACTAAGAGAAATTCAACTCCATGGGAAGAGAAAGAGAGCTTCCAGTTTGTTCCAGAGACAATGTCTCCAGGCAACATTCTCAAGCTGAGAACTATTGTGTAGCTTTAATTTCTCCAGGAAGATTGACTCACATTCGTTCATTCGTTCATCATAGGTAGCATCATTGTTCACTCTATATTATAACAAGCATTATACTCCAGCCAGTCTGGTCCACTGGATGGCAATTTTCTCAAAGAGACGAACTTTACTCATCTGAAATCATCACAGCCTCCGCACGGCCAAACATTTGGCAAGCAATGGTTCTCATAAAATATCTGCACGTATTTCCAGGCATATGCATCAGGATCATTCCTCTGGTATCATTTAGAGCTGCAAAAGACCTGGGAGAAGACCAAGCCTTAGGGAATCCCTCTAGTTCTGATTCAGGTATTTCTAGTTCTGTTATAAATATGGATCTTACTCTCCAATATTTCTGGGGCTTTATGTGTGATTACATTTTTATTTGTCACTTTTTTTTATCATATAGTTGCTCATACTAGGGGCTATTTGACCCTGTTTCAAAAGTGAAAGTTCTTGGGTTGAAAACCATCTTTATCTGTTAGTCTACTTGGTGGAGAAAGCAAAGTTGAAATTTCTTGCCTTCACTTCACACTGCTGCAGCTGCTCCTGTGGTTTTTGGTCTTATCAATGAATTAGAAACCATCACAGCCTCCGCCCAGCCAAACAAGGTCAAACTGTGGTTGGGGCTCAGAAAATGATACCCCAAAAGCGTGCTACCTTGGCATGCTGAGTACTTGGCACCGAAGGTCACTGAGAGACTCTCAGAAGCAAAGTCGCTGTCTGGTCTTCTCCCATCCTCCCGTCCCCACCCATCTTTCTCCTCCAAAGCAACTCATAGAAACCGGAACTCCTCTTCCTCCATGTGAGTCAGAGAAACCAGAAACATCACTCTAGACTTCCCTGGCCTTTCTCCTTTGTCTGACAGTGAATTACAAACCCTCATTCCAGGAGCAAGCTGTCCTATGCCAGGGAGGGAGAAACACTGCACATCAGGGCGATGAAGATTCCAGACAAGACAGACCTTCCTAGGTTTTCCTTTCCTGCCTCTTACCATTGGGTAGTCCCTTGTTGTTCAATACCATTTGTACATAGTTGCTTATTCTTCCTCAAATCTAAACACCAAAAGGGAGACCTCTCCCTGGGCCTTTGGGTTTCCATTTCTCAAGACTTCAGTGTTGGGTGAACCTTTGATGGTGTCACTCTGTCGTGCTTTTATTAACCTGCCTTGGGTCCTCAGGGTGTCAGCTGTGACCCTGACAGAAAGGGAGAAATGTATCGCACTTTTCTGCTAGTCCACCATAAAGTTGGTTTAAAAAAAAAAATTGTTGAAGGTAGGAAATGACCCCAAGGAAATGACCAGCAAAAAGCTGGAGAGCGAGCACCAAAGAGACCACTCGTTCCTTCCCTCAGCAGGTCATTGCTGAGCCTGACAATGGCAGGAACTGTTCCTGCAGAATCTACTCCTTCCTCTGTGGAACCTTCTATCAGACAAGAGGGACTGGGGTTCATAAAATATGAAACTTCTTTAGACACAGAAGAAATGCTTTTATCTAGCTGCTGCCTGACAGTTGGAAGGAGGAAGCACCATGTTCTGTTAACTCTGGAAATGTCCTGGCCGATGCTCATAGTCTGCTGAGCACTTTTTGCTGGAAGCCTTAGCTCCTCTGTTCCCATAATACGCTTTCCAAGACTCAGGTATGTCTGTTCTCAAGCAAACCATGGATAGCGGTTGTACAATTTATTGTAATTCAATGACTTAGATCTACATTTTACAAATCTATGAAATGTGACTGTAAAAAGAGTTATTTCTATGAAAACCATGTGAATGTTATTGAAAGATGTGACTGAGACATGCTACTAAAAAGGCCATTAAATTCAGGACAAGACAACTGTAAAAGACTGGTGGTGGTGGGGGGACATGAAATATAAAGGATTCTGCTTTCAGATTGCCTCCCAATGTCTTTTAGTTCTCTTTACTAAAAAAATGGAAAATGTGCTACAGACACAACAAAAGATGACAGAAGATTCTGGTCAGCGGACCCAGAACTCCAGCAAAAGACCTCATTCTACACCACAGATTGCAGAATAGATGTTTTAACTTAAAAATGTTGATATGTTTTGTTTTCTCCTAATTCACTGCTTTAAAATACTTAATTTAGCCAACTGCTGGTCTGGGCTATTCAGATGAGATTGTCTCCTCTGCGCATAGCTGCTTAGAGCACATGTCCCTGGGATTCGACTGGTTATGGTTCTTCTCCAGGCAATCGCTGAGCTTGCTTGCAGACATGTAAGTAACTGGCGACAAAATAGAATCATGTTTTTTTTTTTTTTTTTGTAAAGGAAGGTATAAATGACAGTGTGCAATTCGTTATTTTTTCATTAATAACTATTAAGAATTTATCAGAAATATCAATGTCATGCTGGTGCAGCTGGTAGTTATTTAACTATACCTGTGGTACCTGCCCCAGTGGAAACGAGCAGAGAGAAGGGAGCCCCATCCTAGGTCTCACACTGGCCAGCGTGTTCTGCAAGGCTCCCTGGAGGGGGCACTGTCCAATAGTGGCTTTGAAGGTGCAGGGAGCCTCTAGTTTCCTGTGGAGAAGCTGGGGGCTGGGAAAGGGCAGCTCAGGTGGAAACAAGAGCATTGCTAAGGTCCTGCCTGCGGCAGGAAGAATCTGGCTCCTGAAACTGAGTAGTACAATGAACAGGAGCAGAGGGTGAGTCTTGGAGAGGCGAAGATGGGGAGATGGATGAGAGCGTTCCCAAGACCCCTGCGAAGGGCCCTGGGGGTGAGAGAGCAGAAGAGGGCTCTGCTCCTTGATTTCTACAAGGTGGCAGCTGATTCACTTTCAACTGGTTTGGAACTCAGTGAAACCAAGGCCTAACGCCCTGCTTTCTCTCTTCTGTCACAAAAGAATTCAATGTGCCCCTATTTCCTGAACTAACAAAATATTCACATCACATCAGTCAGCTCTCCTTATATGCAGATTCCACATCCCTGGAATCAACCAACCAAGGAAAAAAATCCTTTAAAAACCCTAAAACCAATAGAAAATAATACAACAATTAAACAATACCAACAATTAAATCAACCCAACTACTTACATCATATTAGTTATTATGAGAAATGTAGTGATGATCTAATGTAGTGATGATCGTCTCCAGGAGGGTTTGTGGGGGTTAGATGGAAACACAGCGCCATATTACCTACAGGCCTTCAGCATCTGCCTCTGCAGATTTTGATATCCATGGGGGTCCTGGCACCAGGCCCCCACAGATGCCAAAGGATGGCTCCACATGCCAATGCAGCCACTGTGCCATGAGCTGTCCCTGTCTGTGGTTTTCACAGTGAATTCCAATCCCCCCTTCCCACCTACACTAATATCACCATTCTTTTCAGCTACTTCTGGTACTATCTGGGGGCTGCACAGCTTCTGCCTTCTCTAAAGACGTCTCCACTGCACTGCCCTCCCCTCGGCTCTCCACCCCCACCACTTCCTGGTCCTCCCACCATTCCACCAAAAGAAAAAAAAAATTGCTCAGGCCTCCAGCCAGGAAAAGTTGCTAAACCCTGTCCTGTGCAACTTCACAGCACATTTGCTTTAATACCAAAAGAGGATTCATCTTGGCCAATGAGAAGCAAATGAATATGCAGCGATTCGCCACTTGCTGTAGAGCCCTGCCAACAGTCCCCGCTGCTGTGTTCTCTTCTGTTTTTATAATCAATTAAAAAGGTTCAGTTCGTTAGGGGCCTTTTTTTCCCCTCCCTCCTGAAAATGGAAAGGAGAAGCAAGTCGCTCTCAGAAAAGGCACACAGCTCTTCTGAGAACCGTCTAGCAGACAGAGCTGCTTACAGTAACACTTTATTTTAATGGTTCTTTAATGCAGAATTGACAATGGGATTCCCGCTGAAGCCCTCACAGCAGCCTGGGTCACACTAAATAAAAATGACGATGTTGCCAGAGATGGGCCAGAACTGAGATCTCGCTACCTCCGAGGCCTCCCCTGTGGAGGGAGAAGTAAGAGGGGACCCCTCCCTGTGCTTGGGGAATAAACCCTCTCTGCACCCTCTCATTCAGCTCTCCATTTCCTTATTTATATGAACATCCTTTACACATTTAGGGAATTATTCTTCGGCAGAGACTCCATAGGTATCAACTTGCTGAGAATTGGATTGTTCTTCCCAGAAACCAAAGGGAGCCAAGCTGCTTTGAATGCTCACTTGTGGGTGAGCCAAGGAGACACAGCTCAGGACTAGCCGGCGTGACACGGTGCACACAAGTACCCAACAGCCACTCATCACCAGCAGCAGATTGAAGGTAATATTTTAAGAGGTTTTCAAGCTGCTGGGAAATTGTGGGCTTGAGAAATGTTCTTTAAACCTTTTGAAATTCAAATTCAATTTCAGCAAAGATGTTGAAATGGTAACCAGAGAAAGGAACAAAAGATTGACAGTTCACACATTCCCCACCGCCCCTCCTTGCCTGCTCTTGCTGGCCCCACCACGGGGCCCTTCACAGGGCCAGTCAGGTTGAATCGCTCAACCCCACTCAGAAGCCAGTATGGAAGGAAGTCACAGGGGCAGGGAGAGCTGGCATTAGGAACAGCCTGGCTGAGAGTCTGCTTCTGGGGGGAGGGGGAGGTGCCAGGCTGCTTGGTAGCCAAAGCCAAAAACAAATGTGGGTGATGTTAACACTGTTTTATTAAGAGAAGGAGGTGTGGGGAGCAGCCACCATGCAGTGTCGCAAAGAACAGTCCAGGCTCCCTGTTTCCTGGGGGTGACTCTTCTTACTGACCACCTCCCAGAGGAAGAATGGACATGCGGATG
This sequence comes from Urocitellus parryii, assembly GCF_045843805.1. Taxonomy (NCBI): domain Eukaryota; kingdom Metazoa; phylum Chordata; class Mammalia; order Rodentia; family Sciuridae; genus Urocitellus; species Urocitellus parryii. The sequence continues at coordinate 268,552,561 of NC_135531.1, forward strand.
CTGAGGATCCCAGGAAACAGCAAGGAAGCAAGTGTGGGCAGGCGGCACCTGGAGAAAGTCACAAGGTGAAAAATGTCCATTTAGCCCGGATCAATAGAGAATAGGTAAAATGTCACGGCGCTCAAGTAAAAAGCAAAGAAAGTGGTCACCCTACATGGAAGCGGCAGTGTATTCCCTGGAACCACACAGAGCAGGGTTGATGGTCTTCCTCCACATTGAGTCGATTTGTTAAGTGGAGCTACTCATAGCAACCGGCTCAGAAGACTGCCTGTATTATATAGAACAATCACAGTCAAAGGCTTAACCCAGCGCCGTCATAGAGTAAATACTTTAAAAATGGAAGGAGTCATTATTTTGTGTGTGAAGGGCAGTCTGATAACCACTCCTTGCCAAGATCTTAGGTTTCTACCACCACTTCTAAATGCTTAGGTTTCCAAAGGCGCTTGCTCCCACCTGTGTGGGATGTTCTTGAACTTACCTGTTAGCATTCCCAGGCACCTGCAAGGAGCACAATGGATTCTGTATTTCCTAGCATTGATTTTTCCATTTCATTTATCATCCTCTAAATCCTTCTCAGGCTAGCTGCCACTCGATATTAGATGTTGATTGGAGAGCAAGTAGCTGCTCCGATAGACGAGTATTAGCCTAGGATAAGCAATGAGGCCATCTGTAATGACCGATGGCTCGTCTGGCTTTGAGTCTAGGCAGATGTGCAGTTCTAAGATAAGACAGAAACACACCAGATCGAGTCTCATCCCTTCTCTGATAAGCAGCATAGACAGCGAGGTCTGGAACTGATGGGGAAATATGGTACATCCTGGTGGAGGGGAAGGGGAAATGGGGGGACAGTCTTCAACGGTCATCTTTCTTGTTCCAGAAAGAGTTCTGCTTTGCACCCTGGGGTAACAATGCACCATCCAAACCTGCTTTGTCCCACATCCAACATGACTAAAATAAAGTCATACTCTCATTCCAACCTGCAAGAGGTAATCAACTACAACGATGAAGTCTTTAGCAACTGCGTAATTATTTACCATCTTTCTACAACTCAAGTCCTTTACAAACATACTAAGAAGACACCAACTAGAAGAGTTGACTCAAATAAACCCAAACATTTCACTGCTTTTAACTCCCTTCTTTGATTTGGCATCTAAAAAATCAATACTTGATGTCATCATGGGCCTGATAGAATCCTTCATTGAAGTCCTAACACATTCACAGGGTTGGGATTTCCTGCCCATGAGTGGCCCATTTATATCTTCTGGCATTAGTGGTGGTCACCACCGTTCTATTATCACAAACCATATTTTCTGAAGAACAAGCTGCAAAGGAAGAGGAGAAATGAGACCAATGTCCCATAGTTCAAGCAATGGAGATGTATGGGACAGTAGTCATCATTCACCCAGCAGATGCTCGGATCTCCTTTGTGAAGAATTGAGGAGGTAAAGGTCCTGGACCCCACCTGCAGGAAGGGTTCTTCACACAGAACTATGAGGAGTGGAGATCCAGATCACACTCCTCCCTATAAACCAAGCTCTGAGCAACGGGAGCTGTTTACCTCTCCAGTGGATCCTCTCTGCTCCCTCCCTCCCAGCCTCCCAGCACCTGCAGCAGACAGTCCAGGTGCAGTTACTATCATGCCCCCCTACCTCTTGCTCACACATGCCTTTCTTCCTGCTTAGAACAATCTCATCCCCACTTCCCCCTCAAGAACTTTCACCAATGCTTCCATTGTCATCTTCTTTCAAAATTCATCCCTGGCCTACAATTAAATGGGATTGTATCATTCATGTGTGAGTCTCTGGCAAATATGCAACCCCTATTTTAGCATCTATCATAAATACATTAGTAAAGACTGGTTGCAAGATGTAAAAATTAGCCTGAGAGAAGGTGTGTAAGATACAGTTGTGGAGTCACACTTCTTAATCCCAACCTGTGAGAAGTAAACAGATACAGAATGAAGGACAGACTGAAATCTGGCCATGGGAAAGGACGAAAACCAAGAATTGAAAGCCAACAGGATTTTTTCTTCATAGTCTTGCAAAATTCTGCATATCTACTTCCTTCCTGTCTTTAGAAACCAGATTTCTCTGCTTCCTAACCATATGTAAGAATGTGACAGGGCACAGCTTCAGCTGTACACAGATAACAAAGTATCCTTAAATGACACTTCCAAATTTTTTGCCATGGTCTAATTGGTTCCATTTAAGTTGGGCATCTAAAGAAGGGCCCATTTTAGAGAAGAGAGCAATAACTCTGGGATGAATCATTACCCAAAGATGCACAGTACAATAGTATTTGTAATTGCCTGGTGTATCTGTATTCCTCACCATCAGTAAGCTTTCTAAAAGTAGGTCAATCCAACCAAGCCTATTTTATCACCATTGTATCCTCTATGAAATGATGTCAGACACATAAAAATGCTCAATTTGTCAATTTGTAATATAGAAGAATGGCCTCTATAATTACCACCACATCAGTGACTGCTTCCTAGCTTTCACCCATTTTCTTTCTCCCACTTCTCTCTCCCCTTCACACACACACACACACACACACACACACACACACACACCAGTACCAACTAAATTGATTGGTGACCTTACTTATATTCCTCGCATATTTTTAGACTCTGCAAAATCTTCCCTTATCCTCTATAAGCACTCTCAGGGACTTTGCACTTTGTAAGTCTTCCCATGTAGACTAACGGTAAGAAATATAAATTATTTATATCGGACTGTGTTGCAGGCATGGTGATAGGCAAGTTACATACTTTATATCTAATCTCCATAGCACTCAATATTTTCCCTAGCTAAAGCTCAGAATTATCTGAATAATTTGTTCAAGATCACAACCAATAAATAACCCTGGTCCATCTGACCACAGAACCTGATCTTTCTACTTTCTAATCTTTCCACTCATGTACCTATTAGGCTTCAAGTTCCTCAAATCCAACAATCATAGTTAAGCTTATTTCTATCTCCTTATAATCTAGCATATTTCACATTTCATATGAGCATATTAACTATGCTCAATAAATATTTGTTGACCAACGAATGAATAAGTAGGTACACTCTACTTAGAGAAAAAGAATATATTCACCCTGAGTAAAATTTTCTCTATCCCAGCAATTTTATGTCAGCAAAACAATGAGATGAAGATAAATATCAATTCCAGATATATTGTAATCCTAAAATGTGGAAAGTAAAACAATAAAAACCTCTAGAAGTAACTAAAATGAAAAAGGCATTATGATATTTACAAGAACAAAGATTTCTGAAATAGTCAAAAGAGCTGTTAAAAGGGGGACAAAGATTGGTAACATATGCTGTGTTAATATCAAGAACTTGTGTGCATCAAATATCATCATTAAGAAAGCATAAAGGCACAGTACAGACTGAGGAATGATATTCATGATTCGTAACCAGAATATATAAAAACTATTTCCAAATCAATAATAAAAATAAAGATAGGTAAATAGAAAAATAGCCACGTATGAATACACACCCCAATAAAAGAACAAATGAGGAATAAACATCTTAAAGTATGCTCAAACCCAGGTGCTGTGATACATGCCTGTAATCCCAGTGGCACAGGAGAATAGCAAGTTCAAAGCCAGCCTCAGCAACTTAGAGACTTAAGCAACTTAGTGGGATTCTTCTCAAAATAAAAATAAAAATAAATAAATAAGGGTTGGGATGTGCCTCAGTGATTAGGCATCCCTGAGTTCAATTTCCAGTACGAAGGAAGGAAGGAAGGAAGGAAGGAAGGAAGGAAGGAAGGAAGGAAGGAAGATAGGTTGGTTCAACATGATTAAGGTCATAGCTTTGATAAAGCTGAATTTTCTAAAACTGACAACCAACATGGGAAAGTGTGTGAAAAAATTGGAACTATCAAGTCCTCTTGGTGGCAACGTAGACTTGCACAATCATTTAGTGAAACTCTGACAGGATCTACTAAAGCGGAACCTCCATGTGACCCATGACCAGACTGTCCACACTATTCCAACTGATACACATACGAACGTACACCAAAATGCATATTCAAGAATGTTCACAGTGGCAATTTTCACAGTGCCCCATGGCTGAATCCAAAATCAGCAATAGAATGGATAAATACTCTGTGTTACAATTACATAACTTGTCTCAGTTCATATCCTCCAATAAGCAAATGATTGAAAAAATTAGGAGTGAAAGATATTTATTGAGAGTAAAGCCTGTGGAATAAATGGCACAGGGTTTGGCAGGATGGGGCTTCAAAAACCAATGGCAATCTGACATTTGTGAAAGAGGGAGAGGGAATGAGGTTGGGGTTGGGAGGAGCCTCAGTCCACATACGGTATGGCTCTTGAGTTTATCTCAGCTGGTCCAGCGGAAAGTCCAAGTGCAGCACTGTACACAGAGGAGTCCCACATGGAACAGAAGTACTCCAGCCTTTACTCTCTCCTGCTGTGATTGGCCACTGGCTGGACGCTGCCCACAGAACATGTCCTGGACTGAATGCTCCAGTGGATCCCAAAGCTCTGTACCTGGAGGCTGCCAGCTGACCACTCTGCTCCAGACTGCTCCTTCCATGGCTCCCTACAATGGAGCTCTGAAAAACCAAAATCAAAACAAACTGCTACAATGACCACATGGGAAAACCTTACAATCATAATATTGAGCAAAAGAGCCCAGGCCCAAAGCAGTGATTATTGCATGACTTCAGACATACAGAATTCAGAAATAGTCAAAAAATGATTTACGGTGGTAGGCCAAAGAATATGATTTTCCTTTGACCAGAATATAATGTGGGGCAGGGGAGGGGGACACCAGGTGGGTTTCTGTCACTTGCACATAGTGGCCTGGGTGATGGATAGATATGTACTATCTATACGGTGGATAAAGAGTAGATACGTACTTTGTAAAAATTCTTTGAGCTCTATGCTAAGATTTGTGCCTTTTATATTTTTATTTTGGGGTATCTGTATATGTATGCCATGTTATAGAAAAAAAGTTACTTTAAAAAAATTGGTAGGGTTAGATAAAGGTATTAACAGAAACAGATGCCATGTGAATACAGAGAACAAAAGCCTAAGGAAATAAAGGCTTTGTAAACTGTAGTGAAATATGAAGAGAATAAAATACATTTATTTTGACATAGAAGAAACTGATAAATTTACCAAAATATTTCTATTATTAAATTTTCATTATTCATGGGAAACAGGTAAAATGTTGCTGCTTTATTTGTATAAAAGTTTTTCCAATAGGCTAATAGCTATGATTTCTTATCTGAAAAAGCTTTCGCAGATCAACATTTCTATAACACATCACTTCTCTCCACTTCTTGCTGAACAATACCAATGAAAATAGGAAAACCACTATTATGATGTCCCTTCAACAAGAATTGCATTCTACTTTGCATAATAATTAATGTTTATGTTGTTTAAATATAATCTTTACAAAGTGCTTCTCCATATAAGATGTCCTTTTCCCTTGGTTAAGTCATATGTACTACTAGCGTTAAAATGGTAACCAAATGGGGAAAGAAAATCTATAGACCATGGGAATATAGACCACAGTTACAGCAAGTATTTTGAAATGACTTCAAATTTATTATGTTGATTATTAGAATATTTAATAAATAAATATCAGAACCTGCTGTGTGGTAGGTACTGTTTTAGGTGCTTTTCATTGCTGCATAAGTACATATAGGCTAAAAATAAATGAACACAATTGGAACCAGGGTGTGAAATTGGAAAAAACAAGACTGGAACGAGTAGAACTGAGTTTGGTCTTGCCTCTGCTACTTATTAGATCTCTGTGATGTTGAGCAAGTGACCGAGCATTCTGGCCTGCCTATTCCCAAGTTGTAAAGTGAGGAGGCAAATCATGTGACCTTTAAGTATATTCTGGAAGTTCTACATTCTTGATCTGGATCCCCCGTCTCAGCTTTGTGTCCCTGTGCAGTTTACCTCACCTTTCTTGTCTCTCTTTTCTCATTTCACCAAATGGTTGCGGCAGATACTTATGGAAGTCGTCCCACTTCTTCCTTCCTTAGCAGAAATTTAATTGTGTTCTTCATTGCGTCTTTCTTGAAGGAGTTTTTAAAAAAGGTGCTGCATTCCAGCTCTGGCTATGGTGGGCTAGTACTGTGTCAGGAACGGCGTCCCCCTCCTCTTGAATTTGCTGTAGATATGGGTGCCCCACATGCTGGTTAAAACCAGGGAGTGTGCTGGGAGCACCCAGGGAAGGATGGACTTTGCTCCTCTTGGCCTTGTCAGATCTGAATATGATGATGGATCTTCTGTAGTCATCCTGGGACCTGGAGAGAGGCCAGGATGAGCCTGAGGAGAGGACCAAGCGAGCTGGCAGAGTGTGGAAGATGAGCAGGTACTTGACACCAAGTACCTGGGAACTCGGTAGCATTCTAACCAAGGTTTGTACTGTGCCCAAAGCCTGCCCTCTGGACTTCTTAGTGAGACGATACATCTATATAATGTTATGAATGACCTACTATATATCTTATCTTTAAATTAACAGCATTTTGCTATACTGTCTAGAGCACAATCCAGAAAATAATGTGTGTGTGTGTGTATATACATATTATTACACACATATATACACAAAAATTGTGGTGAACTTCAACATTAAAAAGATTAAAGCAATGATCAGAGAAGCTAGGCTTCCTTTTAAAATTAACAATTTCCAAAGCTCTATTTAGGAATGTATCCCATCTGGCACTGCCTTCTCCCCCACATTCATCCCCTGGCTACTAAGAAAGCTGAGCAGCTACTCACTCAGCAGGTATTTCATAATCTGTTGTGTTTGGGACACTGGGAAAATAAACGTAAGCAAATGTCACTTCATTGCAGGAAATCAGAGTGCATATGCAGTAATAAAGAATAATTATTAGAAATAGCTAAGTAACAAAGGCCAACATCTCTACAAGATTATTTCAGAAAAAGTGGAGATTATTGTGGATTGGAAGGGCTAGTTATATCTACTAGCAGTTAACAGATCGCCAGAGGCATCATGACTCTCAAATAATGACTTCATATTCCTTCAGCCTGAGACATGTTGACATCCTTCCTACCGCACAAATAGTTATGAGTTTAGATCAAAGGTGACACTTTAGTTAAAGAGTGGAAATACATGGACAAGAGGATCCATGTCTGGGTAGGAAAACGTTCAAAGAAAAAAATGCAACAGTTCAATTTGAGATGGAGAACTGCGCCTCTCTAACTAGTCATCACCTGGTTGGGTAAAACCAGGCAAACAGTTAAAAGTAAGAATATCCCCCAATCAGCCATCAGATAAGGGAACTAGAGGTTTCCAATAAATCCACAGAGCAGTCTAAATAGAGAAATATGGCTTCTTTCCAACATGCTTATCTGCTAATTTTATGTGAAGCCAAAGCCTTCAGGCAGTGACTGAGGGTTAGATTATGAAAATGATCAGACCAGTAGATCATCTGTTGTGATAGGATGTGTTTCAGTGCCACAAAGATTACACAACAGACTGGTCCAACCTTCAGCAATACTCCCATCATCACCAAGTCTTACTTGCTCTTCAAGAGAAATGTGTGGTATTTTCTTATCTTTGCTTCTCTGTGGGAATGCGGAACTCCATTGGTTTATCCTTTTTTTGAAATAAAGAGCACTGCAATAAATGCTGAGCCACATAGAGGCATATCTGATCTACTGGACTCTTTCACTTTAGTTCCCCACAGAACTTGCCCGGTGCTGATGGGCACCAAGGTCCTTCCAAGTCCCACATTTCCACAGTCATTAGAATGTTGTGTTTTGAGGAGTATGATGCATACCATATATGATCTCTAGATATCATATATTTCTAAAAAGAAATTTAACATAGTTTCAGAATTACTAATACTTAATTTGATTTCATTGAAACTAAACCTATTTAAATCAAGTGATTGTCAAGTATTATTCCCCAGAGGTATTGTTTCCCAGAATGGTCTCTGAACCTTAGGGAGGTAAGTAATTTTAGCAGCTATATTGATAAGTATTCTTTATTTTATTGGTTATATATTTATTTTAATATATTTATTTGAATATATATATATATACACACACATACACAGAGAAAAAATGTAAATATATACACACAATACCTCTAGAATATTGAATTCATGATATAAACTTTTATTTTAGCAAATGTATTAAAGTTTTAAAGTGAGTCAATTTACACAAAAGCATTAAATAAGTGTGGTAGGCAGAATTATCAAATCCCCCCCACAATTCACACCTCTGGTGTGCATGACCTTAAAATTTCTCTTGGGTGTGGGAGGAAATTGGATGTGATGGGTCAATCATTTCCATGATTAAGTTTTATACACAAGAATGTCAGAGTAGACCAAGGGATTGGGGGTGGGGGGATGAATTTTTCCAACAACCTGAATGTGCTTGGAAGAGAAGAAGTCACTAGATGAGACACCTTGATTTCAGCCCTGTGAGGCCCTACACAGAGAATCTAGCTAAGCTGAAGTCCTCTAAATGTGTGGTGATTGGTTATAGGACAATAGAAAATGAGGAGAGTAGATAACAGAACAGCGTTATGGACCAAAGGCCCAAGGCAGAAAGCTTGTAATGCAAATAGCTGGAGTAGGAAAAACTCACCCAGCCCCAGAGGGTATCAAACCCCACAAACGCCTACACACAGAATGACCAAAGACGTGGCCTGTCTCGGCTCCTGTACTCAGTGCTGGCACAGGGTAATCAGAAGTCCGAACAGCATGGTCATGGCCAGCACCATTCAGGTCCCAGGAACATGCTTCTACCCTTTTCCCAGCCAGTGTCTGCTCTTAGTCTATTGGGGATGCTGTAACAAAATTCCATAAACTGGGTGACTTGGGAGCAATGCAACTTTATTTTTCAGAGTTCTAGAGGCTGAGAAGTCCAAGATCAAAGTGCCAGCAGATTTCTTCTGCTTCTTCATTGATGGCTGTCTTCTCACTGCAACATCGTAGCAGAAGGAGAAAATGAGCTTTCTGGATCTCTTTTATAAGGGCACTAATCCCATTGATGTGGGCTTCACCCCCATGACATGGTTCCCTCTCAAAGACTCCACTTCCTTACCTGGTGGGGATGGGCCTTAGGATTTTAACATGTAAATATGAGGAGGGGTGTGCACAATCAGACCACAGCAATTCCTTCAAACCAAACTGAGGGCTGCAAGGCTTTGTCCCTTGCTCCACCCCTGATATCAGAATGAGACAAGGGCATGCAAGGATTTGAGCAGGGGGAGGGGAGAAGCTTAAGAGATAAATCAAATAACTTGTAAAATTTTCTTCTCAGCGTGAATACAACAGCTTCTTGCATAAGGAAGTATAGTTTCCCAGTAGGGTGAAGAATCTTTCCTTGCTTCTCTTCAGGTTCCAATTTGTGGTTCTGTGGAGTACTAGGGAATTGATGGATAAGAAGGTACACAAAATAGCTGTGGAAATTTTTGCAATATTAAACAGCTCATTTTATTCTTAAATGTGTATGTACACACGCACACACACACAACACACCAATTCTTTACATTGGCAACTAATTGGACAATGGATGCTAAAATTGCAAATAGTTGTAATTTGGCAAAACATTGAATAAGGTTTAATTAAATATTTAAAATGTCAAGTGTTAAATAACACAATAGGGATTCAATAAACAAAAAGACTGGGGAAAACTTGATAGAACAGACAACGGGGTTTCTTCAACAAACAAATTGCAAGGAGGCAGAGAGAAAGAGATAGGGTAAGAAAGAAACAAGGGAAAACCGAAGATTAAACGAAACTAAAGGACATTTCCACAACTTGAATGTGTGATTTTTGTCATTGTTAATTGTATGTCAACCTGAATGGTTCTCAGTGTGACCAGTTGAAACATTTTTTCTGGGTCTGTCTGGGAGAGCATTTCAGAGTGAGATTAGCATTTGCATCTGTGGACACAGTAAAACAGATTTCCCTCTTCAGTGTGAGTGGGCATCCTCTAATCCACGGAGGTTCTGAATAGACCAAAAGACAAGAAGGACGAACTCACTCCTTCCTTTTGCTTTGCTGTGAGCTGGGACATGGGACATGGCATCTTCTCCTGTCTTCTGACAGGGATTTGCACCACTGGTGATCCCTGCTCCTCAGGCCTACAGTATTTTTGGATCTTCAGCTTGCAAATGGCAGATATGAGGCTTCTTAGCTTCCATATGTGAGGCAGTCCTCATTCTCTCTCTCTCTCTCTCTCTCTCTCTCTCTCTCTCTCTCTCTCTCTCTCTCTCTCTCTCCTCTTTCTTCTAACCACACTAATACAGAGCTTTATTTGGCTCTTGATTTTTCAAACCAATTGAATGTGCAGGTCTGCACGCGGGAGCACACACACACACACACATTTTAATGTAACATTGGAGACCATTAGGATAGTAGACATTCAGTGGATATTTGTTTATATCAGTAATGGTTGTCATGAGTTAGGGGTGATAATTATTGTGTGGTTGTGTTAAAGATATATACAGATATATATAACAGGGCTATCTGTTAAAGATATATACAGATGTATTTCCAGATCAAATTACACGATGGATAGGATTGGTTTCAAAAATAATGTAGGGGGCTAGAAACATGAGATAAATGAGATTGCTCCTGAACTGATCATTTGTTTAAGCTAGAAAATAGACATATGGAGGTTCATCATACCATTTTGTATACTTTCATATAGTTGAAATTCTCTATAAGAAGGATTTTTAAAGGAAAAAAAATTTAAGTAACATTAAAATTCAGTTTAACAATGTTATTTAAAAATTGCATATTTATTACAACTGAAGTTTCTTTTTAACCTTAGTAAATAATTTTGAGTAAACTAGAAGATAATACACTTTTAACTTTCTATTAAAAAAAATAAAGCATTACTTTCAATTGCAGAAAACATTTACTGGAGTATATATATTCGGTGGAAGTTTCTTCCAGGATTGTAAGCTTCACATACAAATATATTTTCTCCTTTAAGCCTTTAGATTCTAGAGAATGAGTGCAAATGGAAAGGACGATAGAAATGGAAACTCTTAGAGTGGCGTTCAGAAAAGAATCAAAGGTTGAAACTGTTTAAATTTTTGAACACTAAAAGCAGTTAAGGAAAGTAGATTTGTATTCAACATGTAAAATTCATGGGTGTTGTACAATTTACATAATTATTTATGAAAACAACAAAAATGAGCAAACTATCACTGTCCCTAAGCCCTCAATTTGAATTGGCAAACACCATCTACACTTTTTCACATTTGCTTCATGAACGTTGGTGATTTGCTAGACCAGATGATGAGTGTATGAGGCCCCAGTTTACCTTTTGCCCTGGTCCTCCCAGGAGGTGCTAAGAGAAGAGGGCAGCCAGGGACAGGCAATGCCAGCTGTCCTTGAGCATTCTGCTGTCCCTTTTAGAAAACAACAATCAAAAAAAGTTCAAAAAGTGTTTTATATAATAGGATTTCAGCAACTAAGAGAATTCTGTAACTTAATAATTTTTAAAAAACGGTCAAGTCTCATGGAAGGACATAGGACTTGATCCAAGAAGCATGCCATTGGGTGGGCTGGCAAAGGTCATTCCAGGCATAAGAAGAGAGAAAAGTGGAGACGGAAGAAAGAGGAGTCCAAAGAGTGTATAGGATTCTTTCTGATTCATGGAAACAGGCCCCATCAATCTTACCCCATGAGTGAAAAACTAAGCTGGATTAGTCTAGCCCTGCTAAGTACCTTGTTTAGGAACTGAAATATTACGGGTATGGCATGGCCAGCGGAGGAAATGAAATGGAAGCCTATAAACTACAAAGTGTATAGCGGAATGCAAATTCAGAGAACTAAGTGTAGTTTTATTTTGAGGCCGGACAGTAAAGGTGACTTAGGTAGACCCAAGGGCCAGGCCCTGTGTGCCTGTGTGCGGGCCTCCAGTGATCATTAACTTTTGTAGAAAAAAAAAATGCTACGCAGCCTCGAAAGTAAAAATGATTGAGGTATTTCTTGTAGCTATTTCTGTGTGTCATAAAAACAGCAGGATTTTTTTTAGAATGGGCTGATATTCTTTATCCCAGTCCTCCCTAAAGGGAATTAAAGAGCTGAGACCTGTAAGAATTTATTGGCCTGACGGGATGAAAACAGTACCAAAAGGAGCGCACACATTCCCTGTGACTCATTTGAGTCTCTATCTAAATGCAAAGCCTGGTCTTATTTTTTGAAACCGGCTTCTGGTAGACTGTTTAATAGTTAAGGGATTAGAAGAACAAGCCATTGATCTCTCACTTCTAAGGCTAGCAAAGAATTCCATATTACTACATCCAGACCTTGAGTTCTCCACCCACAGATTGTAACTGGAGGGGAGAAAGGAGGGTGTTTTGTTTCCTCTGTGATAATTGGAAAGCTGCATGGTATTTTTGGTAAGGAAAGAAGGAGAAAACATTACCTCCTAATGCAAACATTTCTTCCCGACGGACTGTGGAAGATGGGATGACACAAAGTTCTGTGAAGGATGAACTATCTTTTAAAGTTAAGCAGCACAATTTAATACACACTTATGGCGGGGGGCATTGTTTTTAGGCGGAACAGTTTTGGGTGAAAGATGAGGGACTTACAAAGAAGATGTTTCTGCTGCTCCATCAATGAAACCAAGCTGAATAAGTGTTTTATAGTGTTTTTCACACACAAAAAAAATTGTGATTAAAGGAATTATAGGGGGAGATCACCTGCTGCTAATGAAGCGGAGGTATGTTGATAATATAAAACAACTGAGCTTTAAAACAAATATACCAACCTCATACATCTCAGTGAGAGTTATCTCCCCCAGAGGGGTTAGCTGGGGAAGCTATAAGCTTAAACAAGGCTGCCGAAGTTCCTTTGAAGGTGTTCCGGCTGTCCCACTCAGCCCCCAGGGAGGGCAGTTCATTGTTGAGACTATCTTCATAAATAACAAAAAAGGCTCCAACACATGAACATAGATTTTTATTTTTTTAAAAATATAATCCAAAGACCAATGAAAGCAAGTCTGATGACTGAGGTAGATGATTAAGTTGAATAATACTGGTTTTATTTTAAAACACGTTGTCAGTTGACTGTAAGGTGACTTTCAAGCACCTTTAAAACTGGATCAGGAGAAAAATGTTTCCAAGAATTATGAAAGTGATTAGTTGAAATAAGAGGAAGGACTCACAGTCACACTGAAGAGAAAACTTACCGATCTCAGACTATTACAGAAACGCTTCACCCTTGAACAGTCTAATGTTCATGCAACCATTCTGAAGATGACAATACTGAACAGAATAGAAAATGTGCCTGTCTTTTGACCTCCCAATTTCACTTCAAGGAACTTGTCCTAAAGATTGGTGGAGAGGTAAACAAAGATACACATGTAAAACTGTTCTTTGCTGAATCGGTAAAAATTCTAAAAATATGCTAATTATTTAAGTTCAATGCACCTAAAGCTGCAGAGTAAAGAAGCACAGAAGAGTCATAAGCCCCTCTTGGGTGAATGCTCAGCCATCTCCAGCTTGAACTGTTTAATAAGTTGGGGTGAGAAAGTCCTCATTTTCATTTTTGCACAGGGCCCCAAGGAATTATGTAGCCAGCCCCACCACGGGCTGTAACCAAAGCGTAGAAAGACACGAAAAGAAATATCCAGGCTGCTCCATCTCTCTTACCTTTAATTTTCTTACTGCTTCCGACTAACCTAACGTAAATGAAGGCTCATGGGGAAAGAAAACAGAGTTTAGAGGGCTGGCCCTGGACAGGACAAAGCAGGAGACGGCAGGGCGGGGATCTGAGTGGCTGCAAGAAAATAACCAGCATATCCAAGGTAAGGGCCTGGGTGCCTACAGGTGTTCAAATGCATCAGGATTTGTAAAGTTATAGACCATGAAAGAGTGTGTGATTCCATTTACTCAAATACATGTGTGTCTACATTCATCTTCAACAGCCAGGCAGTGTACATACCAAGACGATTCCAAATAGTGGCTGGCAAGTAAGATTAGAGCCACTTTCTATACTTTTTGTTTAACTGTGTTTTCTGACATTTTGAATATTTTCATGAATTTATTTATACCTATATGTGCCTTCATATACACTATGCCTATTATAATAAATACAATGGCTTGTTTAATTTAAAAAATACACAAAGAAGTCTGGCTTGTTGGAGAACTTATTATATCTTATCTTTTCATCACTGGGGAAACCTAGAACAGGTCTTAGCTGCTAACCCAGTCTTATCAAGGGAGATGGCCTAGGTAAAAACTAGGGAAGCAGACCTGGGATGGGGTGACTGGGAGGATGCTGGAGGTGGCCTACGACACAGCTGCAGTACCTTGGTGGAGTCTGAAGCTTGACTCTATGTTGTGGTGAGGAAACCGAAGCCAAGGATGAAGGCCCTTCCTTCCACCACAGAGCAGGCTGAGGGAGTGACTGACGGACTGAGTGCCACAGTCCAGCCTGACTGTCACTTCCCGGATCCTTTCTCTCATGATGTCAGGCTGTCGCTCAGTTTGTTGCTTGAATTCGGGAAGCTTGCAAGTATCCCAGTCTCTCCATTGGCTGGTGCAGATCCAGGGGAAAAAATAAAGAGAATATCCTTTTTTAAAATGTTTAATACTACCATAAAAATAGGTGATTTACATATAATTGTTTATTTTTTTTAAAGAAAAACCACAGATGTTTGCTTGCTGAATAAATGATCACCTTAAAAGTTAATTTAGGCAGAAAGCTACTCCTTTCAGGAACTATGTATCAAGATGCTGAATTTGAAGTCAGCCACTCTCAGCTTTTTTAAGTGCTTGAATTTGTATACAGATATCTGAATAGGCCATGTTTTTGTAATGCTTCAAAAGCCCATTTAGGAGACAAGTACACCTGTCTTCTTCCTGTCAATTCTTTAAAAACATGTCCTGAAAAATGTTACGATACAGGAAGAAAATGGTACTTGAGACTAAATATTGATAAAACCATTTTAAAATGACTGATTGACATGAGCATCATTCTCTTTTAGCAAAGAAGCTGAAGACTTAAGAAAGAGAACTCCCACCATTCTCTGTGCGACCCTCTATTAGATGGAAACTTCTGCCAGTTCAGTAAAGGGATTCTTTGGAAGGGGCTGCTTTCGTTTTACATTTTTGCTTCCAGAAATACAATGCTGATCTATGTCTATCATTCTTTCAGAGAGAATCGTTAACCTGCCCTCCTCCCTTTTCATTAGTGCACATGTAAGCCTCACTGAGTGTGATCAGCTTCCCCTCAACCACAAGGCATGCACACAAACGCACCTCCCTGGGAGAAATGTTCCATTGGCCCTTCCTTATCACCTACACGCAGTCTGCTCCGCCAGGAGACTGTGACAAAGAGCCACAAACGTGACGCTTTCCTTGAAAGATATCAGTAAAATTTGACATTTTTACCCTGATTGAGAGGAGAAAAGGAAGGTTCTTGAAAAGATGTCAGATTATCTTCTTTTGTCCGAGGTTAAATGGATAATTAATTTGCATCTGTGCTTTCCTTCAACCATTGTACACCTGTCTAATAGAATAAATTTGAAACCGTGAAAAATGATTAGTTCCCTCATTTGGATTTTGCTGAATAAAATCTTTGAAAAGGTCTCTCTTTTAAAACTATTCCAAAATAATAAACACTAGGGCCTTGGTTCTGTCATGATCAGGTCTGGCTTGGGTTTAACCCATGAAGGCTGGAGTGCTACTTGCCAGCGAGGATCCTCTCAAGGTGCTCACTAGACCGTCGCGTGAGGCAGAGAAAGGGTCACAGGCCACCCAAGACAAGGAAGCTACAGGCACAAAGAGAAGCTGTTATCAACAGGACATCCAGAGAAGGCTTTGTACAAGGACTGTCTCATAAATCTTGAAGTAGCCTTTGAAATCGGGGTTTGATGTCAACAGATAGATGTGTCGGGGAGGGAAACACTGATTGTAAGATGAATAAAAGGAAATAAATGGTAATAGGTGACAAAAGTCTGTGGTCATGTTGTTGAAGCCTCTAAATGATATAAAACGTGTCTGAATTTGACCCTTTGGGCAGAGGAATACAGATGTTCTTAAATACAGAAACATGGCATGATGATAACTGAGTTTGAGAAAGAAAATTCCAAGAGCACTACGGAAGGCAGATCACAGGGAGACAGGCCCGTAGTCGGGCAGCCAGGGTGGACAACTTCAGTGGTTCAGATCAGAAAGGGAAAGGCCCCGGCTGTAGCAGCCAGAGTTGGGATGGACGGGCTGGAGCAGGTAGGAGCTGGGAGGAAAGTGGGCTCTGGGGAGCCTGGCGGTGATTCACAGGTGGCACGGGAAAAAGAAAAACAATACTAAGATTTTACTGATGACTTTGACATCATATCTTTAACAACATTAAGGAAGATAAGAGGAGTGGTTTTGAATAGGAGGTAATGTGCAAAGTTAGAAAAGTGAGGTTGGAGGATTAGCAGACACATCTGTGGAAAGCACCAACGGAATGATGCGTAGGTGACAAAAGTTCTACGGAGAGAATGGGACAGCAATAAGGATGTTGGTTGTAATAGAGAAATAAAATAGATTTCTAATATTCTCTGCAGCTTAATCATGTGAAATTCTTACCTTTACGGAATGGGAGATGGCTGAAGAGCATGAAAAGAATCCATTAGAAAAAAAAGCCAGAAAAATGCGGGACCTGAGGTCAAAGGAGGAGTTTCCTTTTCGTCCGTGTGTGAGGGCTCCAGGTATGAATGGAAGGTGGAAACGCGGAGACAATTCATGCAAAATGCATGTTTCAGAAGTCTAGGGTGAAATATGGATGAGGTGGTCAGTGGCTGGAGGGAGTAGCAGGTTCCAGGGAAAGTATTTGGTGGGTAGGTGTTTTAGAAAAGGAGAATTCCATAAAAAGGATGTCACTGAAGATGTAAAAGGGGATTGTGGGTGGCAGCCAGCTGCTAGGCCTTGCTCTGGAATGTGCCTGCATGAGGCAGAGTCACATTCTACCATGGGGTCATCGAGCCCTGAAGGGTCTCTTGAGCAAAAGCTTGTCCTGAGCCCCTCTCTGGCCTTTGCAAGGAAGTCTGTGGAGCTCAGCAAAGAACTTTAACCAGGCCAAAAATTTGCAATGAAGAAACAAAGGAGAGCAGGCGCCTTGCAGACTCCAAACCCGATGCTGGAGGGCTGAACAGGGCTGTTTCAGGTCCTAAGACCCTACAAAGATGGAAAGGGACAAAACCAAAGCCACACAGGGATCTTATTTCTAGAGGAAAGAGGCCATCAACAAAGGGGAGGCAGTCAGAGTTGCAAAGGCTCATGCCAGGCTTCAGGGGGCATTCGCTAGGAAATAGATGATTGACAGGTTTCTAGTAGTACTAAGAACACAGCTGCGACCAGAGAGCATCAATCTGCAGTGCAACCACTTATATATGAAAACTATATCTTGTGCACAAGTGTTGGCTCTCTAGCCAAGAGCTAATGCAGACGTGCAATATTGTGTCTCCAGTAGGGGTACTTAGAATTTTTTAGTCAACTCCACAGTCAGACACAATCTGAAATTGACCTCCCTCCTGATGCTGGCATATTTAGTGAGGGCTGCCTCCTTGCCTCTTCCCCAAGTCAGCATTTCTTGTTTGTTTTTAAAAACCGAAAAGAATTGATTTGTTTTTCTTGGCACTTCTGAAATCACCCCATTCACAAAGTTGTATTTAGGAGAAAAGGAAGGGGAGGAAAAGTGTTTTCTTCTTGAGCATGCTTCAATTTTTGGCAAGAAAAATAATCTTCTAGAGATCAATGCTTGGACACCTTGGGTGGAAGGTGACTGATGCTGTCTTTCCACGTGGTCCACATTGAACCAGTGGGAACATGCTGGCTCCGGGCCTTGGAAAGCACCTTCATTTGTCCTGACTCCGTGACAGCTGTCAAAAACCTACCTACCTCTGAGCCTCTACCCTCCTGTTGGATTTGGCTGACATCATGTTGCAGCGTAGCAAGCAGAGAGAGGCAGAGAAGCAGATGGTGATTTGAAAAGCATTTTTCCCTGGGGTCAGGGGGGAGATACGAAAAAAACAGCTTCTGTTCTCACCTAAATTAATCGACTAGGAAGCTCCCAACCTACTGTACCTAAAACAAATGAGTTGGAGGTGGGGATAGTTATTTGGTAGGGGCAGAATATTTTCAAGAATATGCTCCATCTCCATCTCTCTCTTTATGGAATGCTTAACAAGCATTTACCAGTGAACCTTCACTGCAGACCCCAAACGACAAGCATTCCTTTGTATTGATGGCCCATTAGGGAAGGACCATTGGTTCCAAGGACCAAGATATTTGTCTCCAAGCCACTGGTATTAAACACTGAGTCTCCAGCTAAAGAGGTCGTGGAGGTCAACAGCAAGGCTAATGCCTTTGATTCCAGTCCCAAGAAAGCATCTGATTTTCAGTTCTGCATTTTTAGTCTTCGTAATGCCAGCAACCACAATTTGTATTACAGGGCCCCAGCTCTGACCCCAATGTGCTCTTCTCATTCAACAGATCCTTCTGGCATCTAGTGAGGGCAGATATTATTCTGGTTTCCATGTGAGGCCATGAAACTGCACAAATATTAAATCACCAAGCCTAACAGTGGCAGTCGAGGACACAGCCCAGACCTCACACAAAATCAGGGCCAGAATTCAAAGCAGACGGCAACACCTCTTCTCCTCCTTGCGCTTTAAACCCGTTCTTGGGCATTGCATTTTTCAACCTTTGACCTAAGGGTCCCAATTTCTAAACAATAGTTATTACTATTACATTTTTATTGTTAAGATCATGGTGATAACGAGACGTTCCAGTGGTGTGCAGTATTTAATATCTTAGAGTTGATGCTTCCTTTAATTCTCACACACCCTGTGCACATGTGAATGCATGTGTAGTCTGCCAGTGCATTTCACATGTGTGACAGCTGGGATTGTGCCAGCAAGAACTTCCTGTGCGTCACCCTAGTGGGTTGGTTTAGAACAAGAAAACACTCGGGATTTTAAGTTAAGGAATATGAAGCACACCTTAGAAAGTGACAAGCGAGAAGCTGGCAACAGTCTTCTAATGTCCTTTGGACATACCGTGACTTCCTTTTATCTTATTTTCTCACAATGCAAAGGGAACAGCCCATCCCAGACCTTCTCTGTGGTCCACACAATTGGAGGAACAAGAGTCCCATCTCCTTTGACTGATCAATGAGTAATTCATGTGTTGTTTTGAATGAAAGCCTAGTTATATCAAAATAACACCCCAAACTTCCCCAAATATTCAAAGTGGTAAGAGCCTTCATAATGCACAGAGGTCTATTCGACCCACTCGGAGTCCCCTGTCAGCTGCACTGGGATTCTGTCCTAGTTCTGATGGTCCAATGGCTGAAGAGGGGGCAGGGCCTCCAAAATGATGTTTCATCATTTCTGGTATAAATATGATCTTGATGCTTAAATCATTTGCTTAATTGACAAATGGCTGTCACTTTTGCTTTTGGTGACTCTATAAACGAGAAGTCAATTTCATTGAAAAGGGGATTGCTAGGATCAGAACTTAATTCCATTGTAGTTGGGTAGAAGACAAGAAAGTACGGCCATTCTATGGAGATCCCAGAAAGGATATAGTGGGGACTGTTGTCCTTCATCCTGACATTAATAGTCAGTGAGGAGCAGAACATCGCCTCACTCCAGAGCCCACGTGTTTAAAAAAGATTTATATTTCTTGCCTCTTATGTACTCTCTACCCTCCATCAAGGAGTGACTAATGGCAGAAAGAGCTAATTGTGCTTTGAGAAGTTCCAGTCCATGAGGACAGTCCCCGGATCTCAGCCATGATAGTACAGTACTGTGCAAATGTCCCTGGGCTGGCCCCTGGAAAGCAGGGCTGGGCCCGCATTGCCTGGTACCAGCTGGGAAAGGTACTCAGCCTCTCAGCCCAGGTTCCCACATGGGTAACCAAACGTGGTGAGCCCCTAACAAATCGATGCCTTAAGGATCCTGTGAAATAAGTACTCGGTTAACCACACATTTCTCTACAGATATCAGGTGCCCTTTATTATCCCAGCAATCCCTCCAGGGTTATCACTATCTTTTCTCAGTAGTTCTTTCTCAATTGGACATTTTACTATAAAGAATAAGTGTCATCTTGATATCCTCAAATAATGGTGGGGTACTCAATAAATAGCAGTTGGTACTCCTCCCCTGTGAAGTTATGGAGGCAACGTGGTATAATGCAAAGGAAACCGAATTATGAAATGTAAGGCAGGGAGCCTTGATCTGACTATCCCCCTATAATTCAGATTTTTTTTCATCTATCACACAAAACAATACCCTGGATTTTGAGAGTGAAAATTTTAAAATGCAGGTGATGTTTTTTAAAACTTGGTATACCACATAAATGCAAATTTTTGCTGTTAAATCTTTTATGATGGTGAAATCTCTGTTCTCTGGTACAAACTGCATTAACAATGTGTTTATGATCCTTCTCACCAGTCTGATTGGAAGAAGCAACACACTGTCCATAATGAGCTCATCCATTTTTTTCCCTTTCTTCTGTCGTGACAGGTGTACTCTGGGTAAACGGCCTGCGAGCCTTTTGTCCTGCCTAGACAGTTTATAGGATGAAGAAATTTGAAAACCGCAAGATGGAAAGGTCAATTTCCCTCTCTTAGCTAAAAAAATAAAATAAAATAGCGGGAATTTTCCTTTTATACGGAATATAGACACAGGGTATCAATGAGGCCTTCTTCTTATATTTCTGTCCAGGCATCATATCATAACCCACCAGAGCAAGAATATACCCAAATACGCTTAATCAAAACTCAGAACGGCAAGGAAACAAAACCTTCAAACTTACTTCCATTAGAAACTAAACCCTATTCAAGGTCACACTGACAGCTTCATCAGAGCGGGATGGGGACCGGGGTCTCCATCTCCTGACTCCTTGTGGTACGTCCTCAGTGCAGCTGGACCATTGCACAACCTGTTCAGGTGCTGATTATGACAGTTTGTTCCATGAAAAGTGGAAATAGTGTGAAACAAGCAAACAAAAAGAACCTTTACTAGTAAAGAAAGTCACTTACTGGAGCTAGGAAGCAGGCTATTTTTTAATTCAAAAAAAAAAATGGTTTTTTGGCAATTGAATCATACCGCTTCTGAGCAAATCTCATTTCAGCTGATTTTCTTTTTGAAAACCAAGCCTCCGTCATCAAAAGCAAATGCTGGGAAGGGTTTGGAAACCAAACTTATTTATACAATAGATGCTCATCCAAGGAAACGGGCTCAGGGAAATTAGCATGTCTTGAATGGGGTTACTCCCGAAATGTCAATCAGTCATTACAGCCTTTGCTTCTCCGGTGGTATTCTCAAAATGGATTATTGTCCCTGAATTTTTAATAACAATTTAGTGGTTCAAAATACTGACAGTGATGTATGACAACATCTTACCAAAAAAAAAAAAAAAAGTGTTCTGGTCCTCGATATTACATAAACAGAATACAATTGTCTCCCTCTAGCCAGTGTCAGAATCCTTCCCAGAGAAGATAATGTTGAATCCATCTGCCAAGAGAAGGTCAAAAACACATAGGAAATAAATCATGATGGAGAATGGGCTAAAGGTTAAGGATCTAAAGGACAAACACATATTGGAAAGCACAAATCACCCCTCATAGCGTAATAATTGAAATATCCCCACTTCTGGACGGGTGAAGAGCTGGTTTCAATAGCTACACATATTCCCAGAAAAACTACAATGTTGAATGGAGCAACAAATGGAAAATGTCACTGGGAAAGATGTCAGAAACTTTTAGCTCCCTAGTGCTTTCACTATTTTGCATGGTGCCTCCAGAGTAGCTTTAAACCTGCATCTTCATAGTAGAGGAATCCAATAAATAAGCCAATAGGCCCCAGATATGGCATCCCAGTGTCATTCTAGAAATTTCTAGATAACTTAGTCATGACTGTTAGGGTGGCACACAGGACAAGAATTAGCCCACAAGAGGTGGATGTGGACCTTGAGTCCCAGAGGCCATGAAGGAATCTCAGAGCTCGGTGAGCTGCTGTACTGCCTTGTCCACTCAAAGAGTCTCAGCAGCCTGCAGTCATTGGACCGTGTGAAGTCAGCACCGTAAGTAGATCAATCAGCTCTGTTTCAATGCGCTCAGTCAAAAGGAGACGTGGGGAAGCCCACTGAGAGGGATTGCAGGAACATGGTGGGGCTAAGCCTCAATTAAGAAAGACAATCACCAAAGCCAATGTTTTCTCTCCGCTATATTCTGTAGCTCATTTTTGACGGAATTAATATCTATAAAACCCACATCTCCCAAAGGAAAGCTCTAGAAAAATAAAAATGTTAGTACAAAGAATGGGTAAAAAAATAAAAGGAGAAGAAGAAACCTTTGTGCACTCCAGCCATTGACCTGTAACTCCATGTTAGTCCTAATCACACGCCACCCGGAGCATAATTGATGTTTAGATACAACTTTCGTGGCTGAAGTGTGAAAGTGTTGAAGATGAGGCACTTTCCATTCATCTGCACACCAGGCTCAGATGTCCTGCTGTGCACGTGAGTTGTGCTCAGGCCACAACTGCTCATCTGCCAGCTATAAGCTTCAGGAACATCATTGCCAACACAGTCAGGCACATAGTAGCTGCTCCATAAATACTTAGAGAACAAATAAGCCAATGAGTCAAATGGATCCCCAGCCACTTTCCTTCAGTCCATTCAAATAATCCCTACTTACTAAGTTCAGTATATTTCCATAAACGGGGCACAATGGTGCACACTTGTAATCCGAGCAGCTCAGGAAGCTGAGGCAGGAGGATCACGAGTTCAAAGCCACCCTCAGCTACATACCGAGGCCCTAAGAAACTCAGTGAGACCCTGTTTCTAAATAAAATACAAGATAGGGCTGGGGATGTGGCTCAGTGGTTAAGCTCCCAAGTGTAATCTGTGGTACCAAAAATAATAATAATAATTTCAGTGAATTTTCATGAGGCCTGTCTCCAGTGGTCATCGCTTACAGGCCTTCTACACATACAGTTTCTTTATCACAGGTAAGAAAAAAACTCTCACTCTACCATGGAGTTAATTTTTCTCCATTTCTTCATTTTAAAGTCTTCATGCAAGCTAGTACTTGCTTATCTTAAGTAAATAAAATTCAGAGATATTTAACATAAAAAGCAAAATACTCTTTTTGTCCATACCCCCAACCAAATCTCTGGAACTGTCTATTTTACAAAGTGAGCAGATAAAATGTTAGAGTTTACATCTTAAATGTCCTCAAAGGCCATGTGTCGAAGGCTTGGTCAGTACTAGCCTGTGCCACTATTGGGAGGTGCTGTAACCTTTAGGAACTGGGCTCTAGTGACAGGAAGTTAAGTTTGGGGGAAATGTTCTTGAAGGGGACCCCATCCAGCCTCTCTCTCACCCCTCCCTTCCTTCCTGGCTACCTGCCATGAGGTGAACACCTCTGATCCACCATACTCTCCCCACCACGATGTTCTTCCTCACAGGCCCAAAGACAAGGGAGCCAGCTCATTGTGGACTGCAACCTTGAACTGTGAGCCAAAATGAACCTTTTCTTTTTTTCCCTTTTAAGTTGATTCTCTCAAGTATATTGTCACAATGACAGAAAGCCAATTAATATGCAAAATAAGATTCTATTGGGGCATAATTCCACTACAATGTGAATGTCATGAAAGACCCAGCCACTCTCTTGAGGGATAAAGGAGCAAGGCAGTGTTAAATTCCCACCCATTTAAAGTCCTAGCCAGAAAACAGATAGTAAATTCTCTACTGGACAGTCATGTGTTCACAACTGTCAATTCTCTGAGCAAAGAATTTTATAAGAGTCTCAGACTAACATAAAGTACAGTCAGAAAATCAATGTTAGTTACCAAAAGTACCCCTGTCTTGGGGGACCACAGGATCTGAAATGGCCCAATGCCACGGAAAGGTCTGTCCTTGCTGGAATCCCTAGCATCTCTGCCAGTCACACTGGCTCCGCCTGGTCCCCAGGAAGGGAACCTGGGCTAGGGCTCCCTCTCGGCCTAGCCAGCCTGGTCTTCTCAGCAGCTGTTCTGACCAAGGCAGCAATCAGAGCTCTCCCCGGCTCCCAGTCCTCCCCCAGCACCCAAGGCCCTCCAATACCTCCTGGGTGGGGCACATGCAGGGAGAAGGAAGAACCGATGGCATCTCCTCTCTTTGGTGTGACCGGTGACTTTGCTCTTACCCTTGGATCTCTCACCTGTCAACATCATGTCCCGGCAAAATTGTCCTGATGTCCTCTCCGAGCAGGACTCGGTTTTTCGTTCTGAGCTCATGAAAACTCAAGTGGTTCAGAGAGTTGCCTGCCAGGGGCCTCTCCCTCTCTGGAAAACAGCACTTCCCTCCTCCCTGGTGCTGCTGATTCTTGTCCTGAGATGCAGATGAAGCTCAGGTGCTAAAGAGCAATGACTCCTACAAATCACTTTGGGTTTCCACATTTTTATTATGAATTTGAAACTTACAATCCCTGTCTTTTTTTTTTCTTTTAAGTTGTTGGTGGTGAAGGGGGGTGTGTGTATGTGACAATCACTTCTCTTGAACTAGGGTTATGACCTTTATATGTTTGCATACTGCTGATCACACTGACCTTTAACTGGGTGCCCATAATCAATCAAATTCTAAAACACACAAATTCTCTTCTGGTCAGCAATACCTTCTTCTTGAGATTTCAGGGTATGACAGTGTCTGCGGATGATGGACGGTGTGGGAGTCCGTCTCTGGAATATTGCTATTTCAGGGTCTGCTCACAATACCTGCCAAGCTAGATGGGGTAGGGTGGAGTAAGGAAGCAAGTTGTACATTATCCTAATAGATTAGGAAAGTATAATCCCATTTGGATCATTTCCTGGGCCTCTATCCAAACCATGAGATAGCTTTGCTAATCATTAAAATGTACAGGGAGAGGGTGGGCTTTTTTTTCATAACTATATTGCATTTCTAAAGGGCACTGTATTCATTTCTTTATGAGTATAATCGAATCAGGAAAATAATTGATTCATAGGAGGATTGTTCAATAAACAAACTTGCCTCTGTTTGGGAGGAGAATAGCAAATTCTCTTCCCATTTTGAGATTTTAGTTTATCCATGTATGCGGATGAACAATTATTTTCAGGAAATATTTTTTAAATATTTTCAATTGCTTCCTTACTGGTTCAGCAAATCTCAGTCACCTGGCAGTTAGGGTCAGGCCCATAAAAGCATGGACAAAACCTAAGAGTAACTTAGCTTTGGAAGGACTTGAAACACAACCTAGAATCAAATGAACACTTTATTCATGTCCTGGGCCAATAGAAGATAAAATGATTATCCATTAACATGACATTAATTTGTTATGTGTGTCCATTAAACAAGAATAACAATATGGGAGTGATTCACTAGTATGCCCTTTGGGTTCCTATATTATTTTAATATCATATTTATGTCCAACCTGTCCAGGGGTCAATGATAAATGGATTTATTGGTTGTGTTACCAATGTGACACCGAGACTATTACAATTGAATTCATAATTAGAAAATCCAGGCCTTCTGGCAAAATAATGTTTAACAAATAAATTTCGGTGGTTGTTAAAATTTCTAGGTGTCCTCCCTTGACTCTTTCTGTGAGTTTGTTACATGCAGTAAATAGCCATCTCTATCTATTAGCTTTGCTCAACTGCCAATATCTGGGCTCACCCTCAAATCATGTTGTCCAAATGTGTTTGTGAGTTAATTATTCCAAGTAAATGCATATTTTATTTCACTGTTTCAAAAAGAAGCTTTATTCTTAAGTGTGGTTTTAAACGAAAGATTCTGACATTGTTTGATTGTTCAAGAGTAGAGAGGGTACTAGACAGAAAAGGATAGTAGATATAGTTAGCCAAGATATACTAGATACCAGGCATTGTGTTGCCCGGATTGTTTTTATTTAATCTCCAAAGCAACTTACTGACTAAATATTGTCTCTCTTTGATGGATGACAAAACGATGCTGTGATCACTAAGAAAATATGTGCAAAGGCACGCAGTTACTATGTGCAGAGCCTGCTGGGCTGTCAGCACTGCCTGAGATGCTGCACAGTGAGCTACAGTCCCTGAACCAGGCATGTAAAGGGTGGCCGTGAAGGTGGGCTCCTTATTTCTTAATTCAGCATCTTGGCCACTAAACTAGCCAATAACCTCTCTGAAAGTAAGGACTTAAGGCTTCTACGTCTATTCCAAAAGCATTCAGTAAATTTCCAAATGCATTTACAGGTACATGTGGATATTAGTCAGACACCTTCTGATTCATAGAAGTGAATGATACTCAAAATGAGTTCTGCACCAAACAGAGGTACAAAATATGGAGGAATAGATCTTGTTTCAGGCTCAGCCGGATCCAGGATTTTGAACAATGCCATTCCTCTCACTATTTCTGAGATAAGTACTTTCTGTTATGAGAATATCAGCTCATCATGACTTGAGGTTCTTATATTTTTTTTAATCATAGTAGCCCCCGTAGCAGATATCATTCTTCCTGATAACTCTGGCTGGAGAGATATCAGAAAGAACTGTACTCTTCCCAGTTTGAGTTAGATACCTGTGTTTGAAACGATCACTCTGCCCAGTAAAATGGGTTATGTCATTAGCTGTACTCCTGGAATAAGGAGGATCAACTCGGAGATCTCTATCAGAATCAGCGGCCAAAGATGAGGAACATTTCTCAAAAGGAAGGAGTATGGACCAGGAAAGCAAGTAAAGAAAACAAGGAAGAAATGAAGGGAGGGAGGGAGAGAAAGTAGATCTTTAAAAGCAGGCTTTAAAAGAGTTTGTCCCAGTATTCCACTAAGTCACTGGGCAGGACTTACTTGCTATCGATGAGATACCTGAGGTCCAGAGAGGAGAAGTGTTTTTTTTCCGTGGCCACACAGCTGGATAGGGTTGAGCTGTGCTTTATTTTATGCTGAGCTGCCTCTGATTTTATTGGGTTTGAGAAAGTGATCACCAGAGAAGATGGAGATGATTGCAGTCTTTACATAAGTCTCCACTATCAGCTTCGTAGACTTTCCTTTCCTTATTGCTGTACAATGAGAGCATTCTCAAGGGAGAGCAAATTGCTAGACGAAAAGGAAAGCTAACATGTTCTCCAAAGACCATGCCCTTCAAATCAAATTCAATCTGACTCTAGCATAGCTATAATAAAAAGAAAGATGTGATCACACGTGGCAAAAATGTAGAGAAACTGAAACTTTCAGATACAGCTGTTGCAAATGTAAAGAGGTTAATCTGCTTACACCTACTTACACATGAATGTTCACAGCAGCATTGTTCAAGAAGACAAAAGTTGAAGCAATCCAACTGTCCATCAACTGAAGAATATATAATGTGTGGTATGTGCACACAGAGGAATATTATCCAGCTCTGAAAAAGCAAGAAGCCAGACACAAGAGACCACATATTATATGATTACATTATGGTAAGTATCTTGGAATAAGAAAACCAATAGAGACAGAAAATAGACTATTAACTGTCAAGGAATGGGGGAAGGGAGAAAGTGGTGGTATAAAGCTTTTTTTAGGAGTGATATAAATATTCTGGAATTAGATAGTGGTGGTGTTACAAAATTTTGTGAATATGGTAAAAATGATTTAAATACACAATAAATTGGTCAGTAGTTAAGGTGATAGATAGATAGATAGATAGATAGATAGATAGATAGATAGGAAGAATTCCATTTGAAGACTTATTAGGGGCTTACCAAGTACCAAGTCTTGTGTTACTTCTGGAGTTACAGATGCAAAAACAACTATGGCCCCTTCCCTCATGGAATGTATAGTCTAAAGGGAGATGTCCAACCTACCAAAGGAGAATGGAAGGAGTAAGGACAAAAGAAGAGCGAGCAGTCGCATCGGTTAAAAGACAACCACAAGAGTTTCCAAACAAACCAACAGTCTCTATCAGACATGGTGTATTCTCTATGGATTCTTCTCAACTTCATGCCAGAAAACCCAGGGAAGAGTGTATCACCAAGTGGGGCACAGCTGCGGGAAGCTGAGGCTTGATGCCAGGCTCACTAGAAGATCATGCATTTTGCATCGTAGGATTCTCCCACTGAGGGACACCAGCTCCTTCCCCTATGTGAGTTGTCAACTGCAAAAAGACTGGGCGACTCCAGTTGTTCTGGAAGTGGTCAGTATGTATAAGAACTGTCCACCCTAGCTGCACATGAGTGGGCCGATGACTGTTTCAGAAAACAGCATCAAAAATCAGTGTGTGATCTCTCCCACCCACAAATTCATTAAATAGAAAACCTGGCTATTCCCATAGGAATTTTCTCCTTTACAATGGAAGAGCAATGAAATCATGGAGTCAGAGGAAGAGTAATATTATCCAGATACTTGCCTCGTAAATTCCAAGTCTCTAAAATGAAGCCAGTAAGCATTGAGCTATGAACATTCTAGACTAAACTACAATCTGCATTTAGAAGAACATTTCCTTTTCTAAGCACTGCAGGTTTTCATGAAGACAAAGTGGTATTGTCCTGGATCTTTCTTGACATCGTAAGTTTCCTGCTTTGGAGATGGCTTTGCATATTTCTGGCATATCTTGCACAGACTTGCTCCACTTATCAGAATCAAGTCATGGTGAAGTCTTGACTAGGGCACTGAATCACGAGCCACCACACACCTTGTAGATTCAAATAGCAATCCTTTATTCCCGAACTCACACCGGCCTCTACAAACACGTTCTGGTGAAATCCCTTCACCTACTCCACGAGGCTTTTTTTCCAAATCCCATTTGAATCTCACGAGAACTCAAAGGGAACAAGCAGCAGGAACAATAATCTTCAACCTCCAACTTCCCTAAAACCCCAATTGTCTTAGCCGGGAATGCCTTAAACCCAAGGAGCGGGAAACTTCCTCAAACCTGATCAGCTCTAAACCCGGATCCGCCCTGGTCTTTGAGCAAGATCACCTTACTAAAGCAGACATGCAACGTCCAAGGCAAGTCCATTTAACATGGGGTACGCTGGCAAGGAAATATCGATGCGTCATTCCTACTTGGCAATGGCCCTCAGCAAAGTCACCAGCATATTTACTTAAGAACCTAATGAACAGAAGAAATAGGTGCATTGGATCTTTTAAAATGGGGAGTCTGAACAAGGTGGTGTCTATGGGTCCCTGTATTCTGGCAGAGAGTGAAGAGATGAGGAGTAAGGGTCAGTTTGGAGGTGGGGGCTGATAAAAGTGGAGGTCAAACGTGATGTCAATATAGACCTTTGTGGGTCAGACTTTTTTCCCTCTATTTTTTTTTTTTTAACAGCTAATGCTTTACATAGTAGTTGGGTTCATCCTGACAAACACCAGCATGGAAATCAATTTCAGTTCACGATCCCCCTTTTCTTCCTGTTCTCCCCTTTTCCCTTCCACTTCCTCTACCCTTCTAGACTTCCTTTCCCTGCTCTATTAGTTTGTATTTGACTGGTTCTTTGTGCAATCTTATCCTTCCCTCCCCGTTTCCTTTATTTTCCTCCAGCTTCTGCAAATGAGAGAAAACATTCAACCTTGGAGTTTCTGAGTTTGGCTAATGTCACTTAGCATGAGATTCTCCATTTCCATCCATTTACTGGCAAATGCCATAATTTCATTCTTTTTAATGGTTGCATAGAACTTTATTGTGTGTATGTGTATGTGCGTATCACAATTTCTTAATCCACTCATCTGTGTTGATTCTATAATTTAGCTGTTGTGAATTGTTGTGCTATAAACATTGAGGTGGCTGGGATCCTGCAATATGCTGATTTTAGATCTTTGGGTAAAATACACAGGAATGGGATACCTGGATCATAGAGGTTCCATCCCTAGTTTTTTGAGGAACTTCCAAACTGCTTTCCGGAGTGGTTGCACTAGTCTGCAGTCTCAACATCAATGTATAAGTGTTCTCTTCTTCCCACAACCTCTCCAGAATGTATTGTTGTTTGTGTTCTTGATCATTGCAATTCTGACTAGAGTGAGATGGAATCTTAGTATACTTTTGTTTTGCATTTCCCTGATTGCTAGAGATGGTGAATATGTTTTTCATGTATTTGTTGGCCCTTTGTGGATTTTTGCTCATTTATTGATTGGGCTATTTGTTTTATTTTGGGGGGAATCATACATTTTTAAAAACCTGAAATCTATTTATTGTAATTTTTTAAAGTTTGCAATACTTTGATGTTACGTAGAATTGCTCATTTCTTACCTGAAGTTTGCCTACAGAAACACAGGACCTATTCAGTATGAAAGGATCAATGTCAACATGACTGGGATGAGCCATGGACCAGAGATGGGTGGCATCAAGCATCAGGAAGCAAGGCAATCCTGTAGCACGAGGTCCCTTTCAACAGACCTGCTGTTTGGGAGCTGTTGGATTAATGGGATGCGACCAGCATCGCTGGGCACTTACTGTTCACCCAATATTGCTGCAGGCTGAGGACATTCTGTTGCTGCTCAAATCCAATCCCAGCTCCAGGTCTTAAAGAGTTCATTATCTAGACAAAGACGCAAATGATCGTGGGTGAAGCCGAATGGGTGGCCGGCTTGCTCTCCCTGAGTAGATGCCTACGTCGGGCTGTCAGCTTTGTGGTTTGGGAAGCTGATTAGAGCAAGCGTCAAGAGTGAATTGGTCACTCAGAAGTCCCAGGAATAACTCTGGCCACTGTTGTGTCTGTAATTTTGATTTTCTGGGCTTTTCTGCTGACTACCCACTCTTCTGCTAGACAAGCTCTTTCCTTGGGTATTAAATACATTCATCCAGCTGCAGTGTGGACACTGTTAGTTAAGCCCTTGAGATTTGGGTTCAGACAGTCTAGGCTTGACTCCTTTCTTCCGGAAGCAAGCTTGAACATTACTTAATAGCTCTAAACTTCTAGGGTAACTCTAAAAAAGCACAAATTTTAAAATAAAAGACTTATTAAGAGAACTGTGTAATGCTTATAAAGGGCGTGGCTCATACCTAGTTTTATAGTAGGGGCTAAGTCAATAGAATAACTATGCTATCCATAGTACTGATGGTGCTTCTGCCCGGGGTGACTGCCTTGAAGCCAGAGTCACAGTCCTGCTCCTCCTGTTTCCAAGTTTCCCAGCACATTCCACGTTAGTCTCCCAGTATCAGCACTGGCCGGCCAACTCTAGCAGTAGGCTGGGGCTGTCATTAACAAAACACCACAGGCTCCATGGCTTACACCACTGAAATTCATTTTCTCAGAGTCCTGGAAGTTGGAAAGTCCGAGAGCCGCTTCCCCACAGGATTCAGTTCCTGGCGAGGCTCTCTGTGCCTTCTCGGTGTCCACGTGGCCTTTCCTCTGGCCGCACATGGGCAGTGCAGACAGCATCTGTGGCTCTGGTACCTCTTCCTGCAGGACACTAATCCTCTCAGATCAAGGTCCCACCCACAGGACCCCATTTAACCTTAATTACTTCTTTAAAAGACTCATTTCCAAGTTCAGTCATGTAGCAGGTTAGAATTTCAACACAGGAGTTTTGAGAGATGCAAACATGCCATCCATAACAGAGTCTCAACCAGATCTTAATTCCCTCACCCCATCAAACTCTGATTTCATCTCTAAGCAATGCTACCTCCAGGACCCTGGAACTACAGGAATCATCATCTGAAGAAACACGAAGGACACTGAGTGACTGTCATTGAGCAACCTAAATTCAACAATCTCTAAGATGGCAGCCTTTACCACAGAGAAAGCTAGAAAAGAATGTACTCCCTGTAGCAGTTGTATGAAATGTGTTTGTAGGTTAGGCCAACAAGTAAAAAAAAAGATGCCTTAACTTTCTACAAAGGAAAACTCAGAGTTCAGCCATTTACAAGAAAATGCACCTTCTCTCCATCAGTGTTCTCTAGAATCATCAACATTTTTTTAATCACAGTGACGCTTCTAGAGCAGCATGGTTCCCAAGGAGCACACCATTGACATCGTCATCTCCAACATCATCACTTTCCCTCTTTCAGTCAGCAAAGGGAAGAACAATGTGATCACGTGAACCTGGAGCAGACTGTGAAGAGCTGTCTCTCTGGGGCAGGCCTTGCATTGTGCTGTGTCCCTAGGATAAAGGGACAATTTTTTAACCAAAAAAAAATTTCAAACCCAAACTATGAAAATAGCTGATGAATGAATTAGTTATTAAAAACAAAAATATATACCATGTGCACACTATGAATGCAGTATGCATGGCTTCATGTTATTTGAAGAATTGAAAACTGTTGGGCTGAGATCACTTTCTGCATCTGATTTTTCTGTATCTCATGAACAAGTTACTCTAAATGAACAGCTGGCTTTTTGCACCAGGGTCAAAAAGTTATACCTACAGGGCTATTATCTTGTGAGCAAATCTTTTTAAAAAATATATCTCCCACATTTTGCTTCACTTTGATCCTGGGGAACTAAGAATGAGCGATGCTTTGTATTTCTAACTAGTGGTTATTCTGATATTAGGAGTTGGAAAGGCAGATGAGAAGACAGTGACATACACATAAAGGTGTCAGTAGGTCTGATATTTGACATATTGATATTGGATATACATCAAGGTACTTTTAGCATTTTTAGAGAGAATTTCAAAACCAAATCCAATGATCGCAGAAGACTGCAGGGTGGACCTACCACAGCCAAGGAATGTGGTGAATACTACAGAAATGAAAATAAGTGAATACTTAAATTTGAAGCCTGCTTGTAGCATTAAAGACTCTTAGGTGGTAGTTCATGTGTTTCAAAAATTAAAACACGATGGTATATAAAACAGTACTAAATTACTCAAGTCACTCTCTCTAACAACCTCACCCATGGAGGCTGTTCCTGAAATCGAAGTGCTGTGGGAAAAGGAATTAAAGAATAAAAAAAAGAAAACAAGACATTTGGGTTCTGAATCTCAAGTAAGTCTGTCACGTGGGCTGATCTTTCTGCATCTCCATTTCCACATCCATGAAATACAGGTGATGGCACAACACAGAGATGGCAGATATAAAACGAAAATGACATTGAAGACGTGGTTCAAGTATATCACAGTCCAGCAGCCCACAGATGTTTACAGCCCCCTAGCCCCCTTTGATGTTATCTCTAGGACGGTCTTATTATTTTTTTTTGGGGGGGGGTCTGGTTCTTTTTAGTTCTGCATTGTAGTATAATCCATTTTAATCTGATTATACAGTCTTATTTCAATTACGACCCCATTCTCAGGGATGTACATGATGGTGGGACTCACTATGGTGTATTCATAGATGTACATAGGAAAGTTATGTCCAATCCATTCCACTGTCTTTCCTTTTCCTATTCCCCTTCCTTTCCTTTCATTCCCCTTTATCTAATCTATCAAACTTCTATTTTCCCCTCTCCGCTTATTGTGGGTTAAATTCCACACATCAGAGAAAACATTTGACCTTTGGTTTGGGGATTGGCTTATTTCACTTGGCCTGATAGCCTCCAGATCCATCCATTTACCAACAAATGTATGTCCAAGACAGTTTTTTTTTTCTTTCCATAGGCAAGATTTGATGGAATTTATGATTGTTTCCCTTACCTGTGGACATGTTTGCTATTTAAAAAGTTGTATCCCTCCTATTTCAAAAAGTCATGGCAGACTGAGCTTATAAATTATGCAGCCCTTTATAATCTTTTTCTGAGGAAACAGGCAATTCTGCCTTAGTTCACTGGCCCAAAGATTGGAGCCTGAACCAGGAGTAGCCCAATTCTGAGATGCCTTATCATATGTTGGCAGAGTGGATTAATCCAGTTCCTCTCCTTTTGAGAAAGCTAGAAGTAGGAAGCAGAGACCCTCAGAGACACCTTGAAAATTCAGGAGGGGTCATACCATTGGGTAGCACCATGCAGAACAAGTTCAACTCCCCAAACCATGAGGCCTAGCATGAACCACACCACCCTGATGATGGTATATCACATGGAGAGCTCCCTATTGTTTAGTGAACCTTTTAAATCTGATTTGGACCAGGACTCCTGTGGGAGCCAACCACAGCCTAGGAGAGAAAATAGAGTAGTTGAACACTCCAACAGAAGAGGAGAGTTTTCTTTTTTTTTCCCCCCCCACCATTTCCACCATCAAAACCTTCGGTGACTAGTCTACTTATATGCTTTGGGATATAATAC
Source organism: Urocitellus parryii (assembly GCF_045843805.1). Taxonomy (NCBI): domain Eukaryota; kingdom Metazoa; phylum Chordata; class Mammalia; order Rodentia; family Sciuridae; genus Urocitellus; species Urocitellus parryii. The sequence continues at coordinate 268,586,661 of NC_135531.1, forward strand.
AAGGTGCTCCATAGATATGCAAGCTGAAAAACATTTAAGTGTTCAATAAATGTGTATTAAACTCCTGATCTGGTTATAGCAATAAATAAAACAAAGACTTCTTATTCTCTTGGATTTAATATACTGAAGAGATAGTCAATAAATAACTATGTAAAAACATGTACTGATAGATCCGGAAAGGGAGATCTAGAATATGCTCAGGAACAGAGAGTTGTGCAGAATTTTCTTAAAGTGTTGGTTTCACTCCAAAAATGTGATATGTATAAATTTTAATGTGAAAACCAAAGGACAGTGGCATACCAAATATCTAATGACTACTCAGAATAAAAAAGAATTTAAGTTCAAAGACTTGAGGAGTATAGGGAAACTATAACACTCCAAGACACTGAGGTACAGAGCCCTAAGGGAACACATTTACTCTCCTCTATAATTAATGGCAATTTGATGGGAATTTGGGGAAAATGATGACTGGGTACATCTTTGATCTGGTCAATTAAATAAGCCTAAGAAAAAATGTATATCTAAGTCAGATACTATAATAGATACTACTAAAATCCAAAAGATCATTAGGGATATTTTGAAAATTTATATTCCAATAAATTGGAAAATCAAGAAAGAAATGGAAGAATTTTTAGACATATATGATGTACCAAAATTGATACAAGAAGATATTTTAAAAAGTAAACAGCTCAATTTTTAAAAAAAACAATGAAATTGAAGCAATAATAAAAAGCCTAAAATAAATAAATAAATAAAGCAAGCCCCTGCTGGATTTCACCTGCAGTGAAACTAAGTGTAATCTAAGCCTAATCTCTAAACATAATCTAACACTAATTCTTCTTGCATTATTTAATAATATAGAAAGGGAAGGAATGCTTCCAAACTCACCTGATACCAAAACTGGATAAGGACACAATAACAATATTTTTAAAAAGTAAGTTATATACCAATATTCTTGATAAATATGGACACAAAGATCCTCAATAAAAATACTTGAAAACCAAATTAAACCCATGATATAATTAGTCTGACATTATTATCCTATGTACATATATAACTAAATTACTGGTGGGATTATACATCATCTACAAACAGAAGAATGAGAAATTATACTCAATTTATGTATGACGTGTCAAAGTGAATTCTACTGTCATGTATAACTAATTATAACAAATGAAAAACACACACACACAGTGAAAACATCCTACACCCTAATAGAACCAAATTAAACACACAGTAAAGAGATCATGCACTGTGATAGAGCTGGTTTTATTTCAGGGATGTGAGGCTTATTCATCATATGCAAATCAATAAACATAATGCACCATATAAATAGAATCAAGAATACAAATCCCATAATCCTCCCAATAGATGCAGAAAAATCCTTCGACAAAATTCAACATTCCTTCATGATAAAGCCCTGAAAAAACCAGGGATAGAAGGATCTTCCCTCAACATAGTAACAGCTCCATATGACAAACCCATAGCCAATATCCTACTGAATGGGAAAAACTGAAAGCATTTCTTCTAAAATCAGGAATGAAATAACGATGTTCAGTCTCACCATTCAAATTCAATACAGTGTTTTTGAGATTTTAAAAGAGTAATTAAGCAAGAGAAAGAAAGTGTAAACAAATAGAAAAGGAAGGACTTAAATTATCACTACTTGCAGATTATATGATCCTATACTTAGAAGACCCTAAAGATACTACCAAGACTTTCAGATTTTAGAAACAAACTTAATAAGTAGCAAGATACAAAACCAACATACAAAAATCAATCACTTTTTAATGCATCAGTAATGAACTCACTAAGAAAGCAATCAAGGAAAAAATTTCATTCACAATAGCCTCATAAAGTAATAAATACTCAGCGATAAATCTAATCAAGATGGTCAAAGACCTCTACATAGGACAAAGCATAGAACACTGAAGAAAGAAACTGAAGAGGACACTAGAAGATGAAAAGACCTCCCGTGTTCATGGATCAGCAGATTTCATATTGTTAAAATGGTCACATTACATATTGGTCTACAGATTCAATGCAATCCCCATCAAAATACCAATGAATATTTCTCACAGAATTAGAAAAAAAAATTCAGAAATTCATATGGAAACACAAAAGGCCATGAAGAGCCAAAGCTTCCCTGAGCAAAAAAGAGAAATATTAGAGTTACAACAATACCCAACTGTAAAATGCTCCACAGAGTCATAGGAACAAAACCAGCATGGTGGGCTGACCTAAAACAGACACACAGATCAATGGAAGAGAGCAAAGGACACAGAATAAACCCACAAGCTACAACCATCTGATTCTTGACAAAGGTTTCAAAAACAAATGTTGTAGAAAAGACCGTCTTTTTAATAAATGATGTTGGGCAAACTGGATATCCAGGTATAGAAGACTGAAATTATATCCCTATTCCCACCCCTTACAAAACTCAAAATCCATCAAAGACCTACATGTAAAAACCGGAACTTTAATAAAACTGTTAGAAGAAAACTGGGAAAATAATTCAAGATACAGGCACAAGAACCACGTCCTGAATAGGACTCAAATAGCTCAGGACATAATGACAATATTGCATCAAATTTAAAAGCACAGGAAAAAAAACCTCATTTTTAGGGTAAATATGAAGTCTACAGGGAGAAAATCCTTACCAGCTAGTCTTCCAACAGAGGATTCATATTCAGAATATATAAAGAACTCAATAAACTCAACACCAAAATAATTAATAATAATAACTCAATCAATACATAGGGAAATGAGCCAGGCATGGTGGCCCATGCCTGTAATCCCCATGGTCAACCATGAGGAAATGCAAATCAGAGCTATATTGAGATTCCATCTTACTCTAGTCAGAACAGTTATCATCAAGAATACAACAACAGATGTTTGTGAGGATACAGAGGAAAAGGAACTCTTATGTACTGTAAGACTGAAAATTTCGCAAAACACTACAAAAAAAAAAAAAGCTATCATATGATTCAGCTACACCACTCCTGGTATATACCCAAAAGAATTAAAGTCAACACACTATAGAGATACCTGCATACCCATGTTTATCAAGGTAAAATTCTCAATAGTGAAGTTACAGAATTAGCCAAGGCATCTTCAACACATGAATGGAAAAAGAAAGGAGGTATGAAGACACATGGAGTAATTCAGTCATAAAAAGTAACAAAAATCATGTCATTTGCAGGCAATGCATGGAACTGGATGTCATCATGCTAAGTGAAATAAGTTAGTCTTAGAAAGCATTATTTGATGTTTTGTTTTATATGTGGAATCAAAGAAAAGCAATGGCATGAAATTAGAATGGAAGCTATTAGAGAAGGAGGAAGAAAACTGGGAAGAGGTCAGGAAGGGTAAAAGGGAGAGGTGCATGACCAAAGACTGCTACATGCATGTATAATCAGGCCACAAAAAAAGCCTGTTATTCTATAAAGTTAATATGTGTTAATTTTTAAAAATGCCCAAGTAATTGCCTGCAAATCACCTCTTTTGTCTTATATTGCTTTGACTCTTTCCATTTTTTTTTTCAATCAGTGGTCCTCAATTATTCTTTCTAAGTTACAAAAATTTAACCAGTATTTTATTTTGGATTATTCAGCTACTTAAAATCTGAATAAAATAACTTCCAGCTACTGTTTTAGTCAGCTTTCGCACTGTTGTGTCTAGAAGAGCCAACCAGGACAACTGTACAGGAGGAAAAGTTTATTTTGGAGCTCATAGTTTCAGAGGCCTCAGTCCATAGAAAGCAGACTCCACGTCTCGGAAGAACGTCATGGTAGAAGAGTGTGGCAGACGGAAGCAGTTGGTGATGATCAGGAACCAGAGAGAGAGCTCCCCTCGCCACATACAAAATATATACCGCACAGGTCCCCCAGTGACCCACCCACTCCAGCCACACCCTACCAGCTGCAGTTGACATCCAATTAAGCCCATCAGGGAATTAATTCAGTAATAGGGCTAAGACTACCACAACCCAACCATTTCTCCTCTAAACCTTGCACTGTCTCACACATGAGCTTTTGGGGGACACCTCACATCTACACCATAACAGCTACCATCTTACATCCGGTGGGGAACCCAAAGTTGGGATCTCTACTATTCGTTAGTTACTTCCAGCTCCACTTTTCAGCTTCCACTAAATTTCCTCTTTCTGTTTTGTGTCTCTTGGTTGTGCCTTTATGTTTTGCTTGGTGATTGCTCTTTACCACACTCCTAATCTCAATAAAAAACAACCTCCAAGGACTGGGGTTGTGGCTCAGTGGTAGAGCACTTGCCTGGCATGTGTGAGGCACTGGGTTCAATCCTCAGCACTGCATGTAAAAAAATAAATAATAAAGGTCCATCAACAAACAAACAAACAAACAAAAAACACCTCCTTGCCACTCCTAAAAAGCAGTTCTTGATGATAAAAACTTATAGAGATGAGATATTTCAGTAGACAGTCTCTGTTCTTTTTTAAATCTTTTTAAATTGTTTTTTTTTTAATTTGGTCTTTTTAGATACAAACGATAGTAGAGTGTATTTTGACGTATTATGCATACATGGAGTACAACCTATTCTAATTAGGATCCCAATTTTGTGATTGTATATAATATGGAGTTACACTGGTCACGTGTTCGTATATGAACATAGGAAAGTTATGGCAGATTCTCAACTAACCCTTTGATAATTATTGTTTAATTTGGTTCCACACTTTGGTAACTTGATCCGGGACCCCCCACTTTCCCTTCCTATCCTATTTTATGCCCCCTGCTCTCCATTGCTCAGTCTGCTCCATTACTTTTATTTATTTCTTTGAAGAAAAGCTTGCCTAGTTCCTCCTTGAAACACAGTCCTAAATTCCTTCCCTTACACTTCCAAGCAGTTTATCAAGATATTTCCCCAAACAGATCAGTCTCCTTTCCTCCAGGGAAGAAATAAACAGTCAGTAAAATGCTTTTATAACTTCCCTACAGATAGAAACTGGAAAATCTGAGCTCTTTGGGGTAAAATCTTGAAACCATCTCAACATAATCTCTCATTTTCCTGTTTAAGTGGAAAACAGCGTGGGTCTCATGGTCACCATCATTACCGCCACCAATGTGGCATTTTAATAACAAACAGTTGTATATTTTCATATTATATTTCTTCAGTTCACCAGGAAAATTGGAATGGCCATGCACTTCTTTAAATTAGATTTGGCCAAGCTTAGGGGAATTTCAGAGCTGGGACTTCTATGTACTAAGAGCTGTCCTCAAACTGAAAAATCTCAGTCATAGCCTCCAACTCTTGGGCAGTTCTTGGCTCAAGAAGCCCAGGGGCACATTGAAAATTCAGAATAGCTGTGACCATTATGCACACGATGTAAACATTTGGCATCATTAGTGGGCAGAGCTGTGGTATGCAAGAGCTAGAAAAAATGTCATTGCCATATGTAGTTAGAGTTCACCGTAAGAATTAAGTTCATCCTTGACGTGTGTGAGTGTGTGAGTGTGTGAGTGTGTGAGTGTGTGTGTGTGTGTGTGTGTGTGCATGAGCCAGTGGTTACCCACTGGGACACCTGAAGAATTAGGAGATACATCTGTAACTCACTCACACAGCTGGAAAGCTCTTACAGGAGACTCGAAATGTCCACCCTCACCTGGACTCTGGGGTGAGGCTCAGGGTGTCAAAGGTCATGAATCGTGTCCTACTGAAGTTTTGGAACCTCATTTTAGACTTCCTAGCTCAAACTTGAGGAAATAGACTGCTGAGGGAGGGACTCAGTCATGGGATAAGACAAACCCCTGGTTGGTAAAAGGTATTTTCCAAAGACAGATGAAGATGGAGATGAAGGAGGCTCTGATAGAAAACAATCTGATCAGAGGAGGAGAACGGAAAGCTGGGAGCGAAGGTGTCGCCACGGCAGGCTTTGGTTTGCTAGGGACTTGGTTTCCCTCATGAGCTCTCTCCCCTACAGTTCACTCTTCCTGATTACCTCAGCCCCTGAGAACTGAGTGCATGCAGGGGACAGAAACAAGGCAGGTTCTGCTACACAGCCTTCCTCTGCCAGGCCCCAGGGTTGCTGCCAAGAGGTCAGGGCCATGAAAGCCAATGGACACAGCTGGGAAGTGGCCCCTGCGGAGTCAGGAGCACTGAGATACAGCAGGAGATGGGGGACACAGCTGCCAGCAGGTGAATCGGGGGGGGGGGGGACAGGAAGCCACCACTTCCATTCCCTGGCATTCAATTGCATCTTTGGGAGATGCAATTTTGGATTTGAACTCGAAGATATTTTTGGAAGTAGGTGCTGGCCATGACTTACTTAATAATACTAATTTGTCACACTAGTTCAGTGTTTTCCAATTTAAAAAGGACTAACGTTCGCAAAATGTATTGATTTAAAAAGGCATGAATCTGGTGGAAGTGAAAATGTCTCCTCTCCTCCCTGGGGAGGTGACTGGGAGAGCCTTCCCCTACCCCACATCACCTTCTGTGCTTTACTCAACTCCATGGGGAAGTGTGTATCTAACAAATAGTCCACGTCAGACACCCCTCCTTTGGTCTCTTTGGATAGGACCTGGTTAACAATTTAGTTTCTGACAGGGAGTTTATGACTTCAGTCATCAAAGCTTATTCTGACTCCTCTGAATAACCAATACCATGATGCTTTTGTTGAAAGTGACATCACTGAACTATAATCATTTTCTAGAACAGAAGGGTTCATGAGGAAGCACTACCCCATAGTAGTCACCGAGTCCGAGAGTGGAGGTTCCCCAAGACTTTATTGTGGAGGGTAATTCTATGTGTCATTCACCCAGGCCGTGGTACCCTGATATTTATGGTCCGTCATTATTCTAGATGTTTCTGGAAAGGTTTTAATTATGAGATTAACATGTAAATGAGTAGACTTTGAGTAAAGCCATCACTTGGCCTACCTTATAGCTTTTGGACTTGGCAGCCTCCACTATAAGTCACATGAGCCAATTCCTTCATTCATTAGTGCTCTCTCTCTCTCTCTCTCTCTCTCTCTCACACACACACACACACACACACACTCACACAAACACACACACACACACACACACACACACGCATGATTCTGTTTCTCTGGAGAACCCTGGCTAATATAGATATTAAAAATGTCCTGGGGCTGGGGATATGGCTCAGTTGGTAGAATGCTTGCTTCACATGCACAAGGCCATGGGTTCAAAAAAAAGAGAAAGAGAGAGAATGGTTATATGGTTATATCACTGATAAAACTCCATTTTTTTCATTTTTATTTAGCTCAGAAAATACCATTTTATAAATCAAAAGAGAGTACCAATCTACAGTTGCAAAAGTTTTTTCTGAATACCTACTCATTCTTTCTTGAAGAAGTAACTATAGCAAGATATAAAATCAATACCCATAAATAAAATGCATTTCTATATGTCAGTGATGAATCCTCTGAAAGAGAAATTAGGAAAACTACCCCACTCACAAAAGCCTCAAAAAAAAAAAAAAAAACCTTGGGAATCAACTTAACAAAAGAGGTGAAAGCCCTCTACAATGAAAACTACAGAACACTAAAGAAAGAAACTGAAGAACACCTTAGAAGATGAAAAGATCTCCCATGCTCTTGGATAGGCAAAGTTAATATTGTCAAAATGGCTATAGTACCAAAAGCTCTATAGATATTCAATGCAATCCCAGTCAAAATCCCAGAATCATGTCTTATAGAAATAGAAAAAGCAATCATGAAACTCATTTGGAAAAATAAGAAACCCAGAATAGCGAAAGCAATTCTTAGCAAGAAGAGTGAAGCAGGTGGCATCACTATACCAGACCTTAAACTATACTATAAAGCAATAGTGACAAAAACAGCATGGGATTGGCACCAAAATAGACTGGTAGACCAATGGTACAGAATAGAGGACACAGAGACAAACCCACATAAATACAGTTATCTCATATTAGACAAAGGCACCAAAAAGATACATTGCAGAAAGGATAGACTAACAAATGGTGCTGGGAAAACTGGAAATCTATATGCAACAAAATGAAATTAAGCCCCTATCTCTCATCATGCACAAAACTCAAATTGGATCTAGGATTTAGGAATTAAACCAGAGACCCTGTGCCTAATAGAAGAAAAAGTAGGTCCAAATCTTTATCATGTCAAATTAGGCCCCAATTTCCTTAACAAGACTCCTATAGCATAAGAATCAAAATCAAGAATCAATAAATGGGATGGATTCAAAGTAAAAAGCTTCTTCTCAGCAAAAGAAACAATCAATGAGGTGAAGAGAGAGCCTACATTTTGGGAGCAAATTTTTGCCACCCGCACATCAAATATAGCACTAATCTCCAGGATATAAAAAAAACTCAAAAAAACTTATCACCAACAAAACAAACAACCCAATCAATAAATGGGCTAAGGTGCTGAACAGATACTTCTCAGAAAAAAGATATACAATCAATCAACAAATATATGAAAATATGCACAACATCTCTAGTAATTAGAGAAATGCAAATCAAAACTACTCCAAGATTTTATCTCATGCCAGTCAGAAAGGCAATTATCAAGGATACAAACAACAATAAATGTTGGTAAGGATGGGGGGGAAAGGTTCACTCATACATCACTAGTGGGACTGCAACCAATCTGGAAAGCAGTATGGAGATTCCTTAGAAAACTTGGAATGGAACCACAATGTAACCCATCTATGCCAGTCTTTCGTCTATACCCAAAGGACTTAAAATCAGCATATTGTAGTAATACAGCCACATCAATGTTCATAGTAGCTCAATTTACAATAGCTAAACCATGGAACCAATCTAGATGCCATTCAATAGAAAAATGGAGAAAGAAACTGTGGTATATATACACAATGGGATATTACTCAGCATAATAAAGAACTCAGAATAAAATTCTGGCATTACCAGATAAATGGATGGAGTTGGAGAATATCATGCTAAGAGAAGTAAGCCAATCTCAAAAAACCAAAGGCCAAATCTTCTTTCTGATAAGTGGATGCTAATCCATAATGGGAGGAGAGGAATGGAGGAACTCTGGGCAAAGGGGAGGGAGTAGAGGGGAGAGGGTATGGGGGCAGGAAAGATGGTGGAATGAGATGGACATCATTACCATAGGTATGTGTATGACTGCACATAGGGTGTGACGTTACATCATGTACAACCAGAGAAATGAACAGTTGTGCTGCAATTGTGTACAATGAATCAAAATGCATTCTGCTGTCATATATACCTAATTAAAATAAATTAATAAATTTAAAAATAAATAAGACAGAAATCTTCATCCCCTCCATGAGCCACACAATCAGTAGACATTCCGTTGATCCAAACCAAATATCAATTGGTGTTCAAGATATTGCACAGGATTAGGTGGGAATTTCGATATGAGTAGCCAGCCTTCCCCAGATTATTCCAAGAGAATAAATGGGGAGACAAAGCTGGTGGCACAAGATAATGCAGTCTACCTGGTGTAGGGTTTGGACACTGGAGGAAGAGCCTATCCCACAGCACTGTGGTGAGGGAAGCTTTGAGGGGTTCATCCTATCCAAGTCACTTTACCTCCCATCAATCACAGAAACCCCAAAAGTATCACACAGCCAAGCCATAGAGTAAGAGAGAAAACTCTTACCTTCAGAACATGCCACCCGTGTGAAAATCCCTGCTGGCTTAGCTTAAAAACCAGACCCATTTGAAGGGAGACTGTCTTTCCACCAACCTTTACTGATAAGTAAGAAATTCAGAAGTAATTCTGGATTTGCCTTTTGTAAGATTCCTTATAAAAAGATAATAATTTATAGCACAAATTAAATTAGAAGTTATTTTTCCAGAAGTATTGATTTCCAAATCTTTTGGATAAGGCATTCCTATAAGTGTCATTTAAATGATTCATCAGAATGTACAAAATAACTGAGAGCAAGAAGTTAACAAATACATCTTCTAAAAACTAATATGCCCACGTGGGCAGCCACAATCACAAATGTTAATCTATAAATTATTTAAGTGTAAAATTTGCTAATATTTCACAAGGATTATCAAACAAATATAAGAGTAGAAAAATTTAAAGAATGGGGGGTAAAAATCAATTTTAAAAGAGCTAATATTTTCTTTCTTCCTTACAAGATATCATCTAGGACTTAGGAATTAAACCTCTTCAATTTCTGGATCTACTGGAAATGTAAAAGTGATAACTTTATTTTAGCTTGTTAAGTTCGAATCAGTCCGATGGGGCCTATCTGATCATTATAAGACTGCAATAGGGATATCATAAAAATCTCTGAGTCTTCTCCCTTGTATGTTTCTGAGTAAGAGCTTTTCTAATGCCCTCAAGAACCCACTTCAGTGCTTCCTTGGAGCATAGCTTTGTATGTCTCCATTCACGACCCTTATCTTTGATGCTTTTTTTGGAATGGCACATAATGTTCTACTTTTGTAGCTCTATTTTGTTTTTGTTCTTTCTCCTGCAATACAAATTTCATCTTCCAAAGGCAGGCACAGCACCTCATCTTCCTCTCATTCCTCTACACGCAGTGGGTGATCCTTGGAGCCGTGTTTACCCGATTCATCAGAGGAGAATAATTCACGACCTCACTCTGGTCGGAGAAAGCAAAATAACTTTAATGGTGACAAACAAATCGTGGTGGCCTTTATTCATAATGCATTTGCTCAAAAGGCCAGCTTGCCACAAATACATCCACAGACCCGTTGAACAATAAGATGAACAGGCTCTGTGACACAAAGCTCCATGGTCTTCTGACCCCAACCCTGAGTCCTCGCCAGCTGGGACAAAGAATTTAACTTCACATACAAGCAGCCCAGGAGTGTGGGGGAGAGCAGAATGCACCCTGGGTGCTTGTCAACACTGATAGGAGGTACACCTATCATTTCCCAAATAGAAGGTTGGCACCTCAGAACTTTCCTTTTGCAGGGTTGAGCAGGTCTAAAGATATTGCGGGTCTACAGAGTCACATTCAAGATGCTCAGAACAAAACCATCAGAACTAAACAGAGCATGATGAATGATACATGATACCACCATTAGCCACGGCTCCGATGAAGTAATGATTTAGCCACTGTACAAGATGCAGCTGGTGGGGGCAAGTCTTACACTGCAGAGGACTATGAACCTCGCTTAGTTTCAACAGAAGCTGAGTATCTCAGAGCTAGAAGGAAATTTCTCTACCCAATCTCTTTGTTTTTATCAAATACTTTTTTTATAGGTCAGAAAGCTGAGAAATATACAAATAGCTAATAGAAGAATCATAATTAGATTCAGGGGGAAAAAAAACAAGAGAGAGCCAACACCAGGAACTACTTTACTTGACATATTTAGCCCTGATGGCTTTTGAAGCATATAGGCTTTAAATAGCTGGGGAGGTGGGGAGTTGAGAATAGGACCAGAAGGAACGTGTTCATTTTCAAAGTCATTTCAAGACCTAGACTCATTTGATTTAAATTTGATTTTTCATTGCAAAAGTATTGCATTTGTGATTAACTAGTTACACCACTGCAGAAGTGATGTTTTACACTAACCTATTAGTTGCTATAAAGAGCTACCCATGTATTGTTTCAAATAGTTTTCTATTAGCTTAATACACACATTTGTACGATATATACACTTATAAATACATGTGTCAAGAATACATGCATATTAGCACATTCTAGTTTCATTGCTCAGTAATTTGCTCTTCCCTAATAATGAATCATAGATGCCTTCCTGGAGTAGCATGTACATATCTGCTTTGGGTTTTGTTGTTGTTGTTATTATTGTTTGGGGTTTGGTTTTTGGTTTGGTTTTTGGTACTGAGGATTGAACCCAGGAGCACTTTACTACTGAGCATCATTCCCAGCCCTTTTAACTTTTTGTTTTGAGACAAGGTCTAATTAAATTGCTGAGGCTGGCTTCAAATGTGCAATCCTCCTGCCTCAGCCTCCCAAGTCACTGGGATTTCAGGTATCTACCACAGGACCCAGCTGCTTTGTTCTTTTTGAGGACAATATCATATTCCATGACATGCATTACTGTTATTCACTCTATTGAGGGGAAAGTAGGCCATTTCCAATTAGTTGCCCCTGGGAAGAAAGCTTTCTCAAACATATGAACCCCAATGTGATGATTTCTTTAAGCGAACTATCTAAAGTGGATTTTCTGGCTTTTACAGTTGAGTCATGTTACTAGGATGTATAATAAAGGCAGGGTTATTTTTAATGAGTGGAGATTTTTTTCCATACATTCAAGTAATACTTTTAATAAAATCCTTGGACTAGACCCTGAATTGTACCCTTGGTGGGGTATTCTCTTGACTTCTGAGGCCACTTTCAGATTACTTGGTTATAGGATTTTTTTCCATTTATATTAGAAAACCCCATACAATGAATGACAAATGAGCACATGTCAATGAATATTCATGGTCCCCAGTACAAGTGTTTGGAGATGATTTTTATCTTTAAACTCTGACCTAGTTATGACCTTCAAAATTAAAATATTGCACAGGGACATAAAACAGTTTATATCACAGCCTGTGAAACAAAAGAGAAAGGATCAGAGATGTCTTATTTGGTGATAGCAGTGGGCCCTGCTCTTCACCTCCTTCTCTCTTGGCATTTCCTGGGAGAGAGTAACATTAGGTTTTAAAAACTGTTACCTGTGCCATGTGCACCATGATACCCTTGAGAGCGCAACCCCGCACAAACCTCATCCCACCTCTTTTTAAATACATTGCAGGAAAACTTGATCTTATTCAATTAGTACTGTGGAGAAAGTGAGGAAGAAAACTAGGATTTATCAGAACTTCCGCAGAGGTGGGCTCTCCATGTAAGTCACCTCTTCTGTCCACAGACAGTGCTCCCAGGGGGGAGCTAGCCACGATTCATCCTAAATGAAGGTTGTTCAGGAACCTTCCACCACTGATAAGTGATGGATCAGAAATGCAAACCCAGATCTCCCAGCTCTGAGATCTCTGCCTCTGCAGTCACCGATCCAAGTCTCACTACACCACGCAGAGGAGAGACCAGCCAGCAGAGTATAAAGGGTTTTCTGAAACCCACGTAGCTATAGTTCCAACCTCCTCTTCAACATCTGGTTGAGTGAGATCTTGGGTTTAGTGAGATTTTGCCGCTGGCATTAAATGTGACTAACTCTCAATATCAAAACGGATTTCTGTCTCCTCATGCTGCTTCACTTCAGAGTCACCGTGTCCCTCTCCACCTTAAGGGGCTGGTTTCTAACGTGGACGTGACCGACATTCTGCCTAGCTCCTTCCTTTCTCAAGGCTCTCCTCTCTGTGAGTATAAATCGGATTTACATTTTGCATCCCTCATTCCATTTTTACTGCTGAATTAGAAATCAGGCCATAGCTCACAGCAGTTTTAAAGCCACATGTGGCTAAAGAGAAAGGAGAAACCAAATGATCTTGGTGTGTCTGTCACTACCCAGAGAGTGCTGGGGGCTGGAGCAGCGGCCTCACCATGGAGTTGAACCGGCTCAGTTCCAGCACTGAGGACAGAGGTCCTACAGAAGAGGCCTCTTGGACAGTCTCTGTGGTCCCCACTATCACTGCATTCCTCAAAGTCATCAGCAATAAAAGCCACAGTCACTGTCTTCTGGGACTTTCTGGAAAGGCTTTCTGTCTGAAACTTCATGTTTCATACAGCTATGAAAAATAACCACTGAATAAATGGTAACCTCACCAAGATTCCTCTCAGTGTGGTTTTTATCTTCCGTGAGCAACTGGATTTGAACTGCAGCAATTTCCACTTTAGATAGATATATATACTGTGTAGTTTCTTTTTTGTTAGGAATTTATGGATTATAAGAGGGCTCACATTTTATTTAAACTATTCATCAAAATGCACAGAACTAAGTGGGATTAAGTGGAATTTATTGTACACACTTAAAGGAACTAAATAACTGGCTCTCTTCTTCCAGTTAAAGGCACCAACTTGAAAATTATGTACTACATTATTTCCCAGCAAATTGGAGAAGATAATTGAAGTGGTGATCTTTTGTCTACATATTCAGGGAGGCCAAAGAAAAGTGCGTACACTCTCAATTTTCTTTTGAAATTATCCTCTACAATTGTTTTCTAGAATTTTTCTACATGGCAAAATCTGTTACAAATTTCCTGCTTCAACAAAACCAGCTATTTATCCGACTCTAAAAAAAACAATTCAATAACCCTATGTGAGCTTAGATAAGGAAAGCCATGTACCTGGTAACTTTTTATTAGAGGCTTTGGAAGAATTAGTCTCTCGCTTTAGGGACACTCTTTCTCAGCGGAATGAGCAGAAATATCATCATGAAAGATTGACAAGGGCCAAGTTTCCATGAGTAAAAACAACAGCACCATCAATATTTCAGGATCTGGAAAAAAATGTGGTCATTCCCTTGCCTTGAAAAGATTGTTAGAAATCATTGCATTTTAATGCATTCCAAAATAACACAGGAGATTTGGAGGCTGTCTGACTTCTGAAAGTGCAGAGATTAATCAGATTTTCCCTAACTTCTATTTGAGTGGAAGAGATCCGACACGCCCCTCCACAGACCCAGGGCAGCACCAGGTACAAGGTAACTAGCGATCTTTTCATCGTGGTCCTCGTAGACTCCTGGTTTCCAGGCAGTTTCAGCTGTCACAGTTACTTAGAGTTTACTGAGATGTTTTTAGTAACTCACTCAAATATTCATAAGAAGCGAGGGCTGCCGTTTGCTGTCTGGTAACAACTTCATTTTCGGCTCACACTCTGCTGGTCCTTGCGGACTGCTTCTTGCAACCCAGATTGGACTTGCAACAGTCACATGACCTTTCAAGGATAATGGAGTTTCCTTGGGAGTAGGCAAAAGAGACGTGTTCCATCTTTTATCTTTGCTTGGCTGGACGATGAAAATAATTACAGAAGACAGTTATGGATTATCAAAGAGACAAGTGAAATAATCAGACCTATATCAAGCACGGCTTTGTGCTACCCAAGAAGGCAGAGCCTTTAATTATTTACCTTGTGAGACTACGTCCACCCAGGAAATCCTAAAATGGCAATGTATTGGTGCAAATATTTACTCAACAATATTGTTACTGAACACAATAAGGAAAATATGTGGAATCTCTTGTATGTTCTTGGAAGAAACTGAGAGATCATGCATTTCTTAGCACAGGGGAATCGTAATCCTGCATTATGGTCTCTCATTGGATTAAATTTCTGGTTAAATAAATCCTTTAGCTAGACACATTCTCTTTAGTTGGGAGTTAATGTTTAATATGTGAATTAATTGCAGTAACTCTACAAATAAGCAACAGGATAACAGGCAAAGTGTAATTCTTTAATAAAACAATGACGTCAGCTGTACACTGTAAGTTTATCAACCAAGATGCTGAAAAAGAAAGCACTTGGCAGTCAAGAGATCTCTCTAAAATGACTGTGTGCTTTGGCATTAAAACTGAATTATTCCGGCTGTTACATACATCATATTTGGAGAAAGGAGTTGATTTTTGCCTATTTATTATTTATACTAAATAATGTCTATTTTACAAAAGGAAACCTACACCCTTTTCTTGATTGAAATTTGCAGACTCTTTCTTTCAAAGCCACCGTATATTTGCACAGTTCTCCTCAACCTGAACACACACTCCGGTGCTCCCGAGACCATTTGGGTTTTCTAAGAAACGACCAAGCAGGTAAATTGTGCAGTGCTTCGTTTGGACTGGGGGAAAATACAGCCCTGTCTGAGGCAAAGCAAAAGGAATTTCAATCTCGCAGCTGCTGCCATATAAAAACCTGGAAAAGACCATTAATCTCATTTGTTTTCATTATAGCGACGCTCGTTATCACAACTTTAGTTAAGGAAGTGCCAACATTTATACCAGCGATTATATATCAGCAAAATTAGTTCTAAAAAAAATTAACCTCCTGGTACCATAAACTCTGCAGTGTTGGCTGAGGCCTTTCCAGGTTGGGATGGAGAAAGGCGCATGGTGTGAATACTTTGTGGAATAAACAGTCGAATAATGCTTGGCAGATACCATAATACAGTGTTCATTCCTAAACCAAGTGCCAACGTGTTCACAGATTGGATAGACTCTTCTATCCTTTAAAGGCATATTTTCCTGACATGTTTCTTCCACCTTTGTAGGAGAAAGTGTGAGAAAATGAAGAGATTCCCCCCATTCCTGTTAACCTCATCAACAGTCCCATGAATGAAAGCCTTCACCACAGTCAGGTCCTCACAGTAAGGGACTATGAAGGAGACACGTGTCAGCCGCATGCTTTACCTTAAGCACACGCAGTGACAATGAAAGCTCCACTAAACAGGACACCCAGCACTAGAAAGGAATCTGATGACGATGACCTGCAGCCCGGCTACAAAATGTGGTTCTTCCAGGGAACTTAGATAAGGCACTCAAACTAATATTTCAGCACTGTCCTCTTCACTAAAAGCAAATATTAATTTCAAGTCATAGTGGAAAGCGATTGTTAAGATTTAGTAGGTTTTACTGTTTTAAAAATATATGTACTGGGGCTGCTGCACCATTCACACTATTAAAGCTCACCCTGAGAGGGCGTGGCGCCTCAGTGAAGCCATTAATTAGCAAGCAGGGAGGTTAGGGAAGGCCATTAGGTGGAATCCCACCAGCCAAGCCCACACGGACCCTTGGGCCGAGCACGGGATCTCAGAAGGGGAAGGAAGCGGTACAGTCCCATCCCCCACAGCGGACACTCCACCAAGGCAGTCAGCGGCCACCATCCGGGAAAGCTGAAGGATACACCGCCACTCTCCTTCAGAGTGCAACATCAAAACAGCGGACACTCCATCCAGGCAGTCAGCGGCCACCATCCGGGAAAGCTGAAGAATACACCACCACTCTCCAACAGCTTGCAACATCAAAACAGCCAGCAGCAGGACCCCGGAGATCCAGGCCAACTGATTCGCGCGGCCTGCCCCGCAGCTACAGAAGGCGTGGCGCCTCAGAGAAGCCATTAATTAGCAAGCAGGGAGGTTAGGGACTGCCATTAGGTGGAATCCCGCCAGCCAAGCCCACCGCCCACGCCCAGAACAGGCCCAGCGACCTGCCAGCATTGTAGTCACGACACCCCAATTGGAATAGGGACAGAGCAGAGCCGCCTTCCACTCCCGGAACAGGCCCAGAGAGCCGCCAGCGTGGTAGACACGTCACCCCAATTGGAGTAGGGGCAGAGCCGCCGCCCGCACCTGCAAGGGAGACTTTTCAAGTATACAAGAGCAACATAAATAAATAGGGGGTAAATTTCAAAACACAACAGTTGCACCAAGCAGAAAGAAACGCGAGCAGTATGAAAAGACAAGGAAAGAAAGGACCACAAGCAATGCAGGTCAACTCAACTTTAGAAGAGGTAATAGCTGCAACAGATGGAATATCAGATAAAGAGTTCAGGATATATATGCTTCAGATGATCTGGAGTCTCAAGGAAGACATGAGACAGCAAAATCAGACAATGAAAGATCACATTGACAAACAAATCCAGGAAGTAAAAGATCAATTTCACAGGGAGATAGAGGTAATAAAAAACAAACAAATTGAAATTCTAGAAATGCAGGAAACAATAAACCAACTTAAAAACTCAATTGAGAATACTACCAGCAGAGTAGATCACTTAGAAGAGAGAACTTCAGACAATGAAGACAAAGTATTTCAACTGGAAAAGAACATAGACAGCTCAGCAAGTCTGCTAAGAAACCATGAGCAGAACATCCAAGAATTATGGGACAATATCAAAAGACCAAATTTAAGAGTCATTGGGATACAGGAAGGCACAGAGCTCCATTCCAAAGGAATAAACAGTCTATTCAGTGAAATAATACGAGAAAACTTCCCAGAATTGAAGATTGAGACAGAATCCCAAATCCTAGAAGCCTACAGGACGCCGAATGTGCAAAATCATAAGAGATCCACACCTAGACACATTATAATGAAGATGTCCAACATACAGAATAAGGAGAGAATTTTAAAAGCTGCAAGAGAAAGAAAGCAGATTACATTTAGGGGTAAACCAATCAGGATAACAGCTGATCTCTCAACACAGACTCTGAAAGCTAGAAGATCCTGGAATAACATATTTCAAACACTGAAAGACAATGGGCTCCAACCAAGAATCGTGTATCCGGCGAAATTAAGCTTCAGGTTAGAAGATGAAATTAAAACCTTCCACAATAAACAAAAGTTAAAAGAATTCGCAGCTAGAAAACCATCTCTTCAAAAAATCCTTGGCAAAACATTACAGGAAGAGGAAATGGAAAATAACATTGAAAACCAACAATGGGAGGTAGGACAGTAAAGGGGGGAAAGTAGTCAAAGAGGATAACAAATCAGGTTTAGTAACATCAATAAACAAATATGGATAGAAGAACAAACCATATCTCAATAATAACCCTAAATGTTAATGGCTTAAACTCACCAATTAAGAGACACAGGCTAGTAGAATGGATCAAAAAACAAGACCCAACAATATGCTGTCTACAGGAGACGCATTTGATAGGAAAAGATATACATAGACTGAAGGTGAAAGGTTGGGAAAAATCATATCACTCATATGGACAGCGGAAACAAGCAGGAGTGTCCATACTCATATCTAATAAAATAGATTTCAAGCCAAAGCTAATCAAAAGGGATATAGAAGGACACTTCATACTGCTCAAGGGAACCATACACCAACAAGACATAACAATCATAAATATATATGCCCCAAATAATGGAGCAGCTGTGTTCATCAAGCAAACTCTTCTCAAGTTCAAGAGTCTAATAGACCAACATACAATAATCATGGGAGACTTCAACACACCTCTCTCACCACTGGACAGATCTTCCAAACAAAAGTTAAATAAGTAAACTATAGAACTCAATAACACAATTAACAACCTAGACTTAATTGACATATATAGACTATACCACCCAACATCAAGTAGCTACACTTTTTTCTCAGCAGCACATGGAACCTTCTCAAAAATAGACCATATACTATGTCACAGGGCAACTCTTAGACAATACAAAGGGGTAGAGATAATACCATGCATCTTATCTGATCATAATGGAATGAAACTGAAAATCAATGATAAAAGAAGAAAGGAAAAATCAAGCATCACCTGGAGAATGAACAATAGCTTGCTGAGTGATCAATGGGTTTTAGAAGACATCAAGGAGGAAATTAAAAAATTCCTAGAGTTAAATGAAAACACAGACACAACATATCGGAATCTATGGGACACATTGAAAGCAGTTCTAAGAGGAAAATTCATTGCTTGGAGTTCATTCCTCAAAAAAAGAAAAAACCAACAAATAAATGATCTCATACTTCATCTCAAAATCCTAGAAAAAGAAGAGCAAAACAACAGCAAAAGAAGTAGAAGGCAAGAAATAATTAAAATCAGAGCTGAAATTAATGAAATTGAAACAAAAGAAACAATTGAAAAAATTGACAAAACTAAAAGCTGGTTCTTTGAAAAAATAAATAAAATTGACAGACCCTTAGCCATGCTAACAAAGAGAAGAAGAGAGAGAACCCAAATTACTAGCATACGGGATGAAAAAGGCAATATCACAACAGACACTTCAGAAATACAGAAGATAATCAGAAATTACTTTGAATCCTTATACTCTAATAAAATAGAAGATAGTGAAGGCATAGATAAATTCCTTGAGTCCTATGATCTGCCCAGATTGAGCCAGGAGGATATAGAGAACCTAAACAGACCAATAACAATAGAGGAAATAGAAGAAACCATCAAAAGACTACCAACTAAGAAAAGCCCAGGACCGGATGGGTTTACAGCAGAGTTTTACAAAACCTTTAAAGAGGAACTAACACCAATACTTTTCAAGCTATTTCAGGAAATAGAAAAAGAGGGAGAACTTCCAAATTCATTCTACGAGGCCAACATCACCCTGATTCCGAAACCAGACAAAGACACATCAAAGAAGGAAAACTACAGACCAATATCTCTAATGAACCTTGACGCAAAAATCCTCAATAAAATTCTGGCGAATCGGATTCAAATACATATCAAAAAATTATACATCATGATCAGGTAGGATTCATCCCTGGGATGCAAGGCTGGTTTAATATATGGAAATCAATAAATGTTATTCACCACATCAATAGACTTAAAAATAAGAACCATATGATCATCTCAATAGATGCAGAAAAAGCATTCGACAAAGTACAGCATCCCTTTATGTTCAAAACGCTAGAAAAATTAGGGATAACAGGATCATACCTCAACATTGTAAAAGCAATCTATGATAAGCCACAGGCCAGCATCATTCTGAATGGAGAAAAATTGAAGGCATTCCCTCTAAGATCTGGTACAAGACAGGGATGCCCTCTCTCACCACTTCTGTTCAACATAGTCCTCGAAACACTGGCCAGAGCAATTAGACAGTCAAAAGAAATTAAAGGCATAAAAATAGGAAAAGAAGAACTTAAATTATCACTATTTGCAGATGATATGATTCTATACCTAGCAGACCCAAAAGGGTCTACAAAGAAGCTATTAGAGCTAATAAATGAATTCAGCAAAGTGGCAGGATATAAGATCAACACGCATAAATCAAAGGCATTCCTGTATATCAGCGACAAATCCTCTGAAACGGAAATGAGGACAACTACTCCATTCACAATATCCCCCAAAAAAATAAAATACTTGGGAATCAACCTAACAAAAGAGGTGAAAGATTTATACAATGAAAATTACAAAACCCTAAAGAAAGACATAGAAGAAGACCTTAGAAGATGGAAAAACATACCCTGCTCATGGATAGGCAGAACTAACATCATCAAAATGGTGATATTACCAAAAGTTCTCTATAAGTTCAATGCAATGCCAATCAAAATCCCAACAGCATATCTTGTAGAAATAGATAAAAGAATCATGAAATTCATATGGAATAATAAAAGACCCAGAATAGCAAAAACAATACTAAGCAGGAAGTGTGAATCAGGCGGTATAGCGATACCAGACTTCAAACTATACTACAGAGCAATAGTAACAAAAACAGCATGGTACTGGTACCAAAACAGGCGGGTGGACCAATGGTACAGAATAGAGGACACAGTAACCAATCCACAAAACTACAACTATCTTATATTTGATAAAGGGGCTAAAAGCATGCAATGGAGGAAGGATAGCATCTTCAACAAATGGTGCTGGGAAAACTGGAAATCCATTTGCACCAAAATGAATCTGAATCCCTATCTCTCGCCGTGCACAAAAGTTAACTCAAAATGGATCAAGGAGCTTGATATTAAATCAGAGACACGGCATCTGATAGAAGAAAAAGTTGGTTATGATCTACACGCTGTGGGATCGGGCTCCAAATTCCTCAATAGGACACCCATAGCGCTAGAGTTAACAAATAGAATCAACAAATGGGACTTACTCAAACTAAAAAGTTTTTTTCTCAGCAAAAGAAACAATAAGAGAGATAAACAGGGAGCCTACATCCTGGGAACAAATCTTTACTCCACACACTTCAGATAGAGCCCTAATAACCAGAATATACAAAGAACTCAAAAAATTAGACAATAAGATAACAAATAACCCAATCAATAAATGGGCCAAGGACCTGAACAGACACTTCTCAGAGGAGGACATACAATCAATCAACAAGTACATGAAAAAATGCTCACCATCGCTAGCAGTCAGAGAAATGCAAATCAAAACTACCCTAAGATACCATCTCACTCCAGTAAGACTGGCAGCCATTAGGAAGTCAGACAACAATAAGTGCTGGCGAGGATGTGGGGAAAAGGGCACTCTTGTTCATTGCTGGTGGGACTGCAAATTGGTGCAGCCAATTTGGAAAGCAGTATGGAGATTTCTCGGAAAGCTGGGAATGGAACCACCATTTGACCCAGCTATTCCCCTTCTCGGTCTATTCCCTAAAGCCCTAACAAGAGCATGCTACAGGGACACTGCTACATCGATGTTCATAGCAGCTCAATTCACGATAGCAAGACTGTGGAACCAGCCTAGATGCCCTTCAATAGATGAATGGATAAAAAAAATGTGGCATTTATACACTATGGAGTATTACTCTGCATTAAAAAATGACAAAATCATAGAATTTGGAGGGAAATGGATGGCATTAGAGCAGATTATGCTAAGTGAAGCTAGTCAATCTTTAAAAAACAAATACCAAATGATTCCTTTGATATAAGGGGTGTAAACAAGGACAGGGTAGGGACGAAGAGCTTGAGAAGAATATTTACAGTAAACAGGGATGAGAGGTGGGAGGGAAAGGGAGTGAGAAGGGAAATTGCATGGAAATGGAAGTCGATTCTCAGGGTTATACAAAATGTCATATAAGAGGAAAGGAGGGGTAAGACAAGAGAATACAAATGGAAGAAATGATTTACAGTAGAAGGGGTAGAGAGAGAAAAGGGGAGGGGAGGGGAGGGGAGGGGAGGGGGGATAGTAGACAATAGGACAGACAGCAGAATACATCAGACACTAGAAAGGCAATATGTCAATCAATGGAAGGGAAACTGATGTGATACAGCAATTTGTATAC
The DNA here is from genome assembly GCF_045843805.1 of Urocitellus parryii. NCBI lineage: Eukaryota > Metazoa > Chordata > Mammalia > Rodentia > Sciuridae > Urocitellus > Urocitellus parryii. Next base: position 268,609,183 of record NC_135531.1, read on the forward strand.
GGGGTAAAAGCGGGAGTTCATAACCCACTTGAATCAAACCGTGTAATATGATGTATTAAGAACTATGTAATGTTATGAACGACCAATAAAAAAAAAAAAGAAAAAAAAAAAACTCACCCTTCCTCCCCCACCAGCTGTGAGCTCTTTCCAAGGAGAATCCAAAAAGTTCATCAGTCTAAAGATAGTGAAATTTCATCCAAAGAGGAGGTCTCGATGCCAACTCCATCAATGAATGCAAGACAACGGTGCACTTAATTAGGGGAATCATTTACTGAGAGGCTTTGCGCCAATGACTTTACAAATGTCAGCCTATTTAGCATTTGTGTGAACTCAAGAAGGAAAGATTGCCTCCATTTCATCAATGAGAAAACTGAGGTTCAGAGACACTAGGTGGAATGGCCAAGGTTGTTCCCCTAGTCATTTTCAGAGTGAAAATTCAAACCAACTCCAAGATGCACCTTCTTTTCACTGTGCAATGCCGTTTCACAATTGAAATTGATGGGATTAATTGGTAACGGGCACTATCCTGTCCCCTGAGATGAGTATTGCAGCTACCTGGTACTCACCAAAGAGAACTGCTCTGGAAACGTGAAGCAAGACTAAATAAACTTTCAGAGAAACCCCAAGCAGACAGCTGTGTGTGAAGTCAGCTGCTGCGGCCGATGGGATCTGTAAGAGACAGGGGGAAAGACAGACATAGAAGAAAAGAGAAAAAAAGCAACAAAAAGAGATCATCTCACAAAATCCTGTTACCAAATAACAGAAGAGAGTTTGCATTCATCTTCTGGAGGTGCTTGTGGAACCTGTGTGTGAGGCCCTAGGAGCATTAATGTGGATAAATCTTGACAAGTTGGAGACCCTTGCTTTACATACTAGAGGCTGAAAACTCTCAGCCTTCAGTACATGACCAACGATAGAAAGAAATGACCAGTCCATTAGAGATTGGCAGGGCTCCATATAGATTCACGACACTAAGTAGAAGACGGTAGTGAGCCTGATACTGAGAGAAGGGGACGCCTAGCAGGACCCAAGGTGAAATCCAGTCATTGTCATATCTTGGCTCAGGGCTGAACTGATTCAGTCTGATGAGAAGGAACTGCTTCCTTATTGCTGCATAATACCATTTGAAGTTCATGCACCTATGTGTATTTGAATATAAGTCTTTTTCAAAGCATTGCACTATTTACTCTGATCTGTTACAATTTTTTTTTTAGTCTTCATTATATCACAAGTTAAAGATCACTGAAAATAAATGTTAAAGTTTCTAGACTAAACATAGCCAAATGATAGTTTTCAGGCCTACTCTGATACCCAGAGAGAAACAGACCTCATACACTAGAAGTTAATCCTTTGTTGAACAACTACCAGATTTTGACAATTTTAATCTTTTAAATGATCCTACAAATAAATATTAAAATCCTTCTTCATGTAGGAAAGGAAGGTTTTAGAGAAATAAAAGATTCTATCAGAGTCTTCCAGTAACTGCTTACAGAGTTAAGATTTAGACCCAAACTGTTGACTTCGAAGTTCATATTGTTGCCCCATTTCAAATCCTTCCAAGAGGAAGGCTCAATTCCCAGGGACTGACCTTAGCATTGTCTATTATTGGAACAAACCTGAAATCTAACCACAAAATGTTTCAATCCTTCTTAATTTTCCTGAAATTCTGGAAATAACCAAAATGCAAGAGAAATTAAAATATGGTCACAAACTTTAGAATACCGCTGTGTTTAGTGTTATATAATGATAAAAGGACTGATTAGTTCAGTAATTTCTCTTTGTAGAATAATCAGTCTAATGTAATGTCTGTAATCTAATAAAATGTCCATCATTTTCATCAATTCTGAATAATCATTTTCTCATGTTTACACCCCTCAAAGGAGTGCCTCTCACAACTGTTGTCAGCCAGTGGGAATTACAGACTAATTATCATCACTTGCTCATGTTTGAACTCAGATGTGACTCCTAGAGTCTCAGTTGGTTTATCACATTCCTTCAGTGTTTCAGTCAACAAACCCATTTAGGTCTACTTGAGAATGGAATATGAGTTCTGGCTATTTTCTGAAAATATTCTGTTGACACCTTCTGGTATAATCAAGTAAACACAGGTATCAAAACCTGCAAATAAGAAACTCTTCGTGTAATAACCAAAATGCAGCTAAATAGGAAGAAAACTTCTGCAACACATCAGGCAACTAGAGTTTACCACAGTTTGCTGCTTATTTTATAAAGAACAAGATGAAAAGAGTTCAAAAGTTTCCAACACAAGGAAATTCCAGTTGCCCTTATTGAACCATTACACATCACACACATTTATCAAATTATCACACTCTACTACATAAGTATGTATGTATGAGTATTGAACACAATTTTTTTTAAGGAGGAAAAGTTTATCGGGGGCTCACAGTTTCAGAAGTCTCAGTCCATATTTGGTTGACTCCATTTCTTGGGGACAGAGATGAGGAAGAAACATGGCGGAATTTTTTTAAAAAGAAACTATTCATCCAACAAGAGATTAATATCCAGACTATACAAGAAACTCAGACAAAATAACAGCAGTAAAACAAATAATCCCATTTAAAAGTTGATAAATGGCCTGAATAGACATTTCTCAAAAGAAGATGTGCAAATGGCTAACAAGTACATTAAAAAAAAAAAATCTCAGTACCACGGATCATCAGGGAAATACAAATTGAAACCACAATGAGATATTATTTCAACCAGTAGAAAGGCAAAATGACAAATGTTGGCGAGGATGTGGAAAGAGTGCAATTCTCACGCTGCTGGTGGGAATGTAAGTTAGTACAGACATTATGAAAATAGCATGAAGACACTGAAAATAGAACTACTCTATGAGCCAGCAATCAGACTACTGAGCATGCATCCAAGGAAATGAAATCAGTACATGAAGGAGACACTTGCCCTCGCATGTCTCCTGCAGCATGATTCCCAGCCAAGAAATGGAATCAACCAAAGTGTCCATCAATAGATGAATGGTCAAAGAAAATGTGTTATACACACATAATGGAATGTATTGTAATATTCAGTCATAAAAAGGAAGAAAATCTTGTCATTTTCAGTAATATGGATGGAACTGGAGGAAATTATATTAAGTGACATAAGCCAAACCAAGAAAGGCAAATATTACATGTTCTCACTCAAACGTGCAAGCTGAACTGAAAAAGTCGATTGCACAGAAGTAGGGGAAAGAATAGAGAGCTTAACGGAGGTTAGAAGTAGCAGTGGGAAGGAGAAGTAAAGGGAGGTTAAAAAATGGGTTCCAAAATACAGCTAGATCAGAAGAATAATTTTGTGTTCTATAGCAGAGCAAGGTGATTATAGTTTACAAAACTTTACCATATATTTTACAGAGAACTACAAGAAGAAAGAGTTCAAAGGTTAGGAACACAAACAAATGACCAATGTTTAAGGAGATGGAAATGCTAATTTACCCTGATTGGATCATTATACATAGCATATAAGAATTGAATTATCATAGTGAGCCCCATGAATAGGCACAATTATTATGTATCAATTAAAATTTTTTAAATTGATAATAAACCTGCTTCAAATAAGATCCCAGAGACAATATTGGAGCAATCTTTTCAAGAAATGTTGCATCATTAGCCAGGTATTGTGACACATGCCATAATGCCAGCTACTCAGGAGGCCAAGGCAAGTGGGTCATAAATTTGAGACCAGCCTAGGCAACTTAGCAAGACCCTGTCTCAGAAAATAAAAGGGCTGAGGATGTAGCTCAGTGATAAAGGGCCTCTGGGTTCATTCCCCAGTACAAAGAGAGAGAGAGAAGAAAAAAAGAAAGAAAGAAAAAGAAATTCTGTTCAATCAATAGTCTGGATGGCATATGTACAAAATCATGATCATCAAGCAACTCTGAGTTAACAGTGATTTCACAGAATCAGAGTATAGATGTGAACAAATTTAATAAATACCCTATCAACTTTTACTTTTTTTCCCTTTTGATGTGTAGAGAAGACAGAAATATGGTTTCTAAAAAATATATCCATGATGAAGTCTCAAAAAATTATTCAAAATATATAAAATAAAAACTGATAAGTTTTGCATTGAGGGTGTGTACCTGCAGGGCAGTGTGGGGTGAGAAGGAGAAGGTAATGGTACATTTTTCAATCAACAGTGTCTCAGATATTATAAAATTTGTGAATTTTTTGTATATTCAAGGAACGTATTTAAATCTCATTTTCATTTCTTTGTGTGTGGCTATATTTTCTCTAAACATATGTTAGAAAATTTAAGTTCTCAAAGGAGACATTAGCTTCAATTTTTGAAGACTTTTAACCCTACATTTAGAAAAATATTTTTTTTTCATTTGGCCCTTAATTGAATTACTTAAAAAACTGTGGCTTTGTTATGGCTCTCATTATATATTGTCCATACAACAGCTACCATGTACTATAGATGTTATATAGAATATTATTGCAGCATTATTCACAACAGCCAAGAAATTGAGTCAACCTAGGCATCCAACAGTGGATGAGTGGACAAAGAAAATGTGATATATATGCATAATGGAATATTATTCAGTCATAAAAAGAAATAAAAATCTTGTCATTTTAGTATGGACAGAACTGGATGAAATTATGTTAAGTAAGCCAGACCAAGAAAGACAAATATTACATGTTACCACTCAAATGTGGAAGCTAAAATAAAAAAGAATAACTTGGTTTCAAAGGCTTACCTCCAAGGCTATCCCCACACAATGGGTGTGTCTTCTTCCTGTTGTGGGTTGTTCTGGCCACATGATCCATAACTGGTATAAATTTCTAAACATTTATATGTATGAATTTATACATTTAAACAATATGTAACTATTCAGTGTTTCTGTTTAAATGCTATAGGCAATCCCCTTTAGGAGATTTAGAATCATAGTTTCCAATTCCAAAACAGAAATAAGACAGAATATACAAGAATGGAGAAAAAGAAGTCTACGGAAACATAAGAAAATCGTCTCCATTTTGATATAATGGAAACAAAAAGTAACATGTCAATGACCCATGTTCCTTTCACCCTGTGTACTAAAAACACATTTCTTCGTCCAGTTTCATCTTTCCATTCCTCACCCTACCTAGGAGTTTCTTTTGTTAACCAATCGAATTCTAGCTGATGCCTACAACGCAGGCTCAGACAATTGGAGTAATTGATGCTGTGTGCAAAAGCATCGAAAAATTATTCCAGTTTCAAGTTGCTGTAAATCTGCCTGCTTGGTTACAAGCCAAATGGGTATTGATATTTGCTGCTCATTTGTACAATGTTGTTGACTTTGAGAATTAAATATATGTTGGGCAATTTCAGGTTGCATATCAAAATTGGAATGATTAACCAATGAAAGTTACTGTTCATGATTTCAATTTTAAAATTAGACAAGCTAAGAAGAAGAAAAACACTCACAATGAACAAGTTAAGAAATTTAAAAAATGAATGATTTATAGATTAATTTTCAACTTTTACCAAAGCCTTTGGGGATCCTTGGAAATGACTTGGAGTTGTTCCCAATTACCAGGTTACATACTGTTACTTAAATTCGGCTCTCTTCCCTACAGACATTAACTGAGATTATAGGATACATAGAGCAAAACTGGAAACTTGGCTTTTTACCATTTTAAGAGAATTAAAGTAGATTTTTTTAAGTAAGCATGTGTGTGTATATATGCATGTGCATTATATGTGTAATATGTACACATATATTGTATACATGTTTATTTTTATATGTAAATAAGTTGTGCCTATCCTCTTTGGACCCTAACAACTAAATGTAATGAGTCAATCTGCTGTGCACTCACTGATTTAAAGCTCCTACATTCTGTGCACCCTGGTTTTAGCACTTCTTGTGATCCAACCATAATTTCACATTCGCTCTAATTTTATAAAAATGCACTGCTTTGACTGGCCTCTGGTGATCAAACGCAAAGAATCAACACCTTGTTTCATATCACCCATCTTCAAAATTTTATATCGGTTTCAGTAATGGAAAAGCTTCTTCCTACCCTGGCATCTATTCTGCTTTTCAAAAGCAAATATATAAAGGACGTGTTCCAAGAACGAAAGGCTGATATAAGCTAAAATAAATAAGTCCTTTCTAGGACATAAGTAATAATTGCACCGTAAGTTATTCAAGCCTGGGTGACAGTACTCCTGCAAAGACATCCATTTATCAGTCTAAGCAAGTAATTCCCTGTTCTGTGAATGGCAGAATGAGACCAGCTTCAACTGATTTATGAAGTGATTTTTTTCCGTTCTACTGAATGATTGAGACAAAAGGTCCTGCAGGAATGGCAGTTCATCTTTTCTGTTCAAGTGCCAATTCTTTTTATTACTTTTATTTTGTTTCTAGTGCAGATATTGTTGCCTCATTCACCATCTGCTAATGTTGAATAAGAAGTGTTTCACTCTGGGCTGCTCACGATGAATTGCCCCAAGAATGTCATTGAATGGTTACCATCTTTCTTACATGTTGCTCCAAGTATTACAGAGGCGAAAGTTTCTGGCCTGGGAGCCAAGAGGAAACATGGCATATTCATCTTTGTATACTCTCTCAAGTCTATGGTGGCCCCTGGGACACAGGAGGCACTAAAAATGAAATTGTAGCATCAAGTTGAAATGTCCTTTGCACCAGCCGGAGAGGAAGCAGGGTGTGATGGGACCGGCCACATCCAGAACCTCCAAATCCAGACTCTGCCTCTCACAGGATGCATAGACCAAAGGCAAGCTTTGCAACCCTGTGACACTCAGTTTGCTCATCTATCAAACGGTAATAACAAAACTCTACCTTACAGGGCTGCGGTGGAGGTTGAGTGGAACAATGTAAGCAAATTGCCAGTGACTCAAATAAAGAGGATCGGCCAGGCTTTCTCTAAATAGATTCAGACCAGGGGCTATCACTAAGAGAGAGAATGATTTGGAAAAAATGACCCTTGGTCTTTCCTTCCCCTGACATTGATAGAGGCCAGTGGATTCCAAGGGTTGCTTTAATAGGTACATGCAAAAGCTTGCTCACGTGTGTGTGCGCATAGAATCTCAAAGGCAGCCTGAAGCCAGAAGGAAATGAAGGGTGGGTAGAGAAGAAGCTGATCTGTTTGTCTTGGCAATAAACACAGGCCTGGGGATGCTTCTGTATTTTTGCCTGTGGCTTCTTGTCTCACCCTCTGCCCCCTCACTAGCTGGGAAAATCACCACCTCCTCTTCTGTGCTGCCCAACTCACTTCTTAACCAATGACATTGCAGCCATATAATGGTTCTGCCAAATTCAAGGCTCAGAACACCAGTTCTACTTCTGTTCTTCCCAGAGTGCTGTCCCAGGGCCCCGGGTTGTATCTGCACATCAGGGGCACAAACAGCCTCAGAGAAAACCACGAGGGTCTATTTTACTTTAGGATTTGGGGTTGCAGAGTAATATTTTATAGACAAAGACAAATGCAGATGTACAATGGAGGAGAGAGTGATATGCTCATGAATTATTTAAGACAAAAAAACGTGAATGTTCAAGAAAATTGAAGCAAGCTGGGAGAGGGCAGGACCCTAGGCTAGATCCTCAGAGGCTCCACCTCCCAACTCCTGAGTATCATTTCCCTCCCTTGGCCGTTCAGAGCAATTTGTGAACAAAGCAAGAAGCAGTGCTTAGTGGATTTCCTTAGAGATGGCTCTAAATGTTTGATAAGGAAGTGGGTGTTCTTGGGAAACTGCCATCTCTGAAGGTAGAGTTCCATGGCACTGAGTAGCATAAAAATGTCTGCGTCCTAGTAACATTTGCCAACTAGCCCTAGTCCCACTTGCTGATTATTGATTTATTCCACATACTAATATTAATTTTAAAGCAACTACAAGGTCAATTAGGGGGAAAATATCACATTCAACCATATATCTATATCTATCTACCTATATAATTGGTAAAAACCGTTGAATGGAAATCTTCTTTGGGCTCAATTTTAGGCATTGATACAATGTTACATAGTCAATAAAATGATTTAACAAGTGCTTATACAGCAAATATTATTGAGATGCTACTATGTGCTAATCATTTAGGATCATTCAAGGAAGAATAAAACATGAGGATTTCCTTCAAGATATCCACAATGTAAATAAAAGCTGTCCAATAGAAAACTAATGTAAATCACATCCATCATTTTAACTGTCCTGGTAGCCATATGAATAGAAGGAAAAATAAATAAGTGACATTAATCTTAATAAATTTAGTATTGATTTCCATAACATACTTATTTCATCCAGTAAGTCTCAAATGTAATCATTCCAACATGTAATCAACTTAAAAAGTACAAATGAGGCACAAGTAGTGTCATCCTAAGAAGACATTGAGATCACAGTACCTCTCAACAGGACTCACCACGTTGCAAATGATCCGGAGCCACATGTGACTAGTGGCCATTGTACCAGACAACAGAGACCTTAATCTCTAGCATATACCTCTTGAGCACACAGAACCAAGGCTGCAGTTGCTACAGGAGTTCCTGAAGATAGGAGGTATTATCCCTGTCCTGGAGAGCACATATTCTAGGAAAGATGACAAAGAACAAGTAAAAGTTAATTGCAAATGAGCAGTGTTACCACAAAGGAAAAGAGCAAGGGGTGGGTCCAGGGTGGGAATGAGAGGGCAGGTTGCAGGAGGCCAGATGGGGTTCCGTTTTAACGGGGTGGTGAGAGGAACGTGTCTCTGAGAGCATGGCATTTTCAGTAGAGAGCTTGTATTTGCTTCCAATCGCAGCTCTAACCACAAATTCCATAGCTTAAAACAACACAAATGTATGACCCTACAGTTCTGGAAGCTGGAAGTCTGTTGTGGGTCCTATGGGGCTGAAAGCAAGATGTTGGCAGGGCTGTGTCCCTTTTAGAGGCTCTAGGAAAAAAATTCATCTCCCTCTTCTTTCAACTTCTAGAGGCTGCCTCCATTTCTCTGCCTAGGGCCCCGTTCCTCTTCAAGGCTGCCAATCATATCACCCACCTCTTACCTCCCATTTCCTCCTTGGATTTTAGCTCTCTTGACTTCCTCATTCACTCCTAAGGATTGTTGTGGTTCCATTGGGCCCACCTGGACGGGTCAGAAGTCTCTCCCCATCTCAAGATCCGTAGTCACATCTGCAAATTCCCTTTTGCCATGTAAGGTAAAACATGCACAGGCTCCTTGGGACAAAGCTTTTTAGACTTCTTTGGGAGGCCACCAGCTGCCTATCACTGATGTGAATGATAAGAAATAGAAAAAAAAGTATTTCCATCCAGACCATATAATAAGAAAGAATTTGGCAAATTCAAGGAACTGAAGGAAGATCAGGGTTGCAGGAGTACAGAATGTAACGGGGAGAGTGACATGGGACCAGGCCGAGAGCACAGCAGGGCTAGCTCTTAGGCCATGGGGAGCAAGTCAAGCTCATGCTATTTGCAGTTGGGAGCCACTGGAGGTTTTCAAACAGTGGAGTCAAGTGATGGAGATCATGTAGTAATTAGCTCAGTCTGGTTGCTGGAAGAGAATGGATGGGGAATGGATATAAATGGAACAGAAGACAACCAAAGACTAAACACAAACTGTAAGTACGGTCGCAGGAGCTATGGACAGATGTGGCTCAACTGGTGCCAGTGCTGGTCTCAGGGGTTGGATATTTATCAAGACTTATTGCATTAATTATATATGCATTTAATTGCCTATCAGATTTTAAATGTTATAAAATTAGTTTTTCCTCTACTACAAAAGATACAGAGAGAGACATAGGACTTTAGGCTTCATATGTTTAGACGTCAACCTGCATTTGGAGCCTGATTTCCTGTGGCAGGTTGTTCAAAATACCGTGACGGTATCCATTTTATTTCAGCCTCCTGTCTGTCCTGCCCTCCTCTGAGGATGAAAACTCTATTGGGTCCACCTTCATCCATTAATTCTTTCATGTATACATTTGTTCCCTACCCTGGTTATTGTTCTAAATATTTCATGTGTATTAACTCCTTGAATCCTCCCAACAATTCTACCATGGAGCTATTTCTATAATCCCCATTTGGTAGATGAGGACACTGACAGAGATAAGTAGTTTGCCTACCTGGTTGAGCCAAGCTTGGAAACAAGTATCCTGAGCCCTGTGACCCTATTTTCTCATGCTCACAATGAAGTGCCAAAGGCACCTCTTTCCACCTGGTTCTGATTTAGGTCGTTTGGGGAACATCCTTAATAGCTTTTTCTGAGAAAAGGCTGTTGGCCAGGAACTAACTGTTCCTAGTAATTGCCAGTGAGTTCAACTGTTCTTGGTCATCACCTAATGAGAAGCTAGAATGCCTTGGCCCACCTGCTGGAAGGAGGTAGTAAAGTCAAATGGATTGGGGTGGATTTCAGTGGCTAAAGAAAGGACTATGAGGTTGGCAATGAGCCTGTAGCCAAATACCCTGCAGGTGATCCGGTTTCTGTCTTTGAGAACCTCTGGAGCATAAGAATTCATTGCTGGTATGACTGCCAGACCCGTGAAGAGTAGAAAATCATCACCCCCAGGCAGATGAAGACCTTGGTCTTTGCTGCAGCTCTGCCCTTGACCTTGGACATCCCCAGGTTTGGGATGTTTCGTTTTCTTGCCCTTAAAATTAGAGAGCTAGAGTAAGAGGTCTCTGCAGCTCTCATAGACTCTGAAGTTACTGAGACACCAGAACAATAAATGTGGCTCATCTCTCATGGGCCTGAAAGATAGATAACCCTCACCCTTCACAGTCCAGGAATTCCTGACGCTTGGATGAATAAAAGTAGGTTCCAACAAACAAAAGAGGTATTTTCTTCTGCAACACTCTACAAAACAGGGAGATTTTTATTGGGATAATATCAAATATATCTGAAATGAAACTCTAAAAGGAATGCAAAAATCTGATTTACCCAAATGTTCTGCCTACCCCCAAATTTGCTTAAATCCATATCCTTCCTTCTTTCTTCCACCTTATTAATTGTGCAAATAAAAGGCACACTGAACATTTATTCCAAGTACACAAATTTTTAAAATAATGGATTTAAAATAATATGCTTCTTTTGTGTTCCATTGTACTAAAACCTATTGTTTCATCAAGCTCATTGGAGTAGATTTTGACCTATACTACAAAACCCACTCAAATGTTCAAGCTTATCTGTGAAATGAGAGGACTCGGGGGACAATTGCCACTGTTTCCTCCCCCACCCAATATTGTGTGATTCTCCATGGAAATGTTATAATAGGTCAACAGCACTGTCATTTTGCACAAAGGGTAGGACCTCTTCAACAGGCTAGAAGCTTAGAAATAGGATACAACCAATGATCTCAGTGAATGCAGAAAAATCTTCATAATCAGTTAGGTACATGTTTTCATAATCACAATAAAATTTGAAGAAAGAGCTTAGAGGTCTCTCAGTCTGTTTCCTTATCAGAGTACAGAATCTAGAAAAATGCTCCAAAGAGTATTTTGATGTAGCTTTTTTCGTTGTTGTTGTCCACATCAAAAATAAAACACCAACTGCTGAAAGCAAAAGACCATTACAGAAGTTACCTCTCAATCAGGGTTTCAGGAAACTACATTGCAGCATGTGAAATGAAAGCATCAGGACTTTGATTTTATTTACATGACAATTACATCATATCTGGCTCTTATCTTAAAATATGCTCATCTAAAAACTAAGGCCTTTTAAAAAGAAAGTTTTTACTGGATATTGAATTCCAAGACTGGATCTATGTATTCTTTATACTTTTCAGTTGCCAAAGTGTCAGACCGTATTGCCAAAGGTTCCCTTCATGTTTATCTGCTATTTCCACCATGAAAGTCATGGGCAATTGCATCAATAAATTAAGTAAATAAATAAATTGAGCATTTGACCCATATATTTCTAGCAAAAGGCCGCAAGCAACTTCTTGGAGCAGACAAATCTATTTTTTTTTCTGAGTCTTTTATATTCCATGTTATTGTTTAAACCAAATAAACTAAGCAGTTATAATCTTCTACTTTTTTTGATAAAAGAAAATCACATAGGGAAGGACGTGCTAAGAAATTAAAAGCAGATTCAAACATTTGTCAATGTAGCAAAATACTTACAGATGATATTAGTTTACCGATCACTCAGGAGAGAGGTTTAGTTCTTTCTAGTGTACTGAATTCTTTCCTTCTTTGCTGCCACAGAAATCAACCTGCTGGGAGCAGCCCTGAATGAGGCATTGAGGCACACAGACAATCGGGGTCCTAGAAAAATGTCTCAAGGAGAGGACTTGGATTTCCAACTCTTGGTCTTCAGATCCATGGCTTGGTGAGGCCACTAGAGATCAATTTGATTACCATCTGACGGCCTGACCATCAACCCAAACACTGAGCCAATGGTGGACATTGAGATCCAGTCAATTTCCTGAAGACCCCAAGTCTACACAACAAATCCTGTCCCTCCAGTGAGGGTGAACCTGCACCTCTTCTCTGTATGTTTTTATAAATCATGTGTCTGTATTTTTTACATTAAGTGGTTATAATTAATATAATTTTGTTAGAGGCTGACTAAAATATAAAGCCATATCAATTAAGAATGCATAATATTCCATCTTCTGAAATAGCATCTCCTAAGAATTAATGCCTTCAGACTATCATAAATAAAACATTGCGAAAGATGCTTGTGCATAAATCTTTGACCGTATCTCTAATTTTTCTCCAGGAAGAGACTTCTGGAAATAATTCTGTCAAATTGAGAGGTAATAAAAATGTTCTCACTTAATTTGAATTTTCCTTTTTATTAGAGGTTAAGCATTTTGCATACGGTGGTTGCCATATGTATTTCTTCTCCTGTGAAATATCTACGTACATCTTTTGCTTATGTTTCTGTTAAAGTCTTTTGAGTTTTTAATATTTCATTCGGCTGCATGTGTAATTTGTAACCAAAAATATGATTGGGGGAAGGGCAGTTTACAAATGTGTCAACGTTATGGTTTACTTATTTCCCTAAAGCTTCCTCTTGAAGTTCTTTTAAAAAACGTCTAAAAATTTCTGTACATAGGAGAGAACCAGACGCCTGACTCCCAAAGGTGGTATTGGGCTGCCACCTAGCATTTCAGTGTGGTACTGCCCACCACACTCCTTCCAAGTTTTCCCATATTCTTAACATACTGCCAACAGTAAACACAAAAATGTCACCTTATGTCCTGAATCTAGATAAGGCTAAAGATGAATGTCAATGAATGCAAAACCCAAAGCTCCCGTCGCCCACCCGAGGGGCAAGAAATGCTCTCTATGTCCTCTGCAGTTCACACTTGTCACTGTTCACCTTGATTGAAAGAAAAAGAGCACGACTCTGAAAGAAAGCTCGGGTCCTCCTTCTGAGCGCAGTGCGAACAGAGTGCATCATTCACAGCCCATGAGCGGCCCCAGGACTCCATTTTTCCTAAAAAAAAAAAATAGAAGGAAAGATCTTCTCTCCCTTGCCCTCCTGCAGGGAGGGTCATGCTAGTTCTCAGAGAACAGGATGTGTCCAGGACGCAGTCACCTGGAAGGTGGGATATGGCTTTGCACTCCAGGTCTTCCCGTCACCTCTCCTGGGCACAGTCCCCATGGAGATGGAAGGCACATCTCAGGTGGAGATGCTCAACCACAAACCACAGAGCTGTGGTCTCATGGAAAGCTTTGGAAGGATGGGGGAGGGAGACAAAGTGGTGGGAACTAAGGACCAGCGTGTTCGCGGCGGTGACAGTTGCAATAGCCAAGGTCCCCTCCTCACACAGCATCCAGGGGCCCCATGGACATTCATTACTCCCACAGGCTTCCCTATCCTCCCATGTTCTTCAGCAGCACCATCCTGTCCCCCGTGACTCTTCCACAGGCTGCAAACACTCCCCCAAAGCAAAGCGTGTCTTTCATTTGCTCTTGTCCCCTCCCACCCTGGCCCTCCAAGGCATTCCTTGTTGATACTTTTTAAACTCCTGGGATTTGATTCAAAAACACTTTACTCCTGGGCAGAACGCTCACTTCAATGCTGGTGGCCTGTGTTCATCTGCCCGCTGGAATTTTTGATGGGATTTCCCATCCCTAGATCACCCTCCCTCGCAGTGTGATGCCAAGCACCGACTACTTGCCACGCAGTTGTGTCTCCTGCTTGCTCTTTCCTTTCTGTCAAGAGAGTCTCCGCATGGCGAGGGTGGATCGCTGTAATCCTACTTCTTTAGCTTTTTGTTCTTTTAATCCAGATCTCCCCCCCTCCCCGCACACCCCCCACCCGGCAAGCAGAAGCCTGCTACCCCACAGTGCAGCACTGGTGTGGTTTTCTCTGTGTGCCCAACAGGAGGACGGCTGGTAAGCCCTATGGGCCTCCATCCTGCGTGTGTTTACACATCTCCAACCTCATCACTAAAGATCTAGCTGTTCATTTTGGTATTCTAGATCTTTCAACAAGGTCCAATTCTTTCTCTTAACCTTCTCCTTCTTCCTTCCCACCCTGCCCTACCAGGATGCCTGTGTTACAACCACCCTTGAACCCCAGATCCCCTGATCATGCCATCGAATGCCTTGCTGCTCAAAATGTGAGCTGTGAACCAGAAACAGAGACATCACCTGAAAATATTTTTTGAAAATGCAAATTTTCAGCCGGACATGGTGGTGCAAATCTGTAACCCAAGATACTGGGAAGGCTGAGGGAGGAGGATTGCAAGTTCAAGGCCCTCTTAAGCAACTTCGTGAAACCCTGTCCCAAAATTTAAAAAATAAACAAATAAATTAAAAAGGACTGGGGATGTAGCTCAATGGTAAAGCACCCTGGGCTCAATTCCGAGTACGGGATTCATATGAATCAGAATCCGAGTCTAAATTCTAATAAGATTATGGGCAATTAATATGCACATTACAGTTTGAGAAATACTGAATACAACCCCACCCTGTACTCCTTGTCTTTCCCTATCATTTCGCCTATTTCCTTAATTGCAATTCACAATCTAAAATTGACTTGTTTTTCTTCCTTTTCTTTTGTTGTCTGCCACATCACATTGGAAGGTAAGCTTCACAAGAGCCAAGATCTTGTCATATGGTGCCATGTTTTTCTAGTAGGCACTTGCTTAATCAATGATTATTGAATTAATAAGTTCAGAACTTATTGCCTTGTTCTCACTTTCATTTATGTCATTTCTAATCCATCTTGCCTCCTTTTCAGACTTATCCATTCATCAAATCCCAACTTCAAAACACATTTACCCAATTGTAACAGGAAAGCACATGCCAGCTTGCTAGGGGACCCGGCAATTCACCCATTCCAAAGTGTTCCTGCAAAGTAATTTGCCCCCTGATCTCCCAGAACTTGTATGATCAAGATACCCGATCACGTATTCACCCCCAGTGTTTTTTATACATGTGCTTCACCTTTCCAAACAGAAATTTCAAGAGAGGAGTTTGCGTTCTATGCTTCTTTGGTATTTGCCAAACTTTTCAGTGGACTCATCAATGCATTCATTCCATGCAAAAAGAAAGGCTTCAAAAAAAGTCTCAGAAAAAGACTGGAAAATAAAAAACCTAGAAAAAATGATTTGGCCAATCACTTTATGAGAACTCTAGAAGGTGAACGGACTTTGTGGGTCCCAGACCAAACAGGCATGTGCATTCCTGTTACAACTGGGTAAATGTGTGCAATTTAATTCTTACAAGTTAATCACCTCACTTTCAAGTTGTGTTTTACATTTTAATGTTATTATATAGTCTCATCAAGATTACTTTGAAATAACTTCTTATCATAAAATGAAATTGCAT
Source organism: Urocitellus parryii (assembly GCF_045843805.1). Taxonomy (NCBI): domain Eukaryota; kingdom Metazoa; phylum Chordata; class Mammalia; order Rodentia; family Sciuridae; genus Urocitellus; species Urocitellus parryii. Next base: position 268,624,924 of record NC_135531.1, read on the forward strand.
CTAAAGCTGGTTTGAGATCCCATATTTCATTCTAGCTTAAGTAAGATTCAATTAGAATAAGTTTAACTTAGGATACGTACACTCCTAGTTTCCACTTTGATTTGTTAAGATCTTCCTAATTGTGAATTTGAAAATAGGGCTGATCTTGACAGTAGTGAAATAGGACCTCTTTACTGTAGGTCTCTGATTGTTTCAGTGTGTGAGAGAGGTTTGGAGAGCCCAGACAGTAGTTATGCCACTTTTCTGCCTGTTCTTCCACTGCCTGTTTGCTGCACAAATCCCAAGAAGACCAGGAGGGCTGATGAATCAATCCATCAGTCTTGAGAAAATGCCTGGAAATGTCCTGAGGAATTACACAAAGCAATAGTTTATAACAGAGACACACTACAAGCTGGAAAAAGTTTCAAGCCTTAGATTAAAACACTCTGCAGTACCAATTATCCCCCTTTACCTGGGTTTTCCATCGTCTTTTCTGTCTTCAAGGTGACATTTAGCGTAAAATACTCACACTTTTACATGATACTAAATAGAGAATACCTTTATATCTAGAAAATGAAAAAAATAAAATTGTCATGAGTAGTCAATTAAAATGTTGCTAAAATGAGGTTCAGGGTAGGCTGGGATCCTTGGCCCATGCACAGGTGACAGAGGCACAAAGAAAGGAAACATTGGGAAGTAAATTCAGCCTCCTGATCTCAGTTTCTCATGGTTTTGATTTATATCAAAGCCAACTGCTGTTGATCCATTACTAATCAGTTACCTGGAAAGGAGAGAATGAAAGCATTAGTTTGTTTTCATCTGGACCTCAAACTCAAATGAAATTCAGCAAGGAAAATTAAGTCAGAGATCCAAAGATTTCAAAAAAAATTTCCCTTCTAGGCCTCTGGACTGGAACTTGTATTTTGTGAAGTTCTGTTAAATCATTCATCTTATTATAGCACACGTTATCATTATAAACTGGCTGAGCTGGTTCAAGTTTCAAATCTGGGTTGAGAGGAGGTACTCTCCTATTTGGTTATCATTCAACCACTAAGCTGAGTTTCTAATTAAAGCATCAGAAATGTGTTGACACTTTTTTTTTTTCCTGAGCAGTGTATTGACCATTTTCTCATGGGGTCAGGACAGTGTGATCTCGGGCCTCCTATGTGGCTCAAATGTGAGCCTCCAGACCTGAGCCTCTGCTCCGCATCCAACCTGACACTTCCTCACGGCCTATCATCCCATCCAGGTGCCCCTCTCTGCTCTGCAGTGACCTGATGTCACCTGTCCTGGGTCAGCCCATCATCTCCATCTCCGTGCTCTGGGTGCCTTTTCCCCCTGACAAGGCCAGTGCTTCAGTTTAAGCTGGTGGCAAGCAGGGGACAGAGGTAAAAGTGGTAACTTTTTATGTGCCCATTTCTCACAAACAGCCACCTAATTATATCCAAGTCCATAATTAGATGACCTGTAAAGATAAGTATAGACAGAAAGGGAAGGGAAAGAAAAGTGGCCTTGGTGTTTCTAAAAAGCCAGAGTTATGGTTTGATTTGCTGCAGAAACATATTATTCATTTTTATTTGTTTGTTTGTTTGTTTTGAGCAGGCAAGACGATGACTCCGGTAGATAATGGGCCCAAAAAGATCTAAGACAACTGGCAAAGAGTAGCTGAGTTCACAAATTAATCTACAACCCCAGAAGAATTTGGGAAATCTGATTCTGTATGTATTCTTTTTCCAAAGGGTATAATCAAAATTAACATAATTGCCATTTACAGAAATTATTTAAAGACTATAAATTTTAATTGATCATAAGCTGCAAATTTCTTAACTCCTCTGAGCACTTCTGTCAAGTGGGGCAAAATTTAACTAATGGTTTAGGAAAAAAAAAAACTGCAAAGCAAGGAGACCTCAGAGATGAATCATAAATCAGAGTAAAAGGTTAACAGGTATAAGTCATCATCATCGAGTCGTGTCCCCACCCCCCTCGATCTTCAAGTTCAAGGCTCTGGGAATTGAGGAAACCATACTGAAGGTTTGCCAGTAATCCTGAGAGTGTAAAATGCCATCTTTACGAGAGTGGCTTCTTGACCCTACTTGAAGGACTGTACACCTGTATGGGTAAATCCCTCTGCGGATTTGATCAGCATGCCAAATAAGGAAAGCTGATTTCTGCCTTAGACTTGGAACTACCTCCTGAGAACATTCTCTGGAGAGGAAGGAGATAGAAAAGTAAAAGAGGAGACATCTCAGTCATCCAACAGTATCAAAATTCCTGCTTCACTGATACCACTTCCAAGGACAGACCTGGTTTCCAACTAGGAAGGGTTTACTGATCTGGCCTAAGGTCCTTTTGCATGTATGCATGTTTTCTCCTCCCTAGCAATTAAAGAGTCACAAAACTATACAAAAAGAACTCAGGATCCCTGCCAAATCCAAGAGATAACAATTATTTGCCTCAAACATTTTCATGGATATTTTTGAATTGATTGGATTTACTCAAGTGACAAAGATTAACAAGCTAAGTGTCAGCTCTACCAGAGGTTCCAGCTTTGACAGAGACAAGACTTAGTGAATCAGCTTGTTGCTAAGAGTTGACAGCACCCCACCCTAACTAGCATTGTCCTGTGGAAGGGGCCACTCTTGACTATCACCCCTACTCTCCTGCCCACACACAGCGCCCTCCAGCATGACATGAGATGGGACATAAGACATGGGGTGCAAGATGGGAAAGCCATTTCAGGCTGGAGATCCAGTTCAGAGGTAGAGTCCTTACCTGGTACATGTGAGGCTCTGTGTTCAATTCGCAGCACTGGAAGGAAAGAAAAGGAAGGAGGTAAAAAAGAGAAAAAGAAAACGTCATCTTCCTTCAGCCTAACGCAATAATTATTTCGTGTGATACAGGGATAGCCTGCTAAGGATGAGAAGCCCCGGGTGGCAGTGATGGAGAGACAGGCTCAACAGTGTGTGTTGGCACTTGGGAGTGAGCAGCACAAGGGGGCTGGTAGGGACACCATCAAAGCAAAGTATAGTACACAGTGACATTGGCCTCGAGTCAGAAGAACAAGACTAAGAATGAGCAGAACAAAGGCAAAGTGGAAGCAGATTGTGACTTACATGCAAGTCACAGACACATGCCTTAGAATCTGCAAGAGAACAGAGGAAGGGGAGGGCCAGAGGCCATCTCATGGGGCACGTGACCATCTCTCCCTCTTTCCTTTCTTTGTCCCTTCTTATACAATAGTCCATACTGGCTACTTCCACGTCCCCCTCTCCCATTCAGTTCTCCTCTCCAGCCACACTGTGCTTGTCCATTGAATCTGCTCTTGTCCCAGCTAGTAATGGACCAAACCCATTGGTTCTCAGGCTCACCTTCCTCCCCATCTCAGCCCTATTCTTTACAACAGACCCCTCTTTTCTTCCTGATCAACTCCTAATTCAGTCTCCAAAACACCAGTCTCCACATCCTCTGGCCTGTGCATTCTTATCTACTTTGATCTACCCTGCCATTTTTCTGCCCTCTAAACAACTCCAGAAAAGTGTTTGCACCTCTTCCCCATGCACACTCACTTCAAAAATAATCTTACTCACTTCTGTGAGCTTTAAATATGATGAAGTCCCCCCCAATTTGCTTTTTTATCTCAGTGCCTTTCCCAAAACACCAGATTCACACATCAAAACACCTGCCTCCCATCTCCACTAGGACATTGAATGGACATCTCAGAGGTAACATTTATAAAACCAATGTCTATTCCACTTCCACCCACACCCCTAAACTTTCTCCTCTGCAGTCTTTGCCATCTTGGGGTCCAGGAATGAAGATGCTCAGCCAAAAGCTTCAAGCCATCCTCGAAGCTTCTCCTTATGTCACATTTCATACCTGTAAAACCTCTCAGCTGGACCTCTACATGGAATCTAGCCATGTCTCACCACTTCCATTGCTAATACCCAAACCCAATCCGCCATATTGCAATAGCTTGTTCCCTGGCATCTACTCTCAACCTGCTATAGACTGTCCCCACTATCACAGGTTGAATGATCCTCTTAAATAATCATTCAAAACATGTCACGCCTCTGCTCAAAACTCAAACCATTCAGAATACAAAATCATTATTCTTGACTACATGCACTGCAAGATCTGACCCCCAACCACTCTTCTGATCTAATCTCCCATTAACTTTTATGTGAGCTTCCACCAACACTGGCCTTCCTGCCAATTCTTTTTTTAAAAAATTCATATATATAAATATATATTATATATATATATGTATGGGGTAGGGAAGAAAAACCAAACGCATCACAAATCAGAATGCTGCACTTACACCTCCCTGCCGACCTCCCTCTCCCCCTTGGCCCTCAGGCCTCTGGTTAAACACCCCTTCAGAGAGCCTTCTTTCCCCTCGAGGGACCAACACATCGTGCTCTTCTCTCATCTTGTGGCATTTTCTTCCGGATACTTTCACCATCTGACACATTAAATACCTAATTGCCTTGCTGTCCGACTTTCCCAACTAGGATGTAAGCTAACTAGTCTGTGTAAGGTATGAATTTTGTTGCTAGAGAAGTGCTAATTAAGATTAGCTAGGATTAACTAAAGGAGTCAAGTTCTCAGACTCTAAGGCCAAGCACCAATTAGCTTTGGGAGCCTCCATAAACCGGATATTCCCTTCCTGCTTGAAAGGTGCTGTTTTTCCCTCAAGTGCTTACAAACTGTTAGAAAACAGCAAAAATGGGGAGCAAGCTGGAGGAGCAAGCTGGAGCTGGGAAAACCCTTCCAGGGGAGGGCAGCAGCTCCCAGCTCCAAACAGCTTTCATGAGGAAATGTCGCGGTGGAAGGGCACTGGCGACTCTGTTGACCAAACTCCCTGAGTTTTAACTCTCCTTTTGACACCGAGTTCCATGGAATGTTGGCTGTCCTTTGTTTTAGTGTCAAAGGGAGCTCCCCTGGTACCCCCATCCTTGAGACCAACACTGAGGGACAATCATCATGTAAGTCATCCTATGGCTTCTTCTGCCTGCAGGTCACTTATTTGCAACCTTGGCTTTAAAATACTAGCTGTCTGTCACTGTGTTAGAAACACTGTCATGTCACAACCACTTTTGAAGCATGTCACAATTTGTGGCTCATAGAAGCATTAAAAAACACAATATTTGCAAATTCTTTTGTTTTTAATGAATTATATTGTTTTGGGTGGTGACCACACTCTATTGCAATGTGCTTGCATTCTGAGATGCATCTGTGAACTGGAGAGAAACACCTTTCTCGTATGAAGCTACCTACAAGAAATTAGAAATATCCTATCTGTAGCATCTGCTGCGGGCTAACATCGTTTTTACGTCCACCATGATGGAATTGAAAAGGTTGGAAACAGTTGCTTTAAAATTATCCCTGTAAGAGCACGTAATATTTTCCATTAAATCTGGACTAGAATTTTTAATTATATATAAATTTAGTCCCATTAAATAGAAAGAAATGTCTTGGCAGGAAGTCAAGACAGAACACTTAGTCTGAACTATAAGGTCTCTGAGAAAACATCCCTTAGCACTTTTCCAACTTTACCTCCCACTCTAGACTTTTGATTTCCTCCAACAGCTCCCCAATTGTACCTTCCACATTTTATATCCCCGTCCCTGCCCTTGTGTGTATGCCTCACACCTGGCATCCACTTCCCCCTCTTAGCTTCTCTTATTTAAATCCTGGCCAGCCTTCAAGACCAGAGTGATTTTCATTTCAAACACAAGCCCTTCTTGAGCACTGTGGTCCCCGGCTCTGCCTGCCTTAGAGACTCGAGGATCTCGCCAGTATTGAGTGTGGGTCACATGGCCTGACATTGGCAGCTCTCTCTTCACGTGGCAGATGGGGCTCAGTGGACTGATGTGGGGCCCCAGCACATCTGAAGCATATAAGGGAGGAGGCTGCAGATGCTGATGGTGGCTTCTTCACAGTCCCTGGGGCTGTCTCCAGGGAGCACTTTCAACTGTGACAGGACAGATCACAGATGCTAATGGTTTCCTATTTCAAACTCACCTCTCAGCCTGTTCACCAGAGGGTTCTCAGCCCAAGAACCAGGTCAATGGGCCAAAAGTGTCAATGAGTGACCCTCTTAAGAGCAGCTTGATCCTTGAAGGATGAGTTGGCAGATCAATACCCCAGCACCCTGGCCCCTGGGTGGGAAATTTCTGAGGTGTACTTCGTATCATTGCTTATAGACCCTAATACCCCGGAACCCCACATTCACAGAATTATGACCTCTTTTAGGTTTAAGTTGTCTTCCTTCCTTTGTTCTAGGTTCTTCCTTTGTGCTAGGTTCTGATTGTGTCCTCAAAATCCATATGTTGAAACGCAGTCACCAATGTGATAGATTCAAATGTGGGACCTTTAGGAAGGGAGTAAGTCAACCTCAGGAGTTGCCCTTGATGGGAGTCATGACTTTTATGTAAAAGAAGCTGAAGGGAGCTTTCTAGTCCTTTTTACCTCTGTCCCTTCTTCATGCAAGGATACAGTCTGTCCCCTCCTAAGGACACAGCAACCAAGCCCCACCTTGGAGACAGACAGCAGCCTTCACAGGGCACTGTCTCTGAAAACACCTTGAACTTGGACTCCCCAGTCTCCATAAATAGATTTGTGCTATTTATAAATAATACATTTATTTTTAAGTATTCTGTTATAGAAGCAGAAACAGACTAAGGTACCTTCCTTCTGTGTTTCTTGGGTTCATTTCAGAAAGAAACCACTAGTACCTAAATCCTCATCTCGGAGCTTGCTTTTTACAGAATGCAATCTAAGAAATTCCCTGATGAGTGTACTTCTTTAAAACAGATCTTCTGTCTAGATTTCCTGTACAAACAAAGGAAAGCAAAAATGGGAGAGGAAAGGATTGACAACTCCTTCTAAGGACACATTCCAGAAGTAAAAGATAACCCAACTTACACCACATAGGTCAGAACTTAGTCCTAAAGCCATCCTCAACTGTAAGGAGGTTTTATTCCAAGCATCGCTAAGCCAAGTTGAAATTAGAAATTGCATCAGAGATATCTTGATAGTGGAGGAGAACGGTCATTGGGAGACAACTACCTGCCTCTGCCACAACTGACATGTCCCCAGAAAAACATCAAAACCTGCCTGAATCAGAACATAATGCTAAAAAGCACGATGTGTGTGCAAGTGAGAGGTACGTTCAGATTGTGCCTTCATTGACCCACCAACAATTTCATGGTCATGGGATGAGGATGGAAGAGGAGATGGAGATAGGATTTCAAAGTGGATGATCAAAGTCCAATGTAAGCTCATATTAAAAAGCCATGTATACATCTTTCAATGACACCAGTTACCAAGGAAAGATATCCAAACTTGGTCAGGCTGTTACTATCAGAACTGACTCTAGTGTGACTTATGGAGGACAGTCTGCCTGGAGTGCTCAGAAGAATTATCCAGAACATTCCAAAAAGAAAAGAACTTCAGGATTCCAAATCTGTGCTGGGTTATAGCAGGTTGGGAGATCATCTTCAGAAGGGACTTGAAGACCAGCAACCATTCAAATCATCTCAAAAGCCTGGCAGGGGCACCAGCATTTTACTGTGTAAAAGGGATAGACAGCACTGAAGCTGGGACTGGTCCCTTCTGTTATCCTACCTTGAAGTGCCATCTTGAAATCAGCCTGCATCACGAACACTCTGCCCCTCCTTAGCTATGGAACACCTGCACCTTAGCTCACCATCATGACCAGTGTTCCCACTCTACAAGGCTGCAGGAAAAACTCTTCCTACAGGACACACCAGAAATGCAAGAAGGCAGGTTCAGAGGAGGGAAGCTTAGAGCAAGCTTTTGAAAACCAAGATGGAAATTGCATTGATGGTCACCTTGCTGGTCCTGGTATTAACAACTTGAGCATGGGAACTGGACCCTGCAGCCAGACAAGAATGTGTGAAGTGATATTGGATGGAACCCACATTCCCAAGCACCACCAATTTCGTGGAATTGTTCCCAAAGTACCAACTCCTTGGCTGTCTTAAGGAATTCTGTAAGGAGGAGCAAGGTAACCGTCATTCAATGACTCTTGTTAAAGAGTAATCAATTTCAATTGCTGTAGGATAAATGCAAAAGTGATAATTTTATCAAAAAAAATCATCACAAGTGTACAATTTAATAAATTCACTAAAATCCCAAATAAATAAATAAATCACTAATAAACATGTTTTCTCCTTTGCTCTTGGCAGTTTTGCTTGGTCAGGCTGTTACGCATCAACCAGTGTGAGCCACATCTGACTTTATGGGTTTTCACTTCCTTTTAATTAACTTTAACATCTTATTAACCCAATTATTAGCAATATGTTACAAGGCACCAAGACTGCAGCTGTGCATGTGTCTTTATTAAAAAGGCACTGCCACGAGTTAAGAAACTTTCAACATTATTATAAATTCCATCAAGGCTAGAGAGATAATTCAGTTTGCAAATTGGTCCCAATTCAAAGTTAGCAAAGGAATGCAAATTAGGTTTGAATTAATTTACTCCCCGCCTCCCTTTCTTTTCTCAAAACATGTAATTCCTATTAGCAATTAGCATCGGTAGACTTTACACTGGCACTTGGAAAGGTGTACCCGCTCATGAAATAAGAACCCAAGGTGTGATGTTATTTTAACTTACGAACTGACGTGTGAAGAAGGAAATATGATTTTAGATGTATCCTCATTCCCAAGGGACACATAAATAACCCGAAATTTTACGGAGCTTGAAAAGCAGGAAGATCGTAAACTGTTCTTAGCTGTACCAACCCAGGCATTGCTAAGAGGAATAAGAATGGATTTGTCATACACTCAGCTCCACAGAACATTCTAAATATAGAAGGAGCCCTGCCTTTGTCCACAGCTCTTCCATTCTAATAGCTTGACCAAGGGCTCAAACAGCGGGTTCCTTTGTTGAAAATGGAACTGTATCTTCGGGTGGAGAATATTTTGAAGGCCTTTTCAGAGTGAAAAAAAAAATAAAAGAAAATGGCTACACCAAAGACCTCTAGGGATCCATCTATTCTACTCCAGGTTCACAGAACGTCTGATCCAAAACATAAAACTGCAGGCTCTGTCTACTACCCTTTGACAGTTCTTACACATCAGAGTCCAGTAGTTCTTAAACATTAGAAGGCTTCAAATTATTTGCAATCTTTTGGAAAATTTAGATTCTCTGAACTTCCCCAGCAGGAACCTGACATACTGCATCACAGGTAGGACAGAGGAATTCTCTTGGCCCTGGAATTTGGGGTGTTCCTCAGAGTCATTTCTTGTTCAACAAGGATACACAAGCACAATCTTGGACTGGGACCCAGTAAAGAAAGAAAGAAAGAAACAGGCACTGGAATATATAAATAACTTTTTATCTTGTTTGACTGCCCTGAAAGCAGGAAATTTGTTATTTACCAAAAATGTTCAATAAATATAAAGGCAAGTCATATTCTATGTCCAGTTACTTAAAATTTTTGCTGCATGTGATCAAGTTCACCAGAACAGCTGAGAAGCACACTTCATACCCTTAAAGCAAAGGAGCAAAATCTTTCTTTGCAACAAAATTTCAGGTAAGGCCTACTAACAAAACACAACCATGTAATATGAAGAAATAGTTTGTTACCCTGTAATACTAATACATAAAAATAAAAATTTTAGGTGCATTTGCATGTTTCTGGATTCCTGCAGCAACTCCCATAAGCCATTCCTCTCTGTAACTGCGGAGTTTCCAACCTTGGTGCTATTGACATTTGGGTCAGAATAAATGCCTGCTGCTGGAGGCCATTCTGTGCAGTGCAGGATATTTAGCAACTTCCCAACATCTCAGCCTCCACTTAGGTGCCAGCTGCAGCTCTTGGCCCTCCAGATGTACAATCAAAATTTCTCCACATTGACTAGAATCCACTGGTGGGGAAAACCAACCCCAGTGGAGAATGGCTATCTCCCAGTATTTCATCCTACTAATATTATACTTACCAAGTGCTCATATGCATAGTGTTATAAAGGGTCCATCTGATGTTGTTACTGCAAATACATTTACTATTTATTATGAGGGTACTATGATTTTTTAAAAAGAAGAAAAAAATCACCTTATGTATCTGACATTGTTTAATCATCCTTATTAACTTCTTTTTCTTTTTTCTATAGTCAAGCTTAGAGAAATTAGAAGACTTGTCCAAGGTAGGCAGTGATTTTATGGTTTAAACCTGAAGTGTCTCCCAGCAGCTCATGTGTGAGACAATGCAAGAACACTAGAGGTGAAATGATTGGGTTGTGAGAGCCTTAACGAATTAATCTTCTGATGGGGATTAATCGGATGGTAGCTGTAGACAGGTAAGGTATTCCTGGAGGAGATGGCACCTGGGGGGTACCCTTGGGTTTATATTTGGTTCTTGGTGATGGGAGTTTCTCTCTCTCTCTCTCTCTCTCTCTCTCTCTCTCTCTCTCTCACACACACACACACACACACACACACACACACACACACACACTCTCTCTCTCTCTCTCTCTCTCTCTCTCTCTCTCTCTCTCTCTCCTTACTAATTGTCATGTCTTGAACTGATTCCCTCTGCCATATCCTTCCAACCTCATCTCCTGCCTCATCTCAGGCCCCAAGGAATGGACTTGGCCATCTATGAACTGAGACTTCTGAAACCATGAGCCCAAAAATAAACTTTTTTTTCCTCTAAAATTGTTCTTGTCAGGTCTTCTGGTCACAGCAGTGAAAAAGCTTTCTAAAACAGTGGTAGAACGGAGCTTCATGAAGCCTGGGGGCTTTCCTCCAGAGCCCACAACTTCCTTCCATGACAGTAGACGAAGTCAAAATCATGACAACTGTGACCACTAGGATTTTCTTTCCAAAATAAGCAACACTCCCAAAGGCCTTCACTAACCAAAATAACAAGCACCAAGCACAGAGACAGCTGTTCAACAAGCAAAATTATATGAAATTCTGTGATTTTTTTAAATGGCAGACAATAAACCTCCTTAATTCTGACTTTATGAACTTATAATTTGCCATAATCCCAGAAGCAGTCAAGCCAGCACTGACTTCTCTACTATTTACCAATTTTTTTAAAAAATCTGTGAAGTGACAATATAGGTAAGATAAGTAAGTACTGGGGAAAACATAAAAATGTCCACTTCTACACAATCCAGTCACCATCCACGTAAAGGCCAACCCTGCTCAGAGGCTAAGAGCAAATGATTCATCTAGTTATTTGATGTCAGTGTCTACTAGGCCACACTGCTTATCTATAGTGATAGTATCCACTATAATAATAGAAGTGCATATCTTTAAAAAAAAAGGATGCAGTTGTGCTTTCATACTGTTTGCGATCTCCCCCTCCCTGGCCCAGACTCAGAGCCCACTGATGACTCTCCAAGGCTGACACCATGGCTCTCAGCACAGCTGCCTGGGAAAGCCAACCCAACTGATCACTGTTTACATGTCTTGTGTACACTGGGATGAATGAAAATTTTAATCTGTTATATATATCAGCATATACTCTGAAAATTTAAGGATTTTTTTGTGTTTCAGTCACTGTGTCAGAAGGTGGAAATACAAAGAGGAGCTAAGCACAGTCTCCCCCCCACACACACACACATGGAGTTTACACACTGGTAGGACAGTCAGACCAAGGAACAGGTGAGGGTGACATGTGCCCAGGTACAATGTGTGCTGGGTCCAGCTAAAGCACAGAAGAACGGGTCCTAGAGAGATTTCCTGGAGAGTTCCTGGAAGATGACTAAAGAAAACAGGCTCACAGAAAATATTTCAAAATGGAAAGAAGTGATTACCTGTGATGATGCAATTCTGAGAAATTCCTATTTTCTTTATGCTTTTCTGTATTTCCCAACATTTCTTGATGAGAATGTACTTTTGAAAAAAAAAACTAGGAAAATAGAATTTAAAAATAAAAAATTATGTATTAAAGAATAAAACTTAAATGAGTGAGAAGAAAGTGCAGACAACATATAGATTATTATGACATATAGATTATTTTTATGTTATATATAATTAATATATAATATGATAATATATGGATTATTATTTTTAGGAACTTTGCTACATAAGAAAGGAATGAAGTAATAAAGTGCATAAAAGGTTATATAAGGTTGAAAATTACTTTTTCTTTTAGTCTCCTTTTTAGGCTAAAAGTGATTTGGTAAGCTATAGGAGGGATGGGGGTAGAAAACATAAAAGAAAGAAGGACTAACAGATGGAAAAAGTCTTGCTCTGTGTTGGAAAAGGTAAGAATCTGCCTGTTCAAAAGAGCCATTTGGAAAGATTAGTATTAAATCAAAGAAATGGTACTTGTAAGGAAAGGGGAGGGAGCAGGTTTATCTACAGAGGGAGTAGGAACTGACTGCTGAGGTTACCGAAGTCCGCAGGACCACAGTGGAGATGCAGCCCATCGAGAATGAATTACTAATGCTACAGAATCTAGTTCCCAAAGGCCCATTCTCTGCTTGAGATTCCCACAGGCCTTGGGGTGAAAGATGCTGATCAGTTTGAAAGATTTACCATCAAAGTTGTGTGACACTTCCCATGCATGTAGTGAGATTCCTTTCCTTCCCAGGGGTGTGAGGTGCATCCTTCCCCCATGCCAGGAAAGAGACTCTCCACAATCCTCATCTCCAGCATCCATTTGTAGCTGCAAGCAGGGGACAAGGGCATTTCATTACTTGACTGGAAGTTCACTCAATGGCAGGCTTATGTCTCCTACCCTGGCTTTATGGAATAGAAAGCAAGAATATGAACACGGTCATGACAACACGTTGATACAGCCTGTTACAGAGGGATCCAGGACCACTGTAACAGTTTATCAAAGTCACCTTCAGCTTCCAGAATTAGACCAAGTGGGCAAACTTGATGAAGACACTACTGCCTGGATCAAAGCAGCAGAGGGCTGAGCTGGAAGCCAGCTTAGACATCAAAGGCAACATTGGGCTGAGCTGGAGAAGCAACCACCCAGGGCACTGCTTGAGCTAGCTTCCTCTTCAGGGAAATCTTTTGGGCCTGCAACCATCCAAAATGTACCTGTAGGTCATGAGTAATGCCAACAATGACCACATCCCTTTCCCAGTCCTCCCCAACACCACAGAGCAACCAAAGGAGCTGAGGAATGGGAAGGAGGGACCCTCAGCAACTCTGGCTGGTTGGCTAACTGCTGTAACCACAAAACGGCCCTGCAATGAAAGACAAAGAAGGTTTGTAAACTGGCTATAAAATTTAATATCTCCCAGTAGGCTGTTTTAATGCTGAAACATGATTGAAAGCCTGGAATTATGCTAATTTGAATTTAGATAGACCTTCTATCCAGTGGGAAAGTTAGGCCAAAGAAACCTGTTGGAAGCAACTGTGGGGGAAGGGGGAAGCATTTTCTTTTCTCTTGTGATTTGAGGCTCTTCAGGTTAATCCTATACGTATATGTGTGTACATGCACATGTACATACACACACATACATATACATGTACACACATGCATAAGTCATCACTATAATGACCACAGATAAGGCAACTTGTGAAGGAAACTTTGTGTAGTTTTAATAGGAACTAGAAACTCATTCTGTCATGGTTTATGTACAGTATTCTGGGAAGAGAGAAAAGGTGACAGTGAGTAGATCTGTATAATTTAACCCTTGTTAATCGCTCTTTAGAATCAAGATAGACATTTCTGAAACCTAACAACAGAGACAGTTTCCCTTCTTTTTAGTGACTGGATGAGTAAGAGGCACTTGGGTATTTGCTCTCTGGACTGGATTCACTTTGTTCTTGAATAGCCGAGCCCTGACTCTGTGCTTCCTGTGAAGGCCAATAAGCTCTGCTCTGGGACCTCAAGGTTCTGGCATGTCCCCTGTAGGGACCAGTCACCCTGCTTTGGATCTATTTCCCTTTGATCTGTCCTCTACTCTTGTTCCCAGGTCATTCTCCTGCAACAAAGCCTATTGCAATCTTTCTCCTGTTAGAAATCCTCAGGGGCTTTCTATTGTCCAAAAGACCTTTTTGCGACATGGGACCCAGCCAGGCTTTCAGTGGCTGCTCTGCAGTATTTCTCCCCTAACTCAGGACACACCTCTAACACACTGTTTTCTGTGCCTGTGTGTTGTGGCCCACGCTGTCTCACCCCCATTCTTTAGTTAGCAACGCTCATCCTCCTGAGCTCTGTCTAAATCTCATCTCCCTTGCAGAACCTTTGCTTTCTCCCACACCTCGTCCACTGCTGCCCTTCCCTGCAATTCTTCAGATGCACTTGGGATGTAGCTAGGTACGTGGGGTGGAGGTCACCTCTGACTCACCACCTGCTGTCCATTCAATAGTGAATGTGCAATTACAATCTATTGGAAGGGCCAAGGCCACAGAACCAAGCCGAACCTGGGTGGTGTGTAGATCTGGCACACCACCGGATAGAACCAGGCAGCAAAGAGTGAGGACCAGGGCGGCAGGAGTAGAGAGCCATGTTCCCAGAAGCTCCATGACAAAAATGTGTTTTCTCTGAAAACAGAAAGAGGCCCATGTGGCTGGGGTGGCTGAGCCAGGGGGAGAGTAGTGTGAGGTGGGCTGGAGATATCCGTAAGGCCCAAACCTGCACGGGCTCCAGAGACGTCCTTCTTCTGTATCTGAAGAACAATCAAGAGGCAATAAAGAGTTTTGTCTCTGGGGAATTTTATGATTCTATTTGCATTTGAAAACAGCTAAGCTTCAGGGTGGAGAATAATTTAGAACAAGACCAGAGAGGATGTGAGGAGCCTTTTAGGAGGCTGTTGGGTACAAGAAGAAGATAATGGAAGCTGGAATAGGGGAGAATCTGGATGAGTTCAATTGAACTTTCCAGAATTTCTAAGAACCAAATAGATCAGGAGCTCACATTAAATACTCAGGTACATAAAAGAAGGTGTCATATTAAAATTACGATTACTCTGAGCAGCATATCATAAAATAAAGTAGTTAAAATGGAATTGGTTAAATCTTACTATACAGGAGAAAGCAAAGGATGAAAATATATATGTATAATATAGAGGAGACAGTAAAACTATCTCTCTTAAGCTCTCTAGTTAAAAGAGCATCTGTTACCTTTGAGAGCTCCAAGGAAGCTCTGAAATGAAGAAATAAAGTTTACAAAACCTTAATAGCTGACTATTGTCTTATTTTATAACAGTTTTTTGCAATATACTTTCCACAACATACAATTCCCCCATTTAAGTTTACAATTCAGTAGTTTTTAGTTATTCACATAGTTGTGTAATTTTCACCAGCTAATTCTAGAAAAGAACCCCATTCCCATTAGTAGTTCATGGCTATTTTTTTTTCTAAATATACTGGGTATGTGCTACCACTAAAATACCTTATATACTTATCAATCTACCTACTCTGGGCATGTGTAAATGGAATTATACTATATTTGACCCTTTGATTGACGTCTTGCCCTTAGTATGATATTTTCAAGGCTCATCCATGTTAGAATATATATCAGACTTCCTTTTTATCACCAGATGATGTTCCATGGTGTGAATAAGCCACATTTATTTTTCTAGTCATTAGTAGATGGGTATTTAGTTGTTTCCACTTTTATATTCCACTCTCTATGTTTCCAGCTATTATAATGCTACTGTGAACTATTGGGGGAAATATGTTTTCTCTTGGTCACATGCGTAGGAGTGGAGCTACTGGGTCATATGGTAACAATGTTTATCATTTGAGGAAATGCCAACCTGTTTCTCAAAGCAGCTGTTCCATTTTCCATTTGTATCAGCAGAGTGTGAGGTTTATAATCCCCATAAAATCACACCAACAGGGCTGGAGTTGTGGCTCAGTGGTACAGCACTTGCCTCGTGTGTGTGAGGCACTGAGTTCAATTCTAAGCACAACATACAAATAAATGAATAAAATAAAAGTCCATCAACAGCTAGAAAAATATTTTTTAAAAGATCACACCAACACCTCTTACTCTCTGCCCTCTTTCTCTCAGCCATCCTAGTGGGTATGAAGTGTACCTCATATTGGTTTGATTTACATTTCCCTGGTAGCAAATGGTACTGAACACTTTTCATGCATTAGCAAGCCATTCCTACATCTTCTTCAGGGAAAGGTCTATTCAGATCCTTTGCCCATTCTTAAAATTTTGGTTGTCTTCTTATTGTAGGGTTGTAATGTTCTTTATAGATTCTAGATGCAAGTCCTTCATCAGATATATGATTTAACCAAGTTTTCTCTCATTCTGTGGGGTATTTTTTTTTACTTTCTTGATAGCATACTCTGAAGAACAAAATAATTTTTTAATTTTGATCATTATCTAATCTATTTGCTTTGTCTTCTGTTGATGTGCTATATTCTCTTTTAAAGAAGATTAACTTTTATGGAGCTGTGGGATCATACAAGTGAGTTGTGTCAAAGATTGCTTTTGTATTTTTTTTTTCCTACTAACGAGAAGAAAATCCAGGAACCATTCTCCCCAAGGATTTGTAGTCATTTTCTTTAACATTTGTATTGCTTCTCCAAAGTTAAAAGACTATAACTAATGTCAGCCAACTCTATCTTTAGCAAAAGCAATTAAGTAGCATTATTCAGGCTTATCAGTCCTATGCCATTTTATTAGCTAAAGCAATTAGAAGAACTTATCATTTTTAAAAATCACATAATTATTGACTATCACAGGCCCCGTTACTGAGAAAGGTGTTGGCTTGTAACACTGCTAGGAAGTCAAATGAAAATAGACTGGGAAAAAAAAACTGAAAGATAGAGGTTAAGGGAGGAAAGAAACATAAATTACAATTAGAGTGAAGCAGTGTGGAACCTTAATGCATTTTTTAAGACCCTTTAAGTCAAATTAATAAAAATGAAAGAGACTCAATATTTTCATTGGTAGAATCTTGACTTTAAAAGTTAAATTATTTCTTTGAACTGCACCTCCTACACATTCTTGTACATCTAAAGCCTTTTAGAAGGTACAGAAAAAATATTTTCAAGATTTTATTTATAAAATAATAAATAGCAAAAGATGCAGGCATGAATCTAGCAGAGCATACAACAAATCTTCACTTAGCTCATTCTAAAGTCTGTGTGTTCCTTGAGGGCTGGCCTCCAGGGTCACTCCTGTCTGTGCCCCTGTAACCAGTATGTCACTCTTAGAAGGTGCTCAAACCCCCCAACATGTGGAATTAAATTAAAATTCCTGATTTTGCCATTGTATCATCTTTTTCCCCTCAAGGGTTCACTGAATACCCTTCAGAAAACTATTTTTTAATATTTTTATTTGTTCTAATTAGTTATACATGACATTTGAATGCATTTTGACACATCATACATAAATGGAGCATAACTTCTCATTCTTCTGGTTGTGCATGAAGTAGAGTCACACCAGTCATGTAATCATGTATGATATATAATGTCAGATTAATACTACTGTCTTTCCTACCTCAAATCCCCTCCCTTCCCTTCACTCCTCTCTGTCTAATCTAAAGTATCTCTATTCTTCCCTAGCTACCTCCCAGACAGTGAATGACATGGAGAATTACCTTGGCAAGAATAAATCATCCACATATCAGAGAAAACATTCGGCCTTTGGTTCTTTCTCTGGGATCGGCTTATTTCGCTTAGCATAATAATCTCCAATGCATCCATTTACTGGCAATGCCATAATTTCTTTCTTCTTTAAGGCTGAATAATATTTCATTGTGTATAAATACCACCTTTTCTTTATCCATTCATCTGTTGAAGGGCACCTAGGTTGGTTCCATAGTTTAGCTACTGTGAATTGAGCTGCTATAAACATTGACGTGGCTGCATCACTGTAATATGCTGATTTTAAGACCTTTGAGTGTAAACCGAGATAACTGGCTCAAAGGGTGGTTCCGTTCCAAGTCAGAAAACTCTTTTTAGGGCTGGGACTATAGCTCAGTTGGTAGGGTGCTTGCCTTGAATACACAAGGCCCCGGGTTCAATCCCCAGCACAAAAAAAAAAAAAAAAAAGAAAAGAAAAAAGAAAGAAGACTGTTTTGACATTGATTTATTCTTGCCAAGACAATTCTCCATGTCATTCACTGTCTGGGATGATTTGGATAATGTTGATGGAATGGCACGTGGAAACAGTCTGTCATTCATCAGCTCAAAACCTGACATCTCACCTCTATCTGCTCCAGGGATCCTATGCCCTGGTCCATTGTCTTCCAGCAGTAGACGGGGATCATAAACAGCAGCTATTGACTACACATCTGTCCCCGATCACCTGGACCCTTTGGTCCCTCCTTCTCATCTCCGTCTTGCTCCACTGAAGATGGCTTCACCTTTCATCCTCACTGTGTCTTTGCCCAATGATCAGGTCCATGGATTCTGGAGGTTTTGCTCTGCTCCCTTCCCCGCTGTGCTCCTCCACCCAGGCAGAGTGAAGGAATGATGTGCACCCAGAGCTTGGACGCACCATCTGCACACCATACTCCAGAGAACCTGGTGTTTGTTGTTCAAACAGCCCCAAGTTCACTTTTAGGACCTGCACAGGGTTCCTTCCCTGGACCAGACTCTGTTGGAAAAACCCCAGGCTTGAGGAATAAACATGGAGCGGTTGTTGGCCAGACAGACAGAGGCAGAGCTGAACTGCACAGGCTGAGGGTCTAAGGGTATTCATTTAGGCTCTGTCAGGTGTAGATGGCACAGAGCATGGGAGAAGAGTGTGGGCTACAAGCATGGATGGAAGGCCAGGGCCAACTCTGCCCATGCTACCACAGGCCCACACATAACTGCAGAACTCCGAGGAGTCCTAAAATCCAACATTCACTTTGTCTTGCTCATTCAGGAGCATCAGTTGTCAAGTTGGGCAAATAGAGCATAATATACGCAATAAGTCGACCTGAATTCAAAATATCTATATATAAGGCATGAGGGTGTCTTCTGTACTTCCTGACAATGAAAGCAGTGAGTCTACAAGATTTGGCATCCAAGTTTAGCTGACTCATTAAAAATATTTATTTATTTCCTACTTTATGCTCTCTACTTCTTTACACCCAGGAAACAGCAGTAAACTGAAAAGAAAACATCCCTTGACCAAGGAATTTACATTCCAAGGAGCAGTTAGGCAATGACTAGGTAAACCAATGCACTCACTCACTCGTTCCGCAAGTATCAGTCGACAGAACTTGGCTCCAGGCATTTGAGACTATTAACAAAATAGGCACAGATCCCTGATCATGACGCTTACGCTGCAAGGTAAATGTAGGTAGTGAAAGAATAAAGACAGAAATTCAAAAAAGTGAGATGTTAGACAGTAATAGGCCCCGGGATCATGGGCCCCACAGATGAGGTTGTTGGGAAGCCACAGGGGGGTGTCTACAACTGAAGGATCCAGTAGTTAAAAAGAAATCCATGAAAAGAGTCATTTACAGAAAAGATGAGCAGACATAGGAGCCAGGAGGAGGGACCTTGGAGTGTTCAGGAGGAGGACAGACATGTGGCAGAGCATTATGAACTAGGTGTTGAATGTCTTCCCAGGGAGGCAGCCGTGGTTTTGCTCCTATGTGCCCCCGCAAGCCCCTTCTTCTTGTATTTTGTGAAAGTCACAGAAAATCAACCAACCAGGACACTGGCAGCAGAGCAGCAGCAATGGAAGGAAGGGCACCGACCTGTCAAGGTCTCTATCTGAGCTCCGTCCTTCCTGGCAGCTGTGCCACAGAGTGTCACCCAATGGACAAGGTGATCAAGGTGAGGCATCTTGAAGGGGTGTCCTCTCAGGTTGGAGGTCGGCAAGGCTGAGGCCAAGGTCCACAGTAGGCCTCCAACAGTCTATTGCTAGCAGTGGATAAGCTCCATCCAGTGAGCTTCTGAGGAACCTGGGCTGCTGTCCATGGTCTGTACCTGCTTCCTGTAGACAGGGCTTGCTCTGGAGAGCAACCATCTTACTGCGTGCATAGGCACCAAGCACAGACTCTGGGCAGCCTGTGCACTTCCTCATGCTAGTGAATTCTCTCACAAATCAATGATTATTGGATAAGAGAAACCAGGGTTCAAAAGAGGAAGAGACACCTCAAGTGACATGTTGGCTACGTGGTGGGTCTCTGTGTGATCTGATGCTGCCCTCTGCAGCGGACAGAACACAGACATCGAGCTGACTTTTGCACAAAGAAGGAAGTGTTCAGCTCTGGAGCAAAATGTATCCAGGATCTCAAATTGGCCACTGTGCCACTGTGTGACCTTGATCAAATGGCCGCACTCCTCTGAGCCTCAATTTCTTTCTCTGAAAACTGGAGATAATTGTAGTAACCATTCAAATGGTTGTGGGAAGACAGTGCATGGCAGGTCCTGGAACAGAACAAGAACTGAACTAACATTGGCTGTCTGAATTACTCTCATTTTGATTTGCTCCTCTTTTCTGTACCTACCATGGAATATCAGATGCTTATCCATCCCCAGTGCTTTTTGAACATGAGCCACCAATCACCTATTTTTAAATGTGCCAGAGCTTGTCAAATAGAGTGCTACCAAGAAAGCATGAGCCATGAATCCTTAATGAGCAAACCATCCATTTGGGGAATCAACACTAATATTCACCCAGTAAGTGAGTGGTAGGCAGTGAGTCACTGAGGCATTAAGAAATGATTGCCCCAAATAGATGCACCCTCTTTGCTTGAGTTATACTCCCAATTTTTGCTGGGAAGCTCAAGCTTCAGGGGGACTCTCTAATCCAGAGCCTGCAAAGTTGTTAATGAGCCTCCCAGGAAGACCACACCCCTGTATGCATCAGTGACCTCAGAGCTTTCACAGGGCTAGCCGGTTCTAAGAACTCCTGGGTCAGAATACAACTCTACCATATGCTTATGCAGACTTGACTCTCCACCCTTCTCTATGGCTTCTGGAAGAGGTTTGCATATTTCTTCTCTGTCCCAGATATTTGAATTTATTTAGAACATTGAACACATACTTGAAGCAGGAGAGCCCTGGATGCAATTAAGGAGAAGGCAGAAGGCAGGAAGATGAGCTCCATCTCTGCCCTATCTCTCAGGCACATCCACTAACAGCTTGGTGGTCTGCTCCCTCATATACCCCTGGGAGTCACTCCCAAGTTCCTTCTTCCCATCTGCAGTGACTTCTCTCTGGAAAGTTCACAGGACCACTGATACTCTACATGAGATCATATCACCCATTAAATGTTTGTAGTGCTTAGGAGGGAAGGACACAAGGTAAACTCAGGTGCAATGGTTAATTTGAATTGTCAACTTGATTGGATTAAGAGATGGAAGGATTATGAGGGTTATGGGCCTGCCAGTGAGGGTGTGTCTGGGAATGATTGACATGTGGGATAGCCAATTGAAATGGAGACTCTCCCTTAAATGTGAGCAGTACTGACCAATAGGATGATGGCTTGGGTGGAATAAACTTGGAAGAACTAGCAAGCAGCTATAGTTGCAAGCTTCATTCTTCTTGAATGGGTTCTTGATTGCTGTTGCAATCCTCTGAGGATATTCACCTTTGGCTTCTTCACTATTCCAAAGTGGATTCCATAGAAATCTTTGGTCTCGGACTAGGGTAGCACCACTGATCCCTTTTGTTCTGGGTCTCCAGCCTCTTGGACTGCAGTTATGATCCTTCCAGCTCTCCAGCCTGTAGACGGCCATTGTGCGCTATCCATCTTCTGGTTGCATAAGCCAACCTAATAATCCCCTCCCCTTTTAATTATACTTCCTGTGATTCTGTTCCTCTAGAGAACCCTGACTACCTACATCAGGGTAGTTGGTATTTCCTGTTGCCTCCTCATTCTCTTCATGTGAGTGAAGTGGTAAGTGGCCTAATGCAGTGATTCTCAAACTGTTTCACTTGCTAACTATAATTAAAAATAAAATTTAGCTCTTAACCTAGCAACTAACCCTAAAACTAAAGTTTTATTCTGTGGAATGTAGCTTTCCTGAGTGCCTTATACTCTGAGAATTTCTATTCCATTTATTTTTAAAAAATAAGTTATTTTCAGTTTATTTAGTTGATCTTATGACCTGCTAATAAGTTATGACTTTCAGTTTGTAAAGCACTGTTGAAAAATCTAAAACACATATTTGTATCCTTTATAAAAAAGTGAATTGTGCTCACATCATACATATCCCCTCTACCAACAAACGTGTATCTGAACACTCAAAAACCATCCATCCTTTTCAGATTAAATAAAATTAATCCAGAATCATTGGTCACTTTCCTGATTGCCCTCATGATATTGAAAGAGAACAGAGTTGCTCATTAGATGAAATATTTCCATCCATCCTCAATATGTTGTTTTATTTTAGGAATACAAACCACAAAACATGAGCCTTCTGAAAAGTATGCATATTTACATGTATTTCTGCTTAAGAAATCTTGAACGAGCAGATTTTTCTCTTGAGAATTTGAAGAGCTTATTTCTTAAGAGAAAATGCAAACATGCATGTTCTCATTTTAAGGCATTGAAATTTTTGCTTTATTATGAAGGAGATGATGGAAAAGAAATGGGTAACCAGGGGAGAAAGAATAAAAAGAAGAAGAAGAAGAAACTCAAGTGAAAAGGGAGAAGATTCAGACTTAAGATACAATTTGTTGCTTATAATTTTTTTTCAATATATTAGGGTAATTAATATTAATCAAATATCCTATCCTTATAGTATAATACTAGTTAAATTATAACTCATTAAAGGGAATGTTGTTTTTCACAGAATTCAAATGGGGATAGTCCCAGGCAAACGAGGGTGGTTGGTTACCTTAGTAACCCTAGTTATAATCCCAGGAATAATATTGTAATAGAATTCACGACATGTTTAGATGCTGCTTCTTGCTTTATAAGTTCTTTCTTCTCTCAACAACAGAGGATTTAGAACAAGAGAAGCTTGGTAGTTTTCTTTTGTTGCTTAGTTAATAAAACTTCATTTTTAAATCAGTGTTAGGTTCACAGGAAAAGTGAGGGAATAGTAGTTCCCACAAGCCATAGCCCTGACCCTAAACGCAGACTTTTGTCATCAGCAGTGAACCCACTCTGACTGCTCGTTATCACCCACCACCTGTAGTTTACCTGAGGGCTCATTCTTGGTGCTGTGCATTCTATGGGTTTGAGCAAGGGTACGATGTGTGTGCCACCATAGTGCTACCTTACAGGACGGTTTCACTGTCCCCAGATTCCCCTGGACTCCATCTCTTTCTTGCCCCTAGCATCCCCTGGTCCTTTTATTGTCTGTACAGTTTTGCCTTCTCCAGAACGTCACCTAGCCAGAGTCATGAGCACAGAGCCTTTGCAGATGGTCTGCTTTCACTTAGAAATATGCACGTGCGTTTCCTCCACGTCTTTCCATGTCTTCATCCGTAGTTCCTTTCTTTTTACCACAGAGTCATATTCCACTGTCTGGATAGACCACGGTTTGCCCATTCATCTACTGAAGGACCTATTATTGCCTCCAGGTTTTAGCAGTTGTGAATAAACCTTCTATAAACATCCACATGTAGGTTTTTGTGTAAATATAAACTCTCAGTTCATTTACAGAAATAACGAGGATGTCATTGTTGGGCAGCATGGTGAGGGTATGTTGAGTTTCCAAACTATCTTCCAAGGTGATGTGCCATTTTGCATTCTCTCTAGGATTGTCAAGATTTACTGTTGCTTCACATCCTGGCCCACGTTTGGAATTTTTAGTGTTCAGGATTTGGGCCACTTGAAAGATTTCAAGTGGTACCTCATTGCTGTTTTAATTTCAACTCCCTAATGACATATGATGTTGAACATCTTTGCATTTGCTTACTTGCTATTCTTATATCTCCTTTAGTGAGGGGTCTTCTCAGGCCTTGTGTCCATTTTGTAATCGAGTTGTTATTTTTCTTATTGTTGAATTTATGTTGTTCTTTATATATTTTGAATCACAATACTTTATCAGGTGTTTTTGCAAATATTTTCTCATAGCTGTGACTTATTTTCTCATTATCTTGATGCTTGGTAGTTTTAGGCATTCCCAAACATGTTGAGTTATGTAGCTTCCTAAAGAAAAGAGAAATCTTTATCTAGTTTTCAGATTGAATTGTGAAGTAAATTAATCTCTGGTGTTTTACCTTTATCATAACTGATTATGGGGCCTTTGAACAAATCATGTTCCTTTCAGAAATGAAAAGTAGGCTGAGAAAAATAGATTTTGTTATCATCCCCAATTTGCCTTTTCAAAGACATTTAGTTTTTCATAGCCAGTGAAATATCATCACATACAACCTGTTTGTCTTTGGAGAGGGGTATAGGCAATCAAAATGTGTTTTCAATAAAATAAAAGAGATTAGCTTTAGAACTGTTGTATAAGACAAAACTGTCAGGGGTGTCTTGATTAAAAAGAGGTTGCAAATAATGAATAAATCCTCTATTTGAGTATAGATATATTTCTACACATGAAAAAATATAAACCCCATTCTTCATGTAACTTAGTATAACTAAGAAATATTTTAAAAACTTGTATCTGTTATTATTGTGTATAAGCATAAAGAAGTACTTACCAGATTCCTCTGCATTTCCACGTTTATCTGGGATGTCATAAATTCTGACTTCAGGTATGTATAGTCAGCTTGATTTTTCAACAGAGCAATGAAAACTACCTAGATGGTTAAATTACAATTAATGTAAATATTAAATTTTTATTCTCATGGCTCCAAAATACATTATCTAAATTAAACACCAAAAAAAACCTGTGAATTGGTAAATAACCTTATGTAATTCCACATACGAAAAATAAGAAGTATTCAGTAGGGACCATTGTTTGGATAGATTTTCTCTCTAATGTTAACCTAAGTTTATTTCCTCCTGATGGTGTGGGCCTGCTGTCCTTAGGGGTCCTATCTACCAGTGTTGGCCTCAGGTTCTGTTACGGTTTGAAGATGAGGTGTCCCCCAAATGCTCATGTGTGAGACAATGCAGGAATGATCAGAGCTGAAATGATTAGGCCATGAGAACTGTAACCTAATTGGTGTCTTAACCCATTGGACAGATTGATAATTTGAAGGGATTATGGGTGGTTCCTGTAAGCAAGCAGGGGTGGGCTGGAGAAGGTGTTCTGGGGGCAGGGACTTAAGGACGATATTATTCCTGGCTCCTGCCCCTCGAGATCTTCTCTCTGCTTCCTGGCTGTCATGAACTGAGCAGCTCTCCTCCCCTACACCCTGCCATGACACTCTGCCTCACCCCTGGCTCAGAGCCGTGGAGTCAGCCAGCCACAGACTGAACCTCTGAAACCTCGCACCGCAGTAAACCTTTCCTCCTCTAAGTTGTTCCTGTCAGGCCTTTTGATACAGTAGTGGAAAGCTGACTAACACAGGTTCCATGGAAGTCCAACTTACCTTTAGCACCGTGGAGAGAACACGGTTCACTCACCAGTGTTTGGGCTCTGGCCAGCAGGCCTTCTGAAACTGCCTAGGGGGAACTTAGCCAACGTACAAGGATGGTGTCAGGTAAGACATAAAACAGTGGAGATTCCCAGATGATCACAAGATTGCCTGGGTCTAGCTCAAAGAGCTGCTGCTTAGATTACTTGAAGTCCTAGGCATCCGTACACAGATCTGGGGGTTGGGTAATTGAACCTGTCAGGTTTACCTAGGAGCAGTTCTGAATGAAAAACCCAAATTTGAGAGAAACAGAAGCTGAATGAATCATACAGGGACATAGAACTCTCTGTGTACTTCAATTATTCATGAGGCTGTGGATGTGGAAGCTTGACCTGTAAAACTCTTAGAGGTCAAAAGACTTTGCTTCTAGCCAAGACTCCAAAAAGTACCCAAAATTACTTATTTTTTCTGCTCTAAATATCAGTCGTGGGTGTCTTTCCCAAGCTTGTCTTTACCTCCTGTCCTCAAACTCCGAAAGAACAAACCAAGTAGCTGTTTTAAAAATATATTGAATTCAACTAAGACCCCGACTTGGGAATTCTGAGAAAGTGACCATGGGCTCCCGGCTTGGTCCTCATGGGAAAAAGACCTTGTCAGGGCCCTGGGAGGCCAAGGAAAAAGCAGCATCCCCAGTGTGAGCCAGGACTGCCTTAGCCAGGACTTCTGCAGTCCATGTGACCCCCGTGTCTGGATTTTCATCTCTGGGAGCTAATTAAAAACAGGGAGAGTTCAGGGTATGAGAAAGCTCCAAGTATGAAGGGGAGAACGGAAATGAGTGTTCGCTGAGAGCAGACTATTCCAATAATAATAAAATCGTAATGATAAAGCAAAATGCTAGCACACACAAGCTACTTAACATGTGCCAGGACTGTTCGACGAGTTTCCTATAGACATGGTGTCACTTAACACAAAAGGTCGTTTCATCCTAAGAGCAAGCCTGGAGTGGGTGCCATTTCTGTTCTCTGCCCTGGCCCTGTGTCTTTCCTGAGGCTTGGCTCTGTTTTTCACCCTACTCTAAAATAAAAAGTAACTACAAACACAGGAGAGAGCAATGTGAAATATACTTTTCAGAAAGAATCTCACAGGAAGGTGGAAGACTACGTCCACATCACACAAGGCTTCATCCGGGTACACATCAGGCATCTCGGTTCTCCTCCCACCAGCCCCTTCTTACATAGGACTTGAGTGACCAGGCCCTCTGTTTGGAGTCCACCCAGGAAAACACACTAGCAGCCCCCTGTCTCATCCCCCACGTAAAGCAGTTTAGGAGCAGCACATCTGCTTCCAGGTGCTCACCTCTGCCTCTGAGGACACATCTTTCACTCAGTCTCTGGGTCTTTTCCTTGAGGGGAAATCTGTGGCCAGGGAAATGGAGTGTCCTCCCTGACATCACATCATGCTCCGCGCACTTGCAGGGGCTGTTACTAATTCCTCACCTTGGCACTGTCCAGCAGCCATTATCACTTCCTAGTCCAAAGATCATGGGCCTCAGCTCCACACAGGGGACTACTCCCATTTTAAAAAGGGACATTTTAAGATCCTGGGAGACTCCCCTATCCTCGTCTGTGGGTCACCCTAACACTTGTAAGGGAGTAGTGGTTGGTTTCCAACCCAGGTCTTCTGACTCTCCAAGTAGCTATTCAATGAGCACTTGCTGTTTTAAATAAGGAGTGAGGGAGACCTTGGAGGAACCATGAAGGGAAAAGGAAGGAAGGAAAGAAGGAAGGAAGGAAGGGAGGGAGGGAGGGAGGGAGGAAGGAAGGAAGGAAGGAAGGAAGGAAGGAAGGAAGGAAGGAAGGAGTAAAAGAGCGTAAAAGCCAGTGAATGGAACAGGGGGGAACTAGAAGCTCCATGGTGATTCAGTATCTCAAGAATCTTCTTGTTGATGATGTTCATACAAAGTGGGAGGTACAGATGTTTGGTTAATAGTCAAGGGTCCCTCCCTAATCATAAATGGTTACATAGCATTTAAACTATAAGTGCTTGAATTATACCTAGAATAACACTGCAGAGTTGGATTACCTACATAGAGAATATTAGAAATAATATTTCAGACATGAAATTAGCATCACCTCACCACAGTGGACGAGAGGGGGAATCCAGCGAGCCCAGCAGCTTGCCTCCCTTTCCAAGTGGCGCTCTTGACCTCGAATTCAGTCCCAAGTCCTGCAGCTTGAAGGACAATTCCATTCCCTTACTCCATGAAGACAACTGGCTGTTGAGTCTATCTCCAGAGAACCTTTTATGCAGAGAACTTGCCACCAGGCAGTGTGAAGCAACGAAAGACAGGGTCTGAAGGACAAAGAATGGGGTCTCAGTGACTCTGCAAAAGCAGGCTGCGTGACGGCTTTGCAGTTGCTTGCTGATAACTGCTTGCATGAGCAGAAGATGGGATGTGAGACAGGTTTTCATGATAACAGTGCCTAGTGACAGAGCTGTAGGGAGAGAAGCCTGCAGCCCTCACCTACCTCAAACCATTGAAGGCATCTGTGATCTATCATGATAAACTTTCTATTTGTGACAGGTCAGGTTATTACGGGTCTGATCTCACCCCTAATTACATTAAAAAATAGAAAATAAAAAAATGGCTCCTCTGATGAATCATATATGAAAGTTACTTGCTTTAGCCAGAATGACTTTAAGCAGTTGTCTATAAAATAAGACTTCCACAAAAGCTGTGGTGTATAAGCTCTTGAAGAAAGAATGAAGGAGCAATGATGATAGTTATCCAGCATCTAATTAAAACAAAAGAGCCTGAAATGGCTTTCTTCTTATAGTGGTGCCATTAAAGATGACAGATGAGCCTACGTGCCTTGCTTGGGCAGAGGACATCCTCTTTGCTTCTGGGAAAAGAAGAGTCCATCAGAACAAAAGAGGACTGTTAAAAATCTCCCCCAAGTCCACACTTGGAGATTTGTGTTTCATCCATTGATTCTTTGACCACCTTTCTTACTTTTGCCAACCCACTAAAACCCTTGTCAGGCCAGAAATTCAACTTCTATAAAACGGCAGTTCCTTCTTCACTATAAAACATGTAATCGAGTTCATATTTCAAGGCTTTCATGACCATCCTAAGGAAGCATTAATGGGGAGAGGGAAAAATCATCAGTCAGCAAAAATTCTATGGCTCTCCCTTCCGTGGATGTGGTCATTACCTCCCTCCATAGGAAGATTTCATTTCCTGAAGGGTCTGAATGATGATCAGCTCAAAGGGACAGTTGAACCAGCTGAGTGCAGAATCGTAACCCAATACAGGGAGAGAGGATTCAGAGCAAATCCAAATTCCTTGGGCAGGCCTCCTACCTCATGGAGAACCCTTTACCCAGAAGAAGTAGGTAAAGAGTATCACCACCTAGGGGCTCACCATCTGGCCTCTTTTACAGGTAAATCTTGGACTTCCCTGGGTATCTTTCCAGTTTTGCATATTTTTGCATATTTAACATTTTAAATCACTATTAAGTCCTTCTGGATGTAGATGAGTGTGGCAAATGCCCTGTGGCACAGCAAATCTATCTTTAACAGAACTACTTTCTCGGCAAAGATCCCTCCTCGAGTGATGCTTAGGTCTGAGCCTCATGTCCCCCAAAGCAGGAAATTTTTAAAGTAGTAAACATATTTCTGAGTTTTTTTTATGCTTAAGACTAAGAAAAAGGAGTGTTTTCTTTTTCCCCTGCCTTGAATTTTAAGGTCTACACAGACTCAATCCTAAATAGCCCACAGATCTATTGATTTGAAAGATTTGATCTCAACTTCAGCCACAAATTCTGTATAGAAATAATGATGGCATTAGGTATAAAAACCAATTTAAAGTGAAGAAAGAGTCCACTTAGGAAATTGGGGCTATTTGGTTGATAGGAGCTTCTACACTTTCCACAGGAAAGATGGGCCAAGTGGGATCCAGGGGAAACACAGGATCCAAAGAGGGAGGGGAGAAGCTGGGGCTGACAGGCAGCAGCTGGTTCTAGATCAGGCTGCTCAGATCACACTGGGGATGCTGCTCCATTATGGACACTGCACATGGAGAAGGGTCTGTCCAACGTCTTGCAGAGTACTTAAAATTAAGAAAAATAAAATCTAGTAAATTAAGTCTGGAAAAGAAACAACCACAGACAGAATTCCACAGTTACTGCTGAGAGAAAAACGAGGACCATGGCAGGCAAAATACGGTTAGGCATATTTCAGCATAATCAAAGGAAGAACTTTTGGTTTTTGGAGTTGTCCTAAAATGAAAAGGTTCTATCAGGTATTGTAGTTGCCATTACCAAAGCTTTCAAACAGGAACTGTGCAACCTCTTGCCTGAAGTGCTGTTGGGGAATTTGCATGCAGATCTGGAGGTGGAGCTAAGTATTTCTGGATCTCCTTCTGTCCCATCTCTAAAATTCTGCAGTGCTTAATAGGGTAGATTTAATGATATACTGGACCACTGGGATGAATAGTCTATATCTGAAAATTAAATAAGAACAAGAAAAATCCAGCACAATAAAAGCACAATTTACAGTGGCTCCAACAAACTGAGGTTAATTTTGCTTTCCTAAGGAAATATCCAGCCTCAGGCTAGATCTATCAATAGAATGACCAGGGTCCCAGCAAAAAAAACAGCTTCTGGATACAATGTAAGCAACTCATGCCTTCAAGAGCAGTTTTTGTGTGCAGAAAAGACCATTCAGAGTTACACTTTGCTTAGTAAATGAACTTTCTGTAAATGAAACTCACACAAGCTGAAGCTTTCAGCTCAGCCTATTATCCTTATTTTATTTATAAGTTTAACAAAGTTTCAGGGTTCAGAATAAATTTAGTCCAATTTGCAAACTTAATTATATACCTCCAACATTTTTAACTGCATTATAAATGTACCAGGCTTTAAATACTTTAATTTTCTGCCAGAACAAAACTTCTCAAGTACCTAAAAATTCCAAAAAGTCTAGTAAATTAAATTCATAGGAGCTTTAAATCCTAAATCACCTTAAGTGTCCTAATGAAATTGTGTGTGTGTGTGTGTGTGTGTGTGTTATGTAAGAAGAGGTGCAAGCCTAGGGATACAAAAGCTAAACAGTCTATAAAAATAAATAAGAAGAGATAAGAAGAAATTGGCAAAATAAAAAATTCAACTTACAGTTACTCAAATACACTGGAAACTATTTTTGTGTATGTTTTACAGTAATGTGTCATAACTAGTATATATTCACAGATATGTTGCCTTTCAAACAGTGAAAGTAACACAAAGCACAAGCTGGACTTTTATTTTAAAAGTCAAATTTTCTTTAAAATTATACATATATAGAAATACCAAATATGTAAAAATCCCTTAACAAAGCAATTTCAATAATACAGGTTAATTTTTTTAATCATACCTATAATTAATTCTAATCTCTCTGTGATCCAAATTTTTCTAATTTATTTAGGGAATTTTTATGTCATTCTACACAATTTGTGCTTCTTTTCCTTATTACTTATAGTACTGTGGATTCACATGTGGGTTGAGATGTCCACTGACCAGAGATTCTATCCAGATCCGTGGCAGAAGCTGCTAAGAAAATACTGGAAGATTATTGCCCAGAAGTTAATTCTTATTTATGGCCAATTTTCTCACTAATAATAGTTTCTGTATTTTAAAAAGAGTTAAGAATAGGTGACAGAGATGGCACATGAAATACACAGCCTTAAATATTTGCTATCTGGCCCTTTTCAGAAAAGTGTACTGATCCTAAACTATATGAATGACGTGGGTGATACACACCAGCAAAGAAATGTATGCTGTAAATTCTAGAACCAAAAGTATAATTGATAACATGATTAATTTGAAGTATAATTTTAACAGCAAATTAGAGATAATAGAAAACCCAGTGAGCTGGAAGACAGGTGTCAACAGATATCATGAAACATCAAAAACATTTTTTAAAAAATGAGCAGAATTCAAGAATCTGGATAATGTCATCAAATGATCAAACAGATATAATTAGAGTCCTGAAAATCAACTAAAAATAATGCATAAAAAATGACCATAATGTGGACAGCCCCACTGACCCACGCGGAATCCAGGCAGGCCCAGGACAGCCCCACCAAGACCCTCGGAGCAGCCACAACACCGCATGTACAGAGCTGCATCCCTTAACACATCTCCCAATGTCACTGCCCGGCACCCCCCTACCTGAGGGGACACTGCATGGCTGAAAGCAGTCGCCTCCATCTTGGGACACCTTCGTCACCATCTTTAGTTGGGGCAACTCTCAGCTAGGAACACTGGCTGGGCAGATACCAATAGTCCCCAAGTCCCCTCTCTCCCCAGGTGCTGCTAATGTGGCACAGCGACTGCCCAATGTTAAGCATCTCTCCAAGACAGGTGCGCATACATAGAACATATGGAAAAGCAAATACAAGAGGCAACCCACAAGACCTCTGGAGAGAAAGGTCCCTGATTAGGAAGAAGAAAGGGAGAGGGTGAGGGAGATACAGTTTAGAGACTAAATTAAAAACCAGGAACTGTGAGGTTACGGCAATATAAGGAGATAAGACCAGGTGCCCACATCACACGCTGGGCCCCAAAGGAGATCCTTAGAAGTGCAGTGTCCCATTAGGGACTGGCAAGTGCTATAGGCCTCTTTCAGGTGCCCTGCACCCAAGACCAACCCTCCCACCCTAGTAACCTTCACCATCCTGAGGCTGGAGATAGCAGCAAACAACAGGCAACCACAACTATTCAATGAGAAGGGAAGCAGGAAAGATACTGCTCTCTAATGAAAACAATCCTTGCTTCTTTCTTCAAGATCATTTTTTTCTTTTTTCTCCCACTCACACATTTCCAATGTATGTGAAACCAAGAACTTTGCATGACTTAGGATACTGAGGACTGGTATCTCAGATTAGTATCATTATAGTTGTGTTGTATATTCTTTTATCTCCTATTTTTACATTTTTAAATTTTTCTTAATATTCATGTGTGTTTTTCTTATGCACATTATTGTCTTCCCTCTTACTTGACTCCTCAAAATCACTTCCTCTCTCTTCTCCTGCTACTAACCAACTTCTTTAGATGCCTCTTTCACACTTACTAAGATCCAATAACTCTCTATCCTCACCTCCTACCCTCTCATCTACATCTCACCCTGGGTTCTTTGTCCACCATCAGAAACTGTAAACCCTTTTGCAAACCTACTATTTATATTGTAGATAATAATTGAACTCATCATTTCCATATATTGTGACAAAACTGTAAATGTCTTAATAATAGAAGAAATGAGAGAGAGTTCAGACTGTACATAATTAAAATGTTCTGTGAATTAAAGGATGATATAAAAGAGCAAATACAGGCAGCAACAGATCATTTTGATTAAGGGCTACATAAGCAAATACAGGAAGCAAAAGATTACTTCAATAAGGAGATAGAGGTTCTGAAAAAAAGTAACAATAAACCAAATTAAAAGCAGCTCAATAGAAAGCATCACCAACAGATTAGACTAGTTGGAAGACAAGACCTCAGACAATGAAGACAAAATATATAATCTTGAAAAGAATATAGATCACACAGTGAAGATGGTAAGAAACCATGAGCGGAATAATCAAGAAATATAGGATAGCATTAAAAAAATGAATTAAGAGTTATTGGGATAGAGGAAAGCTTAGAGTTCCAGACCAAAGGAATGAACAATCTATTCAATGAAATAATATCAGAAAATTTTCCAAACATGAAGAATGAATTGGAAAACCAAATGCAAGAGGCTTACAGGATGCCAAATGTACAAAATCACAACAGATTTTGTGTGGACCAAGGCACTTTATAATGAAAATGCCCAGCACACAAAATAAAAAGAGAACTTTAAAAGCCATGAGAGAAAGAAATCAGATTACATATAGTGGGAAACCAAATAGGATATCTGCAGATTTTTCAACCCAGACCCTGAAAGCTAGAAGATCCTGGAACAACATATACCAAGCTCTGAAAGAAAATGGGAGCCAACCGAGAATCTTATATCCAGCAAAATTAAACTTTAGATTTGATGATGCAATAAAAACCTCCCATGATAAACAAAAGTTAAAAGAATTTACAAGTAGAAAGCCTGTACTACAGAACATCCTCAGAAAAATATTCTTTGAGGAGGGAATGAAAAACAACAATGCAAATCAGCAGAGGAAGGTATTACACTAAAGAAAAAACTAATCAAAGGAGAAACAAAGTCAAGTAAAAGAACAAAAATAAACAAAAATGACTGGGAATACAAATCATGTCTCATAATAGCCCTGAATATTAGTGGCCTAAACTTACAGATCAAAAGACATAGACTAGCAGATTGGATTTTTAGAAAAGACCCAACAATATGCTTCCTCCAAGAGACTCATCTCATAGGAAAAGACATCCACAGACTGAAGGTGAAAGGTTAGGAAAAATCATACCACTCACATGGAGTGCAGAAGGAAACAGGTGTTTCCATCCTCATATCAAATGAAGTAGACTTCAAGCCAAGTTAATCAAAAGAGATAAAGAAGGATATTTCATACTATTCAAGGGAACCATTCATCAACAAGACATAACAATTATAAATATATATGCCTCAAACAATGGAGCATCTATGTTCATCAAACAAACTCTTCTCAAGTTCAAGAGTCAAATTTAGCACAATAAATTAATTCTGGGTGATTTTAACACATTTCTCACACCACTGGATAGATCTTCCAAACAAAAGCTGAACAAAGAAACTATAGAACTCAATAATACGATCAATAACTTGACTTAGCAGACATATATAGAATATTTCCTCCATCAACGAGCAGATACATTTTCTTCTCAGCAGCACATGAATCCTTTCTAAATAGACCACATATTATGCCGCAAAGCAACTCCCAGCAAATACAAAAAAGTAGAGATACTATCTTCATCCTATCAGATCATAATGAGATGAAATTAGAAATAAATGATAAAGTAAAACATTAAAGCTTCTCCAACACCTGAAGACTAAAGAATATGCTATTGAATGAACAATGAATTGTAAAAGACATCAAAGAGAACATAAAATAATTCTTAGAGGTAAAAGCCAGGTGTGGTGGTGCATGCCTGTAATTCCAGTGGCTCAGGACACTGAGATGGGAGAATCACAAGTTCAAAGCCAGCCTCAGTAATGGTAGAGGTGCTAAGCAAGTCAGTGAGATCCTGTCTCTAAATAAAATACAAAATAGGGCTGGGAATGTGGCTCAATGGCCAAGTGCCCCAGAGTTCAGTCCCCAGTACCCCCCAAAAAATATTCTTAGACATAAATGAGAACACTGATACAACATATCAAAATCTCTGGAACCCTATGAAGGTAGTACTAAGAGGAAAGTTCATTGCATGGAGTTTATTCCTTCAAAGGCAAAAATGTCAACAAATAAATAACCTAATATTATATCTCAAAACCCTAGAAAAAGAAGAACAAATCAACACAAAAGCAATAGAAGACAGGAAATAATAAAATCAGAGCTGAAATCAATGAAACTAAAAAAAAAACAATTGAAAAAATTGACAAAACAAAAAGTTGGTTCTTTGGAAAAAATAAATAAAACTGATAAACCTTACCCATGCTAACAAAGGGAAAAGAGAGAAAACTCAAATTATTAACTTCCATGATGAAAAAGGAAATATCATGATGGACACTACAGAAATACAGAAGATAATTATAAATTGTTTTGAAATTTTGTACTCTAATAAAATAGAAAATATCAAAGTTATGGACAAATTCCTAGAGTCCTATGATTTGCCCAAACTGAATCAGGATGATCTACATAATTTAAGCAGATCAATTTCAAGCAATGAAATAGAAGATGCCATCAGAAGCCTACCAACCAAGAAAAGCCCAAAACCAGATGGATGCAGAGCTAAGTTCTACAAGACCTCTAAGGAAGAACTAATATTAATACTCCTCAAATTATTCCATGAAATAAAAAAGAGGGAAAAATTCCAAATTCATTCAATATCACCCTGACTCCAAAACCAGACAAAGATACACCAAAGAAAGAAAACTTCAGACCAATATCTCTAATGAACATAAATGCAAAAATTCTCAACAAGATTCTGGCAAATTGAATTAAAAAAATATCAAAAAGATTGTGCACCATGATCAAGTGGGATTCATCTCAGGGATGCAAAATTGGTTCAACATACAGAAATCAAAAAAATGTAAGTCACCACATCAACAGACTTAAAGATAATCATCTCAATAGATGGAGAAAAAGTATTTGACAAAATACAGCATCCTTTCATGTTCAAAACACTAGAAAAACTAGGGATTACAGGAACATATCTCAACATTGTAAAAGCTATCTATGCTAAACCCCAGGCCAACATCATTCTAAATGGAGAAAAATTGAAGGCATTCCCTCTAAAAACTGGAACAATACAGGGATGCCTTCTTTTATCAATTCTATTTAACATTGTTTTTGAAGCATTAGCCAGAGCAATTAGACAGACGAAAGAAATTAAATGGATGTGGATAGGAAAAGAACTTAAATTATCACTATTTACCAATGATATGATTCTATACCTAGAAGACCAAAAAAATTCCACAAGAAAACTTCTAGAATTAATAAATCAATTCAGTAAAGTAGCAGGATATAAAAACAAAGGCATTTCTGTATATCAGTGACAAATCCTCTGAAAGAGAAATGAGGAAAACTACCCCGTTTTCAAAAGCCTCAAAAAAATACTTGTGAATCAACAAAAGAGTTGAAAGACCTCTACAAAGAAAACTACAGAATGCTAAAGAAATTAAAGAAGACCTTAGAAGAAGGAAAGATCTCTAATGTTCTTGGATAGGCAGAATTAATATTGTCAAAATGACTATACTACCAAAAGCACTATACAGATTTAATGTGATTTCAAACAAAATTCCAATACAAAAAGCAGTCATGAAATTCATCTGGAAAAATAAGAGACACAGAATAGTTAAAGCAATTCTTAACAAGAAGAGTGAAGCAGGTGGCATCTCTATACCAGACCTTAAACTATACTACAAAACAATAGTAACAAAATCAGCATGGGATTGGCACCAAAATAGACTTGTACACCAATGGTACAGAATACAGTTACCATATTAGACAAAGGCACCAAAAACATATATTGGAGAAAGAACAGTGTCTTCAACAAATTGTGATGGGAAAACTGAAAATCCATATGCAACAAAATGAAATTAAGCCCCTATCTCTCACATTGCACAAAACTCAACTCAAAGTGGATCAAGAACCTAGGAACTAAACCCAGAGACCCTGAGTCTAATAGAAGAAAAAGTAAGCCCAAATCTCCATCATGTGGAATTAGGCCCCAACTTCCTTAATAAGATGTCTATAGCACAAGAATTAAAATTAAGAATCAATAAATGGGATGGATTCAAACTAAAAGCTTCTTCTCCGCAAAAGAAACAATCAGTGAGGTAAATAGAGAGCTTACAGATGGGAGTAAATTTTTACCACACACACATCAGATACAGCACTAATCTCTAGGATATATAAAGAACTCAAAACTCTTAACACCAAAAAAAAAAAAACCCCAAATAACCCAATCAATAAATGGGCCAAGGACCTGAACAGACACTTCTCAGAAGAGGATATACAATCAATCAACAAATATATGAGAAAACGTTCAACATCTCTAGCAATTAGAGAAATGCAAATCAAAACTACCCTGATTTCATTTCACTTCAGTCAGAATGGCAGCTATTAAGAATATAAACACCAGTAAGTGTTGATGAGGATGTGGGGGAAAGGTACACACATACACTGCTGGTGGGGCTGCAAATTGGTACGGCCAATATGGGAAGCAGTATGGAGTTTCCATGAAAAACTGGGAATGAAGCCACCATTTGACTCAGCTATCCCTCTCCTTGGTCTATATCCAAAGGACTTAAAAGCAGCATACTACAGGGACACAGCCACATCAATGTATAGCAGCACAATTCACAATAGCTAAATTGTGGAACCAACCTAGATGCCCTTCAGTAGGTGAATGGATAAAAAAAATGTGGTATATATACACAGTGGAATATTACTTAGCATTGAAAGAGAATAAAATCATGGCATTTGCAGGTAAATAGATGGAGTTGAAAAAGGTAATGCTTAGTGAAGTTATCCAATCCCAAAAAATCAAATGCCAAATGTTTTCTCTGATATAAAGATGCTGATTCATAATGGGGTTGTGGGGGACCATGGGAGGAGTATATGAACTTTATATAGGGCAATGGGGAGAGAGGGAAAGTCAGGGGGCGTGGGGGTAGGAAAGACAATGGAATGAGATGGACATCATTGTGTATGAAGACACAAATGGTGTGACTCTACTTTGTATAGAACCAGAGACTTGAAAAAATTGTACTCAATATGTGTACTATGAATTGAAATGCATTCTGCTGTCATATGTAACAAATTAGAATAAATTTTAAAGTGTCCATAATGTGATGAAAAAGATTGAATTATTGACCATAGAAATTCAGCAAACTCTTACCAGGATAAGTGCAAGAAAAGGAAACCACCTTA
The DNA here is from genome assembly GCF_045843805.1 of Urocitellus parryii. Taxonomy (NCBI): domain Eukaryota; kingdom Metazoa; phylum Chordata; class Mammalia; order Rodentia; family Sciuridae; genus Urocitellus; species Urocitellus parryii. Next base: position 268,662,738 of record NC_135531.1, read on the forward strand.
TTGAATATCTGCCGATATCCAGATAAAAAAGAAAAATTTTAAAGCAGCCAGAGAAAAATGACACATGCACATAAAAAATGATATAAATAAATAATGGCTGATTTCTTGTGTGGAACAAGGTAGGCCAGAATACAATGGAACACCATTTTTAAAGTGCTGAGAGAAACAAAAATTTTGAAGCAAGTATTCCATATTCAGCAACACTATTCCTCTAGTACAATAGTCCCACGAAAGGACATGGTCAGCTAAACAAAAGCTTAAGCAAATGTGTCACTAGAAGGAATGTACTACAAGCAATGTTAAAGGAAGTTTTCCAGGCAGATAGAAAATTATTCCAACTGGAAACCCAGATCTTCAAAAGGAAAAGTAAAATCATCTGAAACAGAAACTATGTGATTATTCAAGGAGCCTAACTATGTTGTACCAAACAGCTGTGTGTTAGTTGCCCTGAGTAGTAACCAGAAATGACTGGTCATATTCCTAATCAACTCCCTCATAGTCTTTCATAGTGGTTATTCCAAACCTTTACCAATATTCTCACACTCCCTATTACACAGTAACTTCTTGGTCTCAATACCTGATCTTGCCCTTATTCCACAGAGAATAGTATGGTTACTCAGCCAGCAAAAGAGAATCACTTTTTGCTAAAGGTTACAGTAGACAAATGTTCATCTGATAAGAATCCTTTTCTTCAGGGCAATTCAGGTGCATATTACAGTCACCTAAGTCAGACCTTTATTTTTTTTAAAAGCATTGTAGAATCATAATTGGTACTCAAAGAACTGCATATATTTAATATGTATAATCTAATGAGTGAACATACGTAATCACTACAACAGACATGTCTATCACCTCCCAAACTTTCTTTGTGTCTCTTTGTTTTTGTTTTGTGGTAAAAACAATCAACATGAGATCTACACTCTTAATAATTTTGAAGTGAACAATATCGTATTACTAACTATAGGCACTCTATTGTACAGGAGATCTCTAGAACTCACTCATCTAGTGTTTGAACAACTCCTGACTGACTCCACCCTTAACACCTTACAAGCACCATCATATTCTCTGTTCTTAGAAGTTTAACTATTACAGATGCTTCACATAAATGGGATTGTGCAATATATGCGCTTCTGTGACTGGCTCATTTCACTTGCTCCAGGTTCATCCATGTTGTTGCAAATGGCAAAATCTCATTCTTGTTCAAGTTGAATAATACTTCATCATCATATATATGTACATATATGTTCTCTTTATTCTTCTGTTTTCCAATGGACACTCGCGTTGTTTCCATACCTTAACTGTTATAAATAATGTTTCAATGAATATGAAATATTGAAATGGAAACATCTCTTTAAGACACTGATTTCAATTCTTTGTGATATAAACTCAGAAGTGAGATTGGACTTTCTTGTATAGAAATAGAAAAAAAAAACAATTCTAAAATCTAAATGGAACCACAAAAGAGCCATAATTGTCAAAGTGATATTGAGACCAGAAGCATCACTTCTTTCTGATTTTCCTCTATATTACAAAGCTACAGTAATTAAAACTCTATAGTATTCTGTTCTTGCCCTCCCTACCCTCCTTTGTTGTGGGTTAGCATCCACATATCAGAGAGAACATCCAGCTTTGGTTTCTTGGGACTGGCTTATTTCATTTAACAGGATATTCTCCTGTTCCATCCATTTACTGACAAATGCCATAATTTCATTCTTCTTATGGCCGAGTGATATTCCATTGTATATATACCACATTTTCTTTATCCATTCATCTGTTGACAAAGGGGAATGAGGGACTGGAGGGGGAGGGGAGTAGGAAGGACAGTAGACTTAATCAGACATAACTTTCCTAGCCCTGTATTTAAACACATGACCAGGGTAACTCTGTCATGTACAATCACAAGAACGGATGCTAATTAGCATTAGTTATACTCCGTTTATGTATAATAGGCCAGTACACTCTACGGTCATAGCCTCTCAGGTGTCTCTCCTAAACTCCTGCCCTCCATCAGCAGCCCCCTCACCCACCCAACTCCTCATCTGTTACGGTTTAGATCTGGAATGTCCCCGAGAGTCTCATGTAGCTTAAAGGCTTGGTCCCCAATACAGTAATGGCCAGAGGTTAGGCATTTAGGAATCAGTGGGTCATGAGAGTCTGAGCTCATCGGCACATTAACCCACTTGAATGGATTATTGGGAGGTGAGACCTATCTGGAGGAAGTGGGTTGGTGGGTGAGTGCTCTGGGAGGGTGTATCATATCCCCAGGCCCTGGCTCATGAACTCAGATGGCTGGCATCTGCACGTGCTCTCTCTCGAGCTCTCTCTCTCTCTCTTCCCCCTCTCTCTACTCCCTCCCTCCCTCCGCCCCTTCCACCCCACTTCCAAACTGCCATAAATGTAGCAGTTTTCCTTCTGCCATGTCCTTGCACCAGGATCTTCTGCCTCATGTTAGACCCAGAGCAAAGGAGCCAGTTGACCATGGGCTGAAACCCCTGAAACGACAACCCTAAATGAACCTCTCCTCCTCAAAGTTGTTCACATCAAGTGTTTTGGTCACAGTGACAAAAAGCTAACTCACACATCTTTCTTCAGGATTCGACTCAGGCATTGCCTCTTCCAGGAAGCCTGTCCTGATTCCCCATTCTCTCTTGCAGGATCTTGTCACCACAATCTACAGTTATCCCACCCCGTAGGAGCTTTCTGTTATAACTCTCCAGACTGCAAAATCCTGTGGCTGTAATTATGCTGTATTTATCTTTGTGATTGGCATATTAAAAGTATTCAGGAAAGATTTACTGGAAGAATAAAAAAGTAGTGGTTATTGATCATTGCTGAGCCCTGTACATGGACTATTTTGTTGGACAATACAACAGAACACCATTCTAGAATTTCTTCCTCATAGACTGGTCAGCTGGGAGGGCATTGTGGAACCTCATTTTATCTGTTCCTGATCTAACGAATAACTCTGTGACATTTATTGCTCAACTCAAACAATAAACACTATTTATGTACATTATTTATGTCTTTCTACTTAATAAGGAGAATCATATTTTGTCAGCTGTTTTTCTGAGATTAATGTGCAATTCCCCAGCCACTTCTCCTGGATCTCCTGTGAGCTGAATCACTGAGGAAACACTAGGAGAAAAGAACAGAAAATGGGAGGCCCCTGGACAATGACCAGCTCACCCCTTGACTCTTCTGGGTCTGGTGTGGACTAGAGATCGGGAGAAAGTCAATGAAGGAGTTGGCTATGGCCCCTTATTGCCTTCCTTTTCTTATTTACATCAATAATGGAAAAAATCCTCTAAAATAAGGGACTCCTTTTACATTTTTATTAACATGTAATAATTGTATACATTTTGGGGTTCAGTGTGACATGTCCATACACATACACAGTGTGCATTGATCAGATTCCATCTCCCTTTTCTACCCTCTCCCACCCACACACTCCCTAATCTCCAATTCTCCATTCTATTTACAGGTCAAATGTTTTAGCTTCCTCTTATGAGAGAGAAAACATACCATACTTGCTCTGTTTGTCTGCCTTATTCCCCAGAACATGATGTCTTCCAGTTATACCCATTCTCCCATGAACGACAGGATTTCATTCTTCTCTAGGGTTGACTAATACTCCATTTTGAATATATATCACTTTTTCTTCATCCATTCTTCTGTTGATGAGCACTGGCTGATTCATACCTTAACAGACAGTGCTACAACAAGCATGGACATGCAGGTATAGCTGTGGGTATGCTGACTTCATTTCCTTTGGATGCATACCCAGGAGTGGGGTATCTGAATCATAGGGTAGTCTATTTTTAGTTCTTTGAGGAAGCTGCATACTGTTCTCTGTAATGGCTGTATGAATTCACATTACCCCCCACACACACACCCTGTATAAGAGTTCTTTTTTCCATATCCTCACCAGCAAATCATTGGCTCTTACCACCCTCAGGATTAACTGACATTCTTCCTCTGTATGACCCTGACTGATACCCAGTGGCCTCTTCCTACTATATACACTCAATTCTACTCTCACCCATGGAGTTGTTCACTTCCCAAGAATAACTGCATCTGTTTCCAAATCTGCTCACACCAGTTGTGCTTGTTATTGTTTTGTAACACCGTGTAATTGTCAGATCAACTATAAAAGTGCAAAAGCAAAGAAGTCCTGAAACGTCCCCTCTTTTTTTAACAAATATTCACACCATGAGTGATCTCAACCTGTCTCGTGGCTATAATTTTTATTTATGTACTTAACAATTCCAAAGATATATCTCCTGTCTGGATAATTCATTGACATTTTCACTTAAGTGACTAAGAGTCTTCACTATTTTATTTGTTCCAACCTGAGCTCTGACCTCTGCCCCTACCTGATCTTTTAAACCCCTCATGGTGCCCAAATCAATTTTGTAACTCCCATTCTCCAACTTGCTCCACCAAAAATCTCGGATTCACCTTAGCTCTCTTCTCTTCTCTCACATCTCATATCCAATCTGTTGAAAATCCATTGCCTTCACCTTCAACATATGTACAAAATCCAGCCGCTCCTGCTCACGCCAACCATCATTCGTTGGTCTGAGCATCTTCATTTCTCACCTGAATTACTGTGACAACTTGTGTGATCCTCTTGACTGTCTTTCCTCGGCTTAAACCCATTGGCTTCCCGTTCTTCTTGGAGTAAAACCCAAATCCTTGTAACAGCCACGAGATCTGCTCCCTGGTCCCTCTCTGAGTCCATCTCCTGTGACTTTCCTCCTCCATGGTGCTGTGCCGGCACTCTGGCCTCTTGAATGTCCCCTGAGCATTCCAGACAAACAGCCACAGCAGAGCCAGGGACCCAGGGATCCTCCTCAGATGCTTCTCCTCAGATAGCTTATCTTCAGGGCCCACTCTGTCTCCTTTCAGTCTTTGTTCAAATGTCAGGGTTTTTTAATTTTAATTTGTTATTTCTAGATACACATGACAGTAGGGTGAATTTTGACACATCATAGAAGAAGTATGGCTTGTTCCAATTCAGGTCCCTTCGTGTGGTTGTATGTGATGTGGAGTTACACTGGTGTGTGTACATGTATAAGGATGGGAAAGGTATGTGCAATATGTTTTTACCCTCTTCTCTATTCCCATCCCCTCCCTTCTCTTCATTCTCCTTTGTCTACTCCAATGAACATCCTCTGCCTTTTTGTGGGTTAGCATCCACACATCATAGAGAACATTCTGCCTTTGGTTTTTTGAAACTGGTTTCTTTCACTTAGCCTGGTATTCTCCAGCTCTATCCATCTATGGCTGTTCTCCAGAAAATGTCATTATTCCATTCGTCTTTAAGGCTGAGTAATATTCCATAATGCATATATCCCACATTTTGTTTATCCATTCATCTGTTGAAGGGCACCTGGGTTGGTCCCATAGCATAACTATCATGAATTGAGCATCTATAAACATTGAATTGGCTGTGTCACTGTGGTATGCTGATTTTAATTCCTTTGAGTATAAACCTAGGAGTGGGATAGCTGGGTCAAATGGTACTAGTGTTTTGAGGACTCTCCATACTGGTTTCCAGTATGGTTGTACCAATTTGCAGCCCCACTAGCAATGTGAAGTGTACCTTTCCCCCACATCCTTGCCAGCATTTATTGTTACTTGTATTCTTGATAATTACCATTCTGACTGAAGTGAGATGGAATCTCAGTGTAGCTTTGATTAGCTTACCTCTAATTGCTAGTTTAATTTTTTAAAATATATTTTTGAAATGTCAGCTTTTCACTAAGGGTAACTCTGCCATTTAACATTGCAGAACTTCCAACACTCCAGACCTTCTTATCGTATTAGATTTTCTCCCACAGCTTTTAGCATCTTGTAACAACTTCAAAATTTGAATATGTATCATGCTTAATGCTTAGTGTTTATTCCAGTAGAATATAACCCTCCCCTATGAACATAACTGTAGCAGTTTTCTTCACTGATACATCCAAGGCACTCAAAACAGTAGCAAATAATAGGATAGAGGTTCAAATAATTGCAGAAATGATCTTTTAAAATGCTTTAAGATATGCAATACTTTGGAAGTGATGTTTTTGTTAATGTGGATTTGTTTTTGATTTTGTGTTTCTTAATTATTATTGTTGTTGTTATTGATATTATTTCACCTATTTGGTCTTATTTGGAATTTTTTTAGAAATGAAGAAAAGCAGAAGAAAGTGTTGTGAAATTCTGGAAGGCAGAAAGTTTTACAAGCTCAAAATATAACTGTGCTTAGAACTACTGAATGGAATTTTAAAAAATGGGTTTTCTCATCAGAACATAAAAGTAAAATAGGAGCTATCTTTTTTATGTAGGTGAGTCCTTATAACTCTTTTTAAATACTCTATAAAATTATCATTCTTCCAGTTCCAGGTCTGGGAGATCTTTCCCTTTTAAAATTCTTCCATTAAAAAAAAAGTCACAAATCTAGTATGACAGGAACTCTTAAAACCACAGATATGATTAAGGCTCAGTTCCCTAATAAATGTGCAACGAGACACTTGTCAGCCCTTGAAATAATGAGCTCTGATCTATGAAAAATGTGCCAATAACACATTTTCCAGGACAGCATATTTCAGATTGGTAGGAAATAGTTGAATCACAGCAGGATCTTATTTTTACACAAATTACTTCTAAACTCCAAACACATCTAAAATTAATTTCTTTCATCACATTAACACTGGGCTGTTAATCACTGGAATGTGTGCGGGTGTTTGACAGACATAAAAAATTGATTTGCATTTGCAAGAGGAGGAGGATACGCATCAAAGAAGCATGTTCCTAGGGTGCAATAGTTTTGCATATCCTGATCCATAAAGCATATTGTTTGTTTACTAGTAACAGATGATTATAAAGGTGACTGTGGTAATGGCTTAAGAACTTCCAATTAAAAGATCTGACCTTTCTTTAATAGTATGCATGAATTAAGTACAATGTCTATGAAAATATGTCTGTAACACAAAGTGAAATTACAAAGTGCTTAAGCCTCTCCAGTTAATTTCTGGGAATTAATTTATTCACTCATTCAGTCCTGACTACTCACATAGAACAAATATTGGATTTCTATGATTCCCTACTCACATGGAGCTCCAAGTCCAAGAGAGAAAATAATTTAAAGTACCTATGCAATTATTGCTAAGAAAACGAAATGTACAGAAGCGGTGGCAATATGGAAAGGAAACACTACCTCATCTGCAAGGAGAGCTAACAGTAGTTTCTATCTCAGAGGATCAAGGTGAAGATAAAACAAGCTAGTGCATATGCAGCCGCTTACACAGAGCCTGGCCCACGGTGAAGACCCTGTGCATACCGACCTGTGTGACAGGAGGGATGTTCAAGCCACATGTTATTAAATATCCATGTTGATGGTAGAACTAGCCACACAGAATACATCAGTAGGTAAGACAGAGGTGGCCCCTACCATTGCACAGTGTTTGTAGCCTAGCGGGGAAATCAGTCTAATGTGACAAGTGTCCCAGGAGAAGATGCAATGGGTCCTATGAAAAGAGGCCCCAGGCTCCAAACTTCTAGGAATCCAGCAAAGGCCTTGCATGCTTGAATGAGAACCACTGGGTGCCCCCCTCAGGATCCCCTCAACCACTGGGTTTATAAAGAATGGGCTGAGTTCCCTGGTAAGAGAAAAAAGGACAGTATTCCACAAGAATTGAAAAATGAAGCCAGCACGTGCCAGCCTATGACTCTTGACTTTCAGAGTCTGACTTATTTCAGATAGCATGATGTTCTCCAGTCTATGTACAGTGAACAGAGTCCTTAACATGCTTGGTATACAGTGGTTCACACTGTGTTCACAGACCCACTTAGGGCCTTCATCCAATACCAAAATGTATGATTGGGATTGACAAGCGTGGCAGTTGAAACTTGCTCTATGGGGTAAGTAGAGCTATTGGAGTGGGAAGGAGACATAGAAATCTGTGACCAGGTTAACAAATGAAAAGCAAAATTGCATCTCTGGGGGATGGCAGATGTGAGTGATCTTCTTAAGGGACTGAAGGATGCAGGGTGACAGTCCCCTTTATTCCTCCAGTCTGGCCCCGGTGGGCTAGAGAAGGAACCCTGGAGGAAGACGGTGGACTTCTGCCAGCTCAGCCCCAACTGCCTCACTCACACCAGGTGTGGCCACTGATTTGGAGAAGGTGTTCATTTCCATCACTCTCAGAAAAAAAAGGATAAGACACAGATTGGATTCACAGGGACTTAAATACAGAACTTGCACATTTAAGGGTTTTCCCTAGGGCTACATTAACTCACCTGCATTTTGGCACAAAACAGATCAGAACGACACATGGATTCATTCCATCAATGGCACTATGTTGGTCAGTCTGGATGAGCAAGAGGTGGCTCACGTGCTGTATCACATGTGCCATGAAGGGTGAGAAATTAACTTTGCAAAGATTCAGAACCTGCCACATCTGTGGATGTTGAGAAGTCCATTGGTGAGTGGAACACCAGGGCATCCACATAAAAGCACTCTGCCCCATATCAAAGAAAGCACAAAGAGGAAGAGGTTCTCTGGTACCCAGCTGCAGCACATTCCAGCCCAGATTACACTGTGAGCTGAGAGCTCTGTGTGTGGCCTGAAGCAGAAAAGGGTTCTGAAGCAGGTCTGAGGAATTACAAGCAGATGCTATTGGGCAAAGGCAGTCCAACAAATACTAGGTGTTATAAGGATCAATAGTGAGCAAGGACGTTGTGGAGAGTCTGTGGAACACCTCAGGTGGAGAGTCGCAGCAGAGGTCCTGTACTGAAGCAAGACATGAGCAAGTCTCCTGGAGAATGACACACCTTTTGGAAAACAATCCCTGTCATATCGCTTGGCCCTGGTAGAGATGGGACCATCAGCAATCATTCAGCCAGGATCATGCACCTGATGAAAACATGTGACAGATGCATTATACCTTCACTCAGGGTGGTCCTGGAAGACAAAGGTGGGGGAGATCCTTGTAGGCAGAAGGTAAGGAAGCACACCTGATCATCTCCTTCATTGGGAAAGGCAGGTGCTCTTCTCAAGGGCAGTGGTGTATGAACTGGTCACCTGTGCAGAGACACAGAGATCAATGGTTAAAAGTTCTGGGCCCAGGCGTGGAAGCAGGGGAATGTTCTCATGGGGGTAATCAGGAGCTAGAAGACCTCCATCCCACATTCTACTGCCCACCCAAACTAGTTAGGGAGGGACGAGCTTTGCCTATTTATAAACCTTGTTGTTAGAATAACTTATTTAGGTTTGGTTTATGTGATTTAAATTTTAATAATGAATCTTCAATGATAACTGACATGTATATTTTCTGAAATAATAGTTGGCTCTAGCAGGTGGGTATGCGCCAGCTCCAGTCCATGGCCAGACATGGAAGTGATGTAGGTTTTTTGCTAAGAAGCAGAATGAAGACATGAAATAGGAAAGTAAAGATAATGAATCTTCATACATTACTTATATGGCTTGTGCAACTGATACTTGCTATTTTTCCCTTATTGCCGTGTCCCAGAAAGAAATAAAAAGGATTGGCTTGTGCCAGGCACGGTGGCACATGTGTGTAATCCCAACAACTTGAAGGCTGAGGCAGAAGAACTGCACATCAGGGGTCAATCTCAGCAACTTAGTGAGACCCTCAGAAAATTAGTGAGACCCTATCTCAAAATAAAATATAAAATGGGCTGGGGATTCACCTCAGTGAAAGTGCCCTTGGATTCAATCCCCAATTTCCAATACCAAAAGAAAAAGGAAATTATTGGCGTAAAGTTCAACTCTAGGTGAAGATGTGCCCAAGTCCACTTCAAACAACATAAGGGAGGGAAAGACAGAGTCCTGGGGAATGAGAGTGATCAAACTCTTGTGTATGTGTGAAAATAGCGTAATAAAATCCACCATTCTATATCATTATAATGAACCAATAAAAATAGTAAGTGTGTTGCACAAATGTAAAAAAAATTAATTGATATTAATTTAAAAGGACACAACATAAACACTCAGTAATTCTGCTAAAATTTTCAAGTATCCATATATTGTATGCTAATGGGATTAAATGCCTGTCACTGAAGTTGTAAGAGAGAATCACTTCTCTGCCTGTTCTCCACTCACCAGGAACAGGGTCTTTTATAATTCATAGCACAGGCCACTTGGGTCATAATCTTGATTGAAGTTATTTAGTTTGAAATTAAATCAAAGCAAAATAAATCAAAGCAAGATTCTACTTAGCATTCACATTATGACTACAACTATAAAAATACCACCTGGTAAGTATAAATTGAACTAATTCTGAAAATTTGACTTGTCCTCCATGACTTTCAAAAGCTAGAGGAATATATGCTATTATAAAACAAAAATAATTTATTTAAAGATCAGTGCAAGATCTAGTAGCCAAGCTAATTTAAAGAAAGGAGGGTTTCATTCAAAGCAAGAAAGAAATAATTTAGAGAATAGTTTCTTTAAAACCCACCGTCTACTTTACCAATCTGTGCGCCATTTTCTCCCAAGACACACTAGAGGGCGAACTTTCTCTTTTCTAGAAATCTTCCTGGGCGCATCCTTTCCAAGGGATGAGATGATCTTTACAGAGGAAATTGGCTAATTTCCAGGAAATCTTCAGAACAAACAAGTAGGCTTAATTAGAAAAATCTGCATCAGAGGACTCCAGGAGAAAGCTATATTACAAAGCAGAGTTAAATTTAAAACAAAATAGCAAAAAAAAATCCTATCCTCTATCAATAAATAATGTTTTATACTTGGCACATTATAGAGTGTGCTGTGAAAATCACCTCCCCATAATCTCACAGAGACCCTAGGTAATATTTCTGCCTACTTCTAAAATGAAGAAGTCAAAGCTCAGTGGTTTTAAGAGACGTGCTCAAGGTCAAACAGGCTTAGGGCAAGAAATGAATTCAGGTATGATTTAAACCAATTTCTCTTCTCCCAGTTCAGCTCATTTCATAGCTCACAGTTCTCTCTAGCCTTTCATCCAAAAACTCAAGCTGTCTCAGGGCAAAATCCTGGCTAGACCTTCTTAGACGAACAAACTAGACCGTAGCTCTCCCCATGTTATACAAGCTAATGAGCAGAAACCATCCATGACATCCGTCTCTCTCCTAAGGCTACGATTAAATCATTGACTTAAAATATAATTATAAAGTATGACACATCGATGATCATTTTGCCCCAGGGGAAAATATTATAGGATATGTGCTAATTTATTTACTATATTAAGCAAAGATTTAGAAAGAAGCTCTTTAGGTTACAATCCAAATTAAGAGAAAATATGAATTAGAATGTGATTACTTCTGTCACAGAGGATCCCTTGCTTTCAAAGCCTTCGCTCCAGGGTTCCTTTGAGCTGAGAGCTGCCCAGCTGTATGTTAAATGAACCTGTTTACTGTACGAGGGTTCAATTTACATGGAAATGCCCTGAATCATAGCTATTATAGTGAGGTGCATCTGCACTGTACTTTGTATGAGCAGCAAGATTGAAATTTATGGAAAATACCACACAGGAGCCCATCTACAGCTGGGGATAGCTCCCCCTGCAGCCCATAGGCCAGGAGGTGGTAATGATTCTAAAGACTCATCAGGTTTCTCCCTTTGCCCCCAGCTGCAGACCTGGGCCTCAGTTATCTTAACGTCATAGTCTTCTTCCTGTTGCTACAGGCCCCCACCCAGCTCCTCATCAGCACATTCTGCTCAGGGCCAGGCTTGGAGTAGTGCCTGGAGTGAATTAAAGAAAAGGTCTATCCTCTCCCTTCCTGGAGGCGACATTCCCCGGGGTGCACAGGTGCCTTCTCAAGCAGAGCTCAAGCACCTACATATGGGTAATCCCAACAACTTGGAGGCTGAGGCAGCTGAACTCAGCTGAACAACAATAGGTATGACTGGATGATTTAGTCACATGCTCCCCTCTTGGAAAATACCCTTGTGCACATCAGGTCTTGCATTTGGTCCCTGGTATCTCCCCTGCTCTTTGTGGAGGGTTTGTGGAACAGGTGCAACCAGAAGGCAAGTAGAAGACAAAACAAAATGGAGACAGGGTTTCCAAGGTCAGCTTAGGGATTTGTTTACTTTCTAGATATTAATGTACTGATTTTTTCTTTCTCAGTGCATGCATTCTTTGCACCATTTAAAGGAGGGATTTAAAGAAGCAAATTTAAAGAAGCACCAGAACACGGTAAATAGAACAGCAGAGGGAAGAGGAAGAGAAGCTAAGACAAAGGAGAGGTGGGTTTTCCCGTAGTGTACATAGCTTAGTTGTTCTCCCAAAATATTTCTGTGGATCCTTGATCTTCAAAAGTTCAGACTGTTTTTTAAAATCCAGCATAGGTTTGGATCTCAGCAACCCATTCAGGGAGGAGAAACAAGGTCAGTTACACAATTTATATCCAATTACAAAGCAAATCAGCTCCTCAAAAGAGACCCAGTTCTTCCGGGCACCAAGGCCTCTGAGAAATCACTTCCTCAGTTTTTGATGTTTGGGCAACAGCACTCCTGCCCTGGCATGCTTGGGGAGACACCCACCTCCTCCTACCAGGACACTTGGTATGAGCCCATATTAGTTCAGCCACAAGCTGTTTATTTTTCCTAAGGACAAATGCAGTGGAGGAAGAAACCCAGAATAAAGAATATTTCTGGATGAGCCATTTGGAAGGTAGCATTCACCCTGAACCTTAAAGAAATGATAGGTCATATTTTTACTAAGCAAGCAAATTGGGGTCCTCAAAGGGAAGAAGACTCCACCTATTCTCATGGTCTCTGTGCCCACCCGGGGGCTGGCCCAGCACACCACACAGTGGATGCTCTACGCTGTGATGTAACAACTGTCCTTGACGGCATGAAGACTGAAGCCCCCTGCCTCCTTTGCAGTGATGAGCCAGATGACCTCCCTGTGGCAGATTCTGGAAATGCAATTTACAGGGTGCTCGGCTTAGCAGGGCCCTGCTCCTAGTTTCGTGTTCCCTTGTCACCACCTGGAGAGTCTAGTCATTGTAGAGAAGGAGCTCTCATTTTTATTTTGCACCAAGCCCTAAAAATAACCTCGACATTTGACATTTATAGCTTCTCTGCCTCCTCAGTAGACACTGTTGGTCACTGTGGGGAAGATACTGAGTGTTTTGGGGTTTTGACAAGTGGCTGTCTTCCAGATAGAGAAGACACCCTGGTACCACTGGGGGGGGGGGGGGCTTGAGAAAAGCAGCTGGAAAGAGGCTCCTTCTGACAGTCTCACGGCTCCAGACAGAGGCTGTTGGTCATGAAGCAGAGCCTAAAAGATCTGTCATTTCTTCACCAGGAAAACACCCAGTGTTGTGCCCATTCCTTCCACCAGAGTCCTGGAGACATCACCCCCAAAAGTCACCTTCGTCATTATTTTGAAGGCATAGATACCCTTTCCAGATCCTTGATGAACTGCAGACTCTCTGAGAAAAGGCTGCAGTTTCTATGATCTTGCATGCCACCCTTGTAAGGGTCGTATTACACCCTGTGATTAATAACTAATACTGAGATCTTACGCTTGCATCCCATGGCCTGCTAAAAATACCTTCCTGTAAATCGTCTCGGCTGAGGATTGCATAACCCCATGAGTTCGGCTCAGCAGGCCTTTTCTTCTCCTTATCCAGTTTAGGAAACCAAAGATCAGAGTGATCTTAGTAACTGCCTCCACCTACACCAGATCCAGTTCTGCTGTCCAATTCTGCCCTGTCACTGTTGAACCCTGGACCTCTCCATCCTGCCCTTTCCACGCTCCCAGGCCTTGACACCAGGCCTCACTCCACAGCCACCCCCTCCCTGCTCAAGCCTGCTCCTCTTAGAGACTCTTCAGCATCCTAACATCATCAGCATCCTCCCAATTGCCCAAGCAAGACACCTGGCCATTGTCTTGCACCCCACCCTTGCTCCAGTCCTCCAGGGCCAGTGGATCTCCAAATCCTCCTGCCCTCTCTTCTCTATTCATCTTTCAGGACACCAGCACCCGGTGCAGGCTCTGACAAGTGTTGGTGTCTCCATACATTTGGGTTGGACTGAATTGAAGTCCTCTCAGGCAGTAATGGTGGCCACAGTGACTTCCCAGCCATTGCTGGCACGGCTCTCCTGGTGGGAGAGGAGGCAGTGCTTTTGCATTTCCTGTCAGCCAGCTTTCCCGGGTAGGTGGAGATGGGTGGGAAGCCTGACAAAGGAAACCTCTCTTCTCCCACGCAGGCCTCTTGTGCTGTCAGGCTCTTTCCCTATTTCCCTGTTGCTGTTGGTCTGTAGGCGTTTCTCTTCATACCACCATGTCCCCCTCCAAGACATGGAGAAGTCTGCACATCCTACAACCCTAAAACTCTCCATTCCCAGGAAATTTTCAGACAAAGCACACCATGCATACGTAAAAGGATGGAAATCCCAAGGGGTGGCCATGAAGACACCAAGTGTTTTGGAGGTCCCGGGACGGAACATTCCAGAGAAACTCCTGAGTAATCCACTTGGATTGTGCCAGACAAGGAGACTAGAGCCTGCAGCGATGATCTAAAAATATAAACCACCAAGAGCCAGAGTTGAGTGGCCTGGACCAGGGGGAACAGATGGTGTTAAATCTCAGGAAAGAAAAAAACAGGACCAGGGAAGAGGAAGAGGGTGGACAGGAGGGAGGGAGGCGAGTGGCTCTCCATGGGGAGCCCAATGGAAAAATAGAGGGAGAAGTAAGACAGACAAGCTTTACTGGGTAAGTAAAGGAAGTGTAATTTGCTCAGTGTGGCTTTATTTAGGGTTTGGGGAACTTGCATTTCTCTGCTTCCTTTTAAATATTTTTCCACTGTTTCTTTTCTCCTCTATATCTGTCTCTGTTTAGAACCTCTCCCTCCCATCTCTGTCTCTGTCTCTGTCTCTCTGTCTCTCTCTCTCTCTCTCTCTCTCTTTCTCTCTCTCTCTCTGGTCCCCATGAGAAAGGCTTGTTCCACACGGCCACTCCTCCTGTCCTCCAGTCCATGTCTGGAAAGTAACCTAACGCCCAACCGAAGCAGCAGATGGCAGTGGTGGGTCTCTTTAATTACAGGACAAACAGCCACAAATATCTCCAGAGCAGAAGAAAGAGCCCCAAGCTCTTGGCACCGAGAGCAGGACATTCAATTACAGGGAAGTGTGAGGGTCTCTGCATGAAGTCAAGGAGACTTCTCGGAGCCTGTAAGTGAGACTGATACGGAGAGAGGCTCGGCCCAAGGAAGATGGTGGGAGAGAAACAGCAGATTCCAGCACCCCAACCCAAGACTCAGAGGATGTGAGTGGTGGGGTCTCCAAAATGAGCAGCCGGCCACGCAGCTCAGAGCTAAAAGGAGAAGAGACAGGCTTAGAATCTGCTTTCTCATGAGGCTAAATTACACTGTATTCGGCAGCTGGGAATTTTCTCTGGGGAATACTGGGAAATGCCTAACAACTATAATGCACATGTTGTAAGGTTCACAGTGAAACCCAAGGGAGGTGACAACTGAAAAGTTTTAACCACAGCTTGGGATGGGAGGAAAGGAGGATATCTGTTAGTATAACAGAAAGAATGACTATATACAAGGACAGCCTTTGACAGCCCTGAGGCCAGGGCTTGGCACACAGGGAGTCCTCCATCTCTGCCTATTCTGTCTCCTCCATGGGAGAGAGGCCGATTTTCTCACCAACTGGTCTACCAAGTCAAACTGGTACTAACTGTGGCTTTACAGCGCCTTTCCAACTCTGCAAGCCCGCTGGAGAAAGCCACTTGTGGGCTGTTTTGAGAAGGCTACCTTTGGAGAATGCTACACTTTGGTGTGCACTGAAGTAAATGCTCAGCTTTGGGTATTTTCTAGTGTTCCAATGACCCACCCAGAAGCAGAGAGAAAAAGAGCAAAACTCAAATGTGTGTCCTCTGGTCTAGCCTAAATTATCTGCATGAATCAGGCTGGAACACAAACCAGAGTGTGGCACCAAGGTAGATGAGAAGACAAGCAGAAGAAAACGTCTGAATAGAAGCAGGACAGAGACACACGCACCACCCAGCTCCCCCAGCCCGAGGCTCATGGGTATCCTCTGTGGCAAGTCAATACCCACAGGGCCTCTTAATTTCTGGCCAGCTTTCTGTCCTGCATTATGTGTAAATAACAAATAAATGTGTAACATACATTTACGGTTTAAATACATTTTTAATACCTGTGAGTCTGCTTTATGTAAGTGGTGACAGCACAAGTGGAATGGAAGGCGAGTCCTGAGGGGTCCAAGTCATCCTCCTGTTGTGTCTACAAACCCCTTGAGGGACTGCTCAGGACCCGAGCCTCCCACCCTCTTGAGGACTGAAATCAAGACGTGGGCACTGGGAAAATGCGAGCAATTTAGAAACAGAGGGTACAGAATTCCCCTGACCCCAGACACTCCCTGTCTGGGTGTGACATCCACTGTGTGGCTGTGACAAAGCATTATGAAACAGGACAGCTGGAAAGTCACACCTGAGTAGTCACCTGGGAGGGAGAAATAATGGCACTTTGTGTTTAGGGACAGCCTTTCTTCCAGAGAGTTGAAATTCTTTGAACAACATTATCTCATTAAAGCTTCCAAGAAAGAGCCCAGGAGGGCCAGGCCAGGCTGGGGGAGGGGAGATAAACAACCTTGCCTTAGATTTTGAGCTGAATAGCAAGGAAGAGGCCTGATGAAGACACAGTCAGCATCCTGCCTCCAAGTGCTACTGGTGATGGGTGTTAGACGGGTCGTGAGATGGAGGGGTTCACAGGCTTGTGAGACAAGAGATTTGCAATAAAAACAGAGTCCAGTTCAGAGTCCCTACCCCACAGTGGCCATGTGTTAGCCCACAATTTGACAAACTGATGGCTAGTTTTTTCCAGAGTGGACCTGGAATTAGGTTCCTGTGCTCCTTGTTCTTCCTTCTAGAATGTTTCTCCTTTCTAAAAATTGCCAGTCCTACAGAGATTCCTGCCATCAGACCAGTCCCATTGCCACAGTTCTCCCCAGCTATAATCTAGCCACTTCCTCGTTCTGCCACTACTCCCTGATACCAATCTAGTGACTTTAGCATCCAGGTCGATGTCCCCAAGAGTGAACAAGTGTTAGCCCCACCCAGGGGCACAGACTTGGACCAGATGTCCATCTCACTCCTGGTCTCCAAAGCTGACCTCTAACTGGAGACCCACAGCAGTGTTTATGTCCCCTGGTATTCATGAGCGCACATGAACACCCTAGATCCTGTGGTCCTTGGAAAGTCTGTGTGGTGTGCTCTGTCTTCCCAATCCTGTTACCCTGTCACACACTCCTTTGGGGAAGGTTCAGGGCAGGTTTATCATCTCACCCTGAACTTTCTTCAAGGGCTTCTGAACCCACACCTCAATCTATGAGCTCACTGTGATTTTCCACTTCAGTAGGTGACCATCTTACTAACGAGCAGGTGTCTTCACTATATTAATGAGCAGCCCAATAAGCTAACCATCGATCTCCCCACTAAGAAACCAGATCAGGCGCCATCTTCTCAAAGCCCTGAAGGTCCACGAACCACCACTGTCCTCTATGCCTGCTTCCCTTTGAATCGATGCCTGCTTTGTCTCTGATGGTTAAGTTTGAGCCCTGACTCCCACCACCCCACAGTTCCACTGTTCTCAGTGCTTCCAGCAAGTTCAAGTCCAGGGCAGCATCTCCTACTGTGAGATTATCAAAGATGCCAAAGCCAACTTGTCTCTTGTCTTTTATGAGGAAAATGTCCTCTGAGCTCTCCTCACATGGTAAGTCCAACCCAACAGTCCCTCTTCCCTGCTTCTGGCCACTCCTTAATGCCTTGCTAAGGTAGTTCTGCCAGCTCCACCTCAGCTTACCAAAGGCCACCATCTTGGCAAAACCCTCGAGAGCTATTCCAACAGTGGTCTGGGACTAGTTCCAGTCCTGGCTCCAATGTCAAACTCCAAGTCAAAAGAAAGGAGTCCACATTAACTCCTGCTTATACAGATGTCTATTGCATCTCACCACCCCTCCCGTCTTGGCCACCCTGACAGATGGTGTGAAATTCTGAAGTGCATCAATACACACCTTCACATGTGTTCCCCTAATTCCCACCAATTCATTTTAGACAGGTGCTGGAATTCCCCCACGTGGAAGCTCTTTCTTCCATCACACTTGCTCCATCTTCCAGTTGGACTGTGATGTGACATGACCCAGGTCCGCCTGGAAGGAAAGGAGTGACAAGGGAAGATCTTAAGAAAGCCAAGTGCATCTTCTAGTGAGGACTTAGGGTGGCTTGAAGAAGTTTATGCTGGAATGTGACCAGGAGTAAAGGATAGTGGGAACGAGAAAGATAAGGAAGAAAGGGAATATATAAGAATATTAGTTTGCTGCCCTTATGGGTAACTGGTGCTCAGGCCACTGAGATCCTCTGAGGAGCCTTGCAAGATGCATCTCAGAACTGCTCATCGGAGCACTGAGAGTGAGAAGTGTTGATCCACTGACCCCCAGTTCCCCATCAGGCAGGGGTGATCCTGGGCACAAGTCAATCCCCTGTACTTTCAGTCCAAACCTGAGTGAGCTCAGAGTAAGTTCTTGGGTGTGATTCAGGGCTGCAGATAGAGGTGCATGAGGTAGGTCAGAGGCAAGACTCCGATTGCATGTGGGAGAAGATGGTCCAAGCTCCAGTGGGCATCGGTGGGGTCCAGAAGCTTCTCAAGCGGAGCACAAAGTGCCCGCTCTAATGTCAATGACCTCCTTAAGGACCACTGTTGTCCTCCTCTCACTCCTCCTCCCGCAGGATTGGCCCCCCATTCCTCCTTGAATGCCTCTTCCCTTGGCTCCTGAGCTATTGGCCTCTAATGTTCCTCTTACTGTTCCAACTCTTCCTTCCTACCCCATTGCTGATTCCTCGCCTTCTCCACCTCTAGAGTTTAAATGCCCTGGAACTTTACCCTCAGACTGTCTGGTTTTTTGTTTGTTTGTTTGTTTTATTTTTTGTTTCAAGAGTCATTTGCTAGATTGTAATCCCAGCGACTTCAGAGGCTGAGGCAAGAGGATCACAAGTTCAAGGCCAACCTCAATAATTCAGCAAGACCCTAACTAACTTAGCAAGACCGTGTCTCAAAACATAAAAAGGGCTGGGCATGTGGCTCAGCTGTAAAGATCCCCTGGGTTCAATCCCTGATAGAAAAAATTAAAATAAAAAAAAAAGTTAAACTGAAGAAGTTATTTCCTAGGGTTATGGGATTAAATCCAACCTATAAATTGCAGAATCTCAGATTTAGATCTCCATCCCATACGTCTCCATCTTCAGATTTGAGTGTCTGTCTACGCAACACCTCAGATTTGACTTGTCCACAGCAGAACAGGTAAGCTCTATGGTGGTGATATTCACTTTTTCCTCAGCTTCCTCCAGATGTAAACCGGAGGAAGTTCATCAGTTTCGCAGGTGAAAACCTCAAGATTGCCTTCACAGGCTCTCTTTCCCACATGCCCCCCATACCCTTTAAAAACATGTTGTCTGACTCTGCATCATCACCACCCTCTGAGTCCAACTGCGGAGCAGACCCTCGCCAGAAACACAGCAGAAGCTTCTCACCTCCCACTGCTGTCCCATGGCTGTCAATCCACCAGACAGCAGCCAGGTGATCTGTTGAGATATGAATAGATCAGATCCTCATCCCACTCTGAATTCCCCAGTGACTTCTATCACACTGCCTTTCAGAGTCAAAGTTGTTCATGATATGCAACGCGCTGTCTTTCCCCAACTTCTTCCCAGAGTCAGTAACACTCCACTAACTCCACCTCAGGACATTGGCACTTGCTCTTCCTTAAGGTTAGAGTGAATTTTCTTCTATCCCCATCTATTGCTTTTGAGCCTCTGCTATCTCTTTTCTTAGCACTTTATCAATCTCTCTCTCTCTCTCTCTCTCTCTCTCTCTCTCTCTCTCTCTCTCTCTCTCATGAGATCCCTGGAGGATGCACTGTCTTCTCCCTCTGCATCCCCATCACACACAGCACAGTAATCACCATGGAGTAGGCACTTGGTCACAGAGACCCAAGAATCTATAAATAACTGGAACAAGATGGCACTAGAAACAGAGACAGTACCACAATGAGGAACAGCAAGATTTTTCAAACAATATGAAAGTTAAATATTATAAAAGTCAATTTACAAAAAGCAGAAAGGAAACCTGTAGAATTTGGAAAGAATTTAAAAATTAAAACTTTAGAGGAAGAAAAAAAATGCAAAGAACAAAAAGAAGAGTTCATTTTAAAATGTAGATATTTAAGAAATGAAAGGTTTTTAAGATCAGAGTCATGTAGTAAAATATTCTACTTACCAGGCCAACCTTTTCAAGGTGTTTATAACTAACCACTCTTGTTTTTCAAAGAATACCAGGCATTTGTGGCACCATACAATTGAAAAATTCTTCCACGTGCAGCATTTCCTTTGACCTTTAAAATGACCTTGTGGGGTTTATCAGACTAGTGTTCCATCTGCATCTCAGGCTAATGACAACAGAGATTTCTGCAAGTGAGGACTTGGTCCAAAATATCCAGCAGCAGCTATTGAGAGGCAAATTTGCCAACAAGGTTTTTACTCCAAAGGCTAAGTACTAAGTACTGTGCCTTCCAATTTGGAACACCTAAGATGATTATTTTGCACGATATTCAAAACTACAATATTTTGTCCTTGGATAGATGTCAATGTATGAAAAAAATTTGTTTTCTATCTTTTAGCAATTCTTTGAACAAGGAGGGAATATCTTGGTTTTCTCAGGAAAAAAAAAAAAACTACAGATCTGTACAGGTGATAGAAAGTTTCATCAGCATTTTGAGGAAAAAAACACATGGTCTCCTTACTCTTAACCTTGAATTTATAATAAAATGTACTGTTCATGTTCAGGACAACACTTAAAGAAGGCAATCTTGAATATGACACATTACTACACAAAAAATCTCTTCGTATTTTTTCATTTAAATGGCCTTTATAAATAATATTCCCCTGGGAATTTAAAACTGGGGCATCCAAAATTCTGACCATGTGTGAATCACCAGGGATGTAAATCTGAAGGTTCTAGGTTCCAGTAAGTTTCTTAAATGACATGTTAAGAAACTTCACTGTTTCATAATGATCATCCTTTCCAGATTTCTGGATTCAACCTCAGGTTGAGTAATGAACAAAATGTGCTCTCCTGTCTATGGCTGGCCAGGCTGCCCATCACTGGACTTGAGACTTGTGCTTTCAATCATCATCTATCATGCACCCTGGCTTTCCTTTGTGATTTTTCTGATGGCTACAAAGAGTAAGTTAACTACATGGAATCAAATACTCACTGGTGCTTCTCAGTAGCCTAAATTTAGGGCTATGGAGAGAAAGTTAACAAAGGGGACTAGATCAATACTGTTAGAAAGATTGGAGAACCGTAACCCAATCCCTGAATAGAATTTCAAAAGCCAAAATGAGTGGGAGAAGAGACAGCTTTAATGTCTGGTGAAATATACTCTAATGGACAAAAGCAGAACATCATACAGACATGTGCATATATTTCTGCATATACTATATACACATATATCCCTGCTTTACGGTATCAAGTAATTTTTCCAAGGGTTTCCAGATTTTTTTCTCCTTTATATTCTTTCAAATACAATAGAACTGCGGAGTTTGTGCTCCTTTACACAGAAAAACAAACACAGCAATCTATTACTGGTGGAGAATATTTTATCTTATTTTTTAATTGATTTTTTTAAAAATAAATGACAGCAGAATACATTACAATTCTTATTACACATATACAGCACAATTTTACGTATCTCTGTATATAAAGTATGTTCACACCAATTCATGTCTTCATACTTGTACTTTGGATAATAATGTCCAACACATTCCACCATCCTTGCTAAGCCCCTTCCCCCTCCCTTCCCCTCCCACCCCTCTGCCCTATCTAGAGTTTGTCTATTCCTCCCGTGCTCCCCCTCCCTACCCCACTATGAATCAGCCTTCTTATATCAGAGAAAACATTCAGCATTTGTTTTTTTGGTATTGGCTAACTTCACTTAGCATTATCTTCTCTAACTCCATCCATTTACCTGCAAATGCCATGATTTTATTCTCTTTTATTGCTGAGTAATATTCCATTGTGTATATATGCCATATTTTTTAATCCATTCATCTATTGAAGAGCATCTAGGTTGGTTCCACACTTTAGCTATTGTGAGTTGTGCTGCTATAAACATTGATGTGGCTGTGTCCCTGTAGTATGCTGTTTTTAAGAATCTCTTATTTTAAATGTTTGGGACAAGAAGTGTTTTGGATTTCAGATTTCTTTTTTCAAATTTGATAATGTAATTTGAAAATACATAATGAAATATCTTGGGAATGGGAACCAAGTCTAAACACTAAATTCATTTATGTTTTATATACACAGAATCTGGAGGTAGTTTTATTCAATGTTTTCAGTGCACCTGTGTTTTGACTGCAGCCTGTCGCAGACGCTCAAGCAGAGAATGTTCCACGTGGGACATCATGTTGGCACTCAAAAACATTTGGATTCGATTCTGGAGCATTTCTGAATCTGGATTTTTGGATTAGGGATGCTCAACGTGCATTACCGTGCACAATTTTTACTCATTTACTGTGATCACATTTTGGAGCAATACAATTGTGAAGTATGGAAATTACTCAAAAGCAGTATCTAAATATTCAAAAGATATTCTATTATAAAAGGAAAAGAGGGTTGATGTGATTCAATAACATGGACCATAAAGACCACCCTTCACCAATTTTAGGATGAGCTTTATTCACATTTTAACCTGTCTAAAATTGGCCCATGTCTTACCAAAAAGGCCTCTTGTAGTGAAAATTATCAGAACTTTTGCTCTACCTCAGTGGATACACACGGCTGAGCTTCTGAAACAGCACCTCATTCCACGGAGCAAGTAGGCACCTGACAGACAAAGCTTGTGGGCCATTGACTAGGTTCTAATGAAAAGTTTCAGCTCATCACAGATTCTGCAACTTACCATCAAAATGTGATGTTCCGCTTCCTTGTACAGCACACACAGGGTGACTGCCTACTGGGAAGGAGGATTTGCCAGAAGCTTCCTTTCTCCTGTATCAGTGAACATCAGTTTAGTGTGGGTTGACCTAGACACAAAGAAATGAAGGGGGTTGGGAATTGCCAGGTTACATCCTCAAAAGCTGAATCACCTTCCAAGTACCTTCAGTCCTATTGATCTAAAGTAAGTGAGGTTGAGGCAAATCACCTGGGTCCGAGACTCTCCGCCCCAGCACTAGTGACTTTTTGGACTAGATCGTTGTTTGCTGGGCTGTGGAGATTTCCCCAAGCGCTGAAGGATGTTGAGAAGCAAACTGGCCTCTCCTCACTGGATATCAGTGCCAATATACTATCTGACCCTAAGCTTTGCCGTCAAAAATGTTTCCAGACATTGTCTTGCAGAGCAAAAATCACCCTGATGGAGGACCACTACTCTAGGTATTTTCTCATTCTTCGGTACTTCCAAAACTTCAAATAAGTTATATAAATAAATGCAAAAAGGAAACATCATTCATAAACGCTGCTTTGAAAATGATGGAATCGATTTGAAGCTTCAGTGATGCCTTCAGGTATCTGGGCTGCTCAAGACTAGTAAAAACCCTACATATAGCACTCACTATCAAACTCTTATCTGTATCACAGTTAACACTATGAAAAACAAACTGATAGGTCTCTGATCAATAGGGAAACTGGAAAAAAAGTGTTTGATTTATTTGGTTGATGTAATTGTGTTTTCCTTTATTATTGTCATTTCTGCTGTGAGTCATTAAAAATATCCTGGTTTTGATTATGTGATAATAACTAAAAACAACCAAAATGAGAGGGGAAGATGAATTAAAAATACCACAGTGTGGTATCTCACATTTTCATAGCAAAGACTAATTACCAGGCACAGGGCTCTGTGCTTTATACATTACTAAACCATTTAAAATGTACAACATTCCTGAGAGACAGACACCATCCCATGAAGGGAACTTGTTTTACTTAACATGACATAGTTTTTAAGTAGCAGGTTTTAAAATCAAGCTCAGAGCCATTCAACTTCAAACCAAATCACTCCTGACCACCACACTTTATAGACACCCCCTTATTCTGACAGCTGACACTCTCCTACTTGAGCTCCCCACACCAGGAACCGGTCTATTCCCAGTTGCCACCAGGGCACCTTCCATTTCTAGCTCTGTGTCTTTGTTTATGATGTTTTCCCCAGAGGAAAATTTACTTCTCTCAATTTGCTTTTTCCTAAATCATATCCTTTACTTGATCCTGAGATTTATGTCCATTTCCTCCAAGAAATTTTCTAAGGTTTTTCTAGCTGTAGGGATTTCCCTCCCTCTGAACACATTTTATAACACACCAAATTAGATGCGTATTGCACAAGATCTCAATTTATTTAAAAACAATAACTCACGTGCATATGGATCTTAATAAAGAGATACATGCACCAAGTCACATTATTTTATCCTCATCTCAACCTGCTTTTCTGTTAGTCATTTCACAGATTAGGAGCCTAAGGGTCAGAGTTAACTGGAGTTTTCAAGGAGTTACCTGATAAGTGGCAGACTTGAACTTGAATTTAAGTCTTCTAACTCTAAACCCCATATTCTTCCTAAAAAACACAGACCATATGGCAGGGGTAAGAGAAAATATGCCTCACTTATTGCATTGCAATTTTCTTTTTCTAAGTTCTTCCACTTCTTTCGCTCTTGTCCAGGTACTTAGTCAGCACTTAGAATAATTGTTTCTCTATTGGATGAGCTTGGCCTACCAGGCTTTGGAGTATAGATCAGTAATAACCATAATGACTGATGTTCATTAATCTCTGAGTGCATGGTCCACTCTGTCAGCAGGACTATAGAGGAAGAAACTGGATATAACAGACAGCAGGGGATTTTAAAAGTTGCCTGTCAATTGAAACTCCAGTCAATCTACAGTGAGATTTCTGTTTGAACTTGGTGGACAATAACCTACCAATAATTAGCCAGTATTCACATCGTCTCTGTGGCTCTTTCTCAAGTAATTCTGCCTGCATTCCCACCCACCCCCTTCCCCAAGTTCTGAAAGGCAAACAAACAAACAAAAAACACTACAGTGTAAGAAGTTACCCTTTTATTCCCATTTTAGGAAGAAAATGTGTTAAGTAACACATAGAAGGTTGAATAAAGCAGATTTTAACCCAGACGCTCACTGTTGACTTTTGACTATCCTTCACCACAGAAAGCCAAGATACAACTCTAAAACTTGTTTTTAGATCAATCACGAAAATGTATGCAGTGAGCTATCCATACCTACAGGCTCTGATCTGCAAATTCAACCCACCCCAGAGCAAAAGTACTTGAAAACAAATTGTGCCAAACATGTACAAATTCTTTTCCTTCTCCGTATTCCTTAAACCAATACGGTATAACAACTACCTACACAGCATTCACATTTTATTAGGTATTACAAATAATCTAGAGATTACTTAAGTAAAACATAAATACATAGATGATGTGTATGGAACTGATCATCTCGGACTTTGGTAACAGTGATACACCTTGGAACTCATCCTCCATGGTACCAAAGTACAAGGTAGATGTATCCTGCTGTATTCAAGTTTTCACACCGGATGTGATTTCCGGAGTCCTGGATTGTGTCACTCTACAAGTGCTCAGACAGAAGAGACTACCAGAGACAAATTCCAGATTGTCAGTTTCGCCTGGTTGAAGATTGCAAGCACCAGCCAGTCAGAGAGAAAGCTCTACTTGAGAGTCCCTAACCAGGCTGGGGGTGGATCCCCACAGGCCTGTGGTCGCTTTGAATGGAGTTGATTTCCCTGAACCGGTTCTCCCACCCTGGCCACACATGGGACATGAAAAATGCAGGCGCCTTCATCAGGCAAGTATTGCTGGTAATTTCCAGTTGTCTGAGAGCTGTTTGGCACATTCTCAGGAGCTGACATCCAAACAATAAGTAATCTGGTTTTCAATAAGGTAATTACCACAAGGCTGCAGGGTCTGGAGACCTGATCGGTGTGTTTCAACACACTTGCACAAACAGCACACCTGAGTAAGCTTGTAGTCACCAGAAACTATTATCTTTAGTCGCAAGATTATGACAAAATTTCTTTATTATTTGTGTGCAGGCTTAAATCCCTGCTCTAAAACCACATCGTCAATATTGGCTCACTCTCATTTTTAGGGCACTGCTAATCTTGAAGGTATTTTTTTCTGCATTTGTTTGTTACCTATCAACTTAGGTCAGGTACCACAACAGTGTGACCCAAGATCACATCCTCCCATCTGTGTGTGTGTGTGTGTGTGTGTGTGTGTGTGTGGTGTGTTGAACTGGACATTGAACCCGGGGCCTCATACATTCTAAGCAAGCCCTCTACAACTGAGCTTCACCCCCAGCCCAACCTCCAGTGTTTGTCTCATCAAAAAGCGCTGCTGTTCAGAGGAATTGGGCTGAAATTTCATACCAATCTTCCCATCACAGAGCATCCTTTCAACCTTTTTATATAAAAATAACACAGAAACATAGGAAAATATAGCTAGCTATTCCAGAGGCCAAAAAAGAATGTCTGCTCTTTTTCCATCAGGAATCACAAACCCCTTGACAATGGAGAATTAATAGACTAATCAGTGATCATATCTGAGAATATTTTCAGAACACTTTGCTGAAATCAATCAACTTAGAAGTCACTAATCACTTTCTAGACCCATCCTACCCATGTGCAGAAGTTCATTATACATATATGAGTTTCCCAGAAATTAATTTTAATGGGATCTTAGAGTATGAAGATTGGATCAAAATCCAGGAATTTGGGGGTTTTGTTAAAGAGATTCTCGTGGATAAACTTGATTCTTCGTGTCTCCCCAGACCTTAGTTCCCTTCCATTCATTAATTGGCAATGTATTTGTTGTTTCTCCTATTGCCAGATACTATAGTGTGGGCTCTGGATAAAATAGATTAAAAAAATTCTGCTTCATAGATCTCACATTCAATGGGAGGAAAGTGAATAATGAACAAATGTGTACATATACGACATGTGAAAAGATAAAATCCATGAAAAATAAAACACGAAGAAAAATAGAGAATCACAGAGAATTCTAGACATGAAAAGGATTGCAACTTTTAAAATTTTTATGAGTGCATTATAGGATTACAGTTAGACAGCATATTGGGGTTCATTTTGACATAATTATAAAAGTATGGAATTTAATTTGCTCCATTTCAGTCCCTAATACTTCCTCTTTCAGTTCCCTCTTCCCACCCCCATCCCTTTTCTCTATTCAACTGGTCTTTCTTCTACTTATGTGTATTTTTTTAATTAGTGCATTATATATATACACCAAGGGGAAGTTCATTGCTGTGTTTGTAAATATATGTACATAGAATAATTTCATCCTACCATTCCTCCCTTTACCCTCTCCTTCCTCCCCCTCCATCCTCCTCCTCTATTCCACTGATCTCCCTTCTATTTCCATAAACTTCTCTCTCCCTCTCCCCACACCTTATTTTGTTCCAGCTTCTGCATAAGAGAAAAAACATTCTACCCTTGACTTTCTAGGTCTGGCTTATTTCACTTAGCATGATGTTCTCCAGTTCTATCCCTTTACTGGTAATGCCATTATTTTATTCTTATTTATGGCTGAGTAAAACTCCATTGTGTGTGTGTGTGTGTGTGTGTGTGTGTGTATAAATCTTTTCTTTATCTATTTATCTGTTGATGAGCACCTGGGTTGGTTCCATAACTTAGTTATTGTGAATTGTGCTGCTATAAACATTGATGTTACTATAACCCTATAAAGTGCTGCTTTTAGATCTCTTGGGTATGCACCAAGAAGTGGGATAGCTGGGTCATAAGTTGCTTTCATTTCTTTTTTTTTTTTTTTTGAGAAATCTTCATATTGCTTTCCAGAGTGTTTGTATAACTTGTAGTCCCACCAACAATGTATGAATGTACCTTTTGCCTTATACCTTAGAAGCATTTGTTATTATTTATATTGTGACTGGAGTGAGATAAAATCTCAATGTAGTTTTGATTTACATTTCCCTAATTGCTAGACATGCCAAATTTTTTTCATATATTTGTTGGCCATTTGTATGTCTTCTTTTGAGAAGAATCTAATGTATTCTTTTGCCCAGTTATTAACTGTGTTGTTAGGGAGTTTTTAAGAATAAGTTTTTTTTATGTTAGTAATTACCACTTAATTTTTTTATTTTTATTTTTTTATTGATTGTTCAAAACATTACAGAGCTCATGATATATCATCTTTCATACATTTGACTCAATTGGGTTTTGAACTCCCTTTTTTACCCCAAATACAGATTGCAGAATCACATCTGTTACATACTCACATTTTTACATAATGGCATATTAGTGACTGTTGTATTCTGCTGCCTTTCCTATCCTCTACTATCCCCCCTCCCCTCCCCTCCCATCTTCCCTCTCTACCTCCTCTGCTGTTGTTCAAGAATACGTTTTTTAGTTCTTTATGTATTTTTGATATTAATCCTCTGCCTGAGAAATAGGTGGTAAAGATCTTTTCCCATTCTGAAGGCCCTCTTTATTATCTTAATTGCTTCCTTTGCTGTGCAGAAGCTTTTTCATTTGATGCCATCCTACTTATTGATTCTTGGTTTTACTTCTTGCACTTAAGAAATCTCATTAAGGAAATTGGTGACTGTGCCAAAAGGTTGGGGTGTTGGGCCTAGGTTTTCTTCTAGCAGTTGCAATTTCTGGTCTAATTCCGAATTCTTTGATCCACCTTGAATTGACTTTTGTGCAGGGTGAGAGACAGGGAACTAATCTAGTTTCCTTTTTCAACACAGGGATATCCAGTTTTCCTTGCACCATTTCTTTAAAAGGCTGTCTTTTCTCCACTGTAGGTTTTTGACACCTTATGTCAGGTATCTGATGACTGTGTCTACATGGGTTTGTCTTTGTGTCTTCTATTCCATTGGTCTTCGTGTTTGTTTTGGTGCCAGTGTGATACTGCTTTTATTATATAGCTCTGCATTATATTTTGACATCTGGCATTGTGATGCCTCCAGCATCAGTCTTCTTGTTCAGGATTACTTTAGACATCCTGGGTCTCCTATTCTCCAAACAAATTTTTAGAAGTGTTTTGTTTTTGTTTTTTGTTTTGCTGTGAAAAATGTCATTGGTATTTTTGTGGGAGTTGCATTGAATCTGCATAACACTTTTGGTAGCATGGCTGTTTTGATAATATTAATTCTGCCTATCCAAGAATATCAGAGGTCTTTTCATCTTCTAAGCCCTTCTTCCATACCTTTCTTTTATATTTTCATTGTAGAGGTCATTTACCTTCTTGGTCAGATTTAATTCCAAGTGTAACATTTTTTGAGATTATTGTAAATGGAATAGTTTTCCTAATATCTTTTTCAACAGATTCGTTATTGGAGTACAGGAAATTGAATGATTGATTTATGTATGTTGATCTTGTGTCCTGCTACTTTTCTGAATCTGTTTATCAGCTCTGAAAGTCCTTCTGGCGAACTTTTTTGGGGGTCTTATAAATTTAGGATCATGTAATCAGCAAATAGAGATAATTTGACTTCTTCTTTTCCTATTTGTAAAGGGATTACAATTTTAGGGAGGGCTATCAGAGATGTTTTCTAAGAAAATGACATTTGGGTAAAGTTATAAAGGAGGAAGGCAGCAGGCCTTATGGATAGATAAAGGAGAGCATTCCAGGCAGAGAAGAAAAGAAATGCAAAGGTTGTGAGATACAAGGTTGCCTGGAGAAATTCCAGGATTAGCCAAGTGGCCAGTGTAGCTAGAACAGAGTGAGCAAAGGGAAGAGGAACAGGAGGTCGCGTCATGTTGGGTCAACATTAGGACGTTGGCTGAAGCACTGGACCAGAGCGTGTGTTTTCCGCAGAATGGCACAGTCTGACTTGCGTTGGGAAAGGTCTGTGCTAGCTTTTGTGTGCAAATGAGGCTTCATGACATAAACCCAAGTGTTCACTCATCAAAGAACATCAAGTAGGAGACAATTACAATAATCAGGGCCCAACACAACAATGGTTTGCTTTGAAATAAGACTGGTGGATATTATTGGATTCTAGATATATTTTTGAGCCATGCGTTAACAGAATTTTATTAGAAAAAAAAATGTGGGTTATGAAAGAAGTCACAGAAAAGTTCAAGGTTTTGACTTAAGGAACTAGAAATGGAGAGTTGTCCTTTGCTGAGCGAGGCAGACAGTGGGAGAAGTGGATTTACTAAACAAGGGTGTGAAGGAGTCCGTGGAAGTCAGTTGGAACATGTTTGGTGTGAGTTGGACAATCAGGTGCAGAAGGTTAGGAAGCAGCAGGTTATCTGACTCTGCAGTACAGAGGATGGAAGTGACATGGGACATCATGAGAGTTGACAAAAGTGTGTCTAGGAGGAGGGAGGGAGTCAAACGCTGCTGAGAGGTCTCATGAGATGAGGACTTGGAAGGGACCTGGAGCAGCAACGTTGAGGCCATGAGGATCCTGGTGAGAGTCTTTCTTCTAAAGAGAATTAGAGGGCAGGAATGGAAGGTAAGAGTACATGACCCTTTCCAAAATTCCACTCCAGGTGGAAGCAAGAAAAAAAAAAACAATAGCTAAAAAGAATGTAGAGTCAAGAGACTCTCTAAATCAATTTTATTGAGGTGTAAACTACATTTAATAAAATTCACTAAGTTCTGCATTTACTTCAGTGACTTTTGACAAATGTGTGTTCCCATGTAATCGCAACCACAATCAAACTAGACCATTTTCATCATCTCAAAAGCCTCTCTTGTATGCCTTCAATCAATCTTCTCACCCCTGAACCCAGGTGCCATTGATCTGTTTTCTGTCACTCTAAATTATATGTGTTTTAAAGCGACTCACATAAATAGAATCATGCAGTATATAATCTTTAGTTTCTGGTTTATTTTGTTTAGTACGTTTTCTAGAAATACCATGTTGATATATGAAATGGTATTTGTGCCCTTCAATTTCTGAGTAGTATTTCATTGCATGGATATACCAGAGTTTACTTATCAGTTTGCTTCTTCACCATTGGGGATCAAAGCCTGGGCTTCATATATCCTAGGCAAGCACTCTGCCACTGAGCAACACCTCCAGCTATAACAGAGTTTTCTGGTTCATTCTCCTGTTGATGGACCTTTGAGCTGTTTTCCAAATTTGGAAACTATGTTGAACATGTCTAAATCCTTTGCAGGTATTTGCTTTCATTCAACAGAGTTTTTTTGTTCAAGATCAAAGAAATTTGGGAGTTAGCATTTTGATTAGCTTAGTGATGATGATATAATTCCTTGAAAAGTCAGTAAGCATCATTCATCTATAATCATTTATTTAGTATTCCACTCCAATGAACTATCAGAGGATATTCCCAATGCCTTCAAGTACACATAGCCTAATGAGTAAAATAAGAGTGAAATTAAATTGAACGAAAGTATGTTCCTTAACAGTTTGGGCAATCCAGGGTTTGCTGGTCACAACTTTAAGTAGAAAATGTTTGTAGGTAATGATGCAATTAGTCTTCCCATGTACATAGATGGATTCTTCATCAGTGTTAAGGCTGGGTATGAATATGATTCATTCCTGACCCTGAAGATAGTCACCATCCTCGTTGACTGCACCCACCACTCTTGTGTACTTCATCCATAAGTCAGCCATGATTTTGATGACCAACCACTAGTTTGGGATTGGAGACACTTATCATATATTGTTTATAGTCTGCCGGTTCACCATTTGCATGTCACATGATAACTTTCCTAACTTGGTATCCCACTATTTCTTCCTTTGTAAAATGAAAATGGCATTTGAGTGATATTAATGAAGTGTTATGGAATGTTTTGTATTTCCTGATGACAAAGTAAACTATGAGAACTGACAGCAAGATATTAGCATGAGAACATGCATTTTCCTGTTTCTCAACTTTGACTATAAAAATTTATAAAATCCTATTCCTTCTAACTGTCTAGAAATATATGGAACACAAGAATGGGAAAAGCAGACCCTGACATCTGGGAATTGGCCTGGCACCCAGTGGTAGGCCTTAGCATTTCTTGCTGAACATGAATAATTTCAAAGAATAGTGACAGCAGACATAGTCACTGTGAAAGGTGAGGTACAACAAGATAACTTCACAATTTTAGCTAAGAACAGACAAAAATATGGTCATTCTGCAATCCACAATGCCAACCTGACTGATAATGTGCTCATTGCTTCATCAATTACAGTTTTATCACTGACCTATACTCTTCTCCTTATAGGTAATACTTACTGAAATACCTAATCCCAGAATTGTCCCTGCTGACAGCAGCCATTCCAGAACAATCCACTACCTCCTCAGACCCTTCTTACACTTAACCCAAGTCCAGATCCCATAAGTGACTTCTAACCCCCTCTCACTGAGAGGTCCTGCAGATGCTGATGGTTTATATTCTTCCTTGGTACAGTGAGAAACCCAATTGTCCAACAGCAGACATATTCCTGGTGGTCTTTGGAAGACATTGGCAATACACTTGCTCAGGATTTTCAGTAAGGAAAGGGGAGATTTGAGGCAGTACACCTCTTGGAAATATTTCTATTTTACAAGCTTTCTTTGGGAGCTTATAAACCTTCCTGCATTGGAGAACTGGTTCCCTATTGGCATAATAGATTCTTCAATGAGGAGTGGAGTAGAAGTGACAATACTGGAACTAAGGGTACCAAAATATCCCTCTGCTAATTCCAACCATCTCTGCCTCACAATCCCTGCTTCCCTGGCCAGTTCTTGACACCACCCTGCCCAGGCTGTGCAGCAGGGCAGGGATTAGCACCAGCATGTGGAGTCTGGAATTCATCTTCCCGCTGTAGGCCTGTGTCGCGTGGGCCCCGAGCACCAGGCTGCAGCCTTGCTCTCTAACCAGACTTCAGCCTCAATTTCCTGCTTAGGATTCCAGCCCACAGCTGGGCCTGGACCTTTGCCTAGAATCATCCTAACCCATTTGGCAGGGGTCCAGCACCTTTCTGTCCTTGCTCCTGTCCCTTGCCTGGAGGCTAAAGCTTGTTCCCCATATTCCCAATTGCTGCCAGATCTGCCAATTCCAAACGGGCTCGCTCCCCAGAGCCATGACGTGGCTGACCTTTCCACCACTGGCTTCAGAATGAGTGTTTCAGCTGAGAAAGTTCTCTAGCCTCTTCCCATCTGGTCCTAGGATCTTTCCATACTTCCTCTTGGCCAGTGCCAGCATCCCTGATGGTAGAGCCCACCCAAGTTCTAACAACCCCAACTCACTAGGTACAGTTTATTCGTGTGCAACTGGACACCTTGCTTGGCCTTCACCCAGCAGGGAAAGTTGCTACAGGAACGAGACTGCTGAGTCTTCAGGGCTTCCAGACAAAAATCTCAAATTCAAGAAAGCAGCAGGAAACAGGAGGAGGTTAAGTGCTAACACATCAAGGATCACGGAACAAGAATTAAAGCCATTCTTCTACGTGCCTATATCACTTCCTGGAAACCAATAAACGCAACTTCAAAAACAACCCCTGTGACATCAAATACATGAGAAATTGATGAATACCTACGATTTGAGAATTTACTAGATGTCTGATGACTTCATGGCAAGTATTCAACAAATATATGTCTGACTAATGAATGGGGTTGACAAATGTAGAAATCAAGGTATAATTTCTACTGCTTTTGCTCAGGGTCACCCAACCAGGTATGTTAAGAACTAATCTGCCTTAGCTCTAATCCAGACTTCTTTGCACTGAAGCAAAATCATTATTAAGTAGATACTGGTTCTTTCGTAACAGCACAAACTTCCAAATAGATTTTTTTTTTTTTTAGATTTTTGTCTCTAAAATTATTAACGTCTAACTCGTTTTTGGAAACCAGTACTAGCTTCACAATCACTTCCTCAGAAAACATGCAATAATTATACCTGATTCTGTGACAAAATTGGGAAAAGAACCCATCCACCCACTACCGAGAATTTATAAACATTTTCATCCACAAAAGAAACTTTATTGAGTACTGTTATAAAACTTGAAGATTTTTATGCCTTTGGATCACAGAGTGAAAATGAGCTCTGGGAAAAAATGAGACATGGATGGGAAGAGGCAGAAAGGGACACAAAAAGGAGGGAGAGGGGAGGCCACAGAAACAGCTTGGCAGGTTCCTGGAACTGAGCCTGCCCTCCCCCACTTATCACTTCTGAAAAGGAGGCTTTAAGGCAAGAGTATGGGTTACTCCACTGTTCTTCCTGCAATCCTCAAGGATTGCTGCAAAAGACACACCTCCGTGAGTGTGCAAAACCCAGCTGTGTTAGGCCTGACACTCATTTACTTTAATTAGAAGGAATCCCTTTAATCAGATGAACCAATTGTCTTGCTACTCAAAAGTTTGATTCGCAGAGGACCAGTCATTGATGTGATGCAGACTCTGGACTCCCCCAGACCTAGTGATGCGGAATCTGCAAGAACCCAGATGACTGGCATTTGTACTGACATGGAGAGGCATCCCTCTCACTCAGGCGTTATGTGGGGGCAATCTAGACTGGCACAGGCAAGAGGTCATTCTGGTTCTTTAAAGGCCTTCAAAGAAGGTATGGGTGGTGGGCACTGACAAGGATGAGAAAAGGTGCCAAAGACAAATTTACCTTCTCAGCAAGTTTCATTAAGGATCCAAAGGCTTGCAAACCCTGCCTCCACCCAGACCTCCTGAGTGTGTCATGGGTTGCTGAAGCCTGCAAGGGTATCTGACTGTGCTGAACTATAGACATGCACATAACATGTATAGGAAATAAAGTAACACAATCTGTGTGATGGGCAGTCAGATGTAATACTGAACAAGAGAGATGATGTGATTCTCCAAGGCACCCCAATCACAGCCAAAGTGCACCCAGAAATAAGGAGGATCTGGCTCGTAAATGCCTATGAGTCTGTGTCAGAAGTTCTGATCAAACTGCTGATCCGCAATCCACACCACATAAAATTCAGCATGTGCAATCAGCTAGAGAATGAAGATCAAGGGATGCTACTCTGAAGAGCTGAGCAAACTACTTGAGTTTGCTTAATCCACTCACACCAAATTACCTAGGCAGCAACTTCTTAAGCTTAATTACCTATGTTTGCCATTCAAATAAAAACAAGCATTTCTACTTTTATAGTATGCCTCTCTTCTTTCTCTCTCTCTCCCTCTTTAACCTGCTTGTCAGCCTGTCATAAACCTCTGAAAGCTTTAATTACATGTTTTCCCTGGGACCGAGTCTAAATCTCAAGCGTTAACTAATGTCTTTGGCCCGTGGGGGGCAGTGAAGGACAGTAGAACTGGAGGAGGTGGCTGGCGACTGCCTTCCTGCTGGGTGGATTTAACCAAACAGTCACAATTAGAGACCAGGAGATCAGCTGTTGAGTTTGGCGCAGGTAGGAGCGCTCTAATTAAGCAAGGATGCCTCAGAAGGAGCCAGTGATCCCAGAAGAGGGAGTGCTGAGAAACAGCTAGAAAGGAGGCGAGGAGAACCAGCCCTGATTGCATCCTGGGGCGAGCAGATCTCATAAAGCCCTAAGGCTGGCCTCCAGGGTCTGCCCCCTGGAGCTTACTAAATCAGAGGTAGGAAGCTCTACATTTTCAAAAAATAGCTCAGTATGGAGCCACCAACTCCCTCATCCCTCTTGCAGAAAAAATCCCCTTGTTTCTCCCCGAGGAATGCAATGAAGGTTGAACCAACCCGCCAATTAAGCCACAATAAGAGGAGTCCATAGGGCTTGGAAGGGGGCATGTGTCCTGGGAGCAGGAAACCCCTGCTCACCCACACAGAAAGCTTGGAGGCAGGATGTCCATTACTGTGCATCACCACCAGCCCCGTCCTTTGGGAGTGAATTTGGATTCAGCTTTCTGCATGGGTATCTTGGTAAAGACGACGTGGGAGCAGGTGCTGAAATTTGAATTCTACTTTCCCAAATAATTTTTAAAAATAAACTTCCCTCCCACATGACTCCTTTAATAGCAGTCTGACTGCATCTGCATCTGCAGTGCCAAACTTTCCTTCTCAGGCTTCACCCCCACGCCTCAGGAGCAGTATATACATGGTTTCTCATTCATACAAGAAGCCAGAGAAAAATTAATATGCTTTGCAAGAAGTGGGTTTTTTTTTTTTGGAGATCTATGAATTCCTATTAAGGAAAAACTATTCAGTTGTGATTCTTCCATCTTCCTTTAAATTGACTATTTCTGAACTTTATGATCTTTCTCTCTTTTTTTCAGGATTTTTTTTTTGATCAAAATATTCCACAGATTTTTGTAATAAAATCTCATAAAAATAATAATCACACTTTCTACAATTTCACCAAACACTGTACAAGAGGTATTCCATGCTTAACCATTGCCCTGTTTGCTTGATGCTGACATCCACATATTAGAGAAAAGGAAAAAGTTCAACAAGTACAATTATTTCATTTATGGGAAATAAATGGAAATAACTATACTTGTTATTTCATTTATTTCCCATAAATGAAATAACTGCCTCCTTGGTTAATTCTACAAGTAAATAGGATACTCAGTATTATAGCCACCACAAATTTACTGCCACGGACTAGCCTCCTTGTGATGTTCATAAATGTGAGTTTAATCCTCACAAAATTCTTCTGAGATACCTGCAATTTCACCGTGGCGTAAATGAGGGAACAGCTCAGCCTCGCTTCTCATAGGTGGCAAAGCTAAGAATCTAACAGGGATCTCCCAATGCCAGTTTCAATGTATCTCCACGAAAACCCAGTTGCCTCTCCACTAAAATCTAATTGTATCACAAACAAGCAAAACACAGAAGGTCAAGCTCACTTTTGCAGTATTGCAGGAAGAATCTGTCTTACTGCTAGGCCTTCATGGTCACTGGTATGCACTGGACTCTTCCTGGAAGATAACTAGGATGACAGTGGAATTATCTCAGGTAACCATCAGCAAGAATTCTACTCAAGCCCTCTGCTGAGATGCAATAGCTTTCTATGCACTTACGTGAGTTTGTTCCTTATTCCTTGACTTTTCTTTCTTCGTTAGCCAAATAGGCATATTTACCCGTCTCCTCACCCTCAACTTTGGAAATTAAATTCCAGGAAGTCAGGAAATTTATCTTGCTCAATGATTTTATAGCAAATATTTTTTTAAAATAGTATGCAGTTACAATATTTTTGTAAAAAGAATGAGGAATAAGTTTGAGGCAAAGATCAAATGAGTTCATGTGCTTGAAAACTCTGTTGATTTTCTTTTTCCTCCTATTCCAGTGTGGGATTAACCCTCAAAGTAGGTTGGCTTAGTCTTATAAACATGCTCTTTCTATTTATCTGGATATGCATTCTCCTCCAACTTTTTTTTAAAGAGAGAGAGAATTTTTTAATATTTATTTTTCAGTTTTCGGTGGACACAACATCTTTATTTTATTTTTATGTGGTGCTGAGGATCGAATCCAGCGCCATGCGCATGCTAGGCAAGCACATTACCGCTTGAGCCACATCCCTAGCCCTCCTCCAACTTTTGAAAGATCTTAGCCTTTAAGTATACTCTGAGAACTTCTGAAGTATGAAGATTTTTTAAATTAGGTAAGTGAAAAACAATTGCCAAAATATTTTGATTGTGTTCCAGTCACTCCATTTATATGACTTTGAATTGGGCATATAACTCTCTGAGGTTCTAAAAATGGACATACTATTTCCTTATTTAGTACTATTATAAATTATTGGTTAAGAAAGTATATGGAAGTATATCCATGTACTTTCTAGATGAAAAATGCTTTTAAGGCAGGTGTGTTCATTAAAACTGCTTGTAGTTTAGATTATAAATTCAGGTCATTGCCTTAGTTATTTGACAAGACACTTTTAAACTTAAGCAGGTTGTGTAATAATCACAAGAGCTAATAGCTTGCTGGAAATTTGTCAGGGCTGGGGGCACATTTCATCACTTTACATATAGAAGTCATTCAAATCTCCCATCCCTATGAAGTGAGTGTGGCAGAGGGGTAAACTGAGGCACAGACAGGCAAAGTAAAAGACACATCTACAAAGTGGCCTTTGAACTAAGCAGCTGAATTGAGAAACAGCTTTTAACTACTAAACTACATGTGCTTCAGCTTCATGATTTAACCATCTCTTCACATCAATATTCTTCACCTTTTTGCACCATGAACCCTTTTCATAGTCTAAGGAAGTCTACAGAGATCCCCTGAGAATAATGTTTGTAAATACCTTAAATACATAAGATTGTAAAGAGAATAAATAACATTGAAAAATTATTTAAGTATTCTTTAAAGCTAATGTCATAGTATGGTAGCATATCTGTTTCTCTGGTACCCATTAAATAACAAAATATGTGTCAGGGTACTGTCAAGGACTGCCAATTACTGGTAATGAGGAATATATATTATAAGATGAAAATATCTGCTTTCTTTTGGTGTCAAAGTCTCGGGTATTGCTAAACTATGGTTGTTTGTGGCCTACATTCCTGATTGTAGGAAATGCCAAATTTCAAACATGGGGTAGTTAAAATAAAGATGTAACTTTTTCCCATTTGAGTCTATGGACCACTGAATCCTACCTTGTTCCTCCTGAGCAGACCATTAGTTCAGTAGTCTAATTTTAGGATCTACTTATTGTTTTTAAAAAATTTTTTTAGTTGTAATTAGACACAATACCTATATTTTTATTTGTTTATTTTTATGTGATGCTGAGGATTAAACCCAGTGCTTTGTACATGCTAGGCGATTGCTCTACTGCTGAGCCACAACCTCAGCCCCAAGGATCTACTTATTGTTTACAGGTAACAGAGAACTCTCATTGACATGACATTCTAAAGTAGATGAGGCTTGGCCTCCTGGTTATCACTTGGTAATTTTAACAAACTGCTCAAAAACAGAGAAGTGCACATGTTGAAAATACATGGAAGGGCTTATTTTCTCTATGTGAGCCTGAGTCTCTCACTCCTCTGTTTAGACTTCATCATCAAACCTGTGCAAAGCTGCCACCAAATCCCTTGAGTTTCATTATAGGGTGGCCTGCTGGTACATTTCCCCAGTACTTGAGATTCCTGAGTCATTCTCTAATTACTAAAATTCTCCACATTGTTCCATATAACCACTAGATGGCACTGATTGTTTGATATTCTCCTTTCTGCCAGAAATTCTGCCCCAGGCTTCCCACCCAAAAGTTGATTTGGAATTGAGAAAGATTATCTGGCAACTTTATCCACAAACACTGAGAGCTGACATCTCTCTCTCTCTGAAATGAATTAAAGCTTTTCTCATTCTGTTCTTTATTTTATCTTTAAAGACCATTACATCATTCTGCTCTTCCTTTGATTCTCTAGGGGCTTTTTCAAATCCATTAGAACTTCAGCAGTTCAAGATGTTTCACACCAATTAGGGCTACCTCCTCCAAAATGCCCTGTGCTTTCCAGCAAGGACAAGGAAGCATTGCTGCCTATCTGGGTCATGGCAACTGAGGCGCGTTTAGAGCAGCAAAATGATGGGGTCCAATGCCTTCCTGCAGCTAGGTATTGTCCTCCATTGCTTCAGAGAAATCACGTTTATAGGCTGATGCTTCAGTTGTGGGTCATAAATAGGACAAGGGCTGCACTCAATAAAAGATTGGACCAAGCACTCTTGGTGGTTGGGATTTGCAAGAAGTATTTTTAAAGGAGTAATAAAATGTAACTGTGTTTTAAAACTGTCTCTTGAAATAAGCCCGGTCATTATATTAACAACTGAAGTCACATACTAGCAAGAAGCATGATAAAGATATACTCCCAGTCCCACTGAGGTCCCATTGTATTTGCTTGATGCAAAAAAACCCAAAAAACAAAACAACAAAAAAAAAAACATTATAGCTGTTTGCTTTGCTTATTGCACATACGACCAAACTTTGCTTATTGCACATAAGACCAAATGGAATGAATCAAAGATGTACGCTGCTATACTCATCAGTCTGATCAAGAGGAAAGAAACCGGATGGTAATCACTGAGGGACTAGTGCCTGCATCCTCTCTGTCAACTTAGGAATCACCACTGGAGCTGTGCCTGACAACCCCACATCAAGTGTGCACGATCTGATCATAACTTCTACATATTTATACCCCCCTTTCTGTCCCAAGCTAACCTTGAGCTTCCCTTGATGTAAAATTCAATCCCAGGATATATTCACCTGCCTATCACCTCTCTTAAAGAGAAGATGGTCAGGGCTGGAGATGTGGCTCAGCGGTAGCGCGCTCGCCTGGCATGCGTGCGGCCCGGGTTCGATCCTCAGCACCACATACCAACAAAGATGTTGTGTCCGCCAAGAACTAAAAAATAAATATTAAAAATTCTCTCTCTCTCTCTCTCTCTCCTTTCTCACTCTCTCTTTAAAAAAAAAAAAAGAAGATGGTCAGAGCACAGGCTTCTGATGACATGGGTTTTCCTTTCTCGCAAGGAAAGAAAGAAAGGAAAAGGGAAACAACTCTCATTGATATCAATGCTCAGTATCTGTTGCTTCTTCACTGACTTGGGGCAGAGACCTGTGTGGGTACTTTCAGGAGAGGGCAGCAAGAGAAAGAGGGAGCCGACCCCACACAAAAGCCAAACATGCATTTCACTAAGTGAATGACCTGAGATGAGATCACAAATGGAGTTTGTTCCATCCCCTGGTTTTCTTCTGACTGTGCCTATCTGTGTACTGATGAAGAACTATGTATCTCCTCATGGTATTCAAAGAGCCTTGGCTGCCATGTCTACTATTCCCAGCCGGTGTGCCAGTCCCAGAGCACCAAAGTCCATGCTGTTCACCACTGATGGCAGGCGGGGGTCCCAGGATTCCCCAGCACAGCTCTACAGGCTGAAAGGAAGATCTGTCTCCTGGCCAGGAAGGGGACAAAGGGGACAATCCCAGAATGTACTTGGTGCTTTCCTCACAGTGGTTCCTTGAAACATTTCCAGTGCAGCTGCCCATATAGGGAGAGAAAGGAAGGAGCCAACTCGGTCCCTGGAGGTAAAGCATTAGAGAAAAAAAGGTGCCTTCTACTTCTTTGGAAGACTTCTTATATTCCAAAATGCTTCTTATTTCTACCGCCCCCACCCAAAGTTAATTAGCTTAGGGTCTGGGTTTGGGAAAAACACTTTCACAGGTCCATTTGATTAAGTACTTTTTAAGTGTTTGTTTTAAATTGAGCTTTCCACTCTTCTTCAACATGCCCATAAGTCATCACAGACTTACAGACACTTCCCAAAGAAAATGAGTTGGAAAATAATAATAATGGCAATAAAGATATGGACCAGAACTCTAAATCTTAAAAGAATTTGTTTTCCAATAGAAATAATGGGCAATAGATATTCTGAATGTGTGTGTGTTTGTTTTTGTGGGTATGTTTGTTATACACGTCATGAAAAAAATGTATTTCAACAATTTTCTTTCTTTGGAAAATCCACTTTGTTGGAGGTAGGCTCATCTCTTCTAAATATTTTTGGATATGCCTACTAGTCTTTCCTTTCTCTGGGCTTTTCTCTCTGGCCCACTTGTATAATTCGACTACCAATCAATCACTATGACTCTTCATTCTCTGCAATCTTTAACTTAGTGCTCCATGATGATTACTATGATCTCACCACGGTCTGCTTAAGCCAGACAATTGGATCTGCCATTTACCTGAGCCTGTGCCAGGAGGCGAACATGTACTACATTTCAGGAAAAACAGACTGATTTGTTCAGGTGTGAGCAGTGGCTTCTCGGCTGCCAAAGCATTCCAGTTGAACAAGATGTTCCAGGAAAATATAATTTTGGAACCAGTCCGTTCAGCTCTAGGTAGGAGAGGCTGCAATTTAATTACTCTCAGGTGGTCCA
This sequence comes from Urocitellus parryii, assembly GCF_045843805.1. NCBI lineage: Eukaryota > Metazoa > Chordata > Mammalia > Rodentia > Sciuridae > Urocitellus > Urocitellus parryii. The sequence continues at coordinate 268,704,591 of NC_135531.1, forward strand.
AGCAGGCCCTGCAAGAACAGAGTCCAAGCTTCCCAGCAAGCAGGATGCCTGGAGCAGGTAGGCAGGCCCAAGGCCTGAGCCCTCTCCAAGGCCAAGACATGGAAAGTGAAGGAAGAAAGTGGACCAGGTCTGTTTCACAGTGGAAGTTACTGGAAAGTGCCAGAACTAACTCTTGGGCAGAGAGTGAAGGAGGTACTAGGTGGAGGGCATAGCAAACCTGAATCAGATTTGTCTCAGATTCCCCAAGATCTTATCAGAGCCACTCTGTGCTGTTTTACTGTCTGCATTCCTGCCTCTCTCCTGCCACTTCCCATTACTTTATCTCCCACTTGAAAAGATTTCATTGTTAAATAATCTGCAGCATTTCTACTAATGAATCCAGTCCAAGACAAGCATGTGCTGACACTGCTATCTCCTTCATTTCACTCCACATAAACATGATCAAGCAGAGGGCAGTGGGAGAGAGACATCACAGGAAAATACACAGCATAATGAATTTGCTTTGCTGCGATGCTTAGGAATATTCTGAAACCTTAGTTGAGTTCCCAAATTTTTACTGAGCTACCTTCTATTAAAACTCAATCTCCTCCCGGCTGTGAACCTAAAGCACATCCTACTCTAAAAAGGGATCAAGGACTAATAGTGGCCAAAGAAGAAGATAAATTCAAAGCTGTAAGTTAAGAGGCAAGAGGCTATTTCCTGGAAACCTAGTTTACGTAGGTGCCGGTGTGCAAGGTTTACTGGTCTGTAAGAGAATAAAAGGGAGAAACCATTCGAATTTATGAGCTCAGACTACTACAGAGATCATGAAAAATAGAGTTTTGGAAAGGGTGAGAGAGAAGGTAAAAATCTTTCAACAGAAACAAAACCAAAAGAAAAACAAAAAAAATAAATAAAATAAAAGAGTTATATAGTTCACGGCCAGGGTTTCTCATCATAAGCAAGTGTTCGTAGAGATCCGAGCTAGAGCCAAATCTTAAATAGATCACAAATGACAGCCTGTCTGAGGTGAGATCTACATGCACAAACTAGTTTGGCTCTTTGACATGTATGAAAATCATTTTAGTTCTAAACAGATTAAATTCACAAGAGTCTTTCTTCCCCTACATATTGCCAAACTGGCTAAACCGATTTTTTTTAAACCACTGTATGAGCATGGGATAAATAATCATCTGTATATTCAGAACACAAAGGGAGAAAGCAATAATGTCTAAAGAATTTGAATAAGGCTAAGCCAAAGCCTGGGGCCCTGATGCTTTGAGAATATACGGCAAATCAGTGAGAAAATATGACCGATGTTACTCACTGTAACACAGCAACTGCTCTTAGACAAGATGCCAAATGCTTTTTTAAAACAAGATTTTCCTCATCTTTAAAACTCATTAACAGTACTTCTCATTTGCCTCCAAAAGATTTGAAGCAGCACTCTGAACCCTCAGCATGAAAGATGCTTTATTAGTTTAAGATTTTTTTTCAGATCAAAATTTTTTTACTGTTTGGATTTATACATCATCCTTCCTTCACACAATGTGTAACTCTCTAAAAGAAAGGGAGTACATTTATTCTGCTAAATGAACAACAAAAAAAAGGAAATAGCCAGTTTTATAAATAACATGGAAATTTGAATTCAATTTTAAAGCAAGATAAGCATTTCACTAATTCAAAAAATAATGAAACAGTACTATATACAGTTCAGTGCAACTGACATTATCAGGTGTTATTGGTAAATTGAAATTAGCATCAGTCTTGGGGAAGCTATTTAGAAACAGATATCTAATGATTTTTAAAGTTATTAAGAACAACAAAACTTTTAAAACCCTAAAGTAAAAGAAATAAGCTTTAAGTGCACAGATGTTCAACAAAGAACACTCTGCAGTAAAAGAAAAAATTGAGGCAGATTTTAATATTGTCTGACAGTATGGCTGAGCAAATTACAGTACAAATTTAGAACCCCTGATAATACAAAAGTGCTTATTTTTCAAGAGGCCGTGGAGAAAAAGGCTCAAAATATAATGCAATCTTAAAAACAGAATGCAGGGGCTGGGATTTTGGTAGATCACTCGCTTAGCATGGGTGAGTCTCTGGGTTCGATCCTCAGCACCGCATAAAGATAAATAAATAAAGGTATTGGGTCCCATCTACAACTAAAAAATATTTTTAAAAACCAGAATGCAATTTAACGAATGTTCAAAATGATATGTACAATGCTCCCTTAACCATGTTTAAAGATTAATATGAAGAAAAACAAAATGGCAGATGTAAAAATAATAATAATTGCTATGTTAGGATAATGAGATTAAAGGGTTTTCCCCTTTTCATTCAATATCGTCAATGTGCTTTGCATTTTTTAGAAGTTTAAGGGCCAGGCACGTAGCTCAGTGGTAGAGTGTTTGCCTGGTATACACAAGATCCTGGGTTCCATCCCCATCACAAAAAAATAAATAAATAAATAAATAAATAATTCCCAAATCAAAGAAGAAAGGGGGAAAAAAAACCCTAAAAATCAGAAACAGGATAAAAGTCCTTGCCTTATCAGGAAAATACCCAAACCCAATCAACGTATCTTTGTGGAAGTCCCAGCTGCCAAAACACAAATCTAACCTCAAGATTGTCAGTTGATTCAGGCACAGTCACTGATGGATTTGGGCTGCAGCGTCAGACACCGGTTTTACTTACTCCACTTGAAAACCACCTCCAGGTTGTAGGGAAAGGAGAAGGGGGAAGCTCAGGCTTCTGAAGAAAGACTTGAAAAGTTAAATATGTTTCGTCTGGGAAAGAAGACGGAGAGGTGATCTCATTTCAATGTTTGGATACCTGCAGCAGATACTCCAGGCCCAAGATGTGACCTGTCCTACCCACTCAGAAGCAAGACACAACTACAGAAGGAGAGGGTTACATGAGAAAGATCTGCTCTCAAAGATAATTAGACGTTCATTCCAGTTTTAGTCTGAGTGACAGGATTACAGCCCCCTCCCATCTGTAATCGGGGAGACTAATGCTTGCCACATACATTTTAATGGATAGAATACTTTGAGCATCTGTAGAATACTTTGAGCTCCTCAGATGAAAGATGCCGTGTGAATGCAAAGAATTATTGTTATGATTTTTGTCTTCTGTCTTCCCTGTTGGTATGAGTTTCCTCTTGACGTGAATGGGACCCCTCCAGCCAGCCAGCTGCTCGGTGGCATGTCATCCCAGTGATGTTTTAAATCCTCACGTGGTTCCGGTCCTGCCCAGAACAAGAGCTGCTTAAATGTTCATTGTTTGTCCTGAAGGAAGTAATAGTACTCACAGCATCTGTCTGGAGCTCAGGGGTCAAGGTCTTTGCTAACATGCACTTCCACTCGCCGGGCTTAGAGGGGTAGCATATTTGCTGCAGGTTTATTTCCTTTGAACATCTCGGAAGGCAGAGCCTGGGACATTTATTCTTTTATGATTTGTCCTTTGAGAGTTTACATTCACATGCCACTAACATCTAAGTACCGATTCAGAGTATACCTGGAATCCTTGGCAGATCTTTGACCCACACTATCTCCTTGTTTTTTAAAATGACTTTTCACCTTATAAAATAGCAATTTACGCTCATTACTAAAAAAAAAAAAAATGTGGAAAATGCAGAGGAAATTTTAAAATGCTTAAAAACAACACCAAAAAGAAAAAAAAAAGAATTTACAACCACAACTTCAAAAAAAAAATTACCACTGACATGTTGTAAATATAGCTCATTGTTTTTTATTTATTTTTTTCTGTGATGTGTGTGCCTGTGCATGTGTCTTTTTGCCCACTTCATATAATTTCACAAATATTTTCTCATATACCCAAAGGACTTAAAAACAGAGTACTACAGGGACTTAGCCACATCAATGTTATAGCAGCACAATTCACAGTAGCTAAACTGTGGAATCAATCTAGATGCCTTTAATAGATGAATGGATATAAAAAATGTGGCATATATACAAATGGAATATTACTCAGCAATAAAAGAGGATAAAATCATGGCATTTGCAGGTAAATGGATGGAGTTAGAGAAGATAATGCTAAGTGAAGTTAGCCAATCCCAAAAAAACAAATGCCAAATGTTTTCTCTGATATAAGGAGGTTGATTCATAGTTGGGTAAGCAGAGGGAACACAAGAGGAATAGACAAACTCTAGATAGGGCAGAAGGGTGGGAGGGGGAAGAAGAGGGCAGGGGGTTAGCAATGATGGTGGAATGTGATGGACATTATGACCCAAAGTACATGTATGAAGACATAAATTGATGTGAATATACTTTGTATACAATCAGAGATAAGAAAAATTGTGCTGTATATGTGTAATAAGAATCGAAATGCATTCTGCTGTCACATATAAATAAAAAAAATAATTAAAAAATATTTTCTCAGACCCTTAAATTTTCCCAACAAAACACAAGCGATCAGAGCAGCATAATATTCCATCCTACCCTGATGCCATAAGTTTTCACACTTCTCATCTGGTTTTTATAACATCAACCGTCCTCATGAATATGATCAATGGATTATTTGGTTAAGACATTTATTTTGTGTCTTTCAGTCCATATTTGGTCCTCAAAATAATGCTGTGCAATAGAAAGAGCAGATAGTCTTCTCATTTCAATAGATGAATGGATAAAAAAAAAAAAAAGTAGGTCTGAGGGATGAAGCCCCTGTGCCAGGGTCACACTCCAGGAGACTGAAGAACAGAACTGAGTCTCGTGACCAATCCCAGGCTCAGGGTCTTCCCTGGATCATGTCTCGTGGCCTCAGTGCACATCACCAAATCCTGAACCCCTGCTTCATGGCATTTGTTTCCACAACTATTGAGCTTCTCAAAGTGCATGGATAAAACCAAAGTAAAATAAAATGGCCCTTAAATAAGAGAAGGTGGATAGTTAGAGGGATTTTGAAAACAAAACAGTCATGGTCATTCCCCCACCACCTGCATTCATGTAGCATGTGCATTCTCCTTCATGTTTACAAAGCACTTTGTATATTCATCACCTTTCATCTGACTCTCAGGCTTGCCTTACAAACCAGGCAGGAAATAGTGCCCCTCCTCCACTTAGGATAAAATGGATGTCCAGAGAACATAGGGACTTACTGAGGCCACTCGAGTGACTTTGAACAGAGCTGCTGCTCCTCGTCTGCCGCTCTCCCCACCCCATCATCTTTGCCTACAGTTAACATGGGTCTCTCACCTCCCAAGGCTTCGACCACTGTCAATTTTATTACTCTTTCTTTCTTTGATACAATGAATTTCTGGCTCTTCTGTCTAGAAATGTCTTCATGGTGTTTCCTTCTCCAAAGATCTTCCAGATTTCCTAGATATAATGTGAACTGCAAAACAGTTTTCCTGACTGTAAACTCCGCAGGTCTCTGTGAGAAGGGACATCAAAGTAACTAACAGCCCTTTCTTTGGGTCAGGACAAATGGCAAGGCTTGGTACACATTCTCTCATTTAATCCTCCGAACAGTTCTTGACGTTCATCTTACTAATGAAGCTTAAAAGAACAAACATCTTGATGGAGAGATCGGGAAGCTGAAACTTGAACGGATGCCATTTTGACCCTTAGCTGTTAGCAATCGGCTTCTACTCCTTCATGGTGCAACATTTTGCCAAATGTAGTTTACTTAGCCTCACCTAAGAAGTAAATAGAGGATTTCCTCCCCTTTCTCAAAAGAATCTAAAGCAACCTTCGGTTCAGAACCAAGTGACTAGAGTAATTACTGTGGACTGAATGTTCGTGTGCCCCCCAAATTCTTAGGCTGAAACCTAATCCTCGATGGGATGTCATTGGGAGATGGGACCTTTGGGTGGGTGTTAGTAGTCATGAGGGTGACACAGAGTCAGGAATTGGATTAGTGCCCTTAAAAAAGGGCTGAAGAGACCAGAATTTGTCCCTACTGCCAAGTAAGAAATAAAGAAAAAAAAAAGCATCGTGTCTAAACCAGGAAGTAGGCCCTCACCAGATGGCAAATCTGCCAAGGTCTTGACCTTGGACTTGCCAGGCTCCAGAACTGTGAGAAACAAATTCCTGGTGTTTAGAAACCATTCAGTTCGTACATAGCACTTTTTTATAGCAGCCTAAATGGACTAAGACACTAATAGTCCTAATATGACAAGAACACACGTTTGATGAATGATTTTTATTTTTCAGACCAAAAGCTTAGCCAATAAAACTGAAGAAATGGACCAGGAAACAGATCCAGATTTGTGTGCACTGGTTACCTCTCAGGCGGAGCATATGCACTATTATTCTCTTCTGTCCCAGCTCAGTCCTGCTCTCAATTCTGACCTGGTCACAGCTATCATATTAGATTGATTGATATATTCATAGATCAAATAGATAAATGATAGATATAAAATCAAAAGATTACACAATCTCATGGTTTGTTTTAGATTAATTCAGAAATCAGTGATAAAGAATAAGTGTGTCTGGATATGTCTAAACATAGCTGAGGAATACAAGAATTTAGGTCATATTCTACAATCAAAAACATTCTCAACAGTCTTTTTTACTTCACAAACCAAACTCCTCAATTCCTGGCTCCCAGTGTAACAACTGGGATGAAACTTTGGCTTGAGTTCTAACATCAGTTAAATAGAACCACATATACATGAAAACAACTGGAAGAACAGTCGCCGATAGAAGGAAGCAACTTGTAAGTTAATTATAACCCAATTGGAATTCCATCTTTCCATTACCCCTTACACCTTCTTTCCTTTTCCTTCTCACTGGTGACCCATGATGATTTATGTCTTTAACCCCCTCTGCCAGGATGATTTGAAACTACCTTTCACCTATTTCTCAGATGCAGATGTTACTCTATTCTAATTAGCCTCGAGAGTCACCAGCTCTTTAATCATTCCAAAGATTCACCAAATTCTAACTCATCTCCTAGTTCCTATCCTCTTGCCTGGTGGTCCATCCTTCTAGCTGCCTCCAGAACAGTCTTCCCCAAATACAAAGCCTCCAGTGCTTCCCCATGTCATAGATACTGGCAGCTAAATGTTGTTTCCACAGGTCACTGGACTAGCTCTCTAGACTCTTCTCACAAGAGTCTCCTCCCCTGGTCCCCACATCTTTCCAACCACATGAACTCTGCTCTCCCATCTGCAAAATTTACAAGAGAGAGGAAGGAAAGAAAGAAGGGGAATATTTGCTCATGTACTAAAAGCCCAATTGGCCATTAAGGGTCTCATCCTGCACCACGGGCTCGAGGCAGGATGGTTGGATCAAGTAGGTCACCTGCAGAGACTGCAGATGAGGAGCTGCTCAGTGCAGTGATAAATGCAAGGACTGACAGGGTAGGAGAGAAGCGGCAATGGGACTTGCAGGCAGCAAGAGCTCAAGGCAGGAACCAGCCAGCTGGGAGCACAGTCCCCTTCCTAGCACCTCCCCTGGTTCTCACAGCCAGGCTCCAGAATCCTTGTCTCCCCCACTTGCTTCCTGTCTCACACATTTTCTGATGCTAAAGCAGAGCACTGCAAACTGGGTAAATTATGTACAATAGAAGTTTGTCTGTCTCCTGGTTCTGCAGGCTGGAGATTCCCAGAGCATGGCATCTGAGGAGGGCCTCCGTGCAAGAGAGTAGAAGGGCAACAGAGTAAGCACAGGACAGAGAGGAGAAAGAAGGGGGCAAGCTGATAACCAATCCACTCAGTGGTAACTAACCCACACCTGCAGTAGGGGCACCATCCATTCTGAGAGCAGAGCCCTTTCAACATGGTTCTGGAAGGGCCTTTCAAACCATCCTCTCTCCATTATCATTCTTAAGCTGTTACCTTTCCATTCTAACACAGCCCCTGGCTTCATTGAGGTTATCTTTCTGCTCCGTCCTCTACCCCTCTCTCCCAAAAATCATAGTACATCTCACCTTGAAAGACCCGGAGTCGGAGCCCAGCTCCAAGTCTTATTTCATGGGCCACCTCAACATCCATATCCACAATCTCTCTGAATCACTCTGCTCAGATTCCCTAGTCTCTTCACAGCCATGGTCACCCCAAAATATCAGCACTGTCCAGAACTGCTTTATTGTGGCAACTAATATATATATTTGTATTTGGACACAATACCTTTACCTTATTTATTTATTTTTATGTAGTGCTGGTGCCCTGCACATTCTAGGCAAGCACTCTACCACTGAGCCACAAACCCAGCCCCTATTGTAGCATTTTTTACTCCAATATGACCATGCTTAGCTTCTCCAAGCCTCACACCTCTCTTTGGGAACCCCAGTTTCTCAGGCCTTCCCTTTCATTCATTCTTTTGTGCTCTCATGGTGTCATACCTTCTTATCCAGCTCAGAGCCATGAAGCCTCACCTTAAACCCTTTCCTTCTGGTCCATTCTCTCTTCTCTTTTAGGAAGCATTTGACTTCCAACTTCAAACATAAAACAAAAGATGAGACTATTGGTATATGTTTCCTTGGTTTATATATATATATATTTTTCTTATTTCTCTATATATTTCTTATTTCTAATATATATATACATATATATTATATTTCTTATTTCTAATACATACATACATATATGAAACCTACCACATTCTATTCTAGGCCAAGGGGAGACCTGTCCCCACTCCCAATCAAGGCTACTTCTCTACCCGGCTTCCTCCACCCTATGCCCTTGCTCCACTGGCCATTCTTTCTTGCTCTTTTATTCTCAATCTTTTCCTTTTATCTGATTCCTTCTTTATGGACTCTCAGTAGAATCAAGAGCTTCGCTTAAAGAACAAATTTCACTTGTCTGCTTCCCCCATCTTCCAAGCCTCTGGGATTGTATTTCCAGGTAACTTCTTAGAAGGGGCAGCCTAGGCTCTAGCCCAGGGCTTCTGGAACTTGACTTATGCATGAATCTGGGGATTTTGTTCAAATGAGATTATAACTCAGTAGGTCTGTGGTGGAGAGAGAAAGTCTGACTTCTAACAAGCTCCCAGGGGAAACCAACGCAGAGGGTCTCTCCACGATCGACTTCTCAAATTCACATTTTCTTCAGTCCACAGAGGTCTCATGGCAAGGTCACCAACAACCTCCTAATTGTCACATGGAAGAGGCATCAACCTTTATGACCCATGGGGGGGCGCATATCCAGTTTACTTTTCCTTTGTGAGACTCCTCCCTTGACCTCCATGACACCACTCTGCCTTGGCGTGTTCCCTGCTGCTCATCACTCTTGCTCAGGCTGCGTAGCCAATGCTCCTCCTCGGTCCTCGTTTACTTGGGGTGTCATAACAAAATGTCAGACTGGGAAGCTTGAACAACAGAATTTATTTCTCACTGTTCTGGAGGCTACAAGTTCCAGGTTAAGTTGGGGCAGGGTGGGTTTCTTAGAGGGGTTCTCTTCCTGGTTTGCAGATGGCTGCCTGCTCCTACTGTGCTCACACGGCCCTTCTCGGAATGTACCTATGCAGAGGAAAATCGTCCCCATCTCTCTCTTTCTTCCTCTTCACTTGAGGTCACCCATTCCTATAAGATTAGGACCCCATCCATATCACTTCATTTAATCTTAATTCCCTCCTAGCAGCTCTATCTCTGCATACAGTGACAGGGGGATGAGGATTTCAACATATGAATTGTGGGGTGGGAGGGAGGTGTCATAGTTCACTCCTTTGCTGTCTTTCAAAAGTCCACATCTTCAGTCCTACTCTTTCTCTTCTGTTCCTTATGCCTTCTCTGGCTAGTGTTATTCACACCCCTACCCTAAAGCACTAGACTCATTGTTTCTCAGATTTCCCATCTGTAGGATGAGGGTTACAACCTCACTGCCTCCATCATTAGGAGGTTATAAATGAAATAAGCTTGGGCTGGGGATGTGGCTCAGCGGTAGCGAGCTCGCCTGGCATGCGTGCGGCCCGGGTTCTATCCCCAGCACCACATACCAACAAAGATGTTGTGTCTGCCGGTAACTAAAAAATAAATATTAAAAAAAAAAGAAAGAAGCTGTGTGAAGCTCCAAGCTGAGCACATACCAAATATTCTATTAATATTAGCTAATATTGTAACTGTTTGCTCATCATTTGTGCTCTTCCTAGAATATCTGTCTCTTCCCTCAATCCTCTACTGGACCTCATTTTACAAAATCAAACTCCATAGAAATGCTCTTAAACTGGTAAGAATTGTAAAAGTTGGTTAGTTTACTGAACTAATCTTTAAACTTGATATAAATGAGTATATGATTATAAATTATGCCTCAAAAATCATATTTTTAAAAAATGTCAAAGGTCACCTCCAGCATGAATCCTTTTTATTTTTTTATCTAGCCTCTCTGGATTAATGTCTGTTCTTTCTCTCTCTATCCCCAGTACCTATTTCTATCCCAATTCCTGTACTACTTTGGGGCATTTATTGTTTACATGTTTGCCCCCCGTTTTTAAGAGTTGACATTCTTGAAAGGAGGAACCACACATTATGTCTTTGTATCTCCAGCTCCCAGCCCTATTAAGTGAATGACTGAATGATTGAATGTCAATGTCTACAAAAAGAAGTGTTTGTTATCCATGCAGGAGCTCTAGAAAGAAGTCACTGGAGAAGAAATTATATCAGCTATTCTGCTGTTGGAGGCTCAAAATCAATGATACTTTGGTTCTAGATATGAAGAATTTACTCAATCCAACCATATACCTGATCCCGGAATCTATTAGAAAATTAAATTGAACATGGTTCTTTACTTGGGCTTACAGTCTACCAGAAACATTTTCAAATGTCTTCCTTACAAGTATATGTGTGTGTGTGTGTGTGTATGTGTGTGTGTGTGTGTGTGTGTGTGTTTTCTTATGTACCTAATATATTGAAAAATCCTTAAGGTAAAAAACTGAGTCTTATTTATTCTTATTATTCTTATTTTAACTATCCTAAACCCCCATGTTTTGAGATAAGAAGCACAAGTTTACTTTTTAAAGGAAAGCTTTGGCACATTACATTTAGCCTTTAAATACTTCAGTATTATTTCCAACCAATAAAAAATATTTTAAGTATTATAAGCACAACGCATTATCAACACCTTTAAAATAAACTATTTCTTAACATTACCTTATACTCAATTGGTTTTACAATATGTTTGCTTGAATAATTGTCCAGTGTTCATGCATTTCATTTTATTGATATTTATCTCTTAAGTTTCTTTAGTATACAATAGTTAGAACAGTTTCCCACCCTTTTTCTCCATGTTATTTATTTGTTAAAGAAACCAGATTGTTTATCCTGTAGAATTTCCCACATTCTGCATTTGGCTGGTTGTTCCTGTGATATTAGTCAACCTGTCCTTTCCTCCTTGTTTCCTATAAACTCATGGTTAGGTCTAGATTATGTCAACAACTAGGAGGGGTCAGATGAGGTTTCACCTCATCTGCAAGCTGAAGTCCAATGTGCCCAGTTTCATGAATTTTGTGAGAAGACACAAGACTCCTGGGTCACAGACCAAAGACGACTACTACTCAGAGCAATTGCAGTAGCTGGGGTATCAACATTTCTCCTGGTTCCTCAGCCCCAACTCCCAAAGTGTGATGCAAACAGAAATTTGATAAGACCCTAAATTGATTGAAATGGTCAGTGAGGTTTGAGCACCACTAATTTAGAGGCTTCACTGGATTCAGTGAAGTCTGGCTGTCCCATTATTTATCATTATACCCACAATACCTAACCATGTTCCTGGCACAAAGTAGGTTCCCTATAAATAATAGCTAATATAATAATATTTATCGAATCCCTATCACATATTCTAAGCCTTTTATAATTTTACCACCTAGTATTCTAAACAGTCCTTTGAGTTAGGTAGCAGTGTCACTATTCCTCTTTATATCTAAGATCATAAGGCATAGAAACATTAAGTAACATATCCAAAGTCAAGGAAGCCACAGAGCCAGAATTAACCCCGGGCCCAAGTGTGCATGTTGCTATCCGCTGCACTGTAAACTATGCAGGATGGTGGAAAGAATATGAATGAATGGGTGAATTTCCTGGCTTCCTTGACCAATGCAGTGTATTTAAGAGATGTGATAACAGCTCAAGAAAGAGAGCTGATGCCTATTTATCTTTCTTGACAGTTAGACCTAAAAATATCATAGTCCATTCCAACTTCTTTTAATTTTTTAACAAATAAGGAAGTACAAAATACAAGGTCAAGTACAAAATACAATGCAGATGAGGAGCTGGTAAATGCTCTGACGTGGACAAAGACAACGACAATGTGGGAAAACAAATATGGCTTTTCTGTGTCCTTTGAAAAAGTGGGAAACACATGCTGGAGTTCAGAGCAAGGAAGGGATTTCCAGTGCAAAGGTCACTTGCCCCAGTGCACCTTCCCTCTTCTCCTCAGAGGGCATCAGAGTGTGAAGGAAAGGCCTTGGGTGCCAGTCCGGGGACATGGCCACACCACTGACCTCCTTGGATCATCTCTGAGAGCTGAGAAAGGAGGAAGTAAAGGGAACTTGAGGGAGCAGCATCTACTCACACCATCCATCCTGTGAGTGCTCACTGCGGGGAGGCCAGGTGCCTCCCCTTCCATGAACTCAAATATAAAACACGTGCACTTCACATTTGCAGACTGAGTTCAAGAGCATCACAGGGCAGAAGCCATTGGGGGAGCATATTTAAGGAATAAACATGTCTGTTAGCTGTATTTTTGCTGCCTGCCATTTCATTCGCCTTCCCTCCATTACTTAGAATTACCTGTGGCACATGGGGCAGATTTTAGTTCCTGAAGGAATAGGACTTTTAAAAAATGGATTTTTTTTTGTTCATTTGGCCATTGAACAAATGTTTTTTGAACATTGAATATGTTGAACCACATGTGGCTTGCAGGACATCCCAATAATGAGCAAAAAGAGTATCACTCTGCACGAGATTGCAGGCAGAGAAGACATTCAACAAGTAAGCCACAAGTACATAATTAAAAATTGTGTGAAGTTCTACAGAAGAAAACATGAAAAGACAAATAGCTTAATGGAGGAAATCTAATGTACACGGAGGTCTACAGAAAGGACTCTCTAACACTTCTCCTAAGATGAACATGGATCATAGAGTATAATCAGTAAAATGATGAGGACAGAGATATATGAGCAAAATTTGAGTTAGGCAGTCAACCAATGACGGGCAATCACAAAAATTAAGAGGTAATGAATAAGTAAATGCGAACGTGAGGGTAAGGTGAAAATGGAATATAAGATTCATCTATACAACACTGGATCGTGTTTTATAAATCAGGTAGACACTGGGTCTGTTCTGCACCTGTCATTCACCTATATCCATTGTGCCAAGCCCTATTCTGGATATCTAAGGGTAAATTTAACAGGTCAAGTTCTCTGAATGGTACAGTGGCTCTGGGTCACCTCTTTAAGCTCATTAAGGTCTTTTCAACAACATCTCCCCCCAAGAAGACAACATTATATGACAGGCCCAGGCTAATCCAGGGAAAACTGGTCGAAACTAATATGGATGCCGATTCTGTATAAAATCTTGTGACATCAAACCGTATAATTTCATCATACCATTCACCATAGGAAAATAATAACAAAACAGTTCCTTATGAAGTTCTGATTTGCAATACTAGAAAAGCATGTAACCTGAAATATTAAAATGCAATTATTAAATAACTAAGTTCATCCAGCCACAGACATTAATTGATGTCACTACCCCAAAGCATACAACATGATTAAATTGGCTATGGCTGGCTAACATGTTATTTTCAAATGTCTTCAGCAGGAATTTTGACCAGACAGTGATCATTGTAGACATCTAATGAACAGTCTATCTAGGACACATCCCTCATAGTCTGCAAACAGTACCTACCATCTTTTGGGGATCTTTTCTCTCTGTTCTCTTATTACCCAGCTCTAATAGTAATGATCAAAGGGTTGGTACAATCTTTTTTCATGGATCCTCTCCCTGGCCACAGTAACTATCCCTAAGATTGGCGATGACCCAAGCAGATCCAAGATTAATTTTTCACCCCTGACCCAGTTCGTGGTCATTTGTCCAGGACTTGGGCAAGTAATCTAAAGTAAGGTCATCTGACAGTTCTTAGATTATTTAACCATTGCTGGGAGAGAAAACCCTTCCTTGTAGATGGCAATGTTGGTAAGATATAATCCCAGGAAGTGTTGTTGGATGTATTATCCCACACTTACAACTCCATGGAGTGCTGAGGGCCATTGCCAAGTAGGAATGACACATCAAAATTTCCTTGCCAGCGTACCCCATGCTGCTTAGAGGACATTCGATGGGACATTGCATGTATGCTTTAGTAAGGCGACCTTGCTCAAGACCAGGGCGGATCCGGGTTTAGAGCTGATCAGGTTTGAGGAAGTTTCCCGCTCCTTGAGTTTAAGGCATTCCTGGTTTAAGACAATAGGGGTTTTAGGGAAGTTGGAGGTTGAAGATTATTGCTGCTGGGATTAGGGTGTTCCTGCTGCTTGTTCCTGTTGAGTTCTCGTGAGATTAAAATGGGATTTGGAAAAAGCCTCATGGAGTAGGTAAATTGGGCGGAGAGATTTTAGATTGCCCCTGAACCTGTGTGGAGGCCTGTGTGAGTTCGGGAATAAAGGATTGCTGTTTGAATCTACAAGTGTGTGGTGGCTCGTGATTCTGTGCCAAGCCGAGACTTTGGCAATGGAGAAAACCAGTCCACAGAGAGAAAGAAAGATGAGGTGTAAAGTTCTGGAAGCATTCAGGTCCATGTTCTAGTGTGAATTCCTTGGAGTAGCCCTGGCTCCTCAATGCCTGAGGCTTGTGAACCAGTTATTCCTCCAGTGCTTGGACATTCTACCAACTTATATCCACTCATAAGTCCCCCATTTTTATTTGAGTTGGAGTTGAATTTCAGCCTCTGGAAACTAATGGCATCTGGCTGAAAGCATGATACATCATTCATTAGGATGTCTGAGATAACCTCATCCAAGATGCTAGGCAGTTTCTACTCATGTGGATATGACTTGATTCAGCACACTATTCCTGCCTTTACCAACCACACTATGGGAGTCAGAACTCCGTCTCTTCCCCTCTGAACCACTCAGAATCTTTTAGAGAGTTGTTGTTTTTTTTTAAGGAAAACCAACACCCTCCCCCCGAAAAAATTTAAAAACCCAGCAACAACAACAACAACAAAAACCTTAGAAAACAATGGAGGGTTTATAAAATAACTCTAAGAGATGAAAGGTGTCCCATGAAGTCAGGAGTTGCATCGTGAGGGATGAGGAGAAGTGTACCAGTCATGTAGCAATCTGGGTAGAAAGGAAAGCATTTTGAAAGCTTAAAGGTATTACTGTGGAATTACAAGGAAGTACATAACACTTATTTTGGTAAATTGTTTTCCTCCATGATGTAGAGAAGTCAGAAATCTTTTCTAGATTAATGAGAAAGATGCATATGACAAACCCTGGAACAGGAGCAAATAAAGTTGGGTCCCCTCATTACTGAATGCTATTCTGTATGGAAACAACATCATGAACTTGATCCAATTCAAACAAGAAAGGATTTGTCCCAAGGCTCTCTGATCTCTCCCTGAAATGATAAAGATGTGAATAAGACCTAGGTCCTCCAGATCACAAGAGGATAGCACTACAAAGAGAGTTCACAAATGGAGTCACACAGAGGAGGAAGCAGTTCCTTCTAGAAGGAGACATCAGTAAAAGCATCGTGGAGAAGACAGAATTGAAGTAGGAACTTAAAATGTGGGTAGAATATCCTCTAGAAAAGAAGGTGGTTTAGAACAGAAGTTCTTAAAGTATGATGTGAAGACCCTTTCAGGGCAATCATGAGGTAAGAAATATTTTCAGATACATACTATGACATCATGTGCCTTTTTTCTTCTCATTCCTTCATAATGATACAATGGAGTTTTCTACTGTACATTTGGAAAATCTGTACAACACAGAGAATCATTATTTTGAAATGACCATTGCATGATGTTACAAAATTATGCATGGGTAAAAGAATCTTTCAAATTGCAAGATATGCCCATGAATTTTGATGCAACAAAAGATGAAAAGCTTAGTGACATGATTTCAAGTTCCAATTAATACTAAGAAACGGCCACTTACCAAGTTTTGGTGTAGCATCAAAGCCAATTCCCTACAATTAACTGGAATGGCTCTAAGAGTCTCTTTTCCAACCACATTTTTGTGTAAGACCATATTTTGTTCATATACTCAACCAAAACAATCTACCCCAGCAAATTGGGAAACTGAAAGAGCCACTTCTATGAACTCACAGATTTAAAAGATTTATAAAAATTGAAAGCAATATCCATCTTCTCACTAATTTTTTTTTAGTTTGAAAAATATAATTATTTTCCCCCAAAAAAGGGGTGTTCATGCTAACATGTGTTACAGGTTAAACTGTGTCCCCCCAAAAGATGCTGAAATTCTAACCATCATTACCTGTTGATGTGACCTTATTTGAAAATAATCCTTACAGAGGATCAAATTAAGATGAGGACCTTAGACTGGGTCCTAATCCACTGTGACTGGTGTCCTTAACAAAAGGAGAAATGTGGACATAGACAGACACAGGGAGAGCCCCATCTGCAAGCCAAGGAATGCCTGAGACCAGAAGCTTCAGTCTCCCTCACAGTCCTCAGAAGGAACCATCGGCTGACACCTTTGTTTTGGACACGCAGCCTCCAGAACTCTGAGACGACTAATTTACACTGTTTAAGCACCTGGTCTGGGATGTTGCGTAACAGCAGTCGCAGGAAACTAACAAAACGTATAACTGGCTTATTGTTTTTAACAGATGCACGAAAGTATTTCTAAATTTCACAATTTTAATTTCTGGTGTCGTAAAACCTGATCAATATCAGGCATATAGTAAAGCTCTTTAATAACTTTTAAGAGTAAAAAGGGATCCCGAGACTGAAAATTTGGGGGTCTCGGGATTAGCAGGTTCCACAAGTAGGGACAACAGGAACCAAGGCAGTAGATCCCAAATCCACTCCCCTAGCAGCACATCAGACCCCAAGGTTTTCTCCACACCCACTGAATCAGGACTCTAGAATTCTGGCCTAGGAAATTATGTTTCTATAAAGCTCTCCAGCCCATTCTTACATGTCACTTAAATCTTGGAGTCAGAAACATCCCAAATGAGTTGACAAGCATTTCAGCCAATACATTGGGTTTGCCGGAATATAGACACTGGAGTGAGCTCAAGTACTCAGGGAGCTGATTGCAAAGATAAACTTGGCACCACCGGTGCAGGGATCAGTTCCTTCCTAACAGGTGCTGAAATAAATCTTGCCTTAGAACTGCAGGATGGATCCTGGCATCTTCAGTGAGCCAGCAAGCAGAAGTCTGTGGCGCTTCAGACTTTGTTCTGCCACCAGTGTGACTAATGGTGACTAGGGGGTTCTGTACGCTCCCCAGGCAGATTTCTGTCCCTCCTCCAAGTCTCTGCTTCTCTATACCCCTGGCTTCACATGGCTTTGGCTCACAATGCTTCAAATTCACCTCAAGGCAATTTTGCAGTTTCTTCTTTATTGCCAACTGGCAGATTCTTTTGTCTTTCTTAATTTCACTCCCAGAGATGGAAAATCTGATTGGTCCAGTTTGTCTTCTAGAGCCAGGTCATGCTCAAATTTGCCCGACAGCCTATGGCTTTGCTGCCCTGGAATCAAATGCCCACATCTTGTTCAATCATCTCTGAGCACACAGCCTAGATCAACAAGGTATAAAACATGAGAGCCAATGCAGCAGGCACTGCGGCCGGGCAAAAGAGGTACATCAATTATCATCTTAGAATAGTTTTGATGTTCCTCAGGTAATTCCAAAACAAAAAAAATTGATTTAAATTTTCTTATTAAGAAATCTGATCTGATCGACTCTTTTTTTTTTTTTTTCCACCATAGCATGATCACAGTTAAGGTGATGGACTAGAGGATGATTATAATGATGATAGGACTTAAAGATCCTAAAAATATAGCTCATGCAGTCCTCTTTGATCCTCTGGCTATTTGTTAGTTAAGTAACATCATTCTACTTATTCTTTTCCTCCTCCTTCATCTGCATTCCTTCTTACCCAGTCCTCTTTCTCTTCCTCTCCCTCCTCGATTCTACCTGTCCTCTAGTGGGAGATTAAAAAAGTAGAAGATCAAGGCACTAATTTCACTAGTTTCACATTAGGGTTTGATTTGGTTCTAGAATAATTTTATGTAATGGCTTTGTCCCTTGCTATTTTTAAGGAAGAAAAAGCATGCAAATGTTAAATTATTTATCATAAATTTAACAACCACTGTATATTTCAATGATTTGGGTTGTCAATGTAGAGCAAGCTCTAACTGTTGAGACAGGACAGATACTTTCTTTGTGTTTTGGTACCCATGATTTCAGCATGTGAGACAGTTTAGTTTTGTGTTTGGGGAAATTATTGGTGTGTGTGTCATTGTATAATTTTTTTCTGTGTTTGTGTATATATGTTTGTAGTTTTCTCAGTATGTGTGTCTTTCAATGGAACAAAATTGCATTGTTTTCTTATGTTGTACTGTATATTTTTCATTTGTTGCTCAAAATTGAAAGAAGACAGTTTCTATTTTGACTAAATTATTGGATTGCTCAAAAAAAAAAACAAGCAGAAACATCTCCAAGATTTTGTTGAATCCAATTAGTTCTATGCAACTTGTAGTACATCTGATTCTTATTATATGCTTTTGTGTTTTCTCCAGTAAATCAGTTGAAACTAAGTGACTATGACATTTGACCTACATAGTGAAGGTGTAGATTCAAATTTGCATGTTTTATTGTTCTCTTTTACATGTCAATGTTCCTCTTAGGACTCTTCTAAGAAATTAATGTGCTTTTTCCTATATATGGTGGCATCCAAGAGTTGAGCACATCAGCTTCTCTGCAGGGAGTGGTATTGATTCAAGTTCATTTAAATCAACTCAGGCTTCTCGCTCAACTGACTCATTCGTTCATAACAGAAAATACTGGCTCACAGCACACACAACTGAGGACAGCAAAACACTGCAGGAGCAGTTTGATCAAGGTCTCAGTCTCATTTCTCTGTAGTTGTACAGGCTCTGCCTCCCTGGTGTGCTGGACCTGCCACCAGATCATCTTCCTCCCTGGTAGCAAAGTAGCCACCCTTCATCAAGAAGTGAGGAGGACTTATGCCCTCTCAACCATTGAACAGAAGTCATCAGCTTCTTAATAGGCCAAGTCTAATCATGTGTTACTTCTGAACTAATCCCAGTGCCCAAGAATATAATATGCTTCAATTGTCTTAATTCTAATTAGATTAGAAAAATTGTTGCTTCCTCCTTCATGGGAGCAGAAATGATTAGAGCAGTCCCAGGCTTCACTCCACACATCTCATCATTCATATAAGAGAGACTCTTATTGGGAACTATTAAACATTGTACTTCACCTGTTTTCATAGGAGCCAGTGGAGTAGAATTACTCTGGGGTCAAATCCTTCAAGGTTCACCCAGGAAGCTATTGCTGGAGATCAATCTTACTCAAACCAAATGCAATTATGAAATAGGGGAGAGATAGGGCGCATGTTGAGGAGCCAACTAGCAAAGCCCTCCACATGACCACCATGTTTGATTTAATAAATCTCACTGCAAGTGGAAACCACCATCTCCCTCCTCTATCCCATCTGTATCTCTCCAAAAGATGCAAGCTCTCTTGAAGAACACAGACTTTCCAGGTATACAGGGTTATTTTTCTATCCAACTTACATGACTTTATCCAAGTTGCATTGACTATAAAGAAAACTATTAGAGGCGGGCCAATACAAACCCATTTGGTCTTCTTTCCTCCTAAGTCTCGTAAATTCCTTTGCAAATTATAAGACAGTCCATAACACAATTCCCTATACATCCTATTACATTTGATTTTTCTATTGCTGCTTTTCAAATATTTGGTTTCTACCTATGCATAGTTCAATTCAGAACTTTGTATTTATTTCTGGGTCTAAAATGTGGGTCCCACTAAGCATATCATAACACCTTGAAAACATTTCACAATCAGGCAGGACTCCAACATTCATGTTTAAAAATCAGGCTGTTGTAAATTCTCCACCAAGTCCAAGAACAACTGTGAATGGCTTCCTTGAGCATTCTTGCAGGTGCACAGGAAAGAGTTCTGGCCGGAATCAGAGAGGTGCTGGGTCATGGGACAAGAATTCAGTCTTCAACAACAAAGACTTGGGGGATCTGCTATCACAAATGGCCTGCATAAAGCCTTCCTTCTTCTGTACCAACCAGAGAAGGCGTCTCGACACCCAGTGCTTTTAGTCTCCTCTTTATCTTTCAGGTGCACAAAAGGTTTACCAGAAGTATAAGGAGAAAAAAAGACACTCTCTGCAGGCATGTAAAATACTCATGAAAAAGCACAAAAGCTTTTGGGAACTCTTTCTATTCGTTTAGATCTTCATAATTATAAGAACTATTAAGGCATTTGGAAAACAAGTAAAATTTTAGGTGACACTGTGCTTCTGTCCCTAAAATGGTTCCAATGTAATAAAGGTTAGACTTTCACAGGTCCACTTAAGGTTTCACAGCAGAGGGCTCTTCTAGAGACATATTTACATAAGGGTCAAGAAAAACACAATACTACTAAAATAAAATACTTTGTGGGAAGGGCTTTTATTTCTAATAGACAAATATTCACAACTAAAAATCAGTACATATTAAAAGTCATCAAAGAAGCATATGGCAGAATGCACAAGTCAACCCTCTGGCAATCAAGAATTCTGTCATCAGTCCTCACCCACTGGTCCAGGGTCAGTTCCTTTTCCATCCGTTTTAGCATATACAGCGCCGCCTCACATATCCATAACCATTTTAGGTTCTCTCTTCTTTTTCCCAGACTCACCCTGCATAATATCTTTTCATTTTGTTTTGAAAGCCAGAAATTGTGCTTTCTCTGTGCTGCATTTCATGCATGTGGTAGAATATGCAAGCTGAAAGTTCTCAACTAATTCCTACTGCTGCACAGGTGAGTGAGAAGCAGAAACTAAAGAGTGGGAAATTTGAGCCCAACAGGACAGGTTGATGCACCTATATCTTTCTAAACATGGAGGCCGGTCATTATTCTCATTTCCATTTCCAGCAGAGATCTACCCTGATGATTGTTGTGTTGCTAACTAAACATCCCTAGAGTCAATGTTATCCGACTTAGTTCTAAGGCTGATATAGTTTCTATTTGTTAAAAAAAAATCAGGACGTTCCTTTCAGTCTTATAGAGCATTCCTAAAGTGGAAAAAGTTGGGAGGAGGAAACATCATAGGCTTCCAAATTGAAAGACAGAATCAAGGGTGAGACCAATTGATGCATCTCTACAGAATTTTAAAAAAAAATTGAAAGAAAAATAGAGGAATCAGACACTACAAAATCAAAATGTCACCTTGCTTAAAATATATTTTTTTTTCATAAGGAAAAAAAGTAAAGACTGGTGGGAGGGTGTGGATTTAAATTATGATGGAATCTGTTAATATTTCATCTTTGAATTGAGTAGTCTTTTCCATTGGGTAGTTACTATAGCTGGGCAAATGAAAATTCCATCAGTAGGCCAGAATGCAGATGGGAGAGGAGAGGGTCCTACTTGTCCTTTCTCTAACCATCTAGTAGCCCCTCTCACTTCCTGGAGATGAGTGAAAGTGGAGCAGGAGTACTGAGCTCCTCCTCCACTCCAGGACCTTCCCCATCATGGAATCCCAGAGCAGTGGAAAGACAAGCTACCGACACCTCCCAAGAAGCTCAGGATCATTAAAGAGGTGCTGGACCTCAGTCCAACCAAGATGTTATCAACACTGGTAGTGGGCTGACTTTGATAAATTCTCAACAAAATAGAATTGTTGCATCACTTGGTCTCACCCCTTGATTCTGTCCTTCAATTTGGAAGCCTAGAAACAGAAAAGGGACATAAGGGACAGTAGCACAAAACTGACAAAAGACAACCATGCTTCCCAAAAGACAAGCGCGCTTCCAAGCTCCCCACCTCACTACTCTCACACACTCACACAAACACACACACACACACACACACACACACACACACTGAACATGTAAAAACACAGTGTAGATGCTGAGAAAGTGGCAGACATGGAAGCAATCAGGAGGATGTGGGGAAGTAACAGATTAGGCAGGAGCACGTGCACGCCAGGCACAGAGGGCCTCCCCTGGTGGCTAATGAGACGAGGCTGGCCTTGGAAAAGCGACACTAAGGGAACCAGACTCCGGTTTCACTAAAAGAACAGATCAATCCCAATGGCAGTTCACTCGTGTAGACTAAAATCCCATTTTCCTCCAACAGGAACTCAATGGGAAGGCCATGTGGCCCCAATTTGAAAGAAATGGGATAAGTAAACCAGCCTCAAGTCCCACAGAGTGCTGAAAAGCAGGCTGTCCCTGGGCATGGACATGTTCTATCCATGGACGTTTCTGCAAGACCTAAAAGTGTGGGAGAGAAGAATCATGAAATAACAATGTGGAGTTTTGGGTTTCTGATTCAAAAGATGCCATATTGAATTATAGAAACATGAGACATTTGCCAAAACCAAATTTCTTAATTATGTTTTATTTACTTGGACTTGAATCCATTTAAAGAACAATAACTTGAAAGTAATTTGGGCATGAAAAAAATGTGGACTCTCAGAGCTTCCAGAGCTCAAAGCTTCCAGTCCCAGAAGGAAAATGGAGTCTGGAGACATGTGACCTTCCTCCCTCTCCAGGCTCCTCAGCACAGAGTCTGCGGTGTGACTTAGAAGGGCACCCAGCAGCCCCTCCGAGAAGGCAACCCTCCGCCAGAGGCCCTGTGGCAGAGGCACCCAGCTGTTTGCAAGCACTGCTTGAAAAGTGTTGCATCCAAAATGTCCAAGACGAAGACCACACACTGACCGCTGCCATATGCCCTGTGGAAAAATGAGAAGCACGATATTGATTTAGTTGACTGGCTTCTTGTGCATTTCTCTCCTCCTGACAAATTTGCTTTGAGCTATTTTGTTTTCTCTGGTGTGAGGTACAAGGTAATAAGACCAGTTTGCGAAAAATCACATGTGCAAGTCAGCATCAGTTGGCCTGCCTTCCATTTGCACAAAGTCTAATGGAAGTCGGAGCAGGTGGACTTTATTGACGTTTTCAGAAGCAGCGTTGAGCAGGCAGCATGCCAAGTCTCAGTTTTGCATTCCCTAAATATGCATATTTAATATCTCTCTGCATGAATCAGGGATTATTCTATTCTGAAGCACATAAAATTTCATGTGAATTCCATTTTTTGTGTGTGTGTCTTGAAATATATCATTCATAGATGGTACATTTCTCATCAGTACCCACAGTGGAATTTATTTAGCATTTAACAATGTCATTATGATAGACCCTTTAAAACTATTATATTTCAGATGGGTAATAAATCAGATCAAACTTTAGAAGAGCTGTACTAAAAACTGAGCTGGAATCTAAGAACACCGAACATTTCTCATGTCTATTAATTTTGATCCTTATAGTTGGCATGTTAAAAATTTGGGAATTACTTCAACATAAAAAGTGTCCGTTGTCTAATTTTAAATGAAGATCAAATTTCAAGCTCCTGATAGGTCTCTCAGTTCTGCACACTTAGTGCATTTCAAATGCACAGTATTCAACACTTTCTGTGAACAAAGCAGGAAACTAGAGACATGAATCCCCATTATTTCTGAATATATGAAGAGGGACACATCAATTTATGAAATAGATTACCCCACTCTGTTATTTCTCAGGATGTGGTTAAACATTCTTTAAGAAGCAAATGACCTTCAAGATAAAACATTTTGGTAATTATGGTGTTAAGCAAAGTTAAGGATTTGAAATATTTCTTTATTGTGGAACTTCTTAGAAAGTGTTTACATGTGTGTGTGTGAGAGAGAGAGAGAGAGAAGTGGGGAGATGTGGCGCACGGTGCTCATGTGTGTCATGCATCTCCAGGATGAGTAGGTGGCATGCAATTCCCAAATCTATCTAAAAATTCCCTTCATACCCCACTCTTTTGGATGAGCCTCTATCAATCATTTCCATGAGAACCCATGTAGAAAAACAGACATCTTAAACTTAATCCTGGAGTTTCATTTCCCCATTTTTTTTAACTATGCTTCCCAGCTGGATCATAAACTGCCTTGAGAGCAGCCATTATATTTTTTTTAATTCTTTACACCCCATGTGGATCTGGAGGCCTCCCCAACCTCATTTGTTTGCTCCACTATTCTCCTCTCTCAGCCCCACGGTGGTACGCACAGCCTGCTCCTGGCGTGGACCACGGAGCTTCTCATTCGTGTGCTTTGAACCTTCTACCCAAAGACAGTCATGACTGTCTCTCACCTTTCATACAAGTTCTACTGAAGTGACACCCTCTATTTGTTGAGGGCCACAGCAGAGTCGGGAGGACGCATGGCATTTTTGCCAGAAGTAGTGGGTTGAGAGGTGACGCCTACGAGCCATTAAGATGATGATTTTTGAGTTCTCGAGGAGTTCCTGTTGAGTTCCGGTTGAGCTCTCGCGGGGATTCCTGAAGAGTTCACATTGGTTGAGGAAGTGCTGGAGTTGGGATTTCCGGTTGGTGGTTCCTGGAGGAGCTGCGTGGCGTTTGGGAGAGTTCCCAGGAGCGTGTGTGGAGTGTGCTGGTGGAGTTCAGAAATAAAGTTTGTTCCTGCTTGAGCGGCTCGTGATTTGTGCCCAGCCAGACTGCGGCATCTATTGTTCTTCCGTCATTTTCCTCCCTTGTCCTACTTTTCCTCATGGCTCACAACACTACCTGACATTTCTATTGTCTGTGCATTTGATGATTGTCCCTATCTTCACCTTCACCTATTAAATTATAATCTCCACCAGCACAGAGACTACACTTCCTTCATTCACTGCTGCATTCCGAGTCCCTGGGGCATTGCCAGCTGCCTACCTACGAATGAACAGGTACCTATTGAAAGAATAAATCAAAGAATCCTGCAAGAGAAAGGAGGCAGTGAGAGAATCTTGTTCATGGCACAATTCTTTGTACTGGTGCATCTCCGTTTTCCATAATGGGACTCACTGTGATATTTTCCTATGGCACAATTCTATTTGGTCTGTTTCATTCTCTTGTACCCACCCCCTTTTCCTCCCTTCCTCCCTCCCCAATGTCACTTAGCATAATGATCTTCAATTCCACTCATTTTCCTTCAAATGGCACAATTTAGATCCTTATGACAGAATAAAATTCCATTGTGTATATAAACCCTATTTTCTTTATCCAGTCACCCATTGATGGACACCTAAGGTTGGTTCCATAATTGTTATTGTGAATCGTGCTGCTATAATCATGGAATGCAATTATCACAACAGTGTGCTGATTGCTGTTCTTTGGGATAAATCCCAAGGAGTGGTACAGCTAAGTCACAGGATGGTTTCATTCCCATTTTTTTGAGGAACCTCTATACTGATCTCCATCATGGTTGTGCTAATTTACAATCCATCTAACAGTGGATAAGTGTTTTTTTTTCTTAGCACCTTTATCAGCATTTATTATCATTTGTATTCTCAATTGCCATTCTAACTGGGACAAGATGAAATTTCAGCATAGTTTTGATTCGCATTTCCCTAGTTTGATAATGTTGAACAGTTTTTTCAAATATTTGTTGAACATTTGAATGACTCATTTTGAAAAAAGAAATCTATTCACTTGCCCATCTATTGATTATTTGATTTCTTCAGGTTACATTTTTTTTAGTTCTGTCTATATTCTGGATACTGTTGGAAGAGTGGCTGGCAAAGATTTACTCCCATTCTGTAAGCTCTCTCTTCATGCTCTTAATTGTTTCTTTTGCTGTACAGAAGTTTTTTAAATAGGATATCTCCCATTGGCTATTTCTTGGTTTTATATCCTGAGCTTTAAGGGTTTTCTTGAGGAAGCCATAACCTGCCCTATAGGATGCAGTGTTGATCCCATGTTTTCTTCTATCGGCTGCTAAGTTTCTGGTCTGATTCCTAGGTCTTTGATCCACCCTGAGTAGAATTTTGTGCAGGGTAAGAGGAAACTCGTTTCATTCTTCTATATATGAATATCCATTTGTTAGAAGCACTGACACCATTTGTTAGAAGTTTGTCTTTTTAGGAGGGACTTGGTCAAGGATTAGCTGACTACATCTGCATGGGTTTGTCTCTGTGCCTTCGAGTCTATTCCATTGGTCTATGGGTCTGTTTTATGCCAGTCCCATGCAGTTTTGTTCCTATATCTCTGTAGTGTAATTTGAAGTCAGTTGTTGTTGTGCCTCTGGCATTGCTGTTATTGCTCAGAATTGCTTTGTCTATTCTGGGTCTTTTATTCTTTCATATTCATTTTAGGACTTTTTTTTCTTTTTAGCTCAGCAAGACAAACTTTCCTTCTGCAGAAGACTGTACTATCAAACAAAGTCTGGCAAGTAAGCACACTTGGGTGGGCAGTCTGCCTGCTTTTATCCTTAACACAGCACTTCTCCTTACTCTGATAAGAGAAACTCGGGATCACAATATTCCCATTTGGCTAATTTTAAAATTAGGGAGAGCAAAGGGAAGGGCTATAGATCTGACATCACAGGTAAGTCTAAATATTGTTTTCTGAAAATGGACCGTGGGACATTTTATTTCTCCCAGTCCTCCCTTTTCCTTTGGGGCTCATTTCATTTTGCAATTGTGCCCTTTGGTATTGCCATCCATCCTAGGTATATTAACTTTGTGGGATGGAAATCACCCATGGTAATAACCTCTCCCCTTTTTATCAGTCCAGATGGCCATCCTGAGGAGCATGTGGGAAGGTCCTTTCCAGCTCAGTTGAAGGTTATCTTCTTTCCAGGTCTTGATTAAAATTAAGTGGCCAGGCTGGAAGTGATGAATTGCAAGCTTCAGAAGAAGAGTCTGGGCAGCAACTCATGATAATCATACTGAAAGAAAGAAAGGTCTCATATTGACTCAGAACAAACTTGTGACTCTGACAGAACTTTTTGTGACATTTATCAGGCAGTTTTACTTACTCTGGGAAGGACTGACACAAATGTACATCTCAAGTAACAATGAAAGAACATTGTCTTATTATCTAAATGTCCATGTATGGCAATGTTTTGGTTACATTTTTAAGACCAAGTTGGTCAAAACTAAACTTATTTTTATCTACTATTATAGTCAGCTGAGATTTGTCAAGGGTAACTCTTGGGAACTTGTGAGAAGCCTCTTGGCACCTTTTCCTGTACCAGTTGTACCATCTCCCAGGATGGGTCAGGGTCTTGCTGACTACATATGGATTCCCTTGGAAGCATCAGGGACATTCCCCTCTCCAATGACCCTCCTCTTTGCAGAATGTGCACTGGTTGGCTTCCTGTTGTCTATGGTCCTTTTAATCCCAAACTGAGTGGGGTGACTCACCGGAGCTGCAGGGCCCTTATAGGGGGTCCTATAATTCCCTGGATTCTGGCCAAACTTTGGGCAATGGCCAAAATATTGGCTGCTTTTTCTTGGCCCTTTCACTTCCTTAACTTTGTCTCCAATTTTTGGTTTTAAACACCCAGCATGCCAGTTTCACCAGTCTTGGAGTAGAAGTACAGGGCTTTAATTTAAATGTCTATAATTTTATAGTTACCCCTTCCATTTAATTGGGGTAAGTATTAGTACTAGAAGTTAGCTTTATATCCCATCTGTCCTGTAACTGATGGTATATTATTGTCTTAAATTAACTGAGGTTGTTCTATTAGAAGCAATGTTTCTGCAAAACACTAACATGGAATAGTTATAACATTTTACAAGGAAAATACAAAATGAAATTAACAAGAGCAAAAACATAATCCATGTATATAACTGCTATGAACCAAGAAATATGATTTTTATAATCCCAAAGCTGTAGTGATAAATTATATCCCCTATTTAATTCCTTATTTATTTTGAGATCCCAGTAACCTTTACAACAACAACAAAAAATCTATCTTTTGAACATGACTTTAGATGTGCTTAATTCTGGTCTACTTTGGAGCCATTCTATCATGGAGTAGGGTGAGAGACAGAGCCTTATCTTAGATGAAGCAGGGCTTCAACAAATCTTAGGTGAAGTGCTCTATTTCTGAAGCTAGTTTTTGGCTCTTTCTTAAATATCATTTTACAAAATTCTCACATATTATTGCCTGAATCTATCTGAATATCAGTTAACATATACAACATTATATCTGAAACATGAACTAAACAGAAAGGCTAAGAGGGCTCTTAAACAAATCAGACTCTCCTACTCCCTTCCAAAAATACATATAAATTTTCATCCCCAGTGTGAAAAGTAATACAAAATTACATAAGTTATTAACAGGCTAAATTTATCCAATTACAAAATGCTAAATGACATATATACCAATCAATTTTGTTGTTTCTATGTAAATCTGAACGATATTATTGCTACAGACAATTTTAGTTTGGAGAACAACAACTTGATAAGATGTTCTTAAGCTTTACATGCTAAAAGGCTTGTAAACTTGAAGAAAATGAATACATCTAATAAACAGAGAAGCCAATAACAGTTAGGGTCACAATTACACAGATGTTCTTATTAACTAAGCTTAAATTTTACAAAAAAAAAAAAAAACTTAGACAAGGCTCAAGCAGTTCTCAGATATATGAATAACATTTGTTTATTTAGCCAGTTATGAAATAATAATTTAAAAGGCTTTAAAACAAATACAAACTCTAATCCCTTTAAGACTTAGTTTGCCTAAGTAATAAAACCTAAATGCACAAAAACTTATCTTGATAGATAAGAGCAGATCAATGTTTTAAGGAGTCCTTGTTGTTTCTAAACATAGAGAATTAGCATGTTAAAGGTTAAGTTTAGGAGGTAAAAAACCTTTAAATAACTTTGTTTTGTGAAATCCTTTGTTTTATAGTACTTAAAACACAGCTGGAACTCTTTGCGTATAGAAATACCTGTCAGAATTTTAACTTGTAGTAACCGTGCATTCAGTGAAAACCCAGAAACAAAGCAGATTTGAACTGTTTTCCCATTTACCAACAAGTTATAAAAACACATTAAAAAGCTCAATCCCATTTATTTCAAACTTATTTACACATTTTTAACTTAGATTATCTATGAAAACCAAGGTATCAGACAAGTCTAGTTGACACTTCAATTCAGTTATTCCTGCCAAAGAAAAACCCTTTAACGCTGTGGACATTATACTTTCAATATTTAATAGACATCAATGCTCTCTTGATTTACTGGATACTTTAAAAAAAACCTATGGATTAGTATCATAAAGATATTTGTACTTGTCTATTTAACCAATTTAAGTCATGTGATCTGAAAGGCATTTGGATTCATTCCTTTTTTTAATGAGCGCTCACGTAATTAATATAGACACAAGAACATATGTAGACACAACACAGAATATACAGGTGTGCACATATATACATAAAACAGACAGGAAAAAAGGGTTCTGTAGCTTTTACCAGGTATTAAATCCCAAAAGATAGGAGAAAAAAAGAACTATCAGATTTAACCTTTTAGAAATTAAAATAGAGCCTGTCACAGATTTTTCCAGTATGACTCAGACATGGGAAGGGCCTGTGCTTTTCATTTTCCTTCCCTGACCCTAGGCCTAGAATTCTTCCTGAGATTTCTTGCATACCCCAAACTCCCTGTATGTTCCTCGAGACCAAATGAAACAGTGTTTTATCATCTTCGGTGTCTTTTTCCCTTTCTTCCTAGGACTATCTTTCCAGTATTTGAACACAAGGCCTAGAGGGCTGCTTGGGGGAATTCCAGTGTATTCCCCTGTAGATTTTTTTTATTATTATTTAGAGGCTCAGCTTCCCGACTGGAGGTTTCTTGCACTACCTCTCCCCATCCTGCTCTCCTGGGTGTGGTCCCTTGTTTCTAAATAGAAACTCAACCCCCATCCAGTTTGGAGGTTTCTTGCACTTACGTCTCAGTCTCATTCACACAACCTCAAGGATGTGCCAAGCACCAAGGAAGTACTTCTTTCTTGAGAATACATTTTCCTCCCTGAGTCCAGCATGGAGATACCTGGTCACTGCAGTGCTTGCTTGGGCTCTTGCTCTGCAGTGAAGGTCCACTTTTGATTTGGGGTCCATTCTGAGGTGCTGGGACAAGGCAGCAAAATGGATCTCCTCTCAGGTGAGAGTCCCCAGAACCCCCTAAATGACATATCGAAACCCATGTTTAGCATCAAATTGTTCAAAATGCCAGGATGCTGCAAGGAATAAAACACATGCTCAGAAGTAGCTCGACAAAGCACACTATTTCTGGAGAAAGGTGTGATACTGAGCAAAGTCTGGCAAGCAAGCAACCTATTTTTCTGTATTTTTCTATTTCTGAAGAAAGTCATTGGTATCTTGATGAGGCTCTTGAATCTATATCATTATTGGAAATATCACTATTTGGACAGTATTAATTTTGCCTATCCAAGAACATAGGAGGTCTTTCCATCTCCTAGTGTCATCCTAAATTCCTTTCTTTCATGTTCTATAATTTTCACTATAGAGGGCTTTCACCTGCTTGGTTAGATATATTCCTAGACATTTAATTTTTTGAGGCAACTGTGAATGAAATTATTTTCAATCAGCTCCATTAAAGGAGCTTTGAACTAGAGACTCCCCCAACCTAGAAGACCAATACCTAATTTTTAAACTAAATTCAAGATTTGTCTTTGAAACCAAAATGACAACGGAAAAGAAGCTCATGGGTAGAATGAACCTGTATCCTACTAGCTAGATGCAAAAGAGAGGAGGTCTTTTGGACATCAAAGTTTGCCAATCAGATGGTTGGAATCAATTGCATACATTTAAATCTTACCTGTTTTCTTGTTTCTTAGCAGAAGCTGATAATAATCCAAAGAAGCACTTAATAAAGAAGATTAATGTGAGAATCAAGAGAACTACATTCTCAGCAATGACTTTGTCACTAAATTCAATAAATCATTTAAAATCCCTGGGCCTGCTCTTTCATTCTACATTTTTATGAAAAAATAGTTTGAAAATTTTTTCTTCACTAAATATAAGTAGTATGAATTAGTTCATTCTTGATGTGGTCTATGCTAAGAGAGGTTTAGGAGATGTTGGGATACGGAGCTAACAAGTTATCATGACAGGATTTCTCAGAGCTTTCAATGTTCACACATATATTAGGACCCTCCACTGTGATAACTAAAGTAGGCAGAGTTTTCCAAATATTTTTTAACCAAAGAACTGACTTCATATCCTCTAAGACATTCCCCCAAGGAACACAAGTTTAAGAAATACTAGAAATGGTTGCTGAGGCCAGTTGATGTGTTGACAATATCTGACTGTGAGACTATCACCCATGAGACAATCCTGATATTATTGAAACAAAAAACTACAAAGAAAAGAGGTTAATAAATATTATCATCTAATAAAAAAACAAACAACCCAGTAAAAGCTGGCTTTAAATAAAAAAAAATACCCAAATTACCAATAAACACATGAAAAGATTCTAAGCACCATTAATGCAAATTTAAACCACAATGGGAAACCACTATATATACCCATTGGAATGGCTATCATCAAAAAGACTAACAACACCAAGTGTTGGTGAATATCTGAATGCTCAGACATTACTGGTGCAAATATTAAATTATACAGCCATTTTGGAGAACAGGCAGATGCTTTAAAAGTTATACATACACTGACCTTAGGGCTCAGCAATTCCACTCCCAGCTGTCAACTTAAAAGAAATGAAAATATGCATCTATAGCAAAGCTTTTAGACACATTTTCATAGCAGCATTGTTCCTAATAGCTAAAACCTGGAAGCAATCCAACTATTATCAACCGATGAATAGAAAAAAAACATGAAATATAAAAATAAATACAAGAAAAAGTTACAAACTGCTGATACATGCAGCTACATGGATAAATCTAAACACATTGTGCTAAATGAAAGAAACCAAATGGTAAATTGATTAAAATTAAATGTGTGAAATGCTTAGGAAAGTTAAATTACAGAGATAGACATCATTTTAATCATCCTCTGGGGCTGGGCGTGTAAATGTAAGTCAACAGTTAACTAAAGTGAGAACACTCAAAGGGGTGAAAGAAGAAGTGTTCTAAGATGAATTTAAGAATAGCACACAGTGAATCAATTAAGAATCATTAAGCGTATACTTACAAAGTGTTTTTCATGCAATTATGATGTGTGAATAGCACATGAATTATACCTCAATAAAACTGTCTTAAAGAACAATTCAGAGATGTTTCAATGTGAGGGTGAAATGAAAAGCATGAAAGAGGAATCCGTGGAGGGCTGGAATACCACTCTAGAATGAGGTCATGCCTTCTTCAGTTGAGAATGTGCACACACAGTATAGCAAGCACACCCTGGGATGGTTTGCCTGATTAGAACTACAAGTGTTTATTAGTTCAAAGCTGTCAAGAGCAAATCTGCAAGACAATAAAGTCACTTCCTGGAAGTGTGTATACATGTGTGTGAGTGCACACGGGTGCGCGTGCATACACACACACACACATACACACACCACACACACACACACACACACACACACACACACACACACACACACGTTCATGTATTCCCTCTTTTTTGATAAAGTGATAAAACTAGAGGGAGCCACTCATGACCCAAGAGAGACATGATCTGGATTGCAGTTTTACAAAACCACATTGGCTGCTTTGTGGAAGGAAAGAGTGACCTCAGCCAGCATGAGGACTTGGGGGTCTACTGTGGGAGTCCAGGTCAGCTATAGCAGTGACAGCTTGAAGGCATTTAGAACAATAGAACAGTAAAGAGCAAGAATGGTGGCATCGAAAAGATGCAGGTTCGTGTCCCAACCCCACTGTTTCCCATACAAATAGCTTTAAATAGCCTTCTCAGTCTGCGTGAGCCCTAGCTTCCTTTTTAATCGGAGGGGTGATATCACCATTTATTTCAGATGATTATTAGAATGATTCACCAAAATAGCACATACAGAGCACTTGGAATATAGTACGTGCCTGATAAATGATAGTGCTGATGTCACTTCAAAATCCATTTCCACCAACTCTGCCATCCACCGTGCAGCAGACACCTCGATGCTCTACTCATGCCACCTTGAACCACCTGGGCCCACCAGCAGGTACAGTGGACAGTTCTAGCACAATCAACCTCCCACCTTAAGCACCAGCCTCTCTGCTCTTTGCCTGAGGATTTCTCTGGCATCAGAAGGACTTGCTCGACCATGAGCAGAAGTTAACTTCACAGCAGAGGCAACCATCGGCCGACCGAGGATGGTGGTTGGTGGATAGACTCAGCCGGCTCCCCCTCCTTGGTGGCTTCACACAGTTTCTCGGAGAGGGACTGAGCCTCAGTTGTTTGCAAGGAAGCCCACCCGTTGACTTGCTCTTTGTCCTCTTCCCTCCCTTCCCTGTCACTTTCCCCATTTCTGTACATCTGTTTCTAGGGATCACCTCCCAAACAGACCATAACCATGACCTTGTCTGAGAGTCTGCTTTGGGGCAATCTCGAACTAAAGCAAATTAGCTGTGTGTGCTTAAGCATCTCACCAGATCCCCTGAGCTCAAAATGAGGTAATTAGGGAGACAATTTCCATGATTGTAAAGGTTATTTCTTTTTGTCCACACACATGATAAATGTAATGTATGTGTTTTTAGTTCAATGATTTAGAGTGAACACAAATCTGGCCACCCATTTATTTGCCTTTTGTAGAAAGAAGGCATGGTCTCTGTGCGTGTTACCACAGGAAATGATATGCTGCTGATTTTTAGTGATCATGGAACATGGTATCATAAACGGGACACAAAAGTTTGTAACAGCTGTTGAAATAAAGGTCTGGTGAGCTCATTTAGGTGTGAAGAACATGACAGACTACATTTTACAAAGATGGTCACATTAGTGGCTCTCATCTCCCACATGCAGCCTCACCCTGGACCTTGCTGAGTCCAGAATCTTGTTCCCTCCCTGGCGTCTGTACAGGTCCTGGGCACACTGTGGTAAACAGGATGGAAACAATCTTGCCCAAGTTTTGAGTGAAGCATTAGTTTTCCTGACACTTCTTGTCTTTTAGGAGACAGGAAAGGAAAGAAAGGTGGAGGAGGGGAGAGTGGCTTTCCTGAGACTTCCCTGCCCTGTGAGAGCCAAGCCAAGTGGCCATGAGACAGAAGGGCATCAACGTGCATGGAGAAGCCCTCTTCAAGATGCATCCTACAGAGCCCAATGTCCCTGCTGGTGCAAGATGGACAGAGACATGCTGCCCAGGGAGCTCTCCATGAACCCCTGCCCACGAAATCATGAGAAAAATAAATAGTTGTGTAAATTGCTAAGTGTTGGGGCAGTTCATTTCACAACAATAGAGGGTGGAAGTGAAGAATTTTAAAGTAATAACTGAAAATCAAGAATTTGAAAGTTTATGAAATGCTATTTCCTACAATTAGACTGACTTCAGAAAAAAAAAAAGAGTTATAGATATGGTTTCAGAAAACGTGGGGATGAAGGTCCTTTTGGGGGAAATAGAAACAATAAAAGCAGAATCCTATTTGAAGTCTCACTTTTTTCATTAGCTGCCGAGTAATGAAAAACAGCCACCCGGAATATCCAATTTCCCCCAATACTTTAATTCTTTTCTGAGGCTGGAAGTTTTAACAATTCATTCTTTACTACAAACTGAAAAAAGACATAATGATTTTTTAAACTTTTTTTGTTTCTGGGCAGCAGATTTTGAAGGTGAAGCTTTAATCACGCGCTAGTCTTATAATCACTGCTGGTTTTCAACTAAAGTATTACAAATTGGGCTTTAGTTCAATTTAAATTGCATGGGCCAAATCCTACCCTTGGTTATTACGGGCGACTCCCATTGAAATCATTAGTACTTGTACATGTGTAACTGAGGAGTTAATTTGGCCATATGTGCTTTTGTCTCCATGTGTCTCTCCACAAGGACAGGCACAGAGGCTGGGCTACACAGGGGAAACATCTTGTGCAATTTGGAATAAGTTATCTTTTTGCCATACTGAGTTCATGTCAACATGATGAAAAGAAAATGTAAATGTAAGGAGAAGCAGCACTTCTTCCCCAGCTTTCAGCGACCTAGTGGTTCCTGGCAGCTCTGACTATAAGCAGTTGCTGCTCCTACTGGTAACCATAAGTGGGGTCCCAGGCCCCGTCCCCAGCACCCCTCCGGGGAGACCCTGCTCCACTAACAGCTAGCTGGAGGAGCGGTGCCTCCCGATCAGTTCTTATTTACAGCCCTTCAGTGGACAGCTGTCTTCCCTGGCCAAGTGTCCACTTTCAACTCAGCAAATGTTCAGCACACATGCAGCCCAAGCCACTGGCCAGAGCTGTTTACAGAGAGTCCTGGGTGGGGTACAAAGGCTCCTTCAATAGTCAACCCACACTCTTGAGCATCTAGAAAGGTGGTTCTCAATCTTTGGCATGCTTCTGAAAGACCATCAGGCTTGTCAAAAGACAGTGCGAGGCCCCACGTCCAGAAATTTTAATTCAGTAGGAGAGGAAAGGGAGTCTGAGAATTTGTATATCTAATGATTTCCCCCAGGTAATTCAAATGCTGCTGGCCCAGGGACCACACTTTGAGAAACACTGACCCTCTAATTTGGATGGCACCATAGACATACTTTCAAACAAGATATGGTGTTCGATGAACAAAGCTTAGATTCTAGCGGGGTGGATAAGAAGGCAAAGCAACAATTGTCAGATGGTTTGATATACAATATTTAGTGATCAAAGAAACCAACTCTAGTGATAATGGATTGTTTCTGAGCGTCCCCTTTTTTTCTTCTAATACTAAAACAACTGTTTTCCTTTGGGGAACTGACTGTCCCTGGCTTAATGTACTTGTGCCAGCATTGTGCTCAAGGCTGGACAATCAGAGCCCTTTTTTTGGAAGGAACGGACAATAACCTGGAAAGAGTCTTTCTCTTTCTGAGATCCTATATTACGTCTGCCTGGAGCTTCTGCCCACCATCTTGGCTACCATGTGCTCAGAACCAGGCTGAGAATAAAATCATGGCTGATTGAATTTTGCAAAGATAACCACAAAAATGTCTCCCAGCCCACATACCTTTCTATGACTGCCTCCTATTAAAAAGGGAGGGGGTGTACATTTCCTCTCCTTGAATCTTGGAAGTGGCAGAAGTGACAGGGTGACATCTGGAACCAGGGCATAAAAGGTACTGCCAGTTTTCCTGGTTCTTTCAGGATGCTTACTTATGGAACCGAGCAGTCATGGCGTAAGGAAGCCCAAACAGCCAAGTGGAGCAGATACAGGTGAGTATTCTCTCCGACAGCTCCTGCTGAGGTCCCGACCACCCACTAGCCTGGTTACTCAAGTCAATAAATGAGCCTTCAGAACTTTCTAGCTCTCAGTTACCACCTAAATTTCAGGTTTTTCTAGCTGAGGTTGAAGACATTGTGTAGCAAAGAAAAGCTATCCCTGCTGTACCCTTCCTGAGTTCCTGACTCACAGATACCCTGAACATAATGAAAAGTGTAGGATGGTGGTATAGTTTAGATATGAAATGCTCCTCCCAAAATGCACGTGTGTTAAAGGTTTGGTCCCCAGCTTGATGCTATTGGGAGGTAGTGGAACCTACTGTGAGGTCCTAAGGTCTTTGGGGATATGTCCTTGAAGGGAATTATAGGACACCCACCTCTTCCTCTCACTCTCCCTGTCACTTCCTGGACTTAAGGTGAGCAGTTTTGCTCTGCCGCATGCTTCTTCCATGAGGTGCTGCCACAGGCCCAAAGCAACAGAGCCAACCAATCAGGGGTGAAAACCTCCAAAGCTGTGAGCCAATCAACCTTTTGTCTTTATACATTGATTATATCAGGTGTTTGTGACAGTGACAGAAAGCTGGATAACCTTGATGGTTTGTTATACAGCAATAATAACTGGAAGAGAAGCCAACACAGACATGAATGTCGCTAAGAGATGGGAGAAAATGAGAGAATAAAAGTGAGAGCCCAGGCAACTTCATTTCAATCCCTAGATTAAGCCTTGCCTGAAATAAGATCCTCCTGACCTCAGTCATCCCAGTTCCATGAACTCACAAATTCGTATTTTTGCCTAAGTTATTTGGAATTTGTGTTTCTGTCACTTCCAACCTAACTAATCTGAGTTCAGCAGTCTTTAAATATCATTCAACCAAAGGAAATAAACAACACACATAAACCAGCCTTGGTACCTGGTGCCTCTCAGGATACTATCAAAGTTACTGCAGATGTAATCAAAGACCTCTCAGAAGGAAATCCCTCAACCAGAAGGAAAATGAATATTAGAACCAGGAAAACATCAGTAATAGTTTAACACCTAAGCCGGCATGTCTAGATGTGGTTGGACTTTGTTCCAGAATGTTGGACTCCTCATCTCAGACCCAGTTTGTATGAACAAGCCACATCACACAGAGTACTTTGTATCTCAGGCAAACTCTTGCATAATTAATCATACGAAGGATAAAAATGCTTCTGAGGAAGAGCTACCAAAAAAATCCTGGGAAGAAAATTTGTAAAGAAAAAAAATCAAGCAAGGAAATTGCTAATTGAATAGATTTTTAAGGCAGAATTTCAGCAAAATTTGAAACATTCTATAACTTTTAAGGAGTAATCTTTCCCATTCTTGCCTCCCTTTCTTTCTAAGCCTTCCAAAAAATAGTGTTTTTTTTTCTTTTTGAGTACAATTATTTATTCTCAACCACATCAACTATGAAAAAAGATGCCCAAATAAGACAAAGGAAGAGTTTTAATTTTTTTGCACTTTCAGAGTATCACTGTATCATTCTTTTACAGATGGCCTGAAGAAAAAAAAAATTAGAAAGTTATTTTTTTAAATTCCCCACAAATCCAAAAATGAAGATAGAAGACCTACAATAATTATTTTCCTCATAATATGGGAAACACAAAGTTAAGTCAGTCTTCTTAAACATACTGGGTTAATTATGGTGATTAGCCAAAGAAAAATGTGCTGTTACACAGTAACTCAGCTTAAGGGGATGATTTGGTTCTCATAAAGTGCAAAGAAATAGAAATAACAATAAACATGAAGCCATGGTACCTCTGCTCTGTTGATATTGCTTTGGACAAATCACTTAATTTCTGGTGCAAGTTTCTTCATCTACAAAATTCCTCATCCCACCCATGTGGATGCAAAGTATCTCAAAACAGGTCACGTGGAAGCTCTTCACCAACCCTGAGTCTTCCACACTGGGCAGGCCTGCTCAAGTTCAAGTTACACAGGGAAAGTCAAACACATTTAGATTAGATGACCTTAACATTCCCCACAACTGAGTAACTGCTAACTTTCATCAAGGGGAGATGTACGTAAGGTAAATATTCTATAGGTTCAAATACCTAAATAGCCCCCTCAACATAAATCCTAAAGTAAGCACCTGGAAAGAGGGAGTGCACGTGGCCCAGAAAACAAGATCCTGCTAAAATTCTTTTTAAATTCAAGTTAAATTTATTTTAATCGATACATAAAACAAAAAAAATGTGCCTATTTATGAAGAACCAGGTGATATTTCAATATATGTACACATAGTATAATGTTTAAGGCAGGTTAAACATATCTATCTTCTCAAACATTTATCATTTCTTCATGGTGAAATATTCAAACTCTTCTAGCTTTTTAAAATGTACAGTACGTTGTCATTTACACATACACGTACAGTACATCTATATCACTCTACCGTGTGATAATCACATACCAGAACTTCTTTCTTTTTTGAAATTTAACTTGACACCCATTGATCAACCTTCCCCTACTCACCCCAGCTTCAGGTAACCATCATTGTATTCATTCACCTTTTTGTTAAACATTCCACTTATAAATGAGATAACACCACATTATCTTTCTGCGTCTGGCATATTGCACTTAATGTAATGATCTTCAGTTCCATTCAAGTCACAAATGAACAGGATTTTGCTGTTTCTATAGCTGAATAATATTCCATTGTGTGTGTGTGCCACATTTTCTTTATCGTTCATCAGTTGATGGACACTGAGGTTGTTTCTTGGCTATTGTAAATAGTGCTGTGATAATCATGGGAGTGCAGATTTTAAGAGTTGGGACAACTAGTAGAAAAGCTATTATATACTAAAAGGACCCACCAATAGGCCATTAAATCATTCTCATTTGCAAATTAAAAAATTGATTGGAAGTCTCTTTATGGCCAAATGCACACAAATTAGTAGTACAAATAACGTGATGGAACAGTGAGTGGGTGATCAGGCTCAATATGGAGCTCTCTCCTAAAACCTGTTTGCCATGGTTAATAAGGGAACACCTAAGCAGAATTACCCAAGGGCAGAGGCTTAGCAAGGAAGAATAAAAAGTGAGCTGGGAATGCCAGCCACGTTCCTTTCAAACCTGGAGGCAAAAGTGTTTCTAAAACAATGATGATAAGACCTGACTTCCATGACCACAATGACCCACCTTATTTGCTCCATAGAGAGCACGGGAGTCTGTGACAGCTCTGTTGTGCCACTTTGCTCCTTCTGTAGCCACCCAAGGACAAGGTTGTGTGTTAGGGGGAAATCTAGGACACAAAGGTCAAAATTACTATTTCCTAAATAGAAATAAAAATTTAAATGAGTTTAATAGCTGCCTTGACTCTCCACTTAACCTTTTTTCATATAGCCACAAAACAAAGTACCAAGCAACCAAGACATTTCCCAGTATTATCAGTCTCAATAAAACTTCCAAATGTCACATAACACCCTCCCTCCATAATGGGATGAAATTTGGACCCACCCAAATACTCATTTTCTTCAAGTCCCAATGCCTAGTTCCTCAGAATGTACCAGCATTTACAAACAGGTCTTTACAGAGGTCATTTGGACCCCAGTCCAATATGACTGGTGTCCTCATAAGAAATGAAAATTAGGACACACAGTGCAGCAAGAAGGCCATGGATACATGCAGATACAGGAAGAATACAGCTATCTACAAGCCAAGGAGAGGGGACACAGAGGATACCAACCCATGTCAACACCTTGATGTCAGAGTCTCCCCTCTAGAACCATGATTAAATAAATGCCTGCTACTGTTGTGGCATCTCTAGCAACTGTCCATGTGCTTTTCCCTGAACCATGATCTAAGGGTACTATATAGATTTCTAGAGTTAGAAACCCTATGTTAACCACAGTAAGTTCTGATTTGTATCTGACCCAGTTTCTGTGTTCACACAGACAGAGGCTTGGTGTTTTCCATAGTCATCAGGTGAATTTGTCCAGTGCAGAAACTAATTATGCTCAACTACGTACATCCTGCTCTTTCATCAATTTTTCTCCACGTTTCCAGCTTGAAAAGTACTGCCTGGTGTAATTTCTAAAACATTGAACTCTCCTATGTTTCCTTATGATTGAAGACTCAAATACATTCAGGTGAACTCTAAGTGTGTCCATATCCACTCATTGTTCTCTGACTGAAAGGATTTTTCCATGGCCAAGTTCAGCTTCCTCTCTCAGTCTGGCTTTTCGACTGAACCCCTGCTCAGATTCAACATTGCACATAAACATCTATCTTATTCAAGACAAATATACCCTTCCCATTCTGGTTTTCAACTTCTTTTTCCATCTGTCCTTCATAGTCAGAGAGCTGAAAATGTGTCCTCTACTCCTTCAGAGGAGGGAGGTGAACTTACCAGCCACATAAATGCACACAGGTGCACAGCCTTCGGACTCATGAGTCACAGATCAGCAAACAGACTAAGGATGTTACGAGCAGTTGTGATTATAGCTGTTGTTTAGATGTTTAGGAAATGACATTTAATTTTGTCATTCATCTACTTCAAGCAGGGAAAATCACAAATTATATTTGTGATAATATGATATCCACCTCTGCCGAGTTTATTAGAATGTCACTCAACAAATTTTGTTCAGTAATTGCAATTAAATTACCTCCAATTGCAATCAAGGGCAAGTAACATTTTCTCAGATTTGAGTCTCCTGGTGGCAGGTGTCTTCAACTCTTGACTATTCCATGGATTTTAATGATGAATTAAATTAAATCACCAGTTACAGCTCTGAGTGTATTTTATCTTTCCTGGTCGAATGAAGCAGGCTGCTCAACATCTCTCTGTGTCCTAACGCGAGGTCCTTTGTTTTCCTGCTTACTTTATGGAATGTGGTGTTTGTTATTAGCATGTTGTATTTTACATACTTTGTTCAGCCTTTAGAATGTTACAAAGGAAAAGCAATGTCTATAACCCCTTAAAGAATCCATTTCTGAAAAACACCCCGATTGCATCAAAGCAATAGGGTTACATTTGTTTGGATAAGTTCTAAGTATAATGCAGTGATCTTTTCTGACAAGAAGTCAGAAAACATTGATAGTTATAAACATTGATAGTTATTAAACAAAAGCAGACAGTGGGAGTCCTACGCTGTACTAAGGGAACAATTTCCTCTTTGTGTGTTTCTGTTTATTACTGACCATGGAATAAATGATTCAATCCTTCTCCAAACTGTTGCAGAGTTAATACATACTTATTCCCAGAAAGATAAATCTGTACCTTGTTTAGCTCTAGGTATAATGTATCTGTTGAGAATTAAAAATGTGTTGGCACTCTTTGGGGAGAAACAAAGAAAGAGTGTTTACTGTGACTTTTAGCCTCATGTTTCCTTTCGCCAGTTGCCAACCCGGTCATTCTTTCTCTGCATCGCCTGGCGAGGGTAGAAAGCTTCATATAAATGCCCCTTTCCTCGGTTAACAGACTTACTCTTCATTTTCTTCCAGCATTTTTCCTTAATGTGCATCAATCAAGACTGTTCTGGCGAAAGCTACTGCCATATGGCCGCACTTCAATTTGTAAAGGGTAGTTTAAAAGTTCATAAAGTACTGAAATCTTGAGGAAAAAAAAAGAGATTAACATTAGAATTTTTACTACTGTCTTGCATAGCAGCTGCTGCAGTTGAAGAAATTTATGACTGCAGTAGCTTCTACAGTGTTGAAAGGAACCCATAAAAGGGTCTTAACTTTACATGACACCAGACACTAGCATTAATCAAAATTGGGATAGTCTCTTATCAACAGAGCAAGTGTATCACCAAAGTTATATCCAAGTTAAAGATAAGTCTTTATCTCCATGGCCTTGGGTAAAACACAGTTCTTCCATAAACCTCCATTGCTTAATTTCTTTCAAGTTCATTTTCAGCACAGAATGCTACGATTCTATGACCTGTTTGAAGAATTTTTTATTTTCTCTGTATAACCATCAGTGTTGGTATTTTAATTCTGGAATCTGTCTTCTCTTTACTTGGAAGGTAGGAGGTGCAAGTAGATCTGATCAAAATTAGTCACTGCCTGGGAACAAAGAAACAACCAGATGTGTAGCCGAGTCTACCCGGCCAGAGTTCTTAAACTGAGACTTTATAACCAAAGGCAACCCTCAGAATGGTTTAATGCACATACCATATGCATAAGCGTATAACCAAAATTTACCAAGCATTCAAATTAAGCATATACAACTCATTACAAATCTCTTATACAACCATATCTACAAATAAACTGTGCATATGTGAGTTTCATTTAGATTACCCATACTTCCCCCCGACTGGGAATTAGAAACAGAGTTGATACGGGTCTTTGTTCGGCTCTGCCGTGCTCACAGGAGTCTGGCTCTACTGAATGTCAGGTTCAGACACCGAGCACTTCATGCTCAAGACACAGCAAAACTGTTTCTTTCCAGGCAGTTAGTGAATGTGTGAGTTTGGAGGAGCACAAACAGCAATAAAGTGGACATGACCTCCCATCTATAAAATATTTGCCACTAAAGACACAGGTAACTCTCATAGACCCAAATTACCAAATAATGCAGAATGTTCTGAACGGTGATGGGCACAGCTAATGTCACACACCCTGTGCACCCCATCCAGGCTCTGGCTTTCTTTCCAATGAAAATTAGTGTAATGAATGCCACCAGCACCCTAACCGTACCCCACAGCCCATCCTGGAGGTCACCTGTGGGTTGGTGCACATTTCCTGAATATGCCAACAGCTCCTTACCTACAGCACTCTTGTCCTTCTGTCAGGGAGCTTTGTGCCACCAAGGTGAGTGCTCAGGGCAGGCCAAATAGGCCTAGAGTTAACACCTCGTTAAGAGAAAAGAAAAAAAAAAAAAAAACCTCATGACCAGTGGTGGTGGACCAACACCCCAGTCTTCACACCCCATTAGGCGGTAATCCTGAGGCCCTTCTCCACTGTCAGCTCCAGGATGCTCCAGGCACTGGATCTCTTTCCCACTGTAGCAGCCTCAGTCATGAGCATCCTCTCTTTCTTGTCTCCCTTTCCAACTCCCTCCCCATCTTCCTGAGATCATCTTCCTAATTAACTTAAGATACCCAAATCTTTGTCTCAGAAATGCTTTGGGTCAGCTCAATATGAGCAAAGAGCAATGATAAAACTCAAATTGATCAGGAACTTAGAATTTAAGCCAAGGGGTAGGAGGAGAAGAAGGCATCTATCCCAGGAACTGGCTGCTGAGTTAGGACAGGTCAAATGGGCTGCTGGTAAATATCAGGCATGAAGCATGTCAAACACAGATGTGACAAGTGACAGAGATAGACCTACCTCCAACTTTTCAGGTGATCAAGGATCAAGACTGAGAGGTTAGAAGTTGACCAGTTCCGAGCAGATGGTCCAGGCAGGAAGAAGCTGGAGGCAGGTGGTACTCTTGATCTCCCACAACTCCCAGGTAGTCAGTACTTCCCATCCATTGGGAAATCACGTTTTCTTTCAAATATAAACACCTGGGGCAGATGAATTTCAGCATGTCATAAGTTAATGACACTGCCAGGAAATTACGGTAGAATCTCACTGAAAGTAGGAACATGAAACTGGGTTTCCCCCAGAAAGTCAAGTTGCACTAGAGAAACTTGGTATCTGAGTCTACATTGTCAATAAGGTGAAATCAAGCTTCATGAGAACCTCCTATCCAATAAGGTA
Organism: Urocitellus parryii; assembly: GCF_045843805.1. Classification (NCBI taxonomy): domain Eukaryota; kingdom Metazoa; phylum Chordata; class Mammalia; order Rodentia; family Sciuridae; genus Urocitellus; species Urocitellus parryii. The sequence continues at coordinate 268,748,486 of NC_135531.1, forward strand.
AGGGGCAGACCTAGGAACTGGGTCTTCTGATTTCCTAAAACACTTTGTTAACTTACGAAAACACACCTGCCACTCTGCTTTAAAATCAAAACATGCAAATCTGTTATATTTTAGGTACATGGGTCCCCATCTGATGATTGAATGAAATGAGATGAACTCAAATGTTTAAAATATAATGAAGAACAAGACCACCAACGTTCTTTTTCCAATCTCTTCATTGACACACAAACAAAAATTCAGCTTTTACTGTGAAAAGACTGCTCATGCTTTTGTTGTTGTTGAGTTTAGGAGATCATAAAATGAAAATACTAATTCCACAAGGGTAGGATCAACACATCAATTCTGCCGATTACATCATGGATTTCTTCCATCTTCCCAAGACTAGCATTCTTTCTATTGAGTTTGATGTGCCAGGTCCCAAGATTGGGAATTGCATCAAGACAAATATTTTTTAAATAAAGTAAGTATTGTTGGTTTCAAGTATGATTGTCTCAAATATAAACAACTACGCAAATTCAAAACATGTTGGATGAAATGGTAGAAGAAAAACAGAGGAGGAAGCAAAGTAAAAATAGAAGCCATATACATAAGGGCATAGCGGATGGAGCAGAGGATTTATTCTGGAATTATATGAAGCTAGTGAAAAAGATATCATTTGGAACATAGTGTTGTGCAATTCTAGTCACCGTAAGAGGCAATCAGAATGTTTCAAGGGGGCTGAAATGTTTGAAACATGAGGACAAGTATTGGCCCATTCAATACCTTAGAGAAAAGAAAACTATGGGAAAATTTTTTCCAAGAGTATATGCATGAGCCAAATTCTTCACTCACATACTTGTACATGGGACCTAATTCTGCACTTGGATATTTGTGGCAACTCTGCATTCTGCAGACTTAGTGCTTGTGTGAAACAGGAGTTAAGCATATGGCAAACTTTAGCTTGCATGGAAATGTAGCTTCTGTTAGCATTAAACTGCTCATTAGTATGCAATGGAACTTTTTAAAAGGAAAACAACATTAATGACTAGGAGCCATTTGTAAGCTATTTTAAAAGTTGGAATTCAAAATAAGATTGAGGACCATAAAGCAAATGTGGGCATGATCTCCCATCTCATCCATCAAGTTCCTCTGCTAGAGATGGTGCAGCCAGCCTAGTTCAATCTAATAATGTGTAAACCCAACTTAGCATCCTGAGTTTTGCTGCTGAGAGGTGCAGCAGAGATATGGGGAGATCCAATGACTCACAGCCTTATGGTATCAGCTACCTTCCAGGTGGAGAGACAAGAGATGCCCCCAGGGTGGTGGTACTCTTGATCTTCCACACCTCCCAGGTAGTCAGTACTTCCCATCCATTCTGAAATCATGTTTTCTTCCTCATGTTCACACGGTCACAATCTCCAAACTACAGAGCAGAGAAATAAGTTCTAGGTTTAATATTCAAAAGGCTTTGAAAATAAAGCAAATCACTTCCATGAACAAAATGAGAAGCCCTGTGTGTTCAACATCATAATTTATTAAATAGGTGGATAATCCAGGCCACTGCACATCCATGACCTCATTCTTCATGTGTTTCAGCATATTTGACATTAACCTATAAAAACGCAGGTATTTGCTGTGGGAATACCTTGGATCTCTGGGTCTATTCTTCCTAGGCAAAAGTCTGATTTGATAACTCTGCAGTAGGCCACATGAGTGGAACAGAAAAACTTATAAGAGAAAAGTGGTTTCCTTTAGCCCAATCTGTCTGGAATGGTATGGAAAATTATAATAAAACAACAAAAATATTTTAAAAGAGAGAGAGAGAGAAGTAGATTTGAAATGAAAACTAAGGCTACAACTGAAATAAATTAAGGACTGAGGTCTTCGGCTGTCTTCATTTTGTTTGTTTGTTTGTTTTTAACAACAAAAAATAAGAGCATGGAACATGATGCTATTCAGCAGAGACATACCCCACACAGAGAGGACCAGGGGAGTCGCTGCCTTGGCTGAGACCTTGGATGGTTGTAAGAGGACAGAGTGTGAAATCAGAACAGAAGTCCAGCTTGAGATGCTTACATAGCAGTAAACAGGGGAAAGACATTGTCCACTGGAGGACAATAAAACAAAACCCTCTTAATTTCAGAAACTAAAGCAGGAACGCATCTATACCAAGAACATGGTTGACAGAACCCCATAGCCAGAGGAGAAAACTTACCAAAGGAGTGCTAAGCTGCTACACAAGCCACAGAAAGGCTGGATTATTTACTCAAGAGAAGGAGCTGAAGAGGGTCTACGGAAAAGGCAGTGGGAACAAAGAAACTCAGTCATTGGACATGCCAAGAGAAATAAGTGGTAGCAACAACATTTTGAAACCCTAATTTAGGGGAGAAAGAAGAAAATTATCAGTCCCAGCCAAGAAAAATAATAGCTCCACATATCTTCAGCGATTGGATTTTTGCATTCCTAAATGCATGTCTGTGGTCTGTGATTCCCAAGTCATTTGGTGAGCATGAAAACTGACCTCCTTCAACTTCTCACTAAGCCACTTTCCTCCTACCGAATGCGGGTGAGGTATTTACTATGGTGATCCAGCTGGTGCACTCAATCACGGTCGGTATCATCATCCACTGGGAGACTCTGAAAGCTCTCTGGTGGCCCAGTGGACATTCTCCCTGTTGTAAATAAGCCTTCCTATGGATTCTGAGGAAGGGAAAGTATTAGAGAAGGGAGCAAAAAAAAATCTGTCTAATTTTTTACTTTTATCATAACCGCAAACAACCTGGAAATGAAATGAGAGCCCCAAAGAGTATATATGTCAACTTTATCTAAAGTGTTTCATTTCAGTGATGAATATTTAAAAAGGATGCAGCAAATCTGATTAAAAGTTAACAAGTGTCAGTGCTGGATGGTAGAGGCATGGATGTCTTTCAAAGTATTATTCTCTGTATTTTTCTAAATACTGAAAATTTTTAAAGAAAAAAATTAGTTAGAATTTTCTAAAAGACTATAGAGATTATATGGTGCAAAGTTTAACAAAGAATATTTGCAGTCTATACTAGCAAGATTCACAAAGTTTGGAAGAGAAATAGACAGAATGTCAGAATTACCTGTTCTGGGATACTTAAGGGTTTTGACATCAGCTGAAAGTTGCCATCATGGGAGGGTAGTTTCTATAAAATACTGGCCTTGTGCATGGCTCACCCCAGGCCAAGTAAAAGTAAGAATCAGTAAGTGTAGGATCCAGGTAACTGTAGTTTTCAAAAGCTTCTCCAATAGTTCCAATGTGTAGCCAGAGTTGAGAACGTTGTCCTCTGTTAACCTGAGATGAAATCAAGGAGATAAATGGAAAAAAACACTGGAGCATAAACCAGAAGACACAAATTCTAGACCCAATTTTGTTAACAGCTGAGTAACTTCACTTTATCTCTTCGGAATCCACTCCCTTTTTCTGGAAAATGAAAGTATTATCCTTGTGGGGAAGGGCGGGCTCCTATCCTTGATCCTTGTTCCAAAATTCTATTCATTAAATATAAAAAGAGGAAAACAATTCAGCCTTGGTGTATTAATTGGACGTGTTTCCTACAACCGTGTTTTAATAGAACAATAGAGTATGAGCTCCTCATCTCAGCGAACTTGGATTCTGCTTTCTTAATTTATCAAGGAATCCAACCTATGGTTTATTCTGGAGGCTTCTTTAAAACCGCTATAGGAAGAGGAAATTCCACCTTTTCACCATCATGAACCAAAGATGCACAGCCACGTGTAAATGTGCCCACTGGGGAGAGTGTGCTCTGTTAGATGAAGATGGAGCTTGCATTTTCAAATGTCAACAGTAAAGGGATACATTGATAAAGCAGCTACTGCCTCAGCAAATGACCTGGGACACAGCCTTTGTATTCAGCCCTCAACAAGCCACCCACTCTGCTCCCTCACTTCCCAACCTCCTACCTCCACTTCAAGTCCACCACCTCCTAGAAGATGACCAGCTCACCCTATGTCCCTGCATGGAACTTAAAGCACATGAGCAGAGCTGCCTGCAGCAAATTGGTCAGTTCCATTGGATGAAAAGGAGTACACTTTGATTCACTTTTTCTTTGAAGACCTTAAATGTGGTAAAAAAGGCATAGCGCGAGCTCTTCCCGCCCCCCCCCCGCCCGCCCGACTCTTTGCAGGCTACTAATTCAAAGGGTGAAAAAAAAAAAGAACCCAAGGATCACATACAAGTCAACAATTTGGTGTCCTGTGATGTGATCTGGAACAAATATATTAGCAGCAATTGGTTAAGAAAGAGCAAGTGGAGCCCCCAAGAACCAGAACTAGACAATGAAAGAGGGAGAGGGCATGGATAGTCCAACGGCCTGGCTCCTAAAGTGGATGATATGCCTAACAGTCCTCTACAGATCAGAAGCAATCACTCCTTCAGTTCTGCAGAAATAAAATAAGGCTTGTCCTACAGGGCCAAGAGACCCAGGCAGAGGTTCACAATCAGGATTTGTGAATAAGGGCACCTGAAAAAAAATCTGTATACGTGGTAGGACGCGAGCAAAAGCCAGCCAGGAGCCAGCTACAAGCCCAGAATCAGGGAGGAAGAGCCGGGCCGTCAGTTCCCTGGGTGTAGATTCAGAGCCACGACTTTCTCTCCTACCAAGCTGGGAACTAGAGCCTAGAACTTAGCTGACAGAATGGGTTGAGTAGTCTCCTCTGAAAGCAGGACAATAGAGGGGCAGCCAACCAACTGGGATATTGCCAAAAGCAACTGAGAATACACTTTAGTGATTTTTTTTTCTATTTTGAGGGAAAAAATGAGAAAAATTAAAATCGAGCCAATATATTAGCAAAAGTAACCATAACTGTGAACCATAAGAGTGTCACTGAACAGATGTTGACAAAAGTGAGACAGAGAACAGGGAAAAATCCAAAGGATTAGAAAGAATGAAAGGTATGGAGACAGCAGGAAGAGAGACAACTCTGGAGGAAAGGAGGAACAGGGAAGAGAGGGACCAACATGTCTCACCATGCAACTGAGTCCCTGGAACATGGCGGTGCCCCCATCATAACTAGTCCTTCTGACTTCTGTTATAATGCTTTTGTTTCTACCTGTCCCACTGAGTGAGCAAAAAAAAGCACTTTGGGGTCGGGGGATATCTCCACTTGAATTCTTCTCCTTGTTACCCTCCCTACTACACTGCAAGCCGGTAGTTCCCACCCATACTTCTAAAACTAGTCTCTACCATTGGGCTTACTTTTCCTTCTCCTTCACTCCTCCATCCTTCTGCCCAGTCATAACCCAGTCTATCTTACTGCAATAGGGCCTAATGTGTCCCCTGGGCTTTACCCAGCTCCAGTGTTCCCAGAAAATCTAGGCTCATCATGGCAGCCCTGACAGAGGCCATCTCTCCATCATACCACCTTGGGAGGTGTCTCTGTTACAGATGATGAACCCATCTCTTTGGCTAAATTATTGTAGGACTGCCTGCCACCCAAACTATACACAGGAAGGACACTTTCTTTGACCTACAATTTAGAAAACAATCTTCTACCCGTTGTTTTATATTTACATCTTCCAATTACGTGGGAGAAATTTTGCAACGAATTACTACTGGCTTTTGCATCGTTAGGGATTGCAACACTTCTGGCTTTGAGAAAGCAAAAGCATGTGGTTTTCAACAAGAAGATTTATTGTGGAAACCCTGCTTATGCTCTCAAAGAAGGATAAAGAGGAGACACAGCAAGGACTCTTGGGCCACAACCAGCTGCAATTTCTCTTCAACTGTCAATATCCGGATGTAGATATAGAATTGATGGGCGTTGAGGATAGATGGTCCTTTCATGACCCTTTTAACAGCTTATGAAGCCCTTGTCTTTGCACCTTAACGTGTCCCAGTAATTCTTTCACCAAGTTCAGAATCTATTACGTTAAGGTCAGAAAGTTGATAAACTCTCCATATGTCTTTATTATTATATGGATTTTAATGCTATATAATAGGTTTGGGTAGTATGAGGGGTGAGAAGTGTGGCCTGTTGGTACTCAGAACACATTTAAACTTTTTATATGGATTCTTACAGGAATAAATTTATTCTCATAAACTCATTCTGCACAAGGCTATTTCCATAGATGCAGCATGACAGACCTTCATCACCCTGAGTAATGATCTGTCCCCCTTTTCCCCTTTTCTGTGAACAAGCCATCCTTCCTCATGAGAACACTGTGGAAATCTGCTCAGGTTCAGATAGCATCGTTACTGACCCCTCCTTAGTAGGGATTAAGCATGTTAACCTTTAACCCCAAGTGCTTTCTCCCCAGAACAGAGGAGCCTTCTCTTGTGAGGGAGAGGAAGCATCCCTTCCTTACTGAGTTTAATCAGCAGTCTCAAAAAGAAAGAAGTATTTTTCTTCTTCTACATCCCCATAGTAGTTCATCTCTAGACATTTATCGCATGAAAAAAAAAAATGGCATTGGTTGAATCCCACAGATACTTTGTTTTAAAAAAAAAAAAACGCTGAAAGAGACAAAATAGAATTGAGCTGTATTTCAATCCAGTTTTAAAATTTCCTCATCTCAAACATCTTTCTAGGTTCCATAAAATCTGGAAGTCATAAAGAAAGATTAAAGGATCAAGAGGAAAAACAAATATGTGAATAGGAACATAGATGTAGATATATAGGTATAGTGCTCAAAGGCAAATGAGTAGCAGAAAAAGACAAAATCTCTCATCATGTACAGAGGATTGTATTGAATCAATAAGAAAAAAGATGAATATTCCTATAGAAAAATCAGTAAGTGCACAGAAAAATAAAAGCAGCTGAAAATATATGAAAGATGCTTAATTCCACATACGATTAAATAATGCAAATTAGAACAATGATATAATTTTGTTTTTAATTTGTAAATGAGTTTTTTAATATTGAAAAGTTGGGTTAAAATCTGATATGTTTGATGGTCTGACAGAGACAGTTTTTCTCACTGATTGCTGGTGAACATGTCAAATGGTTCAATGGTTTTGGAAGACAATTTGGCAATATCTATCAAAAATTTCAATATACAATTCATTTGACCCAACAAATCCAATGGATATGGTCTCTTAAATAAACAGATAAATGAACAACAAAAAAACTAGAAACAATAGTTATTTACTCCAAAAAATTATCATACCTTCACACATCAGAAATCTGAGCAGGTTTTAAAGATATGAATTCGATTTACACAGTTGTTTTAGCATAATCTCCTAAAGGAGAGAAAAGCAAGATGCAAGAAATATATATTCTCACTGTGGGTGTGGCTCAGTGGTAGAGCATGTGCTTATCATAGGTGAGGCTCCAGGTTGGTTCAATCCCAGCAGTACAAGGGAAAAGGAGGGGAAGGAGAATTAGGGGGAGAAAAAAGGGGAGGGGAGGGGAAGAGGGGGAGGGGAGGAGGGGGAGGGGAGGAGGGGGAGGAAGGGGAAAGGGAGGATGGAGAAGACAGGAGGGAAAGAAGAGAAGAAATATTCTACAATACCATTTGTTGAAACAGAAAATTATAGAGGAAATATAGGTATATCTATATAGCTTTTATTGAATTAGGACTCTATGGATATACATGGTAATTGGGTTCATCCTAGCCAACTCATACATGCATGGAAATCAAGTTTAGTTCATGACCCTCCCCCCTTTTCTCTCCCACCCTCCCTCTCCTCTCCCCTTCTCCTTCCTCTACTAGACTTCCTTTCACTCGTCTATTAATTTGTTCTTTTTATACATATAGTTTGGTACAGACAGACATAGACGCGTTGTACACATACTCACATTTCACAGGCCACTTGGGTGAAACTTTTCAGAAAGAATAAGTGAGAAACAGTTAAGAGTGCTTCAGAGCTCAGTTCTTTACACCGAAGCCGCGACATCTTCCCTTGGTGTTTGGTAAGATTTTAGTAAAGGAGGGCTTTCCTCGGTTTTTTAGTTAAGTTTGTCATTCCGTGAGCCCAGGGAGTTGGTTAGAAATTCCCCCCAACACTTTTGTCCTCTCTGCTCATTGCCTGGAAAGGAACCACTGTGGTTTTCACAAGCTGTCTTTCAGATGGTCTCTTTTTGAGACTCATTTCTGCAGTGACCAATTCTTGGTAGATGGTGCAGTCCATTTGTATGAGTATCACCCAGTAAGTCTGACACCCCAGCAGCCACTGCTGTAGTGACGGGCAGTGAGGGAGGCTATGCCAGTGACCTGGGAGTGGACAGCGGGAGTAACAGCATTAACTGCCACGTGTGTGCACAACCTTGTCAGGCCAGGGCAGAGGAGGGCCAAAACTAGATGCCATCATTCTCTGGCATTAGTAATTTGAATCCCCAACTCTGAGAGTAGGGGCTGAAGGTAAGTGGGCCACAGAAGCTGTCTCATGAGCATTTGGAAGTTCTTCAATGAACAGGAATCGTTTTCCGTATGCATATGTGTATATGCATATATATTCATTTACATATATTACTATGCACATTTTCTTTAAAAAGTATTTTTATATCATGCTCCATCATTATTTTCAGCTCTAGAGTTTGTTAATTTTCCATTCAATGGTGTGGGAAAATAATAACAGTTGTTATGTGCATTTTAATTTATGCCCCATAAAAACAATGATAGATAAAGAATTCTCCAAATGGGAATGGTGATGACTGAATCGATTTTTTTTTTTAAAGAGGATTGCTTTCCAAAGAGTTTGCAGAGAAACATTCCTTAAAGGACTGAAGATTTTACACAGCATTAATTTCATTGCACAAGGCTATTTTGGGTGCACACTGTCAACAGATCCTAGTGGCTAGTTTATTTCAAATGCACAGTTAGCATACTTCACATACTAGGAAATAATGCCAAGAGAAATCATAACCAAGTCCACAGCCTTAAGTCTTGGTACCCAGGACTTGAAGAACTTAAGTTAGAAAGCAGATGCCGTATGGGAGGGCTTACGTACATCATTCCAAGAGTCTGGAATTCCAGGGTCTTTCCTCAGCCTTGTCCCCAACCTCCTGTGAGAACAAAGCTGTCCCAGTTAAACACGCCAGGCCTCATCTGGACCATAAAAGAAATCGGCCTGGTGACTTTAGGGGTCCCTTCCAGTCTTCTACTTTTGTGAAGGCGGCCAGGGATGCTCTTACTTAACCCCATTTTCCAATAATCTTTGTTTCAGAAAACTGTCATTCACTCCTCAAGCAATTAAATTCATTTACTGTGAAAAACAGTTTCCAAGGAAGAGATTATTTTAATTTGATCCAATACAAGGCTCCTGACCCAGTCATTTAAACACCCCCTTCGGGTAATTCCAGCCTCCGTCAGGGGCAGCATCCAAACTTGTGCGGTTTTACCTCTTTCCCTGAATCTCTCTGAGAGGAGGATGCAGAACGGCTTGTCTCAGTTGTTTTTAAGACTCGTGGGTGCTGAGGTGCGACTGGTACTGTGGGCTTTGTGGCTGAGGTATTGGTCTGTGTGGGATCCACAGTTCTGACCTCTGCCTAAGGGGCTAGAGTATGGGGAGAAGGCCACTTTGCTCATGCCACAGGGCTCTGGCCACTGTCAGGCCAATCGGTGCCTTTGTCTCCCATTCCCACACAATCTCTGGCCCCTCCCACAGTTACTATTGGATGATTGACAGTAGCACATTACTCTCAGATTATTTCCACTTGTAATCAGTTACTTCTGAAGCCCTTCTCAAGTTCTGAGGTTGAGCCCTGAGTGGATCCCGTGGAGGAAGAGAACTGTCTGACCTACTTGCTCTGCCTCTGTCCTTCTCATTATTAATAATTTCCAGTGGCCAGAGACAGGGTTTCTGTCCTTTGCTTCTGTTATGCCTTCCTTTCCTTCTGCCCTAAGGAGACACATATCAGGCCTAGACCTCACACGTGAGGGCAGAAAAAGGGCATCTGTGCTAGACTAGGGAAGAACCCAAGCAGTGGGTCTCTGATCCATCAGTGTCCCCCAGGCTTGCTCCTGGTATGGTAACAAGATTTAAAAGAATTTAGAAAATATTTTCTCTCCAGACAAAGCTTGGATTTCAAGATTATTGGCCACTAAAAAATCCAATTTGTATCTTTGTCTTTGCATTCCTCTGCAGCATTCCTAAACCTCCCTAAAGGCAAATAAATGGGCACCGTCTGAAAGCAGGAAAAGGAAATGCAAAAGAGGTAAGTGCATTAATGTTTTCATAAAATATTTTTCCTATTACATTAGCAATATGCTATGAGACACCAGAGGAAAAAGAAACAGGAAAAGAAAGAAAAGATCAAGTAATACAGCTCACATCCTGGGAAAGTCAACTCCACCTTAACTGAGAGATCTGGGAAAATCTTTTTGTCTTCTCTCGGGATCCAACCATAGCACACATACAGGTAAAACCATTAATTTGCATAAACAATAAGAAAACAAACTGCCTAATTAAAAAGTGGACTAAAGACTTTAATAGACACTTCATAAAAAAAACACTGACAGACAGCAAATAAGTAAGAAAAGACACACCACATCATATGCCATCGGGGAAATGCAAATTTAAATAACAATAAGATAAACACTTCAGATCTATTAGAATAATCAAAATCCAAAATACTGGAAACACCAAATGCTGCCAAGAATGCACATCAGTGGGGATTCTCATTCATTGATGGTGGGAACACAAAATAGTATAACCACTTTGGAGGATAGTTTGGTGGTTTTCTAAAAAACTGAACAGACTCTTACCATAAGATTCAGCAATCATGATCCTTGGAATTTATCCAATGGAGTAAGAAAAAATATATATACCTGCACATGAGCATTCATGGCAGGTTTATTCCTGATTGCCAAAACCTTGGAAGCAACCAATATGTTCTTCAGTAGATGAATAGATACTTAAATTGTGCTATATCCAGACAGTAGAATAGTACTCAATGCTCAAAGAAATAAGATAATTAAACCACAAAAAGATATGGAGAAAACTGTAATGCAGATTACTAAGAAGAAAAAAAAGCCCGTCCCATCTGAAAAGTCTGTTTACTTTATGGTTCAACTATGTGACAAAAGATCAAGATCAAATGGCTTCCAGGTCTTAGGGGAAAGGAGAGATGAATAAACAGAATACAGAGGGTTTTTAAAGCGGTAAAAAATGATGGATATGTAACATTACATAGTTGTCCAAACCCATAGAATGTACATGAAGAATGAACCTTCATACCAACTGTGGCCTTGCAGTGATAAAATATGTCACTTGCACAAAGGTATCACTGTGGCAGAGATATTTATAATGGGGAAAACTGTGCATGGGCATGGGGGCAGAGGGATATGGGAAATCTCTGTACTTTTTACTTAATTTTTGCTGTGAATCTAAAACTGTTCTTAAAAAACCTTCCAATTTTTTTGAAAAAATATATATTAATTGGCATCCAGAGATCAAGGCACACTCTCTACATGTCTGAACACTTTCCATTTTTTGAAACTCTACCTATTATCATCTTGACCTAATTTCAGAAGTACCAATAATTTTAATGTAATTTACTGAAATGTCACATGTATAGGAAAATGTGCACATGTCCTAAGTACAAGTCAATGAACTCTTGAAAAGCACACAAGCTTGGGTAACTAGCAACCAGATCAAGAAACAAGGTGAACAGCAACCAGAAGCCTCCTCACATCCTCTTCCAGGTACCAAATGCCTTGCCCACAAGGTAACTTCTAGCCTGATGTTTTGCACCACCAATTATTGCTACCTGTTTACAAACTTGATATTTGCAGGGTCCTATATTCTATGTACTCATTTATGTCTGGCTTCTTTTACTCAAAACTATGAGAGTCATCCATGCCATTATAGGTACTTGAGTTCACTGATTCCCACTGTTGTAAATTGTCTTGTATGAATTAATTTATTGATTGATTCCACTTTAGACAGACATCTGTTTTGCTTCCAAGTTTGCTGCTACGAAACCTTTGGTTTACGTCTTTTGATAAAACTATGTACCTATTGCTATTAGGTTTATACCTAGAAACAGAATTGCTGGGACACAGGGGACATATATTTAGCTCTAATAGATTCTACAAACAGGTTTGTATAATCACAAAGGTGATTATGCAAATTTACACTCTTTCCAGCGTGAGAGTCCAGGTGACCCATAGGTCATGTCATTTCCTCACTATAGCTGATCTCAGATAAAAACTAAAGTTTGGGAGGGGGTGTGTCTACCATTGGGGAGGGTGTGTCTACCAATGTGTAACGCATCCACATGTTTCCATGGGTAAGAGGAGGTGCTTTGGAGCCAAATAGAACTAGGTCAGGGCCTGGGCTCTGGCATTTGTGACCTGATAGTTAACAAAACCCTCTTAACTTCAGTTTTCTCATCTTTTAAAGTGAACGAAGTGAGTTTGCTATGGGATTTAAATGAGTTAATCAAGGTGAAGTCCTTCTGAGTATTATGACGGCCTTTTCTGTCCCTCTACTCCCTCACTAACCTTAGCATTTGCTGTTGGGCCCTTTTCTAATTCTGTGCCCTTTCTGCCTCAGTGCACACTGGCCTGACTTCCAGCTGCCCTTAGTTTGCTTTTTTTGGCCAGCAAAATCTGCTTTCCCCACGCATGCAGCGGGCCACGGTTGATGGGATTCATGACTTCCCTAGGACCACTCCTCAACCAAGGATGCCATGAACTGCATCTACCTATTTGGGCCAAAATTATCTGCAATGGCATTTTCTGAGGTTACCAAGGTTCCTCACTTGGTGTTCTGCCGTCAACATCCGTGAGATCTTTATCAAAGGTGATACACGTGTTTCTACCTTTGGGAAACCCCCCACCCTCTCCTTTTCTCCTTGGGTTCCCCATATCCTTTAAACACTCCAAATGTAATTCTCTTATGGCAGAAGACTTTGTCCCATCTAACAGAGCCCTGGCTACTTTCGTGACACACACACACAAAAAAGGGGGGGGGGAGAAAGAGAAATGCCTCTTTTGTTAATGATGAATTAAAGTAAAAAATGAGTTTTTTATTTCTCCATCAGACAATTCTTTCCTGTGAACATAGGTTTGCTCATTATATCACAGCTCTGCTTCTTACCTAATGATGAAAAGAATTAAGGCATGTTTGCTGAAAAGAATTAAGGCATGGGAAACAAAATGAATGACAGACAGTTTGTACCTACTCAACCTTTTTACCGGGTGAATAAAGCATGGCTTTTGGTTGCAACAGATTCTGATTATCTTTAAAAAAAAAATTTATTTTTTTAGTTGTATTTGGACACAGTACCTTTATTTTATTTATTTTTTATGTGGTGCTGCACGTGCTAAGCAAGCTCTGTATTGCTGAGCCACAACCTCAGCCCCAGACTCTGATTATCTTAAGCAAAAAACATCTCTGAGAGGACAACATAAAGGATGCAAAACCATCCAAAGGCCAGAAGACTCAACCTAGAAAAGAACAAAAACCAAATACTCAGCCACAGGAACCAGTCTCACAGCAAGAACTGTCTGATCTATACAATGTTCTATTGATGTGACCTTGACTCCTAAGCATGTCTTTGCTCCCTCAGAGCCCAAGCCCTCAGAGAAAAGGGCTAATTACGCAAGTTTAGGTCATTTGCATTCTTTTAACTTCACAGAAAGGGAAGCAGATTCCTCCCAGAAAAATTATCCACAGGGAAGTTTCCCCCCATATGATGATGGGGATTTCAATCTAAAAGGGGAAGTTAAGTGATAAGTGTTCACCAGGGATGGGTTTTTGGTAGGTCACTTCTTTCACTGGTCTCTGTTTCATCATCTGCAAATGAGAAGGTTGAACTCAATAATATTGAAGATACCTTCCAGCCCTAAAATTCCTATTGCCTCCTGAGGCACTTTTTTTCTCTGACAGCTGGTTGTACTGTTAGGTAATAATTAGTAATGAGCAGTGGAATGAAATTCAACAACGTAACAGGGTCACAGCCTTCCTTTAAATTGCCTTTAAGACTAGCAAATAATCAAGTAACTTGTAGAAAAACAACAGGTGTACTAACCCTGAGAAGAAACACATGGAAACAACGGGAACCAGTGAAGAAATACATCAAGAAGGAAAGATCAGTGGACGAACCTCTGACAAGGTCTGCTGAGATCATGGTAAAGTAAGGGTTTATGGCCCGAGGTTTCTCAATGTATTTCAGAAGGAAAATTTTATTAGGAGTGATGGTGCACTCAAATGCAGTTTGTCTGGTCCTTGATCCCAGCAGCCACATTAACATAGGATTAGCTTATAGACAAAGGCCCCCTGAATGGGATGGTCACTGTGACAGTTCTGGAAAGAACAAGTTACAGTCAAAAACTCCCCCACCCAAAGAGAGGAGGGCCCCAGTTCTGGTGAACATCAAGCAGGAATAGATTTGGAAGGAGCATTATGTTTCCTTTGCCATTCTCTGCTCAGAGAGGACCCACTCTCGAGAGAGACTGTTCTTTGCATGAGCCTTACTTTACTTTTCATTTACATAAAATTCCCCTAGTTGACTTTTCATTGTCTGACTAAATGTTCTTTTCACCGGACACAAGAATCCAGGTTTGGACTTCAGCTCCCACTGGCCTGGGACAGCATCTCTTAAGGCCAGCAGGAGAGACTATGCAGATGGGCAGCATCTAACCAGAGGCAAAACACAAGGTGTCAGGAAAGACAAGCACTTCATGGGGAAAAACTGGTTGAGATTCCACTGATATTTCTCCCTGTGTATCTGTGTATTCTCAAAAACTCTCATTTATTTTGCTTACTCACAAGGGGAAATGTTCCATTTTCTGCCTCCTTCCAAATGGTTTCTGAAAGCTCCTTTTGTTCTTGGGTCTCTTCTATACTCCCAACATTTGTTTCTCTGAACCTAAGGAATTTTCCTGCACTTTTCTCTAAATTCCCCTCTTTATGGCCTTCGGCACTTGAATCACCCTCTAACCAAATTTAGAAAGCTCAGTATTTATTAAACGGCAACTTCATTCTTCCCAGTTGTTGATGTGCTTTCTCCTTTAAAGAGCTAAACTGATTCTTTAAAATCGATCGTTGCAGCTATTTTAGGCTTTCAGTCTCTTAAGCGTGTCATTTCAGCGTTTGTTTTGAATTCCTGTTTTATTCTAGATAGAAATTGCTTTGCCACCCCTCCCCCCAACCACCACCATTGACTGAAAATTACTGACTTCAAAGTTTCTGTCGTTTCTTTAGTAAGGGCTCTGTATCCACTTCTGCACGGCCCTGCCAGGCTCCCTGTCACTGTGACGTAAGGAACAGGACAATCGCTCAGGGGAGACTTTGCTTGCTCTCTCCAACCTGTTTCTACCTCCTTCTCCAGTCTCACGTGAATGTTGTGTGTGTGTTCAGGCCCTGCATTCTTCTTTTTCATGGGGAATGCCGTTCTTTGAGCTTTAATTATGGTGTCTTGGATTCTTCAGCGGCTTTCATGCTCCTGAATTTTATACTTCCTCTTATTGCACCTTGTTCACCAGATTTCTTAATTCCCCAAAATTTACTTTCTTGAAATCTGATAGCTTTGTATAGCTCCATTGTTCGAAATTACATCTTATTATCCTCGATGTGAGTCATGTGGACACAGAGAACCTGTTGCCTGTGTGCCTTCTCCAAGTAGTGATTTTTAAATTTCGCCTGTATATTTATATATATATTTTTTTTGTGTGTGTGTTTTATATGTATGTATAAAACACAATTTAGAATGTCTAAAGGTCATAAAAATTCTAGCACACTATGAAACCAATTTTTTTTATTTACAATCAAAATCATGTGCTAATTCTCACCCTTCAGTTAATTCCTCAATATAGTAAACACGTTTGTTAGAAGGATCAGGCCAGAACTATCCATAGAAGCCAATCTTTGTTTTCAATAATCAGTAATCAATTTCTTAAAGACACATAGGTAGTCGAGAAATAAGGAAATATTGCCTCTGATCCACTCTCCAAATCAATGGAAAAGAATTAGGAAGGCTGCCAGGGCTCCCCATAACTGGACACATACATATGAAATGTACGAACATCTACCTTTGAAAACAAGTTACAGATAAATACAGAATTCGAACATGGAAGAATGAAGGTTAAAACCACTTCCTGGAACCCACTTAGTTCTTGGAATTGTTCTGGCTCTAATGCAGGGTTATTATCGTAAAAGTCGTCATGTACCACAGCCCTGTACCGACTTCAAAGTGAAGTATCAACAAAGACGATCGCTCTCAGACATGAGAGAGAGTATCCTGATGGAAGCCAAGCAAATAACATGAATTCTGGTTGGTTTGAGTAGAAAGGGAACTAGTAATTGAGAAAAGGGGTTTAACCAAAAGGATTTGAGTCCATTTGATTAAAAGTATTTTTAAAAGTCTCACATAAGCATCCCTGAATATTAGAGTTTCTGAGGTTTATCCATCACTAGTCATTTTCCAATTAACTGTACATCCTAATACCCCCTGATCCCAGTTCAATGGCTTCAGTGACTGATAATTTTGCTTCTTTTCAGAACAGATATTTAACACTGAAGCCTTAGGACTGTGATTATCGTCATTTAGTGGGCTGGAGTCTACGGTCCTTCAGAGAAGTTTCATGCCTTCCAGGTCATCATTTTGGCCTTGGGCACGTCCATCAGGTAAGTATGAGCACAACTCTGCAGGTCGACTGCCTGGACTCCCCTCAGAACCTGATAATTCATCCTCAGACTTACTCAGTGTCACTCTTTAATTACAGTTACAAGCAGATATGTGGAATAATCATTATTAACTTCTGCATTCCCATCCATAATATACACTGTTACACACACTATCCAACAAAGAAAATGAAAAGCTACAAAAGATACAATATGGATGAATCTCAAAACACAGGGTTTGGTCAAACACAAAATGAAGTATATTCTATCTAAAGGGAAGGGGGATGTGTTCATTTTAAAAGTCTAACATTTTTAAAAAAGAAGAAAGGATGAGGAAATACTCCAGATGAAAGGAAGCTACAGAGATCTGACAAGCAAATACAACTGACCCTGTGTGGGGTCTGGCACCAGACGGGAACCCTGAAATCACTGAAAGGGGGAACATGCTATGAAGGGTTATTGGATCAAGTAACAAAACTGGATTTTGGACAATAGATTGTGTTGTATCAATGTAATTTTATGAATTTGATAGCTGTACTGTAGCTATGTAAGAGACTGTCCCCATTCTTTTTTTTTTTAAGAGAGAGTGAGAGAGGAGAGAGAGAGAGAGAGAGAGAGAGAGAGAGAGAGAGAGAGAGAGAGAGATTTTAATATTAATTTTTTTAGTTCTTGGCGAACACAACATCTTTGTTGGTATGTGGTGCTGAGGATCGAACCCGGGCCGTACGCATGCCAGGCGATCGCGCTACCGCTTGAGCCACATCCCCAGCCCTGTCCCCATTCTTAAGAAATAAACACTGAAATATCTATGGGCAAAAGGCTATGATATATGTAACTTACTCTTAAGTGACTGAAAATAATTCTGTATATAGAGGAGGAGAGTGTTCATAAATAACAAAGCAAGTGGGAAAAATGTAACAATTGGTAAATCTGGGTAAAACATAAATGGGTGTTCTTTGTGCTATTTTATTTTTGTAATTTTTAGTCAAAATTATTTTCAAATAAAAAGTTTCTTAAATGATTAAAATAAGCCAGACCAAACTGAATGCATTCTGTGTAATACCATTTATGAAATGCTTCAAACCATGCAAAATTAAACTATATTCTTAAAGCATATATAAACTACAAAGAAAAGCAGCGAAATGGATTTTGTAATAGGCAAGTAGGCAGCATAATCCCATAACAGGATATCATAATAGGGTCGTGGTTATCTCTAGTAGGGAGGGAGGAGTTTACACAAGAAAAGGGCATACCTGGTCGCTGGAGAGTTAGCAACGTTCTATTTTGCATCCTAGATAGAGTTTGTGGATATTTGTTTTATAATTATTAAGCTGGACCTTGAAATTTTATAGCTCATCCTGTGTGTTATTAACAAGAAGAAGGAAGGGAAAGAGGGAAGAAAGGAGAGAGAGGAGAAGGGAAGGGAGGAAAGAGAGGGAGGTGGGGAAGGAAAGGTAAGGTGAGCTTGTGACCTGCCTTTACACTCCTGCTGTTGACTGTTTCTGCAACACTACCATCTTTGTCAAGACTAGGAAAACTGCCCTTTGTATTATTTTAGAGCAGAGCCCACAGCTGGCCCTGGCTCTCAGACCTATGCAAGCCACCACTAGGAGTGGTCCCATTAACTATGGAAGCAGGTTGCCAACAGGAGCAAGACCACTAAGGTTCAACTGCAGACCTGGAGAAGGTCCAAGCCTAGAGGTGGACAAAACCAAAAGGGTAAGTAAGAACAAGACACCAGCACTAACCAAAGTCCGCTCTCCTCCACCTGAGCTCCTGACCACCTCTTTTCTTGTGGCATACAACACGTGCTTCAAGGAATCTTGAACGTGGATAGCTGCATGCTGTCCACATCCGGGAGGCTGTGTGGCCACTTCTCCAGCTGCAGTGCTGTCCCTAGTCCCACATCCACAGCCCCCAACTATGTTAGTCCCTGGGTACCCAGAGTAAGTGGTTCCCTTTCCTGTGCCATCTCACTCATGGTCCTCTTGCTGCCTGCCTATCCACCACATTATCTTCTAGGTCTCAGCTGAAAGTTTATTTTTTGGTGAATTCCTTTGTAACTCCCCAAACTCCATCAAGCCCCCTTGTGATGCTCTCTTGTGACCTCCTGTACTTTGCACTTGTCTGGGACATGCACTCTGATTGGCTGACTCCTGCATGAATGCACAGTTCAGCCTGTCCGTCAATTTCTATGCTCTTCCTAACAGGCAGCAAAATACAAAGCAATGTTACATAATATCATTACCCACTCTCAGGTAACCATAGTGAATTCTCTACAGTATTGGCAGATTCAAACAAAACTGTGCTTGCAAGAGAACTTTAAATATAAATGTCAATTATTCTTTGTTGATCATTTGACGTTCCATATAGTCAACAAACTCATTTTTCCTTCACTTTGGTAATGTCCACCATGGAGTTAGAAACACACTGGGTGTCCAATTAGTCTTTATTGAACAAATAAAATTTTATCTTCTTAAAGCAATAATATCTTTAAAGATATTTTAATACATATGTGGAAAAAAATAGAAAATTACATAAAGTGAGTGTTATGGTTTGGATGTGAGATGTCCCCCAAAAGCTCACATGTGAGGTAGTGTAAGAAGGTTCAGAGGACAGATAATTGGGTTGTGAGAGTCTTAACCCAATCAGAGAATTAATCCCCTTATAGGGATTAACTGAGTGGTAACAGAAGTGTTGGGTGTAGCTGGAGGAGGTAGGAATCAGAGTGTGCCTTTGGTGTATACATTTGTATCTGGCAAATGGAGACTCTCTGTGTTTTCTGAACATCATGTGAGTTGCTTCCCCCTGACACTCTTCCTCCGTGATGTTCTGCCTCACCTCAAGTCCCCAGGAATGCAGCCGGCCTTCTATGAAATAAGACCTCTGAAACCACGAGCCTTCAAATAAACTTTTCCTCCCTAGACAACTGTGCTGGTCGGGCCCTTTACTCACAGCAGCAAAAAAGCTGACTAACACAGTGAGGTGGGGAAATAACTGAACACAACATGACATGCTATTTCTGTCTAAGAATCTCCAAAAAAAACCCATCTCTACTATTTTTTCCCATATTTTTATTGATATAATTGTACATCATGGTGGGATTCATTGTTACATATTGATATAAAAACAATATGACAATATAGTTTGGTCAGTATCATTTTCCAGTATTTCCCCTTTCATATCTCCACTCTTTTATTTTTAACATTTTATCCTGCCTTTATTATTAATTTAGACTCACATACTTAACATCTCCACTCTTTTTTTTTTAAGAGAGAGAGAGAGAGAGAATCTTTTTTGTAAATGGACACAACACAATACCTTTATTTTTATGTGGTGCTGAGAATGAACCCAGGTCCCATGCGTGCTAGGGGAGCACTCTACCGCTGAGCCACAATCCCAGCCCCACATCTCCACCCTTAAATGCTGTTTTTAGGGGAAATAGGAATCACAGTAAGAAGATAACTGATCTAGAGTCTGAAGACTTAGTTCTATGATAACTAGGTTAACTTCTAGCATCTCAAGCCTTGATTGATTGATTGATCAATTAATTGATAATACTGGGGATCAAACCCAGACCCTCACACATGCCAGGAAAGCACTCTACCATTGAGCTATATGCCCAACCCAAGCCTTGATTTATTTGATTGATTGATTTCTTGAGGCCACTGATTCCTTGTTGGAAAAATTTTATCATGAAATCAAAAACTTCTTTCAAGTTTGTTAAAATATGAGATTAAAATATCCAAACCAAGAATTACTTTAAGAAAAGATTAAAGTTCAGAATCAGTTCTTTAATGTTTAGATAGAAGAAGTATCTTGTCCACATAAAGTTTGAACCTGCTGTTCTTCAATATTTAAACAGACAAACAAAAAAAAATCCTATGGAAAGATTTCTCCCAATTTTTCAGACTTGGATACACAGAACTTATCCTGGAACAAAATGTGGAACACAGTTAACTTCTAATTCTGGCCTTGGTCCTCCCACATTGACATACACAACATAAAGGGATGCAACTGTGAGGTATGAACACGTAGAAGAAGCTGGATTGTTTCTGAAAACTGCAGTCTGAGCAGCTCTGAAGAGAGGCTTCAAGCAAATCAAGTGAGGACTTACATTTTAATTTGTGCAAATGCATATAGAAACCATGAAATTAATCTGTTCTGCATTGGGTGGTGCCCAAATCCCCAAAATTTTAAGTAATACATAGCCAACATTTCTTTAAACTATACAAATGTAACAAACAGTTGGATGACAGGTGTTCTACTTACTGACTAGCTTTGAAAATATTTCTTGACTTTGGTTTAAAACAGTAAGTATGGATATTTTTATGATACAGTCTTCCCTGCAAGACAGGGTGGCATATTTCTTCTGCTCCTAAAACTATCCACACATGTAGTCAAGCCAAACAGCAGACAGCAGGTTGCCATGACATCATTCTTTTTGGAAGGGTTGTTTTGAAATACACCGATCAGCGCTCCTCGAAACCAATACACTTGACACTGGGATGCTGAGACACCACATAGATCTTGACAAAAAGTTCGGGGAACCATTGTACTAGGTTTCTACCTTGTGTGTTTCTAATATGAGGTTTAGTTTATAAGATGTGATTCATAATTCAAAATGAGAAGGAAAAAAATCTTTTACAAAGAAATGAAGAATTTAGGATTGTTGGTCTACCTGATACACAAGGTTTGGGCTGCTCTTCTCCTTTGAAGTCAACCCACCACCCCTATTCCAGGCTTCAAAACACAAAGAGCTAGTTCTACCACTGCTTTTAAGGAATTGACCCCCACCCGCCGAAGGCTTGCACCTTGACCTAGGTGTTGTCCTCTGCAAGCCCAATGCTTTCAATAGGAATTCCTTTAGCACCGACGATTTGCAAAGCCTTGGGTTAGATCCAAGGCTTGAGGAATAGGCATCAGTGCACATGTATGTATACATATATTTCCTTGACCACTCCTGGAAAAAAGATATGTTGCCCTATTTTAATCATTTAAGAGATGTTAGCAATATTCAATTTTAAAAATGTTTAAAAAGTGTTGGTTATAAAGATCATACCTAAGGAATAAAAATCATAAGCTTCCTGAAAGAAATGCTGTAGTTCTTAATTAAAGTAATATCTAAGAATTTCAAAGACAGAGTGCCTTACTCGTCAAAAAAAGTCCATCTAAAGATATTATCTTATGTAGAGATTATCTCCAATGAACACAGAGCCTTCATTTCTATCTCCCAACACCATTATATTAAAGGAGGTTTCTAAGAGACATGGTACTTAGAAGTAGTATTCACAGTTGTCAAGAATTGACTCGTGGCTGTACACCTGACATTCTGTTACCATGGAGGATTACTAGTGTTCTCAATGTCTTAACTTCCAGTGATGACTGTGATAATACCCACTTTGTTCTCACAGGAATATTGTAAATATGTTTTAAACTCTCTTGACAAGACATTGTATTATACCAGTTGAGGCATCTTCTGAGATCAGTCTGTTTTCAAAAATATAAACATGGTGCATTTATCTGCTAATTAAAATAGCTCAACAATAATATTAAGCCTCTAATATGATAAGCAGTAAGCCATATGCTTTTAAATTCTTACTTTTTAAATTGGTGCATTATAATTATACATAATAATGGGATTCGTTGTTATGTATTCATACATGCATGTAACATAACTTGGTCAATTTCATTCCCCAATAGAACCAGATGCTTTTAAAACACCAATTAACTGATTTAATCCTCACAATTGTTGTAACTAAAGTAGATGTTGCTACACACTTTTTGCATATGAGTAAACTGAGATTTGAAGATACTTTTCCAAGAACTTACAACTAATTGTGATGTCGACTGAATTCAAAAGATCTATAGGAATCCAATCATAGAGTTCTATCTATTTTGTATTTTTAAGTTTTCAATATAATTATTACAATGCATAGAGAACTTCCATAAAAGTTCTGAGAGATACAATTATTGGGTTAACTGTTTAACTTCACTTCAGAAAATTAATGATAAAGTCAGTAGTGCATTTGGTATGTGCAGCTAAGTCCACAGGGTCAGTATTTACTACATGAAAAAATAATGAAATCTGACTCAGCTTATCAGAGTAGTCAATTCATTCAGGCAAATTAGTCAATTCCATTAAAAGAGTCAGTCAAATGGTTTATACTTTGGATTTAAAATTTTGTAAATCAAAAACACAAGTTTAATTACACATTTCACCTCTATATGAATAGAAATATAGGATGCATCGTCAATCAGGGGTCAGATCTTCCATGTACTCAAAGGTGATGATGTAATGGGGTGGTGTGGGGGAGGGGAGAAGATCTGAAGACTATTTTCAGCATTTCAAATAATCTAACATAGCAAATATGTCTCCCAGATAAGAAAAAACAAGCAAACGGTATAATCACATTCCCAAACTTTTGACCAGAATGACTTCAACTCAATGCAGTAGTACCGATGATCTCATCCTGATCAAGAAGACTGATTGGGCGTTTCATGTGCCTTTGGTTAATAGAAATGTTTTTGAAGTCATAATGATTCCTTAATGTTATAAAGGTATATGAGCCAGAATGCCAATGCTTATTATAGCATTGCTATTGCTGTAGAAGAAGGAGGAGAAAAGAAACTAGATGCTCATCTATAAGGGAATAAATATATTATTATAGCTTATTCACACAAAAGAATATTACACATCTACAAAAAGGACAGAACGGATAAACTTCAAGACATATAATAAAATAAGCAGGTTTTCACAGAACAGTATGTGTTGCTTGGACATGATGTGCCTTAAGCTTTCATCTCACTTAGGAAATTGTGCATATAAATGAAAATATGCATTTCCTTCGTGTACTTTCTAAATACATAAATAGAAAAGGAAATGGAAAGAATAATTAGAACTGATCACAGCAGTTGCCACCAGGAAGATAAAGAGTATGAGGAAAGGTATTTTTATTTTTTACTCTGAACTTTTACATGGTTTGAATTTGGACAAGCCTCATTCATTGTTTCGCAATTTTAAAAAAATTTCTCAGTAAACGTAAGGGAGTTTTTGATTTGCTACACATTCCCAAACATAGATTTAACGTGGAATCAAATAGAAAAGGGCAAAAATAAAATATTATGGGCAAAAACTTTCTAGAAAATAAAAAGGTGGGTGTTGGGTGGTGCCTGGTGACCTGAGTTGTGGACATAGCTTTCTAGTATGTAGACACAGCACATACACACACTCTACCTGGGGGTGACCAGCTCAAAACGTTCATAAAGAGAGCTCTGTTTCTCATTGCCAGAAATCTGCACCATGCAATGACTCTTTTCTGCAACCTTGAAAATACTGCAAGCTGGTAGCCAGGCAGTATAAACAACTTGGAGGACCAACATGAAGACCCGAGACTTGGAAGTAGTCCTGTTCCTAATTGGAAACAGGCATGCCCCAAAGGGAAAATTGACCCCACGAGGAACCAAGCCATCTTCCCACTCAAGGGAACATGGATCAGGGCCTGCTCCACCAGCCTGTGGGAGAAGCTGCTTTCTGACTGCCCGGCTCCGTCTCTGGCACATTAGCCCAACCCATGACATGAACAGATAAGCCCATAACTCCTGATCTGGTGTGTGCCAGAAGTACCCCAAAAGCGCTTCTAAATATTGATCATGTCCCCTAAAAAATGACACCTGACCTTTCTCAGACCAGCAGAAAGGTGCTTCTTGGGATAGTCCAGTGTGGTTGATGGTGAGTGCGTTCAGAATGAGTTTCAACGTCAAGTTCAGCTTCTGAGAAAGGAGGAGGCTGAGCAGGGCCCCTCCTCTGTCTCACATCCAATCTTTTATTTTGGTTTCTTTGGAATGGCATAACTATATGACTTTGTGCTCTTTTTAGCCAAAGTTTTACCAGAAACAAGACAGGTATGGGTCTATGCCAACAATGAGGTATTCTGTTGAAAGGAGCAGATTTCATCAAGTAAAGAACATGGAGAATGTCAGTGGGGGGGAGGGGGACAAACTAAGAAGGGAGGAGGGAGATTAACAAGGAGAATTTGAAGTAAGTTTCTTGACAGTTTTGCTGACCTCCCTTCCCCGTGTGGCCAGGATGCTATGGAGTAGGGGCCTTGTGCCTCCCCTCCGCGACTGGGAGGGTAGGGATGGTGAGACCAAAAGAGGCCAGTGTTGGAGGGAGCAGGTAAGTGTGGGGGGCAATGAAAGTAGCCCGAGGTGCCCAGATCATCTTTAAAGCTTTGAACACAAAAGGAAGGCATGCTCTCAGCAGCCTTGGCATGTCTGTAGAAATAGCTGAGGTCATGAACAGGAACAGGTCATCCATCCACCGAGAGCAGGTGGTTCAGAAGGTGGAGGACAGGACTTGGGCTGCTGAGTCCTCATGGAAGTATCCATCCATGAGACACTTTCCTCCTTGGCACTGACACCCTAGCCTCCATGCCTCGATCTCAAGTCATCCCCACACAATATGGCCTTGGAGGCATGGTGCCCCTACCAAGATCCATCCCTGGCTCCTGTTGCCTGTCACTCCCTGAAGTTGGGATGTGCTCACTGTCCCCATGAACCCAGAGCCCAGCCCCACTCACTCAGGAGCCACTGCTCAGCCAGGGCTTGCACTGCGGCTCCCCGGCAGGGGCTGCTGATGACACAGTCTGAAAATTCATGCAATATATCGAGTGTGCTGAAAAAAGTCAATGGGCCTGAGCCTGTGTCAGCAGCACAGGTATAATTCTACCACCTACAGATTGTTGGTCACCGGAAGGCTAATTTGGTCTCAACAGAGAGTTCTCACATCCATGCTGTCTAGCAGCACACTGCCTACACTGGAACCAGTGCACAGCTGTTCTGAGCACTTGCACAGTGTCTCATCTGCGTCCCGATGTGCGGCAGCCTTTCAAATGTGCTGTCACCTTGGAACCTGGACTTGTTCAGAAAGATAAAGAATGAAATATAACTCATTAATCATTCTTATACTGATTATTTGTAGAAATCATTCTCTTTAATATATCAGGTTAAATTAAATATTATTTAAATTAATTCTACCTGTTTCTCTTTGAGTTTTTAATGTGGCTACTAGAATATATAAAATTACCTTCGCAGCTGGCATTCAGTTTCTATGGGACAGTGTTGACCTAACCTTTTGCCTGGAACACTACAGGTACCCAGACTTATTAATAAATACATCCATAAGCAGACATGTAAATACTGTGGCTCTTTGGTCCCAATATTAAACCTACCAAGTCTCTTTATATTTTTACTCTTGATATGAGGATAAAAATATCTATGTCATGGGACTTGTGAAGACTAATTGAGGTAGTCCTGCCCAAAGGCTAAAATATTACCCAAAGCTATGTTACTTTTATTTAAAGTTGGTTGAGTGCTTAAAGAATGAGATATGCAGTGTAATTGAATAATCCCCTAATTATTAAGACAGTCCTATTATCAGAACATGCAAACATTGAGAACAACCGCTGTGAAGAGATGGGATTAAGGCTCTGAAACCACATTAATTAACAATCTTACACACTCAGAAAGCAGACTTCAGCAGAAAATAAAGGGTTTGCCCAAATTATGATGTAAAAAATAGATTTCTTTGACAGCTTAGTGAAAATGTAGACACCTAATTATTTGCATTCTAAATTTCGGCTTTGGTAGAGTATTTCTCCCTTGGGGTAATTAACCATTCAGTTTCCTGAAGTCCATTTTTATGTCATGTCCAAAGCACCTTCAAATGGACCAAAAAAAATGGTGGGGGGGAATAAATTTTAAAAAGTAAAGTTAACTCAGGAAGCTGCACTTAGGAAAATCATAGTTATGTTGATCAATGCCACTAGCCATAGCCATATGCCATATTCTCAACTCTCACTAATACCCAACTTGGGGGGGGGGTAGAAAAAACAAAAGATCCTAGGTTTTCTTCTTTTTTACAAACTAGATAATTCAAACTAAGTTCTTAAGGTGAACAAAAATTTGCCTAATTTGCCATCCAATGGATGTCACATAAAATTAAGGGAAAATGACTTTTTATCATATTCGTGCTCCAAATTTAATCAAATAAAACCAATTTCTAAACACTAACATATTCAGGCTTCTTTAAAATGTCTTTTAGCTGGGCATGGTGTTGCATGCTTGTAATCCCAACAACTTGGAAGGCTGGTGCAGGAGGATCACAAGTTCAAGGCCAGCCTCTGAAAATTACTGAGGCCCTAAGCAACTCAGTGAGACCCTGTCTCAAAATAAAAAAATAACAAAAAGGCTGGAGATGTGGCTCAGTAGTTGAGAGCCCCTGGATTCAGTCCCCAGTACCAAAAAAAAAAGGAGAGGTTAATAATAAATCTGAGTTTCCTTGTAGAGATAGAAATCTTGATCCTTTTCTCTCTTGACTGCTACGTGTTTGTAATACACTTGTTTTCTCCCCAGGAGACCTTTGGCAAAGTCTGGAGATATTTTTGGTTGTCACATGGAAGGAGGGTGCTACTGGCCTCTAATGGGTAAAGGAGAGAGATACTGGTAAACTTTCCTCCACACACAGGATAAACCCCATGGCAAATAACTGTCCCAAAAGGTCAACAGTGCCACTCTTGAGGAGCCCTGTACTGATGGATGTGGCAGGAGCGTTTTTTAAGTATCTTGAGCTATGCATAGCAGATGATCAAAGAAACTTAATAGCCTAAAGTATCTATGAATAACTGAATGTGAGGCTAAAGAAGCATAAACGCTTCCCTTGTAGTAAATAAGATAGCCCATTATTAAGGAAAAAAAACTTAGAAATCATTAGTCTGTAGGAATCAATCAAGGAATAGAGCAATACAGGCAAAATATACTGTGTCAAAGTTTACAAGGAAGATTCATTCCCTTGATGTACTATATTCAATGCATTTATCAACTCGTTGAGCTACTGTTATCTAAGAGGACTGCACTAGTGATATGGGAGGATATAACACTGGGAAATCCCATGGTTGCCACCAGCAAACTACTTCAGACTGAAGCTAAAATAGCCTTTCAAGAAAGACTTCTGGGATTAAAATCTGGGAGGCATGAACCACAAAGGTAAGAATCCAGGCTCTGGAACCATCAAAGTACAAACTGAAATTTGAACCAAGACCTGCCATGGGTAGAGTCTCCTAATGCTCTCAGTCTCAAATTTCTCCGATAGAAAATGGGGATGATAACACCCATTCAGTGGAGTGGTTGTGAAGATCATGCGTGATCGCCTATGCAGATGGTCCAGCAGGGCGCCCACACCACAGCAGCTCCTTTGCACACCACCTGCCTCGCTTCTTTTTTTTTTTTTTTTTTAGAGTGAGAGAGGAGAGAGAGAGAGAGAGAGAGAGAGAGAGAGAGTGATTTTTTTTTTTAATATTTATTTCCCAGTTCTCGGCGGACACAACATCTTTGTTGGTATGTGGTGCTGAGGATCGAACCCGGGCCGCACGCATGCCAGGCAAGCGCGCTACCGCTTGAGCCACATCCCCAGCCCCTGCCTTGCTTCTTAATTCCCCTAGAGGAGTTGCCTTCTTAGCTTCAGCTAAGAAATCATGGTTTGTCAAGATAGAAGGGAAGGCTCCCTGGAACTATCATGGAAATGTTTGATTGATTGATTGATTGATTTTTAAGAAAAGAAGCCAACTCAAAGCCAGCAAATAAAGCCTTAGCTCCAAAGGACTTTAAAAGAAATAATAGGAAGATCTGGAAACCTGGTTAACAATGCTGGTGGCAGACATTAGTTGACTGAGAAGTCTCTTAGTGATGGAATACCCCCAGCTGAAAGGGACACTGCTCAAGAACATGATGTATTTATGTTATTTTAGTAAAACAGGACCTGGAATTTGAGAAAGAACTTGACATCCACAGCTACACAGAAATCAAAAGTTGATCACTGATGACCTCAGATCAAAATTTACTTGTAAAAATCTTATAGGATCCATATTATATTTCACAGATATCTAAAGAGTTTGAATTATAGATTTAAAAACTAATAAATGTATTTTTGTATTAGAAATATTTTTAAAACATTCTATAGAAACCCTTATTAATTTCTTTGGTCTTGTCATCAACAGATACCTATAGTTAATATTTTTCAAGTATTTTCAAGTCCAAATGAGTTTTTATTTGTCACCATTCCATAAGATCACTAGGGCAGGTATTAATATTTGCATTTTGTTGGTAAGCATATGGAGACGGTGAGATGAATTCGGAGGACTGGTTCTAGCATTGTGATTCTCTTCATCCTTCTGTCAATGTAAAAACTCTTTCTTTATCACACCCATCATCACTTTTGACAGGTATTTTGGGGCATCTTGTCAACTAAAACAAAGAATTCAGGCTGGGGTTGTAGCTGAGTGGTACAGGACTTGGCTAGCATGTGTGGGGCACTGGGTTCGATCCTCAGTACCACATAAAAATAAATGAATAAAATAAAGGTATTGTGTCCATCTACAACTAAAACTATTAATAAAAAGAAAAGAATTCACAGGCTGCCTATATGTTCCTAATTATAACATGGGAGTGACATGTGACATGAGAAAGGTACAAAAAGTAGGCTCTGTGAATTGAAGGAGGTAGCACCCCAAGTGCGTGTTGATGTGTGGGTGACATTTCAACAGGAAACAGAGAGAAAGGGGATCCGCAGGAGAGGAGAGAGCAGAATACTTGAAGGCAATTTCAGGGATCACAGAGGGAAATTTTGGCTGGAGCATGAGTACCATATTTCCAGGAAAAGTGGTGGATTAACTTGGAAAGTTAGATTGATTCCATATTGCAGAAGCATTTGAATGTCTGAGTGAGGAATTTGCATTTAATCGTATAAATGCTGTGGAAACTTCATAAAGTGAGGGAGACCAGTTTGAATTTCTACCACACTCAGCCGTGGGGCGGCCTTGCATCCCTCTCTCCCAGGGAATTCTGACTGTAGCTCTTCATATATTGGTGACTCTTGCCCATCCCTAAACTCCTCAAGACGAAAAATCTTTATTTACTCATCTTTAAATGTCAATGCCGAAGTTATTCTACAAGTTGCACACTAAGCCCTCACTCCATTAAGGTTTTTAGAATAAATAAGTAAATATGAGGGAAGCATTGAATGACTGGCTGGAGTAAGGAGGTGACTCTGGAAGGGACGAGTATAAATAAAGGAAAATACTGTGGAAAGAAATTGACAGTGGTCCAGACTGACTGGAATAGAAAGCACCGGAGAAGAAAGAGTGGACACACCTTTGGTGTTTGCTTCAGGGTAACTGGTAGAACAGTGGACATGAAAGCAGGTAAGTTAGGAGATGGGTGATTTTGGGTAGGGAACATCATCAGAGTTTCATGGAGTTGGTTTGAGCGGTCACCAGCTGCACTACCTTATTTTAGGGCAAAAGTAATAAGGATTGAATGCTTTGGCAGAAACATTACAAGGCATATTATACCTTCTCGCCATGAAGAAAAAGTGTAATTGTCTAAAAATTATTTCTTTGCTAGAAATGGAGATTTCAAGGGTCATGATAATTAATTATCTGTGACAATAGGGGAACCCTGAGAAGAAAACTAGGTGTCAAATTACTGACTCTGGAATTAGGGATAATTCATCTTTGTACAAATCCAACACTTGAGTACAGAGACTAGCAGAGGTGAACAAATAGCACAGTTCAGTGCAGCAAGAACTATAAAAGAGGCATAATTACTTGGCAATGAACACAGCACCTTGAACATACTCATGAGATGCTCCTCGGTGTCTGAGTGAATGAGTGGATAAAGTGGTGAATAAGTGAATGAATAAAGGCTGCCTCAGCGAACCCACAGGATGCTAAATTATTTGGTTTCTGTATTTGCACTTGATATATTCCACATTCACTCTATTTCTTAAAATATTTCTGCTGAACAATTGAGATAGATTTGTGAGAACTGTTCACTCATTTCACTTTAACATGACAGGCTTGGGCAGCCTCCTCTGAAGAATCAGGTAGCGTGTGAAGTTGGCAAAGTACCAAATGGGTCATTTCTGTACACAGAGAAAATGAACCCCCACAACCACCATACACACCCCAAATAAACACACATACAAACACGTGCAAACTGAGCCCAAGTGGTTCAATTCCAGGTGGTTGAGCAGAAAGAAGAGCCAAACGCTGAAGCCACCAGAAGCAGCCAGGGCAGTACTTGGTGAGAGGTTTCAAGGCAGATGGAAGAGGTAGAAGGAATTCCAATACAACAAAGGTGGCCCCCATCACAGTTACTAATGGGGTTCTCAGCCACTTGGGGGGCCTTTCAGGTATATGTAAATGAACCAAAGGAGAACAGTTAAAATTATCCTGCAACAACATGCAATGTTAGTAGAGGAAATCTTATAAGCGAATGGAGAAAAGTTACATCTTTGAAAAACACCATCTGAAAACTCACATAGGACTTGATTTCCCTAATTTGTCTTCTTTACTATAAAAATACTTAGAGATTCTTGAACCTTTGAAAGTAGAATGCATTCAAACATACACCAGTGATTATGTGTTGGATGAAAATAGTACTAGTAAGAATCAAAAAGTATGGAAGACAATCTGGCATTGCCATTTGTGGTATGATGGAAATTTCCATTTCTTTGGATGATATGCACATAAATGGCACTTATGTAATTAAGGATTCTAAGTAACAACATGTATAGATGTGATTTTATATATTGTATATAGGGCTGGTATCTCAACTCACTTTCCTTGACTTTTATACCATTTGACATGGGCACAGGCTCTACCGCATTCTTGATTGATAAGTAATCTTACCATCCTTAAGAAGTTGGCAATTCAACTTCTTAGTCAATATATAGCCTCAGTAGAAACCACGAAGAAACAAAACAAATCCAAGGTAGGCATATGTATTTTTCAATGGCAAGAATCTATGTTCATGTTATGAAAAGTCTGTGTTGTTATTTGTATTTTATGAAAATAGATGTTACAAAAATGTAGAGATAAATGGAAGAGAAAGATAAATTATGAAGGAATAGAAGAAATGGGGATTGGATCTTTAAAGGCACTTAATAGTGGGGTATTGGACTTCAGATGGTAAAGATCTAACACTAAAATGCTGATCCTGGCAAGAACATTCGGAGCAAGTGTCATTATAACCAGTATGAAGGAGATGATTAAATTATTTGGGTAAATGAGAATTTTATTAAATCAGAATGTCTAGAAGTCAATAATGTAACCTGAAAATTAAAATCTCATTTAATCTGGGTATAGAATCTAACCTAGAATCAGGAAACTCATCCAACACCCCCCCCCAGGGTTTTTGTTCTTCTCTTATATCATAAAGAAGGAGACCAGCTGATCTCTGGCCTCCATTCATGGTTCTGCGGTGCCTCCCCATATGATCCACAATGCAACTGTCTGTCCTGCTCCTAAATGATTGTCTGCCCTAAAGAAGAATTCTTTGTTCCATGAAAGAGGTTGATCATCCTTACCATTTTATTTCTTAGCACTTAGAATTTTCATGAAAGGTCTAATCAAGGAGACACCAGCTGTCATAGCATCTTAATTGCTGTAGATAATCACCGAGTGCTTAAAGGCGTTGTATGTGCATGTGAAATTTTTGCTGGGGGCCTGATTCCCAGGCAAGAACATGGAAACAGCTGTCTCTCTGGAGTTTAAGTTCTTATGGCGAAGGGAGTATGCTATTACCAAACCAGATCAGATGAATTAACTTTTAAAATAAAATTTTTCCTTCTGTAGTTACACAAAGCAAAGCTTAGTTTTAATCAAACCAAATGTTGGGGGCAGAATCTCACTCAAATTAAAGTATGGAAGAGTGGTGTGTGTGTGTGTGTGTGTGTGTGTGTGTGTGTGTGTGTGTGTGAACAGAGGAAGGGAGGGACCTAGGAGAGAAAGAGGGGAACATGTCACTGGTTTTAAGCAATTTGATCATGATGAGCTTTGATGTAATTTTCCTTATGTTTCTCGTGCTTGGAATTTGTTGCTCTTTTTATATATGGGAATTGAAAGTTTTCATCACATTTGGAAAGTTTCCACTCATTATTTTCTCAACATATATCTTCTTGCTCCCCTCATCCATATCTTCTTCCACAGATACAATTACCCGCATGATCATCAGTCTGAAGCTATCCCACAGCCTCCTGATGTTCTCCTTTCTTTTCTTAAATCTTTTTTCTTGTGTGCCATTTTGAATAGTTTCTATTACTCTCTACAAATTCATTATTCTTTTCTTCTGTCATGTCTAGTCTGTGATTAATCTCAGTGTAGTTTTCATCTCAGAAACTGTGATTTTTATCTCTAAATATTTAATTTGGCTCACTTGTGTATTTTCCACATCTCTACTTAACATGTTCAGTCTTCTAATACCCTGAATACATGGAATATAGTAATTGTAATATTTTAAATTTCCATCATCTGTGTCATTTCTGTGTCACTTTGGGGTATTTAATTTTGTGCATTATTAGCAGCATTTACCTGCTTCTTTGCATGCCTAGGAATTTTTTATTGGGTGCCAAACATTCAAACTCGACCTTTTTGGTTGCTGTATATTTTTCCATTCCTATAAATATTCTTGAGTTTATCCTGTGAACAGTTGACTTGCTTGAAAATGGATTGAGATTCTTATATCTTGCTTTGAACCTTAGGCAGGACCAGAGCAATGTTGAAACTAGGTTTGGTTTTCTGCTACTGAGGCAAGACCCTTATTAGGACTCTAACCAAGGTCCCATGTATTATGAGATTTTTCTACTCTGCTTTTCAGGAATAAGCATCATTTCTGGCACTGGATGACCTGCAGGTACTGTTCCCTCTAATTCTTTTACGTGGTTCTTCATCAGTTGGGATTTTTGCCTCATGCATGTGTGCTAATAACTACCCAACTGTCAACTGCTAGTAGGGGAGGTTTTCTGCAGAATTCTGCACAGTTCTGTCCTTTTTGGTATCTTACCCTGCCAACTCTAGCTGCCTTTCTTGACCTATCTGTCTCCTTGACTCAGAGACTTGGTACGTCTTTCTGATTTCCCTTCTTTGTGCTGCAGTCTGGAAGCTTCCAAAAGAAAATAAGCTGATCTTATGGATCACCTCCTTTGTCCCATCCATCGGGAACTGCTGACCTTGATTGCCGAATTCAGTATCTTAAGTTTTGTTGTTTCTTTGTCCAGCTTTTCAGTTGTTTCAGGTAGAAAGGAAAATCCAATCCCTAAAACTCCATGTTGGCTGGAAGGAGAATTCCTCAAGTACAATCATTGCTAACATTAGTTAATATTTTTAAAATAACAAATATCAAGACATAATGCAGAATTTGAAAGCGATATTCATGAGAAAAAAAGAAAAAGATGAAGTCTTCCGAAAACTTAAAATCTCTTTGAGGTTAAAAACAAACACACAGACCAACAAATCTTCATGAAAGATTTGTTTCAGTTCAAAATAATCTGAAATTCTGAAGTTTAAAATTCAGAAGAATAAGTAACATTAATTTAAAATTTTCAGAATACTCCTTTGAATTATAAAAAGATTTCTATACTTATGAGTACCTTCATGAAAAGACAGATTCGTGAATAAAATACACACACACACACACACACACACACACTACACACACACTCAATGCTCATACAGTGAATAGTGATTACTACAGGAGGTTACAAAACAGAATGATCAATTAAAAAAAACATAAAATAGTCTGAAATGATTATGGCACAATGCAAGCTATTAGAATACAAAAAGTATATCTGCCATGCTATATGTATGTGTGTATAGGTATTGTGTGTGTATATATGAAGCTGTAGCTTGTTTGAATATTATGCATATAAAGATTACACATGAGCCTGGGGCTTCTGAGGTCCTTGCAATGTTGTTTCTTGATATGGATTCCACAAGTATTTATTTTACATTAAGTTGTGAAAATGTGCCTTTATATTTTATGCATGTTTCCATACGTTTACTATAGTGCACAATTGTAGAAGTTTTTAAGATCATATGAGAAACTACAAGAGATTTGGGTTTATTAGCTTCAAAACTAAAAATTTGAATGATTCTATTCTTCACTAAAACTCATGCTAATATACCAGTTTAAATAAAAACTGATAAACTTATTTCACATACATTATCTTCATATGACTGACTCCAAGAAATAACCCTAAGATTTCACCTGTTTTGCAGATGGAAAAACTGAAGCTTGAAAGGCTAAATGTCTTGTCCAAGATGGTACACAGTAAGAAATTGATAAAAAATCATGTTGAAACCACTATACCACAGTCAGGTATTTTTTTCCTCAACTTTAGTAGGTGAAAGTAATATAGCAGATGCCACCAGTTTTCTCTAAGTATCCGTTCCTCCACTTTTTTCTTGTTGATAGGATCAAACTGCTGCTCTGTAATCTAATGGGCACCTCCTCAAAAGGAGTTGGGGGTGACCCTCTCCAGCCTCAGGACGTAATACTTGATTAATTTTAAGTCAATCATGGAAATCCTCCCTCTTTTCTAATGATTGGTTTATGAGATGTGCACGTGATGCATCTTGACCAATGAAATGCAAGGGAAGCGGGGCTGGGGCTGTAGCTCAGTGGCAGAGCGTTTGCCTCGAAAGTGTGAGGCTCTGGGTTCCATCCTCAGCACCACATAAAAATAAATGAATAAAGATAATGTGTCCATCTACAACTAAAAAAAATCATAAAAAAAGAAAAAGAAAGAAATGCAGGGGAAGCTTGCTGTGGCGCTGACTGGTAGGGCTGAAGCTGCTCAGACATTTGGAAAAAATCTGAGAATAAACTAACACAGCGAGGAAGGCTGAGCAGAAAAATGAAAAAGAAGAACCCTGGGCCTCTGGCGATTTGGGGGATGCTGGATCCAACTGCTAAAATATTCCCCACTTCTAAGCCTCTGTGGCAGGATCATCCTGTCCACTCGGTTTCAGTTTAGGTGTTTCTGTTACCTCCATCTAAGATGGTTCTTACTAAGTAATAAACTGGCCCTTTTCTTCCAGTGTCTTAGTTCTCATGAGAGTCATGTGAGACAGATACTATTGCCATTTTTCAGAAGACGATTCAGAGGTTTAAAGCAATGAAGATCAACCATTGCCACAAGTTCTTGAAGTAAGAAATCTTGGACCTGGGTGGGTTCCACCCATGATGCCTGACTCCAGGGCCCAGACAAGTCACAAGATAAACTCTGCAGGAGATTCTTTCTCAGAAGAGGATGACTCAGTCACATGGGATCATTAAAGGTTACTTTGTTGCCACCATTTTAGCTGTGGCTACAGTGACAATCAATGGCCTTTTTTCTCTAGTCCTCAGAACCCTTGAGGGCAAAATTCTTGCCTCCTGGTACTCAGCAAGCCACAGTTTTCCTAGCAAAGGGAAGACAAGTGTTCCTCACTCTGGGGAAATCCTAACAATAAGATGATTTAAATATATTTTTTTAAAATGAACAAACTGCCTTAGGAATTACCAGTTCTCTGCCATAGGGGCTTTAAAGTAGATACTAGGTGGCAGTATAGTGAGGATATGGCATTAAACTAAGAGGTAGCTGTGCAAAATAATCCATTCTCAATCAACAATGGTACAGTTTCATCAGACAAGTTTTCTATAGAAGAACTTACCTGTATCCGTTCAATTGTCATCTGTAGCATAAATAAGGTAAACACCCAAGTAACTCCAAACTTTTCTAGAAAGTTTTCAATAATACAGGGTAGATATTGATATTATATAGCTTGTCTTTTCTTTCAATCTGCAAATACTAAGTTTCTGCTTTGCACATATCACTGTGCTGGGCAGTCTCTAAATGGGAAAAAATCATGTAATACATATCATTTTTCATGGAGACTTTGCAACAACTCACGTGGTCAGACACATGCAAATTAAAACGTAAAAAATATAAGAACTCAAGTGGTGGTATTTGATAGAATAAGAGTATGGACTTGGGTCTTTGAAAAGATGTATCCATTTTTTTTGTACTTTTTAAAGAAATAAGCTTAAACCAAAGAAATAAGCCATTTTCACTTACTTGTTAAGAGTACCAAAATTTGGTCAAACTCCTGACCAAAGTCAAGCATGTATGCCCATGACCTTACATTTTATTTAGATCAAGGCTTTCTAACCAGAGGTACACACATCCCTAAGGGGTTACTCAAAAGATCACAAGGAAGCCTATGAAAATATAAAGAAATCATGTCCTAAGTTTCACTAATCTTAGCCAAAGTAAAACATTTCCTTCCACAAACCGCTAAATTAATAGCAGTTTCTATGACAATACCCCAAGTACAAATCACAGATATTTTCACATTGCATTATCACTTGGCAGATATTTCAATGATGCTCATTCTACTTCAAAATGACAGTCATCCTCAAGCACCCTGCAAGTTCAAGTTTTTAATGTGCTAGTAAAGGCATAACTATTATATAAAAATTAGTATTTTTTTTCCATATTTAAATCAATATTGTGCATAGTTGGTTTTCTTTGTAATCCCACGTATTTTGTTTTATACATTTAGAACTATTAACCAGAGGGCCCAAGGATCCAATCAGCAGACTGCCCAAGGATCGGTGGCATGAATAAACTTAGGGATCTCTGCCTCTCCTGCTTGGGCTTCAGTGCATGGTTTGCTTTCGGCTCAGCAGACATTCATCAGTGCTCTGGGTTTCTTAGTTTGTCACTCATTTGAGTTTTGGATTTCCAAGGTTTGAAAGGTTGGCTGCATAAAAAGAGATCGCTAAGGTTCAGCAGAAAAAAAGTTTGAAATTATATTTTAAAATTATTCCCATTCAGAAAATACAAGGAAATGAGTCCCAAGTCCACATCTATGGCAGAAGTGTCCAGATATGATGCATGAACTCATCAGGGCTTGGATCTGGAACGTATTTTATGGGTTTCAGGAGTCTCCAGCTTGGAAATGAGCTTCTTCCTGCCATAAGAAGAGGTATAATCTCTTTTTTCTTTATTTTTTACCTTAAACTCCCTGAGCACAATTTAACCTCAATGAACTCAGTTCTTAAAGATCAGATGCTTGCTCTTTGAAGAGTTATGGTTCTTTTATATACAAAGCAAGTTAATGCATATTATATAAACACCTTTTAAAACATACATGTAAAATGTTTTTGCTAAGGCATATAAGTTTGCATTATTTCTTTAAATTACATTTGTTTGCTCTGAAATTATATGTGAGGTACACTTTATTTCAAAGAAATAACATCAAAAGATGGCTGACTGCCCACTTAAACTCAGATGGCCAATTTAGTTTGCTGTTACCTAGCGTTTAGGTAAAGAGCAACAAAATTAAATATAAGAATATTAAAAAGAGATGGCTATTATCCTGATTTATTTTATGGGATTTTGGGAAAAGAACTTTAAGATGACACATTCCAAAAGAATTTTGTATGTGTGGGGTGTTTTAAATTTATGAATTTCTTAAAATTCTCCCATTACCAACAGCCTCTGGGCATATGTACGCATTGAAGAAAGAAAAACAAGAAACTGACCATGAAGAGCAGCCCCATAGGAAGTCATGGTCCAACCATGACATTTTTAGGCCAGAACTTTGGTCTGCAGACTGCTAATTCCCAGGGAATTCCAAGCCAGATTTTAGCCATTTCTTGTTCTGTTGATTTGCCCCTCTAGACATTTGAAAGCATGTTTTCTAAGGAATAATCAGAGCAAGGAACCCTGCCTCACAAAACTCACTATCCTTTTTGTTTCTCATGTGATAAGTCACATGAATCTCAACACAGAAGAACAGTGCTATTTCAAGTACTTAACTATTTAAAATAAATGAGTGGCTTTAGCCTCAAGCAAATTTCACAGAAGATGTGTTCTTGAAACATTTGCTCCAATGTGACCATTTTTCTCACTCATACCATTTCCCAACCATAATTAGATAACATCATTTCTTTTTTGAAGACTCTTATGTCTCAACCTAAGGTATTTTGGCCTCATGTCCCTTCACAGAACAACTCGTTAGGAAAAGTTAGACAAGTCCCATGACTCTGGTGTGAAGATCCTTTAGTGAGTTTTTCTGTCTCCTTCATGTTTTCTTTTTATTTTTTTTTAAGCAGGTCTGATTTTATTGTACAGTTACCATGTATATATACTCAGGCAGTAGCTAAGCAGATTAGAGGCAGCCATCTCCTTCATGTTTTCAAACACAAATATGCAGAAACAAAAAAAAATGAATTTCCATTTTTAAACCCTACATAATCATCTAGAAATATTATGGAGTTTTCAGGTTTCCCATTCCCTCTAAGAACAAAAGACAGGGTTGCCTTGAAATCTCCTGGGCCTGCTGGAGGAATGTCTTGCTCAGATTATGGAAGATTGTGACATCTAATATGCTAATGACATACAGGCAACAGCGTAAGGTGCAGAACGAGTAGAGCTTCGAGACTGCAGTAATTCATGCACACTTAATTTATCTGGAATGTGGCTGTAGTTATTACCATGAAATTCTCTAAGGAT
The DNA here is from genome assembly GCF_045843805.1 of Urocitellus parryii. NCBI lineage: Eukaryota > Metazoa > Chordata > Mammalia > Rodentia > Sciuridae > Urocitellus > Urocitellus parryii. Next base: position 268,787,426 of record NC_135531.1, read on the forward strand.
GAGTAATTTCCACAACAGCACTCTTAAAGCTTACAGATGATTTCATATTTTGAGTAGGTGAAGAAGGATAAAGAAAAGACCTGAGGATTTTTTTTTCAAAATAAGAAATTCTTTAGATTGGGGAAAATTGAGATGAAAAGCAATTTTTTGAGAGAGGAAAAAAAAGTCTTTTTTTTTTTCATAAAACTGTTGTAGCACAAGAAATGATTCTCGGAAAAAGCTCATACTCAGAGATTGAAAAAAAAAATCTTTCCTCAAATTTGGAGCATCCAACTAAATGTGCTCTGATAGAGAACTCCCCAGTGAAATAGTACTTAATGTCATTTCAAAAACCTTCATGCTGTTTTATGATCCCTTCCTACCAGGTCAGTGGTGCCACCATTCAATTCACATATTAAATTAAAGATGAATTTATGTTTTCCCACACAATGAATATACTAACTATATAACCAAGACAAACTATGAGATATTTCCTAAGGAAAATTAAATGAGTTGTTTTTGCAGATATATAAAAATTTAAGTTAAATAATCATACCAAATATAATCTATGTAGTCTACATAAAATGTGGCATACACAGTTTGGCTCAAAAAATCTTAAAGGGCATTTCAAAACAATAAATCCAAGAAGACTTAATGTGTTAGGCAAACATGGATTTGCAAAGCAACAAGGAAGTCTCATTATCTTGTCCTCTCCCCAGGGAGGGTGGGGGTGTGGGATTTAAGTGAGTTATTTCACATCAGTTGCAAACAGTCTAAAAAATAACCTCTGGAAAGAAGTAGATTAGAATTAAGACTTCTTTTAAAAAAAATACATTTATTCTGTTTATTTATTTTTTATGTGATGCTGAGGTTTGAATCCAGTACTTCACACATGCTAGGTGGGCGCTTTTCTACTGAGCCACAATCCCAGGCCCCAATTAAGATTTCAGTATAACTTAAAGCAAGTTACTTAACTTCTACAAGCCTCCTTTTTTGCAGCAAAATGGAATTAGTAATACCTCCCTTGTGGGGTTATGTGAGAATTAAATAAGCAAGTGTCTGTGAAGTACTTTGCAAAACTCCTACCATTCAAGAACACATAAACACTGAAAAAGATATCTGCAATTATGTTAATATGTCCCATCTTGATTGTATTTGATTCAAGGTTGCTTACATGGGTATATGAAAAACAATATGATCAGATAAATGCACAAGTAATACCAATAAATCAAGGCAGAGGAAACACAAGGGTAGAAAAGACAATACAAGGCCAGTAAAGAGGCAAATACACAAAATACGGATTGCTTATTCCTTCCTGCACTCACTCCGTCAATATATACTGAATGCCTACTATGTGCATGCCTCAAAGCTACGGGACATAGCAATGAGCAACATATGTGATTCTGATTTAGTGGGACATACAATCCTGCAAATTTGGTAAAGATGAGACACAAAATTTATCATTGATATTAAGGAATCTTCTTTATAGTTTTGGTATGTTGTTTTCAAATCACAGACGTATCAGTAAAAATCTTGGGATGTTTAATTTATTATAATTATGCAATGCTATTAGAAATGTAGAATGCAGTGCTGTTTCTACCAGCATGATTAAGATGATGGGAAAAAATGTGAGCTTGTGTGTGCATGTGTGCATGTACACACACACACACACACACACTTACAGACTATAGAATGCTTTATGCCAAGTGTCTCAGCACGTCTTCAGGGATGGACTCCAGAGGGTCACCGTTGGACACCTTCCATCCTTCTGTCCTGTCCTTATGAACACTGGGCCCAGTTATCCTCTATAGCCGTCATCTCCAGCTTGGTGGTACACACCTCAGAAGTGATTGCTGGGATGAAGGAAGATGATTTGGGACATTCTGCTTATATATTGCAGTAACAGAAAAGTGAAGTTATGCTTTATAATATCTAGTGTATGAGTTGATACCAGTGCCCTCACTCAGTCTGCAGGCCATGAAGTGTGCCCCGGGTAACCCAAGAGAAGGGCAGAAGCCCCTGGCACAGTGAGCCCCTACTCTACACCACTTTCTGCATTCACCTGCAGCATACTGGGAAATCCGACAGTTCACATGGGTCACAGCAAACGGTTTTAGACATTTTACCATCTGGTTTCAACTGAACCAAGTAACAAAATGAACAAGTGAGTCGAGAAGAGTCTGGCAAAGAAAACTTGCATTTAAGATAATACAAATGAAAAAAAGAGCTGAGAATTTCTGTCCCCAATACAAGCTCTTTGGAGTCACATCAGTAAAAACAATGATAATATAATTGGATCTGACAAAGATTTGACCAGCCAAAGTAGACATTATCAAAACTCTTTATTTGTTTTTATCCACTATCCCAAATAATGATCTCACTCGAAGTGTGCGATGTATACTCGTCTATTATTTAATCTCAGACATTATTTAATGATAGATTTCCATCATCATGATTAGCAAGACATTTAAAACCTTAGTATTAAGAACACGAAAAGCAAACTGACTTTTTTTCCCAGCAGTGTTTAAAGTCATGTAATAGAGATTTCCAAAATTTCTCTGAAAACTTAATGGAAAATATTCTGAACTCATTTTGGAGTTTTCTTGCATAATAATGAAAGACAAAAAATATTCTTTCTCTGGCACAAACAATTCCAGCCTAAGATTACAGAGATATCATTGCACTTGAAATTCCTTCCCTGCTTTATTCAGAGATATTCCAACACAGAATTAAAAGCCAGACATGCACAAAGTTTCTCAGGATGCCATTAAAGCACTAACTTCTTCCCAAAATAGCCCTATTGTATAAGAGAATGAATAACATGCTATGTCATAAGATAGGAGTAAGAGAGAAAAGCTTGGGTACCACAGAGGTCCCCTCACAGTCCCATAAATAATTTAATCAAGTAATTTTAAACATTTCCCAACTTACATGCTTTTCTTTCACTATAACATAAACATTCCAAATTTGTCAACATTTTCTGTGATGACCAGTAGCTCTCTGTTGTACGTTCCCTAACAGGTCACTATCTATTTATCTTCTTATCTATATATCATCTATCTGTATATCTTTCTATCTGTCCAAATGTCATCTAGCCTTTCAAAGGAAAGGTAATAATTTGAGAATAAGTGAACTATGATATTGCTCTCAGGAGTAACTCAAGCAGTAAATTTCAAGCATTTGAAAACAGAAGTTTGGAAATATTTCCAATGATCCATGACTTGTAAAAGGAAAGATTGTTAATATAAAAATTCAGATTCTACTCAAATCTAGAATCTTTAATCTATTTTAAATTCTTCCAAGTGGAGAGTGCCAGTACTTTAAAACTATTTACTAAAAACATAAAAAATTACATATTTGACTTATTTGAAAAGAAAACTAAATGACATCAGGAAATATGAAAACTGACCAGCCAAATTTCAATAAAAATGTTTCATATTCACAGAATTGTTAAATGACTCTCGTAGTTTAAGAAGTACAGCTGTAGATGCACATCTTTCATATGAATCTACAAATCTTTGGATGGCACTTCTTTCAGCTATGAAACTCATTGTAACTATCAACATAAAATCATTTGAGATAAACCTTCAAATAACTGTTTCATGACATATTTAACCTACATGATCACAGTGTTCTTATTTAAACATAACCAGTAGTAAATAACAAGAGTAAATTATATTAATAATATTTTAATCTGAGTGAAAAAAAAGTGTATAAAACAATGAATAAAATAAGGTTCTAATATTTTTGTTTATATGTTTTCAGTACTGGGGATTGAACCAGGGTCTCATGCATGCTAAGCTTGTACTCTAATACTGAGTATTAGTATAGCAGATCCCAAGTTTCTAATATCTATAAAATATTGTTTCTTCCTGAGACCATCCCAGAATCTTTAACTTTCATTCTTATGTCCAATTTGCAATGTAGATAATGAATATGTTATATAAAAGATTAGATCAGGTATGTAGTTTGCATATAAATATATTTGTAAATAAATGTTCGCGATAGGCACATTAATATTTACTAGTGGGGTTTTAGGTAAAATAAGAGACTGAGATAAATAACAAAATAACACTGCTCCAGATGAGCAGTTCTTACAAGACAATCCATGCACTGCTTGTCTCTGGGTTACTTAAGGGTGCTCATTAAAAAGTGAAAAGTCCTGAATTTCACCCAAGAATTCCTACTCAGAATCTCTAGAGGTGCAGTACAGAATTTTGCATTTTTAGCAAGGTCTTCAGCTTATTCTAATGTATGTGATGGTTTGCAAACAAGGGGCTCTAGTCAAGAACATCATGCCCACATCCAGGCCATCCAATTCCCTGTTCCCAGAGACCATCGGTATGAAGGGTACATTCCCAGATTGACAAGGGCAAGTCCATTAACCCATTCTCAGACTTACTCAGAAGAATTGCTGGGGAAGGTAGCAGAGCATGCCTGGAGAAATACATTACCCATCTCTTTCTATTCCAGGAAGGAATTCAGTTTATTAACAAATTTTAAACTTCTCTAGGACTTTTTATCCCTAGAGTTCATGGTAATTTGTGGATATTAACTTCTTTAGCCACACAAATCCCTATGGGATAGTTAAAGAGGCAAGACTATGAAATCCTGAATATAAAAATAATGTAGACGAATGCACTAAAGAGACGGGCATATTTAAATATGCATTTTAAAAATAAATACTAGTCTATCTCTGCATAAAATTACCAGGGGAAAATGCCTATTATATTAAAATTTCTGAGAATTCATGAATACTTCTTTCTAGCCATTTTAAAGATATAAACAGGACTTTGCTTCACTAACACACTCAGGCAATAGCAGTTCCGCTGCTCTCGGCGTCCCTCCCTGGCTGCCTAACCACAAGTCTTATGCTCCTTGGATCTTACCTTACAATCCGAGGGACCATCTCAGTTTTCCTCATCGAGCAAGAGCTTTCTGCATTTCCTAGTTCTGTGTTGTGTCATCTGCCTGTCAAGAAGGCAGTTGCTTGTTTGATTGTTAATTGCCCTTGTTTTTTATTATAGAACGCATTCAAATTTTGGTAAGTAACATGTTCTTCTTTGTAATTAGATATAGTAGTTAAAATATCTTTCAATTCACCATGCCATTTTCCTTTAATCAGCACACCAGCCAGGGTTTACGGCGATGTTGGAACCGTATCTGTAGTTTTACCACAGCAGTACGGCTCGAAGAAAATTGTGCTGCCAATACATTTTGCAATAAAAAAATGAAATTCAAAGGTAGGGAGATTTTATTTTGCAGGCCTGAAATATGCGAAAGAAAGAAAGAAAGAAAGGGAGGGAGGGAGGGAGGTAAGAGGGAGGGAAAGAAAGAGAGAGAGAGTGAAAGAAAGAAGTGAATGTTTCAGGCATGTGTACCACCAAGATCCAAAGGTTTTCTGTGGCTTTTAGGACATCTGTGTCTAAAATCACTAGTGACCCCATAGGAAGCCCAATTCCAGGACACATCAGTCAGAATCCTCCAGAATCTGCCCTGCAGGGAAGACTGACAGGCTGGAAACCAGAGACTTCATTAGTGGGTGATTAAATCACCAGGTACAGTAGACCAAGGAGATGACCCAGGAAAGTAAGCATTAGGAAAACAAGAATATTTTAAACACTTTTTCATTATTTATTGACTCCGTTCTACAGAAAAGGAAATCGAGGATCAGAGAGGTGAGGTTATTTGCCTAAGATCAACCAGAAAATTTAGCCCACCTCTACAGATCAGCCCAGGCTCTTTCCAAGGAGTATGACTCATTCTGTGGATTCTGTGGGACCCTCGCTTTGCTCCATCTGTTATGAAAACCCATGTAGACACAGGGCTCCATAATCCCCATCTCCAGGGCTATCTCCTGATAAACTAACCTACCTACCTTCCTCTACCTCAGAATCAACGCATTCACATCTGACCAGATCAGCTCCAGACAAGCCAGAAGGCGGGGCACAAGAGGGTACAGGCAAAGGATAAGAGGTCTGGAGTCAGACTCCTGAAGTTCAAAGCCGGGTTTTGGCATTTACTACTTGTGTGTTCTAGGGCGCAAATCTTTCTAAGATGAACAGTCCCATAATGTTCAGCACCTGGAGCACAGATGGCCGGGATTTGAATCCCAGCCTGCCTCTCACCCTCTGAGCCACGCTGGTAGCTCCTTATCTCTCTGAGTCTCCGTTTTTGCGTCTATAAAATGAGGACAGTAGTACCACCTGCATTGGGCAAAGGTAAAAGAAGACAATTTATGTCAAACACATAGAGCAGAGTCTTGCACACAATAGGTGCCCAGGTATCATCAGCTATATATACTCTAACACTGTCTCCTAGCTATAAATCCTGGGAAGAAATAGGATGCCAGGAGTTATTGTGGGAACCCTGCAGAGTTCAGAGCACTTTGCCTGGTGCAGGCCTGGTAGGTAGATGTCAAGTCAAGGGGAGCTGTCCACTCCAAGGCAAATTCATGTACGAGTGGGACATTCCAGTCCAGCATAGTGGTGCACACCTGTCATCCCATTGACTCAGGAGGCTGAGGCCAGGAGGATCACAAGTTCAAAGTCAGGCTGGGCAACCTAGCAAGACTCTGAATCAAAATAAAATCGACTGGGAATGTCATTCTACAGTAGTGGAACAACCCTGCGTTCAAGCCCAGTAACAGGGGAAAAAAAAGAAAAAGGAAAATTGGAGGACCTTCCTTAGCATTGTGTCTCAGCATGAGGTGGGCAATGGGAACACTAGGAGCTTCATATTATCTATAACAAAGGCCTGTCTCACAGAGTGGTAAGGACGTGCCTACTGGAAAAGAAAGGGAGCTAGGCTCAGCATAAAGAGAGGCTCCAGGCTTCGTAAATTCAAAAAGAAAAATGAAGATTAACTACTACTTCATTTCATATATACACACTTTTTGAATATGTACATTTCCCAGCCTTTGTTATACCTTCTCAGACTGAGAAATAAACCCTGGTGCCCAGAGTTGAGTTTTCTTAGCATGCAACTCACAGAGAAAATCCACCTGTGGCTACTTCCGTCTGGTCCACCGGCTGAGACGGGCTTCTATAGATGAGCACGTACAACTGAGCCAATGAGGAGGAATGCTGCCTTGGACCCCGATTAAGTGAAACGTTACCTACTCCCCAAAGAAATTCCATTCTTCTCCTTAGTAGACCTGCATCACAAACACTGTGTATGGTGATTATTGTCCTTATCATGTATGTGTGAATCTGCATAATAGCCTCAGTTTTGCCTCTTGGCCCAAAAAAAAAAAAAAAAAAAAAAAAAACCAAAAATATTTATTCAGTGCCCCTTCACAGAAGGAAGTTCTGATGAAGGGTGTCTAGTTTGTGACTCTGTGTTCTCAACAGCTGGTTGCTGTGAACTCTTCGGCCCTTGCTTTGCAGAGGGGGAGGATATTGTATCTCAGAACACTTCTGAAACCACAGGAGAAAGCCAGCTCTGTGCCTTGCCAGTTTTAAATGAGGAAAATTGCATCCACCAAATCCAGTCCCACACACTTAGCCGTGAAATATACTTATGGAGGCATGTGATCACAAACACTGCGGAGTCTTTTTCTAGTCGTGGGAAACAGGATCCTCGTGTTGCCTGAATGGACCTATTCTTTGGGAAGAAGTGCCTCATGCCACATGATGAGAGTTCACTTCTAGGAACCGCTGTTAAAGTTCTGGAGGCAACCGACTTATCATTTATTTCATTTACTTACGCGCTTAAAAAGCCACCTGAAAAGGACACCCGCTACCTCAATTTCATGCTGGATGAAGACATTTGGGGTTCTGGGTGTCTGTTAAATGATAATCGCTTTTAATTTCAAGTGGATTCCAGCATTAAAAGTCAATTAAAGAAAAGATGAGTGGATTTCCTATGAGGGAAGACAGCTCTTGCCCAATCCCAGAAACGTCAAACCTCTGGATCTAGGAAGGCTGCAGGGAAAGGAAATTACAGAGACAGTGATTCCAACAAGGTTCTCTCTGGAAATGCAAAGATCAGGATTGGGATGAAATAGAAACAAAACAAAGTTCCATCAAAATCATCACCAAAATGAACTGGAAATTTTTTAAGAAGTCTCCATTGAAAAGACGTGTGTATAAACCAAATGTCCTAAAACACATCCCTCTGCAGGAACCAGGAATGTCCTATTGCAGAAAAGCAAGGCAGTACCCACAGGCTTTGCTTGTATTTTATCTTGGGAAAACCTGCAAGAAAATGGGGCTGGATGCCAATTATGACACCCGTGCTGTCGGGTCCACGGATAATTAGGGAACATGGCAAACATCGCCTCCCAAAATAGAAGCTCTTCAGTTATAGAAGCCATAGGTTGTGACCTCCAGGGATTTGGCCTCCTAATGTATCACCCACTTCTAAAATTACCCTCTGCTATCTGCCTGCAGGGTCCCTGCTGGGAAAGGAAACAAAGAGGTTTTGATAATTCTTTAAAAGTTGAAAAATGGAAGAAGCAAGCCTTTGCCTACACTGTTCGTCTCTTCATCTGTTTGGGTCGGGGACATCGGATTCCACAAGCAGTGAATCATAAGTTACGAATCCTACCAAGTAGGAAAAAGGTTTGGAGCCTAGGCACCCACATGACATCGCTTGAAAAAGGCAACTGTATAATTTCTCACCATGAAAAAAAAAATAAAATATACATTTGAACTAGTAATGTAAACTGTCAAGACATTTAAAGGTACTTTTCTTGAGATGTCACTGACTTGAAGTCCTGATTAAAAAAAAAAAAAAAAAAAGTCCAGCCTGCTCTGTCACTTCTATGTTAGGTTTTACTAAAGAAAGAACCAAAATTAAAGAAAACCCCAAGAACTGCAAACCTGCAAGATGAAACTGACCTTAGGTATTAATTATCCCACCACTCAGCTGCTTCAGCTACCTCACACTCCCCTTATACCCCAGGAACATCTTTAATTTTAAGCCTAAATCACAACTTTCTGGAAGGAGCCATTGCCTCTTAAAGAAAACTTGCTTGCAAAAGACCTTCGACTATAAATGGCCACTTCCTGCCCCTTGTGATTGCAATCCCACAGGCACCAGGCCTAGTCTGTTATACGTGTCTCCTGACCCCTTACCCGGGAGGACGCAGATCTACAGTCCGTCCCCTCCATAAAGGTACAGTCCTCACAGGAGCATCTTCCTAGCAGCAGTCCCAGGGGCACAGATCCCATTCCCTGAGGTTGTACCTCTGCCTTGCCCCCTCCCCAAGTCTGCACCTCACTATCCACCCCTACCCCAACCTCGTGTAAAGGGAACAAAAGTGCAAAGGGAAAAGCAGTAAAATCCAGTGACATATGACGATAAGCACACAAGGGCACCAATACATCATGGATACATATTGTAGTTATTCATTTACACATACACACAGAGGTACTCCCGCATACCTGCATCTGGGGGTGGTGGCAGTCGAGATGCAGAGCTTATGGGTCCAAGGAAAAGCTGAACTTCCAACTTGGAGAAGAACATTGAAGAGAAGAAAACCAGGACCTCAGCAGAAGTTGTGGACATTTCCATCCATGTGCCACCAGATTCTCCTCCTGTCACCTCTAATAATACCTGAATAAAATTCTCAGATGAAATTCTGGGAAGATGGATGAGGTGATAGCAGCAGAGTTGGGACCTTGCTGTATCCTTACATAGGAACTAACGGAGCAACTAGAGAACGAAACCCCCAAATCACGGATAACATTTACAATAAATATAAGTGATAAAAATAAACGGATAAACAAATCATGCAAAACAAATTTTGGTATGCACACAAATGGAATATTACTCAGCCATAATAAGGAATGAAGTACAAACACATGCTACAAATTCTATGAACTTTAAAAACACCATACTGAGAAGCCAGGCACGAAAGGTCACATATTGTATGGTTTTGTTTACATGAAATGTCTTAGATAGATGTAAAGCCAATTGGTGGCTGCCAGAGGCTGGGATCAAAAAGGAACAGGCAGTGACTGCTTAATGGCTTTTGGGTTTTCATTTAGTGTGAAGAAATGTACTAGAACTGGATAGAGAACCAGAGAAACAGACAGACTCCCTTAGAAGGGGATGATTTTGTGAGTGCACGGAATTCCATACTTTAAAGTGATTAATTTTTCTTATATGAATTACAAACTAAGTTTGCAGATGATCCTATGTAGCCCAAAATATAAATAGGTGGGACCATATCACCGAGAGCCCCGGACCACCTTCTTATCACCCTCTGTGTGGATGGAGGGGCAGCTATGGAACTTCATGTGACAAACCTGAGAAGAGGAAAAACGAGGACCAGAGAAGGACTCCTTGGAACTTGCAGAGGGTCTGTGTGAAGTCAGCAGCTGGACGTGGGGGTGCACAGTCCGGGGGTCCGTATGAGCAAGAGACTCTCCAAGGAGGCCTCAAGAGGCTGAAGCCGGAGGCCCAAGGCACCCTGAGACCTGGCCACCAGGCTGCCATGGAAGACAGAGCCCCACCCTGAAGAGAAACTGCTAGGAGGAGATCCAACATTGGACAAAACAAGAGCAGCGAAAGGAAGAAAAGAGAGAATTCAGATAAAAATGGAAGGAGAAGGAGCAGCCAGGAAATCTGGCGAAGGAGCTGCCATTTTACTTCGTGTGTGGAAAACAGAAAGGCAGGGAGTTTTGTGACCGTTTTTTTCCTAAAATTTCAGGAAAACTAACTTCACACAAAAATTTTAATGAAAAAGCAGGAGGGTCCAGTCCATACAAAAATGCCACAGGAAAAAACAGGAAAGGAGCCCTGGACAAAACACCATGCTCAAAACCCAGATCAGAACATCCCAGGACACAAAAGCCCCATGTCCATAAGTGCTTGAAGATCTCAGGGGAAATGTGACCAGATTCGTGGAAGAATGCAAATTAAGGAGGAAATTTGTTTTAGAAAGAAAAATTGAACCAAATACAAGAGATACAAGTGCAAAAAAATAATGCTTATGAGAAATAGAAGGTCAAAAGGATAAAGTTTTCTAAATCAAGAAGTAAACAATTTAAAAAAAAAAAGATTTCAGAGAACCTCGCAAATATTGAAGACAGGCAAATAAAACCCAATCGATAGATAAAGGAAGAAGAGAACCAAAATAAGTGGATGGAACAAAGTTTTTAAACCATGTTTCTAGAAAACTTTCCTGAAATAGAAAATTTGAATAATTCTCAGAAGCATGAAAATATTAAACCAGACCAACCGACCCTAAAATATTTTCTAGTAAAAAAAATCATTGGGCTTTAAAAAAAAAGTTTTGAGGGGCCACTGAGGAAAAGCACATGAGTTGTTAGGAAAAAAATAGATTGTCTTCTGAGTTTCAACAAAGACATTTATGGGAAAAGAAAATGGACTGATATATTTTAATGTTTCCAAAGAAAGAAAATGTGAGCTAAGGATTTTGTGTTCTGCAAATCTTATTTTCAAATATAAAAAGAACAAAAAAAAAATCACTAACAAGTGAGAGAATATTGTTCCCATGATCCCTTCCTAAGGAATCTACTTGAAATGAGTTCCAGAAAACCAACGTGGCTGAAGAGACACCCCCCAAGGCTGCAGGAGCACCCACACAGGCGCATTCACTGGCGGAGCTCAGACTGATCAGCACCAAAAGGGACACAGCCTGCGGGCAAAGGCTGTGCCAGCTGCCAACGCAGACACTGGGCCACCGTAGAAGAGTGGGAGAGTGACAGCAGCAAACCCAGACCTCAGCCGCTCCTCCCAGCAATCAGACCCGCTGCAGAAATGACAGTCTCGCTCTTCTGAGGTCATGGCATGAGGAAGGTGGAATAAAGCAAATGAGTATTTATGGGATTTGAACTCTACCATCCCCTGTCCTTAGTGAAGGAGGAAAGATATAAAGGCAGTCTAAGTGCTGTGGGGTAGGTCAGCTGTTGAGCACATGCCAGGTATGTATAAGGACCAGGGTCTGACACCTGGCATAGTAAAAAAGAGAGAGAGAGAGAGAGAGAGAGAGAGAGAGAGAGAGAGAGAGAGAGAGAGATTTAATAAATATAGGGTATGTGAAAAGTTATTATTTCTAAATCTGGTAAATTTCACAAGATTTTTTTTATATATGTATGCATTTTGTATATTATGTATGCACATAGTGTACATATGTACTGCATATGTGTATCTATTTCTAAAATACACATTTTTAATGTGTATATTTGTTTATATAGGTCTATGTGTATTAGAGATATACGTACACATATATATTTACTTCACATACTCACTTTTTCTCTCTTTTTTCTCTTGGATCACACAAAAGACTTAGAAACCATGACCAAACCCGAGAACAATGCTCTCTCCAGGCCCTAGGCAAGAAATATACAAAATGAACTGAGGAGCTCCTTGCTGGGGTGAGGAGCTCCCAGAGGCTGCCGTGGTCACAGCAATGGGAATCGGTCATTGGTGGAAGGAATCCAATTTATTGTCTCAAAAACCAAGTGAGAGAGGGGGTCATGGCTCAGAAGTAGAGTACTCGCCTGCCATGTGTGAGGCACTGGGTTTGATCCTCAGCACCACATAAAAATAAAATAAAGATATTGTGTTTGCCTATAACCAAAAAATAAATTTAAAAAAACCTAAGTGAATAAAAGGGAAAAAAATCACATATTTATCTCGTATTTTCTATATATACTAGACCTCTGGGTAGATGAGGACAAACACCTCTTTATAAAATTATTCCATCTTATAAGATAAAATTTAAAGTAATAAACTTAACATAGTACCACTTTTTGAACCCTAATGAACTTATGCAATGGACATTGAGTGACAATAGCTCCCGAAGTCAAAAGAGCAGAATGCACATCGCGGGCCATCCTGTGCGTGAAACACCACCACCGAGGGTCTTTTCAAAGGAATGGAACCAGAGTCGGATCCATCCCCTGCGCTGAGCGGCTAATCTGCAGGGAAGACGGGACATACTGAACTGGTCCCAGGAGTGTGCAATCAGCAAAATCCAGATGGGGGTAAACTGCAGATCAAACAGCCTGGGGTCTTCAGAAGACAGATTGAGGGGTTCCCTGGAAACTGCCTCTGAGACAGAGATCTGTATACGGAAGGTCCGCTGGGAAATGAACTATGGAGCAACATCTGTAAGAAAGTCAGGGGTGTGCAGCGGGAAGGGAAGCTGAGCCACCCTTTAGTTATAATAAGGACACATCTGGTCCCACGAGGAGCACTGGAGCTGGGGGGCTCCTCACAACCACTCAAGCTGTCAGAAGAAAGCCACGTGGGTCAGGCTGGGCATCCACCCGGCAGCGGAAGCAGGCTCTCCCAGAAAACGGGTACAAGAGGCCTAGAGGCCCCCGTGGTGTCTGGCCACCGGGGCTTTCTCAGCATGGCCAAATAATTCATCACCCCAGCAAGGGGGTCTCCAGAGCAAGTCGGCTGGCCACATGATTACGTCATCTATGACACCACATGAGCACGGATGTGGCCTGCCATCACCTTGGCCATACTCTGTGGGTCAAAAGCAAGTTAGGAGCCGACACTCCAAGGCAGGGGGCTATACAGAGGTGTCAGGTCGGGAGGCAGAGGTCACACAGCCCCTAGGAGAGTCCTCCTGACAGAGGGGCATGAACGGTGGTCCTGAGTGGAGAACAGGATGGTGCACCCCTGTACCCCCCTGTACCCCCACTGTGGGCCAGTCTGTAGGTTAGAAGAGATTTATGCGTCTAAGAGACTGCTGAGGTTTTTTGTTTGTTTGTTTGTTTGTTTGTGTTTTTAGGCAAGAGTAAACCATAGCATCTAGGGATACACAGTATAGTGACAAAATAAGAGAGAAGCTGGACGGGTGTGGTGGGGCATGCCTGTAATCCCAGCAGTTTAGGAGTCTGAGGCAGAAGGATCTCGAGTTCAAAACCAGCCTCAGCAAAAGTGAAGTACTGAGCAACTCAATGGGACACTGTCTCTAACTAAAATACAAAATAGGGCTGGGGATGTGGCTCAGAGGTCAAGTGCCCTGAGTTCAATCCCCAGTACAAAAAAAAAAAGAAAAGAAAAGAAAGAAAGAGAGAGAGAGAGAGAGAGATGCTTAAGGAGGTTACAAATAAAAAAGTCCAGGTAGTGATTTAGATGTTGCACATGGAGGGCTTCAGAGTTGGTGGGAAAAGTTCAATTCACTTGTTTTGTGTTCAGTTTTGTTTCTGTATTTTATTTTAAAGCTTCAAAAAAAAATTCAAAAGAAATAAAGAAAGTCCCAGAATAGGAAAATAATTGATCCAGCTGAGACAAGTGTCCAGACTCTTAAATCAACTGACATAGAACATAGTGTCTAACGGTGCCTGTCAACACCTGTCCTCCCAAGCCCCCTCCGCCTTTCCAGCAGGGCTACAGCAGGTGAGGAATTTCAAGGAAGAATGAGTGGAAGGGAAAAAGCAAGCAGGACCTCTTTCAATTTCCAAAATTATTTTCCCAGTAGAGGCAAGTTGAAAAAAATGGTGGCCAGAGCTAGCACTTCCAACTGAGAAGCCCTGTTCATCCGGGGTAGTTGAGGTCAAAAACACGTAGCCATTTCCTATTATTCAAGCAGCCATGTGGGTTATGGAATAAAGCTGTGTCAAAAGATTTTTGGCACCAAGGGAATAATAGCTTACTACTTCAGTGTGAATGTTTTGGACTGTAAGCAAGAGAACCAAACTCAAACTGGCTTAAGCAAAAAAGGAACTTTATAATCACTTACATAACAGAAAGTCCATAGCTGAATAAGGTTTCAGGGTTGGTAACTCAGCAGATTGGTATTGTCAAGAGGAAACCAGATTCTTTCTTCTCTTCTTTTCTCCACACATGGGATGCCTGCCAAAGTTAAATCAAAGTGGAAAAATTAGCACCTAACATCACATCATGAAACAATGTAGCAAAAGTTTCTTGACTTTCCTTGGGAGGAAAAAATTTTACTAGAAACTATTTCATAGACTCCCTATCTAAGAGTCATGTCTTAGTCCTTTTTCTGTTGCTATAACAGAATACCTGAGACTGGATCATTTATAAAGGAAAGCGGTTTATTTTGGCTCACATTTCCAGAGGTTGGAAAGTCCAAGAGCCTAGCACTCACATCTATTCAGCTTCTGGTGGTGGGGCGGGGGTGGGGGAGGGGAGTGCTGCTTCAACTCATGATGGAAAATAGCAGAGGAACTGGAAAGAAGAAGCAAGACACAGGGAGGGGGTGGACTTGCTTTAGAACAACCCACTCCCACAGTAACCAATCCAGTCCCAAGAGGGTGAGAACTCTCTATACTCCCAGAGAATCAACTCCGTCCCTCAAGAATCACAATAACCCCTCGTAACAATATCAATCACCTCCTAAAGGACCCCACCTCCCAACACCACCCTAATGTCCATTGAATTTCAATATTAACTGGCAGTGATGGCCCTAGTGGCTCTGAAGGCTGAGCAGGAGGAGCATGAGTTCAAAGCCAGCCTCAGCAAAAGTGAGGTGCTAAGCAACTCAGTGAGACCCTGTCTCTAAATAAAATACAAAATAGGGCTGGGGATGTGGCTCAGGGGTCAAGTGCCCCTGAGTTCAATCCCTAATACAAAAAAAAGACAAAAACCTAAAACTTTTTTCAACATGAGTTTCAGAGGAACAAACCATACCACAAGCATAGCAGATCACGTTCCTGTTTGTCTAGGGATGTGATTGTCTTTGACAGATCATCTCTGCTCCAGGAGCTGGGGAAAAGGACTCCAAGCTTCCCTGAGACAACTGCCCTGGGCTGACTGAACCCCTAAGAATAACAAGTTAGGAAGCAAGAGGCAGGAGAGGGGGCTGGGGACGTCACCAGTGACTGACTAACAGTGCAACAGCAGCTGTACCTCCTGGGTGCATAATCCGTCCATGGGCTCTGCTTCCCAGAAGCCTCAGTTGATGACTACAGAGTCCTGTGGTTTTCTTATATAATGAGAAGTTGGGAAAGAGAAGGAGATAGGAAAATGCAGCTGGTGTCTAGTAATCCCTTCCCTCTTCTTGCTCGCTTATCCCCAGGAATCTACCCGTATGGCACAATGTCAAGCATAGCACACACTGAAAAAATCAGGTGGTTTGCTAAATCCCCATAAGGTCCTGAGTCCCAAAGCCTTCCTTCCCGAACTTCCATCAATTGCACCTTCAACCCTCTCATCCTCACTTCCTTCCCCAGGTAAATCCCTGCCTCAGCCCCTGGAATGCACCAGACCCTGGGAGTTGGGAGGATTTCAGGACCACAGCACCACTCCAAGCTTAGCCCACCTTGTAATTCCTCAGGCATTCTCTGAACCAAGCTTTCTATCTCCAGGAAGTCCTAACAAGGCAGACATAAGGTCCTGTACAGATGTCTTAAAAAATGTGAGCTTTGAGGGCTGGACATGGTGACTCATACCTATAATTCCAGCAACTCAGGAGGCTGAGGCAGGAGGATTGCTAGTTCAAAGTCAGCCTTAGCAACTTAGCGAGACCCTAAGCAACTCAGTGAGATCCTGTCTCAAAATAAAAAATAAAAAGTGCTGGGTATGTGGCTCAGTGGTTGAGAGGCCCTGTGTTCAACGCCCCCCCCCCCACACCTTCCCCAAAATAGTAAACATTGGAGTCAAACTAATCTGGGTTCAAAATCTAACTAATTTTTATTTACCATCTATGTAACATTGGACAAGTTTCTTAACCTCTCTTTGACTTTGCAAAATTGTAGCTAATAAGAATATCTGCCTCCTAGAATCTTTATAGATAAGCAAGACAATCAAAGAAGCATTTGATGATAGCAAATTTTTATTCTAATTTTTTCCTTTGAATTTGATAAGGTCTAATAAAAATATGCTGCAGTTTCCAGGTGAAACCAAATTCCTTCCATATATTGCAGGCTGAAGTTTGGGAGAATTTTTTCAAAAATTAGAATGATTTGATACATTGATTAGAAACTTTGGTTTTAAATTGGTTCTTTGCCATTTATTCATCACAGCTTATCTCATTTTTATCCATCATTTTCTTTCTTTCTTCCCTAAATGAGTTCTCAACATTTGAAAAAATGAACATGTATATTATGATATGCCAAAGATCCAACTCATTATAGTTTATTGCACTCAAGAAATGAATCATGATTTCATGCACTAAAATTATACTTCTCATTAACGTTAATGACTAATGATGTACAGTTCAAGTTCAAACTCAAATTAGACAGAACTGAACTTTGGATCATGAGCAGAGCTGGTCCACAGAGGGCTGACTGAGCACAACTGTGTAGGATACTCCTCAGCCTGGGCCCAACCTGCACAGCACTGTGGGCAAGCCTGGATTTAAGTCCACCATCGTGTCTCACCTGGACCGTTTCAGTAGCTTCCCAACAGACCTACCTGAATCCACTGTGCCTCTCAGAGACTCTTCTTGGCACAACAGCCAGAGCCATTCCTTAAAAACAGAAATCAAAATTCTCCAGTGTTTCATGTCATGATTAGAATAAGATCCAATGCTCTAGTTGGCCAAGAAGTCTTTGCAGGAATTCCCCAGCTCTAGAGACTGACATCCCACCATCCTCCCTGTCCTCTCTCCTCCAGCATGCCACACACTTCCCCTAGATGTTGCCCTTAAACCTCAGACCCCTGGCCTAGAATCTCCTTGCCCCACAGCATGGTGTAGCTAACTCCTTTCTATTCACATCTCTTCCCATCTCACCTCCCCAGATCTTCTAGATCCAACCACCCCACTGAAATAGCACTGCCCACCCCAACCTCATGTCCCACTTACTTTTCTTCCTACCGTGACAACCTGACCTGGCATTTATTTCTTGTATGTCTCCTCCTCTAGAAGGTAAGCTCTGTGAGAATAAGCACGCTGTTTTGCACATCTCTATGTCTCTGGCTCCTAAGAGAGTGTTTGTCACATACTAAACGTTCAATGAAATGACTTATAGGACAGTGATGAAAGTGGCCACAATACAACAAGTGTGATATTTTCACAGGCAGGAAGAGCCATTGTAATATTTGTTGATACAAATAGCGTTGCTATTGTTAAGTACCATCCAAAATTCTGATATTGGAAACAACCACAAAGGATCTCTAAATTGGTCTGCAAACTCAAATCATTGTCTGAGTCCGTTCCAGCTGCTATACAAAATGCCATAAACTGGTTGACTTATAAACATTGAAGGTTTATTTCTTACAGTCTGGAAAGTGGGAAGTCCAAGATCAGGGCACAGGCAGATTCCATAACCAGTGAGGGCGCACTGCTCGGCTGATAGACAGCACTGATGAAGGGACAAGGGATCTTTCTGGAGTCTCTTTTATAAGGGCGTCAGTCCCACTCACAAAGGCTCTGCCTTTATGACCTCAACACGTCCCAAAGACCTCACCTGTTCATATCGTCACATTGGGGGTTTGGATTTCAACTTAATGAATTTTGAGGGGAAATGAACATTTAGTCCTTTGCAATCACTGACAAAAATAGCCAGATACATTGTAGAAAGAAACACGCTAAAGATACTATACTTTTGCATTGACTTTATTTGTATGAAATGTGTCCATTTGTATATTCATATGTAATTATATGACCAATAATGACCACCAATGAAAATTAGAGAAACACTGGTGTTATAAGATTTACAAATGTTTCCTAATCACAGAAGGAAAAATGTCAGCCTTCAATGCATAGCTTTCCAGCCCAGGATGTAAAGCAGCCTGTAATTATGCTGTGCAGATGTTGTGCTAATAATTTTCCCATTGCATGTGAATTCAATTGGGGGCGGAGGGGGACAAGGAGGGAACTGATACATTTCCATATTCAGTGGTATTAGTTCCTAAGGAAGGTTAAAACATGTTTTGCTACCCCGCAGATACTCACAGTTAATTCCAACGCAAGCAAAAGCCCACGGTCTTTGTGGCCAGATAATATCACAAGTGACAAATTCCTTCCAACTATTCACACTCTTAATTTAAGCTGTTTAGCTTCTTTTCCTGCCTATAATGTAAAAGAACAGAAGCCAAAAAAAATATTGTTGGTGTTCCATGATAAATTAGCGGCATGCTAGTACTAACTCAGCCTTCTCCGACTTAGAAAGGGGAGAAGTCAGTATAAGAGTTGAGCTGCTTCTTAAAGGGCCTTTTGCAAATAAATCTATTTTTTTAAGTTGTTCATGGTTGCTTTTGCTTCAGATATTGCCAGTGTTTAGACAATAATTCTGCCTTATCAAGATGGCCTTGGCTAAATATGGTGTCCACATCTCCCTCGATAGGAACCTTCTAGAAGTATTTAGCACAGTATCCTTGTTTCAGCGTTCAAAGAAGATTTCCGACTTTAAAGTCATACTCCTCTACCATGCACAGCCACATTCTTGTTTCAAGCTTACTCTCATTGAACTCCTGGTAAAGATCTTTCTTTGAAATGACTTTCTTGGAGCAACTATAACCCAAAAAGACAGTTAATGCCAGGAAAGAGTAAAACAACATGACAAAGAAAACAGAAAAATAGGCACTGTCATATGGTTTGGATTTTGGAATTTTTTCTCCTCAGCAGACTTTTTTTTACTTTGCTTTCCAGTTTTCTTTCCAGTAGTTTAAAAGCACTGAGAGATGCAAGAATCTTGTTTTCTTGATTCATACTGTAGCTTTTCTCAAAAATAAAAAAAGGGTAGCTTCACTTTGAGATGCCTCTTTGTAAGGCAGCCTTTCCTACTCCCTAAATCCTAACTGCTTGACTACAGAAAAGGCTTTGCCTCCGCTCCAGAAAAACTGAAACTAAAATTCCTTGCAGACTGAATGCAAATTTAAACGTTTATTGCAACTTCAATTAAAACAAGCTTTACTATTAAGGTGACATGTGGGCTTGACTTCATATGTTTTCCTAGGCAAACGAAAACAAAGTTTAAAAGAACAGATTGGCTTTGTGTACCTTATTTTCAAACAAAAATCCAAATCTTAAATCTCATTTTGTACGTGTGCCCTTGGAAAGATAGAAAGTACAAGATGCATATTCTAAAATATTCAGAAGAGACTTAAAATTTCCATTTCAGCTTCTAAGCAAGACCATGTTCTAACTTCACTTCCAAGAAAAAGAAATCCTTCTGTCAATTTCTCAGAAGATAAAAATCCTCCACTGTCCCAGACAAGTTGACAGCATGGGGAAATGTCAGATTTTCTTTTTTTTTTTTTTTTTTTCTTTTTTGGCCGTTTGTTCCAAATCATGTCCCCTTGCTTGATATTAGGCACCCGGTCTCCTGTGGATTCTAATGTCTATTGTGTTTTACCAGCAAAGACATTCTAAAGTAAATTGTTGTTTTACAAAGTAGTGAAACCCTATCGCAGCTACAAACACACTCAGGCACACACAAACCCTCCATCTCTGAGCCAACGACAATCCCAGCTGTTCCCGCCTGTGATCCCGGTCCTGGGGACCAAGCACGCCCCCTTTGAAGTGGAGCTCACCTCCGCTGACCTGCATCTTGCTAACTTTGCACTGTTTCTCTAAGCCTGACCCCTGAACTGATTGTCTGATGACTAATTCACATGCTAAGAGCAAGGTATATCAGTATCACTGACCCGCCTGCGTTTGTCATTAAGGCTTTGTAGTAGAAAGAAAGATGAAAGAGAAAGGTGTAATATTAGACCAGCCGCCAAACATCTTATGAGTGTATTTTGAAAATGTGACTTATAGGAGAAATAGGCAACTCGTTTTAAAATCAGTCTTTCAAGTTATGAAGAACTGGATGTGTGTTTTTTATTTATAACCTCCTTAACTTTTCTTTCTTTCTGAACTATTAGCTATTGTGCAAAGTCTACGTCAAAATCATAGGAGAAGAAGGCAAGATGAACCCTCCCACAGAGCCTGCATCTGAAACCAACCTATCCTGTCTCCGTTACCATCACCATGCTGGCTAACAAAAATTTTTAAAAAGCATGTGTATGTGATGCTTCTGGCTGAAAAAGCTAAGTGGCTTGTTAAATCCATTGCCAATTTGTCTGAGTTTAGATGACCTTGTATCTTACTCAAATATGCAGAAGATAAAAAATCTTGTTGCAAGAAGCAATTTAATTAACTGTCACTTTGTTGATAACCTTTATGTTCTATTAATACTATGAAAGATACCCAGTTGGAACATCTTTGCAAATGCTGCAATGAACTTCTTTAGAGAAGTGAGGCCTCTGAATGGGCATAGTGGGTCTTTGAACAGACTCTCAAGACCCATTTCCATAGACTGGACCAATTCTTTTAAAGCAATACATAATGAGAAGTCCAATAAAAGGGGTGGAGCCAAAGGAGAAGATTAAAAAGAGAGTAAAAGATTAAAAGAGGGAAAGAATATAAGGAAAATTCAAAAGGAAAAAAGATCAAAAAGGGGATTAACCATGTTACTTGTTGTTTTTCAGAAATTAAAAAAGTATGGTGGATAAGGAATTTGTTTCCTTTTGGCCCAAGAAAAATGCCAATTATGGTAGCTAAACTGCCCGGATCACATATCAGCATGCTTTGGAAATGTGAGAAATGGATGGGAAATATAAACACAGGGCAATAGCTTACAGTTATGTTATGAATTAAGCCAGAAAAATATCAAGATTTAGTCACTGAATAAGCTGCCAAGGTTAATTTTCCCTGATGAACTTGAGCAAGATCAGAATCGAAGCGATAGCACTGTAGTTAAAGGCCTTGTACAACACCCCACTGGTTTCTAGAATCAAATTCTTCATTTTCTCAAAAGAAATAAAACTCAGGCTAAGAGAACATCGTCAACAATAATGAAGTCTCGAAATTCTCTTTCATTTCTTGAATTTGTTTGATCAGTACCCTGAGTTCTCCTTTTAGATCTCTGATATGGTAAAACCAGCTCTACAGTATGATCATTTAATGACGGTCTTTGAATATTCTTAACTTTTGGCTTTTCTTATTACCATTTTGATATTACATTTTCTTTAAAATATAGAAACCATTTCATGGCTGTATAGATAAATTAACTTGGTAAAATCAATTTTGTACATCTTAAGAGGGATATACACTTTATCAATAACTATGTGTGGTTTTTATTTACTTTCTCCCAGATGGGTTTATAGCAACTGTTTCTCCATGTTTTTTCTGGTCCACCTATTTTCTTTGGGGTTTGACTTTCTTGATGTTGTCTTCATTCCAGTTAATCTAAAGCTAAATTTGTTTTGTTTTGCTTTCAACCAAAGATCTTTTTAATTGTCAAGTATTTATTGCTTAAAAAAATAATAAAATCAAATAACTTAGAAGTGCTAACAGATAAAGCAGGGAAACAGTAAATTTTGAAAGAGGAGAATGGATTACACTAATACTAAATGAAACATTCTAAGACTATAGGTTTCAATCCTAAACTATCTCATGGAATTACACAAAAATTGGTCCACACCATTTAGGTGTTCTGGTGATAGATTTGAATGTGGTTTTTCAAGCACTCAGGGGTCTACACCCTTGCCATGTACTTTCATAAAACTGAGCAGTGCTTAGCAGCATCTCATTTTCCTCCTTCTCTTGGTAAAATAATAATAAAAATAATGTTATTTTGTTTCCTAAATCCCAGATGATTTTGGTTTTATTCAGATTCCTTTTTAAGGAAAGTATCACAGAATACAATCCAGAAGAGCAGACGGATTTAGCAGGCTGTGTGCCTCTGAGGCCGGTCACTATAAACAAACAACTTGGGGCAGGAGCCACAATAGCTACTTTACCTCCTACTGTCCCATCTTGTGTGCTCTTTAGTGACATGGTTGGGGGTCAGAGCCACCATGGCCAAATGCTAAAGGAAGAAGGGTAGAAGGGAACTGAAGGGGAGTTGCTTACCACAGTGATTCCATGTCTGGGATATGGCCTATGAAATTAAAAGCACCAACACACAAGGATATATATACAAAAAGTTTACAGCCATCTTTTTATATCCATCCATCAAGAAATGGCATAGTGAACTCTGACAGATCCACCCTCTGTGATATTATGCAGAGGGATGTACATGATCTTATGTGTAAAAGAAAAGCAGAGAATAATATGCTAAAAAGAAAACTTCACCATATATGTAAATATAAGTTTGTGTGTGTTTACATGAACACTAAAAGTGAGTGGAAGGATACTTACAACTTGGAGAAAACATAGGGAGATATTCAGACTCTTAGCTTTTTATTTATATGCCTCTTTTGAGTTTGGTTACAAGTAATATAAAATCAAATTTTTACATAAAATAAAGGGCCATATAGAGACAATACATAAGTTGTGTCCCTTATCCAATTTTTTTTTTAATCTTTGTTCTAGAATCTCATTTTTTGAACCAAGCCTTGGGATTTCTAAAGTATTAAAAAAAAAGAAGAAGAAAGGGAAGATTTTCTAGAAAGGAAAGGAAATTGCAGAAGATTTGGAGATGAATGTTTCAGGAAAGAGGCACACACAGTGCAAGGCCCCGAGGTAGATGGAGGGAGCATGACAGGCTCAGAGCAGCAAAGAGATCAGTGTGGCTAGAGCTGGGTAAGGAGACATGGGAACAATAGAGGTTGTGAAGATGCCCAGGGGCCGGATGATACAAGATAGTATTTCCAATTGTTTTTTACTGCACTTCAACATAAACAAACACAAATACCAAGTTTTAGTATAAGGATGAGAAATAGTTGTTGAAGTTGTGGTCCAGAGAGAAGGAGGGGTGGCATGACAGGAACGTTATTGAATCTCAGATAAAACTTTAACACAGAGCCACTAGAACATGCTGGTGATGTGCGTGTGTGGTGTGATAGAAAATGAGTCATGAATGACTGACTCCCAGGCTTGGGGCAAGATCAGCTGGATCCGTGAGACAAGGAGCAGTGAAAGAGATGAGATTCTTAGGGAACAGCTCCGCTCCTCGAGATCCATTAAGTTTGAGCAGCCGTTCCGATGTCTATCTAGAGAAGCTGAGGGGCTCCTTTTGAACTTAGAACAGCCCTACCGCTTGCTTTGGTGAGTGAAGAGGGAGCTGAAGTAATGCGCGTCACTGTGGTAGACAGACAGATTCACCTGACATCTCCACCTGCAGAGGTATCTAGTATAGTACAGAACAAATGGAAAGCTTTGAGGGCGAGATTTTGCAAATGATGCATCTTGGCTTATTTAATGGGTCACAAAATTAATACAGAGGTCATGACCAGAATTCCTTAATGAAATAGATAGCAGAGCATAGGATAGGATAGGACAGGACAGGACAGAATAGATAGAACAGAAAACATCAAAGGGCACCATATTCACACTTGGCAAAATCTACACACTTAACAAAAAAAAAAAAAAAAAAACTGAAGCCAATTGGGAGGTACGTGCCAGTCAGTAAAGACTGGATGAATGCATGAATTGGCAGACAATGTTAGCCTTTTGGCTACCTGAGTTTCACAGGACTCTCTGGTAGGTCACTTTCAGTTAGGACATAGGAAGGGAAAGTAAATTGATAGAGAAAATCCCTAGGTCATAACCCTTTCCTGCCTTGATCTCTTTCTGTGCAGCACTTTATAACCCACACAGGACACATGAAACTACAAGGACCAATGGACCTCGCCACCACCTCTCCTTCAGTGGTTATTTTTGCATGTACTCAGGATAATATCATTTTGTGTGCTTATGTCCAAGCCTCTGGTCACACTTGTGTGCTTCATTAACTTAAGATCATAAAATCAATAGATCCTAATTTTCCTTGTCTGCTTTACATTTCAGATTTTATAAGTTAGAATAGAAAAATAAATGAAAGAATCTCCATGGTTTGCATACATTTAAATGCTTACAATTATTTCCTATGATAATAAGTTTCATATGACAATGACTTATATTCAAGTTCAGTGACTTGAAACACTCACCCAACAAATATTTATTGAACATCCATTAGATTGCAGAAAAATAATCTCATTTATTTCCTGTGACAACCCTGGGAGGGATGAATTAATATCTCCATTTTATTATTGAGGAAAACCAAGACTTGTGAGGTTTAATGAGTTTCTTATTCAACTAATCAGTGGGATTTTTATTGCAAACAGGATCATTCTGAAGCTAAACCAAACTGGTTCTTGTTTCAATAGATCACAGGAGCTTCATCTAAGGGTTCTGTGCTGTTGGCATTGTTCTTCAAAGGAAGAGACTGGAAGCACCCTGCTTCTCTCTCAAAAAAGCAGTGGTTAATTGATCTAAACATTAATGCAAAACTGTATGATACAAGGCAGAAAAGTCCCCTAAATATGCATAAACACAACAGTAAAACCATCCAAAGGCCAAAAACAAGATAGAATAATGTTTATTGAATACTCTTATGAGTAGCCAAAAACGGATGCATAGATATATCCACATATGTATACATAAGAAGAGAGCATTTTGAGAGATACATACATACATACATACATACATACATGTAGAGCAAAGCCTGTTAGAGTAGGTGCCCATGTATAGAAAAACTGGTCATCTAGGATAAGAAAGAAAATTACTTTACATTGCTTTTGAAATGTGCTGTTAATCTATGTGGTAGTCATGAGTGCTATCATGCAAATAATTCCAAATCCCCCTAGGCACATGGTGAGAATTCATTTCCCCAGTCCTTGGTAAGGTTAGCCTGTGTGACTTGCTTTGGTCAATAAAATGTGAGCAGATGTGAAATGTGTCATGTCTGGATTGAAATTTTAAGAGCCAGTGCCCAACTCAGCACATTCTCCTGTCCCAGCCATACTGAAAGCATGTGTAGACTTTAAAAGTTCCATCAGCCAGGGTTCCTGGCTGACTATGATGAGCAAGTTCTCCTGGCAGCTCCCATCAGACATGTAAAAAGAATAAGAAATAATCCTTTGTTGTCCTAAGTCATTAAAATTGGGGTTGTTTGTCATGGCAGCATTGTCCAACCTATGCTGACTGATTGATAGAACACAGAAAAGAAATGCTGGGTATAAAGAAAAACACAAAGTTAGCAATTATATTAGAACTTTTACACATTTGTTAATGCTGAAGGGAAACTGCTTTAAAGCAATAAATTATTTTATTCATTCATTAAATAAATATTAACTAAACACCAAACATGTCCCAGGCAGGGATAGGTACAGAAGAAGCACCATTAAATAGGACAGAGAAGACCCAACTCTCACAATGAACACAAAGAAATAAAAAAACAAGATAGATTACCGAGTACTGATGGACAAGCTCATAAAAATACAGCCTCGTGACATTATTGGGAAAAACCAGATGACTGGTTTGGGTAGCCAGAGAGGCCTCTGGGAAGAAATCAATTCAGCCGATGATTGCAATGGTAATGATAGCTCTAAAACCACAAGGAAGTTTATTTAAGCTTTCTTGTAGTCTTCAAATTTTCACAAGTAGGTCTATATTTCATTTTAAATCAGAATAACACCATAAAATAAATAAGTAACAGCAGATAAAATGGTGGGGTAAGAGAGTCCTCAGACAGAAAACCCAGGAGGCCCAGGCTTCCTCCAGAAAGTGAATGACCATATTCAGTTACACCTGCAGATGGAACCGATAGAGGCATAAGTGGATACAGAAGCAAAAGTTGGCACCTCTCTAAGTGGAGGAGGCCACCAATTGAAAATGTATCCCATAAAACATCCATCAAGATATCGGTAAAAGGGGTGAAATGTGTACACACGTAAAACCAATTGGAAACATATTTGCCTAATTATGCAGACAAAGATATCAAGATGAGTGCTGAAAGGAGTTGGAAAAGGAGGCGATGTGGACTCTCGATTCTAATGGAACCCAACTCCAGGGCTGGTAATATGGCCTCAGGGAGAAACACCACCGATTACAAAAGCATTAAAGAGTTAATAAAGCCTGTGAAGCATTTCCAAAGAAATGAGTGTCTGAAAGGAGGAAGCAGAAACTCTGCTTTTGTCAGCAATTGCTCTTTCATATTTTTGTGTCAAGCTAACTTTGTTAAATCATTGCAAAGGTCAAGTGGGATGTGTCCTTCCTGGACTCTTTTCATGTTTCATAACACAGACTGAGTAACTGCATGATATGCACTGTATTCCCAAAGACTGGAAGACATTCACGCCCAGATGCCCATTTCCTGTGGTGTGATATTAGTCACTTGGACAATGGGAGTTTATATGATGCTGGGCATATATAGACTCTAAGTCATCTCCTTCTCTGATGCCTGGACATCTTTCAGATACCAACACTTTTTAACTATTTTTTTTTAATTTTTTTTTTAGTTGTAAATGGACACAATACCTTTATTTATATATTTTTATGTGGTGCTGAGGATCAAACCCAGCGCCTCACACATGTGAGGCAAGTGCTCTACCACTGAGCTACAGCCCCAGCCCCTTAACTGTTTATCTTTAAAAGAAGAAACCAATGCCAGTTCATTGCAACAGCAATAGGGCACAATATTCTCTGGTTGCCATGGTGGACACCTTCCTTAAGTGAAACTATTTATTCAAAAGATATAACATGCAATTAGCTACAAGGATAATAATTCTTGAGCTACCAAAGTTCTCATAGTCAACATGTCTTCTTTTCCCTAATATTAGGACAAAAGATTTGGGACTCTATCAGGCTGATCAATACAAAAGAGGACCCCATTTTTTGCAATTTTTATGGAATCACTGTTATGATCATTTTGAAAATGGCAATGGCATAAAGGTGTATTATATTTGTGCAGCATCTTTAATCCAAAAATGATAAAACTTTTCACAAATAAGGTCTCGCTTTTTCCTTCAGTATTTCTAGTAGGCAGGCAATGTCAGATGTTATTATCACCAGTAAAAAGATGCAAAGAAACCCAAAATATTATCAGTGATCCTGTATGGGTCATGACTCTTCAGATGGATTTTTCACATCTTTCTACTTTTCTATATTTTCCAGTTTTTCTTTAACGAGTTTTTATTATTTTTTTCAGTGAATTTTTAACATTTTGAAGTAACTAAATGCTAACAGATATTTCTGCTCTCTTCTTAGGGCAAGGATCATGTCGTTCCTCTGTCTTATTGTCACCATCACATTGGTGTCTATGCCACACACTGTTCCTCATTAGGAAGCACAGCATCATGCCTTTATCTACACCCAGTGGGCAACGAAAGAGAAGTAATACTTTTGACCATCACTGTATGTATCAGAACTATTCTAAGACACATAAAATTAACCCAATTAATATTACCATTTTATGAGCTAAGTATGACTTAATTTCCACTTGATTTGAAAGTGACAGCTCAGAGAAGCTACCGACTAAAGGTATAAGTCAATCAGTCATTGGAGATCAAATCAGAATCCAAATCTGACCACCCTAAAGCCAGTCCACTTTCTAGTTCCATTCACATGGTCCAGGCTGATCACTTTGCTCTTCTGGTACTTGTGCTCCTGCCTACCCCCCAACATATCCTCCATGGAGGATGGAAAACAGATAATGTAGCAACCCTACCTGAAAGCCTTCAGCTAGCATGCAGAGTCTAACCAAGCTCCTTGCTGTGGCCTACAGGGAGCCAGGCATGACCCACTGTAGGCAGTCTCATTATTTTTGGAACAATCAGTAGTAAAAAGGAATCATTTAAAAACTATACCATATATGGCCAAAAAAAAAAAACTATGAATATGATGTCTCAATAAAAATAAATTACATTCACATGAAAGATCTATTTTGTGACTTCTCCCGGGTTGTGGCTCAGTGTCAGAGCGCTTGCCTCGAATGCCTGAGGCACTGGGTTCCATCCCCAGAAGCACATAAAAATAAAAACAAAATAAAGGTATTGTGTCCATCTACAACTAAAATAATAATAATAATAATAATAATAATAATGTTGGCAAGGATGTGGAGAAAAAGGCACACTCATACACTGCTGGTGGGACTGCAAATTGGTGCAGTCAATATGGAAAGCAGTATGGAGATTTCTTGGGAAAATGGGAATGGAGCCACCATTTGAGCCAACTATCCCTCTCCTCAGTCTATACCCAAAGGACTTAAAAACAGCATACTACAGGGACACAGCCACAGCAATGTTTATAGCAGCACAATTCACAATAGCTAAACTGTGGAACCAACCTAGATGCCCTTCAATAGATGAATGGATAAAAAGAAAAAATGTGGCATATATACACAATGCAATATATTGCTGAATAGCAATAAAAGAGAATACAATCATGTCATTTTCAGGTAAATGGATGGAGTTAAGAGAAGATAATGCTTAGTGAAGTTAGCCAATCCCAAAAAACCAAATGCCAAATGTTTTGTTTGATATAAGGAGGCTCATTCATAGTGGGATAGGGAGAGGGAACATGGGAGGAATAGAAGAACTCTAGATAAGGAAGAGGGGTTGGAGGGGAGGGGAAGGGGCATGGGGTTATTAATGATGGTGGAATGTGAGGATCATTATTACCCAAAGTACAGGTAGAAAGACATGAACTGGTGTGAATATACTGTGTATACAACCAGAGATATGAAAATTGTGCTCTATATGTGTAATAAGAATTGTAATGCATTCTGCTGTCAAATATAAACTTAAAAAATAAAATAAAAAATCTCTCTATTATTTTAGTAATGTAGATATAATAATGTGCAAGCTTAAAATTTCAGAAAGATTTGTATAATGTATGAATAATTATTAATATGATTAAATATAATATAAAACTAAATTTTATTGTTTGTTCACCATAGGATAGACTAATGCAAGATCTCATTTCATCTTCTCTAGAGTCTATAAAAGAAATACATTTTTTTCTCTGTATAGAACTGGAAGTCAATTTAGAGAAATTAAATAATTCACCCAAAATTGTACAGTAGCAAAAAATAATTTATAAACTGCTGATCCAGAAGTTAAAATCTAGGTTTTCAAAGTATTTGCTCCCCAGCACTAGACCTTGCAGACTTCAGATTATTATTTTCAGAGCCATCAGCCATTTTTAAGAATTTGGAAGATAAAAATGGAATGGGAAAGAGAGTTGTCTTGGAAGCATGTTCCCGTGCCTGGCATCTTATCAAGCTCAGCGTCTCAGGGCTCATTTTCAATCTCTTCTGGTCTTTCCTTTAACTACTGCAGTATCTCAATCGATTCTCTGCCTGCAGTTAATCCATTGACTCTGCTCTGCACCATGCTTTTAGCGTCACATTAAAGATAAGTGTGTCCCGCAGGTCAGCAAGTACACCCCTATTTCGGAGCTTTGAATCTTACATTGTATTTGTTGTTTCTGTAAAGTAGGGTAAAGATTAGGAGGTGGGAAATAAATGCAGGGGTGGGGCATGGGGGTGTGATGTGTGTTTTGGGCCTGGGCTGGAAAGAGTTCATCTCCCTGGCCAGCAAAGCTTGCCATGAGGTTTCAGGAAAGTTACTGAAACTCTGAGGGTCCGCCAACTTTACTAGATTGTCAAGTGGCTGTGAGGATTTCTCAGTCATACTTAAAGTCTCCTTCACAATGATGGGGAAGCCAATGTTTGTAAAAGCTCAATAAAAGTATAAGTATTGTAATTGTAGGTTACCTAATCACTTAGTCTACACGACTTGGAGTGCTTCAGTGGCGTCCTTCACCTTTGCAATGAAATCCAAATGCGTCAATGATAAATGTGTCAACGTGTTCTGGCAGAAGGCAATCTAGACATGGCCTGGTTACCTCTCCACACATCTTTTTTTTAATGTTGGTTGTTCAAAACATTGCATAGTTCTTGATATATCATATTTCACATTTTGATTCAAGCAGGTTATGAACTCCCATTTTACCCCGTATACAGCTTGCAGAATCACATCAGTTACACTTCATTGCTTTACATATTGATAAACTCATGTCTGTTGTATTCTGCTGCCTTTCCTATCCTCTACTATCCCCCCTCCCCTCCCCTCCCCTCCCCTCTTCTCTCTCTACCCCCACTACTGTAATTCATTCCTCCCCCTTGTACTGTTTTTCCCTTTCCCCTCACTTCCTCTTGTATGTAATTTTGTATAACCCTGAGGGTCTCCTTCCATTTCCATGCAATTTCCCTTCTCTCTCCCTTTCCCTCCCACCTCTCATCCTTGTTTAATGTTGGTCTTCTTCTCGTGCTCTTCTTCCCTAGTCTGTTCTTAGTTACTCTCCTTATATCAAAGAAGACATTTGGCATTTGTTTTTTAGGGCTTGGCTAGCTTCGCTTAGCATAATCTGCTCTAATGCCATCCATTTCCCACCAAATTCTATGATTTTGTCATTTTTTACTGCAGAGTAATACTCCATTGTGTATAAATGCCACATTTTTCTCCACACATCTTTCCCCACTTTTCCACAGTCTCACCCAAAGACAGTTCCCAAAATGTATTACTCACTTTCCGTGACCTACTCACATACAATGACCCAATCAACCCAAGCTCCTATCCCTGGACTTTTCTCCCCCACCCCCCCCCCAATGCCACTTTTCAGACCCAAACTGAGCTACCCTCTTCCAGACCTTTTTGAATCATGCTACCCAGGCCCAGCTTAGAAGCTTCTCCTCCACGTCCTACCCCACTCCCGGTGTGGGGTAAGTATTTACTTACTCATGTTTTTTCTAATTCTGCTGAGACTCAGGAAAGGAAAGGAAAGGAAAGGAAAGGAAAGGCCCCTCCATGCATTTCATTGTGGACTCTTGAGAATGACATTTAATTACAAATCAAATGATAATGCTATTCCAAGAAAAAGCCATTTACTTGACGGAGCTGGAATTGGTGCACAAACCTGCAAGACAGTGGTCAGTGCTAACTAAGGAATGCCTTGCCATCCTGGGTGGGTGTTTAAGTTCTCCAAGAGTCTTCACCAGACTGCATCCACCACCATTCTGCCATTGGAAAACTGATGTTTTGTTACTCAACAAGATCCTGCTGCAGCTGAGATGTCCCTCTCTCCTACAGCCATTGCTTCTTTCCACCACCACCCCACCCACTCTCACACCAGTGAGTTAGGGCTGGCAGCACTATAAAGATCAGGCCACTGCAGCCAGCAGGCAATATTCCAAGACCTGGCTCTGTATTATATTAGAGGAATAAACAAAGATGCATAATGCCTTGTGAAACATAGAAAGCCAGTTTCTCTTGTGAGCTTAAATAATCTGAGTGGAGTTCTGACTACAACAGTAAGCACTTATTTAAAAACCCACCGAGGACATATTCTAATGAAGCGTGGTGTGGTGGAGATTTTACTAAAATGAAAAGGAGAAAACCTGAATTGTATTCCTGCCTCCCCTCTTACTAGCTGAATGTTGTGAAAAGCTAAACAATCATTGGGCTTCTCTGCAGCACACTCTTATAAATTGAGAATCAGATTCTTGGGCTTGCTTCCCCATAAAGATAACAGAAAGATCAACACACAGGTTGTGTGAAATTCTCACACATGATACAAACCACCATAGACACATAATGTGACTCCTCAAACTCTTTGATATTTGCAATTAAAGAAAATTCTAGCAATATAGAAATACAGAAAGAAACACTGTGTTACAATCAATTCTCAAGACCTTTTCTTGAGAATATTAGTTTCTAGTATTAAATTTGAGAGTAAGGACAAAGGGGAAAATAAGGGAAGGTAAGTAACTAAAACTAAATAGAATAAAGTTGTAAAAGAAGATGTGCTTGGATTTTGCAAGAATAAATTTAAGAAATGTATTTCTTATCACTATTTCCTTTTTTTGTATTCTATGGGCATGACATAGGTCTGAGCAAAATTTTAAAAAGAAGAAGGAGGAGGAGGAGGTAGAGAAATAAAACATATAAAAAGTTCTGTAATTTAGACTAAACCGTGAGAGCAACCAAGATTATTAAAAATACAGTGGATAAATGGCGAAATGAAATCATGATGTGGAAACTGACATAAGCAGTGATTTTGTTCCTTTCTAAAAACTTTTTTGTTTGTTTTTAGAAAATGTTTAATTGAATTGAATTGAATGACCATGAAAATTCATATAGACTGAAAGAAAAAAAAGCATAAAGCACACTGATCGAATAATATACTTATTAAGCCTATTCAAGTTGAACTATTGTCTTTATTTTTAACATTGGATAAACATTGTGGCAGAACATTTTTAAGAAATGAAGTTTTAGAATTATCAAATATATATAATAAATTTAGCTACTAATTAGATATTGCCAAGTCTAAATTTCTGTAAGTCCTTTAAATAAAGACATTCTTTTTCATAAATGATTCTTTGTGAGATTTTAGAGACCTGATTTTTAGTAGTCTCATAATTATCTGTGTAATCATATTTATATCATAATTTTCTTGCCAAATCCTTTCTTCATTTCTAGTGTAAGGGTAGAATAAAATTTGGCTTTATCCAATAGTCTTATAAATGACATTATAAATCCATCCATAGGTTAGAGGTTCTGGGATGTAGGAATTACGATTTGTTTTGTCCTTTTCTCTCCCCAACATCTGGGACCTCGCACAGATGTGCTGAATTCATGGAAGCCCTAAATGCCCTCTGTATTTTCTTAGTGCAATTGTGAGGCACCCTCCATGTTACATTATCAAAAAGCCTTTAAGACAAAAACATACAACTATCAAATTTAGTATTTAAATCAATTACAACTGAAAACAAGCAAGCCCATATAATTGAGGTACAAAGAATTTCTGTGCTGCATAAGAACCAAACATAAATGGTAACCAACAGTTTGATATCATTCAATAAATATGCCAAGCAAATTGACAATCAACCAAAGTTGGAAGTGGAAGAATTTCAGGATGGGGGGATACAAACATTCAGACCAAGCAGTCTTCAAAAAGGAAAACCTAAGCACAAGGGTGCCCCTCCCAGACCCTTCTCACCTTTGCTCTCTAAGGAGGGGCTGCTGCGGGGAGTGCTTACTTAGCTTCTGGAGCCATGGTTTCTAACTGGACTTGGCAATGAGGGATCCCAGTAGATGGGAGAAGGGAGGAAAATGAAGCCAGGATGTGTGCCCCCTGGCTCCCTCCTGTGAGGTCGCCTCTGGCTGTCTGTAGCCCTCCATCAGAGGCTCCTGTTCTGCAACACTCCCTTTCCAATCTCCAAGGAGCTCACCTACTCCACCTCTTCTGCTCGCACCATGTTGCTACATAGTCCTTTGTGCTTCCGCAATTCAAGTTTGCCATCTATTTTTGATTGACTTGATCAGTCAGGACTGATACAGACCATGAATGCCAGAAAGGACAGACCCACATACTTCTACAGGGGCTCTCAGGCCGCCACTGTGTTTCTCGGAAAAGTTCACTTCCTGCGAGCAGGTCTCTCCTCTTCCAAGCCCATGAAGCAGTTAATGATTTCCTCTAAGTAAATGCAATCTGAAAAAAAAAAAAAAAAAAACCTCCACCTACAATATACCTTGCTGCTGGGCTTCTCACCCCTTGTATGTACCTCCACGTGCAGGTGACCCTCCTCCCTTGAGGAGGATATTTGCTTTCCCTCTACAAAGCCAAGAGTCCACCGGAGTGTGTTTGCAGAGGGGGAGCAGCTCAGAGGGCCCCAAGGAAGAATTTAAACTTTGAGCTAAAAAAAGAAAAAAAGAAAGACTAATTTTTCCATTTTTACCCATTGAGATTGAATTAAAAGGTGGAGGATCAGGGACAAGCCAGAGCAGCTTTCAGAACTTCAACAAGAAACCCTCAGCCCAAGAAAGTGCAGCTGGCCCACGAAGAGTTGGCATTACACCCCTACCAAGCACTGACAGATTTGCTTAGGAAAATGGTCAGAACAAATGCATGTTCTTTCTTTCATGAGTTTCTTTTTTTTTTTTTTTTTTTTCCTGGTACAGGGAATTGAACCCTGGGGCACATAACCACTGAGCCATATAACCTGCCCTTTTTTATCTCCTTAATTTGACACAGGGTCTCATTAGGTTGCTTAGGGCTTTGCTTTTCTGAGGCTGGCTTTGAACTCAGAATCCCCCTGCCTCAGCCTCCTGAGGAGATGCTAGGATTACAGGCATGTGCTACAGCACCCTGCTCTTCCAAGAGGTTCTTAGTTGGAAAGACAGATTTGTCCCCTTGTGCCTCACCTAAGATCCTCTCAATCCTCTCCACCAGGGATTCCCAGAGTGTTCTGGTCACAGATTCTTTCTACTAAAGAATCTGAGAGGCCCCATCCCCGTCTGGCCTCCCTGGCTTCCTTTGTCTGGCAACATGACAGCTGGCGTGATATGAAACTGGAGCTAGCGTCATCTGAAAGTGCTCCTCACCGGCTGCATCTGCCCACTATATTTCTATTTATCTTAAAGATTCAGCCCTAGGAACACTTTCTCTGAAAAGCTTTCCAATGAAGGTGGAGCCGTACCTTCTCCTTGGGTCCCTGTACTAACTTTTGCTACATTTTACTTTGTGTTGCAACTGAGTGTTTAATAATCTGGTTCATTCTCTTCCCTGGGGTCTTTTGGCAGCAAAAACTTTGTCTTACTCATCATTGAAAACCCAGTGCCCAGCTTGTCGTGGAAACTCAGTCGGTATCCAAGACATTAATCAATTAATTTGGAAATAAACCACTGCCTCCCTCACTCACTTTACAGTGAGAAGAGCCCACGTTTGAAGAGAGATTTTCCAGGCTCAAGAGCTGTAGGCAGAATGATGGAAAGTCTCCCATGTCCTCAGATCCATGCTTAGAACTTCCCAAATCCCCAGGGACCACAGAGTCACCATGCCTCTTGAGGAAGAGACCAAGCACCACCAGTGTCTGCACAAAGAGATCTCATAGGCCTCCATAGGCCTCCTTTTTTTCCAGGAAGAAAAGACACTGCTCAGCAAGTGAACATCACTCACCCTCCTAACTCCAAGGCTCATCCCCAGGCACCATAACCAGAACTGCTGTCTTCTCACATCTTGCTGTCCACCTTAAAAGGCAACAGTGAGCCAGGCAGGCACACAAGCCTCTCAGCACCTTGGGAGGCTGAGGCAGGAGGATTGCAAGTTCAAAGCCAGCCTCAGCAACTCAGCGAAGCACTAAGCAACTCAATGAGACCCTGTCTCTAAATAAAATACAATATAGGGCTGGGTATATGGCTCAGTGACTGAGTGCCCCTGAGTTTAAACCCCTACAATAGAAAAGACAATAAAAGACAATAGAGAGGTTTGGGAGAAGATAAGGGTAAGGTGTCTTCATATTCCAGAGCAACTTTCCTCTTTCAGGTGTGCTATCAGAATAGCCCTGACCAATGCTTCCAGGCCCAGAAAACTTCCTTGGTCAGGTGCAACCAAGGCTTCCAGGCAGCCATAGGCATCTTCCCAAGCTCTTGCTTTGTCAACCTTCTTTGTATCCATCTCTGGATTCTAAGTTTTATGGTCAGTATGGACCCCAGTACTGGTCCCTCTTTTTTATAATTACACAGATCACAATACAGCCGAGGTCCACTTTTCTAAACAAAAAAGCATTTTGCTTTTTGGTTCTAATCCTCCCAGTGGTGAATCCAACAAATCCCCACCTAGTTCCCTCTGCAGTCATCAGAAATATCAGAAAGACAGCTTTTAAGGGATTCATTAGGCTCTGTGATTCCCACTCAAGCCCCAAGTCTTTGCACCATTCCAACCTTAAGAAATCTGTGTGCTTTTGATCCTGAGCCAAAGGTGCCCTGGTTCAGAAGATGATGTATGGAAAGTATTTATTTATTCATTCATTCATTCATTTGACAGATGGGTTTGGTGTCCAGTATGAGTCAGACATGGTTCTGGGATGTTGGGCCACAATGTTCAGCAGTCCTCAGGAAATCTATTCCAAAGGTAAAAGAAATTTGTACCGCAGGCATCTGGCGAGAAGACCCCTGCCCAGCTTGCACTAGTCTGAAGCTAAGGCTGGTCTTATGAATCTTTTTTTTTTAAATACTGCCACTTGCCACCTGTGTTCCTTCATGTTTGACCCCAGCTCTCCTTATCTATAGATGATTAAGCACCAAAAATCATTCACTCAGAATAATCGAACCTCTTTATCCTCAGGATAAACTTCCCTCTTGTAGTCACCTTGATGCTGGTCCCATGTGGTAATTTTAACTCTTAATCATGTAGTGTGAGGATAGATCTTATATGCCAATTTCACACAAAAGGTGTGGATTAATCCATCCCCACCTCCATTTAAGGCTCTCTAAACTCATGAGCATGAGCCAGTGATCTTGTTCATTACTCTGGTTTTAAATGCCAACACTAATAAAGATGCCCCTAACCATCTTCATGTAGCCAAGTGTGTGCAAAAATGCACTTTCACATTGGGCTAAGTAAAAGCTTCCGTCACAGATGTGAAATCTGATATCTATTCCTAGGAAAATTGTTATAACCTCAAATTAATGAGTTCAAATTCTGATTTTCAGTTTTCAATGTGGGTTTTCAAATGGACTCCAATAACTAGATGGACAAGGGAACCTCATAGGTAGGTTTAAGCTTGGATGAAGGCCAAGGGTTCAAAGCCTTAAGTGGCAGATTGTCCTGTGGAATGAGATTATAGAATCCAACTCACTGTGGGGTTCAGGTTCAAGTTCTCATTCCCCTGGAGATTGATTAGTTGTCTAAAAAAAAAAAGTCAGGGAAGAACAATCTATGGAGACTTTTAACAGGAAAAACACCAGCAGAGCAACAGCTTTCAGAGAGATGCAGAAATAAGAGGAGGGGTACAAGAAAAGATGCGTGTCATACATATCAAGTTCTAAGATCAGGAGATGGAAAGAAAAGTAATCATCTAAGACCAGCTTCTGTTGTAAAATTCAAATCCTGGTAGTATTTATTCGGTAATATTGGGCGTGAATTAACATTTTTTTAAATAGGTTTTTTCAACTTGACTATGGCAAAAGCACAGGTTGCCATAATGAAGTGGGTATGACAAGCCGCATTGATACACTAAAACAGCTTCTGCCTCGAGGCTGGTAGAAGTCTCAGCCTGCTTCTGCTATTGTGCCACATGTAGCCAAGGCCCAAAGGCTTGGCAGTACTGGGCCTTAGTCCATTCATCTGTAAATTGAGGCCAATAACACCCACCTGCAGGATTTCATGAGGATTGAACAACATACCAAAAGTAAGTGTTCAATGACAATTAACTTTCTTTTCTCTCCTTATATTACTTTTAGAATACATCATTGTCAGCAAAAGAGCAATAGGTTGATCAAAAGAGTAAGTATATGGGTCAAAATGAGGTAAAGCATTTTAAAATTTGAAAAATTTTACCTGCTGCACTTTAAGTCCTTGGGATTTTTAAAAGATAAACTCACTTACTTTAGGTCAGTTGACCTATAGAAGTCTCTGCAATGATGTTCCAGAATGTTCTACAGCAAAGTGGCCCAATACAGCAGCTTCTGGCCATATAAAGTTATTGTGTACTTAAAATGTAGCTAGTGCAGCTGAAGGACTTTTTAAATTTTATTTATTTTTAATTTCTTCAAATTTAAATAACCATGCATGACTAGCATTTACCAAACTGGCCAGGTCTTCTAACCATACAGTCCTCCACATCAGTCTAGACTGAAGGAAGCAGAAGAATGTGAGTTTAAGCACCTAGGTTCTGAAACCAGACTGTTACTGGGTGATTTCACATACGCTCCCTATGCCTCAGTTTCCTCATATGTAAAGGAGGCATGCTAGTGGATCCCCTGACATAATGGAGGACTAAGTTAAGAGCTCCAAGGTATTATGACTGTTTTCCCTATGACAGGCCTCACACTTGGCGAAACAGTGCATTTGGTCCTGTGCCTCATCCACTAGGTCACAGGCCCTGCCGTAACACCAGTGTCCAACACCATGCATGGCACATTCAGACTCCATTAAATAAGTGTGGGACGGAAGAGAGAAGGAGAGAGGCAGACACCAGGGGAGAAGGATGAAAAGAAAGAAAAGTGAACAAAATGGGCACTGATTTTCATATGAAGATTGAAAGGAGCTGCCAAAATAAAATAAATAATTAACAAGCACTTCAAATAAAAATGTCAGTGGACAGGACACTTGGGGATGAAGATGGAGCCCAGCATACTGGGGAAAACACTCTTCCAAGTGACATTGACAGTTCTGAATAGAGCCAGGGGGAGAGGAGAGGCCACAGGTGGAAGGTTTGCCCGCATTCCACAGCCTTGGAAATACAGATTCCAACCCAAGCACCTCCAAGAGAACACAACTGTGGGTGGCACGTCCTTATCTGTCCTTTGCCCTGATAGGTTCCTTCCCATCAACAAGGGACTTCAACAAGGTACAGTCTGCTCTGTTGGCCAAGGTTTTTATTATACTAAATTCACCATCCTCAACCCCCCTCCCCAAAAAAAGCAGGATTGGGTAAGTTTTCATAACTGTTTATTCATTATAAATAGTAAATATTTACTGCACTTTTTACATGAAAGACATTTTTACAACACTTTGTTGTTGGCTGAGGCTGCAACACAAAGATCCTAGTTCTCTCATTCCATCGCCCTTGTCCAATGCAGGAACGAACCTCAGTTCTACGCCTAGTGTCGTCTCACTAAATGCACTACAGTCACCGTTCTTCGCTCTAAAAGGAATGTATTTTGTGCCTACCTCACTCATGATTCCAAGAATAGAAAGAAATAAATAACACTGCCTTCCACCTTTCTTGTTCCTCTTAACATTTCAAAGAAAAGAAAAAAAATTTTTATTGACATTCTAAAATGTCACCACATAAACGTATGTAAACCTCGGTTCCTATAATCTTTTAATATTGGATATCATTGTATAATTTAAAAGTACATGAGAGCCACGTGGACATTTCTGCTCTTGCCCTGCCTTTCATAGAAAAGAGAAGAATGTAAACGTCATCATTTTAAAAAGCACTATTCTCTGACACGGTCTCTAATCAAAAGGAGCAAGCCGGGTGTGGGTTGTTCAGCAAATGGCAAACATCACTGCATTCTACCACAATGAATTCCGGGCTGCAAAAATAAAAGCCCCTGCAAAAATATAGTTCTGGTTTCATTTCTATCACTCTGGCCGTGGCCAAAGTGTCTGTGAGGTACACAGTATTGCACACGGAAAAGCAGGTATGTGACGCAAGTCACTTGGCCGGGCCCTCCCCCTGCCCGGGTTGGCTTCCAAATGAAGGTGAATTGGAAAAATGTCATACACCTCTCCCCACACCGGAAAAGAAAAACAAGCTTTTCTTCCTGTCATCTCACATCCTGTTGGCAAAACGTGTCCGGGACATTTATTGACAACTAGATTCTAAACAAGGATAGGATAACAAATAATTTATTATTGGGGAGGTCCTTTACATCTAGTCTAGCTTCCTAAAAATATGGTGGCCTTTATTTTTAGATTAATTTCCAGTGTGTACAAGTCAGGGATTCCTCCTTTCCTGCTTCGATAAGTGAGCAGTTTTAAAGTCACCGAAGCGTCAGCCTTGGACATCAAAATGTGTTAGAGAGTTTCCTCCGAATAGACTCTAGAACATTCTGCTTGCTCAAAACAGTCCAGGAGTCTCAGATAAACACACAGACACACACAGAATGGAATGTTTGAGCTCCTTGATGATCAGCAATAAAGAGTTGGGATATTTGGATTTGTAGTCAGGTTGAGCCATTGTTTTGAAATGTCCCTTGAGTCTTTTGTAGCTCCAGGTCCTTATCTTCTCCGCTGCGGTCATCCATCCTGTTCAAAAGAAGCTGAAACCAACTTTTGCAGAAAGAAAATCAATTGCTGCTCTTTGCCTCCACCTCCCCCAAAGGATGAATTTTATTTATTTATTTTTTTTCTGAGAAGACTCTTCACGTCTAGGCTGTGGAGACCAGAAGCAGGGCCAGTTTTAGCTCCAAGTGGACAGTTCGTTTATGCAATATCTGGCTTGAGATAATGAAAGGCACCTGTGAGGAAACACGCAGCTTTTTAGGTCACGCTGGGACAATTCACAGTAAGGGGCAGTATCAGCTACAGGCTGACAATGTCATACTTAATACCGTGGTATCAAAGGATCGAGACTAATATTTTTATTCCTGAGACAAGTTTGACATAACTCTGTGTCCCTGGGATTATACCCTATGTGATCCTTGGGCTGACCTCATTAAGAACATGTGTTTGTAATGCCAGGGGTTATTTCATGTGGGCCAACCCTCATGTTTTACCTACTGGCAATCAGGTTTTATGTCTCAGCAATTAATAACCACAAGATGTTGTGGGCCTCAGTTAAGAAAATAATTATGTAAGGGAGCCCTTACTGGAACAATCAGCTGGTCTTGCCACAAAATTGGTACCGGGACGCAAGGCTTCATGATGCCTGACACTCCCCCTTCTTAAGCAAAAGGTGAATTTATCTCCCTTCCAGGAGTGATCACCCCCTAGAAAGTCCAAGGCTTACTTTGTCCGTACTGCCCATATTGGTAGCCCGTGACAGGGTCCATACTGTAGCCCGTGGTGCTATAGGTGGGTGGACAATAGGACTGAGATGTTGGCAGACTGTCCAAGCTCTTCATATGGTCTAGTCTCTGACTGCAGCTGGCCGACACCGTGGTGGTAGGTTCCAGGCCCCCAGTGAGAGGGGAGAGCGCATAATCGGTCTGAGGCTGATGAGGTACCCCGCCATGGTTGGTCAGGAGTCCCATTACCTAAAAGAGACAGTCAAGTTAGAAGACATCAGCACGGAGGGAGCACCAGACAGTAGCCCAGAGCTGAAAGAATCACTCGCACGCACGTCCTATTTTTCTTTCTTTGGAAATCTGATAAAGAGCTATTCCTAAGACTGGGACCTCAATTCAAAGTGGCAGCGATATTACATCATACCCAATGATAACATCTGATTGCAGTTTCAGAGAGAAAGGGGGCGGGGAGGGAGAAGGGAGGGAAAGGGACAAGGAGGAAGGAGAGGAGGAAGAGAGACAGGGGAGATTACACTATGTCCCCGTGATAAAATCAGACTGGAATTTCAAAGGAAAGAAAAGAAGGGACAGAGACAGGGAGAAATTATGTCTGTTCCTATAGAAAAATGTCTGACTATGTATCCCATCTGGAGGTTTCCTATATCATTTAAAATAGGCATTTGCTCATTTTTTTTAAGTGGAGGGTTAGGGGTGTCACTCAGTTTTAGAGCACTTGCCAGGCGTGTGTTAGGCTCTGGATTGGATCCCCAGCACCTCAAAAATGAAAGTTTAAAAAGTTAGGGCTGGGGGGCACAGTTCTGTGGCAGGCTACTTGCCTAGCTTGCACGGGGCCCTGGGTTCAATCCTTAGTAGTGCAAAAGAAAAAAAAAAGTTACATGAATCTAAATCAGGGTTTCGTGTAGGGGTGTTTTGAGACTT
Source organism: Urocitellus parryii (assembly GCF_045843805.1). Taxonomy (NCBI): domain Eukaryota; kingdom Metazoa; phylum Chordata; class Mammalia; order Rodentia; family Sciuridae; genus Urocitellus; species Urocitellus parryii. The sequence goes on from NC_135531.1 coordinate 268,829,465, forward strand.
GTGTCTTTCCACACTGTCTCAAGAAGGATCCTCCCCTTGTCTTGACTATGCTTTGCTTCCCTGAGGCTTCCTCGAGCATTCCTGAGCATTCCTCGTCCCTCCCACAGGGTCTTGGTTGCTGGGCTGCCACTCTGAGACCTCTGAGAGGTGCAGCCTGCTGCCTCTCAACACCCAACCCAGCACAACACTCAGGACCCACCCAGCGCTATGTGAACCAGTGGTAAAAGATTCTCCAAGCAAAACGTCCTCCTTGTTACCTAAACACTCCTTTCTTCTCTAACCAAGGATGCCCATATAAGACGTGTTAAAAGACAAGCCAGAAAAGCAAACATGTTCTTTAAAGTTAGAACACCTTTCAGGTCAGCTGAATGAAGTGTTCCCAAACTCAAACTCACTGACCCTTGCAACACCTCCTGTTGTGGAAGTAAGTGGATAATTAATTTTGCAGCTGGAAAATGGCCACACAAAAGAGGAAGTGATTTTTTTTCCCATAAAAGCAACAGCAAAATAAATCTGCTGAGTGAAGAGCCCCCAGAAAACACAGTGATGGCAAAATATTTAACCACTGGGGTCCACAACTGCACGACATGTCCATAACCCTCCTGCAGAAAGGAAAGCCAAGCTCTGACTGCAGGCGCTGGTGCTAATTCAGGCAGCAGAACCCTGGGGGCAAGAGCTCCAAGTGGGGCAGGGCTGTGGGTCTTGCATCCCAAACGCATCCTAACTCAATTCAAAATCTGGGATTCCGTGGCTTCCTTTGGGAAAGGTTTGCATAATCTTACAGCCAAACAAATTCTTCCTGAACAAAAGCTTTTAACCCACCAATCTTCAATGAGCCCCAAGAGACCAGGGGAGGGGGGACATTCATCAACTTCTGCAGGTTATCCTCTTTCTCCTCTAGCAGGCTGACCTCCATTTCCTTAGCATTATTGCATGTACACACAGGTGGGAAGGTGGGAGGGTGTGGTAAAGCAACAGTGTGTCCAATTTTGAAAGATATTCCAGGGATTTACATTTTCTTGAGATATGCGGTGAAAAAGCTCTTTTGAAATGTCTGAAAAGTAGTTATATTCTCAAAAATAGAGATTGGCAGCAAAGCACAGTTTTATGAGATTGCAGGAAAGTGAAGGGCACACAATAAAGTATCAATAGGATGCACAGCTTCAGGAAGAATGACTTCAGGATGTTCTCCCACCTACGTGGGTTGTAGTTCCTCCCCTTCCTCCTCCTCCTCCTCCTCCTCCTCCACCACCACCACCACCACTACCGCCACCACTACCGCCACCTACCACCTCTGCCTCCACTCACATTATCTTTCTTGAGCTTCTACAGATAATTTTACAGTGTAAACTTGGAAAATTCACAAACTCCCATAAGTGGAGTTTTATATGATGCTGGGTATGTGTAAACACTAAGCCAATTCCTTCAATGCCTGAAAATCTTTTAGTTAGCAGCTATAAGAAACCCACTTTTTAAATTATTTGTCATTAAAAGAAGAACCTAATGCCAGTTCATCTCAATAACAATACAGATAATTATACATTGTGCAGATGAAAAATTCATAAATTTCACTTGCTACATTAATATACTAAATATATTATCTTGGCTCAGAGTAGGTACCTCTATTTTTAAAGTCTTTAAAACCAAGGTTGTTCAGTGCCAAACACACTTCTTTCAAATCAAGGAGCACATATTTGTATGCTGATCTGATGAGCAAGAATCAGAAAAAAATAAGAATACAGAAAATGTGTCTTTTTTAATGAAAGGAGATAATGATAAAGGGAAAATATTTTGCTGTAAGTAAGCTGTATTAAATTTTAAAAAAGCAGTCTTATGAATTCATCAGTCTATAGAAGAAAAATACTGGTGGCAATAGATAAAAGAGAAATGTATTTTAAATTAATAGTATCCTACCTGAAGATACTTATTTGAAACTCAGTTCATGGTATGTCACTTTAAGGAAGAAATGGAATATTCTAAGTAGTGTTATAGCTGAACAGCTCAGAGCAGGATTTTATTCAGAACATGCGCACTCTCCCATGAGCTATATATGTACATTTTTGTGATAAATTTCTTTTAATCCCCTGCCACATACTTCTCATTTGCATAATTTTGAATGCAGCAATAACTTCGTCTATGGGGAGAAAACAAGAACAAGAAGCATCCTAAAAAAGAACAAACAAGTTCTTCCTAAAGGCTAAAATATCAGCTTATAGGGATGTTCATTTAGCAACTTTTTTGTAGTTGCTGTTTTTGAAAACTTTTTATGGCAGAATTTAACTTTGAGACCTTGGTATAGGTCTTTTGGGGGATGGTGGAGATACAGTACTATCTTCAAGGCCATATTTGTTAGTTCCTCAAAAGTCCCCAGGCAGAGTGACTTTAAAACCCATCAAGGGCTCCCACTTCAGCAAGAGCCCTTGGCCCCATCGCCCAGTATCAACAGTGGCCAATGCCGGGGAGAATGAGGACTGGGGACCAGACATCTTTGGTCCCAGAGACAAGACATCTCCCACAAATGCCTACCTATACTATGATTTTCACATATTGATACAATCACTATCTTAAAATTTGTATAAGGATAGGGAATGGGACATTAATCCCTCCCCTATTTGGTCTGAAATTGAAATTAATAAATAACTATCATGTGAACTACTTCAATATTTTGCACCAAAAAAATTTTTTAAAAACTTGAGAAATATACCATTTTCATAATCTGTCATTTAAAAGTTAAAAGTCTGAGGGACAGAGAGTGAATATATCAATAAAAAAATGCATTACTTTCCCCTAACATAATTTAAAACCTCAAATCTCTGTGGAAGGGTCCCCTTACACTTTTATGTATGTTTCTTTAAAAGCTATTTCATATTTCATGTGCTTCAAGGGAAGCTATGGAAATTTCTTTTTGCACACAAAGAAGTCGGTAAATTAATTTCTTCGAACTCTCTGATACGGTTATAGAGTGTCACCCCCGACATATTTTCTTTCTAGGAATATTGTCAGGATTTCTTTCATACATGCTTTTCCTGCAGCAACTGGTTATTCAAAGCCTAAAATAAAATCTTCATTTGTTGTGAAGTGAACTTTATCCCCTCTCAAATCCTCAGCAAGATATTTCTCCTACAGGGCTGGCATTTTTTCTGTTTGTTTGTTTTTGTAAAAACTTGGGGGTAGGAGGAAAGCACAATTGCCTGGTTTTCATAAACAATTTCAAAGGAAATGAAATAAATTCAAGGATACTCTGTTCTGCCTCTTGAAGGCTGACCACATCCTTATGAGATGCCAAGGAGATCTACGAATGCAGCAAACACAAAGAGCCTTCCTTTAAATAAAGGTCTCTGGTGTCCCACCAGAAAAGGACCAGGGGACTCTTTGGCTGTTTTTACTTTTAGTTGTGTACAGCTCTTAATCAAAGCATATGGAAAAAAAAAAAATCTATTAGGTAGTTTTTGAAACTGTTACCCCAGACACAGCTAATTGTTGCAAGGATGAATGTGAAAAACAAATTCAGAGCCTTGGACTCTCCGGCTCACAATTCTTCTGCCAGTTTCCTCTGTCGTTACCATTATTAGAGACATTTTCTGAAGATCTCTTTAAACTCATTCTCAAGTTTCAGAATTCCAAATAGGTTGTTTATATCTTGATTGGAAGATTATATGGTTCAGGAAAAACTAACTCTTTACAATTGCTTCATGCCGTATTTCTCTTGAATTAATTTTCCTATTGTAAGATTAAATAGAAAAGATAAAAAAAACTATGGGCCAAATTAAGATTTACATTGAAAATGATGTGTCTGGAAAATATTTGTCTTGGCACAAGTGTTACGGTTTTGCCGTCCGTTGAAAGTGCTCCGAGTTTATCCGAAATCTAACATGACTTAGCAAATTAGGGTGTGCTTCTGGACACTTCTTTCCCCTTTGCTCCTGGTCCCTGTCTTTATTTTCTTTCTTGTTCTTAAATGAGCAGATGTTCTTCTGGTTTAACATTTAATAGCACAGTTTCTTTTTAAAACACCCGCTTTGCATGATATATAGGGGCTTTCTAGCCCTCCACCCTTCCCTCAAAAGTCTACTATGTATTTTTTTTCTTTAGATATAATTTATTCCCACAACCAAACAAACAAAAAAATCAAATGTTTAACAAGTGCTTTTTGCCAATAGGGGTGTCACTGGATGGTTAAATTTCATTGACTATGTTTTGGGGACTGAAAAGCCTCCATTTAAACAGCTGAGACTTTCCTAAAAATGTCTTCAGGTTCAAATGCCTTAGGAATTATCCTGCAGTTGATTAGCATCAAAATAATTAGATTTTTGGTCCTGTCTGTTTGAAAGCTGTAAGAGGGAAGTTGCCTGAAGGCAGAACTTTCTCTTAAGGTCTGTATGGTGACCTTCTCACCCATCCTGAGAGTTAGAGAACGGGCAGGACTGACCTTTACCTAACCAAGGAGAACGGCAGTGCAGGCAAAGCACCCAACCAAGTCATTCCTTGGTGGTGGTGGTGGTGGTTGTTTTCCATTTAAATCCTTAGTCCACATTTTGCAAGTAGCTTGTTTAATGCGTGATGAAAGGGCGTGAGTACCAGACAAGTGTGGTTCATATGCAGAATACATTTCCCAGCTGCATTTGTCAAGAGTACAGTAAGAATTGTCTCAGAATATATGTGTGTTCATCTCTCTGGACTATTACGGAAATAACTTTTATCTTACCAATTTCTTAGCGTATCTATAATAGAGCTAAAAAGTTAATTTTTTAGCAATATTAGTTTTTTATTTCCTTTTATTTTTCTGGGTTTTTGTTTGGTTGGGGTATTTGTTTTTGTGGTACTGAGGATCAAACCTGGGGCCTTACGCATATCAGGCAGGTGCTCCCCACCACTGAGCTACATCCCCAGCCCAGCAATATTCTTCAGGGTCTGATGACTGAAATACAAATTTAGACAAATAATTAGCAGAGAAATTCCTTGCAAGAGATGTTTGACCGTATGTATGTGTGTGTGTATATATACATACACACACACATATATATATATACATACTAAGTTCACTTCTAACAAGTGATGAACACATCTACCTATTATCAGCGCAACAAAGCCCCCTAAGAAAAAGCTCATTCCACCTAAATGAAGAAGTATGCCCAGTTAATACAATGGGTATTTGACTATGTTAGATCCATCATGGTCATAATAAAATTCTCATATGTTTTAATTCATTTACGCATGCCTGCATTTAATGTGCTTTGAGACCATGTCTACAATTAATATGATTTATGAGAAAAGAACATGTGCAATTTTGGGGGTACACCATACATTTTTTTTTCTCCTATGAATGAAAAAGTATAAGAAAATGGCTCAAGGAAAAATCGTTGGCCCAGAGCACATTAAGATGGACTGACGGAGCCCTGAGTAAACTTGGGGGAGTTAATGATATCCTCTTATCTGACCCTGACACATTTGCAGCATGTAATTTACAGAAGCTCTGTCCAGGGAATCTTGACAAATGTTCCTAAGGACGTCAGGGCAATGTTCCATGCTAATGTAAAACAGATGTGGGTCAGATACCCCCATTCATCACTTAAGCAGAGTCTCAAACTCTTTCGGGGAGGAATGACATTACCTGCTGTTAACTCTCCTCCTTTCAGGAAATTGCTCCCAAACACAGTAGCCCTCTAAAGGGTATACCCTCAAACCCATCACTGTTTCAAAAACCCATCTGAGAACATGACTGTGGAAAATCAAACATATATCTTGGTTTCATTTCATGACTGCTTCAGGACATATTTGCTCAATATGAATTGACCCTTTGGGACTTAGGATTCTAAATACAGAAAGGAACATGTCCTATGCTTGGGCATCCCACAATACTTGAATGAGCTGCTATTTTAAAATTTCTAATTATCCATAAATTAAACCTACACTTAAGGAAATGCAGAACTGATTCACCTTGATGATCATCCTTTGATGCGAACCTTGTTGAATGTTAACTGTGCAGCTCTGGCTGAGACTCACAAGCAACATCACAAACCAGAGATGCATGTGGCCTTTTAGCAAGAAGGGCTTCAGCTCTGCCCTCCTCAAGCTGAGAATGTTGGGCCACACTATATTCCTTTTCCCCTAAAACATTCCTCTCCACTCAACAATCCAACAGCATGGAAGGCATACATTCTGACCTACTGAAGGAGGAAAATAGTTTCCCAACTCAACAAGGAAATTTTTTCTTTCATCCAGACCATGTATAAAGTGGGCAAATATTTCCATGGTGGCCCAAAGTCAATGTCACAAGAGTCCATCTACCAAACACCAGAAGGCTACCCAAAAAAATGCCCTGCAACCCTTCTCTTCATGGGAAGGAAGGTGCATCCTTAAGAAATAGAAAAAAAAATAAAAATAAAAAACCATTGAAAAGACCAAATAATGCTGGTTTAAGGTTACTACCAATCAGTAGATGTCAGGAAAAAATATATATGTATTTCTAACCAGGGAAGGTAGATGACAGTCTTGCAAAAGTCTAAGAATAAACATGGTCTTATGGGAAATGCACTGGGGTCTCTTTCACAGGCTTTTGGAGAAAGTGCAATGAGCATTCATTGAAGATGCCTGAAACCTGTAGCAGCTCTCCAAATGTGAGAGCACATCTGAGAGCACAGTCTGCCGGGAACCAGAAGCAACTGTGCAACTGGGTGTAAATCCCATCTACCTTAATTCCGCCCCACATCCAATTGCACCAAGAATGCTGCTTGTTGTCTTTTGCCACATGAAAACCTATTGGTATTCCTAATCCTAAATTTGCACATGCAACTCTACCTAGTTGGGAAATATAGGGGCCCTCAGCAAAGTCAGTTCTGTAGGTCTTTGATCTGCAGAAATTGAAGTCTGTTCCTGTAGATAGGAACAAGATAAAAGAATGCTCCCCAAGGGCTGGGGAGATAGCTCTGCTGCTTGAGTGCTTGCCTCACACACACAAGGCCCTGAGTCCAATCCCCATCATCACAAAAAAGGAAAAAAAGGGAGAGAGAGTGCTCCCCAAATCACGCCGTCCCTTCATTTCCAGAACCTTTCTATCGCACCCGTTGTTTCCGCCACCTTTGTCCTTCTCTGGTGAGAGGGAAGCACCTCTGGGCTCCAGATTCTCTTGTCTGTGAGGCTAGGTATCATTCTTCCTGTTCTAATCCAGAATTTTGTATTATAGAAGATGGGTGGCATGTTTTAATGTCTTTATGTCAATATTAAATTGCAATAAAACCAAGAATTAGAAACAGTAGGCCAGCCAGCTCCCTCCTCACCCTTAGCTCTTGTTTTTACTGTAGTGGATTCTCATATAATTATTATCATAGTGATTCAAATATAACCAGTTTTAGAGCATTGTATTTATGGGGACTATCTTATCCTAGCACTAAAATGACTGCCTCTGAATGAACATCAGTTGGAGTCTTTAAGCTGCCTCAGTGGAATTCTTGCAAACACCTCTAGTCACCAAGAGTCTGCCTTTCCTTCTATGTCACTGTTTCCACATTTGCTTTGTTTGTTGGAGACAAGCAAAAGGGCTTTGTTTTGGGGGTTTTGTGGGGTTTTTTTTTCTTGGTCAGAGGTTTGCCTGATAATTTTAAATAAACAATAATACAATCCTTACTTTAACAAAAATCACTTAAAATGGCTGGGACTTGTGTTCCTCAATATAGTTGTATGGGACAATTCTTTTCAAGATTTTCCAGGTTTAGCAAGAAAGTGAAACAGAAGATGAGATAGCTTGAACAACTCAGCTGAGCTAGTGGGTAGCTTGGAATCCAGTGCTTTTGACCTTGAGCCTCTCTTCAGATCCTTGACTTGCACCCATGCCGCAGCCAAGTCATCACTAAATAAGAATTTCTTTCTCTCTCCCTCCCCTCCCCACTATCATGCTGAGATTGAACCAGGGGCATCTTACCACTGAGCTGCATTTCTAGGTCTTTTTATTTTCTTTTATTTTGAGACAGGTTCTCAGTAAGTTGCCAAGGCTGGACTCCAATGAGCAATCCTCCTGCCTCAGCCTCCTGAGTCACTGGGATTACAGGCAGATGCCATCGAATCCGATGAAAATTCTCTTTCTTTTCTCCCTTATTTGCCTTACCTAAATAGTTTAAACTGCCGTATCTAAGGAAAACCTTGAGAGTGTGGAATTCAACAAAGGGGCTGCATGTTCAAGTTGGAGAATGCTGAGTTAAACAAAATTAAACAGTTTTCCATACTTCAGGACTTGTCAGAGCCTTTAGTAGGCACCAGGACCCAAAGGCATATGATTGTGACTTCTAATTGTGCATTCAGAATACTTTTTCCCCAAACCACTGTACCAAAAAGCCAATTTTGGGGGGAAAAAAACTTTATTATGAGGTTCAGTTTGGCTTCTGGGTGCTCAAAGATAATTACAATACAGTTTTATTCCTCTTGAAGCTAAGTGTCAAAGGGACTGGGAATGGAGGCATAATAATACAGTACCACGTATGGTATGTCTTAACAAGATGTAAAGACAGTAATGTGGCATCATAGAGAATAGAATAAGAAATTTTGCATGCAAGAGCTAGGGAAGGACAAGTAGACCCTGCGCTGGAATTTTTCCCAAGGAGTCACACAGAGGATCAGTTCCAGAGGGGGCATTTATGAATCTCAGAACAGATGCGATCATTTAACTGAATTTTTTAAGTGTAAGCTGCCCCAAATGAGACATTAGGATTTTGTAAGAAAAAAAAAACAGTCATTTCTTTAAATAATACTTGCCTCCTTCATTAGCTCAGCCTGAGAGTTAGCTTCATAGCCATCCCACAGCTAAGAAATAACCACTTCTATGTAGAAATACCACCCTGGGATCCTACAAAAGGCACTGGCTCTAATATTAAGCAAAATAAGTCAGGCACAGAAAGACAAAGAACATACCTCTCACTTGTATGTGGGAGCTCAAAAGTTGATCTCAAAGAAGTAGAGAATAAAATAGGGATTAGCAGAGGCTTGGGGAGGGTGTTGGGAGGGAGGAATAGAGAGAGGATAGTTAATGGAGACAGACACAGGGCTGGATAGGAGGAATAACTTGTAATGTTCCACAGCACAGTAGGACAACTATGGCTGACTTAGTTAAATATTTCAAACTAGCAGGTAGAGAAATTTTGAATGTTCACAACAAAAGAAATCATGTAACATGAGATGATAGATACTCCAGTTACCCTGATTGGATCATTGCGTGTATTGTAATGTCACACTGTACCCCTAAATACTGTGCCAATTAAAAACAAAAGCATAGTTGCATAGTTTTAAAACAGCACTATCTCAAAGGCCTCCCAGTTTGCCATCTTTCCATTGATCATCAGCAGGGACAATGGAATCACTAATCCAAGAAACTCTTGTTTACTGACCTCAAGCTAAACGTCAAGAGTAATTTTTAAGTATTATACTTTGAAAAATATACACCTCTGATGAAACCCAGACTGTTTTGCAGAGACAGATTCTTTAGAGGGGAAAAAAATACAACAAAAAATAGTACACAACTAATGACTGAATCAAGTCTCCTGTGTCCACAGTACAAAGCACACATTCAGCCCCTAATTGAATAAATATGCAAGTATTCAGATTTCTGTAGATATTGCCATTTTGCAAATGCAGTAATAAATTAAAAGCTTTACATTGCATTCCAACCAAATATAAAGGGTTGATTCAGACCATTGGCCTTGCCCTAGAATCTACCACAACTTTTCTGTATATTACTGACTACAAAAAAAAAAAAAAACTTTTTATTCTAGTAGCTTAGATATAAACTAAGCAATCACACTCCAATTTTTTTTTCTCCTCAATGGCTGGAGGGATTTAAATGAGCCTAAACACCATGGGGTCATTGCAGTTGATTGGCCCAATGTACAGAAGAGTTAAGTTGACACCATTTCTATTTAAATCAACTTCACAGACACACAAAAAACAGTTAATGCAGCAGGAAAAAATTTTCTTGTGGCTCTCTTCAGTGGCATGATGTGAGATGCAGTGATTGGTTGCTGCTTTCTCCCTGTCTGCAAAAAGGAGATTTGGTCCAAGTCACTGCTACTCTCAGAATCCTCCAGCTCTAACTAACTCAGGAGGCCACAGCCAAAGCCTACTTTTATAAAGCGGGGCTCTCCTCATATTCCTTAAGGGTAGCAACCACAACCTTCAGAACAAACCAAAGGCACTAGGTCCATCCCAGTCTGTGGATTCTACAAATGGAAAATCAAGGCTTTTCAAGAAGGGTTTTCTCTGTTTCAAGAGCACAGCATGGCAGACTGGACACATGCAAAGGGCCCAGGGTTCTTCGGATGTAGCTGGAACAGCCTCATTTATGTTTGTAAACATCCTTGAACCTTTGTGAACGCGTAAGATTCCTCAAGCCCTGGTAATGAGCTCGCGAGCTGCTCTAAGAAAGAAACAAAATGACCCTGGAGCTTTTGAGAAGCTGCTGCTTTGGTCCGGAATGTCTGACCCAGCTTTGTTTGACACCCAACAAATCTCTTTAATCAAAATCACTCCTCTTTCTTCCACAGATGAATTTCTGGAAAGTGTAAAGGGAAGGAAGGGCCTCCTTTGGGAAATGGGTTGGTGGCCAGCCACCTGCTCGTCTGGTTCTTCGCAATGATAAAAGGTGGGCAAAGGGCATGGGATTTGTCAAATGGACAAAACAAATGGCTGACCCACAAGACCAGCAGCAAATAGCTCCTGGATGTGTGCCCAAAGATGTCAGAAAAATTTCTCTCTTGAAACAGGAGCTGGCCGCAACACCAGGGTAAACCCTACTGCTTTTACCTGAATCATCAGCACAAGAGAAGACAAGGCTTTTGCATGGGTGGTGAAAAGGACCTTCATGGAAACATAGAAACAGAAAAGTACCCATGGCGACCATTTTTAATAGTCCATTTTTAATGAATGCATCCCTTCCTTACATCTTAGATGGACAAACAACCATCATCTTGCCTTGCAGCTAAAGAATTTGAGATCATTCGTTAACACTGTGGTCCAAAAAACGACAAGGAAAATCAAAAGCAGTCTCGAGTTTTGTGTACACATATTAACACTTAACTGCTTCTCCCTAATAAGTTTCAGGATTAACAAATGTTTGTCAAAAGAAACTGTGCTGAGCAACTGAAATCTAATTTGAAATGGAACCAGGATAGTCTAATACATATATGCATGAAATGGAGAAGTGGCCTAATAAGCGTAGCTGACACCAAATATGCAATTTACATACATTACACACTAATAATCTCAATTTTAATATTATTCTTTAAAGGCAACTGGATGGGTGGTTGAGTTAAAGGTTTTCTTTTGTAAGATGTGAATTAGAACAGAAGTTGATCCTGGCGTCTTCTGCCATTAACCACAATCTCGTTAGTAAAGATCTCTCTGCTCTTTCTGGGTCTATTCCAGGGAGAGCATCTCAATCCCCCACGGTCGTGAGGATTCAACCAGACTTAGACGAATGGTCAATAAACTTGATGAGATCTGCAGGCCTACTCTTTGTTCCTGAGGTGCTGAGCGGCAAGCAAACATTCAAACATTTTCAAGCCTGGTATTCAAATCTTTATGAGACTTTTTTCTTTCCTCTAGATTATCCATGAAATAGGACAGGTGTACTGGTTATTCAATTACATCTTACCCAAGACCTGGACAAAATTCAAATGAGGCCTCTGAGCATAGCTCTTACCATGGGGATTTATTAATAACAGTTAAAAAGAATAACAGTTAAACGTTCTCTAAAACAAAACCTTTTTTTGTAATTTAAGCCTATTTTTTATATTTTCATTGGTTTCACTCATAAACTAGAAACTAAAATCTGCCCATATGCTCTAAACATAAAATGTGTTCATAATAATCCAGATTTATACCAAATGTATTTTTAAGTATTGCTGAATTGAGAGGTACTCAAAATTTATGGCCTCTGAGGTTGCAAACAGGACTTCCTCTTTTTAAGAAGGAAAAGGCTTTAAATGAGTGTAGGAAGGGCTCAGAAAGCTTCTTGGGTATCAAATGGCTCCGTAGGAAAAAAAAAATGTCAACGATATAAGAGTAAATGAATCAAAACCATATGGATCAAATTTTCCCTAAAATACACAGTTTGAAAAATTAAGGAGGAAAAGTGCTTGGCAGAAATGTGTTTCAGGTTTTACCAAACCCAAAACATTTGAAGAATCATTTGCAATGGTTGATGAACCCTAAATTCAAGTGGCCCCAATTTTGTATACTACAGAACAATAGAAAGGCTGCCCAGGAGCATGGAATCCACTGATACTATTTTTCACTCAAGAAATCCCTAGAAGCTGTCACTAAGGAACTGAGGAGTTTGTTGAAGGAGGGTGGAGGCGGGGCGTGAAATGATAAAAGTTTGTTAATTTCATTGGTCTTGTTTTGGGGGTTTGGCTATGTGTGTTTGGGGGTAGGAGAGCAGTGTGGGTCATATTTCTTGCCTAGGAAAGTTAATTAGAAGAATAGGAGCCAAATGTTAATTAGTCTCATGTCTTAAGCATATGGTAGCGTTTCCTGGCACTCCATATTCCAAGACCATTCCCTGTCCCTCCTGCACATGCTGAAAGGTGCTGGAAACACACTGTCTGGGGATGAAGGAGAAATAGGTTTCCATTTCCCCATATTCTGTGTTGTCCCTACAACAAAAGAACATGTAGTTCAGACAGCTATTCTGAGAAAGTAGAAAATATGGGGGTTTTATAGCCAATCACCCACCTCACCATCACTGAAGATCTCTCCTCAGGTAGCCCCTCTTGGATCCAGCTTTGGAGGGACTGGAAGCCCAGTCCTCCGTTTGTGAAGCCCTCCCACCATGTTTGCAGGAGAATCAGCTCAAATGTCAGTATCAGAGCCCACAGAAAGCTTCTCAGAACATTATGCATCCTTTGGTAGAGACCAGAAATGAAAAATATGTAATTTGAGGAACTTTTTTAAAAAAATTTTTAATGTAATTTGTGTTCACAGAAGAATTAGTAACAAATAGGAGATAGGTTTGGTGCTTAACCCTGCCAGGAACTCATTCTGTTATTTAGATGATTGTGTTGTCTGGGCCTCAATTTTCCCACAAGTAAAATGGGGATGCTCCCCTGATAGTTGCTGATTGCTTGATAACAAAGAAAAATTGCCAGCAATTAAGTTGCCCTGGTACTACTTTCAGCAACTCAAGGAAGGGTATGACCAAAGTTTCCCATTGTTTCTTGTTTTGATTTTGGTATTCTGAGATTTAGTCAGCCACGGTACAGGACAATGCCTTGCTACACTATCTGACTATCTGTACAGGTGTGAACACTCTGGATCCTGGTTTCCCACTTGCCCCCCATGAAGCAGAGACCTTCCCTGAGGAGAGGCCTGGAGATGTCTACGGAGCACCATTTGGCAAATGAGTGTTTCTGAGCTTTAATAGACTCTTTGCTGGAGACATACATCGTGAGAGGCACCAAACGAAAATCACTTATTATCCATGCACACATACAGAGAAATGGTCTGCCTATCTTTATGCTGTCTATTAATTCCATCACAGAAAAAAAAACTAGAAAGTCCAGTCTATGATGATGATCCATACACAGCGCAGCTCATGATTTCCAAATGGTCAACAATACATCAATTTCAATGATGCCAGAGAACACAGCAAGTAAAATGCAGAAATATTTTTAACATGTCAAGGAGCTTCCAGAGAAGAGATCTACAATGAAGGTACCAAACCTGGAAAGGCGAGACATATTACATACACTACCACCCCGAAAGGACCCCAGAAAGCTAGAAAGTGATAAGCAAAAATATTAACAGTGTCCTCTCTGGGAGAATTTTTTTCCTGCTCCAAGGATATTTAAATTTTGTTTCCATCTTTATGCAATACATGCAATTCTTTTATTACTAGAAGCAGTTAAGAGATTAATGGAAATAAGATTTAGCAAAAAAATAGTATAAAGTAACATGAACCTAAAGTTTACTAAATTATTTTTAAAAATGACTAAAACCCTCTGCCTCTGTTTTTCCATAAAGCCTTTCCTCTTCACTTGAGTGTGTGCTATGGTGGATAAGATCTTAGACCAAGAATCCTGGAATCTAGTCCCAATTCCCTCCCTATTAGTCTTATGGCTGCCAGATCTTTGGGGGCCTTAGTTGAACCATTTGCATAACTGATGACCAGACAGAAGTGGAGCAGGTAAAAAGAGGAGGTGAAAAGAAAAAGGAGAAAACACAATTGCAACATGAATTCTTTGTTGGCATCTTCTGATCCAACATGTTAATCAATGCTTCTCTATAATAAGCAAATGATAAACTATATATATATATCTTCCAATTTTTCTTTATACTGTTTTTAAGAAATAGTATATTTACAGGCACCTCTAGTATACATAAAGGCATTTGTGAGAAGTGATAAACTCCAACAGTTACAGAAATCTGAGTTCCAATCCCATTTTTTTCTACATCACTAATTTACAAATATGTTTGTTGAGATAGAGAATCATTCCTTATCTTGTTCTCCAACTTTGCCTGAAGAAATAAGAAGAAACTTCATCTTATTCATCTCTTTCTTTACTCATTAGCAATGCTACCAGAACTAAGACAACACAGGCTCTTAGGCAGAAATATGTGGTAGAAACACAAAATGTCCTGGATATTTGCAAGGTAATAAGTGATTAAGGTAACATATAAGATTTAATAAGGAAAAGTTACCTGTAGAATTTTCCATTGCTTCATCAAATGATTCCACTCTACCACCAACTCTGAACTCTGTCAGTCTTCTTAAAGTCAAGGATTAGCAGCTGGAAGTTCAGGTTCTAGTAATACCACTTACGTAATACCTATATAATACACTTATCATTGCATCCAAGATAATATAATACAAGAAACTAGTTGTTTCCAACAAGAATACAGATTCTTGTTCTTTTCCTTATGATCAACTAAAATGAGTTCTAAGAAATGTCAGTGGAATCCTGCATCTCACCTTACAGAAGTGGCTAGAGTCAGAGTTCACATCTATGAAAACTTTCAACAAAATCATGTTCATAAGAAGCTTTTCTATGGCCCTAAAAGACTAACGTTAAAAATCGCAGACATAACTGCTTCCTGTGTTACTTCTAACCGGTGAAAGAATCTTCTGTGTGATGCATGTGGGCACTTTAAAGACGACTATTAATATAAACCCATGATTGTCATGCAAAATCACATTCACAAATGCCAGTCCTCAGACATAAAATGCATTCGAGTGCTGTAGGAAGCACTCTGGTTGTTTTCATGTTGTTATTTTGCAGTTGAGGTTTAAAGCCCCCATACTTCTTTTTTTAATCCCAGGATGTGCTATAGGAATCTATGAAACTTAATTACATTTAGTGTTACAAAAAAGGATTTATGAACTTTTGCCTTTAGGCGGAAATGTTTATTTCATTGCCTTTGCTATCCATTCTTTTCAACTCCAACGGCTTTGAACTTTTCAGCTGCTCAGAGTTATCACCGTTGTGCAGAGCCCAAGAGCTCCACTCTAAGACACACACGCCACGAGTTGAAGAAAACGAAGAAGGCAAAGATATATGAGTCGTTATTTTGGCCACCCTTTGTGCCATTAAAATCTCATTTTCTGCCTATTAGAATGCCCTCTCGGTGCTTAGGCGGCGGTGATAGTCCGTGATTAGTGTGTAATTGAGTATAATTGTCTTTTCACTTTTCATTTGTGTCATTCTGAGCTTCTCTCTGTTTTTCTAACCACCAGGAGGAAAAAAAAAGAGGTCGAGCAAAGATAAAGCTGTTAAAACTCTCACTCTCAGCCCTGAAGAGATTCTCGATTGCAATTATAGATTGCAACCCCTTTGTGACATTTCTCCAAATTTAGTGGGCAGCTATCCTTGCCACCTGGGCCAACTGTTCTCTAATAAAATCAAGTGATCTGTATTTAAACAACTGCTAATAATGTCAACCTCAGACAGATGCCACATGTAGGAAATTTAACCATCCCTCTGACATGCAACTATCAAGGCAATTTATTAATGTGATCTCCCAAGAAAAGCTCATAGTCCAATGCAAATTAGAAAAACAATTACAACATTCAAATATTTATATATTCCCAAAGAGCAGCAATTCTCCTAATTTGTGCATTTATAACTCATTCATTCCAAGGATCCATAGGCATCAGCTGGGTCTCTCTCCACCCAACTTGTCTGCTGGCTCTCCGATTGTTTTGTCAGAGATTTGGTGTTTTCTCATGAGTTAGGTTTGCTCAAAACTCTGTCAGCTGACCAAATACCATTTGAGGCAAAAACCAACCAAACAACAACAACAAAAAAGACCCAACCTGTTTGCGAGGTTCTTAACCAAAGCAGAGCTGGGACAGAGAAGACACATGACAAATGACTTAACAACTCAGTATAAACACAAAGCCTCTGCGATTACCTTAAGAGTTGCTTGGATTTTAAGTCTAAGTTACAACTTTTGATGCAGCAGGAGGAAGGGTAGAGAGAAAGGAAACTAGAAAACTGAAATCATGTGGCTTGTATAAAGAATACATTATGGTTTAAATTTGGTAATTCATTATTCTACCGCCTCGGGGAATTGACTATTTGGTTCTGGTATACAGCAAATCGTCTGTCTAGAACCATGGGACTGACCTGAGGTGAAAGGCCATTGCCAATGGCGGGGTTCATGGGGTTGGAGGGCCCCGACGGAGGCACAAAGCTGTCTGAATAGCTGGAAAATCCGTGCCTGGTGCTGGGGAGGCAGTAAGCAGAGCTGCTGTCCGGGTTCGAAGGAAGAGTGCTTTGGTGTACGGTGCTCGGAGGAAGCGGCTGAGGTCTGTGAACCGTGCTGCTGGGATCCGACACGGCTGAAATGAAGAAGGCTGTCAGTGCTAAAGCGCCTCTAAAGGCCAGCGAAACAGGTTCAGTGCAAAAGTTCACAAGTCAGCAAGCCAGTAATAGCAACTATGGCTCAGATGGAATGTGAATTTCAAATGCATTTCCTAACATGCAGGTGCAGAATCACTCAACAAATAGTCACACCTATCTTTGGGCCTATCTGCAAGTGTATGACTGGTATATAGTCACCTGGAATATGAATATGAATGCAGAAATCACATTAATAACACCTACAAGCCTCTTTTCTCAGTGAAAACTATTAATCAATGTGAGAATTCACCAATATCATGACTGCAACCTCAAATTTCCCATCAAAATGTACTTTTTGATACATTTAGGTACTATATTAGGTACTATAATATTTAGGTACTACTACCTCAATATCAGTATCATAGCACAGTTTCAAGTACCTGGCATGCTATATATTTATTCTTAATCCAAAATTGATTTAGTCTTACAATTCAACATTACCCAGTTCACTTCTACCTATTTGCTAACACATAGTAAATTAATCAAAGCTTCCCTTCCCTTCCCTATATTACCACTTCAGTTAGTAACCATTGGAGGGCTTCAGGTAATTACAAATTGGAGAAGTAACATTCTAACCAAGAAAAAAGCAAATCCCATGTTTATTCCTTTTAAAACACTGAAATAGTATTTCATTACAACACAGTTTCTCTAAAGAGATTCAGATATGTCCTAGGACAAACTATGGTTCTGAAATGTGGCAGGAACCTTTAAGGCAACCTGATGTCACATAATTGACATACAAACAGCACCGAGGTCAACTTAGGGAAAGAATTTGCTGTATAATAAAACATCCACCAGACAGAGCGATTAGGAGTTACATCTAATCTCAGTGACTTCCTTTCTGTGTACCTTGTGGAATAGCTGTGGGCTGGTACGAGGTCTCCGACAGCTGGTATGTTGGCAGGGTCGGCATGGCAGTGGGAGGGAATCCCCCCGGAATGAGATGGTTGAAAGCCATCAGCTGATTGGCTCCAGCTTGCTTCCTCCATCTTGCACGGCGATTGCTAAACCAGACCTATGGATTTAATTTAAAATTTGAGGATTTCACTGATGAAATAATAGTACATTCTTAATGAATTTTTCATGCTAAAACAGATTAAAGGCCCCTTACTGACAGGGCATAGAGATGCAAGAGTCTTCCATCTTTGGTGTTGTTTGGGAGTATTGTCAATGGTGAAAGCAGAATGAAAGGCCAGGGGTCAGCAGAGGGCATAGAGGACCTTCCATGGTCTTGTAGAAGCCCCCATGATCTTTGTAATAAGTAAGGGTGAAGACTGCTGAGCAGGGGTTGCAACTATACCAGCTTTCCACTGTGACCATCAGCACCCATCCACCTTCTTACCACAGGTTTTCTGGCAAGTATTATTCATGAGCTCTGGGACCCACACAGGACAACCTTACATTTGACCTTGCCATACACCAAGCCTTGTGTTTTATGCTCCTATCAGTCTTTCTCTGTATTTCCACAGTCATTATGGACATATCTCCGAGATAATCAGATCAATTGAGCCAGAGGATAAGCAAATGGAGCCATTTGACCATCCCTTTCAAAGTTTAAAATCTTACACTGATCTCAATAGAAATAAAGTCCTAAGTGTTTTCAAAAATTAAAATATTTTTCATCTTAAATAGTTTATTTATCATTTCTTTCAATAGTTTTAAAGCACCTATGATACTCTGTGCTGGTCACTGTGCTGATATAATATAATAAAATACTTCCAGGGATTCAAAGTCCAAGTATTGTGTGTGTGTATCAGTGGAGAGAAAGAACAAAAATGGCAACAAGAAATATAACTGTACATCCAAACTGTTGCAATATAAGGCCTTCCATGAGCTACATGACCTTATCCAAGATTTTTATTTGCAGAATGTAAACATAGAACTTGGGGTAATTTTTCCAAGGTACACACATAATGATTACCACAAGAGAAGGTTTCTATCAATTAAAGAACTTCTTTTTTTTCTTTTTTAATCAAAAGTTCATTGAAGCTAGGTGTGGTCGTGCACACCTGTAATCCCAGCTACTCAGGAGTCTGAGGCAGAAGGATCACAAGTTCAAGACCAGCCTGGACAACTTAACAAGACCCTGTCTCAAAAAATAAAAAAGGCTTGCAGTGTGGCTCAGTGGTAGAGTACCCTTGGGTTCAACCTCAGTACTGCCAAAAAGAAAAAAAAAAAAAAGTTCATTAAAACTTAACATGAACAAAGCATTTTATTTGAGGTTGGAGGGATAAGAGTGGGTGAGGCAGGACCCTTGCACTTGAGGGTTTTGAGCCTTGTCTTCATGGAGCTCTCAGAGAAGTCAAGGAGACCAAAATAAGTGCTCACTAAAGCTCCCTGTTTCAAGGTACAGAAGATCAGGACATCTTTAGAATGGAGGCAACATTGCAGCTCATTTTACAGTTTGGATATGATTTCCATAAGGAATCTTTCCAGATGGAGGTCACAATTCAGAGTAGAAAGACTTGACCAGACTAAGAAAAAAGTGAAATATGATTTCCTTCTAGGACAATGCTAACAATTTTACAACTTAATTGGAATTATTTAAAGTCCTATGATTTACAAAATAGAATAGGAAACGATTTTTCTTCCTTCTGGAGCAAAAGACTCAATTTAGCACTTGCTCAAACTTCCATTACTCACCCAATATGTCTGAAAACAAGATTTTTCTTCTCTAGCCATGGTTACAACACTGGTAAGAAAGGTGGATTGAACTTCCACAAAATATTAACATTTAATACTCTTTATTTTTCTGACAGGAAGAGAAGGTAAATCAATATTTCCCATGTTGATACATAATTGAATCAGAGCTTTTACTTAACTTAATAAATTGCCACCTGGGGTAACAGAACTACAAACAGCAAGCCCTTTGGGGTCTGGCTTTGTTGTTTTCTCTTTGCAAGTCTGAGTGCCTGTCATCCAGACTCCCAGAGGCATCGTGGTAAGAAAACCATTTTCCCAAAAAATCAAAGGCTGAATTTTCTCTCTGATAAGTGGATGCTGATCCATAACGGGGGTTCGGGGCAGGGGAATAATGGAGGAACTTTGGGCAAAAGGGAGGGAGGGGTATGGAATGGGGGCAGAAAAGATGATGAAATGAGATGACATCATTATCCTAGGTACAGGTATGACTGCATACATGGGGTGACGATACATCGTGTACAACCAGAGAAATGAAAAGTTGTCCTGCAATTGTGTACAATGAATCAAAATGCATCTGCTGTCATATATACCTAATTAAAATTAATTAGTTAAGAAAAGAAATCCACTTTCAAAGAAGAGCTTGGGACAAACTGTTTTAGAGTCACATTCATGCTTGAGTATACCCTACTCTACCCCCTATTATGGTCATAGCTTCATATTATAAACCCTCAAGGTAAAAGAGGCACTTCCACTCAGCCAAGGTGGCCCCACACACCTTGCTAGACCAACGATGCATGTCTCTGGCTTTACGTGCCAGACTGGGAGGAAAAATAAACTCCCCAAAGTACAGAGTGAACTTGCTCCTGCATATATCTACCATCCTCAATGCCAGTGGTGAGACCCTCCATGGAGACCTCAGAAACCTACACACGGATTCTTATCAGAGCCTGCTGCCATGCTCTCTGTGCCAACTTCCTTCTGTGACCTTTAGATAAGTAAACCAGGTTAGATTTACCACAGGGCAGCAGTGCCTGATCTCCCCACCCATCTCACCTACTGTTCTAGCCAGACCAAAACTCAATTTTTAAAAGCAAAGAAGGTCATTGCTGGAATCATAAAGAAAAAATATCAGAACTTTCTACAAATTCCTTCAAAAGATAGATTCTAGGAGTATAAGGATTTGAGATTTGTTTTCTTTCTTTTTTTTTAATAACACAAATAAATTTAAAAGATTTTCAGTAAACCCACCAGGAGCTAGTTTAGGGGTGGGAGGTAAAGATTTTTATTTAAAAATTCATATTTGCAATATAATATTTTATGTCTACAAAAGGGTGATGATAAATTGCTGAGAAACAAATCTTATTTTACTGAAAAATAAGCCTTCAGCAAGAGTTTCCCAAAAGCAAGAATTTAAATGTTCTTTAAATTTAGGCTCAGAGGGCTATTTTTGAGAGAACCAGGGCATAGTGAGGACTGGCCTTCCTGTCTCTGACCATTTAAATAAATTTTTTATCATCTTACCAATGCCAACCTTCTTCATTTTCTAGAACTAGCCAAGCCTGCAAAAAAAATTGAAGGAAAATATACTGAAATTGAATGCTAAGAAGTAGTCTTTGCCCTCTTCATGCTTTGAAACTCAGAAGAGTCATATCTTCTCTTTTTAGTAGAAAATGATGCCCTTGAAATACTCTTCATTTTAAATACCCAAATGGACAAAGCACAGAGATCCTGGGACGCTATTATCTTCCTATACTTAACTGAAAAAAAAAAAATCTCTTGGTACTCAGAAGTCTTAGATAACTCAATAGAGAATCACTAATTCCTAAGAGATCATCGATGACATGCGTAAATGACATTTGTGAGTGTAAAATACTAAATAAATTCATCTAAAATAAATGGAGAGTATTCATTATTCAGTTGCAATTACTATAATTTTTTCTGGTTTTGAAAAGAATAACAAGATAAACAAACTGGCCTTTGATTGATCCTCTAAGAGAGAATATGAGTTTTCCACCAATTTTACAAAGTCAGCTACATACCTGATAATGTGGTTCTATGACATGTAATTCAATTCAGTGTTCCTCTCTGCAAAGCACATGGCCTGGCTTCCCAGGTCACTCTTGGCATGTAAGGAAGTGAAGGCAGGTTCCTGCATTGGTTGGTAACCTATTCTTAGGCACAGTTAATTGCCTATCATTGCACTGTAATATCACAATGCATCTAAACACCCTCAAAGCAAGTTTGCACTTCATTTGATAAACTAGAGCCCCTGGGCTTTTCTCTCCCTATGCATCTCTGTACTGAGTCCAGTGATAAAACTATACCTGTTCTTTTTGGAAAATGATCTTCACATGAACTTCAGGAATACTCAGATATCAAAAAACTTTTCAAGGCAAAATTTAAATTCGTTGAAAGATTCCCTAAAACATCATAATAACCAGGAAAAAAAAGATTATAAATTGCAAAAGAGGAATAAGATATTTGTAAATTTTTCTCTTTATGAGCAAAGTAGCCAACTTGTTCAGATCCTCAACAATCGACCAATAAAAAAAAAAAAAACAATAGAAATTGGGGAAAATTGAGTACTCCCCACAGTAATGACACAAAAGGTTTCAATGCAGAACAGCAAAAGCAAGAGTTCCAGCTCCTGACTTACTACTTCTGTGACTTTGAACAATTTGCTTATCAATGGTGGGCCTCTGATTTTTGATTTGCTAAAGAGAAAATATTTTTTTAAAAACTACCTTGCAATATGGTTGTAACAATTTAAAAAGATGGAATCAAAGCACTTCAAAGAATATATAGGAGATATTATGTATTCAATAAATGTCAGCCGCTGGCTATGGAGATAGCTCAGCAGTGGAGTGTTCACCTAGCATGCATGAGGCCCTGGGTTCTATTCTTAGCACTGCCAAAAATAAAACCAAATTATAGAGTCTGGAGTTGTAGCTCAGTGGTAGACTGCTTGCCTAGCACATGTGAGGCACTGGGTTTGATTCTCAGCACCACATATAAATAAGTAAATAAAATAAAGGTCTATCAACAAGTAAAATATATGTAAAAAATAAAATATAAAATATTACCTCTTCATTAAAAGTCTCACACTGATACTTATGTCTGAGAAAACCAGGATTTAAAGACTTGCTTTGTTTCCTCATTCTGTGGCCCACAGCCAAAGCCTTACATGCCAATAAGTAACTGGGAAAGTGCCCGAAGAACACCTTAAACACTCAAAAGCCAGTTTGACTTGAAGGGAAGCTTAGGTCCAACTGGCTTTCAAATTTCGTTGACTAGTGCTAATTGTCCCATGGTGTGAGCCTAATTTTGCCCATCAGTAAAATACTGTTTCACATTTTTTTGGTGTTGTCTTCAAAGGCAATCTAACCGACATGACTCCAGATGTGTTATTTCAAATGTAAATTGAAAAAAAAATGGAGAATGTAACACTTCATCCTTAGAAAGAGAATTCACAAGGAGATCATAAAATGATTTCTTAAGCACTAATCTTGGTGACATCTAATACTGCAATGCCAAGCACAGTGGAAAACGTGGGGGAACTGCTGTTTTCTCTGGACTCTCTCTCATTCCTTCCCATCACCTTTCTCTCCCCTCCTCTGATCACTGTACTATCCTGCCTTGGCCAGGAATGTCACATTCCCGAGCATCTCAGAGAACCATGGACAATTGCAAAAGCACGTTCAACTGCATCTCATACAGCAGAAACAATCTCCCATGGAGAGCTGTGGGGTGGCCATAGTTTTGCTTCATTATGGAGTTCAGAGTATTTCTATATCTATCTTAACTTCTAGACTATACAGATAATGTTAGGTGGTTTTAAATCACCATTAAGTTTCCCTGAGAATCCCCAATTATTGATGCAAAAGGGTCCAGAGAGATCATATATCCTAGTCATACTAGTAGTTTTTAATTTGTGATGTAAGAGAGATGGTAATTGAAAATAAGATGAAATCCAGCTTCCCTAATTAATACTTGTGTACACACATGTATACACACACACACACACACACACACACACAACCTGTGTACAAATCTCAAGCTCTTCAAAAGTTCAGCCATGAATATTCTGGCTAAGATCATTTGATCTAACTTACTCCATATAAGTTATTTAAAAAAAAAAAAAAGGAAAAAATTAAAGCCCAGCAAGATTAAGTGACTTGCTCAACAAAACACTTTTGGTAAGCAGGGACCAAAACCCACATCGTCTGACTGCCTGTTAAATGGTATTTCCACAAGTAGCATCCCTTCCTATCTTCCAATATCATGGTGATAGAGGAGAAAAGTGCCTTCTCCGTGGAATTCTTAGATGGAATAGTTGCTAAAACTTTTGCACATCATAAATATTTGCAAATAATTTTGCCCCCTAAATATGTAATGCTTGTCATCATTTGCATATGAACTGCTACCCCAGTGAATTCAGCAGTCTTTTTTTTTTTTAACTTCTAATGTTGTTATTATTAGGCAAATAGTCTTTGCTGTACACTAGTTCTCAGATCATGTACTCAGATTTGGCCATGAAAAACACAACATAGCTACTGTCCAAACGAATTTTTATAAAACACTGACAAAAACCTATGTTTTTACAGCTTTAGTCTCATCTCTATCCAGAAGAGTCTAGAAATATTTTTCCTTTGGGTGAAGGGAAGGGGCGGAGGACAGAATGTAGACATGGTTTGCGGTTTGGGGTGTTTGGGGCTCGGTTTTCCCAGGTGCCCCAAATTAAACTAACTCACACTTTCTGGCTATCACTCAAAGTGAGCTGACTTAGCTACTGCTTTCCCAGATCCTTCTAAAAACTACAAGATTTTCTTTTGGCATTTTAATCAGTGATTAACTACTCCCTTCTTTTTCCTGCTGGGTTAAGTAAAGGGTCCATATGCTGGGTGTTCTAGGGAATTTGTTAGGCTGTAGATCATAGCCTGGTGTAAGACATGATGTGTCTCCAGGGAACTAACAAAGCCATAAGGAATGTAAGGAGTCACCGGGTTAAAGCCACATTAAGACAGCTGTTACGTTAATGAGGACCCTGCTTTGGAAAGGAGGTCACTGTACAGAAAAATATGAACCACTCTTTATTGGTTTGATCCCATGTCCTCTGGAAGTTAATGGGCCATTACTATTATCCTTTGACATTCATTGAACCCCATGAGAATGCTGGGTACCATGCAAGCTACTGGGGTTTGAAATTTTGTCTGTCCCCAACCTTATTTTTGACAAAGGCAGAAATAAGGTAGTGCAATAGTGAACACCCCTTTGGTTCCCATCACCTGCCTTGTCTCATCTCTTTAAATTAAAAAAAAAAAAAAAAAAAAAAGTTTGTTTTTTGATTCCATGAGTTCAGAACTGATCTTCAACCTGTCTTTAGAACCACAGACCCAGGATGTGGGCTTGGCCAACCATGGAGCATAGGAGCTAAATCCTGAAATAGACACTCAGTGTCCACGCTTAATGTGTCCCTTCACATTTAAACCAGGTAATCACAGAGCTACAATCAAAGCAAAATAGGTCTCACGTATTTATTTTTATAACAGCATTATATGGTATCATAATATCACAGCATGACAGAACTATTAAATTGCTTCACCCAGGTCACTGGGATACCGTGTGTTTCTCCCCATTGCCCAGGACAAAAATGACCTATGTTAACCACACACCATAATGACTTTACTCTGGATCCCACTGAGGTGGGCAGAGGAATTCGACAGTTCCAACTTTAAATCATCAGCCCAATGACCCCTGGTGACTCTTCCTTCACCTCCTACTCACCTGTCTTCCACCACCAACTGCCTGCATTCCACCTCTGAGTACCTGTCGCCACCATCCCTTCCTCACCAACCCATTATGGTTACTGACTTCACGCCACAGCCCCCACTGCCTGTAGCACCATTGTGAGCTGCCAAGGCTGACTCTCTAGCCTCCACAGGAAGTCCACAGCTTGCTTCTCCCCCTGCGCTGCAGCTGTGTAAGCTCTAAGCAAACTGGACTGTTCACTGCTGTCTCCCAATGACTGTGTGAAAATGCAAGGTCATCTTAGGTGGCGCCCAAGCACTTCCAATCTCTATGCCTTTGTGCATGTGACTCTCTGTTACTAACATCCTCTCTCCACCCTCTGTCCCACAGCTGTCTATCCTTGACCTCTCTATGTACCCTAGGGTCTCGTCCTTTCCTTTTCTCCACCTAAAACAATCCCTCTACCTAGACTGTGCAAGCTGGAAGAGGCTACTTCTGTAAAGAGCTGTCATCAGAGAGGTAATGCACTGTGAATGTGAAGCACTGCCCCAATCCAGGGACCTGTCCCTTGACTGATTTATCTCTATGGTGTCACCAGGACTTAGACTCTGAAAATCCGATGGCTGGGAGTAACTTCTGGGTACAATAACTCAACTTCTGGGGCAGCAAGGAGTTCCAGGTTACTGTCTTTTAGAGTCTACCAAACTAACTTGAGGGCGAAGCTCCCCACTGATGATATAAATATTCTACATTCAGTAGAAACATGTTACATCTAAGTAGCCATTTCCAGAAGGCTCCGAGTACTTCCAAGAGTTCAAAAGATAATTCAATATAGTATTAAAATTGTGTAAGTACTTGAAGTGCTTCCAAACTATGGTCTTTAAAGGAAAGGACTTTACCTTATGCACCTTTGTACATTTTCCTAATGGAAAGGCCAGATATGCAGTGCATGTTATCCACATCTCTGTACACTAGTTATGCAGCTGTGCGACCACAGGTAGTTACTTAAATAGTCCAAGTTTCCATTTCCTTATTCATAAAGTAGGGGTAATGATAGTATCAACCTAGTAATGATTGATGACTTAATTCAATAGTGCCTGAAACAGAACATACACTCAAAAATTGTTTGCTATTGGGGCTGGGGTTGTGGCTCAGCGGTATATGAGGTTCTGGGTTCAATCCTCAACACCACATGTAAATAAATAAATTAAATTAAGTTATAAAAAAATTGTTTGCTATTATCTCAGGACTAACCTCCAAATCCCTAAAGTACCTGATACACAGTAAGGATTCCAGAAATGAGGAACAACCATGAATAAGATGAACTTCTGTGCATCCTAAATATTACCAGCATATTTCCTTAGTGATAACCAAAATCCAAAGACACACATCCCCACTTAGTGCCTTTCCTAATGCATTTGTTTTCTTGGTTTGAAGCATGTTTCAGAAGAGAAGACCCTCGTGGGTTTCCTATCTGCATTGAGTCGGCCGGGGAAGTGTGGATGCCAGTACCTGCACTCGGGCCTCAGTGAGCTTCGCCCTCTGGGCCAGTTCCTCCCTGGTGTAAATGTCAGGGTAGTGGGTTCTCTCAAAAGCACGCTCCAGCTCTTCCAGCTGCTCTGCCGTGAAGGTGGTCCGGCTCCTGCGCTGTTTCCTCTTCAGTGGCAAATCTGGTTCAGAGTCAATGTCAGAGCCTTCGTCTGATTGAGGTGCTGAGGCTAAAAGCACAGGGGGGTGGGGGGGGGGAACATGATGAAATATGAATCAAAACAGCAAGTCTGACCAAGCCACAGTGATGGGAATCCTAAAGTACACTCCCAAGGCCTTCCACAAACTCCACGCCACTCCAGACAGTGCTACGTTAGTAAACAATGTTTAATCTCTTCCCTTACCCTATCACCCTGCTCCCTGTACAGAAGTCATTGCTCTGGGCATCTGTCATTCTGAGCTCTCAGAAAACAGAAGTGGACCTTCGTCCACTTTTATAGCCTTGCACTTAGTACTTAATGGGTCCTCCATTCGTGTCTAATGAATGAGTCACATTTAATTTGGTTTCTGATAAATTTTATCCAACCTTTTACACTGGAAAATCTGTAAACAAATATGATTTTTTTCAAAGAAAAACATCCAAAATTGACTTGATGTCTAAGAAGCCAATAATAGTCCACTATTGCAGGATTCCTGTATATTTATAGACTCTACTGGTCCTATAAAAAAACGTTCTGTTGGAATTTAGTATCTCATTGCCAGATATTGGAAAATGCTCTAAGGGGAATTTTTGTTTTATTAATGTAAATCTAAGCAACTACTCTAAAAGGGAAAGAGACGTTGTTGAGCAAACTGTCCCTAAGGTGAAGTGCAGAGTCTGGATCTCTGCTGAGTGGGTGGGCGGCTGCCCAGGACAGCTGCTTCATTTAAGAAACCAAGCACAGAAAGACCCTTCTCAGGGTGGGGCCCTGGATGACCACATAGGACCAATGCCTGCTGTGGCCCCTCCTACAAGGTTTTATTCATCTGGATCCCCCAGGGGAAGGGACCTTCCAATTTTAGTGTGTAGGTGCCTAGGAAAAAGAAGTGGGAACTGAGGAATGGCATGGAATTCACGTTAACAATACAAGAGGTGTCTTCTCCCATTAAGAACAAGCTCTGAGTCCTGGGGGCATGAGAAGTGCCATTTCCAGGCCCAGGTCTGATGGGAAGGGGTGGAGCAGCAGTCTTCCTGTTTCTGATAGGGGCTCAGAATTAGGGCT
The DNA here is from genome assembly GCF_045843805.1 of Urocitellus parryii. NCBI lineage: Eukaryota > Metazoa > Chordata > Mammalia > Rodentia > Sciuridae > Urocitellus > Urocitellus parryii. The sequence continues at coordinate 268,857,489 of NC_135531.1, forward strand.
TCCCCAGCAAAGGAAGTTGTGACCACAATAGAGCACCTGTTGACCTACATATAGAAGGTTCTAAGGTTTGAGGACACATCAGACAGGGCATCTGGACAGGGGACCAGCCTTCCCCAGACATCGGAGCAATCAGGAAAACACCCTGAGACCAGCGTAGGTACCACCGCAGCCTTGCTCCTGAGCCATCTGAATACACTCTGAAAACTCCCCAAAGAACAGGGGCGTCCTCCAGAGAAGGGGCTGCGTTATGCTGTCAGCAAATGGGGACAACAAGCCAGAAAATTGTAGATTATTTATGTTAATGTTAAGGTAACTCATTTGCACCCTCAGGCTGATAGGAGCTGGGCAGCAAGGGTGGTACTAGCAGCAATGAGAAAATGCAATATGCCCTATACTTCTGATTTCTTAAATTCAGACTTAACTCGGCCCTACAGACATATAAAATTTCATTCTATTTCAGTATAAATTATAAGATATTCAAAAATGTGCATATCCAAAATGAACTCAGAGATATGATTCTAAGTTTCTAATATATCAATATTTCTACATTCAAAGCACATTTAAACACTGTGAAATGAAGTAGAAGAGTGAATTAGTAATATATATGACAAATTAAAAAAAAATATACCTGAAAGCAAAAACTCATGTATGAAAGCAAAAGAGAACTATAATATATAATGTATCTAGCCTGTGTTCGCATACTTGGTTTTTCAAATATGTTTTCTAATTTAGTACAAAATTATCTCATTTGATATAAATCTTATTTTCGGCATTAACTTAAAATCAGACTTCCTTTAAATGAGAGAATATTTTAAAAGAAAATGAACATGCTAAAAATTTGCCATGTGTTGCATTATAAACTTCAAAGCTCTCAATATGATTTACATCATATATATGTGATAAGTATCAATGAAATAAGCAATAATTTGGATATAACTGTAGAATTATAGTTCTCAAACTTTTAGAGCATCAAAATCACCATAACCATCATCCAGAAGGGTTTAGTAAAACATAGGTTACTGGCTTCCTTCCAAGGTTTCGGATTCAGTGTGTCTGGGCTGGGCTCCTTGAATTTATATTTCTAACACATTCCCAAGTGATGGATATTGATTCTATTTGGTGCTAGAGAACACCTGGAGAACCATCTCTATTGAATATTCTAGATTAGATCTATTTTACTCATTTCCCTAGGAAGACAATAAATGTTTAGCTTCAAGCTTCCAGTGTCTGTTGTTCTGACTTTTCTTTCCAAAGTAAATTCAGATTAAAAAGAAAAGAAAAAAAAAAACTTTAACAACATAAAAAAAAATGACCGAAAGCTTCCTCTGCCTGTGAGAACTCTCAATCTTTGCTTGCACATTCTCCTACTATGATCCCATTAGGATAATAGTATGTGGAAATTGTCATGTTTCCTTTGGGAGTCTCTGGGGTTATTAAATTCTCCCAAGTAAATATGATGTGCCATGCACTGTCAGGTCAATTAATCAAAATCATCTCTGGTTTCTGAAGAAAAAGACTGGTTAAATTTACAAGCACCAGCAAGAATTAATCCTGAGGGTCAAGACACTGTGTGGCACCCTAACAATCATCATCCCCCAGAAAATAAGCTCTGTGAGCTCAAGGCCCCTTTATGCCTTGCTCACTGCGGGAACCCTTGGAACACAGTAGGTGCTCAACAAGTACATGTTCTGATGAAAAAGGTGCATGGTCAAATTTCAGTTTTGCTTAAACGCTTATTCCTCTCCCACTATTTTACATCTTCAAAAAGAGGAATTCTGTTCCTCTGAGTTGGTCTCCCAACAACTATGGAGATGAGCTTCAGGGATCTATGGACTCTCAAAAATTATCTGCAAAGTTTTGTGAGTATTTGTATCCTGCATTTTTCTGGGGAATAATTACTATTTTTTTTTCAAAAAGGACTGTGTGTGTGTGTGTGTGTGTTTAAGAGGAAGAAATACCACAAGATGACTTTAAAAGACTCAGAATCTTTGAGTTCAATAGGACAACCCTTTCCACTACAAATAGAATTTTCTAACAAGCTAGCAAATAACTGTGTTTATTGCTAGATTGCTCATCTAAAAGCAATGGAAAATGTGCATCTAACCAGAAAAACCTCCATGCAGCATCATTTCAAAGAACACTGAGGAAATTATTTGCCTGATTTTTCTACTAGAAAATTATTTGAACCAACAGATCATTTTTGGCAATATGAAGCCACAATCTTACAACTTAATTCTAACTTTCCCCATCTGTAAACCCCAAAAGGATGTGGGCTTTAAAATATGTAAAGTCAGCAATCCCAGGTCAATTTACCAGCTAGGAAAAACTAACTCTTTTTAAAGATGAAAATACTACTGTTTCTTATATCACTCAATAGAAATAAAATTTATTATTTGTATAGAACTTAATTCACCTGAATTTGTCTGAATTAAATCATTCAGGTTTTTTTCCAGATCAAATTTAAAATTTAAGTCCTACTTTAATAGCACACAAAAACCATTTTATTGGAGTTCATCTATTTCACATATTCGGTTTATTCAAGCTACTAGAATAAGTTAGATACAAAGTCTTAAACATTACATGAAAGTAAAATCAAGCCTTCCTTTAAGCAACTTAATAGAAAGAAATTATATCTTTTTTTTTCTTTATGTACAGAATACCAACTGTTATGACACTGAAACTAGAGGCAATGTTAGCAAGACAGTTTTCTTATATAGGCTGATAAACTGCTAGGATTGCAACTAGAATCTACTTAACCTCTTTGGGCTATTACTACTGTACTACTTTAATATTAAAAGAAAATATTCAATTGCATTTAAGTTGCTCAATCATATATCCCACGGATGCCTTGGCAAACAAAATTTGCTTTATTATTCACTATTCTAAAATTTGAAATTTGCTCCCTTAAGAAAATGCACATCAATGCATAATGCACAGGCTTCTAAATGGAATTATATTGCTTTATATTGCAATGCAATTGACAGATTTTATCTCAATCCTACTGGTAACTAATTTTGAAAGTTTGGACTTATTATCCAAAACCCCTGCAAAATCCATTCCTCAACTTAGAGATTGATTCAGTGTCACAGCAAACCTTTTGGGAAGGATAAAGAGTTCTCTCCCTTCCCCACATAGCTACAATTCATCCCTAGGAAGTGAATACTTACCCACACCACAGAAAAAGAAACTGAGGTTCTGAGGGTTATTCAGATCACACAGTTAAGGAAGCCAGGCCTGTGTGACATCAGAAGATATGCTCTCTCTTTTCATACATGTATACACACACACACACACACACACACACACACACACACTGCCCTTTGGGAGGACAGTAGAAATGAACCAAAATAGGAATTCTAGCATCAATCATTAAACTAATACCACCATTTCTCCCAAATTTTCAAAAACTTCCCAGAATCAAATGAAATCTACAGAAAATAGTACAGTTGGATTAATATTATATGACAAATCAACAAATTTTCCCATGGAATTCAACTTAATTCAATGAAATTTTTATTGAATTCCATCTAAGTTCAAGGTCTAGTCTTTTAAATAATAATAAAGCACCAAGAAATAAATTGATTTTTCTAAGATATTGAATTGATGGAAGAAATCCACCCAGTCTGACCATTTTCAGTCCCTGGTAAGACCACTGTAAACCATTCACTGATCCTAGCACTCAGGGTCCGTCCAGAATGTGACATTAAAACACAAGCAGTTAAACTGATGGCTTATTTTACATCTTTATTAAAGTCTTCTTTTGGGGGATTTTTTTTTCACTTTTTCACTTGGTGAAAGTCTATCCAGAGCTGTAAAATTCTTCTTAAACAAAAGTGCAGGAATAAATAACCTGAAATATAAGTTATACAGCAAAAACCACAGAGTGATCCCTAGAAAGCATCGCTTCTCACTGGGTGCCTGAGTGTTTCTGTATTCTACAAGAAAAGTCCATCACCTCTCTTTCTACCTAAACCTAATTTCAGATTTTAGGAGCCAGCTTTTCAGCTATCCCAATGTTTTTACATCGACTCCTGAAATTAAACCTGGGAAACTGGACACTGTCAATAAGACAGAGAGAGAGAGAGAATCCAGCAGACAACCGACTCACCCACAGGATGACAAACTCTTCCTTCAGAAACAAGTCTAACTGGGAAGAGGAGGAGGAGGCCAGAGCACTACCATGGAGCTTAATTAAAGGAGGAATTACAGAATTAGAGAGTATGTCTTTGTCCCTTGGCCCCTTGCAACATCTTCTGTAGCCTCGGGAAATATTTCATCCTAGTTAACACTATTACACATGAAATCTTGCCTCAATTTTATAGGGATTTAGTCACATGGAATTCTGTAATTATTGGTTTCCAGACAAATATAATTCAGAGATGGGAGACAGGCAAAAAAATGGAGAAACAGAATAATTCACAAGCATGAATCTGGCACATTGTCTTTCTTCTCAGCAAGACCTTTCATTTGAATAATTAAAGAATCAAAACATGACAACCATTTAAACTCTGCGTTTGCCCTGGATATAACACAATGCGATTTACAGACCCGGGAGGAGGTGGGGGATCTCTGGAGGCCAAACTTCCTAGTCATCCTTCATTTTCTCTAAGATGGCCTCATACCAAATCCGACAGTCTTTTTTCTTCTGCTCTCGTCTTTCTGAGCTAGACCTGTCGGCGTTTTCACTCCAAGTGGTGTGTCATTGACGAAGGAACACGATAAAAATGAGAGATCTTCCAGAGAGCTCCAGAAGTCCTCTGGGACCCTGTCTCACCACTTGCAGGTATCTCAGAAGGACATTCTAGAAGGTCCTTAGCAGGTCCATTCAAAGTTTGATGCTCCCACTTGGCTAACTGCAGAACTGTCTCCTGTGCTTGCGAGTTTCACCATCAACACTGAAGGGTACAATAGGCAGCTAACTGCGTTCTGATCCGAAGTCGCCCTTTTACACTGAGAAAGATGTGAATGACCTGTCTTGTGTTTACTCGGGTGAAAGTCAGGAACGAAGCAAGACTGAAGCAAGACTGATATTCCCTCGCAGACCCAGAGTAAATGACAAATGACATTTTCCCTTTGTGATCTTTGGGATTTTTGTTGACTTATTTGGAGGCTTTTGTTGGATCCCAAGAAATGGCCTGTGGCTGCAGCCTATTCTACCGATTTCCACGCTCCATCTGTGGAATCCATCAACGGGGCATTTACCCTCATTCAGGGTTCTGACACCTGCCTGGCAGGGTGCAGGAGACACAAAGAAAGCCAGAGTGGAGGAGAAAGGGGAGGTTGGGTGTTTCTTTTTTTTTTTTCCAGAGAAGGGGGGGGCGGTTAAAATGGATGCACAGTAGGGGTTAATCCACGCCAGTCCAGAGATCAGCACCTGCAAACTTCCCTTACACATTAATTCACAAACTAAGGAAGTATGGCAACGTTGTAAAATTGTACATATGTCAAGAAAAGTAAAGAGATACACCTCTGAGAAGAACAAACCAAGACTTAACCACAAAGGTATGGCTAGAGCTTCTATCAATAAATTGATCTCAGAATTCCTAACCCAGACCTAGAATTCAAGTACTTGTGATTTTGTTAGCTGGAAAACCAGGAGAGATGGCTTCTCACCTTACGGATCCTTTATTTCGGGAATAGAAAGATATTGTTTGAATCCCCTCTAAAATTTCTGCCCCAATTTTGTGCCAGCAAAAAGAGTCTAGAGCAAGTGAGAAAAAAAAAAAAAAAAAAAGAAGGAAAGAAAAAGAGATGACACACTTTGGCAAGGCTATCCCGGCTTTCTCAAGAAAAGGTTATTTGGAGAACACCAAATCTAAGAGCCTCCAGCCACGCACCTACTCCTGTCCCTGGCCAGCAGCCCCTGTTTTTTGGCTGGAGAAATGGAACGCTATTCCCCTCCCCTCTGACCCAAGCCCTTCCCTCGGAAGCTGCAGTCTCACAGCACGAGGTCATTAGAAGGAAAATAAGCTCCTGCCAGGTTGGGGCTAATCAAAATAACACAAATAAACCCTGACACTCAACAACTCCCCGAGTGCCGGCTGCCCTGGGAGGAGAGTACAGATTGGTTATGAGAATGGCTGCGGAGAGTGGTCCAGGAGGGCTGCAGGGGTGCTCGGTCGCCCTGGAGTCACTTTAAATGCACAACATGGACTGTTGGGTGTTTATTTAAGGTGAGGGCTGACAAACAGAAACCGGCATAATGGCCAAGCTGCCTCAGAGGTGCTGAGCCACGTGCCTTCAAAGACCCCCCCATCCTAAGGTGGGGATAACTTTGACTTTCTCTCTGCATCACCTTGAGACAATTTCCTCTAGAGGAAGTTTTTTTTTTTTCTTCCCATCAGCCACTAGTTATTTAAAAGCCTTCCTCTGTGATAACCATCTGGAAAGAAAGACTGATTTCTCCATTCATTCATTCATGCATGCTGCTGAATATTTGGAATAGCTGTGTTCAGTGGAATATGTAAATAAAAACCTGCTTGCACCCTTTCCTACCCCTTGATACAAGCTACGTTTTGCTTAAAGGAGCCATGAAATACGTACCAGGCTATACCTATTTAAACATTTCCTTTTAAGGGCTTGAAGCCATGGAGAAATATCTTCCTGGTTTAGGAACCCTGACACTGACCCAAATTAGCCCAGTGGCTTCTTAAACTCTTTGTCTTCAGGGTGTTTGTGTGTGTGTGTGTGAGTGTGTGTGTGTGTGTGTGAGAGAGAGAGAGAGAGAGAGAGACAGAGAGAGAGAGGGAGGGAGATTGAACAAGAATTCCTTCTTTTAGGACATGAATCTCTCTCATCCCGCATGGATGAGATCACCCTTCCCCAACCCACCCGATGAAAAGACTCCCAACTATAATTTTTTTAAATGGCTTTTTCCAATTCCATGACAACTGCCACCAGAGCATTTCAAAGAGAAATAGAGACTCCAGGACCAGGAAAATGTGTTGCTTATTCAATTAGGAAAACTGGTTAGTTAACTAATTAATTGGCTAACTGCTTTCTAAGAATAGTCTCCTGTGATAAGAACTTTCCCCTTCCAGAACTTAAAAGTCAGTCGTAATTAAAATTAAGAGGCACGGCTGGTTCTGTGTCTCTTGAAGCAGCAAGTGACGTTCTGGTTTCCCGGGTTTGGATTGCATGGAGCAAGGAGAGGTAATCTGCACACTGAAGGGGAACAGGAAAACAGTAGTTCTCCTGTGAAAGGCAAAGGGCCAAGTGGCTTTTATTTACAATTGCCAAGAGAGAGGCCATTATGGACCATATGTGCCACAATTGCCCTCTTATCACGGGCTGGCCATCGTGTCCTTTGGGAGCTGTTAATGAACTGGGTAATTGAGCCGCTGACATGTGTTACCAAAACAAAACAATAGGAAGAAGAGACAAATGAACATTTTATTTGCCAATCAGAGTAGGTTCAGCCTTTCACGGAGCTGCAGCTAAGTGACTGACTGGATACATAAAACAGTGCATTGAAAGCCAGCAGATGTAGGCACAATAATAGTTAACTGACAGCTTATGGCCCATCTGTGCTTAACATTTTGTTAAAGAAATTACTTGACTTGCTAAAGAGACGAATCATACAGCTGCCCAAGTGCTGCATTATAAGAGATAAATCATTAGCTAAACTGTTTCATGCTTAAAATGACAATGCTTATTAACAGTTATGTTGGGACATTTTGTCAGCACAGCTTGACACAGTTATTACTTACTAAAAATGTGACAACTCATAGATATTCAACAGAATTGAGTTGGGGGGAAGAACAGAATAACACAATCCATTTGAAAGAACAATGGGAATTTTCAATCTCTCACGAATAAATAGGCCCTTCCAAGATGAATGAAAAAAATAAACTCTCTGAAAAGGAATATAACACCAAGTTCCACAAAATAATTATGTAACTTGCTTCCATTTGCATCTTTATTCAGAACTGCAAAAATATTAGAAATGTTCTCATTCTGGGCTGATTACCATTAATTTCATCAACCATAGACCTTAAAACAAGCAGGTTAAAATAATCATTTCTAGCCACTTCATTTTCCCAAACATTCTCACCTCTTTTCCTCTAGGAAAAATATTTCTTTCATAGGAAAAGAAAAAAAAAAGCTAATGTTGCAAAGACTAGTTTTATAAGGGGATTTAGCTTGTGTTTTTGTTACTGCAGTTGAATTGAAACCATATTTTTTGGTCTACGTGTGGTTTATTCCTTACCATGTACAAAGATTTATTCCCGAAGTCATATCAACGTGAACTGATTCATCAGAGGCAGAACAGAGATCTCTCAACACTCTTCCAGTGACGGTTTCTTCACCAAGTTGGGCAAAATCAACTTAACAATGGTAACAACAAAATAAGCAAAGCTGCTGCTTACTGACCACTGACAGCTTTCGCCACCCAGCCCCTCTAAGACCTGTGCACATGCTCTTCATCTCTACCAAAACCCTATTTGGAAGGGGGATTGTCATCCCCAACCTACAGATGAAAAAGATGAGATGGAGAGTGATCCGACCTGGTTGATTCATGAGAACGCAGGCCAATGCAAGCGCTTGTTAGCTCTGTCATTTGAGGAGGAGGACTGTTGTGAGTTGGAAGAAAAATTGTAGCCAATATCTTCACTGTTTTTTTTTTTTTTCCTTCCTGGTCTACAGAGCCAGGACTCAAATATCACAGTCAATCCTGTAAATCAGTTGGGAAAACATGAGCATGAAAGGTGAGTAATATTTTCAGTGGTGGTTGGGGTATGTGAAAATTATGCTACGTACTGTTACTAAGAAAAGAACTCTTGCTATGAAACCTAAACCTCTGCGATAGTTACGGAGCTTTAAACAAGAGACAATGCGCTCAGTAAGGCACATGGCATAACTGACGAACACAAAGGAGGGTCCTATCTTCATCTGTATTTTCCATTAGCAAATGTCTTGGCTGTGGTGTGCCCAAGTTGTTCTAAAGTCAACAAATATACTAAGGCTCCATATATGGAAGAGGTAGTAGGTTACACAGAGCTTTTCAGGGGGTAGAAAACAAAACAAAGCCTTTGCCAGCACTTATTAAGGCCAAACTACCCAAAGACACATGAAACCCAAACAGCCTTATCCACAACTAAGCTTTGCCAGGATTAGGATGGCACGAGATGTTTGAAGACTAGAAGAAGGGCAGATTTAAGAAGAATGTCAAATACTGCGCTTTGTGTGCCAGAAACCTATATAAGGAGGTAAGAAGGCTAATGACCAGCAGAACTAAAATGCCAAGCCAAATGCCATCTATGAAACTACAGGATCACTGGAAGAGGCCCATCCCTTATTTTATAACCAAAGCTCCCAGAGTGCAAATCGGGTTATGCTGAATCATACATCATTCAACAGAATTAAGCTAGAAAAGAGGAAAAAAAAAAAAGAAAAGAAGAAAGAAAGAAGACTGCCTAATGTCTACCGGGTGCCTAAGATGTAGCTGATGTTGTCCTTGGTACCAAGGATGCAATCGTGAATAATATATGGAACTCAAATTCAAAAAGTGAAACACCCTCGGTCATGATCCTCTCTCTACCCAGGCGCAGGAAAGTGTCAGAATGTGTAAGAGATAACATAGCCGTGCCCTGGGGCAACAGAGATGGAGAGCCTCTCTAGGCTGAAGGATGGTATTTGCTAAATAACAGAACCATTGATTCGATCAGCTTATGATCTTTAATACAGAGATCAAAATAACGCGCGATGCTTTAACTGACTCTTCCCATATGGCGTTTCAAGATTGTTTCTTTGCTTTCCATTTTCTACTGGGTTCTATAAGGGGAAGTGGTGGGTGGGGGAGGGGGGCAACACAGGACACTTGTTTTGAAAATCCAAATCTTATCTGGGTCAATTTTTGCTTGTTGGAAGATAGAAAGAGCTAATAACTGAACATAAATGAAAGAGGAAACAGTTTTCCTGGAGGCAACAGAGAAGGCTCAGCTTAATCTTTGCTGGCAAAGGAATTAGTAGCAACATCATCAGAAATGGTGCATGGGATACCTACTGGGTGAGAAGGGCTTCCCGGGGCTCGGAGGAAGGGGATAATGAATCAGAAGAGTGATTCCCTCCTTCATCCTGTGGAAGTATAAGGTTCCAATCTGGAAGGTGCACTTTCAGATCCGTGTGACATCCCACTGGAGGACCCCAGGGAAGAATAGGCAAACCAGCCAAATTACTGAATAGCTGATGTGTGTCCCTCAAGTAGGGACTGCTGCTTTTTGAAATTTTGTTTTCTCTTGGTGTCTAAGCAACAAAAGAGGGGATAGAGAAGGTTTGGACAAAAAGTTTGGTACCACGGTGGAAGTTGGACAGCCTAGGAGGCAGGCCAACTACTTCAGTACCCACTTGGCTTCTTCCTGTCTGATTTGAGCACGCTTCATGGCCCTCTGAACTAGTTTTCTCATCAGCAAAATAGGGCTTAAGATATCTGCTTCAAAAGCTGATCTTAAAGAAAGAACAATTTGTAAAACATGCACAGTTCCTTCCCATGACATAGCCTCAGCTAATCCCCAGGTACCTTCTTGTTTCCCAGCCCTATGTATGAGAAAAATGGTCTCTATATTCTGTGAGAAAAAAAAAAATGGCCACCAAAACTTTGACGGCATTGTAGACATTCTTAAATTTGTGAAATAAGAGATTCATCCAATCTCTCATCCGCTTCCTCTTCTGAAAGCCCTGCCCACAGTCAGCCAGTCCATGTGCCCACTCCAAAGACAACTCAGCTCTTGCCACATAGCCAATTGCCTTAAGAATCCAACACGGAAGCCGAGGTTACTCAAACCCACCAGAACCTAGGACACACACCCAGGCTGTGGGATCAACGATTATGGTAGTTATGAACTGAATAGACTCTGTGCTCCCAAAGTCTAAACAAAAAGACTGAGCTGACCAAGAATCAAGCGACCCGCCTAAAATAAATACCATTTATGTGGCCTCTCCTTAATGCCAACATTGATTTTGGTTTTCCTAGGGAGGCACTTTGACTGCTTGGAGGTAAATTCTTATCTTACATTGACAGGCATTTACAGAGGCAAAAATAAAGTACTGTTTAGAGCAATTCACTATCTGATCATTTTGATGCATATCCCCAGCCATTATGAATAAATAACCCAGGAATCTAACTCCAGGAAAACGTACCAAGATTTTCTTAAGAAGCAACCTTGAACACAAATTATCAGACAAATGCCCTTCAGCTCCACACTGCCTTTCCAGAAACAATCTCGCATACTGGAGGGAAATTAGTAAGAAAGTACTAAATAGGAGAGAATAAAAAAGGGGAGGAGAGAAAAACAAAAGAGGAGAAAGAAGGGAAAGAAAGGAGAAGAGAAGGATCCATTTTTCTTTCCAACAAAGAAGAGGAATAAGATAATAAGTTGTTTAAGAGTCCATTGGTTGGCTCCAACCATGTTTTCCCCAGAAGTTTCCAGCAACAAGTTTCTAAGCTAGCAAGTCTGGATGGGAAACTAGATGGGGAGGTAAGGACCTGAAATGTGTCCTGGATCCTTGCAGTTTTGAGTAAATTAAAGACTATCTGGGTAAAGGCCAAACATAGTTCCACCCCTCCCTCCCATCCATACCATTCAGTGATTTTTAACTGGAAATCATCAATTTTTCAGGACAGATGCTGACATTCAAAAAAAACTGTTGCCAGTTCAATTAAAACTCAAGTTATACCTATGCTTTATCTCCCATTCCTAAGAGTTTCTTTGACAAAATAATACATTATTTTGCTTATTTCATTGTGAAATTTTATTTTCACATTATAAAAGCACATTGTATTATAATATTAAAATTGAATAATATCTAAAAATAAGAAACAATGATAGTTCTAGAATCCAAAACAATACTGATTTTAAACTAGACAGAGTATATAGGTGGATGGTTGTGTAGATAAAAAGATGGATATATGGATGAATAATAGATCAATACATAGAGTCAGATCATACTCCTTTACTGCATGTCTTTCCATTTTTTGTTCCACATAATATAATAATATATATATAATTTTTTAAAATTTCTTGACTGGCTTTACATTTTAAAAATCAAATATTTGAATAAATATTTCCTTGTTTTAGTAATAACAAAATATTGATTGATCAGATCATTTACATTTGAGAATTTAACTTGTACTCTGAGATTGTTTAGCTGTGTTCCATCCAATGTGCTCCTATACACCTGCAGTTGCATGTGAATGTGCAAGTAAGAATATTTACCCATCTCTCTCTATTAGGGCTGAGAAAATGCCCATTATGTTCCCATTGCATCCACATAATGCAGCTACATAATTCATTCAAGAACCCCTGAATCCACTCTTAACATGTCTCTCTCTCTCTACTCTCACCACAAATAGGCCACAGTTTTAAGAAAACTTATCAAAGGCCTAGGGCATCAGAGGGGGCTGTCCTTAATGACCATTCCTCCCAAATCCCCATCCTTATTTCTACTCAGGCTGCAATTAAGTGGGAGGGTGTTCTTTGGATGCCTTCCTCTTCCTAATGGAAGAAATCAGAGAAGGAAGAATGTGTGAGCCTGCTCAGAGAAAGTATGGCTAGAGAAGAAAACCTACTGAAGCACCGGAAGGTCTACCTAGGTAGTTAACAATGTCAGGAAACTTCGGGGGGGGGAAATCAGGAGTACACCATGATTTAAAATCCTCTTCCACGACTTTCTAGAGATGTTCATATTTTGTATAAATGTGCTGCTTTAGCTAGAACTTTGAAAACTGGAAATCATCGATAAATTTAGGAAGTTGACTCTGAGATGGATCAGATCATCCCTCCATCCCTACCAGGTTTATTAGTGGCAGAGTTAAAGCTCAGACTTAGATCTTCAAATTCTGAATTCTAGCTCTTTCCAGTTTATTGCATAATTAACTCATTATTTTCTTTGGATCTGTGGGTGAACTGACTTTTATCTTCCAATCAGCTATGGTAAGTAAGTTCTTCTCCTACCAGAAGTACCACTGGGTACAAATATTAATGAAGTACAGCATCTTGGACTGGAGACTGGGCCCAGAGGAGGAAGATTTTTTTAAATACCTAAAAATAATTTTATTTATATTTAACAATTATATAAAACTTGTTTTGTTTCTGGTTTTCAAAGTCCTATCCCTTGTTATACTTCTGTATGTCTCTGAACGTTAGATATCTTACCTTTGTTTTGTTAAATGAAGTTGATTCTTGGAATGTTTAAAAGAACCTGCCCAAAATCTCAGCAAGTCAATCAGATGTCAAAGCTACAAGGAAAACCACCAATCCTCACTCTAAATATGCCTAGGAATGATTCCTGGATCATCCATTACTTATCCCCAATTACTCATCCACAATTTTTTTCACTCAAATAACATAAGTATTCAAATACTGATCAGTGCTTATAAAAATTAATATTTTCCTGAGTAAATCATCTTTAAAATATAGAGAACCAGTAGTTAATGTAAAAAAAATTGAACACGTAAACAAAACCTGGTACAATTTAAAATTTTCATTGGACTGGAAAAACTTCCCACAAAACTTCCCCTGCGTGCCTATAAAAGGACCTAGTGGACTGGTGTATGTTGGCTTCCACCTGGCTTACCATCTGCTTTTCTGTCTTTCTGCCCACCTTCCACAAAGTCTTCCCTCACCCTCCCAACCCCTCCCTTCTCTGCATCACAAGAGCATTTTGGACTTTCCATACACATAGTAACCTTCCTTCCTAATTGGAAGACTAAAACTTACAGATTAACTTTTGTTGTGTCCACGCTTATACCTCTGATAGACCACTTCCTTGACTTTCTATAAGTAAACAGTGTACTTTTTTGTTTTTCTCATTTCAACACGTCAAACACTCAGGTCAGCCCAGAAACTAGTAAGTTCAAAAAGACAGATGGAACACCAGCACTGCCTTCCTAAAAGCAGGTGTGGGGGGAGGTAGGGTCTTTGTGTGCCTGTCCAGTAGCTTTGCACGTGGAAACTTTGAGGCCATTCTAAGAGGAATGGCTTTGCATGTCAGAGTTCCACAGTGATTCTGACGCTGGAGACTTCACCAAAAAGGACCAACTGACTGAAGGTGTCAAAGAGCATTATCACAACATCAGGACAGCAAAATGAGGTGCATGTGGACCATCCTACTTCAGTCTTTCATAGGACTCCATTAATCCAAGAGGCCCCCGGGCCTTCCTTTCAGTAGTTGCCCTTGAGAAAAGATGTGCAAAGGTTATTTCCTAAACTGTAATGCTCACAAAACTTATATTTTCACCATCACCATCACACAAGCAGATGGTTGTATAATTATAGTAGTTACTGGAGCACCAGTTCAACAAACTTCATTTAGCTAGAATTAAATCAAAGAGGCATTATATTTAGCCTTTCACATTCTACAGAAAATGGAAACATGAGGGAATGAGGTCCTCCTCTGATCGACCAAAGACCCTTGCCGCTTTTTCTCAGACTTCTTGTTTTGACTGCAGGGAGCCACCAACGGCATCCCTGCCCTCTCAGCCCAGCCTCTCTTCTTGAGTCGATCTTCCCTTTTCTTGCTTTGGTCTTCAGTTGCAGGCCTGGGGGAAGGTCTGTGCTTCAACTTCCAGAATCCTACATATCTGTCAGCAAAGACATTTTTCTTCGCTTCTTTCAACAGAGATTGAGTGAGTCCCAGTCCAAAAACAGAAGCAGATCCATTTTTTTGTGGGGACCTGAAACTTTTACAATTTTGGGAGTTCTCTTTAAATATACAAAACCAGCTTCCTTTGACATAATTTACCAAATCATATGACCATGTGACACTGTGAGAGCCCTTCTTTGCAGCAGTTAGGAAGAACCCTTACCTGGGAAGTCCCTGGAGTCCCTTTATAATAAACCCACTGGGCTCATGAACCCCTGGTGAAGACAGAGCCCAATGACAGACCCTCTCCTTCTACATCAGCTCTCACTGCCATGAACACAGTGTATACTGTCCCTAAACACCAGTAATGACAGCGACTCTACCCACCACCAAACAGCAGGGACACGCAAGTCAACAAATACTGATGAGTATGAACTACCCAGAGTCTCCAACTGGAGAAGGTTTCTTCCCCAGTTTCACAGACAACTGAGATCAACCCGTGGAGCAGCCACTACCTCAGCCTACGAGTAAATGAAAAAGTGTGATCATGATCATTATTCAGAAAGTGCAGGATAAATCCAGAAAGCCATTGTGCTTTGTGATCTAAAGTTAGAGAAATGTCTTGGGAACCTGAACATATCATAAGTAGAAATATCTCATGAATATCATGGTACCCTTCCAAATGACTCACAAGAGTCCAAATCCTCCCTGGACACTTGCCCTGCACTCACAGGCCTCAAAAGAAATTCAGCTGAGTTAGGCATGGTGGGGCACACCTGAAGTCCCCAAGGTACAAGGGAGTCTGAGGCAAGAGAATCCCAAGTTCAAGGCCAGCCTTAGCAACTTAGCAAGACCCTGTCTCAAAATAAAAAAGGATATATCTAAGTGGTAAAGCAACCCTGGGTTCAATTCCTAATACCCCCCCCCAAAAAAAATATATATAGGAAAGGAAGGAAGGAGCTAAAATGAACTGTGAGCTCTTATTTTAAATATTTTTTTCTATAATGAATGTGTATTCTTTTTTAAATAATATAAGTAGTTCCATTATTGGTAAATACCCCCGCCCAAAAAAAAAAAAAAAAGCTTGGGGGACATATTTCTTGAATAAGAATTTCAAAACAACCTTAAGTGAGTTCAACGCATTAGTCAACTGTGAAATATTTTTGTACCTAAAAGATGATACTATCATCTCCCTGCTAAAATGGAAAATGAATGAGGGTTGGGCCTGCGGCTCTGTGGTAGAGCCTTGTAGAGGCAGGCATGAGGCCCTGGTGCCATCCCCAGGACTGCAAAATAAATAGATAGACGTGTGCCCTAGAGGTGGGAGAAATGGGGCAGTTAGAAAGTTCAGAGACAAAATGAGATTTTGGTTAAATTGGTTGGTTGTTTCAGTCACAAGGGCTTTAGAATTTCACTGAAATATTACCTTATATTTCTTTCTGACTTGCATCTAAAAGTGTGGTTTTATTCTCATCAGAGCTTCCTTAAATTCTGATTATTGTGCAGGACCTCACACAGTTTTGCCCCAATGACTCATTAAGAACTAAGTTTCTCTAAATATTTCTTCACATCTTTAAATTGGCAGAACATTCATTTTCACTTATCTCAGCAGTTTTTAAACATTCCTAAAGCATTAAAGAAGCACTTATTAAAAGTGAATTTTTATTTCATTTTATTTTATTTTGGTACTGGGAAGTGAACCCAGGAGTGTTCTTTCAGTGAGCTACATCTCCACCCCTTTTATATTTTTTATCTTGAGATAGAGTCTTGCTAAATTGTTAAGGGCCTCGCTAATTAGCTAAGACTGGCTTTGAACTTGGAATCCTCCTACCTTAGCCTCTCAAGTTGCTGGGATTATAGGCATGCACCACCACACCCAGTTAAACATGAAAATTTAGAGGCAAAAATGACAAAAATCCTGAATTAAAAACAACATTAAAAATGCACACTGGGCCAGGCACGGTGGCACATGCCTATAATCCCAGCAGCTCCAGAGGCTGAGGTAGGAGGATTGCAAATTCAAGACCAGGGAACTAGCAAGGCCCTAAGATTTAATAATTTCTGATTTAATAATTTTCAAAATTTAATTTGATTTTATTTAATTTAATAATTTTCAAAATTAAAAATAAAAAGGGTTGAGTATGTGGTTCAGTGGTTGAGTGCCCTTTGGTTGAATCCCTGGTACCAAAACAAGACAGAAAGAAAGAAAGAAAAGGCACACTGGTACTTCATGAAGAACCACCTACCCCAATGTGTCCTCTGTCCTCTAGAAGTGCCCACAGTATATGACCAATCTCTGATGAAGGAGGAAGACTGTCAACACCCCATCATAATTTCACAGTAGTTTTCTGAGACGGCTCTACTATGCAGCCAGAGGTTGCCAAGAAAACTCTAATATAAAGAATCACCATGAACACAGATGAGATGAAATAATACCTCCAAATTGAACATGCGAAGGTTTATACTGTGTTCAGCTAACCATGCCCCACTACCTGTTTTTATATGCCCCGTGAAGTAAGAAAATTATTTTTTACATTTTTAATGGTGGGAAACGAAGACTAACATTGACCCAGGAAAATGACAAGAAATCTTAGTGTTCACAAAGAAATCTTTGGGAATGTAGCCACGCCCATTTATGTGGGTATTTTCTGAGGCTACATGCTAACACAGCCTAGCTAAGTAGCTGTGACAGAGACCAGATACCCACAAAGTCAAAAGTATTCACTGTATGGACCTGGATGGAAAATGTTTACCTAGTCTTATGTTAGTATTTTATGGTGCTAACTATGCCCCGGAAGCAGGCCCACACATCTTTACTTTCCTTTATCTAATCTTCAGATCAACCTTATTATTATCCCCCATTTTACAGATAAAAAAAAAAAAATGAGACTCAGAGGTTATACAGCTAGTGTGAGTGGAAGTGGAAACTGGCGCTCAATCTCTCTCATGCAAATGTCTAGGAATTCTGTGCCAAACTTCATCCCTACATCCCCTGTCACCACCAAAGCCCATCACCACTACCATTGTGGTTTCAAACTGAAATGTCCCCCAAAGTCTCATGCGTTGAAGGCTTGGTCCCCAGTGCATCCACGTTCCAAGATGGGACTTTGAGGGAGTGACTGGATCATAAGGTCTCTGACCTCATGGGTGGATTAATTCATTCATGGCTGACTGGACCACTGGGAAGTGGTGAAAACTGTAGGTTGTGGGATGTGATTGGAGGAACTAGGTCTAGAAGGATGTTTCTTGTCCCTTGTCCCTGACCACTTCCCAGCCCCTCCTTCCTGGCTGCCATGGGCTGAGAAGCTTTCCTCCGCAATGCCCTCCCACCATGATGTTCTGCCCCACCTCAGGCCAGCCAACCATGGACTGAAACCATAAGCCAAAATAAGGCTTTCCTCCTTTAAGTTGTTTTCCTTAGGTATTTGCTACAATGACAAAAAGTTGACTTGTGCAACTAGCATCATCCAAGAGCAGGCAAAATACAGACTCCAGGCTCCCATTGTCTATAGCATAATGCAAGCCTCAAACCTGGAGGGGTGCCCTGCTGCAGTGATGCTCCAATGCCAGGCACCAACGAAGCCAGAGTAGTGAGGGGTGTTTTCCTCATGAGAGCTCAGGTCTCTGTCATGTTATTCAACTTTACTAGGCAGGTGCAAAACTTAATTTAAGAATTAATTATACCTAAGAATTGAGAAGTTACTGCTCAGTTCACGAGGAAGAGAGAGACCAGGTAACTCTTTCAACTGAACAAGTTTTCCAGCAGCTCTGGAGTCTTGGTGCCATCCTTACTTTAGCTTAGGGCTGACTCCTGCTTTGACTCCAGACTCTTGATCATCTTGCAGCTCAGGGTTACAAACCTGAGGACCCCTGAAATATAGCACTGATTACAACTCCAGAAATGCTAGACCAGAGATGTCCCCCCATGCCCCAGTCCTGTGCCCTGATGTCCCAAAGGCTACTTCCATCATTTCTAACCAAAAGGCCACCACCACAGCAGAAGTTTGCCTCCTCAGTAAGTAAGAGAGCAAGAGGAAGCAAACAAGAAAAAACTGTTATTCTATTCCTAAGATTCCATTCTCAACCCAGTCAGTTGGGCAAGCTGCCTAAACTATATGGCTCTCACATTCCCTGACTATAAAGGAGTAATAACAATCCACAGGTGGTTGTGGGAAATCAATTCACAGGTATGAATAGACTTTGGAAAATGTAGAGTACTGTCACATGTAAAATAAAAGCAAATTATAGAATTGAAGAATAAAATGTATATTCTGTATTGATACTAGTAAGCTAACTTTGTCAAAGCTTAAGACATTTTAAAGTGTGATTAGGATCCTAAATGTCACACTAAGCAAGACTCTGTGCACAAGGATAAATCTAGAAACAGCAACAAACAAGACTTCAACAATGTAACCAAAGTCCAGCTAACAGGAGGTAGCAATCTACATCAACATAAGCTCCGGCCCACATTTTCACTCCCAGGAGGGGATGGGAGGGAAGAGGTTGAGTTTTTAATGACTCATCCCAAAACATTTTCCTGAATTCATGTGTATTCATTCACCAAATGCTTATTTAGTGTCCACTTGATGTCCAGTTCTCTGCAAAGTTACACCTATAACACTGAGCAGAACAGAGCTCACAGTCTAGTAAATATCAGCTTTTTTTTTAAATGTCTGACATCCAATCTCCAGGAAATGCCAATTGCAAAAAAAATTTTTTTTAATGGAGAGTTTTACTTTAAGTTTTCAGTCAGACATGTTAGATGGTTAAACAGATAATGCTTGGATTTCTAATCCCATTTCATGTTCAGTGGATATGCTCTTTGCCCGGGGGAAGGGGGTTGATGTCTTTCTTCATCTTACATGCTGTTGGTCTTTTCTCACTGTACATTTAGGTTGTTTTTGTTGTAATGAAACATGCTTGTCTGTTCTAACATGCTTCCTTGTACAGTGAGTACTGCCCAATGCTTTAGACTGAAAGGCTGCACGAGGGTCTGGGATTCAGGGTTTCTTAGATGACCAGGATTCCCATGGGCACTTGGACCCTTCTTCAGAACTATCCTTAAATTAATGTCTCCACTGATGTCACAATTTCTTTGGATGCAAGAGAGGGCTTCTGACTGGGGCTTCTAAAAGATCCATTAGAATTATTGAGCCCTTATTTTAATGATCATGTACTGTTTGAGGTAACACCCTATAGTATAAGCACATTCAAAAAAATCCCAATTAATACCAACCTGGTATTTCTCATAAATTCTCAGGTATTGGAAGTTAACTATCCAGCACGCTAGGCTCAAGGCATACAGTCAGCTGGGCAAGTTGCAACATTAATGGAAACTGTCATAGCCAGACTCATTTGCAGATGTCCGATTCAAAGCACCAGACGCAGGATCTGCTCATGATACTGGGGTTGGGCAAAGTTGTCCCACTATGGAGGTGTGTGGTAGAAAATGTGGGACCTGTCTAAATAAGATCCAGGCCTCAGGAGGTGAGGAAAGAGGTACTGAGGCACCTAGCTGAGGAGTCTCCTTTAGGTGATACTGTACAAATAGTCTACCGGTCTACATCAGATCCTCTAGGTATTTGTTTAAAATGATGATTTCTGGGCCACAAGCCAGATCTGTGAAATCAAAGTCACTTCAAGTCAGTTTCAGAAATATTCTTTTTAAATAAGGAGCTCAGAAGTGAAGTATAATAATTCTAACTCTTATCTAGCATCTGCCATGTCAATATTCTGGGCATTCCACATACCCACTCAGGTTCTTTCTGTAAGACTCTTAGGTACCCTGAAGTTAGGGGACCACTGGCCTATCTAGATTGGGGAGTCAAATTCTGGATCTGGGGTGGAGAGTATAGCTCAGTGGTAGAGAGCTGGCTAAGTCAATGCCCAGCATCAACAAAATAACAACCAAGAGAGATCTATAGATGACTGGGGTCCCGTCACCTATAGATCTCTCTTGCATCCGGATCTGTAGTTTTCTAGCTCTGTGGTGTAGCAGTGGGCGCTTGCATGCATTTAAGCAAACATCTATAATACAAGAGCAGTGGCATGCCCAGTCACACTCTACACACAGCTGTTCTGCCTACCTTGAGAATGCGCTTGAACCAGACCCTGTCTTGGAAACCTCAGAGCTCATGGACTCTTCCTCTGGTATTTGGAATGTGCCAGAATCAATCACATTCCAAGGAGGCAAAGGGGCTGGCAAGCAGATCCTCTTAAGCGTTTTCAGAGTTTGCACGAAGGACTTGCTGTGCTCACAGTAAACCATTCTTCCCTCCAGCCAGCCCCGCGGAAGGCTCCCCTATCCCCTGGCTGATTCCTTGATGCTGAGCAGGACCTCCTCCCTCTTGGAGACCCCTGCCGGTCCTTCCTTGATCCCTCAGGCTCACACTGAGCCAGGCACTTCCTGATCCTTCCCTCTCCCTCTCCACTCCCACTGAGACAATCCCTCAGGCACAAAGACCCCCTAACCTCCTCCAAGTCCTTCAGCCCAAGAGACTCGGAAACTGCTCTTTGATTTCTCCACTGCAAGGAATTAACTTTGCTTTACTAGTAGCCTGGAAGTCTCATTTTCTCATGAATACAAATTTACATGCTATATATGACAGCGATTTTTAAACTAACCATCTTTTTTGCTTTCTTTTCCTAAAAAATTACCAATTAAACACTACTAGGGTATTTTGAATGCTGCGCTTCAACCGCACACCTTGGTGACCTGATTTCTTCTCAGAAAGCACTCGTTGAGTCTGACAAGTAGTTTTCCATTTTGAAATTTGACAGCCTGTCCCGAGACCTACTCTACCTCTAAAAGTACACACATGGCCACTCGACATGACACTAAATTTGGCTCAAACTGCATCTTTGAAATAGCCCCCACAGGCATGAGATAGTTTTGTTTAGTAAGGCTAAATGGAGATAGTACATGCAATCAGCAGGCCAGTAAATCTGGACACTATTCACAGAATGGTCACACAGGCACGCCATGCCATGCCACCGGGTCTACTATGGTAAGGGAAAAAAACAGCAGAAAAGGGTGGAGACAAAACAGACCATTGAAACTTACAGAGCAGTTTGCATGCTGAGGCGACTCTAGGTGTACTTTTTCTTAGCTCACAGAGCCAAATATAAAGGGTCAATTAATAAGTGCATTAAATAAATGTTTTACATTTTAAACACAGCACAGTTCTAGAACAGTTATTTTTCTCCTCAACAGCTTCTTTAAAAATTAAAACTCTGTAGCTTGCAAATGTTTAAAAATAATTATTCAAGGTTTCTTCATGCTAACTATGGAAACCCCTCTTCTTAGTAACTTCCTCTGCGAAATTGCCTGTTGCCCGATGTTTCAAAAATCTTGCATTTTGTGCAGAAAAAGTCATCTTAATTAACTATCCTTCTGGATTCAGCTTTTCTAATTCCAATAAGGATGTGCACAGGTTAAGTGCCCCCAGGTCCTCCCACTTGATTATCAAAAGGAGAAGAGGAAGGGGTAGGGGGAATCCTGAGGACTGCAGAGCCCTCTGGGTCTGAGAACACCAGGAGTCAGAAGCCAGCGGTGGGGGACCGAGCCTGAGGCTACCACTGCCCCACTGTTCTTGTCCCCCCTCCCAGCTTTCCCACACCACCTCTGTGGGAAGACCCAGGCCAGGGGACAGAGGAGCTTTGTCACTGGCTGTATGATAAACCCTGCTGGGGAAAGCACAGCTTGAAGGAAGAGGGCTATTCAAACGAATATCTGAACGTGAAAACTAAGGTGATTTTACAGAATATGTACAAACACTTCTATATTACAAACCAAATCAAATGAAGATTAATTCCTAATACACTGTACAGATTTTGGGGGACATACTCTAGTGGTGGAAAGAAGAGTGTCTGTCTGCTTCTAACTCTGATCTTAGAGGAGGTAGTTGTGTTTCAAAGCCTCAGTTATTTCATCTGCAAAGTGGGAATATTACTTACCTCACAGTTTATGATGAAGATTGAATTATATAACACCTGTGGTATTTATCATTATTATCATCACCATTACCATCATGATCACCCCACATAAGATTATGGTAAGAATTTCCGATTCCAATTATTAAACAATATTTAATAAAACTAATAGGGTGATTAGTTTCAAAAAATCAGAATAGCTAGCTGTAAATGTATTTAAATACAAAGCTTAAATTCAGAACTGGAATGATGACGCCACACACTCCGCTACACTGCCCTAGAGATAAACTTTGACCTGCTGTTCGGTAGTCACACTTTCTCTGAAGGTGCTTTGTTCCTCTCAAGATCAACAGCCTGACCCTGAATCTGGAGACTGACATGCATCAGTGTACCTCTCCCTCCCTCCTGGGTTGGCTAGCAAGAACCTTTAACCTCTGGGCTTGATTTCTCAGCTTTGCATATTGTTTGCAATTAGACAATATTTGGGGCAGATGGAGAATTTCTTTCATCTGAGTTTTGTCTGTTTGTTCATTTGTTTAATTTTCTCAGTGCTAACCTTTAACCTCTGGACTTGATTTCTCAGCCTTTTTCTATTTTTATTTTGAGGTCTCCTTATGTTGCTGAGCCTGGCCTCGAACTTGCAATCCTCCTACCTCAGCCCCCCCCCCAAACAGCTGGGATTATACCGGTGTGCACCACCACACTCAGGCTAGTCCGAGTATTATTGGATGCCCACCATATCTAAGACATGAATCTGAAATTCAGTTCTTTAAAAAAAATTTATTTTTTTCCTTTAGACTTATTTTCTAGGGTCAAACCTGGCACTGACTACACCATAGAGACCTCAAACCCGAGCTACACTGTGAAGTGAGCCATTATAGTGACCCCACGAGAGAACTAGAATAAGGATATTTCTTCCTGAGGACTTATATCTTCATAGCTTCTGATTTTTTTAAAAAAAATTAATTTTAAAATATCAAGTTTTCTAAACTGAACATACTTTGTATTTTAAGCTCATCTACAGCAGCTGAGGCCTACCTTCCAAAAGTAGTTTCTTTTGAGAGGAAAAAATCTGATCTTACTGCTTAGAAATGAACACACTCACATGCACAAGCATGTGCGCACACACACACACACACACACACACAGAAGCAACCAACACAACCTATTCAACAGAACATCATTGTTTGAATAAGCCCCGTTCCCCACTTCCTGATACATTCTGAGATGGGAATTCCTAATTCCTGGAATCATATTACATGAGCAGCAGGAATCACGTTGCTTCTGTCTGTTTTATATCTAGATCAAAAGGTAGGACCAGAAGGTTGAACAAAGCAAATAAGCACTTTGCAGGTAATATGTGATATATCAAATATAAAGAGTAGGTATAGCATTTTACCAATCAACATCTATTAAGAACATCAAAATAGAAAGGGTTTATAACTACTAGTCCAAACAGAGAAATTACATTGGGAAATAACATTGATTGTGTTTAGAAAAAGGAAAAATGCGAGTCCCCATATTTGGGGGGCATTTCAAAACGAGAGGTAAAAACTACAGAAGTTAGCATTTTTATCCTTTGTCCTTTCACTTTAATAGAAAAAAAGAAAGTAAATATCAAATAACCTTTGCCTTAAAATCAGAAGCTCAGTACTTTGAAATCTTCCTTTCTCTTTTCTTGCACATATAAGGCAGGATTTGCTTTGCCCAAAAGTAAAATGCTATTTCAAACTGGCCTCCAGAGGATGAGATTGACATCTTGATTCTGCCGCCTGCTAGTTCCATAACCCTGGGCCAGTCACTTAACGCCCAGTCGCCACTTTCTTCATCCTAAAGATGAGGAGGCAATGTCCTTCTGCAGTCCATCACCAGATCCAAGTGGCAAATGAAAACTACACGTGAAAAAGCTACAGAAAAGGAAAGCGTGATAATTATCACTGATGGACTGGGTCGCTTTTGAACTAGCCTCCTATGTGTTTTTTGAGAAATCAAACAACTACCTTTAATTTACACGTGTTTATATTTTAACACTGTAAGGTCATGGTTGAGGAATGAAAAACTTATTTCTGGCAATAAAATTTTAAAATAATGTCTTCCTTGGAACCACTGAAAATTCACCTAAGCCAACTAGACTTTGTATAAATAATTAAAGTGGGCTCAAGTTTTAGCCAGAAACATTTAGCACCACGTCCTTCAAGACAGTGCAGTCTCCATGCAGAATTCCTAAATTTATTACTAACAAACTTCAACCTTAGATACTCATTTCAATACACAGTTTTGAAGGAATAACCTGGAATGCAAACTTTATCTAACCCAAAACTTACAAAATTATATCAACAAAATGTATCCTGGAGAGCTGGGCACAGGGTGAGCTGCCAGGGTGTCAACAGCAGCTGGCTAAGACAGCCTCCCTCAAAAAGCCAAGAGTCTCGCAGGGAATGGCTGCCACATTTGAGACTCACTGTGGAATCCTTGACTCTACTCTAAGCTCATTTTCACAGTCCTTGCATTGACTTTGTCAATGTTGAATTTGAACCCTATTCAAAACTTAGAAAATTCACTGGATAGGAAAAAATTACTAAATACCTAGCATACAGGTCAATTTTTATAAAACATCAGGACTTGGCACCCAAAGCCCTCTGGAACTCTGCAATGAAATTAAGACTAGAAGGCGCTAGGGTTGTGGCTCAGTGGTAGGGCCACAACCCTAGCATGGGTGAGGCACTGGGTTCGATTCTCAGCACCACATATAAATAAATGAATAAAAGAAAGGCCCATCAATATCTAATAAATAAATTTTTTAAAAAAAGAAATTAAGACTAGAAGGAAAAGACACCAAGATCACTGTAACAACCCTCTGATTGTCCTCTTCTGGGCAGAACAAGGGTAGATTTCTTTCTTCACTCAAGAAGGGAAAGAAAGCAAATGTCTTACCTTCTATTTCGCTTCCTGAGATCCATGCTAGTTTTTTTTTTTTTTAATATCACTTTTTAGTTATAAGTGGACACAATATCTCTATTTGATTTTTAGGTGGTGCTGAGGATTGAACCCAGTGCCTCACGCATGCTAGGCGAGCGCTCTGCCACTGAGCCACAACCCCAGCCCCCTTCCATGCTAGTTTTTAATCCATGGGCAAAAACATTGGCCTGGAAACCCTATGATACTGCACATTTGCAAAAGCTCTTGAGAGGACCCAACTGCTTAAAACTACATAAATTAAATAAATTATATAAAAGCCATGAGCGTGTGGCCCTGTTCTCTATGAGCGTACATTTAGCATTTCGTGTGTGCCTTCCTTGTTCTCTGAGAAGGACTTTGAGGGCTGCCTGACAAATCAGTCAAGCAGCTTCAACGTGCTGGTAATCTAAAGCTTTTCTCTGGCGCAGATTCCGCGATATTGCTAAACCTCTCTGACTTACAGCCAACCATTTCACTAAAACAGAGCACTTACAGAGAGGAAATATCTGCGATAGAATGACATTCCCAATTTGGTAGATAATTTTATTAATTTTGTATGTAATAGAAATAGATTCATTTTACCATCACTCTCAGATTTCCAAAATGGACTAAAACCAAACAAAAACACTTAAAAAAATAACTTGCTCTTAGAAGGACTTTTTGAAGATATAAGCAAAGGAATTCTATAAGGTATACAGAAAAGCAAAGGATTTAGAACAGCTAAAAATGTTTTGAAAAAGAAGAAGAAAAAAGAACCAAATTTTCAGATTTTAAGAATTACTGCAAGCTGCAGTGACCAAGATCTTGTGTATAAGCAAAGGAACAGAGACACACGTCCATAAAACAGAATGCAGAGCTCAGAAACAGACTCACATAAAAATGTTACAAAGGTGCAAATGCAATTTCTCCTGTGGAGAAGGGAGAGTGTTTTCTATAAATGGTGTTGGAACAATTGGACATCCATTTGAAAAACAAATAAACTTTGTCCTAAAATTAAGAATGCATGCAAAAATTAACTGGAAATGGGTCATAGACCTAAAATCTATGTTTCATAGGAAAAAATCTTCAGGGCCACAGGAGGCAAAAGGTTCTCAGATATGTAAAAAACAAGCACATAAATTTAAAAATTGACAAATTAGACTTCATCATAATAGAGCTTCTATCCTACAAAAGCACTGTTTAAAAAATGGAGAGACTGGGTAGAGAGTAAGAGAAAATACTAGCACATTACATATCTGATCAAGGACTTGTGTCAGGAATAAAAGAATTCTCAGGATTGAACAATGTAAATAATCTGAAAAAGAGTTGAACTGAAGCTTCACTAAAAAAGGTATATGGATGGTAAAGAAGCACGTGAAAAGAAATTTAAGATCACTAGTCATTAGGGAAATGTGAATTACAACCATGATTAAATATCACTACTCACAGAATAGCTAAAATAAAAATATTGACAAATACAAGGGTTGGCACTGACACAAAACACTTGGAACTTTCATGCATTGCTGGTACAACACAAATAGCATACAACTGGTAAGGTGTCTGGAGATTTGTTATAACAGCAAGTGACTCAGAAATCCCACTCCTAGGTATTTAGACAAATAAAAACTTGTATTCACACAAAACCTTTACTCAAGCATTTAAGGCAATTCTACTTCTAATGATCCCAAATTGGAAATAATCTAAATGTCCCTCAATGGTGAATAAGTAAAGAAACCTTGGCACATCCATTCAATAGAATACTACTCAATGACTAAAAAGAAATGAAAGAATAAGACATGCAATGACTTGGGTAAACCTCAAAGTGCTTATAAGGAGCAAAAGAAGCCAGTCTCAAAAAGTTACATACTATTCAATTGCATTTATATGAGATTCTTAAAAGAACAAAACTACACTGATGGAGAAAGGGTCAGCAATTTCTGGGTGCTAAGGGTAGAGGAGGGTGAAATTTCAGAGAGACCATTTTGGGGTGATGTAACTGTTCTCTGGCTTGATCGTGATGATGGTTCAGGAATTAATGTCCACTAATATTTTTTTAAGTACATGTTCACGCTAATGTTCATAGCACACTCTTCATGACAGCCCAAAGTAGAAACATCCCAAGTATCTCCCAAGAAATGAAACTGTAAAATGTAAGGAAGGACTGATCCGTGCCACAGCCTGGGGGTGAACCTCTGAAACACAATGTCAAGAGAAGGAAGTCAGATGGGAAAGATGCCACATGGTTCAACTCCCTTCCTGTGAGATCATCAGAATAGTTAAATCCACAGACACAGAAGCCAGGTGGACTTTGGCCCAGGCATGGATGGGAATTGAGATGCAGTTGGGTTTTTTTTTTTTTTTTGTGGGGGGGGGGTGATGAAAATGTTTTAGACCTAGATAGCGCTGTTGGTTGAACTACATGGTGCATGTATCAAACACCACTGAGCTGGTCATTTTAATGGTTATCTTTATTTATGGGGATTTCACATCAATACAAAATAATATTTTTAAAAGTTAATTTACTATGAGAATTTCAAAAGAAATTTACAGCCACAAAAATAAAATTAGAAATAATTAATAACAGTTTGTAACTTCGTGCTCAGATGACCACTTTGAACAGAGCACAAAGGAAGGGTGAGAGTTAAGTTGTAAAATCCCAGGGAACTTTCATTTCTGTGCATCAGATCCATTTCATTGTCCCTCCAAAATGCTTTTGCAGTAGCTGGAGTCTCCCTGTCGTGGGAGAAGGTCTTGTCCCAGTTGTTTCAAAAGTTTATGAATTTCATTTTATTTTCAAACAGCATTCATTTAATCATAAATGTTGAAAGTCATTACTTACTTAGTCTTTTGAAAACATGGCTGTGTTTTAGAGTCTATCACAAAATAGGGTCAAAACAGAGGGGCCTGTTTTGCTTGTAGACTGAGGTATTCTGGTGACAGGACCCTTGTCCTCAGCGTCTTGCTGTTCTCACTTGCACCAAGGTCTGACCCTCCACACCTCTGGTGGGGCTGTTCCCTCAACCTGTAATACCTTTCCTGTGCAGTCCTTCCTGGACGGGTTAACACCTACTTATCCTGGCACACTCTGCACTGGGATCTTTTCCTCCAAGGAAGTGTTCCCTGATCCCGGGTGCCACACGACCACCCTGCATTCCCATGATGCCCTGCATTTTAAGAGCACACCAACACGTGAGGTCGCATGACCTGCTCATGAGACCATCTTCCCCTCTAGGCTGCAGGCTCCTGGAAAGACAGGACGTATCTTATTAACCATTTCTCTCTCTGTAACTGGCCTCCAGCAGGCATTCAGGAAGTGTGGCTGCTCTGTGTGGATTTGGTTGTGCCTTTCTCATAAACAGTCTGAAACAGGCCTACTGTCTCTTAAAATATATAGGTTGTTTGTCTTGCTTTAAAATACACTCTTATTCCCCAGGTTCTATGCTTTCTCTGTAGTTCTTTCTTTCTTTCTTTATTATATTTTTTAAATATTTTGTGGTACTGAGGATGGAATCCAGGGCTCCTCTGTGCTAGACAAACACTCTACCACTGAGATACTATGTTGCCCAGGCTGGCAATTTGCAATCCTCCTACCTCATCCTCCTGAGCCTCTGGGATTGCAGGCACGTGTCACCAGACCTGGCTTCTCAGTATTTCTAAAAGTTAGCCTCCTGAGAATCTTTAATACTCACAGCAAGATTTTTTTCTGTCTTTCAGGATACTGAGTTAAAACGTTTAGCAAGCAAGACCTCTAACAATTCCAAAATAGTATAGTAGTTTTAATTCTTGCACACATATGCGCCAAATCCAACAAAACAGCTGGAATTCACAGTCCCTGTCTGTGAGTGAATCAGACTGTGATCCAACCAATCAGTAAAGTAACTGGTCTCCTACCTTCTGCCAGAACCTGCCTGGCTGTCACCTACAAAGGCTTAAGGGCAGGGCCAGCCAGAGTGGCAGGAACAGCCATCAGAGGATCTGGGCATTGTGTCGCTTGGAGCTTGTAAAATGTGGGGAACTCCTTAAAAAGAATATAGACTTACAAATACAAATCAAGTATGAACAATGAATATTTGCTTAGAATGGGGAAAAAAACACAGTAAATAACTGGAACTCCATTTTGTGCGTATCTCTTGAGATAGTTTACCAGAATGGTCAACCAGAAACACATCATGATTGCACCCTGGCCTCCCCTCCCCACCTTGAACAAAGCTAGAAAAATTACCAGCACTCTTGGGGGTTCATGCTTATAAGACCCCAATGTTAAGTTTTATTAACTTTCTGAAGAATCTACCTTTGGGCCACACCTTGCAAATTAGATTGAAAAGGACAATATCTCATACCTGTTGAGAGGCACTTGACATCCCTGTGAATTACCTCATATAATATGCTATCAGGGGCACTCTCCTACTAAACTATATCCCCAATCCTTTTTCTTTTTTATTTTATTTGAGACAGGTCTCACTAAGTTATGCCTCAGCCTCCTAAATTGCTGGGATTACCCAGCATGTACCACTGCCCCTGGTTCTCATATAATCTTTATCATGGTTTTATAAAGCAAATGCTATTACTGGCCCCATTTTATACACCTACAAGCTGCAGAGGAACTTGGCATATTCTCAGAAATGGCCATCTCCTCAGTGCTTTCTTAATGCCACTGGTCTTCCATGAAGTGGTGGCAAGGAGCATAAGTGGCAAGGATCATAAGTCCTGCAGTGGGCAAGCCCACGTTCCCAGCCCCATTCTGCCCTGCGCTAACTGTGTTAGTCCACCTCTCTAAACTTCTGCTTCCTTAGCTACAAATAAGAAGTAGGTGATTATTGTTGCTTTGTGCTTATCTGCCTGGCCTTCAAAGAACTGCCTGTCAAATCAAGAATAAATTACATCTCCCTCTATGATTTGAGGGAACCAATAAAATTATGAGACCCCCAAAGATCACGCAGATACTATGAATTTCTTATGTACTTCCAGGGTGCCACATACAAAATGACAGAATTGGTTTGTTGTGTTCAAAACCCATGAAAGCCATTGGTCTTGAACCTATATGTAACAAGAACCAAAGTGTAACAATTGCAACTCTGCTGTGCCTCGTCCATCAGACTCACCAGAGCTGAGGCAGAGCAAAATGACAAAATTCACCTAGACTAGAGACTGCATATGACTTTAGCTCAGGAAGGTGACCAAGGGCAAAATGGGAGACAGAAAGGAACCCAAGGGTTCTTGCTTACTCCCATTTCCCAACCTTCACTCCTTGCAAAAATCATTTTGGCTTATATGGGAAAATAAGTATGAAAGAAGACTAGAAGGGGAAAAATTGGTAGACATTTGCAGATTGCCCAGGAGGGAGAAGCAGAAGACACCTGATTAAAAGAAAAATGCTCCAGCTCTTCCTTCCTGCTTAGTCAACTGTGGCCCACAAAGTACTTCAATATTTCAGTCTTCGTGGCTGGAGTTGGGGCTCAGTGGTAGAGCACGTGCCTAGTATGTGTGAGGCACTGGGTTCGATTCTCAGCACCGCATATAAGTAGATAATAATAAAGGTCCATTAGCAACTAAAAAATACTTTTAAAATATATACTTCAAGATGATGTATATATCCTCTAAGATGATGGACACGTCCTAATCTTTCCAAATATTAGGTCTTTCAATTATATTTTAAAAGAGGGTTCTGGGAGTATGGCTTAAAGGCAGAGCACTTGCCTGGCACACACAAGACCTGAGCTGGGTCCTCAGCATGGCAAAAAGATGGTAGCAGGGCCACCCAAGAGAGCTAGATATGTTGAAAACTAAAATAAAACCATTTTTTAAAAATTACCATAAAAAACTGTCCTCTTTCTAAAAATGGAAATTTCCATGGTTACTCTTCCTGAGAATGTCCCAGCTTATACAATTTCAATTACCTGAACTGCCTCATTTTACAATTTATTGTTTAATTGAGTTCTTACTATTATTGGGGGTACTTTGCAGTACTTTTCTCCCAAGACACCTAAGGAAATGTGCAGTGTCACATTGTGGATTCCTGTTGAGTTAAGCACCTACAGCTCTATTAACTGTTTCTGTGACAGTAGCATTTCCTAACCTCCTAACCATTGTTGTCTTAGCACCAAAATGGATAAGAGAAAAATAATTATTGGTTGGCTCTACTAAAAAAAAAAAAAGAAAGAAAGAAAGAAAAGAAAAAGCTGAAATTGCTAATATGTTACAAAAGTCATATAATTTGTTTTCATGGTTTTATAGCCAATTCATTTTAGTGACCCTAAAATCAAAATTATTTTTTAAGAAAAAGAAAATTTCAAGCACTAGTGTAAGATTAGTGTGTTAAAACGGTTCAGTAATGGTCATTTTATAGAGGCAGTAACTTTTATATTAATAGCTACATTCTGGAACAGTATGTCCAAAAGCTGCATAACAGATCCTTCAGATCTATAACCGTTCCTCCAAACAAAACCCATTATGCACAAACACAGCATCAAACAAAAATCTGTAACAGCCTTGTTGCAAGTAATCCGAACAGAGTCCGCCAGGGCCTCTTTAAAAGCCAGCCCCACTTTGCCTGGCAGAGACACATTCGACCTATCTGCAGGATATTTGTTTGGGGTTTTTGCCCCCTGTCTTACCCACACGCCCCTGGCGGAATCTGGAAATCAGTTCCCAAAATCAGTTTGCTCACACTTTCCAAGAAGGGCTTCGCTGATGCTGTTCTTTTGTTTCCTATAATGACATCCTAACCACACTAATAGAAACCGGTGGGCTCTCCAATCAGGCCCCTGCCCTACTTCCCACCCCCGCCCCCAGGGTCACATATGCACTGGCTGCTCTGTCACCAGGAGACTTTCCAGCCGCCTCTCCCCAAGGGCGTTTCAATAAGCCAGGCACAATGGGGAAAGCTAAGAGCTGAATTTCCGACTACACTCTGAGTCTTCTCTTTTCCACTGGGGGAGGGGGGGGGAGTCGAGGGGGTGCTCGCCAAGTCTTTCGTAGTAAGTGGAGACAGTTCTTGAGGGCTCAGATTTTTTTTCCCCAAAAAGGAACTTCCCTGGATGGGTGAACGTGTTTGTCTTTAAGGGTTGTTCTAGGACAGACCATGCACATAGTTCAGGCAGCTCCAGATGAAACGAGTTAAGCGATTCTCCAGCACGCTGATGTTTGCAAATGCCATATTTGTGCCATATTCAGACCTTCGACTAGGAACTCAACTTCAATGCAGCCTCTGCGCTCCCCAGTGCCCTCCCACCCCCTCCTACTCCTTTATGTATATATGTTGCATAATTACGGAGCAGTGAGTATTTATCACCTTTTCTGGGCAGTAAGCAGAAAGAAATACAATACCATTACTTCCAGTTACTGCCTTTCCCAAGATAATTAGGTAACACGGTGAAGGAGCCTTGGTAGCCTAATGCTGTTCAAGTTAAGTGATTGACATGGCTGTGTCTGGCTGCTCTATTAACTGTTTCATTTTGTTGCTATTTGCAGTTTGCTTGGCTAATACTCCGAACAAATACAGACTGTTTCTTTAGCCCCTTTTTTCTCTTTGACCTTCTCCTGCCCATTTTCTTTGACTCACTTCAAACTGCCTTGAAAAGGCCTGTT
Source organism: Urocitellus parryii (assembly GCF_045843805.1). NCBI lineage: Eukaryota > Metazoa > Chordata > Mammalia > Rodentia > Sciuridae > Urocitellus > Urocitellus parryii. The sequence goes on from NC_135531.1 coordinate 268,890,528, forward strand.
GAATGCGAGCAGTCCATCAGAGGCCCAGGTTCGTCCCTACCCTTGCCCTGAATGCCTTACTTCAAAGATGGGCCGCATTCTTTAATTGCCCTTTGAATTAATATCAAAGGGTCACAATGCGAGTGCCAAAAGAGAAAGGGGCTTTAATGAAGCAAAGAGCTGCCATTCATTTGCAGATAAGCACGTTTTTATGCCTGAGTGGTCACCGTGGCTAAAGGCTTGGTGAAGAGGAGGCTGGCCTGAGAGGACTTTTCCTTAAGTAGTGATCAGTGCAAACAAACAAGAGTAAACAAATAAAAAAAAAAAGAGAGAGAGAGTCTACAAACAGGGACAACAGAAAATAAATAATAAGGCCAAATTCGTGAGCTGCACATCCTCCTCTCCCACTTCCATTCAGAAAGAAGAAAGAAAAAAGCTGCACTTAATTAGCAAATCCATTCACCATTTTTAATCCCATATTTCAACATTGAAATTCCAAGGACAGAGTTCAACATTGAGCCTGAGAGAACGTATATTCTGAAATTCTGGGCCATGGGTAACACAGAGGGAAAATGTTATGACTTCAAAGTGTAGGGGGGGGGGGGAATGTAACTTTTCAAAAAAAAAAAAAGTCCCAATTCTCAAGAATTAGTGACTTTTGATAAGAATATTTGTTCTTACATTATTGACATTTGATCCTTTAATGCAGAGAATTTAGCATAAGTCTAAACTTCATCTGTCTTGTCTTCTGCCTTCTATCTACCTACCTACCCTTCTACCTTGGGTCATATTTTCCATTTCTCCCACAGAAATCATCATTTAAGGTCACTGTCTTCATCATCCCCTCCCTCATAACACAGGAGCTGCAACCACAGCACGCATGTGCAAACCCATGGCACCAGAGGTCAACGTAAGGTAAAATACAGTTCAAATCATCAGTGATTACAGAGTGAAATAGTAATCCAGCCTTCCCCTGTCCCTCCTTCTCCTGTGAGAGACGTTGGTGATTAAGGAAGGAATTCAGTCCTGGTGAATTATCCTCTTAGCTACAGTTCTGACTAGCATCCCGGGTGACCAGCTACAAACTGCATGGCTGGCCTCTGGTGGACATAACATTCAGACCATCGCCTGGACCTTTGTTCCTCCCCTGGATTCCTTGGAAAACAGAGCTTATGTTCCTTCCATGATGTACAAGGAAGGTCCTTGTTCAGATGTTTCAACCAGTATCCAAAAGTGAAGTGCCAGCTTTAAATTTGGGCACGTAAAATTGCCAATGCTGTGTTAAAAGAGAGAGAAAGAGTGGTATCCCTTATCTCTGGGGAAATCAAAGGCATCTTTTCCTCACTGGCCTTATTTTCCATGAGCTTGTCCATCTGGCTCAGAGTTGCCAAAATAGAGTGAGGAAAGGGCAGCAAATAAATGTCAGCGTCGGCCAATCTGCATAAATCTCCAATTCCTTCCAGAGAAACTCCTTCCTGCCCTGCTGGGCCTTCCAATCTTGTGACATGAGCCAACAGGCATCAGAACAATGTGGAAATCAAAAGACTTATTTTGCCCAAACCCAGACCCCTAAAAGCAGTTTCTCTCATACCCGTTTTCCACTAGCTATGCCCCAGTGTGCTGCTTTGCAATAAAGCAATGTCACCCCAGCAGTGAGATTCCCATATGTCCTGGAGACAGAGTTAATTCAGGATATTTCGAACTGATCACAGGAAGATTCCCTCAGTCCTTGTTACACTGCACTCTGAGAAAGCAAGAAGGCAGATTCATCAGTGGCCAAACCTTGTTTCAATGAGCACAAAAGTAATCAGCAGATTACAAGTAAACAACACTTTATATTGGCTCAGAGCTTCTAATGTGTCTGTGGTCACAATAATCCACTTGTGGCAACGGAGCAAATGCTGCCATCTCCACGCAAGGGGAAATCCAGCTGAAAATGGATAGTGACCTTTCCCTGGTTGCACTCCTAGTCAGAGGGTGAACTAGGACAAGACCAAAGTCTCAACCCCAAAAACTTTCATAAAGCCAGTTATATCTGATGCAGAACTAAATTTGGCAGTCCTAAGTTCTGTGGTTTCTTTACCCAAATCCACAAGTGGAATAAACTTCAAGACACTGCAAATCCAGCTTAATGAGACACAATAAAAGTGTTTGGATCACATATTTCAATGCTTCCCGGGATGCTATGCTCATAGAAACAGTCATTGATAGACTGCATCCCAAATATAGCAGCCATGGAGAGGCTGATGATAAGGCCGCTGCTGCTGATTATGATGACATCTTGCATTTGTCTAGGGCCTCACATTTTTTAAAGTGTTTTTCATACCCACTTTCTGGTGTAATTATGATTCTGTAGTTGAGAAAAAAAATTTTTTTTCTTGGTTTCATTTTAATTTCAAGACAATAGGCCCTGATGTCAGATGAAGAAATGGATTTTAAGGTTTTTAAATCTACATAGCATAGTCACCAAAGCCACCCAAGTCATACCTGTCTTATTTTCTATATAACTCTCAATAAACCTTCGGGCATTTGATATCCAAGTAAAAGGGATAACTCCCCAAGGACAAATCATTCAACACTTCACAGCTTGGAAAGGTACTTCTGAAATTCAGCTCCATGTGAACCACCTCTCTCTAAGGCTTAACCTGCAACCTGCAAGACTGAAACAAGAAACAAGTTTCACCTTCCCAAGTCGCTGTTTTATTAAGAGATTTCTGAGGCAAGCCTGGCCCAGACGCCAACCACACCTCTCTGCTGAAGGTTTTCACTTTCTGCTTGTCACAGGCCTCTGTCCTACCAGGCAACACTGACCCAGGATCTGCATAGTGAGCCCCAGGGTTCATCACCACCAGGAATAGAAGAAGCTCTGGCCTTTCATAAAAAAAAAAAAAAAAAAATGGTGGAGCGAGTTATCCTGAAGTTTGCAGGAGTTGGATCAGACTCACTTCTTGAAAATCTAAGCGTAGCTACTCTAATCTTCTGTCACTTCCTGCAAGCACCAACGGGCTGCCCAAGCCTGGAGTGAGTGTTATGTCAACTAAAGAGGCTTAAAGGGGAAGAAAATGCGGTCTAAACAAACCTCTAGGAGCAGACACACTGCTGTAAGCTTCCAGGGGTAACATTTGTTATGAAGTAATAAGAATTTGCATAATTTGGGGGAAGACTTTGTTTTCAAAGTAATTCTCTCTTTCACCTGCTTAGGTCTTCCCCGTGTATGGCTTTGGTTAAGTTTTGTTGATGGAGGCTCATGTTTAACCAACTGTTTTTAATTTACAAATTAAACTTGTCAGAAGTAGAAATCCTTCCCTTGGAACTCTTCCAATATGTCAAGAATTAATTCTAATGAAAACGGCATTGCCCAAATGCAGGATGGCCAGTCACTTATTTTATTTACACAAAGTCCTTCTCAGTTTCTTTGATAAAAGCAGCTAAATCTTTTTCCTCTTTCATGTTTTGTCAGCACTTGATTCCTTTTGTCCCTTGGCTATTTGCCTAGCTGTGGACAATAAGGCAGGAAGAATAGAAGCAGATTGTTGGAATGGCCCTCAATAAACCTAATTATGACATGTTGAGTGCCCTCACCATGACACAGTCAGGGGACCCAGGCTTATTCAATTACCCTCGCCAGGTTTCTCTTTCAGACCTAAAGTTATCCTTTGACTGTTTGTATTTCTGAACAGTATTCATGTTCATTGTGAAAGAAAATCCCCTGGACTTTGAGGGGTTTTAAAGTTGATGCTGTTATTGTTGCTAATTTTTATTAACTGAATGATAACATGATAAAGAAATAGACTTTTGTTATGTAATAAGAACAAATCAGTGCGCGCTTAAAGTTACACCTTTCTTTCCTTTCTCTTCAAGCCAGCCTAGCAGGACATGTAACCAGAATTAATAAACAAAATAATTTCTTCAACCTACATGTCCTTTACAACATGATATGGAGTCTAGCGGCTCAGGACAGGGCTGTAGCATTGTGATTCATCTTAACTTCAAAAATAATAATAACCACATGATTTTGCTGTGTGGGTTTTTTTTTTTTTTTAATCCACCAAGAAGGTTCCTTGCCCTATTAACACCAGAAAACATAAGTTCATTGGTACCTTTCCGCCAACAGCTATTTCTTCAGCTGCTTGAGGTAGGCAGGATGGACAGTATTTAATTAAAACTCTGGCTGCTGGTTGGAGGAACCCTCTCCTCTCTGAACAGATTGTTCAGAGATGGTGCCAGGGGTTCCCGCAAAGCCAGGGTATAAAAGCTGTGTGTCAAGTGAACAAAAGAATGGAAAAAAAATGAAGGAATGCCAAAAATCAGCTCCTGATACATCCTAGCCCTTAAGTCAACGAGGTCTGGTAAAATTAATATTCAGTCTGTATTTACATATGCACATGGCTTATCAGGACGGTTGTTTTATAGTTGTAGCATCTCTGGATTATTTTCTTTTTTTTTCTCATTGTTCTCTTTAGGTAATTTGACAGATCTGGGTACTATAATCAAATAAAAATTCAACTACACTATAACTTATTATATTCAACTTTAATTTTTAAAATTCACTCCCGACTCATATTCATTACGAAACCCCTACCACTCGAACAAAAAGTAGATACAAATTGCAATCTGTCCTACAAGTGAATCTGGTGCTTGGTATTTATTTGGTTCCTTGAGAAATTGCTTTTTAATCCTAATGTGAAAAATCTCATTCACAAAAGACTGTGAAATAAAATACACAGAATGCTCAGATTTTGAAGAAAGTTTAGGAGTAAGTACCCTCCACAACACAGGGCCCTGCTCTGCTGATGCCTCTCCTCTCAGAGAGCAACAGTGTCATTTTCTCCAAATCCTAAAGGGAAAGTTTTAATCTCAAACATCCAAAATGAATTCTATAACAAAGTCTTGAAGCATTATCAATCTAAGTAATTTTGGTGAAATGTATATTCATCTTCTTAGAACATCGTTTTACTGTTTCACTTCAAGAATTTGTGGATTTCAACTACTTTAGTGAGTATTGTATTTATGTTCACATTAACTTTAAAATCTCTTTGAAAATTTGCAAAAAATAATCAGAATAGCACTCTGCCTATAAATGGAACACCTCTTTTCATAGCACAGTGGAAAACAGTAAATGTCTCACCACTGTGGAGTTAGTGTTCTTCCAAAGTGTTCAAATTACTTTAATCAGCAAACTAACCTCCTGCATAAGGGAAGTTCTTTTTTTTTTTTTTAAAGTCTGCTTTCACTACTTTAGAGTGGAAATGTTATTAAAATATCCAAGTTGTCTCAATATTTTAACCTGAAGCATATGTATTTTTGCATTCCCTAAAATGTTTTAATGTTTTTATATAGTTAAACAGAATAACAACTCTTCTTCAAATCTCAACTAGCACTTCCCTAAGAAAACATGGGGGAAAAAATAAGTCAAGGAAATCAAATACTCGGATTGAAAACTGCTTGCCACCCTAAACTTGGCCAAGCATTATAAATGCCTGCTGTTTTAAAAGTTACACGGTTATCTTGCTATTCAAACTATACTAAACAAATTTATGCCATAACTCTCACAAATTTAACTTCTTACAACCTGTTGCAACCCAATTCATGTGCAGTATAAGTCAGAGGTTTGCCTATGGATACGGAAAGGGGACTTGATAATTTGGATTGTTTTGATTTGTATGGAGTTACTCAACAACAACAAAAAAATCTAATGTTGGCTAAAAGTGGCTAAGATCAGATTTCTTCTTCAATCTAGAGGTCAAGTACTGCCTCTCTCTCTTATCAAATAAAAATTTTAATTTGCAATTCAAAGTTCAAATTGCAATGTATTTGATCCAAGTACAGGATAATCACTAAGAAAAATAGAAATAAACTCTTTCATATGGTAAACAGTAGTGCTTATTGTTCTGAGTGTATAAGAGGTCTAAGAGGTCTAGTTTCTCTTTCTAATGTTCTCATTTTATAGTTTTCAGCCTTTATTTTAAATGATTAGTAAATATTTTATAGTAATATTTGCTTACATGTGTTTCCATGAACCTACTTAAGATAAAACTACAACAAAGTTTGAGATATAAGTTTCAGATATATTAAAAAAAAATGTGCATTGTACAAATATGCCACATTGGGAAGACAGAAACAAACATGTAAAGTAAATTCAGTATTTTAATAAAGTAAAAAAAAAATACAGGCAAGTGTTAATTTGGATATAGTATGTGCTCTAGAAATTCCTCAAACAAAAAACGTTTTCAGAATTCATTTTATATTGTTAACTTTATCATCCAGTCATTGCAACCAAGGATGGAAATATTTGAATGAATCATTCTGTTTTTAGAATATATACTTTGAAAGTCAACATGTTGTAGATGTCAACTCTTGAAATAATTTTTTTCCACAAGCATACAATAGTAAATGAGTGGAGGGAGGTTAATAAAATGTCCTCTTGTTAGGCTATGACATTTGCCTCAAATTGTTTTCAGTGACAAAAAATACTTCTCACTTGCTTCCAAGTTCTAAAATGTTTTATAGCAAAGTCCTCAAAACAAAATATGTTTTCAGATTTAAAATGATCTCGTCTAATCTGCACAAGTTTTTTCCAAAATTCTATTTTGTGCAGAAATTTTTAATTAACTCAAGATTTTTTTTGCTTTTTTTTTTTAAATAATTTGTGTTTCTGCAAGTCTTTTAACTTAGAGGCAAACAAATGAAAAATTAAAAAAAAATTTCTTTGCTGGATTCAGTTTCTGACAACTACTATGTGTTGAGACAGGAGGGCAGAAGTTCATTAAGAGATGACTTAGAATCAGCTGACATGACTGCACCACGCGATCTGATTCTCTTTCTCTCTTCCAGCCTAGAGAGTCGCTGGCATTGGCTTGGTTTCTCTGGGCATAGGAAGAAATCTCGGAGGTGCCGAGGATTGCAAAGAGGAATGTTCCCATTCTGCAAAAGGCACTTGTTTTTTCCCTCATACAAAGAATCCGGTGCAAGCAAGTTGGGGGGAAGTTCTCTAAACAATACCCCAGACCCTCCCAGCCTCTTCCAGAAGCCACGGCTTAACAAGAAGAGCCAGAAAACATGCACTCCCTGTGTGGATGGGACAGAGCCGTGCAGATACCTGTACCGCCACACAGCAATGCCCGGCAGAACTCTGCCCCATCCTCCTCCTGCCAGGACAAAATCATCTGCCCCCACCCCAATGACAAGGCAAAGCAGGAGTCACTCACCAAAAACACTGAGTGGCCAAAGGCCCTCTCCAGCCTTGTGCCCATTGCCTGGCTGCCTGGAGGTCCCACTGTCTCCTGGAGGCTGCCTGCCAACAGGCCACGGCCACAGCCACCACCACCTGCCAGAGCTGTGAGATGCAGCCTTCACCTTGCCCAATGCCTCTGTTTTTCAGAGGAGGGGAAAATGAGGTCCAGAGAGGAAAAGTAACCTGGTCACAGACATATTTTCAGAGACCTACAAGAAACAAGCTGAAAATCGCCTAATTCCAACTTGACAGCTGAGGAAATCAAGCCCCCTGCCCCAAAGTAAGGGTTTTTCCCACCTGCCCTCCTGCAGTGATTTGAGTGTTCATCTTCTTGGGAGGAGTCAGTCCAGGATCACTGCCAGGGACTCCCTGCAAGGGTCAGGGATGACTCACAGTACTGAGGACCACAAAGGTGAGTTGTCAGACCCAGACTTGGGCTCCCCCGGTAAAAAAAGATAAAGTAGAGAAAGGGAGGAGCCGCCCTGGAAACTCTAAAATCCAAGACACACATGGAGAATAACTGAGTATTGGAGTTGTTTCCATTTTGCTCTCGCCCAGGCTGTGCCAGAATCCCAATCCACCCACAGAAACGCTCCATCTCTCTCCACCTCTGCTGAACAAGGATGATAGATGTGGTTTTGTGGGATCTGCAGGGTTTACAATGTAGGGGGTCCCTCTTGAGAAATGAGTATCAGCTTATCTTCATTCGGCAACATTTACAAAAAATCTAATGAAATAAGAGACATTGCCAGGGCCCCTCCCAGAGCCCAGAGACCACACAGGGTGATTCCACAGGTTCACCAGTTCTGCAGTGAATCCGCTTGTGACAACGACCTCTTCCCAGAGAGGTGGTGGGCTCTTTCTAGACTCTTGCATTCTCTGTCATAAACCTAATAGTCATAAAGCACCCACTGCGTCCAGGTACCAACTTTGGGGTCCCCTAGGAATCCCCAATAAATAGTGCTCAAACCCCACCTGCGGTGGAGTCAATTCCAGTCATGCCACTGAGAGTTCAGGTCTTACATTCTCCATAGCACTATGTTTATGAGGTTCTCAAAGGCCCCAAAATCTAGAGTCCAGGAGGCTTTGGGGATTGGAGCCCCTGGTCTTCCCTCACCAGAAGCCCTCCTAGCAAATGAATCTACGATGGATGCTCCTGGGGCCAGAGTCCTCTGGAGGAAGACAGCTTCATTCATTAAGACCTCTGACAATTGTCCTGGAGCCACTGAACGCGTGAGAGCTTAGATCAGCGCTCTAGAGGTCCCTTAGGGAAGCTCTGAGCTCTGAGACAAGTTGAGACCCACAGGGCCCTCTGGTCTATGGCTCTGAGCCAGAAAGACCTTCATGTTCTTCTCTGGCCCTGCTCTTCACCAAGGAGCCCAAAGGATACAAGCCAAGGCCTTTCCCGAACCCAAAGAAGTGGGGTGGGGAGAATTCACCTGTGATGGAGGATGTTCTTGGCCCAGCCTGGTCCTGCCTCTTCCCAGAGAGCTCAGTGGGAAATCATGACCCTGAAGGTCTTGTCCAGCAGCAAGGAGGGCCCTGACAGCAGAATTAATCCGGTCTCTTTACAATGAAGACAGAATCTGCTGCAATGTGACGTGAGGGGTTTCAGAAACCTGTTCCTTGCCCCCACCTTAAGCTTTCCTCTGTGCATACCCAAATCCCATCCTCAGGGATCTTTTCCACCATGCTAAAGCTGTCAGGTCCCAGGACCCCTTTGGGAAGTGCCAACACCTCTGGGGAGTGGAACTGGTTGAGTTTCCATGTGAACAAGGTGGAGCTGAGTGGAAGTCCCTGTGGTGTGCGGAGTGAGGGTGCACCCCGGGGGTGGGAGGTCAAGGCAGATGGTCAAGCCACAGTAGCGAGGAGGAGAGGAGCCGGACCCCAAGACTGGCTTTGCTCTTGCCACCTAAGGTCAGCCCACATGCCTAGAGAGGAGAGTTAGAGGGCAGGGGTGCTTTTAAACATGCCTGTGAAAAACGCTAAACTTGCTTTGGTAACATCATTTCTTGTAAAGAATAGTAGGAGTGACCGTTTTTGGTTTTTTTTTCCCCTCTTCTAAAAAGTTTTTCCAAAAGGATTTTCTAAGTACCAGTAATTTCAATGTGAAAGATAGTCATTGTCTTTTCTAATGAATTTAATTTGGGTTTTCATTTTAAAAAGAAATAGAAAGGATTCATTTCAGGGGGAAAAAAATGTTAAAACTAGTAACATTAAATTACAGTAATTCAATAAAATGACGAAAGCTAGCCAACAAAGATTCAGACCAAATTCAGTTCTGTATGTCATTTGTATTTTAAAATAAAGAAATTACTCCTTATCTGACTAAGGTATATGCTGGCACCCCATTAGAAATAGAAGAATTGTGCAATGGCTCAGTTTCAATTTTCTTAAAAGGGACAGACAACGTGGAACAAGGATGTGCCGATAATGAGTCCCTTCCCTGACCTTCACAAGAGCTGTATTCCCTTACACCCTACTGACCACTTATGAGACTTTTACAACCCAATTATCAACTGGCCATTTATTCAAGAACACACAAGATCTGCTGACACTGTCCAGAATTGAGGAGAAGACACAGAGATGCCAAGTTCTGAAAAGTTCATTGAGAAGAGTCCAGAAACTGAATCCCAGATAAATCAGGTCTTGTTTTTCCATCCTGGCCTAGACCTTGAGCTCATTCTCTGTCTGGAGAGACTTGCCCAATACCCAGGCATCCCTCTAGCCCCTGCACACGGAAGTCTGACTCTTTGCAGTTTCTGACCTAAGTCTGCCATTTGCCTTCTACCAGACAAAAACTCAGCAAGAATTCAGAGCTTGGCAGGTCTAGTGACCACAAGCTGACACTGGCTTCCAGGAAGTAACTATAGAAGTTGCCTTTCTACTTACTGCCCTCTGATAAATATGTGTTGTGCATCCACTTGCCACAGATGTGCCCTGTCTGCTTAAAATCCAAGCAAATCTACCACCTGGAACGTTTCCACTCTGGACAGGTTCCCAAGTCCCATTTTGCCCTGACAGATCACTAGTCCCCCAGAGGCACCGGAGGAGACCTCCATTTATTTGCTGCACTTCCTGAAACGGATTCCCAGCCCCCTTTAGAAACAGTCCAAGAGGATGTGAGAAGGCCCAAAACTTTCCATAGCCAATGATTCCTGACTCCGAGGTCCCATCTACTTGGGAATCATGGAATGGAAAATTAGAGCATTTCTCCTGGATGAAATTTTAAAGAAGAATAAGTTTACAAATCAGAAGCCAAGGGGTATCTCTGCCAACAAAACACCTGTTCACTGACATTATCCAGTTCCCTGGAGAATGGCTGTGCTTGCCATTGCCCTGTACCTGTCTGGATAACAGCAACGTGAGGATGTGTCGATGTGTTGTGCTCACAAACCGGAAGCGACTTATTTTGCATGGCCTAAATTTCTGTTGAGAACCTCACAGCAACATGGCAAACAAATCAAAATTTTCTTCGTCAGGATTAACCCTCCTTAGACCTTTCTCCCTATGTGCAGAGCTGTATACATTTACAGGTAGTAATCAGATGCCACAAATTATGGGGCTGATTCAATCCAAATTACGCACAGAGCTGGGGGAGAGAGAGAAAAGCTGCTTTTGATTCTTCTCAGCTCTTTGCAGATGCACTTAACGCCAGGCCTGTTTACATCCCCTAACTGACTCCTTTAGATTTCCATAAGCAAGTCAGAGGGGTAAGCAGGGAGGGAATCCAGGGCACACAGCTAAGCACACACAAAACTTCTAGCATTAGGGAAACACTCTCCTGCCTCCCCTGGCAGGCTGTGTGCTGGGTGTTCTGGATCTGCTGCAAGAAGAGTTGTTTTTGTTTTTCTGTCATTAAAAAAAAAAAAAAGTTAAAATTTTGATGTTCAAAAAGAAATCCTGAGCCCCTAACTTTTTTTCCTATTTCTGAACAGCCCAGTCCCAAGTAGGGATGACTTGATACATTTCTTTTGTAATATTTATTGGCGTCCACATCTCCCATTTTCTCAGGAGGTTTGGAGAGTCTTGTTTTTCTCAGATGGTTGGAGAGCAGTTCTTTCTGGCCCATTTCAGACTCTGACTCTCAGCTTAGGTAAGCCAGGTACTAAGCGGGATCAACAACTGAATTCCCAAGCATCAGATTTAAGGGAAAAATAGGCCAAAATGAGTTGAGGGAAGCAAGGTATGTGAAGACATAAAAAGTCTTTTGTGCATAGAAGGGAATGGATACATTCTCCCTAAAATGAATATGTCTTCTCTAAAAATTTATAACATTAAAAAATCAGCCATTACCAAGCCCAAAAAAACACTAGAGCATCAGCTCAGCATTTCTAAAAATTCAGAAATTTAAAACCATGTTCTATTACTTACTAGTTCAAACTTAATTTGGTGACCCTGGATGACAATTTTTCTTTTTTAACTAAATAATCAGAATAAGTTGCCTCTGTACTGTTAGAAAACTCTCCATAATTTTGACATTTACAAAAAACTAAGTAAGCATAGCATACACTAATCTTGATGAGGCTGAAAGTAAATAAACAGTAAACAAAAAAAGAATAAAAGAGGAACCAATAAGTAGAAGAAAAAATCTTTCCTTAGATGTAGGAAATGTACCATTTGGAGAAACTATAATATTGGTGGAGTTTCCAAAAGGCAGACATTGTTGGTGAAACAAGTCTGAATAATGATATCAAAACTCCTACTTAAGTATAGTACGTAAAGAAAAATCCTGTTTTTGTAGCACAAGTACCCGTCGGTAAACACGCTCTTGCTCTGAGCTTTTAAATTACCCCACCATTTGTTCTCAATGAAGACTCCAAATCCAACCAACACTATCAATATTACAAATGGCATCCCTTATTTTATAAATAAACTCACAAATGTGCCAAATGGTGCTGTTAGATTGGAAACAATATAAACATTATGAAATAAATCATGGTTTGCCCAAACAATAGAATACCATGCAACCTACAGGCAAGGCTGAGGAGGAACAATGTATAATTGCTGAGATGTAATTTAAAGTTTCAAAAAAGCAGTAAAGGGGATATAGCTCTGTTGGTAGAGTGCTTGCCTTGCATGCACAAGGCCCTAGGTTCGATCCCCAGCACCAAAAATAAAAAATAAAAAGCAGTAAAAACCTGGGTGCCGGCACATGCCTATAATCCCAGTGCCTTGGGAAGCAGAGGCAGGAGGATGCAAGGAGTTCAAGGCCAGCCTCAGCAACTTAGCAAGATGCTGTCTCAAAACAAAAAATATAAAAAGGATTGGGGATGTAGCTTAGAGGTCAGGTGTCTGTGGATTCTTTCCCCAGTATCAAAAAAATGCAATCATATGCAAAATATTTTATCTACTTTATCTTTTCTGCAAAAGGAGGAAAGAAATTATTATTATTATTATTATTATTATTATTATTATTATTATTATTTATTTGTAGGGAGTGGGTGCCGGGCAAAGAAAGCAAAGCCCTGAACAGTTAGGCAAGTGCTTTGCCACTGAGCCACACCCTCAGCTCAAGAGATTTGGGGATTTGTTTTGTTTTGTTGTTGTTCTGTTTGGGGGGATTTTTGTTTTGTTTTTAATGAGAGGAGAAAGGGAAAGAGAGATATAATTGCAAGATTACGCAGACAGTCTCCAGAAAGACAAGCTCCTGGACAAAAGTGGAAAGAAACTTATCATTGCATATTCATTTATATCTTATGAACTTTGTATAAAGTGAATATTCTATTCGCTCAAAAATAAAGGATTTGAAAAAAAATAAATCCTGACAAAGAATATATTGCACTTGAGTGTTAGGGTCGATGAAAGAATACAATCCTTAGAATAAAAGAACACTTCCCTTTGGAGGCTGAGGTTTGGCTCACATAATCCAGGAGTCCCCTTGCATCTCAAAGCCTTCAGGGGGCCTGGACTGTCCAGAGGAAGGTTCCATGCTTGGCAGTGAATTTTTATCAGTTCACTGGGGGCCGGCAGGCCAAGGAGCCCTGGCTGCCTGCTGTGACGCCTAAGCCGCAACAGCTGCATAAACTGGCTGTGCCCCAGCCTGACCTATTTCGGAGACCGGTCAGCCCAGTGCATGTGGGGATAAGAAAACAACCTTCTTGCAGCCAGTGGCTGTACTGTCAGGCTGCTCCTGAAGGAGAAAGATGGGGGCAGGAGCACTCCAGCCCCAAGAGCCTACCCAGCAGGCTATTTTCTTCTCACGTTGTGCCCCAATAACACAAGCGCTCCCAACTTTCAGGGGCGGGGGGGGGGGGACCGAATGGAGGGAATCTAAATCGAAAAGTCATTGAAATTTGCCCACTGGTTTAAAGAATGCTATTTTGGAAAGTTTCCTTAAAATTTCTGAGCTGCAGTTTTAAAGGAAAGGGAATTAAGAAGAATCATGCACAAAGAATGGAGAATGCACGCAATCTCACGTGCAGAACTCTGAAGGCATTTAAGAACCACGAAGCAGGCTCAAGAGGGTATAGATGTAATGAGAAATTGCAGGCCAGGGGGGGAGGACAAGGAAGATGTCACAAAATGAAGGAGTTTCAGGAAGAAAATTGTGAGATCCATTTTCAAAAAAGCAACTTGTCAAAACTTTGATTCGGGGGGTGGCGGGGAGCATGAAACCCAAAGAAAAGTTTAACTTGAAGAAGTTTTGCAAAAGCCAAGTTTGTCTAAAAGAGAAAAGCAATCTTGATAGGCCAGGAGGAAAAATAATTATGAAATATCCCTTTCCATCTCTGTGAAAGATTTTAGAATTTTATTGTTTTTCATACTCATTAAAGTCAATAAAGTCTTTTACATTGCACAGTAGTTTATAAACTTAATTTTTTTGGTATGGTAAAAGTGGACTTTGTGGTTGTGTGTGTGTGTGTGTGTGTGTGTGCGCGCGCGCGCGTGCGCCTGCGCATGCACAAGCACTCTTGGTCCTCATTGTTGCTGCTAAGCCCTGAATTAAGCTCTTATCTGCCCTTGGGCAGAGCCCATCTGTTAGTTTATAGGCTCCTCACTTTCAGGGAGTTCAGAGAATCCCCCACCACACCCAAGACTTTGAGTTTTGCTAGGGTAGGTGTAATTTGCACGTAACATGCAACGCGTTTTCTCATGTTATTATGACAGAACTCTGGGAAGTTGATATGATGTACCCATCTTACAGATGTCAAAACTGAAGTTCAAGAGGTCACACCTGAAAGGTGCTTGGTCTCAATTTCAGAGCAATGCTGTGATGCAAGAACAAGTCACTTTTGCCTTAGGTACCATGCACTTACAAGGCAAGAAAAGATGTACTTTGGAATGTGTTTAAATCAGAACAGGTGAAACTCATTGCTCTAGTGACCTTCAATCAGGAAAACAGTCAAATGTGTGGATTCAGAAAATGAAACCTATTGCTTTTATTATAATAGAATAAATCAGGCCAATTAATTTTCTTTAGTTCAAGTTAAGCTCGACAATCATAACTGAGACACATACCCACACATGCACCTACCCTTTGGACATAATTTTCTTAATCATGATAATATATTTTAACATTGTACTTAAAAAACAATGAGGCTATGGTTTATAGCTCATGGTGTAGAAATACATACCAAGCATGTACAAGGCCCTGGGTTCCATCCACAGCCCAAAAATAAATGAATAGCATAAAAGTGAACAAATATAAAAACAAAAATATATTTGGAAAACAGACCCCATGTCTACACTAGGAAAAAGGAGGAAGAGAGGGCTATGGTAGCTGTACTTTAAAAGGTATCTGCATGTCTATAAAAATCACAAAACACAAACATATATTTTGTTAAAAATGTAAATATGTATGTGATCATATCAGTGTTAATTATGCAAGTACACAGTAAACTAAACCAATTTCAAGTTGCAATACAAATTGCACAGAAATTAACTTTCTTTCCTTAACTATACTACCTTAACTTAACCTATAGTGCCCATCTAATGACATAAGACCAAATCCACTTACTGTAGTTGTTTCCAGAGATTCATATAACTGATTATAAAAATATTTTAAGTGCATTTAATTCTACATAAAACTATACTATTTGAATTCTCAATATGATCCTATAGGTTGTTAAATGCTGAAACTTAATCGTAGTTCTTTTCCCTCCATCTTGTCTCGGTCAGCCAAGACGAGTCTCCCTTCCTTTTTTGCAAGGCACTTTGATCAGCTACTTTTTTAATATTTATTTTTTAGTTATAGGTAAACACAATGTCTTTATTTTACCTTATATGGTGCTGAGGATCGAACCCAGTGCCCCACACAAGCTAGGCGAGCCCTCTACCTCACAACCCCAGCCCGAGAAGCTACTTTTAAATGGAATCTGTTGAATTAGGTCCAGGAAGATTGGGGAATTAGCTCTTAGAATCAAGAGTTGACATTAATATACTGTTATAGAGCTGGGGAGGGAGCCCAGTGATAGACTCGCTTGCCTAGCATGTGCAAGGGTCTGGATTCAGTCCTCAGTACCAAAAAGAGAAAGAATAAAAGGAAGGCAGTAACACTAGTCAGTTAAGAATACATAAGAAAGCCCAGTCAAAAAAGTACTGAATAAGTTTAAGGATTTACAAACACATAACTATTTTGATACTGTCATATATTCTAATCTGTCTTACTAGGGGAGGT
Source organism: Urocitellus parryii (assembly GCF_045843805.1). Classification (NCBI taxonomy): domain Eukaryota; kingdom Metazoa; phylum Chordata; class Mammalia; order Rodentia; family Sciuridae; genus Urocitellus; species Urocitellus parryii. Next base: position 268,906,361 of record NC_135531.1, read on the forward strand.
CATTTCTCAATTGCCACCAAAAGAAGAGGACATAAAATTCAGACAACTTTGATCAAGTCACCTTACACCAAAAGAGGTGTTTTATTCTATTTCACTTTATGTAAAATCCTGCAGCAAAATTTAAAATGTTATATGTAAAGTTCAAGGTAAAAACGTTTTCTTAAGATTTTCCTTTTTAGGAGGAAAGGGCACCAAAGCAAATTCTAAAACTTACACTGATACTCTTTATTAAAATACAATATATTTTTAAAACAGAAGTATCCGTTTCCATAGAAGAAATTATCTGTTGGTCTTTTGTTAGTTTTTAGCAAGAAAAAAGAAAGAAAGAAAGAAAGAAAATGAGGCATTGTGGGTAAGTAATACTTCGTAAAAACCTACTCAATTGTCCTCAACAATTACCTCTTGGACAGTGGTAAACTTTGTAACTCTTCTCACTTAAACAGATGTTTTACAATGCTAACAGGAATTTTGATAACTATGCATGTCCCGACCAAGAACTAGAAATTATATATACTCTCCTTAGTTCAAAATGCAATCCCAGCACAGATAATTTGAAAGAAGATTTCTTAGAAGAGAGATGCTCTGATTCCAGTTGAAACTCCCATTACTGGAACTCAGTGCTTGACCTGACACGCGAGGGTAGCAGAACTAACAGATGAATTGTGCGTCTTCTACTCTGCTGGTGTGAATAAGGCAAAAATATCTTTTCCCACAAGGCAGGGGACAGCCATAAGGTGACTCTGTCCCCACTCTGGTGTTCATCTTCTAGGGGAATGGCAAGGTCTGAAGTTCCTTTTCACTTTCTCAGCACCCTTCAAGATCACTGCTCCCCCACTGGAGGCAGCCAGTTCTTGGGTCAGCAATTTTGTCTGGGTGCTAAGATCAGGCCCAACTGCTGTCTCCCTGGCAGTAGAGGAACGCATAGGCTAACACTCAAGGGAGAAAAGTCATTTTAACCCCATATTATATAAAGTATGCATGTGCATGTAAAAAAAAAAAAAAAAAAAAAGGACTCTCTAATTCTGTATCTGCACCCAGGACAGGGGAACCATATCAGATCTGAGCTGGTTTTTCACTCCTCTAGCTTAATCTACCTCAGGCTGTTGTTCTACACTGCAATGATCAGTACTAAACATTATATATCATCTAAACATAGATGATTATTAATTAATTGGGGGGTTATAATAGAAAACACATCAGAATATTTACTAATATTCTGGTTTTCGTATCAAGATTCATCTTGTTCAAGAGTAAACAAGAGTAAACACTAATTTAAAAAAAACTACAATTTATTTAGAACTGAGATGCACAGAGAAGGGCATTAAAAAAAAAGAACCGTACACAGACAGATTCATGATGCACAGTTGAATATCCAAAGTTTGAATCTGGCATAAATTTTCCATCCTTAGAGTGATTTGTTGGAATTTACAAATTAAGCACAGAGATGACATTTTCAAGAGTCCTTGCAAGAATTTTACCCTCATAATAAAGGAAAAAGCAATGCAAATCTACTGAGTTCTTAAATAAACAAACAAAAGTCTAATAGTTCAGCTAAAAATCAACAGCCAGGAATGTCACAAAATGATTCAGGGCAGCATTACTCCTGGCTCTCAACAGTTGAACGTGAACTGGGAGACTACAGTGCACCTCAGATTCTGATGACTTTAGAAAGTGCAATTCATGGGGCAAATAAATCTTGACTTTGTGCAACTGGATATAATTTAGTGCCAGCATAATTCTTAGTGACCAGTATATAAATAAACTCCAATGATGCACATACTATACACACAAACAAACACATATCTAGTCCTACATTATAGGGAGTTTAAAATATACCAGAGAATCATCTAACCAACTATAAACACAAAAATTACAGAAACACATGTAGAAAGATGTAGCCAATATAACTTCTAGGTTCCTGCGTGTTTAATCATTTCTCCACCTAGTTTTACAATAAAAATCTGACATCTTTTCTCCATGTCTGTCCAGCTTGGAAGACAACTTTAGAGAAACGTCCTTATATAGAAATTTAGCAACAGGCAGATAGAAACTCCGATGCCTTCCACCTCAAACTAAGAATCGATTTAACCAAAAAAAAAAAAAAAAAAAAAATCACCATCTTAGCCTCAGTTCTAAACAAGAAATCACCATAGGATAATTAAAAACACCCCATGAGTCTTCCCTACAAGCCAACGACTTGTAACTGGTTTCAGTTCCTATTTCTTAAAGAGAATTTGGTCAATTCCTCCTTAGAGGTTTCAGAGGAAAAGGAGGATTTTCCAAGACAGATAAATTGAAATGATCCTGCTTTGATCTCTGTGGTTAAGAATCCCTCACAATAGAAGATGGCCACTGAGGGGCCTCGCTCCCAGCCTTTTAATGCGTAACAATGGTATCAACAAACAGCTACTTAATCAATATTTGGCCAGAGCTGCTGAAAACTTCCTTTTCAGATTTTAATTCCTAGTTGTAAAACAACCCCAGAGCAGCCAGTGAGATAAGACATTAAACTGACTGCTTAATTGCCTTTTAGTGTCTCGTTAGTTATATATGTACATTCTTAATGATTCCTTAATCTTTATTTACCCGCATAAATAAATTATGTGTCCTAGAATCTCGCCGAACTTAACGGGTCCAGGCGGAACTCGCTCTCACACCGGGTGCTGCTGCTGTTTGGACTTTTATTGGCCATTTGCATAAGCGAAATTTAAACACTGAATCTGAGGGTAAGGAAAGATTTTTGCTTTGTCCTCAAAATATACGTGTTTGTGGAGGTTGAAACCATCCAGATTTAGTGGCCACGCTCTATCCACGTGATTGATCGGTGTATTCCACTCGCCTGAAGCGCGCACTTACTGGTTCCGCCTCGCCGCCCGGGTGGGTTTTATTGCTCAGCCCTGGGGACTCCTAAATGACCCTTCAGTAATTATTACACACTGGAAGCCCATTCCTCCCGTTCCGGTGCTATCAACAATCACATCAAACCCCAAAATAAACATACGATTTCAAGCATTAATTAGAAAATCGGCATGTTTTCAATAAGGCTAGAAAGTAAGCGTACCGCGGTCAACCAAGTCAAAGGAGGCACCAAAAAGAAAAGGCTACCAGCCGAACTCTGCTGTCTCCTCTCACACTGTTCCAGCAGGGAAAACCTTGCCCCTAGATTGACAAAAAGGACACCGCGTGGTGTTCTAATTTAATGCAAGTTCTTAAATCTCCAGTACATTTTTAAGTGGGCAGGATTTTCTGGTTGAGTTTTGTAAGGTATTCAGCAAATATAAATTGTACCTTAATGATTAGAAAGGGTATTGAGGTCAAATTCCTGATCCTGACAAATGGACTTGGAGAGGGTGGACTGTCCCCTTTAATAAAGGTTCGGATCCCACAAACCTGTGATCCCACGCCTCATTATTTTAATCTGTGGGAAAGTTAGTCCTCCGCCTTGCGTCCCAGCCTTACGCCAAAATGCTGTTCCTTGCTAACTGGGGCAAAGTAGTGGCCCTGCTTTTCTCTGGATTACAGCACTCCCTCCCTGATAAAAGTGCTCTTTTTGGGCATCCACGGGAAGTGAAGTATTCAGACGAATTTAGAACACTTTCTGCGGTTTTAATTGGTTTATATCTTTTTAAAAATCGGAAGTCGTTTGTCTTCGTTAATTTTAATCCGTTAAGATCACAAGCTTACAAACAAAACAGGGGCTCCAGCAAAGCTTTTGTCACTTTTACTTTCTCAAATTTAACTTAAAAAAAAAAAACTCTCTTTTTTACCAACATCAATTGGAGGGGGGAGATACGAAAGTACGAAAGGAATAGAAGACCTCAATCAACCTACACTCGAAGCCTCTGAGCTTAATCTTTGAAATTGTTACAAACCTCCCATGCTCGCTTGTGATTCTTAAAAGGGAGGGGGGAGTCCTAGGAAAGTGTATCTCCAGTCCCAATCAAAACATCAATTTGGCAATCTGGCCTCTTTCCCCTTGCACTCCCGAACTGCCACTTCAAAGCCGCTACAACAAGTCAGTAATTGTAACGTTGCATCTAAATATTTAAGCGAGAGTCTTGCAGTCGCGTGTCCATTTACAGTCCTCATCTGTCCTCTAATTCCATTACGGCACAAAGCAAAAATGTTGCCCAAAACTCACAAACAGGAAAAGCGTCACCCTGCTGGAGAAGGAGGAGGAGGAGGTGGAGGAGGAAGAGGAGGAGGAGGGGAGGAGGGGAGGAGGAGGAGAGGAGGAAGAGGAGGAGAAGGAGATAATGAAGGAGCAGTTTCTATTGATTAGTCACCGCTTTTGTGTTAAGGGCTTTCTTTAAAATAAGAAAAAAAATGGGGGGAGGTTGCAGAAATTTCACTAATGTGAGCCTCAGGCAAGGGAGGGAAAAAAAGAGGAGAAGAAGGGGGAGGCGGGCTGTGTCTAGATGAAAGTGAGAAGGACATAAAGGAGGCAATTGAGTCGGCTGCAGCCCGGCGAGCTAAGCTTCGAGCCGGCCGGAGCGAAGGGGAGGGGGCGGCGCGGCGCGGCGCTTTGGCGCAGGGCGCAGGAGTGGGGGCACAGCCCATTGTGGCGGCGCCCGCGGGCCCGCTCCGCCGCGCCGGGGGAGGACAGAGGCGCCCATTGAGTGGCCGCAGCGCAGGCCGTGCTCACAGCCCCCGAGGCCTGGGCCGGAGCTTGGCTCCCCCGGTTGCGCCTGCTCCCATCTCAGTGTCGGCCAGGGGCGCGGGCGGGGGAGTTGGGTGTTCCCGAGCCACCCAACCCTCTTCGTTCCCTCGGGCGAAGAAGCTGGAAGGATGGACCCAGCTCCCAGTGCGCGCCAGGCCGCCCCGGCCAGAGCGCCTCAGGTCCGCACTCTGCGCTGCTTTAGGACAGGGCGAGAGAAAAGGGAAAGTTGGGAAGGCAAAGGGGACCATCTAGGAGAAAGGGCAAGACCCTGGAAAGAAGAAAGCGGTAGTCCTGACCTCTTTCAGGGTACCTCTTTCCCCGTGTCTTAGTGTCTGCCGAGCAGACCCCGGGTTAAAGATGTCCCACGAAAAATCAGTCCTGGCAGCACCCACCAGGCCTACCCCGGGCTGGAACATCCGGCGAGAGCACACCGCAGTGGTCAGGACACCCCAAAGTCCCTCCTCCGCCGCTTTTCCCTGCCCCCTCCCGCAAGGCGCTAGAAGCCTTTTCTTGACATTCATTCTATTTTACAAGAGGGGCAGCCTGAGACTTTGGATGCCCAAACAACAGAGGGGAATTTTTGAGGTTTTTAGACTTCAAACTACATCTAATTCTCCCTTCTCTGGGCCCCTCTTGCCCTCCAGGGCTCATCCGGAAAGGGAGCTGGAGGCTCTGAGGAGACTGACTTTGCATCTTCCTTGACAACCCCAAATTAAATTTAGGTTTCAGCCTGACTGTGTGTGTGTGTGTGTGTGTGTGTGTGTGTGTGTGTGTGTGTGTGTTTTCATCCGCACAGCCCTCAATGGGGAAAATACTCTGATTTTAAAAATGGTAGCAATTGCCCTTGAATGGCAGCCGGCCCAGCTAGACAGCCCAAAAGACTAGAAACATTTTGTAGGTGAAATGGCCACTTTTTCCACGCTGGAGAGTCCATAAAACTTCCTGGCGCAGCAGCTATTGGGGCTCATTGAATAATTCATCCCTCATTGCAAGCCCATAATGTCTATTCTGGGCCCTTTGTGGAGCTGTTTTCTCTTCTTTTCTCCTTGAATTATAAAAAGGTTGCCTTCCTTTGTTCACATCAAGCTGCTCCGAGTTGGAGCTTTGTCTGGGCCAAGCTAAAGTGTGAGTTTCAATGGACTCTCCGGGCTTTGTCTCCCAAGTTCATCTCCAAGTGTAGATTGTGTAGAGAAGGCCTTCATTGTAAAAGCTGGAAAAGTTGTACAAATGTTTGACCAGCTCATTTGGGACGTTTTGTCTCCTGGGCCTGAGTTGCCTGTGCTGTGAGGGAGCGGCTGATCTGCCTGGCTGCTGCCTCTAGCAACAAGTAGCAAAGCCATGGGCCCAGCTCTCTGGGCTCCAACAACTCAGGGCTCTCCTCTCCACTGCCTCAAGAGAATGTTTGGTTTGGAGTTAACTGACTCCTCCACTCCTCACTTTCTTCCCACCCCAGCGCCTCTATGCTGAACATATGACTGGGATAAAGAGGTGTGTGTCTTCTAATCGACCTGGGCAAAAAAACACTCCTCCAAAAACGAAGAACTTAGACTGAGTTCATGTGAGGCCCCAGCTGTAAAGGGAGGGGGGGCAGCAATCTGTTTTTTCCCTGCTTAACCTCCTGTAGTTTGGGGTACCTTTTCTTGATTGCAGTGTGCCTCAGAATATCTATGCCTCTGTTTATCCCTTAAATCAGACACTTGGGTTTGTAATATCCAAGTGCTTCCTTGAGTGTGGATTTCACATTGCTTTGTAAAGCAGCTGCTCTGGAAGAACAGCCAGTGCACCCAGGGGTGGACAATGAAGGTAAAAGAAATGACCAGCCTCCTGACCCACAGTTCCAACCTGGACACCACCCTGGTGAAAGCATGGACCCAGATAATCAAAGTGGGTGACTCCTTCAAGCCTGCTATAGAGCTTTGTGCCACTCCAGAGCAATTACAAAACTCAACTCCAGCCCAATAAAGTCTGAGACCCAGACCAGGGAACTCTAGGAGTAGGCAGGACACCTGGCGACTCTGGACCATTTGTGAGTTTGAAGAGATGCCAGGATCTGCAAAGGAAGACTCAGGGTCCCACTCCTGCTGCAGCGATCTTTCCTAGTTCACCTCCCAAGGTTTGCTTGCATTCTTGCTTCTTTCCTTCCTTTCTGTGAGTAATTTTAAAGCTCAAGCAGGTAAAGGGGAAGCAGGCTGCCTTCTTGCTCCCCTAGGGGGAGATTTTCTCTAGGTGCTGACAGGCTACAACCAACATGGAGTGGGTGGTCCGCACCCCTGAGGGACAGAGGGTGCAACACTAAGGACTAAGGACTCAAGCCCCCTTTGATTGAAACCCAGACACATCAAGTTAAACCCCATCATGCTTCAAAACCAATTTAAAACAAACGAAAAACAGCCAAAGTAGACACACACGCACATTCATAGGGCAGCATATGGGGGCAACTTTGGGTGCCCAGTGCCCAAGAGCATGCTCTCTCTGGAGCCTGCTCTGTCTCTCTAATACAGAAACTTAGATCCGGGCTTTTCCTGAGGGCACAAAAGCTACTTCAAAAAGTTACTTGAAACTCTAAAGGGTGGAGTAGCCTATACCCTCCCCCAACCCCACAATCCCTCAGAGATTCCCAATCTCGGACTCCATAGACCCCATCACCATTGAGAGCGCAATTCATAGTTCTAGACTCCTAAGGGTTGAAAGTGGTAAAGAAGGATTTAGAAACGTTTAAAATTTAAATAAAATTAAAACTTAAATAGATACGTTTTTGTTTCAGCGGAGGGTGTCTCTCCGGTCTTTGATTGAATGGCTGAGAACGAAGAGGGACTTCGACAAGAGCCGGAGCTGGGCGGCCTTCAGCAGCTCAATGTCAGAGAACCGAGGCCAGCTAAGGTCCACCGCGCCGCCGCTTACCTCGCTCGCTCAAGATGCCGTCGATGCTGTGCTTAGCCTTTTTCTCGCTTTCTTCAGCCTCCTTCCTCTCCAGGTCGGCCTCCTCCTCTTCTCCTTTCCCAAATTTACTCCTCAGGATGCGGCTGATGGAACTCACTGGGGGAAAGAAGAGGAAGAGAGAGCACCCACAATTAAGAGGCGCGGGGTTGTGAGGGGAGCCCCCAAACCTCAAGCTGCAATTCTAGAACAGCTACCCCATAAGCTTGGATAATGTCTCCTTCCTCTCTTGGCACCCCTATCTTTTGCAATCCTCTCCCTCTCCCACTCAAAACGCCTTTTAAGGGCCTCTGGATACAGTAAGACCAAGCCTGGAAAGTGTGCGCCTCCAATTTGGGGCTGAGAAAAGCCATCTCCGACTCTCTTTGCCCAGTAGGAAGCGTTCCCCTTCTTGACTCCGGCTCTAGGTCTCCAACCTCAGACGTGTCTTCCACCAGCCCAGCCTACCACCCGCCTCCTCCGCACCTGAAGGTATTGGGCCCTGCGGTTTGCTTTAAGTGAAGAACCACAGAGGACCGTCCCCTGCTAATCAACTTTTTTGAGGCTGTAAGGGATTTACATTTCCACTGCAGAATCGTTTCCTATTGTAAAAATCAAAGAAAATTCACTCTCTCTCATTTATTTTTTCCAGATTCCAGTCTGGTAAACAAATCCATGCTCTGAAATGTATCGTTCTCGTGGAGGGAAAAAGGGAGTTTCCTTTTAATTAAAAACAAACTCTCCCGCGCGCCCTCGCGCTGGCCCTGCGCTGGCCCTTCTCCCTCCGCCTCCCCAGGGCTGCCGGGGGCGCCGGATGGTCCCTGGGACTCTCGGCGAAAATCCGGGCAGTTGCCGATGCCTCCCCTCCTTTTGCGCAAAAGGCAAAGTCTTCTGCTGGCGCGGCCCCATCTCCCTTCGGTTGGGGTTACCAAAACATTTGTTTCTCTTTAAAAGGGAACATCAATATTAATAAACGCTTGGCCTCCGCCTCACGTTTCCTGCCCTGCCTCCTCCACAGAAATCCTCCTTGGGGAGACCTCAGCGGCGGCCTCTCTTCCCTCCACCCCTGGGATGAGCAGCGCACCCCGCGCTCCATAAAACGCCAAGATCGTCAGGTTCGTAAATATCTCAGGGCCTTGGGAGAGGCCGCCTCTCAGTAACCCGGATCGATCATTGGGGCGATTATGTGTGGCTTGGATGACCCGCCCGGATAATAGCGACTGACGGTCGCGCCTTGGGGAGACATTAATGGGCCTAGTACCTGAGGGCACGGTGTTTCGATCACAGACCGCGTCCTTGAGTAATTTGTCCCGGATTTCCCAGCTGAACATGCCCGGGTTCTCTCTTTTGTATTCCTCAATTTTCTTCTCCACGTCAGGCGTTGTCACCTGCTTTAAGAGAACAGGCGGGCCGGCGTTGGTACCCGGTACTTTGGGCCAGACTCTCGGCAGCCCCACCGCCTCCGGCCTGTCCGGATGCTCCTTCTTGCATCCTCTGGGAAGGTGCCCCTGGTTGGCCAAAGAACCCCAACTCTCTGAGGCAGTTCACCTTCGAAAGAGGCAGACAGGAAATCGTCCCACTCCTGAGCAGCCTGGGGACACTCCACCTGCCTAGATAAGCTCCTCAGACAACCGGGTTAAATTAAGAATTATAACACCTTGGGGCTGGGGGCTGTACTTTCTGATCCCTGGAAATAATGGCAACTCCTTACACCGAATCAACCAGAAAACGAAACTAAAAGGGGAATGTTTGAAAGAGGAGCTGAAAAATCAAATTAGATCGGCAACTTGTGACACTCCAGAGGGGCACAAGAGTTTAGCTAAAGAGCAGAATGAGAGGCAAAAGATTAAGTATCTAGATTTAAAAAAATTAGAATGGAAAACACATATGTATAGAGAGGCCCCTCCCCCAATTAAAAGCTAAAGATTCCTAGGTTGAGAATAGGTTGGGAGAGAGAGGGAAGGTGAGAATTTTGAAAGTCTTCAGTGTGCCATAACCCTCTTGATATTGCCCCTTGGCAACTTGAAAATTATATTGGCTTCCCTCTACAATCAGAAGAAAAGGCAGACCTTGGGTAATCTCCTCCCACTTAGTCCTAGCCAGTAGGACTGTTTTTTAAAAGAGAAACAAAATAATTTGAGGATAAACATTTTTTAACATCGAACTCATTTCAAAGAAAATTAACCTCCCTGACTTTTGACTCTTCGAAAACAATTTGCACTGGGGGAGAGAGAAAGTTGGATAGAAACTATTGGGACTCAGTAGATTCCTTTTGTAAAAGACAGAATTGCGGGTTGGGGACTGGAAAGACACTTGGGAAAGAAATAGGCAACAGGTAGGGGCATACAGCTTGCATGCTTTCGGTGTTTATTAAAGTAGTTTTTTGAGAATTTCATGGTTCCTGGACATATAAGAACAAATATTGCAAAACCACTGGAGCTTTCCCATAAGGAAAGGAACATGGGGCTCGAGCAACACCAGAATCCCCCTTGTGACACACACACACACACACACACACACACACACACACACACACACACCTTCATGGACTTGGAAAATAATTCTTTAGAAAGCCCCAGATGGTAGCCTGCTCTTACCCACCCGATTGACCGCAGGCCGTGAGGCGGCATGGCTAGGCCCGCCTGCTCACCTTGGGCTTGCTGCCTCCGATGGCACCTGGACGGATGGAGCCTGTTTCTTGATACCTGCACAGAATCTTAGAGACGCAGCCGTGGGACACGCGCAGTTGGCGAGAGATGACGCAGGGCCGAATGCCGTGGTGGGCCATCTCCACGATCTTGTGGCGGATGTGGTTGGGCAGCGGCCTGCCGTTGATAAAAACGCCGCCGAGCTGGTTGACTCGGCCCTGGCCGAGGGGAGTGGATACTGGGAGAAGGAGGAAAAAAAGAGAGGCGAGGACAAAGTTACTTAGGTAGAAGAGAAAGCAGCAGGAACGATCAATCCACCTAATTTTGCACTTTTCTGGCCCATCTGCACGTGACAGCCCCAACACTGAAATCCCACTGCCAGACACTCTTTCAGTTACTTTCGTTCCAAGTTATCAAGCACCATGGGGACATACATCCTTTGTGTGAAGACAGTAACCAGGGCAAAATAACTAACCTAGGAGAGCTGGCGACTGGGGGGAAAGACTCTGGAACATATGGAAGACTGTCTTCCTCTAAAAATAACCACCGCCAAATCCTGCCCGACTGGAGCGGCCCTAAGGGTCTTGAGCGAGCTGACAGCCCTCGGAGTTTCTGTCTTAGAGTACAGCAGCCAAGGGTCAGAGAGGGTCTCTAAAGGAGGCACAGGTGGCAGCGCAGCGTGTCACCTGTTACATCTCGGACGGGGACTCAAAGACCGTGGGTCTGCAGGTGGACAACCTAGCCCAGGTACATGCTCAGGGTATTGGGTTGTGCTCTAGATGGAGGATGAAGGGAGGGCGCCGCAGATTGCTTGAAAGGGCTCAGGTCTGCAAAGCTTCCTACCTCCCTGGAATTCCCAGAATCTTCAGCCAGAACAAAAGGCGATTCCCAAAAAAGTTAAGAGAGACTTGAGATGCTTCTTGAGTTGAATGGACCTTTAACTGATTAATACTAAAAATTCTTATTTTCGTATAAATAAGATCGTTCGAGCCGCCGCTGTTAGCTACCACAATTTGCCCGACCAGAAATTTCTTTCCAAACTAAGAAGAGTTCCCTAAATGTGGGCGCAGTCAGAACACTTTGGAGACGGGTTTGGGTGGACAGAATGTGGAGAAGTTACTTCCGGTACTCCAAAGCCGGTTCACTCCATTCTGGACTACGCGGCATCTCCAAAACAACCCGAGAAAGCGGACCCGCCGGGTGCAGGCCTGGCCGCGCAGCTCCGTAAATGATTTGCAGAGAGCACCACACTTCTTTTGCGGACAGAAAATCAAATCGAATGGGCCTTCGCCCCCAACTATTGCTATTTGGGGTAAGAGGTGTTGGGGGTTTGGGATCCTTGGATTCGCCAAAGAAGTCTATGGAGACTGGGATGGAGTGGGGCAGTCGCCCTAGGCGCCAGGACCCCAGCGGCGTTGAGGCCCTTCCTTACCTTCTAGCGGGAACCCGCTGCGTGGGTAGTTCTGCCCCGGGCCGGGCCGCATCATCCTGGGCACAGCACCGGCCAGCGTGGTCATCCTGGGGGCAGCTTCTCTAGGAAATTATATCCAGGTGAAGGCAAAACAGAGACGCTAGCGCGGCGACCCTCGGGAACTCTCCGGAGCGTGAAGAGCTCCTCCCCAAAAAGACAGGAGGGAGAGAGAGACGCGGGGAGGGGGGCTGCTAGCTCCAAGTCCAGAGCTCGAGGTGGAACCCTGGAAAGGGGCGGGCAGGCCCTAGAATCCAGGATCCCAAACCCAGGGCGGAAAAGTTTGGTTCGAGTCTGGGCGAACGGCCCCGCAGCTGGGGGCGCTGGAAAGGGGGCTCAGAGCGCCACGACGAGCGAGGGAGGGGGGGAACGCAAGCGCGGCCAGAGTCTCCTCCCGTCGTGACACTGAGTGCAGGGATCCGGGCTAGGGAGCATTTATTAGTTCTTTCACCCAAAGCTTGGTCAGGAGCCCTGAGCTGCGATTGGCCAACGGGGAGACCGTCCCGGGTGGCGGAGACACGCGCTGATTGGGCGACAGCGGCCACTTTCTCTTCCCATCCCTGACTGTGCGGAGGCCTCCGCCTGCCCCGAGAGGGACCTGCGCGGCGCGCCTTCCCGAGAGAGAAGGGTGAACCGCTGGAAACTGGGACAGACAGCCCCAGGGTGATGAGAGCCTCCGAAAACGGACAGGCGTCTCTTTCTCTGTCTTTGTTACTCTTGTGCATCTCTCTGGTCTCTCTCTCCTTAGTTATTTTTCTGCCTCTCTATCTCTATCTCTGTGTGTGTCTCTGCGTGTGTGCCTTTTCTTCTCTGAGTCTATTCCTCTCACGGTGTCCCTCTTGAAGTCGCCTTTTTCCACCTGTGGGTCTGTCCCTGGGCTTACTGCCACTGGAGGGGGCGCAATTCCACCAAAAATTTATGGGAACCCGAGATATGTTCAACTTTCCTTCCTCTGGTCTGCCAGTACCCCTTAGCCAGGGCCTCTTATGGGGTCACCCCCCTTGGAGTTCCTCTCAAGAAGACTTAGGGGTGTACCAGTAATGTTCTTTTGTCTTCTCAGTCTAGGGGGTGAGGGATAGGTGGGGTAGCTCAAAGGGTGGGCAGACACTGCTGGGCCCTAAGACTGTTAGTTGAAGGCTGGGGGCGGAGGAGGTTCGATCATCTTCTTTTCTTGATTTAAAAACCCTTCTGGGAAGCTGGGGCTCTAAATTTCCACGTAGAGCTCCCTGATGAAGAGATACGTCTATATGTTAAAGTTTTGCTGGACTGCAGCGTTTGTTCTCAGGAATTTATTATGGTATTCAGACTAAACTGCTGGAAAAATAAAAGGAGTGAAGTCTTGGCTAGGAGCTGAAGTGTCCCCAGCAGGATATGACGCCAGGAGTGTTGTAAAGACTGTCTGTCCTTAGAGAAGGTACCATTGTGCATAGCCTTTTATTTATAACTTGGTAAGTGCCAGCGAACTCGCCTCCTTTACACCCCCGAGTGCCAGCCCCGCGCTCTGGCCCGCGCTTTATTCGCTCAAGTCTATTCAGGGACTGTCACTCTGGGGCTGTGAGGTATTCAGGGCCTTAATCAATCAAAAGGATGAGAATCGGGCAGGTTTTTTCCCTTTGAAAAAAAGGAAACAATGACTTCTGGGCTTCAAGTTCCCCCTTTTCCTTTTACAATTTTTGAATTTTTCCTGCCCTGCAGTTCTCCACCCCTCTCTCCTTCTCTGCCCCCCTCCCCCACCTCCTTTGACAGTTTTGACATGTGCTGGTCCCCCCAACCCTCCTTGTCCACCCCCTAATTAAGGCAAACTCGGAAGGCAAGATTGGAGGGGAATAGTTTAACTGCTCAGCAGTCCACGAGTTGGCCCTTTAAACACCCACTCCCAGCAGGGAAAACAGACAAGCTTTCTCTTAGGCTTGATGTCAAAAGGCTTGCTTGACCCGGGGAGCATCAAATTCAGTCCTTTGGAGGCTCCAGAAAATATCTGGACAACCCCTCCAGTCCACTCACCCTTGGGGAGGGCCATGAGCATTCATAGTATAAAGCAGAGAAGCAGCTTGGAGTGGAGCCCTGTTTAACCTGGTTTTGCATAAAACAATTCAATGTCAGGAGGAAAACTTTCTCATTTCCTTTTTGAGGACTGGGAGCCACCAAAGTCTGTGCCCTTTATTTCTTAAACTACTTCTCATGGATAGCACCTGAGGACTGGATTTTTTTTTTCCTCATGTTTTCTTCTTCCAAAGGTTGAGAGGAGCCACAAGAGCAATTTCTGGGATCAGCGGTATTTGTTGGGGAAGTGGGGTACCTGAAATATATTTAAAGAGGGCAAATACAGGGCTCAGTACAGCAACCCAAACACCCAAGGTGAGCAGTTTTTAAACCTCTGGGGCTGAGACTCATTTGTTTTTGAACCCAAGCTTGGTCTCCAAGCCCTCAGGATGTTGACCCTGCACTCTCCTACAGAGTGTTCTCCGTGTGTGAAACTGATGAATCCTTACCTGAACTACCCTGACTTTCCAACTCCCCTGGACACTTGAACAGGAGGTGCTGCTATTTAAATGGGCTTTCAAGTGCCCAGGAATCTCAGTCCAGTAGTGCATTCAAAAACTAGCAGTCACTTGCTGTCAAAATGTACAAATGGAGGCCCCAAGGATGTTGAGGGTTTCAGGCCTAAAGCTCCTGAGTGGAGGTTTGAATCTTTTCTTCTTCTTTCCAGATTTTCCTCAGCCTGGCCCTCTGAAGTTAATAAGCAGCCAAAGGATCACCTTGTTCCTTCTCTACCCTGAGGACCTGGGAGATGGGGGCTGGGGAGTACCCTTAAGCTGGGGACAACTGCACCACTTCCAAAGACCTCAGAGGCCAAATTTTCCAGGGCAAGTGGTGTAGAACTCCCTCCCAAGAAGTCCAGGACAGCAATGTTGGCTAGGTCACCTCTGCTGCTGGGTCCAGCTGCCAGACCAAATTAAGCCCATACCCCAGGACACTACAATCTCTTCCCAACAGGTTTGTGGGAGGGCCTGGTGATTCCTGGTTCCCTAGAAGTTTCAAAGGTTGAACTGAGTTCCATACTTCAGCCACTCTCTCTACCTCAGAGGCCTAGGCCTCCCCTTCTTTCCAAAGTTTTTCAGGAAGTCAAAACCACCTGGCCTCACCTCCCTGCAGCTGAAAAGGAACATCCACTCAGGCCACTACCCCTATCTGGTTCCATTGGGCCACAAAGTTCTGGTGCCCATTCTGGCACACGCAATAATTGGCAAAAGAGTGACCCAGGGGTGGGGCTTGGAAGGTAAAAGCCAGTGTTCTGAAGCTCTGAACTGGGGTTAGGGAAGCAGCATCATTTCTGCAGGCAGAAAAATTACCTACAATGAATCAGAGGAAAACCTGAGACAGCTTTGTGACTGATTGTGCCATTCTCTCTCCTATATGTGCAAAATGAAACTGGAGCCTGCAGAACAATAATAGAATAATTCAACAACAAGGAAAATCACTTGTTGTTGCCTCCTGTGCCCCTCTGCAAAGGAACTCTTCTGAGGAATGCCCAGTGCAATTGGCAGCAGTCTGGCTGTGCAGGCCTCATAGAGCGTACATACCATCCTCTTCAAAGTGCTATCTCCTGCGGGTTTGGATGCATCGATCTGCATTCATATGGCGCTCTTTGCCCCTTGGATCTGGGCTGCTCAACACCATTCTGTGAGCAGCCTCTGCATTTGGGGATCCCAGGATAGAAGTTTCATGACCCACAGGCTTCTCAAGTCCTCTGAAGGATGACCTCATTTCCAGACAAACAAAGGTCTTAAGAGGAAATTATGAACTAGAAAAATAATGTCCGTGCATCGGGGCGGCGGGGGTGGGGGGGGGGGTGTAGCGGCAGGCCTTTTTTACAAGGTCGGAGGCCTTGCTCTGGGAGTCTGGCTCGGTGGGCTGGGGAAGCGCCTGGCCTTACGCTCTGCCCCAGGCTTGACTCTCAGGATGCAAAGGCAGTGAAACCCTCTATGCCACAGAAGGACTGTCTCGTGCTCACGGGAAGAAATTAAAACTCCAGGTTCCTCATCACGAACTTCCAGGCCAGATGCTCTGGTACCGATGGGGAAATGGTGCGTTTTAAACCCGTTGCCGCTGCAGCCACAGAGACCGTCATTAGGACCCCCGCAGTTATTTGTCAAAAGCATTGGCGCCGCTGTTCTCCCCACCAGAAAATTCGTCGGGAGGAGTTCGGATTTAGAAACTGGATGGAGATCTGGACGCCTCATTGAAACGTGGTGTGGGCCGGCTGCAGTGGGTTTGCCCCGGCAGTGCCCCTGCAGTGGAGGGAGCCGCAGGGAACTCGTGAGCAGATTCTCAATAAGGAACATATGGTTTGTGAGAAGGAAGGAAAGAGGAAGGAAAAGAGGAAAGGAAAAGGGAGTGTGTGTGTTAAAAATTACATTGAAAGGCAGTGAAGGAGGCAGAGAATGAATCTCACAGCAACTGGTTTCCTAAGAAGTTCACTTAGGTCTGTAAACCTTTTTATGCCAACAAGAAAGACAGAGCCCCGTTCTCCAGGGGAAACGCATCTTGAAATAAATAAGTCAATAGGTTTAAAAATAGATAAAATAGTCTTCTCTGCACACCTTGCTAAGTGTATGCTTGGGAGGAGATTTTGATGCTCAGAGAGGAAGTTCGGTAATTACTCTGGTGCATATTCGGGGTGGGGGGGAGCAGTGTGAGTGTGAGTGCGGGCACACAAGCTAAGGGACCTGGTGCATTTGGGCGGGCAGAGAGGGTTCAAGGGGCCTTTCTTAGACCCGGAACTGGCTGATACTGGAGGCATCCTGGGTCTTTGGTAAGGGAAAAGTCTAACCTATGTAGAGGCCTGGAGGGTCTGAGACAGAGGCGGAAGCAGAGCTGGCAGACGCGAATAAGGGAATCAGGAGGGTCTCCTGGGTTTCTGAGAGCTTGTCTGGGGCAAACAGGTGGGCAAATGACCCCTCCAGAAGCTCCTGCCCTAGATCGCACGGACTCAAAGAGTCGGAACTGATGCCTCGCCCCAAGGTTTGGCGGAGTGGTGGAGGGGAGAGAAGTGGTAGAGCGGAGGTGGGGGTTAACAAGCATTTCGCTTGAATCAGGTCGGACTTTCCCATTCTCCACGTTCCCAGGGCCTGATCCATCAGTGAGCTGCCACCGCTTCTCATCCTCGAGATGAATTTCAGAGGAAGGGATGGCGGGTGGCGCTAAGGAACTAGAAAAGAGAAACCTGGAAGACGAGTGTTCAAACCCACGGTCTCCCCGCTGAGCCTGGACTCCAGCCACATTCGGGTCACCGGAGCCCAAGGCTTCCCGCTGCGAGTATGCTCAGCAACCGCGAACCTCTGCTTTTAAACGCTCGTCTGGAGCTGGAGACTGCGCAGCCAACTGAGCGAACTAAACGCAACAGGTGGAGGAGAAAACCCAGGGGCCAAGCTGGGCGTGATCTGGTCAGAGACCCCGTGGAGCCCGGGCAGGGACGCCAGCAAGATACTAGAATACGCTGGGTACACCTGCTTCCCGGAGACCCCAGCTCGCGCCAGGGTGTCCTTAGAGAGCGTAGCGCCCATAAATCGCCGGAAGGGCTCACTCACTTAGGGACACATTCTCTCCAGATCAAGGGATGGAGGGGGAGAGAAAAGGGAGGAAAGGGGAGCACTAGGAAGGGAGAAGAAGGAAGGAAGGGAGGGGGGACCGAACCGGGATTCCTCAGCCTTTGACTCTCTATAAATGACTTGCACTGTTCCCTTCATTGAAAACTTTTTCTCCGTCTCCCATCACCCAAGAAATAACATGCACTTCTTGCTTTAATTAAAGTTAATC
Source organism: Urocitellus parryii (assembly GCF_045843805.1). Classification (NCBI taxonomy): domain Eukaryota; kingdom Metazoa; phylum Chordata; class Mammalia; order Rodentia; family Sciuridae; genus Urocitellus; species Urocitellus parryii. The sequence continues at coordinate 268,923,873 of NC_135531.1, forward strand.
TTTCCGCACTCAAAATTTTAAACCAGTCGTAGGTTTTGGGTGCACCGGAGAACAATTTTTATTCAGAAGATTGGAAGTGGGAGAACCGTGAGGGGAAACTCTGCAAAAATGAAAACTGACCCTCTTGGACAAGGAAACCGACCGAAAGGATTCAGCGAGACACAGTGGAGTACAAGAGCACAGATCAAGAGTGCAGATCTCGGACTAACTCACGGCCCTCCTAGAGCCGTCTCGCAGAAAGCTCTCCCCGGTCCCACGCACACAGGTCACCATCGCGGTTTTGTTCTTCGTCCTCAAAAACCTCCATGAGGGTTATCCCATCCCCTACATGTTCAGCACCCAACCGGGGCCAAAAGTTAAGACAAGTAGTCCCAAGAGGAAAGAGCTTCAGAAAGCCTTTCTTCTTCTTTTCTTTTCGAAACGAAATCTAATACTATCTGGCTGCAAAAATATATATCACCAGTCCTGAGTCTGAAAGATTAACATTTGGATATGTAAGAAACTTAATCTGCATGGCTAATTGATTCTCAGCATATCAGTTTAAAGGATAAAGATCGGTATCTTCATGATGGATACTGTATTAATAGGGACATAAATAAAGGCCGAAGAGTCGTTACAGAAACCTTTGAAGCTACTTCCTGGCTCTCTGGTCCTCCTGGGGGCCACTCGGTTACCCCCACCTCCTCTCCCCCACCATCCTGTTGGAAGCACTTGCTTCTCTCTCCCCCCCCAGTTCGAGTGGGGGAAATCTACAGTTGTTAAAGTGAGTATACTTTATTGCTGCCCCGCTCAAGGGAGAGGCGGCACTTTTCTGCTGGGTTGACACGGGTGGGACAGTCAGGAAGGAGCAAGTGCTATTTTATGATTATTTGTGGGCCTCATTCATGCTAAGCAAGCACTCTACCACTGAGCTATTCCCCCAGCCATACAGGGTGGAATTTCCACAAAATTATATACACTCAGATATTTAGATACATAGATATATTAGCTAGCAGGGAATAGGTTCCCAACCTCCCATGTATGCCTTTGGCCTTAAGGACACCGAGCTAACGTTTCTTTCCATCTCGGTGCCATCTCGATGCCAGTTCCCAGAGAGCACCCAGAAGGCCTCCTGCAGCCTAGGAGTAGGTGATCCGGGTTCCTGAAAATGCATTCCGGATGGGGATGGAAGGCGCAGCAGGGACCTTGCGGGTCTGAAGAGTACCGGCCAAGCCAAGGCTGCGCTTTTTAAGAAACTGGAGGCCTAACTTAAGCAGGAGAGAATGGAGGAGATTGGGGGCGGGGTGAACCTAAGGCGTGCAGCCTCATAGACCATGACCAGGCAAGGAAGGAGTACACTTGATTCGAACAAGAACGCTTCAGGCTGGTGGTTGCCAATCATTCTTGAGTCCCAGTAGCTGCCTCCAGCGAGGAGGCAGCGCTAGGGAATTTTCCAAATGCAAATAAATCACCCTTCGTGCCTGCTTCTCCATTAATTAAGAGGGACATTTGGACAAAACGAGTGTAATCTTTATTAATTACGCAGCCCTCAGCGTGCCTCTCACATCAATCACTCCCAAAGCGAAAGTACCGGGGGCGCCTAATCCTTTCCCAGGAACCGAGATGCCAGCGTTTCCACCATTACGTTCACCTTTCTGGGTTCTTCTCGCAGTGGCGGCCAGAAGACACCGGGCTCGCGAGACCCACCCGGCGGGGAGACATTTCCAGGAAACCTTAGCCCGCAATGCGCTGGCCCGACTGCTCCCACAGCCAGGAACTGGCTCCCCAAAATCTTCCCCGCTTGAACGCCCCTTATTTGGGTACGCTTTCGGGTAAATACGCCCGAAAGGCGCACACAGACTCAAGCGGACACCTCACCCTTCCTCCGCCCTTCCCCGCTTCTGGGCGGGGTTTGGCGCTTACAGTTTTTCAGTGCTTTTCTAACTTTGGAAGCTCCAAAGCGGAGCCTAGCCGGACCAAAAAAAAAAAAAAAAGATTCTTCGAAATCCAGATTTAGTCTGCACAACGATCCTGGGAGACTGTTTATCTCCAAGGGCGAGGTGGCAGGAGGAGGCAGAAAACCCTGTGCAATTGCATCAGGAAACTTAGAAAAACTGCCCTGAGAAGTCGAGTAGGGAAGACCTTAGAAGCTGTTCAGACTCCTAACCCCTCTGACCTCCAAGGGTGCAAGAGGAAAAGGCACTGCACAGGTGCTTGTGTTGGAGATGCTAGGCGGGGCCAGGTGGAGATGTTCTCCAATGTTTGGCAGAAGGACCATAGAAAACTCCAGGAGGGAGAAAGCTGGCTGGAGATGAAGAGAGGTCCTAAATCAGGGTTTCTTGGGGACAGCCCGATGTAACTTATCCGCGGAAGGCAGGGACCCTCCCTGGAGTGGTCCAGTGAGACCACTCCTGACAAGGGCCATCTCTTGGCCTGAAATTTAGCCCCCACACTTTCAACTCCGTTCTAGCAGGTCCTGCCTTCCCCATGCAGTGCTCCTGAACCATTGGTATGAAATTCCCAGATCCTTAAAAAAAATTCTGGATTTAAAGGAATGAGGCAATTAAGGACCCGAGCCCGCAATGACATCCGAAGCTACAGCAGATGAGGTGGGACTGATCAAACCCTCTTGGACTGTGAACTAAGATCGAAAATCGCTAAGTCCGTTCCTAGTGGACTATGCTGGCTTTTCAAACCAATTATAAACGCTGGATCAAGTCCGGCTTCGGAAGTCCGTCCTTCAACGGATCTTGGCCCTGAAGGACTGGCCTGACCGCCCTGGCATCATTGGATCTTGGGCCAGGGCCTTTCGGAGCTACCCCATGGAGGCCTCATACTCTGAGCCTCTCTTGAATGCGCTGCTCGGGGCTTCCGGCCAGAGTGCACAGCCTTGGAGGGATCCGCTGGCCTAAGGAGAAACTCGTGCTGTAGCTTTGATCCACACTGGCGAAGCCGAGCGGTGCAGCGGCAGTGGCTGGCAAGGACACCACCCTCCTAGTTTGAGCAGCGCCTGAAGCCCCGCCCTCTTTTCCACTCCCTCCCTGTGCTGGAGTAGGGCACAACCCATCGCTGGTATTCTCCCGTCTGTCATGCATTCCTTTACCTCCTGAGAAAGTTCTCATTAAGGGCTCAGGGTCATTTGCTCACAGGTAACCTTTTGGACCTGAGGCAATGGTGATACTAGCGAATCACCTGGTTGTTGTACTCTCTCCATCCTTCCCCGACTAATGGTCAGCAAAGCCTGACTTCAGGCTTTCTTCCCAGAGTTATCCCAGTGCGGATACACATGGCCTTCCATTCATTCCACAAATACTTATTATGTTTCCACTACCTTCTGTATGCTCTTTCAAGGGCTGAAGTTACACCGGTGAGCAAAATAGACCTTCTTCCCTGGCACAGCTGACATATACATATGGTTCCAGAAGAATCATACACACATTCACAATCTTACATATACACACATGCATGCTTAACTCAAACGCAAAACATACAATCTGCAGGGAAATAGGTTGTAAGCCTGCGACTGAATCAAACAGAAGCAAGAAGGAGTGCTGAATGGTTGAGTGTGGAAGTCTGAAGTAGGAATTGGGAGCATTGCTATTTTAGCAATGGAGGTCTGGGCAGGGTCTGCAGACATAGCTTCTTGCAGAGAAAGAAGTATAGAAAGGGACTTGGTGAAAAGAAATGGCAAGGGGAAGGGAACAGAAGAAACCAAGTGTTTGCATAATAATTTAGGGAAGGGAACACCTACAGTGTAGATAGTAGCCTGAGGTCCAGGCAAATATGGGTAGGGCCTGGGTAGCCAAACAAGCAGTTAGGGTCCCCATGGAGAGGGGAAACCCCAGATCCTGGGACTTTCAGGAGCAGAATGGGAAAGGAAATCAGAGAAAAAAACAGAAAAGTATCCTCAGAATGGATGGTTTAGAGAGAGGAAAAAAAGAAGTACTCTAAACTGAAATAGGGGAGGGAGGATGTGAGGGTGAGGTGTGAGGCAGAGAGGGAGAGAGTGGAGAGAAGCCATTGTAAGATGAAATAAATCCTGAGTGATGTTCCTCACAGAATCAAGGTGGGTTTGTACTTCTGGAAAAAGTTATCTCAATCCCCATTCCCTTCCTCTAGAATACATGAGTTGGATATCTGGGTGTGGCAGGCTACAGGAGGCTGAGGTGAAGGAAAAGACTCTAGGAAAGCAAATATAATAGTTATGAGCCTACTATGTGCTGGGCACCCTTACTTTATTGACTTGTGAATAATTTGATTTACTTCGTTCTCATGATTTTAAAATTGGCTTACTTTTAAAATTAAGTGAAATAAAGGTCAGAATTCACCAGCTCAAATAGTGCAGATGTACAGAGTCATGAAAGAAAAGGTATATGTGAATAACTCCTTCAAAACAGAGGTTATGGAAGTGCCAGGGTGGAGCTCAGGAAGATGTCACTACCTTCCTCCCAATATCACTGTTAAGACATCTAACCTGTCATCTGCTCCTATCTTTATCTCAGGAATCTGACTGCACACTCCATGAGACTTCTCCAGTGACACAGAGCTCAAAGAGCTTTAGCCATGGTCCAGCTGCATGTGTTTCTCATACCAATAAGAATAATAATTGGTATGCGGTGACAACAATACTTAAGAATCAACCGTGAATTGTAATAGCAACAGATATATTTGAGAGCTTAGTTCCTACTGGCATTGTGCTAAGTTGTAAAGATTCAGCTACTGCTCAAAACAACTAGTTAAAAATGAAGACAAGGCCATTCAGGTGGCACATGCTTGTAATCCCAATGACTTGGGAGGCTGAGGCAGGAGGATCTCAAGTTCTAGGCCAATCTCAGCAATTTAGTGAGACCCTCAGTAATTTAGCAAGACCCTGTCTCAAAATAAAAAGGGGCTCTGGATTAGCTCAGTGGTAAAGTGCCCCTGGGGCAAGAAGGAGGTGAAGGAGGAGGAGGAGGAGGAGGAGGAGGAGGAGGGAGGAGGAGAAGAGAAGACACAGGTGTTAATGAACTTGCCCAAAGTTACACAGATAGGAAAACTGGTACTAAGATTTGAACAATGTTGTTTTGCCAATCTTGCTAATCAGAAAGCCCTAATTTTCTACCACTTTGATCAGATCCAGAAGAAATGAAATGTAGAAGCTACCTAAAAACTTCATCTTTCCCTGGGGAAGGTGGGGCATGCCTGTAATCCCAGTGACTCATAAGCCTGAGGCAGGAGGATCAAAAGTTTGATGCCAGCCTCAATGATTTAGTGAGCAACTTAATAACAACAACAATTATTATTATTATTATTATTATTATTATTATTATTTAAAAGATTGAGGATATAACTCCGTGGTAAAATAAATGTCCCTGAGTTCACTCCTGGGGTGGGGATGAGGGACTTTCACCTTTCATTATTTACTTTGTTCCGGTTGAAAATAAATTTCAACCAAAGTTACCTTTAATGTCCCGCAGAAGTGTCGATTTATTCTCTGAAAATAATTTGGTTCCCTTTATCATCCAGTGATAAAGTATCTAAAGTTTTTGTTTATTGTACAACAATCTTTTTCTTTCTTTCTTTCTTCTTCTTTTTTTTTTTTTTTTTTTTTTTTTTTTTGTCCCGGGGAGAATTTATTGTTCTATTTTTCCATGCCCAGAAGAACCTCAGACAGTTTGGCACCTTCTGACCGCTCTGGCTCAGGCCGGGTGCGTGGTAAGCAGGAGACTGGACGTTGGCTTTCTAGATCAAGTCTTGTCTTCCTGCTACAGCCAGCTCAATATTTGAAACTTGAATCTTCGGGTTTTCCTGAGGTCCTTGATGGCTCCAAGCCCCGCGAAAAACCTTTCTTCTTCCTGTCTGCCACCTCTCAGTTTGGAACGGTGTCGTGGGTTAAGGATTGCATGCCTCTGCAGACCCGGACCTGCCAGTCTTGGGGACCTGGGGGTGCGGATGCAGGAGGGGCCCTTTCGGGGAAATTGAGAGGAACTTACCGGCGGAAAGTCAGACTCCTAGGGTGTTTTCAAGCCCCACAAACCTGTTCTTCCGGCTGATGAGCCCTCGGATCCTGAGGAGGTGCTTAGAAACCCTGTCGGAGAAACACTGGACTCCCCACGCGGTGCAGGGTCCCACCAGCCCCTGGAGGCTAAGGCACAAAAGTGACAACAAAGACAGAGCAGACACCCCAGCGGTTCCTCTGCAGTCTTTTTTCTTCTTAATCTATTTTGAGTATTTCTGTTATTTTCTCCCTCGGTGCTGGGAATCAAACCCGGGCCCTGCAGGTGCTAGGCAAGCACTTTACCACTTTACCACTGAGCTACACCTCAACCCCATCTTTTTGTGTGTGTGTGGAGGGGGGGGGTACCGGGGAATAAATAGGGGCACTTGACCATTGAACCACATCCGCGGCTCTATTTTGTATTTTATTAGAGACAGGGTCTCACTGAGTTGCTTAGCGCCTCGCTTTTGCTGAGGCTGGCTTTGAACTCATGATCCTCCAGTCTCAACCTCCGGAGCCGCTGGGATAACAGGCGTGTGCCACTGAGCCCGGCTCCCATTTCTACTATTTTTAAGCATAAACCTGAACGTACACCTTTACTGTGAGCTTTGGGAATGGCCCGTGGGAATCCAGGGGTTGAGTACTCCTCTGGTCATAAATGACACACGCTGCAGACCCTGAAATAGAGGAACGTCACCAAATCCAGAGAGGTGCGACTGAAGACCAGCTCCGTGCCAAGACCAAACAAACTAGATAAAGGGGAGATGCTGAGGGGTTGGGTTGACAAGATGCCGAGGAGACAGCCGGTTCCTCTTTGAGGGGCTTCTGTGCCTTTGACTCCTCCCCAGGTCCTCACCTGCCCACGGGTAACTGGCCTGGGAAGTGGGGCGAAGGGCTGCGGTGGCAACAAACCAAAGGGGCGCCGGTCCAGCCCAGTGGGGATCAGCCTTTCTTCCCCTACGCGGTCTTGGGTTCGGTCTAGCCCAGAAGGCCCCCGGGTTGAGAGCGACGGCTTCAGCCCCAGAATTCCACCCTCTGGACCCCAGAGAGCCCTAGAGTCCCAGGTGCGGTGGCTGCCCTCGACCGTCGTCGCAGTGCAGGCCAGAGCGCAATTGCTGCCCCTTGTGCCCCATCTGTCCCCTGAGAGTCGTTCGGCTCAGCTAGGTGCCGCTGCTAGCGTCGGCGCGCAAAGGCACAGAAATCGAGGTAATCCCCTGCTTCATACCGACCCAGGGCGGTTCTGTTTCAGCACAAATCTATTTACACCTGATTCAAGAGCATGGAATTAATTTGCACGCCAAACGGCTACTCGGAGGGATCTTTTAAAAGGAATTGAACAGCCCTGTGCGTATTTTAAGACACTGAATCTGCGCTCCAGGAACTGAAACTGCTCCCGCAGACCCACCTGCTCCTAAGCAGCAGAACGGAGATGCCCCCTTTGGCTTGTCACTGGCGATGACGCCATAGCTGTCACTGGTGATGTTTTGTTCATTTGTTTTCACAAAATCTATCCCCAAGTTTCCACCTTTTCACTATATTTATTTATTGCTTATTTACTTTCTTTTTCTTTTATCTTTTTTCTTTCTCTTTTGTTTTGTTTTGTTTTTGTGACGAGGGTTTGCTCTGTCGCCCAGGCTGGTCCCCAACTCTAGGGCTCAAGTGATCATCCTCGGCCTCCCTCCCAAGTGCTGCAACTTGTGCTCCTGGCTTGTCTGAGCATTTAGATGACTGTCACCGGTTTTGGAAGAAACTCAGCTGTTTTGCCGGGGCTCACAGAAAAGCCTAAAGTGAGAGTGCCCAGCACATAGTAGGATCATAAGGCTACTGATGGAATATGGCACAAGCCTTCATTGAGCCCACGTTAGAAAAACCACAGCACACGGAATGGGGATGCAAACAAACACCTGACTTGCCTGGGACTGCAAAGGCGACAGAACTGTGCGCGCGCGTGAGTGTGTGTATGTGTGTGTGTGTGTGTGTGTGTGTGTGTAAGAGAGAGAGATTAAAGCAACGATTAAATAGCCCTCCTTCGGTTATCCAAATTATGGCCACTTCCGAAATCCGAGTAAGGCCCCATGCTCTCCAAATGAATTTCTAAGAAAACTCAACTTGGCGGCATTTAGTTCATTAAAGTGAGATTAGGGAGACGGTCGCGATTCAATAAAAAGGTTGTGAAATATAATGACTCTCAAATTTAGCTGCTCGGAAGAATCACCTGCGGTGCCTTTTAAAAAATATTGATGCACCTCCTTCTCCCCTGCCTGGACCAAAGTAGTCTCTGTGGGCGGGACCGTGCTTTCTTATCGTTGATGATGATGATGATGATGATTATTATTATTATTTTACAGCCCTTCAGATAACTCTAATCTGTGACATGGTTTGAGAACCTTTGCTAAAACTCACATCAGGAAATAAATTGGCTGTATGTGAATTTAATAAAATAAATAAATAATGGGCTTCTGGAGACAAATCATTTGTCTTGCAGAGTTGCACCCCCCCCCCAAAGGATTTTCCCCAGGCAAAAACTATCTAATTCTCACTGGGAGTTAATCCTTCCCCCAAACTATGGGTCAAATGGAACTCTACCTTTCAAATTTGACTGCAAAACATTTCTAAATGCATACACAACAGAAACATAAATCTGTTATTTACATATGATGAGAAATACTCATTGTTGCTGCTGGAAGAGATAGCTGAGAAGACAATAAATCCATGGTTCCCGAAATTGTAACTGTTGAAATAAAAGTGTTTTAATTTTTGCAGTGATTAAACGCTTTCTTTTCTGTTTATGTTGTGGTGTGTTTTGTAATATTAGGAACGAAGGAGACTTTTTTACCCTCTTTCTTCTCACTTCAACACCCCCCATTCAATCCCATGGAGAAGGGCACTGCTAAACCAGAGATAATCCAATTTTACATGCAAAGACAACTGTTTTTCTGAAGGAAGTATGCACATTCTTCCCCAGCTCCTAGGAATATGCTTGGAGATGGAACTTTGAACACTTCCCCAAACATATTTTATAATGAGAAATAATCTTGAATTTATCAAAGAAACAAATTTGCTTCTCTTTGGCATATTTTGGGTCTGCGTAAGTGAACACTTCTTCAGAATCAATACTGATGGAAGAAAACAAAGGCAAATATATATATATATATATATACACACACACACACACACACACACACACACACACATATGGTCAAAAGAGATCTAATATAAAATCTCCCTCTTCTGTTTTTGCACACATACACACACACACACATATGGTCAAAAGAGATCTAATATAAAATCTCCCTCTTCTGTTTTTGTTTGTTTGTTTTTGTTTTTTGATGGTACTTGGGGTTGAACCCAAGGACATTCTACAAAGAAGATACATTTCCTGGCCCTTCTCACTTTTTATTTATTTTTTTCTTTTTTGAGACAGGTTCTCACTAAATTGCCTAGGCTGGGCTTAAACTTGTGATCCTCCCTTCTCTTGTGCCTCCTGAGTAGCTGGGATTACAGGCACCTGTCAACACACCTGGTGAATAAAATCTCTCATAATAAATTCATCCACATGACTTCAATCTGAGATCTGGCTGCAGTCATTTCTAACACTGATCTTAGAAATAATTCCTTTAGCAGGTCTCAGTGGCACACGCCTGTAATCCCAGCAGCTGGGGAGGCTGAGGCAGGAGGATCACAAGTTCAAATCCAGTCTCAGCAAAGGTGAGGTGCTAAGCAACTCATTAAGAACCTGCCTTCAAATAAAATACAAAATAGGGCTGGGGGTGTGGCTCAGTGGTAGAGTGCCCTTGAGTTCAATCCCAGATATCTCCGACCCCACACAAAAATAGTTACTTTAGTAAATATTAGCTATTCCTCTGAAACACTCACAATTTAACATACAATAAAAATATGAGTTCAAATGAACAAATGCAAATGTATACTTAGCAAGGATGCAGTTCATTTTCTAAGGCATAAATTTAATCATTTTTTGTATAAAAGAAGAAACATAGGGCTGGAGTTGTAGCTCAGTGGTAGAGCACTTGCTTAGCATATGTGGGGCAGTGGGTTCAATTCTCAGCACCCATATAAATAAATGAATAAAATAAAGGTTCATCAGCATCTAAAAAATAAAGGTAAAATTTAGATATGAGCTAATGGGAATTAAATTATTAGAGAGAGTACCAGTTGGATCACAGAGGAATAGGAACATTCATTTTAGATCAATAAAATTAACACGCATATGAAGAATCTTTAATATGACAAAGGTTGAAGACTTAATAAAACAGGGAGCCATAAATGATAATAAATTTAATAGAACTTTCTCTCAATGTTATGGAAAATTCAACAGCAATGTATGCTTTTCCCAACTATGTAAAGGCTGCTCACTTTGGAGGGACAGTACATAAATGTACCCTAAATGTCACAATGCAGAAATGATTGGAAACAGAAGCCAAATGTCTCTTAGTCTCTCTAGTGGTTCCTGTCCCTGAATGCAATGCAATAAGAGTTCTTCTACTTTTTGCAGTGCTGATTTTTTTCAAAATTCAAAGTGCTTTACATAAGTATAAATTTTCAACTTTCCAAAATCATTATGAAATAGGGAAAGCAATTTTTGACCTAAGACCTTCAGGGACTCATTAGTTACTGAGTGGCAGAGTGAGTCTGAGGAGCCCAACATTCATTCCAGAGTTTTCCTTCAGCAGACTATAATAGCCCTCTTATTATGTGCTGAGAACTCATTAAGGCTTAATGGATAGAGTAGAGGAACAAAGAGACAAGTTTCCTGTTCTGTTTTAGGAGGCTGGAAAAAAAAAAAAAAGCAACAAATAAATAACATCATTGCAGAGAGTTACAAGGGTTAGGAAGGAAGTAAAACGGGAACCAATAATCCCAGGGAATAGAGTGGTCAGGGCAGACTCCTCTGAGGTGATATTGCATCCTTGGAGACCAGAATGAAAAGGAGATGAATACAGGGTGTTAGTTTCCAAAGCATTTTTAGCCATCTCCTCTCTTAAGGGTACAAATCCTCAACCAACCTCTTAAGGTAGAGAAGGTTGATAATTTTTCTCATCCTCATTTATAGACGAAGAACTTGAGGTTCAAACAGGTTGATTGACCTCTCAATGTCTTTCCAAATAAGGGGAGATCCAATATCAGACACATCTCCTGACTGCAGACACTTTTTTTTGACCCCCCAAGCCTAAAGTGCTTTCTGAAGGTAGAATCACATTGTATTCAGAGGCCAAGTTTCTAATCCATTGTCTGCATGATGAATTTCTTTCACTTGAAATTTAGATTCTATGGAAACATCAGGATAACTCTAACCTGCTGCCCCAGAATGCAGGCACAACCAGAACCATGAGGACCTGGGGACCTGAGTCCTGAGCAGATGTGCAGGCACCCCATTATCACCAGGAGCCATCCAGACAACTCACTCATTATTTCAATAATTTTCAAAATCCAAGATGCTGGTGTGCCCACATTGCCACATGAAGTAAGAATGAGTAAATCGAACCTGCCAAATAGGAAGTGAGGAGGGACACCTGAATGCTAGACAACGACTGAAAACCAGGCAAATATTTTCATCAACCATCTTGTCACTCAATTTTTGGTAACAAAGTCAGACATTAGCAATACAGTAAAGTTAGCCAAGGAAAAAAATATCTTTAAGTACTGAACTGAGCTACTAAATGTATTGATTTGATTTCAAAGTATTCTAATTCAAATTTCTCATTACAAGAAATCCACATGGGCAGCCCACGAAAGAAGCAAAATGTGGCTTTTATGGTGACCAAGGCAATTCAAAGATGTAGTTCTTATTTACGAGGAATAATTTAAGTTGCATCATTGATGTACTTCTGTAGGACATAAATAAACTCTAGAAGAAGCAAGCTGGTCCCCAAGTAACTTTAGACAGACTTCTGGGTTGCTAGCTTAAGAGAGTGAAATAACAAACATATGTTTATGGATGCATGGTTACATTAACAAAGCCACGTTCTGTTACTACTATGCATATGTATGTATATATATATATATGTATAATATGCACTACATAACATTCATATCCAAGATATGTGCATACATGATGTATTTTGTGTAGATGCATTCCTGCATTTGTGCAACTAAAGTGACTGAAAACAGAATCTTAATGGAAGAAAACAAAGGATGAATAAAAGGTAAAAAAAAAATGTGGGTATAAATTAAAACTAATCTCTGAAATTTGACCCTTAGTATTTGGAATCTGAAAACATTTCAACCGAAAACAAGTACAAAGGATGACAACAGAATTTAGTTTTAGTAAATATTATAATTGTAGGCGGGCAGGGCACTTCTCCCTTCTGAATCCTACAATGGACCTTTTTTTTGGGGGGGGGGGAGTACTGGGGATTGAACTCAGGAGCACTGAGTCACATCCCCAGCCCTATTTTGTATTTATTTAGAGACAGGGTCTCATGGAATTGCTTAGTGCCTAATTTTTGCAGAGGCTGGCTTGATCCTCCTGCTTCAGCCTCCCAAACTGCTAGGATCACAGACATGTGCCCCCCCCCCAACAGATTTTACTGGGCCTTCAAGGACTCTTATTAAGCCCCAGAGATAGTTCTGCAAAATGATCATCTTAGTATTTCTCTCTTAGCCCCATTTAAAAAGTGAAAGTGGGATTTAGATAGGGACAAGTATTTAAGAAAAAGGCCACACCAAAAATTGAAGCAATTTCACCATGAAATAAGTGTCACAAATACTATAAATACTTCTTGTTTTTATTAAGACAATGTAGACATATAACACACCATATTGTAGTTCCTAAAATGCAGCCAGACCACTTATTGATGGCCAATAAATTACTTCACTCATATGATAGATACAAATGATCCATTCAAGTACAGTTAATAGCATAGTATCAAGATATCATGCAAGCAGCTTGCATAAATACACGAGTGATAACAGCACTCTCAGTCTCTTCTGTGACTTTTAAACATGAAAACTTTCTTATTCCAAATTCCGAAATGTGGAACAGGGAATGTTTTCATATAAAATACATTTGAAACCTTTTAAACCCTTAAAAAGGGATCTAACCCACCTGCAACATACACTCATAATTCATCTTCTTAGTTACAAAATCAAATATGTATTCTTTGTCATCTCATGTGGCCAGGTGTGAATATTTCACTGATTCCAACAACAGCAAACAGCTAAATTCAAAATAATATCTTTTCTGATAAATGTATAATGTATGTATGTTTGTATGTACTTATATATATGTATGTCTTGGTAGTCAAAGAAAGACTATCAGTTAACTTCGTCTTTGGGCACTATTTTATATTTTATCAGACAGTTGGAAGTCACTTAATGTTGTTTCACAGTATAAAAACTTGAATCAATTACCAACAAGCTTTTATTTTCTGCTCTTAATTTCAAAATGTATTTGAATCAGAGGTATGAGAGAAATGTCATCACTTATAACAACTTTTCTGGAAATCTTAATGTACAAAAATTTCCAGATTTATCTATTCAAAAATAAATTATTTTTTAAATGAAATTAAGAAAAAAGAAGGGAAAGGGGAAGCCTGTAGTTTATATTCTTCGTGAATAGCTTTCAATATCTTCCAGGTGGGGGCAACAGTCAGTCAGTTTTGAGAGAAGGGAGATCAGGCTTTTTAAACTCCCTGAGTCCAGTTACAGAAGATGAAATGACTTCCTGGCAGTAACACCGTAAGACAACCGCAAGCTTTCAGAAGATTGGACTTCTGGGCTCTGCTCCAGACCCCGGGAGGTGGGTAGCAGGATCATTGCCTTTAGCAAGCCGTAGTCCCATCTCCGTGGAGTCCGACGACTGCTCTGAACGCGCACGAGTGCTACGCACCTGCCCAATAACGCACAGATGCCCACAGCTGCTAAGTCCAGTAGCCACCACGTTCACGCCCTAGCTGTGCCCCCGGGGAGTGTAAGTCACTCTCAGCGCTCAGGATCTCTCCCTTTCGAGGACCGCCGGGAAACAAGAAAACCTTTCTCTCACTTTAACTTCTCTCTTTCTTCCTTTGGGCAATTCAAGGCCATTCACAACCGCTATGGACTAGTACGTGCGCTCACCTGCACCCTTCAAGAAACTCTCAAGTTCCAGCCTCCAGAAAATCAGCTTTCGGGAGGGCTGACTGGAGACCTCTCCTCTTTCCTCCAGATTGTAAATCCTCAGATTTTGGGAAGGGACGGCCGCGCACTCTGGAATGATGGGGTGGTGCACGAAAGGGAAAAAGGAACGCCCCACCAGCCGGTTCACCAGCATCCTCGCCCCTTGAGTTTTCCTCTCAGACCCTACGCAAAGGAGGTGGGGCGTAGAAAGTCATTGAGGCAGAAAACCTTGGTGGCCAGGCGGCTGAGGGTGGGGGACGGTGCGACTGGAGCGTCCTAGGGTCACCGGGAGAGGGAGAAGCTCGAGTATACTGAGTCAAAGGCCCACTCCTCTTTGGCTGCGCGAGGCAGGCGGTGCAGGCATAGAGACCAGTGTGCTGCCCAGCTACGTGTCGCTCCTCCGTGCGCCGCCGGGTGCCGCCGCTGCCCGCGTCCTCGGGCCGCCGCCGCCGCTTCCAGCCGAGCTGGCGGCCGCACCCTCGGGCCGATACTTGAGCCAGCAGATAACCCAGGTGACAACGACTGAGAAGAGCGCCAAGATGCTGGCCACAGACAGACAGATGGGCCCCACAGGCGAGGGTGAAGGCGACCCAGTGGCCGGGGCATCGCCAGGGGGCGCTCCGCTTCCGGGGGGTCCCCCGCCACCACCGCCACCGTAGTGGTTGACGAAGATGAGGCCAGTGAAGAGCAGCACCACCATGGAGAGAAAAGAAAAAACCACGCACACGCAGCCGGCGGTGAGCGCAGCGCGCTTGCAGTTCTGGCAGCTGTCGTAGGCGCCCGGGGCGCGCAGACCCGGGCGGGCTCGAGGTCCGGGGGCGGTGTCCTCCGCAGGTGGCGTTGGCTGCGGGGCCGGGGCAGGCGGCTGGGGTGCCGCAGGTTCTGCGCGGCGTGTTGGCAGCGGCGGGAGGCGGTCCTGGGGTAGCGGGTCGTGAGCAGCGCGCAGAGCTAGCGGGAAGGCCTCGGCGAGCTTGGTGTTATTGGGCAAGGCTTGCACGCGGCTGTCGGGCAGCGGCGTGCGGTGGCGGCACACCGGGCACGCGATGGCGCCGGGAGGATCGTGCCAGGGCGGGGGGCGCTGCGCGCGCTCAGGCGCAGCGCTGGCGGCGGCGGCGGCGGCGGCGGCGGCGCGGAGCTGTAGCTGGCTTAGGCACTCCTGGCAGAAGGTGTGCAGGCACGCCAGCAGCTTAGGCGCGCGCCGGTCCGCATCGAAGTAGTTGTAGCAGATTTTGCACTCGTAGTCTTCGAGAGGTGCAAGGCCTGGGGCCGTAGCGGTGGCGTTCCGGGGTCTCCTATCCCCGCGGTCCCGGCCTCCAGCCGCCGCGCCCCCTGCTCCGGCCCGGCTCCCGGGGCTGCTGCTGGGGCTCTGTTCGCTGCCGCCGCTGTCGTTTGCTGGCGCTGCCATGGCATGATCCGCCCCTCATTGGGGGCAAGGTGAGTCGCCTTCCTCCCCCTGCGTTGCCGCCTGGGCTCCAGGCGGGGAGGAGGCGCTTCTGCCTACCCCCCTCTGACTGCTGTCGCCTGGCGGGGGAGGCACCGCTGGCTGGGCCGGGCGGGGGCGCAACGGCAACCGCCTGCCTCTCCAGTCCACCCCACCCCGCCCCGCTCCGCCCCCACGCGAGCGCCCGGGTCCCTCCCTGTCCCCCGGCGCCTCTCTGCGGTCCCCTCCGGCCCCCTCAAGGCAGCTCTTCTGGCTTTGGATACCGGTTTTTGTTGGACTTGGAAATGGGAGTAGAGGGCGGCTGGGAGGCGGCCCGGGAATGCATTTGGGGGTGTAGCTGTTTATGGATGTTGCGTTTTTGTAGGTGCCAACCACCCCCCTCCCCCCAGGTTGATGGTGGGAAACCCGGACCTGTTTTTCCTTTTCCCTCTTCCTCAACACGCGCCTACTCCCACCCTTCTTTTTTATTCTGCTTATCCTCCTGTCTGGGGCTGGGTCCCTAGCGGAGCCTCCTCTCCCCCACCAGCAAGAGCTCACCGGTGATGTAATGCGGGGCCCGCGCAGGGAGGGGAAGCGACAGGCTCAGCAGCCTGGCAGCGGCGTTGCCTTCCCTTGGTGATCTCATTTCTCCGTCCAAGGGCGAAAGCCAATAATCACCAAGCCATTTACGTTTTGTGCTTTTATTAGCAGAAACCATGAAGCCCTGCAGAGCGCCTTCAGGGTGGAAACGAGTGGTGGCGTTTTCCTTTCGTTGTTAGGAGGAAATTTTGGAGGGGAACAGTACTTGCCCCCACCCTCTTAAATACCGCTTCCCGAGATTTGAGGAGACACGAAAACAGAACAGGAGCAGGGTCTTGGTGTTTTCCTGACACTGACCACAGAAGACCCAGGGGCTATTTCGTTGGTGCCCAGGCCTCCGCAGAGGTAGAGTGGACAGAAAGTTGTCAAAGAAGTTCACAAAATGTCAAAAGTCCAGATTTAACCTAGCCACTGACGTCAGTCATCTTTTCCCACTGGTCCACTTCAACTTTTGTATATAAATGCAGAGAGCCCCAAACTTGAAGAATAACATGGGACAACTCTTGATTTTATTAAAACTAATAGAAGCCCAGATGAGTAGGTGAGCAGGAAGTACAGCTTCTTTGGAGAGCACTAGGGAGGACACTGGGAGTGGTGGGCTTAGGGATAGTCTTGAGGGTGATGCCCAGATATTCCTAACTGGAAATTCTGTTTTCCTGTTTCCCCAGGATGGGCCTCACTCTGTGAGGAGGAAAGGTCACCCACCCACCTACCCACTCAAACAACAAGGAAGGGAAAGAAGATGGCTTTGTAAGGTTCAGGATTCCCAGGAGAAGGGGATGTTCCCACTTTCCGTCCAGATTCTCTGCAAAAGACGGCAAGATGCCCCAGGGAATGTTTCTGGAAAGGATCAATGGATGGAAAGGAAGCCAAAGGTAAAGGAAGGACTGAAAGGAACCAGTAAACTACCAATGTACACATAAGAATTTTAGAGAGAGTCCTGAATACCTATAAAGCTTCCGTGATATTTAAAAAGAACTTTTTTTATACTATGAAAAGGAACTATCATAGTTTTCTTAAGTTCAAGAGACCTTAGGTGAAGCTTGTTAAAAACCACTGACTTTCCAAGATTCAGATTTCATAATTATGATTTGGGGGTGCTTCTCATTTGGTGTTGTTTGGGTATTTCATTTTGCCATGGTGGATGTGATCAGAACAGGCAGGTTGATGGGGCATCAGGAGAAGACCCTTCCCTGGCCTAGAAATATTGCAGTGACCCAGCACTAACTATATCGAATCACTTCCTGTGGTCCTCTTCCTCTTTTAGCTGTATGATTGTGATAAGCCTGGAATAGTGTGTTCTATGCATGGTATTAAGCTGGGTCCTTTGCTGTGAGCCTTGGCTCTGTGCTGAGAAGAAACGTAATGCTGATATGACAAAATGTAAAAGCGAAACACCGAGAAGCACAGAAATAGGGGGACAAGTGTTGATTTGTATTGTTCTTCCTGCTGGCCCAGGTCTTAGGACATGTACAACCTCCAAGTCCTGTATGCTTAGATATAGCAAGCATTTGAGCAAAACATTTAACATTTTTCAGCTTCACTCAGTGACACATTCCACCATAGGCCAGGGTTTCTCCCCTTCTGCACTTTTGACATTCTGCAGTAGGTAACTTTTTTTTTTTTTAATTGTGGGCACTGCTCTGTGAATGGTCAATATTTAGCATCATCTCTGGCCTCTACCTGCTTCTCAGTTTTAAGAGTCCAGAATATTCCCTGGGGACAAAATCATCCCCGGTGGAGGACCATGGAGCTTATATCAAAGTCAGGTATAAAATCAAAACCAGAAACATCTTCCAACTCCTATCTAGTGCCAGCAAATAGCATTACCAAAATAATTATTCCTACCCATGGGCACTTCTGTAGTTCAGGGTAATGTACTGCACTCTTCTTAAAAGGGCCAGTAAAGGTTTTTTTTTGAATAATACATTTTGTTGATAGCGTCATGAACAATTGCCAGAATTTGGTTAGCAATGCTAGAATTTACTCTTTGTGTTTGGATAGCTTTCTAGGGGCACCCAGCATCTCTAAATATTTTATTTTTTGGGACATCTGAGCTACATCCTCAGCCCTTTTTATTTTATTTTATTTTTTATTTTGAAACAGAGTCTTGCTAAGTTGCTTAGGTCCTCACTAGGTAGCTGAGGCTGTCCTCCAAATTTCAATCCTCCTGCCTCAGCCTCCTGGGTCCCTGGGATTACAGGTGTGGGCCACCATAGTCTACCCCAATTATTTTATATCCTGGGGCTATTTGCTCAGTTTTTAGAACTCAAAGGTGTCATATGGGGGATTTCTCTAGTGCAACAGGAAGGTATCACATTTCTGAAGAGGTGTTAATTTGTGTGATATAGGCCACAGACTTCTGTCCCAATGAACCATAAAGTCTAGTGTTCATCATATAACCTACAGGAGTAAGTAATGAAACTTGGTTATTCATGTAGGAGCTAGAATTTCCCTGTGAAGAAAGATGTGTTGAAGGGATTTTTTGAGTCAGAAACAAGGAACTCAGTATTTGAATTAACTTTGCAAGAACCCTCCCTGCTCTTGCCTTGAACATACTACACATTATGTGCTGAATTGTTTAATTTTTGAGGAACTTAGTAAATGGGAGGCTGCCTTTTTGGGCAATCTTTTGTTTACATTCCCTCTGTCAAACATCTGAAGAATGTTTGAGGTTGAGGAAAAGCTCTCTTGCACAGAAGGTAGTGGGATCAAGCAGTCCTATAATGTGTGGTTTGATAGTCCTGGGTCTAGATCCTAGGCTTGCTTCTCACTCTATGTGTAGTATTAGATGTGCTATTTATTTTCTCTGCGTTCAGTTTTCTAAATTATAAAATAAGGATAAGAGTAGTAACTGCATAAGTCTATTGTAAAGGTTGAATATGTTGTGCACACAACACAAAGAATAGTCCCCAGCCCCTGTTAATGCTTATTATTGTACATGTCAGGGATTCCTACACCTGGTCTCAGTAACCCTCACAAATGCCCCATGAGAGAGGCTCAGAGGATTTCTGTAACCAGTCCAAGGTGGTGCAGCTAATAGTGACAGTGGTTCTCAACCAACTCTTCTGCTATTCAAAGACAGGTAGCATCTCAATCAAAAAGACCAGGCAGAGGCTGACCTGAAGTCAGCCATGCATTATAGATCTGACAGTTGTAATAAATAAAACTCTGCATAAAACATCAGGACAAAATGAAATCTTATTGGTAATATTGGAGGGATAGATGTATAGAGGCAGATAATGCCACTCAGTAGTCAATCATTCAATCAAACAGCTGACATTTTAAAATAGAAACCAGGTCAATTCAATTGAACATTTACTTGAGGTCCTGTTTCAGAAGACATTGGTACTGGTGATGAAACCTGGCCTCCAGGAACCAAGAATTTAATAGAAGTCGATAGAAGCCAAGAGGAATCCAAGAAGATAGGACACTAAACGTGCTGTGTTATCCTAAAGAGGATCCAGAACACATAAAGGGCATTAGGAACAAACTTAGGGAACCTGAATAAGGCATGAGTTTTAGTGAGTAATAATGTATCAACATTGGTTCATTAGTTATGGAAAAGGTTGCATATCAATATCAGATGTGAATAACAGAAGAAACTGAATATGGCCTATATGAGAACACCGAGACTCTTTGCAAGTTTTCTATAAATCTAAAATTTTCTAAAGCAAAATGTTGAATTTTTCCTTGTATATATGTCAGCTTTGCTGTATTGTAACAAAGTACCTGAGATAATCAACTTATAAAGGAGAAACGTTTATTTGGGCTCACGGTTTTGGAGGTTCCAGTCATTGTCAGTTGGCCTAGCTGCTTCAGGGGCCTATGTTGAGGCAGCGCATCATGGCTAAATGTTTGCCTAATGGCAGCCAGCAACCAAAAAAGTGGAAGAGGAAGGGCTGGAGTTCCAATATCCCCTCCAAACGGCACATCCCCAATGACTGAACTGCCTTCCACTAGCCCACCTTCTAAAGGTCCCATCACCTCCCTGTGGCACCATAGGCTGTGACCAACCACACTGTTAATAAGTAGAACTCTGGTGGACACTTATTCCAAACCACTGTAGGGTACCATGTGAGGTCTTCATAATAAGTTTATTTTTCAAAATGTGGCTGATTTATGGGGATTTGCAATAATAAAGCTACTAATTTCTTGAGAAATTCAGATAGAGTCTTATCTGCTCATTTGCATTTGTATCATCATTGCAAATAAAACCCAGGAAGCCGATTTGAAAACTCTTCCATGAGAACGTTGTATTGAGTATTCAGTGCACTAGGGCATCATACTTACTCATTGTAATAAGCAAATAATAGTAATTTTTTAAAAGTAGGCATATTGTGCAACTACCTTAAAGAAAATTTGGAAAAGAGAATTTTAAAATCCCCTCTATCCTTGCCCTTCAGCGTAGCTATTATAATCTTTGGATTCATTCTCAGAGGCATATGTTTTTACATAGTTATAATAATAATACACATACCTGGCTTCACTCTAATTAGGTTTATTCACTCAAATTACTGTCTATGGTGTCTACTACTTGTCAGACAGTGCTTTGGGGAAGATACAAAACAGTGAACAAAAGATCAGAATGCTTGCCCTCATGGAACTTATATTCTGATGCCTGTGTGAGATGAACAAATGAATGAATATGTAACATGATAGGAAGTCAAAAGTGGTCTGCAGAAAAATACAGCAGGACGGGAGGAGGGGAGTTATGGTGTGTGGAGGAGGGGATTTGCTATTTATTCTTTGTCCAGCAAAACCCATTTGAGTAAAGTGGCAGTTGAGCAAAGACCTTAAGGAAGTGAGGGGCAGAATCCTCACTGGCTGCCTGTTGGAACAGTATCCCAAGGAACAGCATGCACAAAGGTCCTGAGGTGAGAGTCACTGTGTTATAGAGATGGCCAAGAGACCAATAGCAGGAGCAGAGTAAGCTAGGAGAGGGAACAGGATATAAAGCCACAGAGGATGATGGGTGAGGGAAGATCATGAAAGATTCTGAGCAGAAAGATACAGAATCTGATTTAGGTTTCAAGAGACCCATGGCAGCTGCTGTGTGATAGCTGAGAAGGGACAAGATCAGAGGCAGATAACCTGGGCAGGTAGGTCTGTTGACAAATCAGAGAACGAAGATACTTTGAACCAAGTGAGATTGGGTGAGTCGTTTGCAGGTGAAGCCCTCAGGATGCACTAATGTGGTGAATGGGAGAGGAAGAGCAACTTCTAGGGATGTTCCCATGGCTTTTGACCTCAATCCCCAAAACTCCAGTGTATTTATATAGTATGCATTTTCTAGAATCTTAGATTTTTTTTTAGTTCTACATGGACACAATACCTTTATTTATTGATTGATTTTTATGTGGTGCTGAGGATCAAACCCAGTGCCTCCTACATTCTAGGCAAGCGCTCTGCCACTGAGCCACAACCCCAGCCCTAGAATCCTAATAGTCTTAATAATCTTAATAATACTAGGACCTCCTTACATCCTTGCTCCAGGGTCACATCAGTGAGGCTCTCCCCGACCTCCCCATCTTAATCTGCAGCCCCTCTGCACCTCCTGTCCCTCTTACCCTGCTGTATTGTATTTCATAACTGCATAGTTGAATGGGAGGGCCTTGAGAACTGAGAATGTCAAGAAGGCTGTCAGTGTGGAACCCTCTGGGTTCCTGGACTGTCACACATCCATATATAAGCAGGTGGGGTGGTCCTTTGTTGTCCACCCCTCCAGGGACGTGTATAAGTCTGTGAAAGGTGTGGGTGTCTGTGTTTTGTCCCCTGCCATCTCTCTCATGCCGAGCACAGGACCTAGCATGTGGTAGACACCCAATACGGTAAGTACTGTTGAATAAGTAAAGGGGTTAATGGCAGGTTAGCATTGCATACTATGACCCCACCAGAATTTTCTGAAGCAGTCTTTCTTTATTTTGCTTCCTTCATCATGCAGCAATAAAAATCTTCCTCTTCCAGAGTTTCTCATCTTTGGATTAATTCTCTAAGATTGATTGTCAGAATAGACTGTGTGCAAGCCCTTCCTTTCCAAAAATGTCATTTGCTAAATACAGTTGGCTGGATGACTTTACATTAAATTGCCTTTGACAGTTTTTATTTATTTATCATCCAAGAAAGAACTTTCGTTCTTTTAACATTCATGTTTATGAAAAACCTCTTTTTTTAAAAAAAAAAGGGGGGGGAGGATATTTTCCTTTCTCTTCAAAAATTCCATTGTAAGTGTTAAAAACATTTCTTTTCCTATTGAGTGTTTTAATTTTGTTTCAGGGAGTCATCAACAAAGAAAGAATAATTAGGTCAATTTTACTATTTATTCAATAAATACATTCTATTTTTCCCATGTTTTCTTGTTTCATTGGAGTTTTTTGTTTGTTTGTTTTTTGGTACTGGGGAATGAACTCAGGGGACTCAACCACTGAGCCACATCCCCAGCCCTATTTTGTATTTTATTTAAAGACAGAGTCTCACTGAGTTGCTTAGAGGCTGGTTTTGAACTTGCGATTCTCCTGTCTCCGCTCCTGAGCTGCTGGGATTACAGGTGTGAGCCACTTCACTGGATTCTTGATGTTTCAATACTTTGTCATACTTCAGTTCTCTGCTTAGACTACAGTTTGGGCAAGAAAAAGAAAAAAGCATGTTCTCTGTGCTCCCCAGTGATTATTAGAAGTTGTTCTTTAAAACTTTCAGTAATTATTAGAAGTACTGCCAGAAGAAAAGCTCCAGAGACTTGTAATCCTAATTTTCATTATGCAAACTAATTTTTTACTTATTCAAATCTATGACGCTCCTAGTGCCCAGAGCTTATGCCCGTTGGCAGATGGATGGGTTCCATGGTTGGTTTTGTGTCAGGTGGCAGTCACCAGGGGCTAGCAGTGTCTCCATACCAAAGCCCAATAGCACCAGGTCTAAGTAAGATGGGGTTAGGTCGGAGCGTCACAAGCTTGTTTCACAGTGTGTTTTGGATGGTAAGTGGGATTTCCGTGCTCCGAGTCAGAGGTCCCCACAGCAGGATTTTGCAGTTGTTTCACCCTTTTACTCCCACTTCCTGCTAAGGGTGCTCATGTAGAACACCCTTGAAAGTCCAAACTGGTTGCGCAGGGCCACAGGGTAAGTTCAGCCAAAATCAAAGGCTGCGTTCCCATGGAAGCTCTAGAGAAGGGCCCATCCCTGGCCTCTTCCAGCCTCTAGAGCCTAGTGGCATTTCTTAGCTCCTGGTCCCTCCCCTGTGGCATCTCCTCCTCCCACTCTGACTCCAACTCTCCTTTCTCCCTCTTAGAGGGACACTTGTGGTTACATTGGGTCCACGGAGATAACCCAGATGCCTGCCCCTTCTTGTCATCTGTAAATCAATCACGTTGGCAAAGTCCCTCTTGCAGGTGTATAATGTCATAGGGTCCTGAGGTTAGGAAGTGGACGTCTTTGGTGTCGCTGTTCTGTGAACCCGGAAGCTCCCTGTGCAGCCTCTGCAGGGCTGCCCACACGTGAGGTGACCGGCCCTTGGCTGACCTGCCTCAGGCACCACGGAGCTGCCAAGGGACAGAGGGTACTTGTATCTCCAAGCCTACGTGGGGCCCCTGAGGAAACTCTTGTCATAGGTGTATAATGACGTAGGAGCAGCTATGTGCCCCAGGAAGGAGAGGGAGGAGCCATTCTGAGTCCTGGAGAGGGCCAGCATCGCCAGTGCCTTGCCCTTCCTGCCCCCAGCCCACCTTGTGACCTCCTTCTGCCAGCACCTGCCTTTCTTCCCTTAAGCACTTTCTCCTGCAGTCAATCTCGTTGGCACGCTGGAGCGCTGAGGCTGTTGTCAGCTTCCGTTGCTGTGACAACGTACCTGAGATTAACCTAAGGGTTTCAGAGATTCCACTCCATGGTCCCTTGGCCCTGTGCTTTGGGTGGCCCAGAACATCATGGCGGGAGCAGGTGGTGAAAGAGGCCTGCTCTCCTCCTGGTGGACAGGAGGCAAAAGAGAGAGGGGACCAGTGTTCCAATATCCCCTTCAAGGGCATGCGCCCACGATGAGCTCACCTCCTCCCTCTTGGCCTCTTAATAGCACCAGAGGCTGATGACAAAGCCTTCACACAGGCCTTTGGGGTACACTCCAGATAGATCCAATCCATAGCAGAGGATTGACACCCCCAGGGCCAGCCCTCCACTAATGACAGATGGGAGCGTGGGTATGAATAGCCCAGCAACCTTGCCGCAGTCCGGCTGGCTGGGCAAAATAACCGGGGGGTGACGAACAACTCGTGTACATTGATACAGCAGGAGTGGGAGCCGTTTATTGAAGGACAGGAGGGGTATTTATACATTCCACATAGCTTATCTTAATTAACATAAACTAGATACAGCAGTCAACCAATCAGGAATCTCCACACTTAATGGCTCGCTGGCGCCACCTCATAAACCACTCCCCCTGGCAAAATGCCAGGCGCCATCCTGACTTGTTTACAGTCCCTAACACAACCTCATCTCCCAGGTGACATAGATATGAGGCCTGTTATCCCGTCAGAGTTCATCCAGAAAAATGAAGCCCCAGACATACAAGTGGCGGCTGTGTGACAGGACACCTGTTAGTGACCGTTTGTCTTTCCCTGCTTTGTGTTCTTGTCCCCTCCAGGTGTTTCCCTGAGATCCCCTCTTCTGAGGGAAGCCAAGGTAAGACCTGAGAGGAAGCTCTGAACAGAGAGGAGAGCAAAGCCTGGGTGGACACATCTGCAAACCCTCTCTCCTTGAACCCCTCCTAAAGACCAACCAGGCAGGGGAAGGTGGAATAGTAAGTCCTTGACACATCATGGGTGGTTCCAGGTGTGACATTGGTGTCTCTTTTCCAGAGTGCACCCTGGGTAGATTCCACAGCCCTTGGAGAAGCTGCACGTGCAGAGGCTAGGAGTGGGGGTACTGATGGTGGCAGAGCAAGTCCACACAGAGGGAGTGGGACCAGCTCATTCCACCACCACGTGGCTGGTCCCCCATGCTCCAGAGCACTTCCTCAGGCTGTGCTAACCTTCCTGAACCCGAGCAGGGAGCGGGAGCATCTAAGAGCATTCACAACAGGGTCATGGCAGAAAAGAGGAAGGAATCAGGAATCCAAGAGCCAGCAGCCACAGCAGAGCAGCAGTAGGCAGGGAACAAAGGTGTGTGATGATCATCTGGGCAGAGGCCAGCAAGGGCCCACTCAGTCCTCCTTGCCTCCGATCCTGCCTACCTCAAGGCCAGGTGCCCGCCAGAGAGGAGGGTCTCGTCCTGATCTGACTGAGCAGATACTTCCAGAAAAGGTGACTCTTGAGCTAGCCGGGGAGTGACTGAGTTGTTGCCCAAATTAAGTTTGTCCTTTTGCTAATGTTTAAAAGAAATAGGAAGTTCATAAATCTGAGGATAAAATATTACACCTGTCACTAGAGAAGGTATTTTGCTTCCCGTTATTTGAACTGTTATTTCATCTTGATTCCATGGAAATAACCCTAGGGAGCAGCAGGTTTATTAGACAATGTGGAATAACACAAATATATTAAACACAAACCGCTGTATTTCTATACACACACACACACACACACACACACACACACACACACACACACCACTCCTCTGAGTTGCTCTGCTCTTAAGGAAGTGAGAAGGTGGGAGCCATCCCAGAAAAGAGACCCTGGAGTCTCCAGTGTCAGGAGGTGGGTAAAGCTGGGGGAAAGGTGTGCAGGGATGAGAGACCGAAATTAAGGAATCAGAGAGAACTGTCCTGGCTCCCTCCTTTGGACCAATGAACTCAGACAAATCAGGTGGAGCCTCAAAACATATTATATGACATGAAGGAATTATTCTTGATTTTGTTTATTATAATGATAGCAATGTGACTATGGAAAAAGTGAATGTGCCCTTCTGTAAACACATACTGAATATTATGGGAAAGGGGATGTGATATTTTGAATTTGCTTCCAAATATTCCAGCAAAAAGAAATAGATAAATAAATTCACTTTACAAGAATGGGGATGGAAGAAATCAGATTATCACAGTGTATGAAAATGGTTGAAATTGTGTGGTAGGATATAGGTGCTTATATTTGAAGATGTTCCTGTCAATCACCAATGTTCGACCCCAAATCAGAAACTTTCTTATAAAAATAGCACTAATAATGCTTGTTTGCCTTTAAGATTTCACTAAGCACTTGAGTTTGGAAGGATTATAGAAAACGATCTTGGATCTTACCTTTTCCCTTTGCTCTTTTCTTCTTCTCTGCCTCCTTAAAGAAATTGAGGAAGTGCTAAAGGGGACAGGGAATGCAGGTGTCCCCATGGAAACAGGGAGGAAGATGGGGGTGTTCAGAGCTTGAGCTCTATTAGTCCTCCCTCCTCTGTCTTTTCTCTTCGGGTGCTGCTCAGCTTCAGAGCCTGGAACCCGGGCCCTTCCAGCTCTACACAGGCATTGCTCTAAATCCAGGAATGAGTGGATCAAGGGAGATGAAAAGGAAATGCAGAAGAGTGTCAGTGCTACAAGGGCAGAATAGAAAAAATAGGAGCTTCCTCTGCAGTAGATATAAATACCTGGGTCTCTTCTTCACATGGTCGGTGAAGCTTTTTGCTACCTAAATACTATTTTTATTTATTTAATGTTTTTGTGCCAGGGATTGAACCCAGGGGTGCTTAACCACCGAGCCATATCCCCAGCCCTTTTTATTTTTTTATTTTAAAACTGTCTGGCTAAGTTGCTTAGAGCCTGGTTAAGTGGCTGAGGCTGGCTTTGAAATTTCAGTCCTCTTGCCTCAAGCCTTCCAAGCTGCTGGGATCACAGGTGTGCACCTGGCTCTCCAGATGTTTTGAAAGTTTAAAGAGATGCCACTCTGTGGGACTTGGCCATTCTCACCTGAGAAAATCTATGGGCTCAGATGGCCACCGTCATCTCTGGGAGACATTCGAGAGCTCATAGTTTATGGGGCTGGCCAGGCATACAATGTATTTTTCTTCAAACAAAATTCTCTGCAGCCTAGGATCCTTTGAATCAAATCTGCATTGTCAGAAACCTTGACCTACCCCCTGATAAGTTTGCCCTTTCATTAGATGCTGTAAAATACTTAATTAGGTAGAAAAGTTATGTTAAAGGTATAAAAGGACTTTCTCTTTGAGCTATGGATCTTCTCTAAGGGATGAAAGTAAGGCACAGACTTTAAGTGAAAAGAAAAGCAGTTTTGTGGATGCCACAAAGAGGAGTGAATAAGGCTGTAATTAAATTGCCTTCTGTATCATTGTTTGTTCTGATGCTTCCAGCACAGCAATGCGTCTCAAAAATAAAGGCTGCCAGAGTGCTGAGAACTATTAAAGGTCTCAAGTTCCAACCTAACACCAGGGATAGTCTTGACCTCTACGGACAATGAAAGCCAAAGAGGGTATAAGTCTGTACACACAGTATTGAACCCTACCTTGGAGTGAAAGAAGAGGTATCTTAGGTTCTCACAGTTTGTGGGAGCTGAGACCCAGCTTCTGAGACTCTATTCTCTATGACATTTGTGTAAAGATCTAAGTGACAAAATGCGTCACAGGCCATATGCCCATGCAAGTTTCTCCTGTGTGTGATCACCAACTGAAAATTTTGAAGAAAAAGGGAATTTCATGAAAACATTTCAGGCTATTATCAAATTATCACTCTTGGGTTCTCTTGATTTTGTTCAAGATGCAAATAGATTTTGTATCTCTTTATAATCTCAAATATTTTGGCTCCAACATTTGATCGAAACAAAGGTAAACAGGAGAAGAAGTGCTAGTATAATCCAGATGTAAATGACCTCCACTCATCTTTGAGGAGCTTCAGGGCACTTACACTTTTTGAGTGTGTGTGTTTATGGTAAAAAGCCATCAAATTTACCACCGCAGCCATTTCAAGCAATCAGTCCAGTGGTGCTAAGAGTTTTAATATTGTTATGCAACAAATCTTCAGAACTTTTTCATCTTGCAACTCTGAAACTGTACCCACTGAACAGAAGTTGCCCCTTATCTCCAGTTCGGTTCCTATGACCATCACCACCTTACATACCTTTTATATATGAAATCATATAAGACTTTTATTTTTTGTGGTACTGGGAATTGAATCCAGGGCACTCTATCACTGAGCTATATCCCAGCCCTTTTTAAATTTTATTTTGAGATAGGGTCTTGCTTTGTTGCCCAAGCTGGCTCAGGAGGCTGAGACAGGAGAATGGCGAGATCAAAAAGCCAGCCTCAGCAATGGGGAGGCATTAAGCAACTTAGTGAGACTCTGTCTCTAAATAAAATACAAAATAGGGCTGGGAGTGGGGATCAGTGGCCGAGTGCCCATGAGTTCAATCCCTGGTACCAAAAAAAAAAAAAAAAAAAAGAATCAGGAACTATGAGTTCATGAGTTCTCTTGTTTTGCTCTTTTTAAACATTGTTTTGGCTTTTGGGGGTCCCTTGAGACTCCATATGAATTTTAGGATGAGTTTTTCTATTTCTGCATAAAATACCATTGGGATTTTGAGAAAGATGATGCTGACAGTCTCTGTTCTTTTGTAAATGCAATGGAGACTCTAATAATAAAGTAGCAAAATCCACTGAGGCAGCAGACAAATGCTTGATCATTAGGAGCGTGTATAATTTTTCTCAGCCTCTTTGTGAAGAAAAACTATCATAGCAAAAAATTATGCAAGTAAACACTTTATCTTATTTTTCTCATATCTATAGATAGTTTAAATGGACTCCATTAGAAAAAAGTGAGAGAACAATTGATTTCTTTAATCAGAGCAGCCTTAATAATAATGATGATGGCTATTACTATAGTATCAGACAATTTGCTTAGTTTTCTGTTATAAAGCATTTACATTCCATTGTCTTATTCTATTTTGGTCTGAAATTGCATTGCCCAATGTTACAGTCCCTGAAATATTAATTCCTCAAAAAGGGATTTTGTGATTAAATAATTTGGGAAGCATTCCAAACCACATTCTATAGTCTGCACTTAAAGATTGATTATTAAGTGCTCTGAGAAGTACTGTTGCAGAGATGTAAAGTTCTATTTTATATAATGTAGTATAAACCAAGCTTTAATGGCCACACATTTTTTAGTAAGCCTATTTATGAATCTAAAGGATGAACTTGAAGGAAAGAAATTTACTTTATTTATTTATTGTTGTGCTGGGTATCAAACCCAGAGCCTCATGTATGCTAAACAAGGGCTCTGTCACTGAGACACATCCCCAGCCTAAGGCAAGAGTTTTAAATAAACATCTTTTAGATACCATCTAGATTGTAAGGACTGAGATTGTTCAAAGTTGTGCAGGAAATAAGGTGGAATTGATTTCTGCTTTTACTGCTATAACAAGGGCTAAAATTGGGAACACGACTCAGCATGCATGGAGACCTGGGTGTGCTGGCAATAAAGAAACAGAGTGATCTCTCTATGTGCTATTTGTATCATCTCCACAGTGCCCTACGCCACTCTACTTGCAGCAGTGCCCTTGCTGAAAAAGAGCAAACAGATTCCAAGGGTAGGTACACTTAGCCAAGCCCGGCTCTCCTGGATGGTATCTATTTCATTGACTTCACATGATGATGATTTTGTAATATTTCCTATAGCTAGAAATAGCCTTTCATTTAGCATGCTTAATCACAACTGATTGGTGTGTGTGTGTGTGTGTGTGTGTGTGTATAAATATATATAAATATATACATATATACACACATATATACATATATATATTTATACATACATAAATATATTTTTTTTCCTCCCTGACCATCATATATCCTCCCTCCTCATTGTATTTTAAAGACTGTCTTCTTCCAAAACATCCTAAGAGTTCAAAAACCTTTAAACAATGTATTATTTATTTTTCTGGCCTCACAGATTCCTTCAGAGTCATTACAATCCATCAACTGTGCATTTGCTGACTTAATCATAAGTAGATTTGGTTTTCAGGAGACTGAGGTAGTTGAAAAGGACAAAGCCATTAGGGTCTTTCACTTCCATTATCAGAGTGCAGGGGCGAGGCACTTCCACCCAATAGGACAAGACTCTGGACCTAAATTACTAGGTAAGAAGAAATGTTACATATTTATCTAAATTATAAAGTAAACCTCCACCGACACAAAACATAAGATCTCAAAGTCTAGAAAAATATCTTTTTTTAATTAGCTATATGATGCACCCCTCAATAAAATTATTTGCATACTATTTGATTGCCTAGTCATGCAACAATGATCTTATCATTCTTTTTTTAACATTTATTTTTTAGTTATACCTTTATTTTATTTTTATGTGGTACTGAGGATCGAACCCAGTGCCTCACACAAGCTAGGTGAGCACTCTACCTCTGAGCCACAACCCCAGCCCAGTTTTATCATTCTTAATGTATAGAGACTGAAAGAAAAAAAAAATCAATCTTAGTATGGTGGATCAAATAATACTTCTTGCTTTTTTGTCTTCTTTATGGTACTGGGGATCAAACCCTGGATTTCATGCATGCTCGGAGAGTATTCTACCACTGAGCTACAGCCCAAGTCAAATGTTGTTTCTTATTTTTGGTGTGGAAAGGGTCCTCTTGGCTTCATGATGTATTGTTGGTATTGGCATGTAGACTTTTAGGATTGTTACAACTTTTAAGAAAACGTTTCTCTAGGGTCTCTCATATATGAACTGGAAGATTTCAAGATCTGTTGCAAAGAGTAATCTTAAACACTCTGAAGTGATGAAACGCACCAACCAGCTTATCTTTGTCACCCCTAATGGCGTGGAACATGATGAAGGTAATGTTGAACCCAGAGTTCCTTTCACAGGGTTGGGTGTACAGCTCTAGCAGTGGTAGGATTATTACTGGAAATTGTCTTTGCAGCAGGAAAACCAGCAGTCATTGAACCATAAAGAAGAGGCTGAGCCACCTAAATATCCACTGAACCCAAACTATGTATCACCATTAATTTCCTTAGCCATGGTCCCAAAATGCCCACAACTACTCCCATGCTACCCAACACAATGAGAAATAGGACCAATCAGAAGTTGAAGTGGAGAGAGACAGTGGTCGCACGCATTGAAAGTTAAAATATTCTATATCTATAAACTTTGCAAAAACGTATGTCCATGGGAACACTGATCAGTTCAAGCCAGGGGCCTTGAAACAAGCTTCGTTCATTTCATGGTAAATCCACTTCTATTTTAAATTCAAGTTTTCTTCCACAAGACATGCTGTCATTTCTCTTGGAAGTATTTACATTTGAATCTTGAATGTAATGAGCAGACCTGTAGAAAACATGACACAAATACATAGAAAACAAATCCATGTCTGCGTCCTAGCTGACCATTTTATTAAATCTAATAAAATAATTCCTTGAAATTATGTGAATCAGGATTCTTAACTGGATTAAAACTGTCTATGTAACTTTAAAAAGTAGACAGTATTTGGCTGTAAACCTAGGAATTATGATTCTTCGGCACAGGGTAGCCTTGGAATTTTTTATGTTAAAATTTCCCTGTTGATTCTGCTGCTCTGCCAAGTTTGAGAACCATGAATATAAGCAAAATGTTTGGAAAAATGCCTGTGCCCACTCCAGCTCCACAGGTTAGAGAAAAGTTGAACCAGCAGAAAGATTTTGTCCTGGTGCAAGAGGAGCAGGAAGTTCCCCATCAAACTGACTAGACTGGCAGCTAGTGAGAAGACTGTGGCGTGGATTTGTATTACCCAACTTTGTTGAGCACAAATAGAAAAAAAAAAAGCCATTTGGGGTTAATTTAGGTATATCCATTTCAAACATGGCAGAATCAAGGATTAAAACACCCTCTATTGAGTATTGCCCATGGAAAGAAAGCACCCTTTCAATAATTCCTGAAAGAAGTGGTGGAGTAGTTTTGTTGTACTGACTGGGTCAAGTGTCCATTTCCATTTTTGTTTTTTAAAGAGAGAGAGAGAGAGAGAGAGAGAGAGAGAGAGAGTTTTTTAATATTTATTTATTTTTTTAGTTCTCGGCGGACACAACATCTTTGTATGTGGTGCTGAGGATCGAACCTGGGCCGCACGCATGCCAGGTGAGCGCGCTACCGCTTGAGCCACCTCCCCAGCCCCAAGTGTCCATTTCTAGACCAACTACTACATCCAGATTGGTGGATTAGCCAGCCCTGGGCACATGGCCACCTGAGGCACACGGGAGTGGGGTCAGCCTTATGGAAAAATGTGACTTGAGAAAGGGAAGGTAGTTCCCCTAAAGGAAATTGGGATTATAGGCAGAAACAACTGATGAACAGGTGTCTGGTGGAGTGATTTCTGGGGCCACTTCTGAGGGTGGAATTGCTTTGTCTTTGCCGAGTTCTCTGACTTGCCAAGCTTTGGGGGTCCTGCATGTCAGAGGCCTTGCTGCTGATCCTGGGGCCATGGGCGGGGTGCGATGGAACTTGTCTGGTCATCTTTCTACTTACTTGGGTGAGGCTCCTACAAGCAGGGTCGGCTGAAAATTTTTGAGCAGAAGCAGGAATGGCCAGAACTACCCACAGAGCCATTTCTCCTCACTGTTATGGGGTGCAGCCAACTGATTGCATGCTTAGTTTACCAAACATGGTCTCTGTAATGAAATATGCTTCATGTTATGTATTTTTTTGCACTTATATATTACAGATCAATGGTGTAGTAGGCCCAAAGATGTGGCACCCCAATCCTCCTTCAAGGGAGGGCTCTCTGCTCAGGTTGGGGAAGGCAATCAGCATCCCCCAGGTGACAGCTCCTCCCCTGGGCTGCTGTCATGCCCTTTGTGGGGCAGCTTGTATCTAGAAGCAGGGTATAAAGGCACAGCCATTTCAGCCCAGTATGGGACAATTCTAACAGATCATATTTGATCCAAGGTTCCCTTCCAATCAGGGGCTCTAGGGAGCAGTTCACCCTTTCGTCTGCCCAATTCTGTGTCTTCATGCATCCTCTCATCGGTGGTACTAATGTCTAATAAAATTGGTTTCAGCATGTGCTTCCAGAAAAAAACGAGACCATGATAATTATCATTAGCTTGTGGTATAATTGTCCTTTTAACAGTACAAGGAAAGGAAACCATAAGCACGCAAACTAATTTAAAAAAAAATTTTTTTAGTTGTAATTGGACTCAATACCTTTATTTTATTTAGTTATTTTTATGTGGTGCTGAGGATCAAACCCAGAGCCTGGCGAGCACTCTACTGCTGAGCCACAACCCCTGTCCAACTAATTTTTAATTAGTGAAAAACACATACAGCTTTTTCAATTCTTTTTCCTTTTTTTTTTTTTTTTGGTGTTGGGAATTGAACCCAAGGGTGCTCTACCACAGAGCCACATCCCCAGCCTCCCAAGTGACTGGGATTGCAGGTGTGAGTCACTGGGCCTGGTTTTTTCCTTAAAAGATACAGTGTATCAAATTGAAAAATTTAAATTATCTATTTGCATAATGATTAAATATAACAGAGGAATTGACTCCAAGCTGGGATACAGTTTATATATAAATTTTCATAAAGTACAGAATTTTCCCTTCATTTATTTTTAGTCACTTTTCTTAAGAATCAAACTAGAAAATCTTCTTTGATTTCATCAAAGTTAGAGAGTCTTGTGAATAAAAAGAAGTTATGCTGAGAAAGAGATCTAATTTAAATATCTGGGCAGTAAAGAGTCATTGTTTTCACTATGTTTTAAGTCAACATTTGAAAGATTAAAATAACATTGAACTTGGCCCAAACTTCCAAAAACACAGTATTATTTTTCAGCATTCAAGGCACATGGGTATTTCTAAATGTATCTGAAACGCCAGTTTAAACTGCCATCTCCTTTCATTGCAGCTGTGGAAAGGATCAATCCATAGAGGCAGGCCTGTGTTAACTTATTTTCTATGAATGGGATACAATGTCCTAACTTAGGCTTTTAAAATTTTGATACTGTTTTACTCCAATAATAAGGGACATAGTTGAAAGAACTCAAAAGAGTTCAGAAAAAGATACCATGGGGAAGAACGCTCCTCATCTGCAGTAATTTGTTAATCATGTCTATTTTAATTTCCACTAGTGATTACCTAACACATCTCTCAATTATATATTTACATCACTACTCCTTGATCCACCAAGTTTGGATATTAAATATTGGCTTTTTGGCTATGATGGGTGAGGATTCAGTTCTCACATCTTCCCAGTCTGTGTTTTTAAATTACTAGTTTTTGGTATCTTTATAACTGTAAATAGTATACAAAAAAACTCTTACTCCATTGGGGTGTGTGTGTGTGTGTGTGTGTGTGTGTGTGTGTGTACTGGGGTGCTCTACCAGTGAGCTACATACCCAGCTCTTTTTACTTTTGATTTTGAGACAGGTTTTCACCAAGTTATCTAGGCTAGCCTTGAACTCAAGATCCTCCAGCATCAGCCTCCGCAGCAGCTGGGATTACAGTGTGTGCTACCATGCTAGCTCCTTCAAGTCTCTCTTGGTTGTTCATCTTCTACCCTTTCTTCCCTCCCTGAGTTCCCCACCTTTGTTAGCCATTATTCAATCTTACACTGTCAATATTGATAAGTTTATATTATTTTTAACCATAATTAAACCTCCTGAGCTGGTCTGTAGGTTGATTCCATGAGTTGGTATCTATAAAAACGGCCTTAAAACTTTTATGAAGAAATTTTGTTTCCATGCCTCTGGTTTATTGAGGAGCCATAGGAATAACTGCAGAGCCATGCAGAGTGCTATAAATATCTACCCTTCTCTGCGGTTTCACTGCCATGAACTCCGTACCTCTCAAAGGGAAATGGTCTAGACATCAAGGCCAAATGTCTTCTGTTTTTTCATATTCTATGAAATATTTAAAACCACACGCAACTTGGTTGTTGAACATTTAAATTATGATCTTTTGATTGATTCTTGTTTTTCCAACTTCTTGATTGCCTTTTCTTTTGTTATCGTTGCTGTTGAATGAACAATAATACACTTTACGCACTCTACTCTGAGAATTTTAGTCATTCTGTTGATCCAGTTTTACCCATTCTCCTCCCCAACCCCTGTTTTTCCTGAGTGTCTTCCTGGGGTCCTCCAATTTCATATTCTGATTTGCTCTGATTTTTTCAGAACAATGACTCAACTCTCCTCTTGAAGTTTGTTCTCATTCGCTTCCTGGATAGGGATTGGTTTCCTAAATTGCATGCCATCCTTTTCTTGGTACTCTTCCTTGAGTAAATTCTTCAGAAATAAATGATGCAAAGCAAACTGAGTTCTTGACCATGAAGCAGAATGCCCTCTTCCCCTCGCTGCCCAGGAGAGCTTCTGCATGTCACTCTTGGCTCAAAGTTGAGATTTGTTGAACTCTCTAATCTGCAAAAGACTCTTTAACTGTATCACCCTTTTATTTCTGTATTATGATTTTAATGGAATTTCTCAAGGGAAGTGAGTTAAAAAACCTGTTCTCTGCATGTGGACACCATCTTGGAAAAAAAAGAAGTAGGATTTTCCTCCTTGCCCTTGGCTTAAAAACTCACTCCGAATCATTAGAAAACATCTAGAAAGCTTAGGACACATCTCTCCCAAAGGAATATACAAGGACAAAGTTCTGCTTGTTCTTTTTAAATATAGGATAAGGTAGATATTGAACCAGACTGGATCTGGGTGCCCTAAGAGAAAATATGGTTCTTATTCATTACCTGGTACTTTAGAGATATTGCCTCCTTGAATATCCATTTCACGGATGGAGAAGCTGAGGCTCAGTGTGTAATTGGTAATTCCGTTTTAAACATAGAACCATCTGATTTCCACATCACACATGTTGCCTAGAGGAAGCAAGACTGGTACAATGGACACAAGATGCCAACAGATGCAAGTTCTGAGATAAGGAAAAGATCACAGTCTCCATTTAAATGGCTCCTAGCCATAGTCAACATGCACAACATAGGTGCTCAGGAACTTATTTGTTAGTGGAAGGGACTCTTGACAGTTCTCCCTCCCCAGGCTGAACATTCCGAGGGAG
The DNA here is from genome assembly GCF_045843805.1 of Urocitellus parryii. Lineage (NCBI taxonomy): Eukaryota > Metazoa > Chordata > Mammalia > Rodentia > Sciuridae > Urocitellus > Urocitellus parryii. The sequence continues at coordinate 268,959,911 of NC_135531.1, forward strand.
CTGGTTTAATTGACCACAGGCCTCATGTGGCAGACAGCCCAATGTCTTCTATTTTAGTTCTGCTATTGAGACGCTCTGCTGAATTCTATCCTCAGCAAACACACTTATAATCATATTGGCATTTCAGTTTCAGAGAAAATAAATCATTAATTAAAATGTACACCACTGAATGATCATAGTACATGTAGGATTCTACAACGAGAATGGCAGTAAATGGACAATCCATTAATCAATGATGGCTACAAATCCAAACCATACTGACAAATGATATTAGTTATGAGACTGTTTTTTTTTAAAAAAAGATGCAACTTCTTCACTTATACTGATCTCATGTTTCCTCAGCTTGAAGTTGGAAAAGACTGACATTTTCTGTGCGCTAGTTAAAATCAAAAATATATTACTGTTCTTAAAACATACTTCATGACAATGACTATTATATATGCAAATGAAAAAAAAATTAGAACCGTGGCTCTCCAGATGGAAGCTCTGCAGAACAGATGCCCCCTCTAGATGTGTACTCTAGAGGAAGAGATATTCATCCAAATAAGGGCTAATAATGCAGCCCTTAATGGTTATAGATGGCTTCTCATTTACAAAATGACTGACATATGCTGGGAATCAAAGCACATTTAGGCAGAAGCAATAAACCTCTGCTTCAAGCAGTACAGTTTTCAAGGAGTAAGAAATAGGGGGTATATCTTGTCTTGTTCCTTTAATTACTGACTCAATTAATTGCCACATAGGAAATTGTAGTCACTAGAAAACTGCATATCGCCCAGTGGAAGGGAAATGCAGGGACCTTACCAGACTCAAAGCCCCAGTCTGACAGTTCCTCAGGTTGAGAGGAGCAATCCAGGACTTTCCTTAATACATCTCTCCCCCATTATTAATTCCATAAACTTTCAGGACACTCAGGTTTTGTACTACGTAGATGGCGAATAAGTATTTGCCTGTGAGAGTCAAAGAAAGGAAGAAATGTTCCTGGCAAAACCGCCTATTTTGTTGCAGTTAGTTGTGAAGAAAAGGCTTGAATCAGGAATTCAGATGAATTCTACCAATCTTCAGCCTAATTTTATTTTAAAGAAAAGCCAGGCATGACTTGGTCAAAATTTCTGCCCTCAAATATTAATACCTCTATAAACTCAAGATATACTTGAAATTTGAGCAAGGTCAGTAAAAGAAGCCACAGGCTTGGAGAAGCTATTAGCTGCATCCATGTCAGATGCTCTTGTCCACTGAAGTACTTTTCATCAGAGAAAAGCTTAGTGATATAACATACTATGGTGATATGAGATGCTGTTCCTGAACTATGTCCCTTACAGTTAAAATCCTAGCAACTTAGAAGGACTGAAAAAAAAAAATCAGCTGTAATTTAGTAGAAGCTGTCAATTGTCTCTCTATGGAAGTCGGAGCTCCATTGGCTCAAAACATGAAACATGGAATTATAGATGATGTAATGCAATTTCAGACCATACCCAGGGAAACGGAGAACTGTGGCCATTATGTAGATAATGAAGATATATCTTTCATTACTGGAGATTTAAAAGACTAGAAAGATAATCATTAGAAATGGGTAAAGGGACTAGGCTATATGGAGAAGATGTATGAAAAGACAATTACCATGATGTCAATGTCATAAGGCCATGGGAGTCACAGTCTCTAAAGTATAAATGAACTATCACTTGACCATTTCTTCATTCCCCAAATTTCCTTCAGTGAAACAGTATTTTATTTGTGATAATGAACAGAGTTACATACTCAAGAATATAAAAATAAATAATAATCACAAATGTCCAAAAGAAAGTGACACACATTAAGACAATAAATTGGGCTCTGCTTTTCAAATTATATGAATTTATGTATAATTTACAGTAGTAGATAAAATATTTGCAATGATATGGTAGTTGTGATTGGAATACAGAAATGCTGTTTTAAAGCTTTACCAATCGGGAAAAATTCCATAAGTTGCTGGCCAGATGAGGAAGGCAGACCTGAACCTCCCTGCTCTGTTAACACTGGAACTGCTAACTGCATTGGCTGATGGGGACACCTCCTTGCAAAACACAAGCCTTCTGAATCAGTTTCCAAGTCATCTAAAAATCTGAAGTGCTTAAAAGAAACTGGATGACAAACATGGTCTCTTTGTCAATTCTGCAATATTTTCAACTTGACTACTAACAGTCACAATGCTTACCCCAAATTGCTAAAACTTCAAAAAAAATGTATTAAATAGAACTACATATTGTGAGGCTTTGAAGACATTTCACTGAGCAGTGCAAAGGAGAGAACAGAGCCCCGAAACTGAGCACATGAGCCACAGAGTCCCAGGGGAGTCCTTCTTTCACTAGGACATTATGAAAATTATTTTTGCACATTTCTACCCACAGACATCATTTGGCAAATAGGTGAGTTCTATAGTTCATTTATTTTAAATAAAAATTATTATTTAAAGAAGAATAATCCTGAGTCCATTAATTTATTGATTGATTTGTTCATGTACGCATTCCGTCATGTATCCAGCAATCACCTTCCCATGGTCTAGAATCTGAACTAAAAACCCAGAGGGAAATTCTTGTCTGTGGGAGGCCCTTGAACTGAAAGGTCATTTAAGTCAAGGCCAAGTTCTTGGCTAAATTGGGCCAAGGGGGAGATGAAAAAGCAGAAGCAGTGGGTGAGAGTCGGGCCAAGAACCCACCAGGGTGAGACACCGAGACACAGGCAGCGACAGTTGGCAAGGCCCAAACAGATGAGGACAGACCTTGGCTTAGGTCAGTTTCTGATCCTTGCCCACACACTGTGATGACCCCAAGGTTCTGGAGACATCCCTGATGCACTAAATTGCTGCCATACCTCTTTCATTTTACCGTCCTCTGGTTTTGAGGGGGTTTCTACACCATAGGATTCAAAGAGCCTGGTTCATAGTGGATGCCGAAAAGAAATTGTTCCTTTTGGACTTGATGACTTTCCTGGGCTTCCTGTTGACTCAAAGCAGAATCTCTTTCTTGGAGACTGGTGGGAGATAAGACATTATATTAATATAATGCCCCTTCTAATGAATTAGAAGGATAAGAAAAGGAAGGAGGAAGAGGAAGAGGAGGAGGAAACACTTTGGGGAAAGGTGCCGACAGGGACTTGATCCTTGGTTCATTAGTTCACCTGACTCCTTATTGCAAACGATGCTGCTTGGCCCACAGATGAAGACGCACCAACATTCAACTAGACGGGAGGGAACACAAGCAGGGCAAGCTGGGCAGGGCACACACCTGTAACCCCAGCTACGGGGAGGCCAGCCCGGGCAGTGAAACCCTGTATCCAAAGGAACTTAAGGGGTCATCGGGATATAGCTCAATGGTAGAGCACTTGCCTAGCATGCCCAAGGCCCTGGGTTCAATCCTTACTACTACAAAAAAAATTTTTTAATTGACTTGCCATTAATTATCTCCCTAAATAAAATTATCATTTGAGAGAGGATATCTACCTTAAGTTTAGGGAATGAAGAAATGTCAAGCGATAGTTCTATAAGATTGCATAACACAATACAGTAGAGACTCCATATTAGTAGATTCTGCATTCATAGATTCAATCAACCCCAGATAAATTTTTTTTAATTGTGTCTATATTAAACACATACAGGCTTCTCCTTCTTCTTGTCATTGCTCCCTAAACAATATAGCATCTATTTATGTAGAATTTATATTGTATTAGGTATTAAGTAATCCAGAGATGTTTTAGTATACAGGAGGGTATGTGAAGGCTGTTTGCAGGTACTGTGCCACTTCATATAAGGCTCTTGAGCATTTGCAGATTTTGGTACCCACCTGTGGGGGTGAGGGCCTATGGATATGAAGGGATGGCTGCATTCCTGCTTCCACTCTTACTTTCTGTATTATGTTAGTTGTGTGGTATTTATTTACCCTCTTCAGCATAACATATCATGGTAAAGTGAACCATCCTGGATTAACAAAACCATGCTTTGTTGATGATAATGACTTTTTTTTTTTTTTGGTCTGGGGGAAATGAGCCCAGTGGTGCTTAACCACTGAGCCACACCCCAAGCCATTTTTTAAAAATATATTTTTTTAAATTTAGAAACAGGGTTTTGCTAAATTGCTGAAGCTGGCAGTGAATTTGGCAATCCTCCTGCCTCAGCCTCCCAAACTGCTGGGATTATAGGAGTGAGCCCCCTTGCAGGGTTCTGTTGACATTTAAGTCTATTTCCTTTTGGTCTTTTTATTTCTATAGTAAAGCTGTGTTGTTATTGTCATCATTTTTCTTAGTCATTAAAACAAGAATATAGCCAGGTGTGGAGGCCCACACCTGTACAGTGCCAGGGACTCAAGAGGCTGAAGCAGGAGGATCATGAATTCTACACTAGCCTCAGCAATTTAGTGAGGCCCTAAGCAGCTTAGCAAGACCCTGTCTCAAAATAAAACATAAGAAAAAAGGGCTGGGCTTATGGTTCAGTTACTAAGAGCCCCTGGGTCCTATCCCCAGTATTAAAAACAAACAAAACAAAAGAAAAAACCAGAATATGGGATATTGTATACTACTTTCAAACAATACTATAGTTATAGAATTTCCAAATTTGTACAAAATTTTCACAGATATAATCTTAATCACAACACAATATTTTATTGTATGAAATTAAATCTACCATTTCTCACTGGAAATTTAAATTCTTTCTAGATAATTATTGTGCTTATACTTTGCTTGTCTTTATGTTGATGAAGACTCCTTCATCACAGTGTAGAGGTTCTTTTTTAACCTATATTTGAATCTTTTAAATATGCTTTGGTATTTAAATAGTCACCATAAATCTTTTCAATTGATATGAGATTTAGATATTTCCACTTAAGATGCAAAGGAATTTACTAAACCATGCCAAAGAATCTGTGATTCCATTCTTGGGGACTTGGTCACTATTGCTAATAGTATTTTGGGTTTTGGAGGCTGTCCTCCTGGACTGTCCAAGGAAAGTGATTCAATATCTGGAATTCTTCCCTGTTGGTACTTTGTTTAAACTTTATTATACAACAAAAGTGACACACATTTCAAGTCAAACAATACAGAAATGCTTAACAAAATTTAATAATCTGCCTCTACTGCTGCTCAGTCTCCTCAGGATAACTAGCATTAAGAGTTTGCTGCATAGCCCTCTAGAGCTTTCCTAGTGCTCATTTCAAAATATATGCATATACTGGTGGTGCACGCCTATACCCAGCGGCTCAGGAGGCTGAGGCAGGAGGATCATGAGTTCAAAGCCAGACTCAGCAACTTACTGAGATCCTGTCTCAAAAAATATATAAAAAGGACTGGGGATGTGGTTCAATGATTAAGCACCCCTGGGTTCAATTCCCACTACCCCCCCCCCAAAAAAAAACCCCAGCACATACCAAACCTAAGGAGTTTTTTAAATGGTTATTATACCACATACACTACAATGTCTTTTTCATTGTCATGGACATCTCCAAAGCCATAATGTACACTTAACATTCTTTTTAATAGCCATGAATAGCACATGGTGTGGGTGTATCATAATTTATTCAATCATTCCTTACAATGAACATCCAGGTTATTCAAAGGTGGATTTTTTGCCTTTATAAATAATATCTTAATAAAATTTCTTAAACATGTACTCTTACATACAAGTTATTATTTCTATATGATACATTCTTCTAAGTAGAATTCTTAAGGCACACATATTTTGATTTTCAGTAGCTATTTACAGATTAATTTTGTAAAAGGCTGTAGTCACAGGTATTTTGGGCAGCTATATATTAGATTGTCAATTTCAGCCCCTACCTCAACAACATTGGCTCCCATGGCTCTTAACTAACAATCTGAAGTTGAAACATTGTCTTGCTTAATTTATATTTCCATACTACAGTGGGTCATGCACATTTTCCAATGTTTCTTTTGTTTTTTGTTTTTTTGGTTTTTTTTTTTGATACCGAGGATTGGACTCAGGGTCACTCCACCACTGAGCCACATCCCCAGCCCTGTTTTGTATTTTATTTAGAGACAGGGTCTCACTGAGTTGCTTAGCAACTCGCTGTTGCTGAGGTTGGCTTTGAACCTGCGATCCTCCTGCCTCAGTCTCCCAAGATCCTCCTGCCTCAGTCTCCCAAGATCCTCCTGCCTCAGTCTCCCAAGCTGTTGGGATTACAGGCGGTTTCTTGAGGATCCTTGTTTTGTCTTTCATGAACTGCCCGATCTTTCCCTGGTGGTCTGTCTTTTTCTTAAGGACTCATAGGAGGAATCTGTACATAGAGGGAAACGAGACCTGGCCCCTCCGATCATGCAGTCATTTTGCTCCAAAATACCATTTGCTTTTCAATTGTGTTTATGACATATTTTCCCACATAACTTTTCAAAGTTAGTATAAAATGTTATTGTTTGAGGGCTTATTTCAGGGGGAAAGTCAATTATACCAACATCATTGATTCACTTAATTATGCATTACCGCAAGTTGAAATACCAGCTCGGTTCTCTATTAAGCTACGCACATCTTTACATTTGTTCCTGTCCTCTCTATTTTATTGTATCGCTCTATCAGCATCACTATTATGATATATCAGGGTAGAGTGTTCTATATTGGAGAAAATAAATAATTAAAATAATAGTGTTACATTGTTTACTATAAATATACCATTCTTACATTCTTTCAACATTACCCCATAGATATTAAAATATAAAATGTTTTAGGCTAATGTATAGCAATGCCACCTTATCACAGTGGCTTTGCAATAAATTTTAATGTGTAATAAATTTGTAATAAATTTTAAATTTTAAAGGCAAGATGATTTCCATCCCCTGCATATGTGTCCATGCGCACATAGGCACACACATATCTTCCTCCAAAATTATTGCCTTTTCTCAGATTATTGATATTTCATATAAACTTTATGTTCATTTTGGTTAGTTTTAAACATTGATGTTCTTATTAGTTTTACAATAAGTTTTTGCATCCATTTAGAAGTGATTTTCTTTTATTTATTTATTTATCATTATTATTTGTGGTGCTGAGAATTAAACCCAGGGCCTGGTGTATGCGAGGCAGGCATTCTACTAACTTAGCTATATCCCCAACCCCAGTGATTTTCATTTTTAATATTAAGACTTCCCACATGGTACCTATTAGCCGAGGTTTTGTTTTATATTCATCAATTAAAAGTTTAGTTTTACAAATAAAACTTTTTTTGGTAATGGAGATTGAATCCAGGGTTACTTTACCATTAAGCTACAATCTCAGCTTTATTTTATTTTTATTTTGAGACAGGGTCTCTCTAAGGTGCCCAGGTTGGCCTCCAACTTGATTCTTCTGTCTCAGCCTCCAAGTTGCTGGGATTATAGGCATGTACCACCATGCCTGGGTGTTTGCTTGCTTTTGGTTTGGCCAATATGAATGGAATATTTTTTTCCCACTTCTACTTTTAACTTATTACTGATATTAGAAAATAAAATTATTGTGGCTTTTTGTATATTTATCTTGAATTTAATCACATTAACAGTTTATCTTATTATTTTTGGAAAATGCAATAATATTAAGAAAACATAAGACATTTTGGTGTCTTCTTCTCAATTTTTTTTTTCAGTACTGGGGTTTGAACCCAAGGTCTTCCACATGTGAGGGAAATACTGTATCAATGAGTTACATCCAGTCCTTTAAAACAATTTTTTTTTGAGGCAGGTCCTTGCCAAGGTGCCCAGACTGGCTCCAAACTTGAAATCCTCCTGCCTCAGCTCCTGAAATAGCTGGAATTATAGACATGTGCTACTGTGTCCACCTTTTTCCCCCCAACACTTAGAATGACTATTTTCTTATCTCACTGTTTCAGGTAAAACTAAAAATTATGTTTGTAGGTACAGTTCTTGATCCTAATTTTAATAGAAATGGCTTCAATGTGTTATTTAATATGTTTGTCCTGGTATTCTTATAAAGTTCTCTACTGTATTTCCTTCTATTCTATGCTACTAGTGAGTCTTTGTTGAAAATGATAGACATTCTGTTCTCTTTTAGAGTGTCGTTTTAATAAACCAATTTGATAGATTTCTTAAAGTTGAATAATACTTATGGAATAAGGATATTTAAGCTTTTAGAAATCAATTTTTATTTCAATGAAAGATTATTAGGGTTATTCTTTTGTATTTATTATCAAATATCAAATAAGTCATCATTTCTAAAATCACATATTATAAAAAGCCATATACTGAAGAGAAAATTAAAGGGTATCATACTTATAAAATAAGTTGTTTAGATAGACTTTGGTTCTCTCTTATTTCTTTCTTTCTTTTTAAAATTTTTTTTTAGTTGTTGATAGACCTTTATTTTATTCATTTATTTATATGTGGTGCTGAGAATTGAACCCAGTGCCTCACACATGCTAGGTAATCACTCTCCCACTGAACCACAACCTGAAATATACATTGAAACTTGTAGATTCAAGAAAGACTAAGTGTAGCCAGGAGGGAAAGTTTCCCTTTTTACTCAAATACATGGGGAAGAGGAATAGATTGTAGTGGCCATAATAAACAGGCTGATGAGAAGGATGATAAGAAAGTTGCTTTTATTTGAAAACAACAACAACAAAAAATCACCTTGGTTGTCAGGTTTGCATTTTCGTATTTCATCATAACTCAAAGCACTTTATTCACAAGTATTCAAGCTCAGGCAATTTGCATCTTTCCAGCACATTCATCTCTGTTCACATGTCATTGATTCCTAGATCAAAGGAAAGCAGACGCCACACATGTGCAATAATATGGCACCAATGTAGCAGTCCTGGTCCTACCCTCTATTTGTACTTCACAGTCTCTATTTCTGGTCATGGAGCAGCCCTGCTATGATGGAAATATTTTTCATAGCAGATTTATTTTCCAATGTGAACAGGAAAAAGTATGTCCAGAAAATTATGCTGAAAATAGAGCATATAGTCTAAGATATTATTAGCTTCAAGAATAAAAATATGATGAAGGTGTCTCTTGGCTTTCCCTACTGCTTCTTACACACAGGTCAAAATCTGAGCTTCTACTTTCAGTAAACTGAATAGTGTGGCAGCTGAGTAGTATGGTCACAAAAGATAAATTTGTAAAGATAGGCAACATCTGATTTTTCACTTCTTGAAGTAGACCACAAGAATGCTTTTAGGCAGAGATGAGGACAGAATGTCGTGGTGAGGTTTTAGAGCCCTGGGAAGAGCTGGACACTGAGTCCTGCTCAAGCTACAGAGGAATGCCTGAATTTCCACTGTTAGAGCTTCATTTCTTTTGCACAGTTTCTTTCTGTTTTAGGATATAGCACTACTCTGAGACACCAAGGGAAGTAATGGTATGTATCCCAGGAAAAAACACATAAACTTCAACCCACTATGTTTCATACCATTTGCAATAAAGGAAATTCATTTTCCTACTTATATAGAAAATAAAAACAATCTTTATGCCATGCTTCACTCCCATTTTTTAAAGTAGAAATTAATGGCCATTCTTCAATTATCAAGAATACAAGTAACAGTAAATGTTGGCAAAGATGTGGGGGAAAAGGTACATTCATGTATTGCTGGTGGGACTGCAAATTGGTGCAACCACTCTGGAAAGCAGTATGGAGATTCCTCACTTGACCCAGCTATCCCACTCCTTGGCATATAACCAAATATCAGCATACTATAGTGAGGTAGCCACATAAATGTTTATAGCAGCTCAATTCATAATAGTTAAGTTATGGGACCAATCTAGGTGCCCTTCAATACATGAATGGATAAAGAAAATGGGGTACATATACATAATAGAATATTAGCCATAAAGGGGCTGGGGCTATATAGCTCAGTGGTAGAGCACCTGCCTCACATGTGTGAGGCACTGGGTTCAATCCTCAGCACCACATAAAAATAAACAAATGAAGATATTGTGTCCATTTACAACTAAAAAAAAATATTAGCCATAAAGAAGAATGAAATTATGGCATTTGGTGGTAAATGGATGGAACTGAAGACTATCATGCTAAGTGAAATAAGGCAATCCCCAAATACCAAAGGCTCAGTGTTTTCTCTGATATGTGGATGCTGACACACAATAGGGGGTATGGCGGGGGGAGAAGAGGAGGTTCACTAGATTGGACAGAGTGGAGTGGGGGAAAGAAAGAGGGATGGGAATGGGAAAGACAGTAAAACGAATCAGATATAACTTTCCTATGTTCTTTTTTTTTTAAAGAGAGGGAGAGAGAGAGAGAGAGAGAGAGAGAGAGAGAGAGAGAGAGAGAGAGAACTTTAATATTTATTCTTTAATCATCGGCGGACACAACATCTTTGTTGGTATGTGGTGCTGAGGATCGAACCTGGGCCACCCGCATGCCAGGCGAGCGCGCTACCGCCTGAGCCACATCCCCAGCCCCTTTCCTATGTTCTTATATGAATACATGACCAGTGTAATTCCACATCATGTACAACCACAAGAATGGGAAGTTGCACTCCATGTATATATGATATGTCAAAATACATTCTACTGCCATGTATAACTAAAAAGACCAAATTAAAAAAAAACTTTAAAAAGAAATTAATGACCATTCTAGAAAAATACGCAAAATTATTGCATAGATATGCAAAAAATACACCACATTTCATACAAACAAATAAAAAGGTCCACTCTAATCTGGTCAAAGTGAATTCAACAGAAAGCTGCCGTTGCTTGAATGAGAGAATGGAATTGTGGAATGCTGTTTGATCAAATAAACACAAATGTCGTCTTTGACAGTCAGTGAATATCATCTTTCGTTTTGACTGACACGTGATGTTAACTCTCCATTGCATACAGTTCCCAAAAGAGTCATGGAATCGGAGCTCCCACAGCAAAACTTTGTGAAACAAGGACAATCTTGAGTCTGCCCAGATTTCTCCAAGACTCTTTTGAGTGAAGCCAAGTAGCATCGATTCCTTTGTGAGGTCATTTTTGGCAGAGTCTGCAGACTTGATGTCAGAAAGTTTAGGATCATGAACACACATTTAATTTCAAGATCACTGGAGCAGAAATAGCCATCAAAAGACTTCTGCAGGGTTCCAGGTGTCTACAGATTTTTACTTGTAAAAGTTTTGGGAAAAAAATTTTACTCTCCACTTCAGCCTAAAGAAACATTTTTTTGTTTTTTTTTTCTTTAGCTTTGAAAAGTTAATATGACTGTCTCCTCCCTTCCCTTGCAAAAGAGGCAGTTTGGACAGAAGGGTTCATAGTGGTTATGCAGCCATCCTAATAGCATGTAAAGCTTTGAATTCTTTCTTTGAAGAAAGAATCACTTCATTCAGTTGAACAAAAGTATCCACCCAATAAATAAATCAGTGAAAAAACTCACCCACATCCCAGTTCTGAGCGATGTTCCTTGTCCTTCCCTGTTTTTTTTTTGGGGGGGGGTGTGGGTGTGTGTCTGAGGATCATTCAAATGCTCAGGGCTTGTCTTCTAAAAGGCCAACACATGTCTGTCTATATGAAAGTAATTTATCTTCTACTTGCCTCTCTTAATTGAAAGGAAAAAAAAATCTTGAAATAGTGGTGATTTGAGGTCCTGAGTCTGATGAAGACAGTGTTGTTCATGGCAATGGATGTGATTCATTGCAGAAAAGACAGCTGCCAACTTTTCTGCAGAGCTCTAAGTGCAGATGTTTGTCAAGCATCACAAGATCCATCTTAACATGGAGTATTAACATTCTTTTTCTAAAGGAACATCTATTCTGGGAATTCCACACCGAAGTTATCAGTGGTTTTGCAGGTCCAAAAGGGTGTTGCAAAGCAGGGAGTCTTTGATGGTGTCAAATCCCAAAATGTACTGATATGTCATACTAATTGTAGAGCTGACAGTGCCTCTGTGATCTCTTAAACAATATTAAAAGAAATGGCCGCAACTCTGGAATGATGGCATCCTTTCATTAAGGGAAACACTTCAATTTTCTTCCTCTACTTTAAGGGACAAGCCAGCTTTCTCACGTCCATGGCATATGGCTTCATAAGATCTCTGCAATTATATGTGGGCAACTTTCTTTCTAATTTGGCTTGTGGTAAGTAAGATTGGAGAGAGATTTGGTGCTAGAGTAAATACTTTTTTCTTTCTTTTTTTTAGTACTTTACCACTGAGTCGAATTCACAGCCCTTTTTTATTATTTTAATTTTGAGACAGGGTCTTGCAAAGTTTCTTAGGGCCTCCCTAAATTGCTGAGGCTGGCATCTAGATATGATCCTTTTACCTCAGTCGCCTGAGTCCCTGGGATTACATCCATGTGCTACTGAGCCTGACCACAAATACAAATTTTGGGCAGTTTAAGTCCTTATTGAATTATCATCAATTTTCTCCAAAACTAATTTTGTTTTGTTTTTTAAAGTAGGATGCTATAAAATTCCACATATTGTGTTGTTGTTGTTGTTGTTGTTGTTGTTTTGAAGAGACTGGGAATATTGTCCTGCAGAATATCTCACATTTTGCATTTTTCTAACTGTTTCCATGGGAGCCCTATTTAAGTTCTTTCTCTCTGGTATATCCTATACACTTGAAATGATGTGCAATTGATATAATAAGATTCAAGTTAAACCTTTTGTGTAAAAACAGCTGATGCGATGAACTTGCTGGATGACAAAAGGAAGCCCTTATGGTCAGTTGGTCCTACTGTTACTGAGATTAAATTTGGTCAGTTGGTTATCATAGTGGCAGCCAGAACTTTCTGTTGTAAATATCCCTGTTTCGTATTCAATTTGCAATTAATCTGTGGGGTAATCAATCTGTCAAGATTAATACTTTGGTACCATGCAAACATCCTACCAACTTTTATTTGCCTCTTGACATGTAATTACTCTGTATAGACTGAACTTGTTTAAATCATACAGTTTGGTGAGGTTTTTTTTTCCTCACAGTAGCAACTCTTTTTTTTTTTATTATTTTAGTTGTAGATGTATACAACACCTTTATTTTATTTTATTTTATTTTATTTTTTATGAGGTGCCGGGGTTCCCTGGCCCCCAATCTGATGAGTTTTGAAAGGTGTATAGACCTGTGAAATCATCACACAATAAAGCCATGAAAATGTTAATGACTCACCTTCAAAATGTTTCTCTTGCCCTTTTCTCCCTTTCAACCCAAGGCAAGCACAGATGTTTTCTGTCACTGTAGATAAGTTCATATTTCTAGAATTTGACATAAATTACCCACAATATGTACTTTTTTTTTGGTCTAGCCTCTTTTGCTTAGTATAATTATTCTGAGATATATCCAATTTGTTGAGTATATCTATAGTTTCATCCATTTTATTACTGAAAAGATTCCATTGTGTGGATATTATAATATTTATCCATTCACATGTTGGACACTGGGACATTTTTTTTTTGGTTTTGGCTATTAAAATAAAGCCACTGTGAATATTTATTTACAAGTTTTTGTATGGATACGTGAACTCATTTTTTTCTGGGCAAATACCTAACTGGATTACATGTGGTAAATATATGATTTTTTGTGCAGTATCAAGGAGGGAACCCAGGGCTTCATGTATGCTAGGCAAGCGCTCTACCACTGAGTTACATCCCTAGTCCTGATCAAATTTAAAGAAACTACCAAACTAATGTCCAAAGTGGTTGTGCCCTTTTACATCTTCTCAGCAGTGTGAAAGAATTCCAGTTCTGTCACATCCTTGTTAACACTAGTTGTGCCCGATCTTTTTAAAATTTTTGCCATTCTAATCTGAATGCAAGTAGAACCTTATCGTCTTAACCTGCATCTTTCTAATGACTAATGGTATGGTCTTTTCACGTAGTTATTTGCCATCTGTATATCTTCTGTTATAAAATTGTCTATTCAATTTTTTGTCCTCCACCTTTTTTGTTTTGTTTTATTCTGTTTTGTTTTGTTTTTTGGTGCTGGGGTTAAGCATAGGGCCTCAAACGAGCTGGAGGGAGTGTGCTTTGTCACTGAGCTACCCGTGCTGTATTTTTAAAAATTATTTATTTATTTTTAATTTATTTTTTGGGGGGTACTGGGGCCTGAGTTCAGGGGCACTCGACCACTGAGCCACATCCCCAGCCCTATTTTGTATTTTATTTAGAAACAGGGTCTCACTGAGTTGTTTAATGCCTCGCTTTTGCTGAGGGTGGCTTTTGAATTCCTGACCCTTCTGTCTCAGCTTCCAGGGCGGCTGGGATTTCAGGCGTGCACCACGCACCACCACACCCTGCTTAGTTTTTTTCTTGTCATTGAGTTTTGAGAGTTCTTTATACATTCTGGGCATAAGACCTTTATCAGAAATGTGAGTCACAAGTGTCTTTACCCAGTTTGTGGCTTGACTTTTAATTTTCTTCATGATGTCTTTCAGCAAGTAAAAGCTCTTAATTTTTATTATATGCAATTTATAATTTGTAATTTAAGTTGATCATGATTTTGTTATCATATCTTAGAAATCTTTGCCTTATCCAAGGTCATGAAGTTTTTCTCTTGCTCTTCACTCATAGTTTCACAGTTTTGGGTTTTACTTTCCCATCTGTGATCCATTTGATTTAATTTTTTGATATGATTACAGGTATCCAGCATGTTTACCAAATTGTTTCAGCATCATCTATTGAAAAGATGATTTTTTAAATAATTTTTAAAATTTATATATGACAGCAGAATGCATTACAACTCTTAGTACATATATAAAGCACAACTTTTTATATCTCTGGTTGTATACCTAGTATATTTACACCAATTCGTGTCTTCATACCTATACTTTGGATAGTAATGATCATCACATTCCACCATCATTAATTACCCCATGCACCTCCACTCCCCTCCCACCTCTCTGCCCTATCTAGAGTTCGTCTATTCCTCCCATGCTCCAGCTCCCTATCCCACTATGAATCAACCTCCTTATATCAAAGAAAACATTCCGCATTTGGTTTTTGAGGATTGGCTAACTTCACTTAGCATTATCTTCTCTAACTCCATCCATTTACCTGCAAATGCCATGATTTTATTCTCTTTTATTGCTACTCAGCAATTATTCCATTGTGTATATATGCCACATTTTTTTTATCCACTTATCTATTGAAGGGCATCTAGGTTGGTTCCACAGTTTAGCTATTGTGAATTGTGCTGCTATAAACTTTGATGTGGCTGTTTCCCTGTAGTATGAAAAGATGATTATTTCTCAACTGAATTGTTTTTGCATCTTCATTGAAAAATTTGACCTTATGTGTGAAATAAAACTCTTGTTCTATTTGGTTGATCTGTTTGTTTGTTTTGATATCAATGTCATAACCTTGTTTACTACGGCTTTAAAAATGAATGCTGAAGTTAGTATGACTCTTCAAACTCCATTGCTTTAGTTCAAAGTTGTTTTTATATTTTATATCCTTTGCTTTTCCATATGAATTTTGGAGCCAATTTCTACAAAACAGCTTGCTGGTATTTTAACTGAGATAACATTGAATACGCACAGAAATTTTGGGATAATCAACATTCTAACATTGTGTCTTCAAATCCAGGAATATAGTACAGTCACCTTGTAGTATTGTCAGGGGACTGGATCCAAGACCCCAGGTACCAAAATCCATGGACCCTCAAGTTCCTATGTAAAACAGCATAGTATTTGAATGTAACTAACACACACCCTCCTTTATACATTAAAACATATCTCAACTGCTTATATCCAATAAAATGTAAATTCTATATAAAACTATTTGTATTGTATTGTTTTGGAAATAATGTCAAGAAAAAGTCTGTACATTTTCAGTACAGATCCAATGATATAATTTTTTTTCCAAGTATTTTTGATCTGTGGTTGGTTGAAATCATGGTTATAGAATCTGCAGATAGAGGGCTGGGATTGTGGCTCAGCAGTAGAGCGCTCGACTAGTACATGCGAGGCCCAGGGTTCAATCCTCAGCACCACATCAAAATAAATAGATAGAATGAAGATATTACGTCCAACTACTTCTAAAAAATAAATGTTTTATAAAAAAGAATCTGCAGATACGGAGGAAATACTATTTTTCTCTCTCTATTTATTTAGTTCCTCTTTAATTTATCTCAGCAATGTTTTATAATTTTCAGTTTACAGGTCTTATACAGTTTTTGATGCTACTATAAGTGTTAATTTTTTAATTTTATTTTCTCATAGTTTCTAATATACATGTCAGCTAATTTTTTTGTATAGTCGAGCTTGTTTAAATTGCTTGATAGTTTTAATTGTTTTTCTGTAGATTTGGGGTCTTGGAGGGGTACTGAGGATAGAACCCAGGCATGTTTTATCACCAGCCACTTTTCTTTATTTGTCTGTTTACATATTTATTTAAATTTTGAGACAAGGTCTCACCAAGTTGCTGGGGCTGACCTTGAACTTGTGATCCTCCTGCCTTAGCCTCCCCAGTAACTGGGATTATAGGTGTATACCACCTATAGCTTGTTTAGATTCTCTATGGAAATGATCAGATATAACACTATAATAGCAGTTTTATGCTTTCCTTTTTCTTTTTCTTACCCATTGCACTGGCTGTAACCTTTAGTATAATACTGACGGAAGTAGTAAAATTCTCATCAGAGTAATTCTAGGTTCATAGAATGTTGTAGGTATTTCCTCCTCCAATTTTCTGGAAGACTATGTAAAAACGGTGTTATTTCACAAATGAAGACATCCTCAACCCCAAATCTTCTTTGTTGGAATCTTTGATTTTGTTTTGTTTTTAACTATAAAACTCAAATCCCTCTAATTGTGTCAGCTAGTTCTTTCTTGGATCTCAGGGAGTTTTCATACATGAATGTACTGATCAGTACTCAGCTGAATATCTGAGTGAGATTCCTTTCTAGAATTTCCTTTGTAGCACTCACTTCTTTTCTGCAAACTCTGGGCATCTTGGCTTCCTTTAAATTTTATTTTCTCATAGTTTCTAATATATGTGTCAGCTAATTTTTTTATATAGTCATGGATGGAACTCGTAGTCCAAAATAATGTCAATAAATCATACT
The DNA here is from genome assembly GCF_045843805.1 of Urocitellus parryii. Taxonomy (NCBI): domain Eukaryota; kingdom Metazoa; phylum Chordata; class Mammalia; order Rodentia; family Sciuridae; genus Urocitellus; species Urocitellus parryii. The sequence goes on from NC_135531.1 coordinate 268,976,874, forward strand.
TTATTATGAACCATAGTATCCACAGCAAGCATGATTTTCAAAAAAAAAAATTGGAGTGACTTTGGAATACATCCAAAGAAATTAAATCAATATACTATAAAGATACCGGCATACCCATGTTTATCAGGGCATAATTAACAACAGCAAATTGTGGAATTAGCCTAGGCCTTGCTCATTGGAAAAAAATAATGAAGGTATTATTCAGCCACAAAGTAGAATGAAATCATGTTATTTACAGGAAAATGGATGGAACTGGAGATCATACCATTAAGCAAAATAAGTCAGACTCAGACAAGTATTGCATGTTTTCTCTTATCTTTGAAATCTAGAGAGAAAAAATTACATGAAAGTAACAGGGAGACTGTGAGAAAAGACAAAGGGGTTGGGGAGGGGAGAGGGTAATGGGGGGTGGATATGATTAAAGTATGTTGTATGCACATATGGCTATGCCGCAGTGAACCCATTATTCTGTTTAATTAAAGCACACTAATTAGAAAAAAGACTCCATCTTTGCTGCAGGAAGCAGTTTTCTGACTGGCCTTGAACTGTCCTGCTGTGGAGATGGCTGCAGAGCAAGGAATGGTGGGTAATCTCTAGACGCTGTGAGCAATCCTGGCTGGCAACCAGGAGGGAACCTGGTGTGAAGGTTTGGATTCGAGGCATCCCCCCAAAGCTCCTGTGTCATGTAGGAATATTTAGAGGTGAAGTGATTACAGAGTATGAGAGCTGTAACCCAATCGGCCCATCCTAGTTTGAATGAATGGACTGGCTGGTAAGTGTAGGCAGGCGGGGTGTGTGGCTGGGGGAGGTGGGTCATCAGGGACATGTCCTGAAAGCGTTCATCTGCTCTGGGGCCCCTTCTACCCTCTGTCTCTCTTCCTAGCTTCCACGAGGGGAGCAGCTTCCTTCTGCCATTTTCTTCCACCATGGTGTTCTGCCTCATCTTGGGCCCAGAGCAATGGGCTTGGCTGATTGTGGACTCAACCACTGGAACACTGAGCCAAAGTAAACCTTTCTACTCTAAATTGTTGTTGTTGGGTATTTTGTCACAGTGATGAAAAGCTGACTAACACACCCGGGATCTCAGTCGTGAGGTGGCAAGAAATGAATCCTGCCAACACCCAGGGAGATTGGAAGAGGATCCCAGAACCTCTGATGTGATCACAGCTCCAGGTGCCACCTTGATTTTAGCATGTGGAAAGGACTCAGTATGTTGGATCTGGACTCCTGCATGATAGAAACTGTGACATAAAAAGTGTATGCTATTTTAAATTGCTCAAAAACTTTGGGGTGAAATGATACTCTAATAGTATACTTATTTGCTCTTTTCTAATCATGAATTTCTATTTTTTTTTTTTAGTTGTTGATAGACCTTTATTTTATTTATTTATATGTGATGCTGAGAATTGAACCCAGTGCCTCACACATGCCAGGCAAGTGCGCTTCTGCTAAGCCACAGCCAAAGCCCCTAATCATGAATTTTTAAATTAAAAAAAAAATTTGGAGATGAATAAAGTACCTTTTAAAAGCTCTCTGGAGACCCCCGAGAAGTGCCTGGATTTCTTCTTGTTAGGATTTCATTTTAAGTTAAGGCACTTCTTACCTGGCTGTACATTTTTACCCAGGAAAATTAAAAACAAACCACTGATACCCAGGTCCTACCTCCAGATAAATTAAATCATAATTTTTAAGGATATATCCCAGGATCATTGTTTTCATTTTTAATCTTGCTTCCTTCAAATCTTCCTGGTTGATTTTAATGTGCTGATCACACATTAGGATCTCTCTTAAGATCTTAGGTCATTTTAAAATGCAAGCACTTTTGAAAATAATCATACCTGAATATGTGACTGTTTCTTTTTATACCTCATTGATTCTAGAAAGAAGGGAAAATATTCAGGATTATTTGGCGTCTGAGCAATTGTTGGGAAGAGCAGAAGAAAAGAAAAAGATCTCATGTGTGCAAGATAAGTTGCTTTTTTGCTTGGGTCAACTCCAATGATCCAGACCTCTAAGCTCTTTACTAAAGAAGCAATTAACTTCATCAATAAATATTTATTTGTGCTCTTGGCAGTTTGGCAGAGCTAATTCACCGTTGGAATAATTCAGCATCCATGTTCCTTATTCTTGTCATTATGTCCCTAAATCGGCCAACTGTCACCGCCGCTGTTTCGAAATTACTTAGAGCTGGAACTTAAGGCAATTGCCACACTGTCCTTTTATTCTGTCGCACAAAATAATTTTCCAAATTAATCATATTGCTAAGTCTCTCTCTAGAGCTAATGGTCTGAAATCTGAAACCAGGGAACTGCTGGTGTGGTGAGAAATAGTTTTTCTCACTTAATTTGTCAGACTTCCAACTGCTCTTCTATTCTCTAAGCAAAGTTGCATCCAAATGTCTGTTTCAGAATGCCATTATCATTGATTGAAGATGTTGTTTCCCTGAGCCAGCCGACTAAGGAAGGCATTCTAGAAGGCTCTGCCCTCTGTCTTAATCCGTTTGGGCTTCTAAAACAAAACAAAGACTAGGTGGCTTACAAACAACAGAAATTTATTTCTCACAGGGTCTGGAGGCTGGGAAGTTCAAGATCAAGGCACCAACTGATCCAGTGCTCAGTTCAGAGCTTCTTGCTGTGTCTTCTCATGGTAAGAGGGTCTCTTGACTCCCCCATGAGGCCACAAATTGGGAGCCTGGGGGCCCCACCCTTAGGACCTAGTACTTCCCAAAGCCCCACCTCCCAGGGCATCACAGTGGGTATTAGACTTCAGCAAGTGAGTTTTACAGCCATACAACATGAAATCCACGGCAGTCTCCTCGTTTTTAAATACGCACTTTTTAAACAGGCAAAAAAGTTGGGTCTCGCCTCTATAATCCCATCTGGACTAAATGTTTACTTAATGTCGTTACATGAATCTCAACATAGAAAGAATATTTTCTTACATAACTGCAATGCATGACCACACATAATACAGCCAGGAATGATTCCTATTCCATCTAACACTAAGGCCATGATCAAATTGCCCCTCTTGACTAAAAGAAAGCAAAATTGGTGTACACATAGCAAAATTCAAACAAGTTCCACTCATTGTATTTGGCTGCTAATATAATATTTTCCCTGCCTTACTCTTTAATCTGAAATATTCTCTTCTTTCTTCTATTTGTTTGTAGTTCACTGACTTCTTGAAGAAACCTGCTCAAATGTCCTGTAAAATGGCCCATGTGGTAGAGGTTGCTGAAAATACGTTTTTTAAGAAAAATGCGGAGCCAACCGTGGTGCCCTTCAACAGATGAGTGGATAAAGAAAATGTGGTGTATATAGACAATGGAGTATTACTCAGCCATAGGGAAGAATGACTTTATGTCATTTACCAGTAAGTGGATGGATCTGGAGACTATGCTAAGTAAAATAAGCCAATCCAGAAAAACCAAAGGTCAAATGTTTTCACTGATATGTAGATGCTAACCCACAAAAAGGGGGCAGGGGAAAATAGATGTTCAATGGATTAGACAAGAGGGAATGAAGGGAAGAGAAGGGGAGGTAGGAAATGGAAAGACAGTGGAGTGGTCTGACTAACTTTCCTAGGTACATATATGAATACCCCACAGGGAATCCCACCACTGGGTACCTCCACAAGAATAGGGTCATAATTAGAATAAGACATATCTCAAAATGGACTCTACTGTCATGTGTAACTAAAAAGAGCCAATTAAAAAAAATAAAGAAAAAGAAAACAAATCGAACATTGCAGCTGTGATTCTCTAATACTGGCCTGCTTAAATATCTCCAAAACAGGAAACTCCCATCAATATGAGTAAGTATTCATAATGACATTATTTTCAAAGACATTGATTTAGTGAACAGAAAAGTAATTGGATATAATAAGTTTCATTTTCTTTTCTGAACAAGTGTTATTTGGAATGAAAAATTTGTGTGGACTATATGACTTTTTGAAGAACATTTAAAATAGTACTTTTAAAGAACGTAACTAAGAAAAATATTATTTTGTGTATCTTGTTTGAATACTAATGTGTTCTTTATCAGTTGAAAACTGACTATAGAAGGGTCACAAAAAATAGAAGGAGGCTTTGTGCTGGGGTAGGTCTGTGGTAGAGTGCTCACCTAGCAAGTACAAAGCCCAGGGTCCAACCCCCAGCACTGAAAATAATAATAATAATAAAAATTTTAAAAGAAGTCCTTGAAAATTGAGAATATAAGTGTTTTGGCTCTATGTTTATTTATGTAATATGGTTGAATTTCCAGAAAAAAATACAAGATGCACAATTAAATTTGAACTTCAGATAAACAATGAATAATTTTTAACACAGCTATATTCCCCAGTATTGCATGGGACATACTCTTGCCAAAAAACTACTTGGAATGTTGCATTTTTAGTTTCTAAATCTCCTAACCAGTAGAAAAAATCTCTGGGGAAGACCTGAAGAGAGAGAGAAGAACGCTGGGGCGAGGGCACTGTCCCAGAAGTCTGTTCCCCTCTTGACCCTATTTCTGAGATGTGGGAGCTGCCAAGCATCTGTGGGTTCTCCTGCCGGCTGCTCAGGGCGCCTGGGGCCCTATTTCGCACATAAGCTCCTCCAACTGAAATGTGGAAGGGACCAGGAAAACGATGATACTCCTGCTCTGCCCTCTCTTTCAGAGAAACAGGAGCCAGAGACCAGAATTCCAAGAGATTCTGCATTGAAAATAGGACCAGGATCTCACAGCCATTTCCTTAGTTTCTGTTTGTAAACACTGAGGATACAAGACGGGACATAATTCAAAACAAAAGGCAGGGCACAGAAAAAGAAAATAAGAGGGATAAATTATTTCCAAAGATCCTGACCTAAAAAGTCTTATGAGTGGTCTCCAAAACTTGTCTCTGAAATTCTAACAAACAAAGCAAAGAAAAAAAAATATAGTGGGCTACAGCGATTCTGTGGCTAGACTCCTAATTCACGTGGAAACAAATGGTTTTACCAGTCCTCGGTGCTGGAGGAAATCTGTCCAGGGGAACATGCATATTTGAGATATGTAAAAAGAATACAGCAGCAACTGCTTCTTTACAAGAGCAAAAACCAAATTCCCGTGTGTAGAAATTTTAAAACCTCCATTGCCTGTAGGTATTGGGCTCTTTGAATGATGGTTTAATATAATTCATGTCCCCTGTGTCCTTTAACGTGTAGAGATCTGGCATCCAGTTTCATCCAAACGTGGGTAAAAGCCCCTTCTCTGGCCTTGTTAGCTGCCTTGCTCCAGCTGTGGGTAAGGGTGGCAGGTGCCTTGCCCTAGTGGCCCCGACTTTCCAGGGCTCCCTGTCTGTGCCCACACTATCCACGCCCTCTGGCAGAGTTCCCCCACGCTGCCCTCTGTGCCTGCCATGGAACTTGCTTTGGCCAATAGGACAAGAGAAATTCAACAACATGGAGGATTCAGGACTGAGTATTTGTGCGTGCCCTCCTGCCCGGTTGGGCCCCATTTCTCAGACTTTTGTCACCTCCTCGGGAGCCTGCTGGAGCTAGCCCACCGGAAGAAGAATACATGTGACATGCAGGGGGACAAGGTCTTCAGCTAAGACCTGGAGCACCCAGTCCTATAACAACAGCCAACTGGCCCCAGACTCCTGAGCAAGCCCAGTGGGATCCACAGAACCACTGAGCAGACTCACAGACACACGAGAGCAAGAAATAGTTGTTTTTTAAAGCCATCAAGTTTGGGATAGTTTATTATACAAGCAATGGGTGAGCGATGGGCGGAGGGAATGAATCTCATATCTCAATCAAAGAGGGCCATTCTATTTTCACATAAAAGGGCACCCCGTGAACGCCCATAAGAAGGATGAGGGTGTTGGTTTTTCCAGAAGATAGAATTCTGAATTTCTGATGTTCAAGTGAGTGCCTTCTGAGAATCCCCAAATTCTATTCCTTTAAGGATGAAAGTCAGTGACAACCGTTATTGGTCTGGAAAATTCTAAGCAAAACCTCACTGTGTCTCCTCAGTCATCAGATATGAGTGAAATGATTTCAAGGCCAATGGAGTTTACATTGAGGTCAGGAGATTCTGGTATCTCTTAAGCAGCCCAGATTGATACCATTATTTTGTGAACCATGAAATTGGAGCTCCTCTCTGGTATTTTTGATCTAGCATTAAAAGCTGACTTCACTGTTTCAATTCAAGCGTGAATACTTCAATGATTACAAAGAGAGAAAGACACTGGAGGGAAAACCGCAGAAGAGTAAATGTTGTTCCAAATCGAACTCTAAGCCAGTAAAAATGGTGGGGATGAGAGTGAAGACTGAGTCTCCGGGTTCCTTGGAAACCCCACCTGGTGGTGAGGAGAAGGGAACCTCAGGGCCAAGAACAGAGAACTACCCCAGTAAACATATGGCCATGAATTAAATTATCTTTTAAATAAAAAATAAAATATTCCTGGAGTCAATTAGAGCTGGACACAGTCCTGACTCTGGTAATTGAATATGGGAAATGATTTCGGGCTGCAGCTTATGTTGGTGAGGAGACAGACATGTGATGCAGGCCTTTTCTTCCCAGTGAAATTGTTCTTCAATTAATTCAAGTACACACAAAATTTTTCAGTTCTTGATACAGCAGGTCCTTCTAAGGCCAGGAAATGAGAAAAACAATCTTTTAATAATACATTTTTCCAATTAAAAATCACAGGAACACTCATTAGTATTTACTCAGAGACGATCCTATAGACCTAGGACATTGACCTCAGAAGTCAATTTTTTTTAACTACTAAAGATGAATTGGAAATTCTTTTCTTTCCTTCTTTTTTCTTCTCTCTCTCTCTCTCTCTCTCTCTCTCTCTCTCTCTCTCTCTCTTTCTTATTTCCCTATTTCTTTCTTTTTGGTAATACTGGGGATTATTGAACCCAGTATGGTGCATTACCACTGAGCTACATCTCCAGTCCTTTTTATTTTTTATTTTGAGACAGGGTGTCGCTAAGTGGCTGAGTCTAGCCTCCAACTTGAAAGCCTGTTGCCTCCGCCTCTCTAGTCACTGGGATTACAGGTATGCACCACCTTGCCTGGCTGTGAGGTCGGAAATTCTTTCAAATCGTCCAGCCACCTCTATAAAGACACCCACCTGATGATCAAATTACAACAGACAAATCATGGATGTGAAGCATACTTTGACTCAGTTGCAGCCAATATTTATGTGGGGCAGGGCTGGGGATGGGGCTAGGCCCAGTCATTGCTTCCCACCAGGGAAGCATCCGTTACATATTTTTTCTTTTGACAGGCCTTATGCCTAAGGAAGTTCTCTAAATTGGAAGATCAGGCAGAAGGCTTCAGAAATCACCTCAGTCCTTCTTCTTCTTCACAAAGACAGGGCTGTGTGGCCAAGGTCACAGCCAGTCAGCCCCCATTCTTAGAAGCCACTTTTCCTTTTGTGATGCCCTTCCACCAAGGCTTATTGCACTCAAACTGCACACCACACCGCGGGGAGGCATCACATGCCTGGCAAACTCTGTGTATTCCCTGGCAGAGCCACGTCACACACAAACGTAGAGCAGAAGCCCTTTGCTGAAAACGACCTTCTGTTAAAGCCTGAACCGGGTCAGCTCTAACCTTGACACCAGAGAGTCTGCCACATGGTCCATCCCAGAGGCTGAGAAAAAAACCTAATCCAACACAGAAGGGGTGTAGGATATCTGCACAATTCAGGGAGAAAGAGAACCAAAGATGGAATAATCAAAAGGGAAGCATTCACCAACAATAAACCAAGGGGTCACCCCCATGCCAAGCACATGGAAGTCAGGCCTTCCAGGGTCAGGAGTTCGAGCCAATGCACTTTGGGTACTAGGGCAAGTGTTTCTCATAGTGTTGTTCATTTCGCTGATTTTATTATCATTGGTTTAACTTTATAAAAGAAAGAGGGAGGAAAAGGAAGCAAATTACTGAGGTGAGCTTGGAAATGTGGAAGGTTGTATCAAGATGACATTGAAATGCTGGCTCCGGTTTTCCTTTGAATTGCACAGTTAAGATCGCAGAACAATATGGGATTGGAGCCAGATGACACGGTACATTAAAATAAACTGGAGTTATTTCCTCAGCTCCACAAGGTAGGCGATGCCACGGACCACTGCCTTTGCGTGAGATGGGGAAATACTTTCCATCTTTTGGAGATGTTCTATTTTAGTCCTTGGAAAGAATATTTGGATTTCTCTACTTCATTTTCATGATACTGTTCTCCTTTGTTAACATATTTTATATAGAATAAGACCTAAGCCTCTTCCCTTTAGTAGTCTTGTGGGATGGAATGATACCTTGCTTAGGTTTTATAAAGTTTATCAGTGAGCAGGATATTTTTCTAGTTACAGGGGAACTAAAGTCTCTATTCCAAAAATCTCTTTGGGAAGATGTTGGTTTTATTTTTCCCATGATGAGAAGCAGCCTAGCAGCTACTACCAATCTTAGAAAATTAGGTTTATTCATGTCCATTTGTATTAAAATGTGAATCACTTCAAATTAATTGAGTTTCTCTTCTTCAGGCTGACTTTTAAGGTCCTTAACAACTAAAAGAGAGCCAACTGATATAAGATCCAGTTGCCATAAACGATATTTAAAATTAGAAATTTCTTGTTTGCTTTTCTCTGATCTAGGGCTTGTCTCTTCCTGCAGAATATTTTTTCAGGAGTTACTGGAAAGTCACTTTAAAATCATTTAGCTTAAGGTAATGTGGAAGTAGACAAGACTTCCAGTCAGTTTGCTTGAGAGTGGGGGCAGCTTCATAGAGTTAGAGGAAGTATTAATGCATTTTTATTTGTTTGTTTTGGGCCATGACGGGTGGGGGTCAAAACAGGGCCTCACGTGTGCTAAAGCAGGCATTCAACTCTGAGCTACATCCCCAACCCCAGGGAGACTTCTTGATTACTGAGGGCCAGAGATGAAGAGAAAGGATGTCCCCAAGATAATTACATGTCTGCTTCCAATTAGGGTACAGAAAGTCTCAGCAGAACAGAGCTGTCGTCCTAATGACCAAATCAGCCTAGAAAAGCTATGAAAAGCTAAGAAATCATGTATTTTAAGACTTACAAGAAAGCCAATGATGCAAAGAAACCTGAAGGAACCAAATTCCAGAAACAGATAGGCACTGTTTTGGAGAAAAGGGCCTCCCAGGGATGTTCTTATCCTTAAGGGAGGGACGAGAGGAAAAGGAATGCAGCTGAGTTTTAACAAACTCAAATGGCCTATAAAGCAGTTGGGATAGATGGGAATTCAAGGAAACTCAGCTGTAGAGTGAATCTGCTCCCATCTATCCACACTTTCCCAGGGGTCTTCCTCAAGGGCAGTGGGAATTGTTGAAGGTTTGAGGCAAGGCAAGAGAAAAAAGAGAAAACTTTTCTGATATAAATGGGGTCTCTCCAAAGATGGTGGCAAAACAAGAGACACAGGAGAAATCCATGCAGGGCTCTCTGGACTTCCAGCTACCAAAGGCAGGTGACAAGACAGGAAAGCTGACAGGCAGCATTGGAGGCATCTGGTGTTCCAGTAACCGATGACAGGGTAGGACAGAAAAGCAGGGAGAAACAAAGAAACTACCCGGAAGCACTTCTTGGATGCATTTTAGGGATTTACAGAGTAAAACGTAGCAGCCCTCTAAAAGCTGGGAATAAACAGGTCCTTCAAGGCCCTGCAAAATCAAAGGATGGGACCATGGTCAAAAAGGACTGCCCAGTGAGCCACAAGCTGCCAGCAGGGTTGTAAAGCTGAGCGCACTCTCCTCATCCGGAAGCTGATGGTGCTGATGTAAGGTCCAGAGGTGGCTGACATCTCCTGGCGTCCAGTCCCCAGGTCTGCTGAAGGGAGAGAAGTCCTGATCCCGTTTTCAAAATACCTGATGCCAGGAGTGACGTTAGTACAACTCACACTGCAACCAAGCCCGGACCTAGCTCAACTACAGAGCAGAGGGACTCAGACCTCCCTCTAGCCATCCACCAGAAAGGAAGTAGGCCCCCTTTTTCAAAGTAATTACTGCTTTCATGAGTCTCTATTTTTGTGTGGGTGGTTTTAGGGATTGAACCCAGCGCCTCAAGCATGGTAAGTTCTCGCTCTACCAATGAACTATATCCCCAGCCCTCTCCTGTTCTTGTTAATAAAATAACTATACGCAGTGATAGCACCGTGTCACACAAAAGAGCAAGAAATGCAACCAGAAGTCAAGAGAGGAAATAATCAACAGAAGTAAATGTACAGATGGCTCACAGGTTGGAATTTCCAGAGAGCGGTTTCAACTCTAAGAAAAATGCTGATGTGTATATTGGAAAATACGGAAAACATGTGCGAAGAAATGGGGAGATTCAGCAGAGAAAGGCTATACAAAAGAACCAAGAAGGAAAGCTGAAAATGAAAAATACAATACCAGAAATGAACAATTTGCTGGAAAAGCATAATAGCAGGTCAGATCCATCAGAGTAAAAGATTAATGAACCTGAATACAGGTCCATAGAATATATTCCAAATGAAACACCAAGAGTGAAGGGAAAAGAACAGGACAGAGCATCTGAGATCTGGGTGACATAAATGGAATTTGACTCCTGGATATAGAGGAGAGAATGGGATAAAAGAAATGTGTGAAGATATAATGTCAAAAACATTCCAAAACTGATGAATGATAGATCTTAGAGACTTGTGTTAGTCAGCACTTCATCACTGTGACAAATATACCTGAGAAAAACATTCTAAGGAAAGAAAGGTTTATTATTTTGGCTCACCGTTTCGGAGGTTTCAGCTCATGGTTGGTTGGCTTCATCATTTCTGAGCCTGTGGTGGAAGGGCATGGTAGCTGCTCACGTCATAATGGCTGGGAAGCAGAGCAAAGAGAGGGAGAAAGGGGCCAGAGACATGATACACCCTTCAAGAATATGCACGCAGTGACTCACCTCCTCCAACCAGGTTCTACCCCTAAAGTTTCCACCATCTCCCAATAATGCCATCAAATGATGAATGGATTAATCCATTGCTCAGGATCCATTCACTTCACAAAAGCCCTACCTCTGAACACTGCTGCCCTGGAGACCAGGCCTTCCACACAGGAGCCTTTGGGGGACATTCTAGATCTGAACCCTAACAATATTCAATGGACTGACCCAAAGTGGGCTGGGCACAAAGAAAACCACACCTGGGCACAGCACAGTGAAACAGTGACACATCAAAGATCAAGGTAAATATTAAAAGCATCCAGAGGAAATGAAATCTTTTATTCAGGTTGAACATATAAATAATAGAAGATGTGTAGTTTAGTGGTAGAGAGCAAGCTTAGCATGCACCAAAACACTAATCCTCAGCACCAAAAAAATAAAGGAAAGAAATAAAAAAAAGAAATGCTGAAAGATAACACCAAACTTTCATCCAACTATCAAAGTTGTGTTGTCATTTATAGATTCCCAATGACACCACTGTCATCTCCAGGTGTTTAGAGATAAGATGGGCTCTCAGAAATAGAGACTAAGGGCTTAAATAACACTATAATTGGGTGAGGGGGAAAAACCAAGAGAGAGAAATGGAGAAGGCACATGGAGGTGGACAGCCCAGCCGGGCTCCCCAGAGAGGATGCTGCAGGCACCAGGGGCTGGCTGTTCCACTGCACAAACCCGTGCTACCTGGCAGGATGTTTTGCATCCTTCGTTCCCAGTGTAAGTGCTGGTGGCCCTGTGCATATGCAGGCACACGTAACTTCCCATCCCACTATGATGTGTAATTATAATGCACCAAGGAAAAGTGCAATTCAGAATAAATGACTGTGGCCTCCCCGGTCACCTGGTCATTATAACCACCAAAATAATGCCATTGTTCCTTACCACACTACGAAAGGACTTCCCATCCTTGGCAGTACTGGCATCAGGGTCCTGATCCTTTGTAGGGTGGTTAGCAGCACCCCTCCAGTCAGTCAGGAGCACCTTCCCCCAGTCCCAATAACCAAAAACACGTCCATTATTGCCAAATGTCCCCCGGAGGCAAAAATCCCACCTCCTCCCCACTGAGAGCCACTTGTGTCTGAGATAGCAGACAAGTTAAATTTTAAAAAGAGGGCATGAAACACCATGTCAGAAACAGAGGTCAAGAAACGTGAAAAAGAAGAAAACACTTTCAATGCATCAATGGGTACTGAAGTCAGACTGCAGGGTACTGAGGAGAGAGGGCCAAGGCAGAGAGCGCGCAATGAAGGTGGGTGTGGGTTTGAGAGCCGAGAAGAGTGGCAGTTAAGTACAAATATCACAGTGGGAATTGAGTCTGTACCCCTTCCCTATAGCAAATAAATTCTAGATGGATCAATATTGAACCTAAAAGCTGACATCATAAAAATGTTGGGAAAAAAGGTGGGTGGATTAGAAAAAAAAAAAGGAATGTAGGAATATGAAGGATCTTTCTTTCTTTCGGTACTGGGATTGAACCTTAGTATGCTTTACCACTGAATCATGCTCCTAGTCCTCTATATTTTTTATTTTGAGACAGGGTCTCGCTAAGCTGCTGAGGCTGGTCTTGACCTTGCGATACTCCTGTCTCAGCCTACCAAATGGCTGGAATTACAAGCGTGTGCCACCATGCCAACCCAAAGCACCTTTTAAAACACACTACATGGGCTGGGGATGTGGCTCAAGCGGTAGCGCGCTCGCCTGGCATGCGTGTGGCCCGGGTTCGATCCTCAGCACCACATACAAACAAAGATGTTGTGTCTGCCGAGAATTAAAAAATAAATATTAAAAATTCTCTCTCTGTCTCTCCTCTCTCACTCTCTCTTTAAAAATAAAAAATAAAAAAAATAAAACACACTACAAAATCCAAAGTCCACAGAGAAAGAAGACTGTTAAATATGACCATATGAAATTTTTTTTTAACTCTGCACAGCAAAAATAAAGTCATCAAAATCAAAAGACAAATAACAACCGGAAAAAATTGCCACACATGTTACAGACAAAGAGCTACTTTGGGAACTGTACAAAGAACCCGTAAGAAAAAATATGGAGAAAGAATAGAAAAAAATGTGCAAAGGAAAATGATTAGGCAGTTCCCAGGGGAAAAAAAAAAAGGTACAACAGGGTGATAGATCTTAATAATTACATGATGCAAATTAGAATAATGAGATGCCTTTTTCATGACCATATTAAATATTGGTCATGTTTAATATCAATGAGCATATAGTAAATTCATTTCTTATCTTCTTAGAGGACCTTTAAATTGGTGACATCACTCTGCAGCACAATTTCAGAGTATCTTTCAAATTAAAAGCACGCAGCTTTTTGGCCCAGCAAACACACTCCCAGGACAGAAGTCTGCACCAAGGTGAATGAGCTGAGGGCTCAGAGCAGCTTGTGTCTGAATGCAAATGCCTGCGACAGTCTGCAGTGTCCAGCAGTTGAAAGCCAATTATACAATTTATGGGATTTCTTCTTCTTCTTCTTCTTCTTCTTCTTCTTCTTCTTCTTCTTTTTTCCTTGATACCAGGGATTGAACCCAGGGACCTTAACCACAGAGTCACACTCCCAGTCCTTTTTTATATTTTTATTTAGAGACAGGATCTCATCGTTGCTTAGGGCCTTGCTAAATTGCTGACTTTGAGCTTGCCATCCTCCTGCCTCAGCCCCCTGGGCCACTGGGACGACAGACATGATCCACTGTGCCGGGCAGGGATGTTTTTTTCCCATGTGCATGAGTTTCTAAGGAAGAAAAGCTAGCCCTCAAAAGCTTGGTTCATCATATACAGAACCAGAAATGAGCTACTTTAGAAAAATAATCACCTTCAAGTGCTTTACATAACACCTATGTCATTTTCAGAACACAATATTTATGAGTAAAAATTTAGTGGAATTCTTTTAAGGAATAAGAAACACTACTTTAAGATGCTTTCCTCAGTTTAATTCTTAAGAAAAAGTCTTTTGCTATTAATACTTAGTTTGGAATAAAGAATGTTACCAAAATTTTCCCCAAAATAAAAGAAAATTTCTCTATCAAAAGCAAATGACCCAACCCTCCAACATATCAGCTCAGGGACTTCACTTCCTTAAAATGCAAGAAGTAAAATCAGCTGGGCCCAGTGGAGCACGCCTGTAATCCCAGTGTCTGGGGAGGCTGAGACTGGAGGATCACTGGTTCAAAGCCAGCCTCAGTGACTTAGTGAGGTGCTAAGCAACGCAGTGAGACCCTGTCGCTAAAGAATATACAAAAAAAGAGGAGGGCGGTGCTGGGGATGTGGCTCAGTGGCCAAGTGCCCTTGAGTTCTGCCGCAGTCTGGCTGGGCACAAATCACGAGCCACTGAAGCAGGAACAAATTTTATTTTTTCTACTGCAAGAAAAAACCTCACACACGCTCCTGGGGAATCCTCCCGAAAAGCCACGAGGCTCCTCCAGCAACCCCCAGCCGGAAATATCTCCCCGGGAAAAAACTCCTCCTGCACTTCGCCAACCAATGGGAACTCCCGGGGAATCCCCGTGAGAACTAAAAATAGCGCGAGAACTCAAAATTAGCGCTAGAACTCAAAAGTAGCGGCAGAGGCGGATATTAACGCCTTGCCTGTCAATCAATACTGTTGGCAAAATGCCAGGGGCCATACAGACTCGGCTGTGGCTCTCAGCATCTCCCCCCTTCTGTTTAATTAAACAACAAGTAATGTGGCTTAGGGACCGTGCCTGTTAGGTAGTCCAATTCAACATATGGTCCTTACCCGTCATCGGATGAACTGACCTCTAGGCGTCAGCCTCCTGTCTTAGGTTGGTACCACTGCAATCGGATCATACCCGTCACTGACTACCGGTCCAGCATACAGCCATACTTGTGGATAGGCCTTTGCACCAGTGGGGGGGTGAGGTTCTTTGCCTCACCTCTGTTGGCCCCCAAATTTGTCCTTGGTGCCAATGGGGGGGTGAGGTTCTTTGCCTCACCTCTGTTGGCCCCCAAATTTTAGACCATCACTAGTAGAAGGGAGGAGGATGAAAAATGCCATGACACCAAGCCAATTGAGGGCTCCTTTGAAAAATTGTACCACCGGTGACACCATCAGCAAAGATGCCAGCATTACCACAATTCGCTGCACCAACAGATAGTTCACAATGCATACAAGTGATACATAGTCCAGGCAAGTTCTGCAAGCAGTTCAAAGTAGAGGAATCTGTCAATATGTCCATTTCTTCCCAAAGTAAATCTACTCCTTGATTGAGCATTACTTGTTGAGTTATTATTCACTGATGCATCAGTTTATACAGTTTGTTGTGATAGCTACCAAAGAAGCTGTAGTTTGGTTTTATCTTTGTCTTCACCGGCACTGGGATGAAGATAGGAATTCTGGCAATGATGCTAGGAAAAAAATTATGTAACATTCCAACAGGCATTAAGAAAACAATTTTTTGAACAATTTACATTATCCTGAACAGAATTATTAAATATAATGAGAAGGAAAGGTGAAAGCAAACAAACAGATCTGTTAACCCCCTTATTTGTTCACATATTAAAACAATTTTCAACAGCTGTTTACCCAATCTAAATTAAACCATTAAAATCACGTGAATAAAAAAAAAAATTCGGATCCATTTATTCATGAGCGCTCCTCATATAAGATATATGGACATACACACATACAGACATACAACACAAAACAGAAGTGTGCGCACATAACATACAACATATAAGACAATAATAAAGGCCTTGTAGCTTTACCTAGGTGAAATCTCCATTGCAATGTTTAGAAACTCCACAGTCAAAAAATAAAACACAGTCAAAAAACAAAACTGATCAGAAAAACATTAACCTAGGTTTGTATGAGCTCAAAAAATAAAATAGAACTTTATGATGTGGGAAAAATGCAATAATAAAATAGATATTGAAAAAAGGCACCGTGGTTAATCACTGTCGCAGATGTAAGAATAGCCAAGCTGGAGCTCTGGATATCAGCTGTTATGGATTTCAGTCAAATCATCTTCTTTTTCTGTAGAAATTGTTTTGGTTAACCTCTCTGGAATCCAAATCGGCTGCTGTTCTCCCTGTGGGAACACACAAACGGAACCCCGACTCCAGACAATAACTGGGTCGGGACCTTTCCATTGTCCTGTTAGAATATCTTTCCAAAGTACCTTAGGCTTATGTACATTTTTCGGATACATATGTCTTTCCGCAGCACTAAGTCCTGATGAATCCAAATTTAGAAAGTTTAGAGTAAAAAGGGTTATTTTAAGTTTATCTTTGGGGGATATATACCCCTTTCCAATTCCCTCTTTTTGCTTTAATAAGTACGTTTTAATAGTTTGATGAGCAAAGCAATCTTTTTTTCCGCCAAGAAGGTATCTCGACCACCTTCAATTTAACCTTTTAAAGCCTTTCATTTATCATGTATACTGTACTTTTAAATGTACTTTTTCACCACCTACAGCTTTACTCTTTTAAATGAGGCTTAGATTCTGTTTAAATCGCTAAATGTTAGTTTACATGGCTGCCCTTCAACCAAAGGCTCTTTTTTTTTTACTCCATTAAGAAGCTTTGTCTCAATCTGCCATGTACAAATACCTTTTTTTCTTCTTTCTTCCTTTCTTAAGCTTTTAAAGTAAGTCTAGTTTCCTCAAAATCTTTTTAAATGGCATTTTACAACTTTTTACTTTACCACACAGAGATTATCTCATCTAGAAACATTTCTTTTTCCTTTAACCTTTTATATTAAAATATATTTCCACATCTTGAATCTTTTTATCTCTTTTTTAACCATTAACCCTTTTTATAAATTCACATTCTAAAACAACCCTTATAAAATTTCTGATTTAGACAAATTACTCCACTTTAATAAGATGAAATATTTTCATGTTTTCTAAGGTACTATTATACTGTAATTGAAACCCAACTGAAACTTCTTATACTCTCTGTATATAAATTACACATGATAGAATCTTAACTCTTAGTATTGTTTTAGCAAAGACACAGACCAAAGCAATATTAAACCTTTTTTTTCCCATTTACCAATTTATGAAAACCCACATAATGTTTAAATATATTACCTTATGGAACTTAATAAGTAAAGAGTACTTGATTTTATATTTAGTGGTTGATATTTTAACACTTTAGCTTGGTAATTAATCAGATGTCTGTAAAAACCAAGATCTTAGACAAATGTAGTAAACAGAACTAGCCATCTCTTTCTTGTTGAAGAAAAATCCTTCTACAGGATACCATGATGGTCCCATTGATAGACTTAATAACTCGTCTGTAAAAAGCCATGGGCTACATTTTTGTATTGTATCAACATATGCCCTAGCTGTTCTTGGTCTTACTGGGGTGCCTCCTTTCTCTAACAATTTGTCTTCCTCAGAGGCGAACAAATTCAAACCTTGAGTCAACCATTTTCCCCAGTTTGCCTGAGAAAGTTCTAGGAACAGGCAACTTGAAATAAAAACAAAATAAATCACAACAAGAACACATTGTTTTTTGAAATGGTCACCCATTTTTTTTGCTCTCCTTCAGGAGCGAGCAAATTCACTTACCCCCAAGCTTCAGACATCCCACGTACGGACCACCAAATGCCGCAGTCTGGCTGGGCACAAATCACGAGCCACTGAAGCAGGAACAAATTTTATTTTTTCTACTGCAAGAAAAAACCTCACACACGCTCCTGGGGAATCCTCCCGAAAAGCCACGAGGCTCCTCCAGCAACCCCCAGCCGGAAATATCTCCCCGGGAAAAAACTCCTCCTGCACTTCGCCAACCAATGGGAACTCCCGGGGAATCCCCGTGAGAACTAAAAATAGCGCGAGAACTCAAAATTAGCGCTAGAACTCAAAAGTAGCGGCAGAGGCGGATATTAACGCCTTGCCTGTCAATCAATACTGTTGGCAAAATGCCAGGGGCCATACAGACTCGGCTGTGGCTCTCAGCAGAGTTCAATCCTTGGTACCTGTGCCCCCCACCACAATAAAGAAGTAAAATCAGTAATCAATAAATGAATGGCATCAAACTAAAAAGATTCTTGCTAGCAAAGGAAAGAGTCAAGAGCATGAAAAGAGCCTACAGAATGGTAGAAAGTTTTTGCCACCTGCACCTCAGATAGAGGATTAATTTCCAGGATATCTAAAGAATTAATAATAAAGAATTCAAAAAACTTAACATCAAAAAATAAATAAATAATCCAGTCAATAAATAGGAAAAGGAACTAAACAGACACTTCTCAGAAGAAGAAATACAAATGGTCAACAAATATATAAAAAAAATGTTCAACATCTTTAGCAATTAGAGAAACACAAATCAAAACTGAACTGACATTTCATCTCACTCCAGTCAGAATGGCAATGATCAAGAATATAAGTAACAATAAATGTTGGTGAGGATGTGGGGGGAAAGGTACACTCATACATTGCTGGGGGGACTGCCAATTTGCACAAACACTCTGGAAAGCTGTATGAGAGCCCTCAGAAAATAAGAAATAGAACCACCATTTGACCTAGCTATCCCACTCCTCAGTTTATATCCAAAGGATTTAAAATCAGCATACTACAGTGACACAGTCACATCAATGTTTAAAGCAGCTCAATCAACAATAGCTAAACTATGGAGCCAACGTAGGTGCCCTTCACCAAAAGAATAGATAAAGAAAATGTGATATATATACAGAATGGAATAATTACTCAGCCATTAAGAATGACTTTATGACATTTGCCAGTAAATGGATGGATCTAAGATTATAATGCTAAGTGAAATAAGCCAGTCCCCAAAATCCAAAGGTAGAATGTTCTCACCGATATATGGAGGCTAATCCAAAATAAGCAGGGAGAGAGGAAGAACAGATAGTTGGTAGATTAGACAAAGAGGAATAAAAAGAAAAAAGAGGGGATAGGAAAAGGAAAGACAGTGGAATGAATACAAAATAATTTTCCTATGTACATATATGAATACACCATAGTGAATACCACCATCATGTGCATCCACAAGAATGAGGTCCTAATTAGAATAAGGTCTATCCCATGCTTGTATAATCATATCAAAATGAATTCTACTGTCATGTGTAATTAAAAAGAATCAATAAAAATTTTAAAAAGCAAACAATAGGCACTGTGATAGGCTCAGTGGTGGAGCACTTGCCTGGCATGCATGAGCCCCTGAGTTTGATCCCCAGTAGCACAAAACACAAAACAAAAAAAGATGAATTTTGTGGTATATAAATTAAAGCTCAAGAAAGTTTCTAAATCAGAACAAAAAATGAAAGCCTAGTTTATTGCACTTACAAAAGAGAGTTCAAGGGCTCAGATGAATTGGCCTCTTGTGAAGCCAGTCCTAAAGACAAGGTTGGATGGCAGGAGCGTGCAGGTTTGGAAATTCAGCCATGTGGAGATGGGGCCACCAGGTCCCAGTGTGACATTCATGTGACTCAGCCTCTGAAAGGTTTGTGTGAGCCAGCAGCACACCCATCAATCCTGATGAGGATCCCTCCATTCTGGGCCAGGATGTTTCCTAGAGAGTGGAGCAGGGCTTAGCTCTGTGCTGAGAAGACAAATTGCTGTGACAGGAAAACCCATTAAGACCCATGCAACATCACCCAAAGCTTATGCTTAGCCATTTTTAAAAAACAGTTTTATTTTTAAAAAATTCTTTAGGGCTGAGGGAGTGACTAAGTGGTAGAGCACTTTCCTAGTATACTTGGGGCCCTAGGCTCAATCCCCAGCACTGCAAAAAATCAATCAATCAATCTTTGAAAAGCATCATGGAGTTGAAAAGCATCCTAGCATCACTGTTATCACACTATGTTTTTAGGCATCATTAGGGATTTGAAAGCCAGAGCAAAATCCACCTGAGGTCCTGCCCTAAAGTCATGTCTAGTATCAGTGTCCATATTACCCATCTTCCAATCCAGTAGTTTTCACTAGAAAAAAACATGATCATATTTGTTATCATCTATGTGGGAACACTCATACACTTGAATAGCACCTAAGAAATTGACATAGAATTTCCTTCCAACTCTTAAATCTTTAAACCTTAAAAATAAAAACCGCAAATCTCTTCCTTTGCATTATCTACAGCAAGTTGCTCCTTTTTAAAACATCTGTTTCACATGGGAGAAAATTCCTGGTTAATTATGTTAGTTATGAAACTGGTTAGCAAGCTTCAAGCCAAGTCCATATCAGAACAATTAATTACTGAATTGATTTTTTTCTTGTATTAATAAACCCAAGTGTCACATTCCATAGCATCAAATTAGAGTTTGGAAACAAATGATTGTTTCCATGCAGATGTTTCACAAGAATAAAGTTGGTGAATCAAAAGCTAACAATTTGGAAAGGATATATATGTATTCCAAGTTCTTAACTACATATTAAAATGGGTGGAGTCCCTGAGACTCTTGTACAAATTATACTGAAACTCAGTATGGCTGTTCCCATAAAATGGAGACAGATAACACCTCGTTTGGAGTACTTCATATCTGTGTTTCTATCACTTCTGCATTTTAAATGATAGTTATGTCTCTTGCCTGGATTTAGTTCAAGATACTGACCAATAATTAATTTTCCTTAGAAATTTACTCAGAATATGTTCTCTGTCAGTTAAAACATAAATTAAATTAAAGCATAAATTGATATATGCTTTCTTGGGACCTTTATTGCTGCTTTTGAGACTCACCTGATGTATCTAGGGTAGGTAGCATATTCTGGTCCATAAAAAAGTAGAGACTTTATTTTAATTCAAGCAATTCTCACTGTAATTTTCATTTGCACATCTGGGCCTCCTCCTTCCCCAACACACACACATACACACACACACACACACACAAAACACACACACTCACACACACCTTTTAAATCTCAGCTTATGCCCTAATACGTGCTCATCAAATGTAGACTGAATCAATGATGGAATGTTTTCTCCAACTGCAGGGGACACCGTCTCTTTCCTAACCATTATCCAGCCTTGCCTCTGTCCCCTGTGCAGAATTTGCTCAGCTAGAGACTGGCATCTGTACCCAGCCCCAGGCCATGAACTGTGATTGTCTCAAGAAGTCCTGATAATTCAATTCTCCTCAGCCAACACTTGTCGAAAGGTGTCCATGAAATCCAGTTCTGGTCATGGAGAAGAGAGTAAGTCCTCCGGGTGGGGTTTTCAGGAAGCTTCCACTTTTTCCAGTAGGAAAGATCAGACTCTGCTGGCCAAATCTTCTACCTACCCCCTTTCTTCTGACTGGAATGCAGCAAGGTCTGGGGCAGTCATCTTCGGATCTCAACATGTGAAGACAAGAACCAACGCATGAGACCTGGCAGGGGTTCAGAAAAACAGGAGGTAGGCAAGACAGCATGATGAAGCATCCGCACCAGCTCGAGGGGAACCTTGCTTACGCTATTGGGCGCTGAGCACTCCACGACTTGGCAGCCAATGCACTTCTTACCATTATTCCCACCCTTGAAGGTGAACAGTAACAGGAAGCACACATACTTAGGCACAGGGAAGCCAGTTTCTATTTCTTCTTCCCACCTTCTCATTCTCTATGCTCCATCAGTTGCTGACTCTCCTGGTCTTTCCAAGTTTCTTTCCGTATTAGTTTTCTACGACTACATAAAAATTACTACAAACTCAGCCGTTGTAAACAACACCAATTCATCATTCCACAGTTCCTATGGGGTAGGAGTCTGGGTGCCACCGAGCTGAGTTCTCTGCTCAGGGTTACTCAAGGTGGAAGTCAAGGCGTCACTGGGCTGTGATCCTTTCCAGAGCTCAGGATCCTCTTTCACGTTCACATGGTTCAGCAGAATTCAGTTCTCATGGGATTTGAGGTCCCCATTTCCTTGCCAGTCACCAGCCAGGGCTCCTTTCAGGTTGTCCCCAGGGACAACTCACATTCCTTGTCCCCTTCATCTTCAAGCCAGCAACAAACTTCTCAGGCATCAAATCCCTCTTGTGCTTTAAACCTCTGACTTCCTCTGCCTCCAGACCCTGATCTGAGAGTGGCTGTGATTAAGTTGGGGCCCACCAGGATAATTGCCCTATTTTAAAGTCACCAGATTAGGCACCTTAATTACATCTGCAAAACCCCTTCACAGCAGTACCAGATTAGCATTCAATTAAATAACCAGTAAGGGGGATGGGGTACCCAGGGCCAGGAATCTGGAGACCATCTCAGAATTCTGCCTCCCACACCTTCTTGAGGACAGAGACTGGGCCTTGCACGGTTCTTCACTTCCTGTCTTTCCTACTTCTATGCCCTTGTGATGCTTTTGTTCTGCTGTCAGAAGTTCTGTCTGCATTTCTTTTTATCTCAGTGTTTTCAGGTTTATGTTGAAAGCATCATAAGATACGGGTATGTTTATGGGCCACCTTAATAGAATATTTATTCCCAGTGGATCTGCTCTGGCAATTCCAAGACGATGCCAAGAATCTGTATTCTTAGCTAGTGCAATTTGAGGGTTATGAGGTAGGAGCTCCACGGGCCACTGGAGAGCAAGAATTCCCCCTGTAAGGCAGAGGCCATTCTTATCAGGGCTGCTGTGAGGCTTTGAGGCTGCAAGGTGTACAAGTCACCTGGCACAAAGTGGGATGCAACAAATGTTGGCCCCCTTATGTACCTGCCATAAAGGGCACATTAAATAAGCATTGAATGAAAACATAAAGTGTGCTAGAATAATTTTGACTAGACAGGTGCAGTGGTATATGCCTGTAATCCCAGTGATTCAGGAGGCTGAGGCAGGAGGACCACAAGTTCAAAGCAGCCTCAGCAATTTAACAAGGGCCTAAGCAAATTAGTGAGACCCTGTCTCAAAAATAACAAATAAAAAGGGCTGGGGATGTGGCTCAGTGGCTAACTGTTCTTGGTGTTCAATGCCCAGTAACAAAAGAGAAGAAGAAGAATTCTGACTACAGGAAATTAAAAAAAAAACTGACTAATAATGATTTTGAAAAGCCAGATTTCTAGCAGGGTGGTAAAAACCTGTAATCCCAGTAACTCTGGAGACTGAGACAGTAGGGTCACAGGTTTGGGGCCAGCCTCAGCAATTTAGGAGGACCCATCTCAAAATAAGAATAGCAAGGACTGGGGAATTATCTCAGTGGTGGAGTGCCCCTAAATTCAATCCTCAGTACCCACCCCCCCTCAAAAAAAGCCAGTATCATTCTGTACTCCCCCCACACAAAGAATCTTCTTAAGTTCACTGTTGGAGATACTGGTCAATAGCCAGAGGATGCCCAGGCTCTGAATTGATGTGTTTATGATTCTTTCTTTTTTTTTTTAAAGCATTTTTATCAAAATATAATTTACATATCACAAGGTTTGCCTATTTAAAGTATGTAATTCATTGATTTGTAGTCTATTTACAGAGTACTGCAATCATTACCATAATCCAATTTTAGAACATTTTCATCATCCCTAAAAGAAACCCCATGCCCATTAGCAGTCATTCCTCATGCCCTTTTCCTTCCCTAGCCCCAGGAGACACTGATCTGTTCTCTGTCTCTCTTGCTCTAACTCCTCTAGACATTTCATATAAATGGAGTGGAGGATTTGTGTCTGGCTTCTTTCACTTAGCACAGTGATAACAAGGTTTCATCCATATCATACAGAAATCATTCTGTTTATCCATTCTCTGTGACCCTCTTCATCATCCCCTCTTGGTAGCAGGGTGGATACCAATGTCACATTCTCATTAAAATGCATTCCACAAGCTAAGAGGGAGTAGCTCCCTGACTACCCCTTCTTTTATCAGGAAGCAAAATCACTCTCTGGAGATCCTAGGCAGGGTTCCTCTCATCTCTTACTGGTCAGGACTGAGACACCTGGTCACCCAGCTTCACAGAAAGCTGGGAAAGCAAGCATTTTTAGCAGAAGTCAGGCAAGAAAAGAGGGGACTGAAAGTAACTCTTGGGTTTCTGCCTCCATGGGATTTATAATTATTTTTCACTGCAAATGAATATTTTGTTATTGCTCTTAAATATACATTGGTATAAGAGTTGGGGCTATACTTAGCTGTATATAATGTCTCTCCACTAAGTCACCTTAGATGAACTCTTCAGAATTATTTGGGAGTTTCTTTTAGGATTATGACTATGTCTAAGACTATTTCTAAGATCTATGTTTTTTCTTTAAACATTAAATAATTTATGTTTTAAAGATGACAAAAATTGAATGCATTTATCTTATATAACCTGTGGTACGGAATATGTGCACACTATGTGCTATGTATGGTTTGAAGGTTTGCTTTCTTCTAAAATTCATACTGAAAATTCACAGTGCCATGGTATTAAGAAGTGGGGTCTTTAGGAGGTAATTGTGTCATGAGGGATCTGCTTCATAAATGGGATGAGTGCCTTTATAAAAGGACTCAAGAGAAATAGCAAGCCCTTTCTGTCCCTTCAATCAATCTGAAGGACACAGCCATGAGGCACAATCTTAGAAGCAGAGAGCAAGCCCTCATCAGACACTGACTCTGCCAGTGCCTTTATCCCAGACTTCGAAGCCCCCAGAAATGTGAGAAATTTCTATAATTTATACATCACTCATTCTGTGGTATTTTGTTATACAGCAAGAACTGACTAAGGCATTGTGAAATGGCTAAACCAAGATGGTAAACATGTATCTGCTGACTGAGTGAACTGAGGGCCATTTGGCTTGAAGGAGGACCCTCAAACGCATCTCTGGGTTCCTCACAGGGTTGGCAGAGTTTTACCCAGGCTCCAGCACACTTGACTTCTCCCTTTGCCTAATTCTGCATTCTCCCTGCTCCTTTACAGACTCCTCAAACACTCCTAAACCCACAAACTCCATCTCAATATCTGCTTCTGGACTACGCAACTTATCAAGTTCCTTGAAAATATTTGCTGGAGTTTTCATTGCAAATTTATGAACAGTAAGGAATAACTTAGAAGTGAAATGTTTTTTATGAGTTTTTATATTTATTAATACAACATTTGTTTAGGTCTTTAGTGTCTTTAAGATTTTAAATTTCTCATTAAAAGCATTGCACATATTTTGTTAGTGTTTTTTTTTCTTGGAAGCTTGTCTTTTACTGCATTTGTGTGTATGTGTGTGTATACACACACACAAATATTTAAAAATATGTTTTCTAGATGTTTGTTGAAAGTGTGTGTTTCTGCAACAAGCTTTGTGTATTGATAATACTTCCTTTCTTATTCACATTTAGGGGAGAAAGCAATTTTCATACATTGACCACCAAAGAAAAGAATGAAGCTTTACTCTAACTGGACCCACTTTGATCACATAGTTAAATGAATCACTGAAGCCAGGAAAATGCCCCATGTTGACTGGCTGGATCTGAATTATATGATACATCACACCAAATCACATGACCAGGAAATCCAGGGTCTGATTAGGAAGGATGAGTGGAGGATCTATTCAGGAGAAGACCCACTGGGTCCACTATTCTGGAGAATGCTTCTGTTGCTGTCAGGGCCAGAGATACCAGATCCACTACAAAGCCTCATGGATTAATTAGAGCAACAGCAGCAGCAGCAATCTCAAAAGCATTTCAAAATATCACCAAGGTTACAATACCCAAGACATCTGATGGATTGCAAAAAAGATCTCTCTTAATCCCTATTTTATTTTGGAATAAGGAAAATAATGTAATGTGTCTGCAGTTCACTTTTATTCTTGACTCAATTTAGATTCCAAAGAAAAAGATGACCACAGTTTCAGACGCTCTGTTTCATCTTAATCCACATTCACAGCATCCAGAGTCTTTATTAATTCCATTTTGTGGATGCAAAAGCTAGGTTCCAGAATAATGATGTGGGTAATACACCATGCCCCAAGTAATATATCTACTAACATATTGTCATTAAAAATCGAGTGTCCAGTGATACTAAGTCACAGTCAGGTGAATCTGGTCTTCCTGTATCAAAATACATGGCCCCTGCTACAGTGAGCTATTTTGAGGACAGAAATACTCCACACAGTCATCTGCATTTCCTGATCCTCAGGTCTCACATTTTCATGAGCATTTTCTTCCATTGCCACGTTGATGATTTTGTGTTTATTCTTCTGATGTTCCTGGTAAATGAAAAAGCCATACATGATATTTTAGCTTTGTCAAGCAGGGGTCTGACAGCCAAGAAACAGTGGTCTATTATTGACTGTGTCCCAGGGCATCTTGCTGCAGCTATTCTGCAAGGTATTCTTAGCCTCATGCATATACTCCTGGGTCAGCCCATTTGCTAAGAGCCAAACACTGATGTATATTTTTAGCACCATCATTAGGCTTCTTCCTTCCTCTGCAGAAGCCAGTCTCTGCCAATTACAGGACCCATTAGTCCACCAGCTGCCATATGAGCTCTGCTCTTGTCATTAGACACATTTTTCTTCCTTAGGATCATTTTTGGAGCAAATATCCTCTCTCCAAGCTACACAAGTTCTGTGAACTAATATACCTGAGATAAAGATTTATTTAGCTAAGCTTTGATAATCTAATTGAAGTTGTTTGTTGAAGCTTATTTCTTTTATACTTTGATATAAACATATTTAGATCCAAACCACCTGAGAAGAAAATGGATATTAATCCATTTTGAAAGTGTCATACAAACCAAGCACATAATCATTTTGTTAAAAATTTCTTGTTTATGTGATCAGTATCCAGTGTTACTGGCCCTTGACTGCGGCCAAATATAAGGCAATTTTAAAGATATTTCATTAGTACAGGGAACCTACTCTAGTTCTGAAGGCAATAATTGTTTTTTAACTTTCATGTTTTTGAAAGCAATACACGTAGTTTAGTGTCTATGCTAGTGTTGAATAATGTTTTTTTTCTAAATCATACTTAATAAAATGCTATCAGAGTCCTATTTCATAAATTTGCTAATTAGAAAAATATTTGGACCAGTGACTAGAATAAAATGATTCTATATTCAATTCTGTCCTCATACAACCTGTAGGTAACCATCATTTACTGAGTGCCTGCTGTTTGCCAGGTACTATTTTAAGTTGGCCTTGTATAGACATTATCATCATAGCAACTGACAAATTAGGAAAAGTTACTATTACCCAATTTGATAAATGAAAAAAAAAACTGAGATTTTTTTTCAAGAGTTAAACCACCTACTAAAAATAGTATTTCAATCAATTATCAATAATTATCAACTATTTATCAATAGTTAGAGTGGTCTAACTATTAAGGAACAGTCATGTACTATAGGACAAAAATAGCTTTTCTTCCATTAAGTGAGGTCCACCTGACAAGCTGCTAGACTGCTTCACGCCCAGCTAACTGCCTGGATGCCCAGCCTCAGCCCAGCCTGCCTGATGGGTCACTTCACTGCCAGGCCCACCTGCCTCAGCCAGTGGCTTTGCCACCTGGCCCACAGCCTGGCCTGCCCTCACCAATCTCCCAAGAAGGGAAGTTGGGAAGTCCTAAACCCCAACCTTCAACTCAATGAGCAACACAATAAAAAGAAAGAACTCGACAGCCCATGTCCCATACTCCCAAGCTTAAGAAGAAACAAAAAGAAAATGAGCTGGGCACAGGCAGCCAACACACACGCTCACTGACTGTTTTGTCCACCATAGTGGAAACCACTCCTTATTTTTTAACTTTTCACCAAGATATTTTTTTCTTTCTTTCTTTTTTTTTCTTTTGCTGTTGTTGTTTTGTTTTGCTTTGCTTTTTTGGTTTTGGTTTTCTGTATTTAGTTTTTGTTTTATTTGAATGTGTATTGATTGATTCAAAGACACTCTCTCTCTCTCTCTCTCTCTCTCTCTCTCTCTATATATATATATATATATATATGCTTCTCTTGCCTCATTTCTAGCCTTTTTATAAGGCATTATTTTCCCATGCTCTGTTTTTTGAGAGTTAGGGTGTTTATCTGCAAGTTTTGGGTTTTTTACTGTAGTCTTTGTCACTACTCTATCTCCCTCTCTGTTTTTCTATTGCTGACAGCCAAATTCCATTCTCTCTCTCTTCCCTTATATTGTTCTTTTTATTTTCCTCCCCTTTCTCATTAAGAACACATCCTAAGTTATCACTGTCTCTTCCATTTTCTACCCTCCTACCCTTCTTATCTCTTCTTCCTTCCTCATAATCAACTCCATCCTTAACACTTCTTAGTACTACAGATAGTAGTATAGCTGTAGTATATAATGTGTGTAATGTCTGTCCCTACCACCAATGCTACAGAAATAATTTATATGGTGGAAATCATAGACAACAACTATTGTTTGGTTTTATTACAGACATAATTCAAGATTATTTACTGTTTTTACTGATGGAAATTGCTAATCCTACTATTTCTGCACATTGTACCAATTCACACTGTAGATATCAAAAAGGAACTAAGTACCTAGTCTACTTCTATATATTGTTTGCCTAGATTATTGCTATCACTAGGTTCCCCCATAATCTCTAAGGTATTAGTAATAGAGAGGGACACAATATTTTTTTTAAAGAGAGAGAGAGAGAATTTTTTTAATATTTATTTTTTTAGTTTTCGGTGGACACAACATCTTTATTTTATTTTTATGTGGTGCTGAGGATCAAACCCAGCACCCTGCGCATGCCAGGTGAGTGTGATACCACTTGAGCCACATCCCCAGCCAGGGACACTATAATCTTGTAATGTAGAAACTCTACAGCCTCAGATCCATACAGATAGATGGATAGACACACAAACAATACAAAAAAGAAAGGGAAAAAAATCCCAAACAACACAGAATATCTCAAAAACAGACTCTTTTGATACTACAGGGGAGGAAATGTTAGAGATGGAATTCAGAAAATTCATGGTTAAACTGATTTATAAGATAAACAATGGCATAAGAAATGAAATTAAAGAGAAAATACAAGAAATTAAAGATCATTTTAATACTAAGATAGAGATCCTAAAGAAGAATCATTAGGAAATCCTCAAAATGAAGGAAGGAATAAACAAAATTAAAGGTGATGAAGACAAAATATATAATCTTGAAAATAAAGTTGACCACATAGAAAAGATGTCAAGTTACCATGAACAGAACTTCCAAGAAATATGGGATATCGTGAAAAGACCAAACTTAAGATTTATCAACATAAATAGTATAGATCTGCAAGTTTGGGGTTTTTTTCTATAGTCTTTATCACTACTCTATCTCCCTTGTTTCCCTCTCTCTTTTTCTATTGCTGACAGCCAAATTCCATTCTCTCTCTCCTCCCTTATATTGTTCCTTCTATTTTTCTAGACTAAACCAGAAGACAGTTTCAGGCGATGAAGACAAAATATCTGAAATAAAATAATATCTGAAAATTTTCAAAGCTTTAAGAAGGAAACAGAGAAACAAATACAGGCTTATAGCATTCAAATATGCAAAATTACAATAGACCCATGTTATATAAAAATGCCTGACATATAGAATAAGGACAGAATTTTTAAAGGCTACCAGAGAAAAATGGCCAGTCACATTTAGAGGGAAAACAATCTGGATCTCAGCTGATTTCTCAACTCAGACCCTCAAAACTAGGAGATCTTGGAATAATATATACCAAGTTCTGAAAGAAAATGGATGCCAACCAAGAATACTATCCCCAGTAAAATTAAGCTTTTAATGAAATAAAAATCTTCCATGATAACCAAAAGTTAAGAGAATTCACAACTAAAAAGCTGGTTCTACAAAACATACTCAATCAAATATTTCACGAAGAAGAAATGAAAAACAAAAGTGAAAACCAGCAAAGGGAGGAATTACCCTAGAAGAGTAGTCAATCCAAGGAGACACTAATCAAATTAAAACCCAGAAATAGGGGCTGGGGATGTGGCTCAAGCGGTATCGCGCTCGCCTGGCATGCGTGCGGCCCGGGTTCGATCCTCAGCACCACATACCAACAAAGATGTTGTGTCCGCCGAGAACTAAAACATAATAAATATTTAAAAAAAAAAAAAAACCAGAAATAACTCAAAATGACAGGGAATAAAAATCATATCTCAATAACATTGAAAGTAAAGGACCTAAACTCATCAATCAAAAGACATAGACTGGAAGATTGGATTCTAAAACAAGACCCAACAATATGCTGTCTCCAAGATACTCACCTTATAGGCAAAGACATCCACAGACTGAAGGTAAAGGATGGGGAAAAACATCATTCACAAGGATCTCATATTCTCACGTCAGATAAAGTGGACTTCAAGCCAAAGTTAATCAAAAGAGACAAATAAGGATATTTCATATTGCTTAAGAAAATTATACATCAGGGGCTGGGGATGTGGCTGAAGCAGTAGCGCGCTCGCCTGGCATGTGTAAGGCCCGGGTTCGATCCTCAGCACCACATACAAAGATGTTGTGTCCGCCGAAAACTAAAAAATAAATATTAAAAAATTCTCTCTCTCTCTCTCTCTCTCTTTTAAAAAAGAGAATTATACATCAATAAGATATAACAATCATAAATATGTATGCCCCAAACAATGGAGCATGTACATATATTAAATAAACCCTTCTCAATGTCAAGAATCAACTAGAACAATAAGAAACAATAATAAACCAAAAAACAATAATACTGGGTGACTTTATCACATCTCTCTCATCACTGAATAGGTCTTCCAAACAAAAATTAAATAAAGAAGCTGTAGAACTAAAAAATACAACTAATAATTTAGACTTAACAGACATATATAGAATACTTCATCCATCAACAACTGAGTATATTTTCTTTTCGGCAGCACATGGATTCTTATCTAAAATAGACCATATCTTAGGCCACAAAGCAACTCTAAGCAAATACAAAAACATAGAGATGATACCTTGCATCCTATCAGATCGTAATGGAATAAAATTAGAAATCAATGATAAAATAAAAAATAGAAGCTACTTTAACACTTGAAGACTAAATAATATGCTACTGAATGACCAGTGGATAGCAGAATAAATCAGGAAAGAAACAAAAAAAATACTTACAGATAAACAACAATAGTGACACAATATATCAAAATTTCTGATAGGCAGTTCCAAGAGGAATGCTTGTTGCATCGAGTTCATTCACTAAAAGAATAGAAAGTCACCAAATAAGTAACCTAACATTATATTCAAAGTCCTAGAAAAAGAAAAATTAATCAACTGCTGAGGGCCATTACCAAGTAGGTATGACGCATCGTAATCCTTGCCAGTGTACCCCATGTTAAATGGACTTGCCTTGGAAATTTGCTGCGACCTTGCTTGTGTGCTTTAGTAAGATGACCCTGCTCAAGGTGATCGAGGGTGGATCCAGGTTTGAGGAAGTATCCTGCAGGTTTGAGGAAGTATCCCGGTCCTTGGGTTTAAGGCGTTTCCCGGTTTAAGAATATGGGTTTTAGGGAAGTTGAGGTTGAAGATTATTGCTGCTGGGATTAGGGTGTTCCTGCGGCTTGTTGAGTTCTCGTGAGATTAAAATGGGATTTGGAAAAAGCCTCGTGGAGTAGGATTTGGGATCGGACATTATTGGAATTGCCCCTGAACGTGTGTGGAGGCTGGTGTGAGATCGGGAATAAAGAATTGCTGTTTGAACCTACAAAGCTGTGGTGCCTCCTGATTCTGGTGCCCCCCAAGACATCGGCAATCAACACCAAAAACAGTAGAACACAGGAAATAATTAAAATCAGAGCCAAAATCAATGAAATTGAAACAAAAAATCATAAAATCAATGAAACAAAAAGTTGGTTCTTTGAAAAAATAAATAAAATTGGTAAACCCTTAGCCAAGATAACAAAAAAAGAGAAAAAACTCAAATTACTAAAATTCATAAGAAAGGAAATATCACCAGTAACACTACAAATGTGGATGAAAATCAGAAACTATTTTAAAATCTATTCTAGAATAAAATAAAAAAATCAAGAAGACATCAACAAATTTCTAGAGATATGACCTACCCAAATTTAATCAGGAGGACATAGAAAATTTAAAGAGATGAATTTTAAGCAATGAAATTGAAGCCTACCAACAAAGAAAAGCCTAGGACCAGAAAGATTCTCAGCAGAGTTCTACCAGACCATAAAAGATTAACTAACACCAACTCTCCTCAAATTATTCCATGAAATAGAGAAGGAAAGAATTCTCCCAAACTCATTCTATGAAGCTAGTATCATCCTGATAATGAAACCAGACAAAGATACATCAAGGAAAGAAAAATTCAGACCATAACTCTGATAAAAATAGATGCAAACATTCTTAATAAAATACTGGCAAATCACATACAAAAAAATATTTAAAAGATAGTGCACCTTGATTAAATTGTTTCATCCCAAGGATGAATGGTTGATTCAATATAAGGAAATTAGTAAACATAATTCATCACATCAATAAGCTTACTGACAAGAATGACATGATTATCTCAATAGATACAGTAAAAGTACTTGACAAAATTCAGCATACATTCATGCTCAAAACACTGGAAAAACTAGAGATAGTAGGAATAACATAAAAGCCATGTATGCTAAACCCAATGCCAACATCATTCTAAATGGAGAAAAATTGAAAGCATTCCCTCTAAAAACTGGAACAAGACAGTGATGCCCTCTTTTATCACTCCTATTCAACATAGTCCTTGAAACTCTAGCCAGAGAAACAAGATAAAAGAAAAAAATAAAACGGATACAAATAGGAAAAGAAGAGATCAAAGTATCCCTATTTGCCAACAACATGATGCTATATTTAAAAGACCCAGAAACTTCACCATAAATTTTTGTGAACAGGGTATATTTGTACTTCCAATATGCTCCCCATTTGACCTTGATTAGATTTCAGCTATTAAAAAAAAAAAAAGCTCCACCAGAAATTTTCTTGAATTCATTAACAAATTCAACAAAGTATCAGGACATAAAATTAACGCCCATAAATCAGTGTTTCTATACACCAATAATGAATCAGCATAAAAGAGAAATTTGGAAAACTATCCCATTCACAATAGCCTCTAAACAAATAAAATATTTGATAATCAATCTAACAAAAGAAGTGAGAGACCTCTAAAATGAAAACTACAGAAAACTAAAGAAAGAAATTTAAGTAGACCTTAAAAGACAGACCTCCCCCATTCTTGGATAGGCAGAATTAATATTGTCCAAATGGCCATACTACCAAGAGCACTATACAGATTTTAATGCAACTTCTATTAAAATTCCAATGACATTCTTCTTAAAAATAGAAGAAGTATTCATGAAATTCATTTGGAAAAATAAGAGGCCCAGAATAGCCAAAGCAAACCTTAGCAATAAAAGTGAAGCAAGAGGCATCACAAAACCAGCCCTTAAATTATACTACAGAACTACAGTAACAAAAAATGGCATGGTTTTGGCACAAAAACAGACAAGAAGACCAATGGATCAGAATAGAAGATAACGAGACAAACTCACATAAATACAGTTATCTCATACTAGACAAAGGTGCCATAAACATACATTGGAGGAAAGATAGCCTCTTCAACAAATGGTGCTGAAAAAAACTGGAAATCTATAGGCTGCAGGATGATATTTAACCCCTATCTTTGACCCTGCATAAAACTCAACTCAAAGTAGATCAAGGACCTACGCATTAGACCTTGCACCTACTAGAAGAAAATGTTAGCTCAACTCTAAGTCATGTCAGCTTAGAAACCAACTTCCTCAACAAGACTCCTTTAGGAGTACAAGAAGTAAAGTCAAGAATCAATAAATGGGATGGTGTCAAACTAAAAAGCTTCTTCACAGCAAAGAAAAAAAAATCAAGAACATGAAGAGAGAGCCCCAGAATGGGAGAAAATCTTGCCACCTGCACCTCAGATTGAGCATAAATCTCTAGGATATACCAAGAACTAAAAAAACTTAATATTAAAAAAACCACAAATAACTCAATCAATAAATGGACAAAGGAACTGAACAGACACTTCACAGAAGAAGAAATACAATGGGCCAACAAATAAATGAAAAAATGTTCAACATCTCCAGCAACTAGAAAATTGCAAATTAAAACTACACTGAGATTCCATCTCACTCCAGTCAGAATAGCCATTATCAAGAATACAAGTAACAATAAATGTTGGCAAGTATGAGGGGGAAAAGTTTCATTCATACATTGCTGGTGGGACTGCAAATTGGTCAATCACTCTGGAAAGCAGTATGGAGATTCCTCAGAAAACTTGGAATGAAACCAACATTTGACCCAGTTATTCCTCTCTTTGGTATATACCCAAATGACTTAAAATCAGTATACTATAGTAATGCAGCCACATCAATGTTTACAGCAGCTCAATTCACAAGAGCTATGCTATGGAGCCAACCTAGGTGCCCTTCAAAAGATGAATGGATAAAGAAAATGTGGTGTATATATATATACACAATGGAATATTACTCAGCCATAGAGAAGAAAATAATTATGGCACTTGCCAGTAAAGAGATGGAACTGGAGACTATCATGCTAAGTGAAATAAGCCGATCCCTAAACACCAAAGACTGAATCTTTTTCTGATATGTATATGCTAATACACAATAACAGGGGTGGAGGGAATAATAAAAGTTCATTGGATTAGACAAAAGGGAATGAAGGGAAGGGAAGGGGATAGGAATGGAAAAGACAGAACAAATGGGACATAACTTTCCTATGTTCATAGATGCACACACAACCAGTGAAACTCCACATCACGTACAACCACAAGAATGGGATCCTAATGAGAGTAAGTTATCCTGCATATAGAAATATGCCCCAATACACTCTACCATCATGTATACCTAAAAAAAAAAAGTGATAATAGAAACACCATAGTGAGTGATTATAGCCTATGGACAAGTGAAATAAATGACAGTGATATTACAAGGGAAGAATTGGGGCCACTCCGTTATAAGGTTCTGGCACTACACTGGCACAGTGCAGTGTCACTGGAGTGGAGAAACTATGATGCTGTCTGGTGGACAATGCTGCTCCAACTCCTCAGACCCAGGCTCCCGCTGACCGGGGATGTGCCAGATGTCTCCTTGGGTTATGAGATCCGCTCCGTGCACCACTGAGCAGACATGCACCTTCAACTGAGTTTGAGAGGGACAGTGAGGAAAAGGAGATAAGTATGAGGAATGTTTTTTAACAAATTCATATTGTCCTTTAGGGGGGAAAAGTTCTCTATTCACTAGAGCTTACCTTTTCTTCAGGGCACTCATTCCGCATCCCCTACGTGGGTCCAACTGTAAAATTCATCAAGAATAAAATGTAGGTTAAAAAATAGAAAAGATGGTTCTAGATAGGAGAAACATTCGTACGGATGTATCCATCACAGGTTGGCCAAAACCAAAAGCTTCGTGTGATGGTTACTTTTAGGTGCCAATCTGACTATGCCACAGGGTCCCCAGATGTTTGGTCAAAAATTATTGTGGGTGTTTCTGCATGGGTACTTGTGGGATGAGGCTAGCACTTAAATTAGTAGACTGAATAAAGGGACTCTACTTTATCACTGGATGCTATTAAAGGTCTTTACAGAACAAAATGGCTGCTCCTCTCCCAAGTAAGAGAGAAAGCATTCTCTCCACCTGTCTGCCTTTAAACTGAGATATCAGCTTTTTCCTTTCTTCAAAACATCGACCCTCCCTGGGTCTCAAGCCTGCCACCTTCTCACGGGAACTGCGACACCGACTGTCCTGATCTCCAGAGGGCAGGACACCATGGGCTCTCCTGGATCTCTGACGAGCCAGCTCACCCCGCAGACCTTGGGACTGCCAGCCTCCATAACCACACGAGCCAATTTCTTATGATAAACATCTTTCTATAAACAGTCTGTTGGCTCTGTTTCTCTAGCACCCTCGTCTAGATATTTGAAGTAGAAAGAGGCTTCACACAGGAACTCATTACCCGTTGGAATGACTAGGAGAACCTAAATCACAGAATCTATTGCTGGAATTTAGGTAATCAGGAAATAAAGGAATCCTAGGACACGGGTGACTCACAGCAAGATGCTGGAAGCCGCTGGCCAAGCCTCATGTCTACCGTCTGCTGAAGTCTCCACTAGATGCTTCCTGGGCCACAGTGGCAAAATGGCTTAGGCTTTCCTCTAACATCAGCGGTGAGTCTGGTGGGAGGAATCAAAACCGGAACTCTGCCAGGGAGGGTGAGTTTGGGAAATGTAGTGTTAGCCCACCAACCCCTGTGACGAAAGGGAACATTTAGAAGAATCATTAAAAATTAATTAAATAAATAAATAAATGGAAGGAATCCATGGCATGAAATCCCACGGGCCTGAATAACAAGAACAAGAAGGTGTGCTCCTCCACACACACAGCAGAGACGCACAGTGACCACTCCAGCAGGTGGTAGGGGACCTGTTGACTCTGTGAGTGGTCTTTGTGATCCAGGAGCCTAGAGCTTTGGTTTAGTGGCAACATGGCTTTCTTTGGAAAGTCTGTACCACGCCATCAGCTTTTCCTGCTTCTCAGGCCCTTTTACTGAGTCATGTTTACCATTGATAGTGACATTTGAATAGATTTTACTATGCTATTTCCCTAGCACTAACCACCAAAAGCAAGGGTGAACCCAGCAGGAAAAAAGATCAAAAAGTTAAGCCAGGTTAGCGAGATTTTGCAATCACTGAAAAGTAGGTCAAGTTCCTGGTTCTTATGAATTCCTAGCTCATTTCTGGGAAAGCAGTAGAAAAAAACAACTAGGACTCTCCAGCATTCAGTCCGACATGTAGCAAATCCAAATACTGATTACCACATGTAGGCAAATGATATTTACCGTGGCTAGTAAACTCAGTTCATGACTAGAATGTGAGTTTATAAGGCTCTGTAAGTATTTATTAACCGAGTATTTATTTATGGTCATATTTTAATGGAGCATAATGTCCACCATAAAACACATTGTAAAAGCTGTGAGCATTTAAGACTTTAGAACCTGGAGGTAATATATGTAGTTAAGAAATCAGAGCGTGTGTGATTGCTCTGTTGGTCTCCTGTTAACGCTTCAACTGGTCATCACGACAGTGCTCCTTCGTTCCACACGGACCACACATGTCAGTGATGAGCAGTTTTGTGGCATGCAAACAAAGCTTTCTATCTCACCCAACAGAGTGGCTTCAACTACAAATTAGCCTAATGATGTGGGTTAAACTGTGTATGATGATGCAGAAAGAGAAGAAGTTGGGGGACCTGGGGAAAATTCTATTACAGTTAAAGTAAGGAAGAGGGCTGGGGATGTAGCTCCATGGGAGAACACTTGCCTGGTACGTGCTAGGCCCTGACCCCAGCCCAGGAGGAGGAGGAGGAGAAGGAGGAAAGAGGAGCAGAAAGAAGGATCACATTAATCACCTTCAGGAATAGCAGGGTAAGGGATGATAGTCTCCCAGTCTTACAAACGGCTAAATAGGAGCACAGAGAAAAGAAGAGGCCTGCCTTTGAACCTGGGTGTGCCTGGCTGAAACCTACTCTTTCCAGCTCATGCTGCCTCTCAGCACTATTGGTAATAAGGCCTTGTTCCCAATAAAGAAGGCTGTGACAGGCATCGAGAAAGAACCAAATGCAAGGTTATAAAGTAGCATTTAGTTAATTATTTGTCACACAACATCCCTTATTAAAATAGCCAGTAAACACACTGACTCCTTTTGACAGATGTCCTGCAGGTGACAGGATGTTACCAGTAAAATTCAGACCCACTTAAAACCCAGTAAATCACAAACTTTCAATGCTTCACCTATGTCAATGAAACTGACACAGGGAATTAAAATAAGCTGAAAATCATAATCTAGACTGGAACCAGGCGTGGGAGAACATTCTCATGGGGGCTGCTTGCTCACCTTGTCTGATTGTCCCGAATGCCCACATTAATATTAACCAATTTCACTATAATTATTTTATATAAGTCGATTACACGTTACATATTATTTTTAAGTTTTTGTAGGTATTGCAAATCTGGGATGACAGGAAAAAAATGGGTTTTATCAAGGAAATGAAAATGTAAGATTATTTACCAGCAGATATTAACTATGCTAAAGAGGACAGCAAGATTTGGGGGCCACACCTATGGCTAGATTGAATGAGGTAGATGCTACCCTGGGTTCTCCAGTGCTTCCTAGATTCCTTAAGGAGAGGGACATGATTTCTTTTTGGATCAAACATTTGAAGAGGGATTCCAAATGAATAGTCTTGTTAGCACTAGGCTTGGTGGTGGTAAATGCCAATGCTTCAGGGCCAAGAGGGCTAGGAGATGAGTGAGGGGGCCGCATGTAAAATATGAAGAGAACCAGGAAAATCCAGAGAAATGCCCCAGGAGAGGAGCAGATGTTCCCCTGAGGGTTGTTCACCATGAATGTTGGCCTGGCGATGTCAGAGCTCCAGCTTCTTAAGAGAAGGTAAAGATCTGTATGTTAAGCAAACTCATCTGATTATTTTATAAGTTGACACAAATTCTCCATAGTTACAGTGTACAGCATGCTTTGAAATATCAAAATCAAGCAATTAACATGCGCATTACCTTATTTTTTTAAGTAAGAGCTCTTACAATCTACTCTCCTAGCAATTTTCAAGTATACGATACATCATTGTTAACTACAGTGACCTTGAGCTTATTCCTTCTGTCTGTGTGAAATTTTGAATGACATCTTCCAATCCTTTCCCAGCCCCCAGCCCCTGGTGGCCATTATTCTGTTCTCTGCTTTTAGGAGTCTGACTTTATCAATTTCCACATATAAGTAAAATCATGTATTTGTCTTTCTGCATCCAGGTTATTTCACTTCATGTGAGTCCTACGGGTTCACTCATGCTGTTGTAAGTGCTATTTAAAAGGCCCCAGGCCTTAAAAGTGGTATTTAAAAGAAGGGTTTCTTCCTTTTTAAAAGCTGAATAGTATTCCACTTGTGTATACAGATCCCATATGTGAAGTGGCTGGATTTCCAGCAAAGCCTAGGAAGCAATCTGGTGAATCATGAAGTGAAGCAGCACCATAGACTCTGAGTTCCAGAATCTCTGTGGATCCTGCAGCTACTACAATCCCACAAGGAGCGGCGGTGGGTAGCAGTTATTAGTTTCCATGGCAACAAGAAGATGTCATACAGCAAGAAGTGAGTGGGACTTTGGTGAGCCAGTAACTATGACAAGAAGGTGGGAGGTGGCTGGGGTTTGTTTCATAGAGTCTCATTTTCCAGGTTCTCATGATTCCCTGGCTGTCTGAGTTAGGCTCTTTTGATCATAAAGAAAGGAAATAGGGAATTTTTTCTTTTCCTTTCCTTTCTCCAGGGGCACTTTACCACTGAGCTATATTCCTAGCTCCCCCTCTTTTGTTTTTTGGACATGGTATCCCTAAGATGCCAAGGCTCACCTCAAACTTGTAATCCTCCTACCTCAGTCTCCCAAACATCTGGGAATGCAGGTGTGCTCCACCATGCCCAGCAAGAAATAGGGAATTTTTTAAACAAGGACTCAGAAGTAGCTCAGGGAACCCAGGGGCAAGAAGAAGCTCCTGATGACTGGCGTGGGAGAACAATCTCACGGGGGCTGCTTGCTCACCTTGTCTGACTATCCTGAATGCCCACTTTATTCCCATCTGGTAGCACATGGCAGAGTTGTATGCCTCACAATATATAAGATCCAGTGTTTAAGTTTTTTTCTTTAGTTCAACAGATACTGACTAGGATCTCTGAATCTAAGTCCCCAAAGAGAGAGCATTTGACAAGCCCAAATTAAGTTAAGTGTCTGGTCCAGGGCCAATAAGCTCTGGCCAGGAGACCGGGTCATATGGCATAACATGGTGGCCAGTCTTCCCTCACATTGCTGTCCCCTTCATGGGTAAATGCTATCTCATGGGGCTGCTGGAGGGACAAAACATGACTGAAAAAGTTTCAGTGTGAAAATTCTGGGCATAGACCTATCTCAGAGTAAGCTTGTGCTAGTTGGTTAATGTCTCTAAAATTTTATGTCCACCCAAAACCTATGAACATGACCTTATCTGGAAATAGAGTTTTTGCAAATGTAATCACATTAAAACCAGGTCACACCAGATTACAGCAGACACAAACCCACTGACAAGTCTCTCTATAAAAAGAGGGTCCTTTGGACAGAGTGTCACACAGGGAGAATGCTCTGTGATGGCAGGGGAAGGCATTGGTGTGAGGCTGCCACAGCCATACAATGCCACCAGTTGCTGGCTGACAACCACCAGAGGCTCAGAGAGGAGCGAGCAACAGCCCTGCCAACACCTGGACTTCTGGCCTCCCAAACTGTGAGAATTCTGTTAATAAATTGCTGTTGTAAACCACTCATCTTATGGTAATTTTTACTATAATACTTGATCAATCAAAGGAGGTTCTCATTATTGCTATTAATGATTTGACTCTTATTGCAATAACCTAATGTCCAGTGGGGAATGAGGGAAGCAGTGGCACACAGCTACCTGCACTGGGGGCTCTCTATGGCTTTAGCACCAGACCCACTCGGTCAACCCAGAGTTGGAGCAGCTGTTTCAGACCAGGTTTGGTCTCTATTCCAATCCACATGGTGGTCTGTGGCTTCCAAAAATGCTCCACGACCAGCACCAACTCTGGTACCTCAGTAAGCACTGGATATGAGCGTCCTGGCATGGTAGGGTTGATGTGACACTAGAGTCTGGAATATTTTCCCTACCATTGACTAGGATAAGTCCGTGTTCTTATCCAGATCTATGATCCAGAGACAAGAACAGACCCTGAATAGACATTTTTATCCAACTCCATGAAGGAAGATGGCCAATCTCATTCAGGACAAGAGATGTACAAATTAAACCTTCCACACAAGATACCATGTTTGTTCTCTCACATTGGCAAAGATCGAGAAGTTAGGTAACACTGTGTAGCCAAGGGTGTAGAAGGTTACTTACTAGAATGAATTGGTACATCACTCCCTAGAGGCCAATTTAGCAACGTCTAACAATCACAAAACACATGGACACTTTTCCACCCAGCAATCCCATCTCTAGCAGTCCATTGTACTAGAAACATAGGCGTGGATAAAGCTTACTTATTACAGTACTCTTTATTGTATTGTTGGAAACAACCTAAACATCCATGGGCAAAGGACTGCTAAAATAAGTTACAGCACACAATGGAATACTGTCCAGCAGGAAAAAAAATAATCTTAGACTGTTATGAAACAGTCTGTAGGTATATCATTAATGTGAAACTCAAAGCAGAAAATGTTGTGTGAAGAAGGCTACCATGGTAATCTACATCTCCAGCTTACCCTGGCTTCCAGACACCATTTGTCTAATAGCAAACTTCCTGGTTAATTTTCTGGGAGCATTCCTCTTCTTGTGTCCATTATTTGCTTTTCAATGACTTCTAATTGCTTCAAACATATAGTACACTACAAATTTTGTAGCCTGACATTCAGGGCCCTTTGCTTTGAAGACAAAACTTATTTTTCCCTCATTATTCAAATGGGAGCTAATGTGGGAAAGATATTGCCAAAAATTGTTGCCCACTGACCTCAGATACACCAAACATTCCTATTTCACTAAGGAGTTTTGACATAAATTGAGTGCTAAAATTTGCCAAATGACTTTTACATCTCTCGAAAACATCATGTATTTGTTTCCTAAGACTGTTGTAAGGAAACCATGAATTGGATGACTTAAAGCAAAAAAAAAAAAAAAAAAAAAAAAAAAAAATTATTGTCTCACGGTTCTGGAACCTAGAAGGAGGCTGGGTATGATTCCTCTGCCCCGTTCAGAAGAAGCATGGCACTGGCTTCCGAGGTTTGCTGGCAATTCTTGGCACTGTCTCCCTGAAATCTTTGCCTCCATTTCACAGCACTTCCCGGTGCATCTGTCTTCATCTGGCCCCATAAGATACGAGTCATAATAGATTAGGAGGTTCGCCCTAATCCCTGTGACCTCATCTTAACTAATCACCTCTGCAACAACCCTATTTCCAAACAAGGCGTCATTCCAAGATATTGGTTTTAGGATTTCAACACATCTTTCTTGGGGAACACAATTAAATCCATAACACAGCATATGATGGTCTCCTTAGCTCGGCTAGTCTGATTGACAATGTTGGTGGATTTTATAATAGGTAACCCTCTTGTATTACTAGAATGAATCTCACTTAGTCATGAAGTATTGTTTGGTAAAGGAGCTGCTGGGTTCTGACTGCTGATGTTTTAAGATTTTTGAACCATATTCACACGCAGGAATATTCTGTTTTCCTTTTGGAATTATTTCAATTTTGACATCAATGGCTTCATAAGTGAAAATTTGAATTTTTTTTTATAATCTGGAATAGGTTAAGTAGCATTGAGATCATCCATACTTTATGGGTTAGGTAGAATGTTCCTGAGAAACCATTTAAGCCAGGTGCTTTTTAGAGAGGAGTGTTTTAACCCACTTTCTAGCTCTTCTATGATAATTATTCTGGTTAGACTTTCTTCACTGAGGTTCATTTTAGTAAGCTGTCTTTTCCTTTTTTAAAAAAGGTTATGTCAAGTAACTCCATGGTTAAAAAATTTCCTCTGGGCTGGGGATGTGGCTCAAGCGGTAGCGCGCTCGCCTGGCATGCGTGCGGCCCGGGTTCGATCCTCAGCACCACATACAAACAAAGATGTTTTGTCCGCCAAAAACTAAAAAATAA
This sequence comes from Urocitellus parryii, assembly GCF_045843805.1. NCBI lineage: Eukaryota > Metazoa > Chordata > Mammalia > Rodentia > Sciuridae > Urocitellus > Urocitellus parryii. The sequence goes on from NC_135531.1 coordinate 269,019,338, forward strand.
ATATTAAAATTCTCTCTCTCTCTCTCTAAAAAAAAAATTCCTCTGCTATTAATGATTATTTTCCCCATAGTATTTTTGGTTTGGGGCAATTCAGTTTTTTCCTTTTATTCTTCCTTCTCTTGATTAACTAAGATTTGTCTATTTTGTTGATTTTTTGTTCACAGAACCATTTTTTTGATTTATTGTTTTTCTTTATAACTCAATAGCTTATGCTTTTATTTATTTTAAAGTATCTGTAATTTAGGCAGATTTGTAAGGTGATTTTGATCCCAGATTTCTGAATTACAACTGTGGAACGTGTGGATTTTTATGGAAAATTTGTCATGTGGTGCACTATATTTTCCATTACACCATTGTATTTATATTATTATTATATTATACCTATTTGTTTGGTATGTGAACATCTTATTTCTGCAACAGATGGTAGCTCTCTGAGGGCAAGTTCATGTATCATATTTCTTTGGGACAATAACTACTGATATTGTGGCTAAGTCAGAGAACTGATGTAAATGTATAATAGGTAGTTTCTGAAATGGCTCCCAACAGTCCCTCCCACCTAAGATTTATGCTCTTGTCTCATCCCCTTTGCCTTTGATTGTGGGCCGGACCTGGAGATTTGCATCTAAGAAGTAGAAAATGACAAAAGTATTAGGATATTGCCTCCAAGGGTTTGTTATAAAAATCTGCTATTCTGTCTTGTTTAGATTCCTTCTGTATCTCCAGATTTTCTTGTTTGCTTGCTTCAATAGAAGAAAGGGTTATTTAATGAGCTGTTCTGTGGTGGCACCCTCGTAGCAAAGCAGGGAGGGCAACTTCTGACCAATAACCCATAAGGAACTGAAATATAACAATACACATGAGTGATCTTCACGGCTAATCCATCTCTAGTTGAGCCTTGAGGTGACTGCAGCTTCAGACAACACCTTGATTGATATCTTGTGAGAAACCCAGAGTCATAGGACCCAGCTAAAATGCACCTGGATTCCTGACCTACAGAAACTGCAAGATAATATTTCTACTTTAAGCCACTATTTGTGTAGTTCTTTGTTATGCAGCAGTAGATAACTATTACACAGCCCAGATCCTGTGTATCTGCCTCACTAATGGTAATTTGGAAGGAACCTGTCTTGTTGAAAGACAACTCTAACTCAGAATTTAAAATGCAATAATTAATTAATTCCAAAAATGTTCACTTTGAGTGAATGCATTTTAACATCATTGTCTGTCAGCTCTCTCATTTTAATATCTTAATGGCGGGGCTGGGGCTATAGCCCAGTGATAGAGCGCTTGTCTAGCACATACATGTGAGGCACTCGGTTTGATCCTCAGCACCACATAAAAATAAATAAATAAAGGTATTATGCCTATCTACAATGAAAAAAAATTTTTAAAATATATTAAAGGTATGCCTGTTGTTCCTTGAAATAGGTTATTTTTAGTGCTTCCTTTACTGCACATGAGTAGAATGTGCCACATTAGAGACAGACTGCATAGATAAAATTAGGCAGATCAAAAGTGAATTTATAATTTGGACTTACATTTTTACAACATTTAACCAACAATGATTTATTTTCATACCATGATGAAGACTGTTGGTAGTTAAAAAATGGAACAGTTCTTCCCTTCTTCCACAGTTATATAGATTAAGCTGAAAAGGGGCTGCCTTGCTAGAGGTGACATTTCTAAGCCTTTTTGAGACCAGGAGACTACCTTCTCACTGATAGGCTGTCCGTAGAAGTGATATGTAAACTTCTGCTTCATGCTTAATATAAAATTGCTGTTCAGTACATTCACTCTTTTCTCCTTTTCAAAAGATACTTCATGAGTTACTGGAAGCTGAAGTCAGAGATAAAATGCTCTGTCTGAAAATGCAATTTGTTGGTATACTTATGCTGAATGTGCCATGTTTTACTTTTTTTTTTTAATGAAACACTGAAGCACTAAATTTGGGAGATACATTGATGCAGGAATCTTCATGGGAGAACAAATTTCTTTAACACATGAACAAAACAGGTTCTGAACAACTACAACTCCAGCTTTTAAAACTAAACTAAGGGGTTTGGTCCTAGTGCCTATAAATGATAGCAAACAGCACAGGGGAGAGAGGTCACTGCTGCCTGAGTCAGACATGTCTAGGTGTGACACAGCTGGGTGTGACAGTAGCCTGGTGCTTTTGTAAGAGGAAAATGGTATCTCCCCAGAGTTCCATTGTCCTCTTAGCCACCTTGACTTTGCTTTCCAGATAAGACTGAGAAGCAAGGAAAGCGGAAACTAGGGCATGAGGAAGACTAAATTATCTTTGGAAGTTACAACCCAGAGGTTTTCAGGCCTAAAAGGACAAGTGGTTAAGCAAGGTGGCTCAGGTGTCCATTTCTGATCATTTGTGCTACCAAATACTTAGTAGGCTTTACATGGGCAGTCAGCAAATAGGTAGCCTTCTGTTGTAACCTGAAGACAAGTAAATTGTGCTTTTGTTGCAGGATGATCACCTGGACCCTCATCTCCATGTGAGGAGGTGCAGCGGCTGGGATCTCCGACCCTAGAGGGAGATTTAGGAGGGGTGAGGGAAAACCACTCCAAACTGCAGGACGGTTCCTCTTCCGCTCTCCAGCTGAGAGCCCTAACGCAGGCGCGGGTACAGTGAGATGCCCAACTATCCTCGCAGCCCTCAGCAACTGATTCTATGGGTCTGAAGTCCCTCACGGTCTGGTTGCTTCTTCCCAGCGTCGTTTCTTAAGCAGAGGCATAGCAGAAGGGATAAGGGAGCTAGTAGGACTCTTTATGCTCAACGCAGAAAATCAAGAGGGAAGCAGGTTTCCTCCCCACCCACCTTAAAGTGTTCCCCGGTTGCACATCACATCTTCACGCTGTGGATGACTCAGGGCCCACTTTGTGTTCCCTCGATTCTTGAGCAAGGTCGAGGGTGTCCGGGCTTCGGAGGAAAAGTTGCATGAAGCAGAGTTTGGAAAGAACCTGGGAATTTTCCCCGGGGGCCCTCGCTGTACTTGCTGAGTCTTGCAGGGTGCGGACAAAAGTTCGAGTGGGGAGCTGGCGCGCCAGGAAATTGAATTTACCTTGAGCCTGGGAGTCAAAAGGAAGGTCACTACGGGATCAGCTGTCTTTTAATGTCAGGTCTGGGCTAGCCAGGAGGGAGTGGATACAAGTCGCCCTCAAATAAAAGCGAGAGTTCAGGCACCTGTGCTTCTCTGCCCAGTCGCTAGCTAGCCCTGGAGAAGGAAAGCTAGACTGTGCTGTCGCCCTTACAGCTGGGGCGTGTCTTGCGCAAGGTGAAGGCGGACACCTGGGCTCAGGCGCGCCCAGGGCGGGCGCTAGGACCCGGGCGGCGCACCTGTTGGGTGGCGGGGGCCCCGCCCGCCCTGCGCCGGGGTCGGGGTGTGAGCGACCGCAGCGCGGAAGGAGGTGACGGCCCGGCGAGGCTGCGGCGGCTGCCGGGCGACGAGGGCGGCCCGGTGCACGATGGCAGAGCTGCTGTGGAGCCTGCAGGATTCCCAGATAGTCGCCCGCTTCCAGCGCCGCTGCGGGCTCTTTCCGGCGCTGGATGAGGGCCCCCAGGAGAACGGCGCGGGTCCCCCGGAGGATGCGACGCGCCGCTCCGAGGTCGGGCACCGCCGGGCGGCCAGCGTCAAGGGCGGCGCGGAGCCGCCCAATGGGCTGCGGAGAGCGGCGGCGCCGCAGGTAACCGCGGGCAGGTGCTCGCCCGGGAGGGAGGAGGGGGCAGCCGCTCCGCAGCCTGCGGACGTGCAGGTCCAGGCGACTCGGCGACGTGGGGACAGGCGTGCCCCAAACCAGCCCGGTGGAGAGAGCGCGGTCCCCGGAGGCTCCTGGGGTCCGGCGGTCGTGTGTGGAGGGGGTGGCCTTGGGGGTCCTGCCACCGGGATGCCATCCTCTAACCCTGCCAGGTGGCCACCAAGTCTTTTCAGACTTAAATCGCTCAGAGCCTTTAAAGGCGGTCTCCTTAGAGGCTTTCCGTTTTAACGAATACATTCACGTTCGTGTACGTTCTACCAAATCTGTCGGAGTTACGTAACTGAAGGAGTGGGGATGTCCTTGGCACTTCCCCGGGAGAATTCCCGGGAACTCTGAGTTGCCGCCCATCCCCCTCCCCTGTCCGCGCAAATGCGGGTGTTGTGGGGCTCAGTTGTCTGATGGTGCGCTCTGCCGACTCTCGGGACAGAGCTCGGGTTTCCATACTGCTCCTAAAGAGATTTACGACCCCTGACAACACCTCCCTCTCGCCCCCTTCTGCCTGGTGGGTCTTTTATTAACCGGCACCGATGGCTTTTCACAGATGCTTTGGGGAGAGACGCTCACCGCGCTCTCCTCTAGGCGTCCTGAGTGTGGTTATACAACCACTGCAGCTTTGGGGGAACCAGCCTGTGTCGTCGTCGCAGTGCACAGAGACTCCAGGCAGAGGGACAGACAGGCTGCAGACAGCTGCAGGGGGTGGGTGCCTGTCTACCCTGGCACCTGCAGAAGGCTGGCGGGGTGTGGGGGGGTGCTGTCTACTCTGGTACCTGCAGACACTGACCTTTTGCCAGGCAAAATAACAAGTGTGGCAAGTGAGGACAGTAATTCCTTTTTCTTTTTAAAAAGCCATATTTTCTTTTCTTCCTAGAAGTTTCTGGTGACAAGAAAGCAGCCTGTCTTCATGTATAGATGTCTAGATTTAGTAAGTGAGGAATTATGAAGAACCTTGATATGAACCTGAATATGAATAGGCTTTGAATTATAGAATTCATCTGGGAGGGTGGAGGTGGATTGTGTGTTCCATTACAGAAAAATCCACCTCTATAATATTTTATCTCCTTTTATAGTCCTTTCTTTGTCCTATGTGAAGTTCCAGGAACTTTTAGTTGAGTTTGCTGACCCCTCCCTTTCCTCTTGTGGTGTCTTAAAGGGGGAGGAGCCAGAAGAAGTGTTTTTCATTGACATTTTCTGTGCACACACAACATTCACACTCACACCCACAGGTGGATGTGTAGGCTGCTTTCTATTGCTCTCTTCTCACACTTCTACCCTCTTTCTTGAATTCAGGAAGCTGAAAAGAGTGCATTTTTTCACTAGTGTTTTTCAAACTGTTTTCCACATTACCCTTGGTAAGGTAACCTGAAATTCTGGAGATGCGCTGTCTTCCCCTTTAAAAGCAAGCCAAGTGGACTTCTTGCCTCTTTGCTGCTAGTGCCTTAGGTGGCTGGTAAGCCCAGGGGTAGGCCTGCCCTTCCCGGCCAACACAGCACCTCACTCACACAGCAGATTGTGAAGAAGCAAGACAGAACCCAAAATCAAGATAAGAAATCCCTGTACTTGGTGATAGTGGTGGTGGGGGGAATTAACTCAAGAGCGTTTGATAAGGGAGAGGTTAATAAATGTTCTTAAAGGTGGATCAGTTTCAAGTGACTTGAGAAGATTAGTACTTTACTAGGGACACACAGGAAGTTCCAAAAAGGAAATGATTACGTGCCTGTCCCTGGATACATAATAGGATTTTTAAAAGGGCAGTTGAGAAGACTCTTTCCTATCAACCATGACTCCCCCTCTGCCTTGGGCCTTTGCCCACTTGCCTCAGTTGCAGGTGCCTTCTCCAGATACCCTCCACCCACCCTTGAGCATCAAGGTCAGTTCCTCCAGAGGTACCTTCACTGACCTTGCAGGCTAGCTCCCCCTTAATGGACTCTCTTTGCCGCTTGTATATTTTTTCCCTGCAGCATAATCACATTGTGTAAATGTGCCTTTGTGTGGATATCTGATTATTCCAGTCTCCTCCTGTAGAGGATAAGCTCTAAGAATGCAGGAAATTTTTCTGTCCTCATTGTTTTCCTCCCCTGGTTATTCACAGTGAATTTTATAAATATTTGAATACAGATTACAATAAGAAATCAATAGATTTTTAAAAATTAAATAATGATTACTGAAAAATCAAATGAAAAAAAAACAAAAACAAAAACAAATGGTTGTCCCAGAATCTAGAAGGCAACCCAAAGACATCCATTTAATACCCTGCAAACAAAAGTAAACTTTCCTTCACTTCAATAATTTTAGACCTCCATGAATCTAATTTACCTTCCACATTTTCTGTTTTTATTTAAGTCCTTAACACTGCACAAATATGGGATGATTAAAGACTTCCTCTATAAATTCTTGTAACACCACACACTGCTAGTTTAAAAATTAACTATGTCTCTTACAAACTAGGGCTGGGCTGGGTTCGCACAGACCTGTTGTTGAATATTGAACTGGGATTTAGGGATTGCCCCAGTAAATATGAGTTCTGAAAGATTAGGTGACTTGGGACTTCCCAGTTTTCTGCACAGCCAGGGAAAGCCAGATCTTTTGAATTCCAAGTCTGAGCTTCTTCCTACTGTGCAGCTTCTAACACAGCACCTCACTGTGACTGATGTACTGTGGAGGTATGAGCTGTGAGTCCTGGCTGGGGCAGGGTAGAGATCAGGTAGAATGAGAAGGTATTGTTTGCAGTTTGCAAAGGTAGCCAATTCGCAAGATTAACCATCTGAGGGCATTCTTGGCAGTCACCTTGAGAAGCAGTGTCCTGAGTAAGAGACACAGAACCTAGAACTTGCTGGGGAGGGCAAAGACCCTTAAGAGATTGTGTTGATTTTTTCTGGGGTCACATCAACCTTGGATGCAATGTCATTTTGATTTCTAATGTCTTTGCTTACCCTGCCGCAGTCTGGCTGGGCACAATTCGGGAGCCACTTGTTAAAAGAAACGAACTTTATTTTTAGAACACACACACCAAACCACACAGCTCCTCAGGAAAAACCTTCAGAGCCCAACTGCCACCACTGGCTTCCCACTTGCCTCTCCACCTCCCCCACTCCTCCTGCTCTTGAGGCTGATTGGCTGGGTCGCGTGGGCAGAGCCAAAAAAAAAGGTTCCCCAATGAGCAGCTCCGTGGTCTGAAAGGGCGGGGAAACACCCCAATGAGCATCACCGCAGAGGAGCCAATCAGTTGGCAGCTAGAAGTTTGCTGGGGCCACTGTGAGCCAATCATCAGCTGGCAGCTGGAAGTTTGCTGGCAGCTGGAAGTTTGCTGGGGCCCCTTCGGCTGTGGCTCTCAACATCTCCCCTTCTCTGTTTAAACAACAAACATGTGGCTTAGGGACCATGCCTGCCTTAGGTTGTCCAATAGTACATATGGTCCTTACCTGTTATTGTATGAGCTGATCTCAAGGCGTCAGCCTCCTGTCTTAGGTTGGTACCATTGCAATTGGATCTTACCCATCATTGACTACCGGTTCAGCATACAGCCACACCTGTGGATAGGTCTTTGTACCATCGGGGGTGGGGTGAGATTCTTTGCCTCACCTCTGTTGGCCCCCAACTTTTAGCTGAACGATCATAACAAGCAGAAGGGAGGAAGATATACCAAGCCAATTGACGGCTCCTTTTGGAAAAATTGAACCACTGATGACACCATCAGCAAAAATACCCCAACACTACCACAAGTTGCTGCACCAACAGGTAGTTCACAATGCATACAAGTGATACATAGTCCAGGCAAGTTCTGCAAGCAGTTCAGTGATGGCTATTGCGGAAGCTGTAGATTGGTTTTATCTTTGTCTTCACCGGCACTGGGATGAAGATAGGAATTCTGGCAATAATGGCTAAAGAAAAAATTATGTAACATTCCAGAAGGCACTAAAAGAAAACAATTTTCTTAACAATTTACATTATCTTGAACAGAATTATTAAATATAATGAAAAGGAAAGGTAAAAGTAAACAAACAGATCTGTTAACCTCCTTTTTTGTTCACATATTAAAACAATCCTCAACAGCTGTTTACCCAATTTAAATTAAACCATTTAAATCACGTGAATAAAAAAAATTTGGATCCATTTTTTCATGAGTGCTCATCATATATGATATGTATGTATCATACATATCATACATACATACATACATATGTATGTATGGACATACATACATACAAACATACAACATAAAACACAAGTGTGCACACAACACATAACATAATAGTAAAGGCCTTATAACTTTTTACAGGTGAAATCTCCATTTGCAATGTTTAAAAACTCTATAGTCAAAAAATAGAACTGATCAGCAAAACATTAACCTAGGTCTGTATGAGCTCAAAAAACAAAATAGAACTTCATGATGTGGGAAAGGCCCCTTCGGCTGTGGCTCTCAACATTACCCAAAGCAGTTGTATTTAGTGAGACTCTCCTGTGTTTCCCCCCATCATTATATTAGATGAAATATGATCTTTCCAAGTCTCACTCTACTCAATAAATACTTGTTTGCTAACTGCTCAGCCATAGTTCTAAAATTGGGTTGGGGAGGGAATCAAGGGTAGGTTGCCTTTTCAAAGTCTTTGCATTCTCATGAAATATTTGGGCCCCTCCAAGTCTGTTGGTCTACAAAAATCCCTCCCTTGAAATTACTGACTTGCTAAAGAGCAAAGAATACATTCTGCAAAGGAAGAGACTGTGATCTGCCTCTGCTTCTGCCTCTGTATCACTTGTATTTCTCTGGGCCTCAGTTTTAGCATCTGCAAAATGAACAGTGAAAGAGGACCATAGTAATGTGGCTATATTGTCACGCAGAGGAGCTTTAAAAGCAAAACAAACAAGCACTGTGGAGTGTCCAGGTTAGAAGTGGTACCCAGAAAAGCTGGCAAACAGTAAGAAGCTCTGAATTCTCTTATCCTGGGACCCACCCACTTCAGTGTGGGGGGTAAGTGGCTGGAGGCAATTGTCACAGCAGCTGTGATGTTTTGGCTTCACTGTAACTAAACTTGCCAAAAGATCAAACTACAAATTTTGATTGCCTATAATCTGATGTTTGAAATGGTAAATGAGCCACTCTGAAAATGTGCATTTGATCTTTTTTTTTTTTTGCTCTAGTCACAGATACCTTCATTATTTAGAGGAGAAAACTTGGGGAAACACACAAAAAAAGCTTAATTTATGCCCATGTGCCACTGCCCAGAGTGGGAAAACATTCAACCTGATTTGTGATGGCTTAGTATTACTCCATTACCTGGACATCCTATATAATTTAATTGGCCTATTGCTGGGACTTTAGATTGTTTCCAATCTAAATAAATTGTTTCCAATTTTTTCACTAAAAATAATAACATCTTTATAAAAGATGTTATTTTATAACATGTCTTTCCACCTGTTTTGGTTATTTCCCAATTTAAATTTCCAGACAGGGCATTGCTGAATGAAGAATATGCATATGTTTTGTCTTCTAATAAACATTGCCACATTTTCCCAAAGGAAGAGTGTACCAGGATAAAAATCTATAAGCAGATTGTTACAGGTTTTCCACAGTCTTCCCAGTCTTCAGTTATTCATAGTTCTCTAATCTTTGGAGAAATAGGCCACTTCTACTTGTATCTCATTTTTGCTTCCTTCATTTACAACCAACATTTATTGTTCAACTATTATGTTTCTGGCATAGTTGTTAGTCTCAGAGATACAAAGATAAAGAAAATGTAGTTCCTGCCTTAGAGCACCCCAAATAAAATGTTACAACACACAAAATACTAGAAGCTGAGTGTGGTGGTGCAGGCCTGTAATCACATCTACTGGGAAGGCTAAGGCGGGAGAATCATAAGTTCAAAATTTACCTCGGCCACTTAGTGAGACTCTATCTCAAAATCTATACTGGGGTTGTAATTCAGTAGTAAAGTACCCCCAGGGTTTAATCCCCAGTTCCAAAATAAATAAATAAGTAAATAAAATATAAAAAATAAATTAAAAATTTAAAAAAGAAACATACGTTGTATTCTACCTATAGGGAGGCCACACATGGCTCTCTATTTCTTAAATGTGGACTGAACATGGTGCCTTCCAAAGAAAACAATATGAAAAGGGGAGGGGCAAATAATTTCATGATGTATACACTTGATAGACATTACCCTGGTGATCAAGGTTGACATCAATAGTGAAAGTCATGTTGATAGTATGCTCTCTTGATGCAAATTGAAATGATATGCTCCTGATTCATACTGAGAGGCATTCTACAGAATACTGCCAGTACTCTTCAAAGCTGACAAGGTCATCAGAAATAAGAAAAGTGAGAAATTGTCACAGCCAAGAGGAGCTTCAGGAGACGTGATGGCTGAATGTCACCTGGACAGACTGGGAACAACAACAAAATGCTCATGAGGTCAAAACTAGGGACATTTGTATAAAGTGTGGACTTTAGTTAACAATAATGTATCAGTTTTGAAACAAATATACCATATTAATATAAGATGTTAATAATAGGGGTAACTGTAGAATATATGGGAAGAATATGGGTCACGTGGAAATTTGACACCATCTTCTAAATTTTTCTGTAAATCTAAATCTGTTCTGAAAAGCACACTCTATTGAAAGTCATATAAAAGAGGAACTAATCAAAGGCAGTCCAAATAGCAGATCACTTACAAATATGCAAAAAGGGTGGGGGAAATCGTCATGGGAGGATGGTACATCCTGGAGAAAGCAACTTCAGCCTCCATGTTCAAGGAGAGGGAAGAGGGCCTTGGTAACCCCAGACCTCGAGGGAACTGAGGTCAGAGAGGTGCCCCTGACAGGAGCCAAGACCTAGAGTAGAAAAAAGTCGACCTGGGATGTCCCTCCAGTGTAGAGTGCTTGCCTCGCATGTGCACAACTCTGGGTTTAATCTCCATCACCACTGCCTCCCCCCACATAAAAGACGTGGAGAAAGGTAACCACAAGGAGCAATGAGGGACGTACATCTCAAACTCCTGCTGTGTGCCTCTTTCTCACCTCCTGCCAGTGCCCCCCTTTGGCCAAATTCTATCCGAAGACAGGGAGCTTGGGTGTTGGGGTGATGCAGTCCATAAAGGTGAACACCCTGCCTTCCTGGAAAGGTACCGGTAGACCTGGGAAGGTAAATAGAGACACCCCAGCACGGGCTGCATAGAGAACCCCGGTGGTAAGCTGGCTGTCATGCTGGGCGAGAGCGAGAGTTTTAGTCTGAAGCCTTAACGTGGATCTCTGCAGAGTTTGGCCTTCATCCCGTGGACAGGGTATGACAAACCAGTTTCATCCCTCCAGCCCATCAGAATTGGCAACTTAGAGCTCTGTGTGTGTCTCTGTGGGGAAGAGGGTGGGATTGGGGGGGATGCCTGTGTGGGGATTTACAGGGCCTTGTGTGAATCCTTTAAGACAGTGATGTTAGAAACAGCAGCAAAGACACAAAATCAAACTTTAGTGTCATTTTCAGGTTCTTCATGTTACTTTGAGTGTCTCTGTCATGCAGTGAGCCCTTAGGAGGAAAGATACCACAACTGGCTTCTTAAGATGTCAGTTACCATCTTTAGAATCATGGAACTTCATTTTTATGGGTACAGGCTGATTTGATTAGGGGTCAGTCCTGAGTCAAAGCAGTTTTCCACAGGTGGGACAGCATCCTGCACAATGGCCCGGCATGAGCTCATCCATCTGGGATCTGCAGGTTGGATAGTGACTAAGACAATCGCATTGTTCCTACAGGGAGTCAGAAAGCAAGATCCAGACATAGGGACATAAAAGGTAGATGCTGATGAACCTCAGAGAAAAAAAGTGGGAGGTCACTGAATAGAAGGCTTGAGCCAGAAAAAAAACGGGGACACGGAAACCAGGGGTAGAGAGGAGAGTAGAGAGTGCACAGCATGGCACAGGCAGATGGGAACATTCCCAGTGCAGAGAGGAGCTGAGACTTGAGTATGGTGGATTCCAGTTCTGAGCATGAGTTGCTAGAGGAACAGTTGAGTTTTGAAATAGAATGGCTCAAGGGGAGCCTGGCATGGGCACAATGGCATGCCTCTGTAATCTCAGCTAGTTGGGAGGCTGAGAATGGAGGACCACAAGTTGGAGGCCAGCCTGGGCAATGTAGTCAATCTCTGTCTCAAATCAACTACAACAAAATATCAATGCTTAGGAGGACCTTGGGAAAGGTAACTGGCCATGTGGCATCTGGCACTGTGCCTTACTTTTTGAGGACTTATCTAACAACCACCCTCCCACCCCCACACTGAAAGTAACCTTTGAAGGTCTCCACATGAAACCAGAATATGCTGATTTCTATTACTTTTAAGGATTTGCACATATTTTCAATTAGATCATTATTTCTGTGACCTCTATTGAGCTGGGAAATGGTGGGAGGTTCAAAATGGTAGAATAATGTGGAGAGTGGGCGGGTCCCTCTGCTCACCTGTGTAGCTACAGGGCCTACCGTGTGCTTGGAACGGGGCAGGTACATAATACTACCTATTGAACAGAAGAACAAGAGCTATGTGAAACTTTCCCTTTCCCTGCTTGGCATAGATATCACCTGCTCCTTTGACGATGGGGTTCTGGGAGCTGATTTTTATCCCTGAACACTTTACCTGGCTGGGTCTTCTTTTAGCTTGATAACTGTTTTCGGTGTTGACTCCTTTTAATCCAGCAACAATAAAAGGTTTTGATTAATGAATAACTTTCTCATTGCTCTGCTTTCTTCTTTTGAACACTACGAAGGAAAGTACAGGCACTGCTAAAAAGTCACTTGATGGTGAAACAGCTATTGAGTTAAAGATGTGGCTAAATCACCATGTTTTAGCTGGCTATTGACAGCAAGCCTAGGCTAACGTTAACTCTCTTGACTTGGAATTAAGATGTCAAACTGGGGAGTGATATTGGCCACATTATATGGTTATGTAGTGTGTATATATGAATATGTACAATAAATCCTATCAGCATGTACAACTATAGTGCACCAATTACAAAAATGGGGAGAAAAACACAAAGATGTTAAGACCTTCACTTTTTCAAAGAACACTTGCACTTCTGTTGCTATAGATATTAATAATGATTAAATCCTGTGTTGCCCTGATAAGGAGGACATCCTGAGAAAGGCACTCCTGCGTTTTATGTAGCACAGAGCTTTCCTGGGAGAAAAGCACTGCTCCGGTTTCCAGGCAACACGTTTAGAGTGCTCCTGTCGATGTTAGGAGTCTATGAAAATGCTGAAATTTGGGGCATCCACTGGTCTTTGATGTTCTTCTCACCTGGTGAGATACACTCCGCATGTTGAGAAAATGAAACTTTGAAAACACTCCAGTCAAGATCATGGTTCACATTTTTGTCTTCTCATCTTGCTTCAGACATGGAATGGACTAATAGAGACAGTGTGTTAAAAACAGTGTGTGGGGGGGGAAATCCTTGAGCTTGGGGCCCGATTAGATGGAAAGGAAAGGGGTGAACCACTAAGGATCTGGGGTTGGGAAAGGAAGCAATGGCTTCCTTGAACCACTTCAAATAATAGCCCCCCCCCCACACACACACGTCTTCACTCACACATTTATACTTCTGATTTATTTATTTATTTTTGAGATAGGGTCTTGCTAAGTTGCAAAGGTTGCCTTAAACTCACGATCCCCCTGCCTCCGCTGTCCATGTTACTGAGATGACAGGCCTAGGTCACAGGGACCTTTTAGATATTTTTCATTTAAAAACAAAACACCAGGTTCATTGTTGCTTTAAATAAAGCTATTTACTTAGTAATTCTGTCTTTACAAGAAGCATTCTTTCTGTAATATCTGGGTAGGTTTTTGTTTTCTTTAAATGGCAAAAAAATATGATTTCTGTAGAATTTTATGGAAAACAGCAGATCACAGTAAATCGCAAGGATGTGGGGAAAGAAAATAATGGTGAAAATTTTCCTGGGGATAGTGTGTTGGTAGCTTCAAGGCCAGGGCTTAATTGGTGGAGAAAGGCCTTAGGTGAATAATTTCTGGTTGCGGTTTAAAAAACTCATCCTTTCTTACTAAATGACTAGAAAGGTAGCTGTGAAATAGAACATCTCAGATTTTGGTAAAATTGCAACAAAGGAGACTGTTGGAAGTTAGTTGTTCTTTCATTCTGAATTCTGACCTTTTGATGGTTCTTCACTAAGAAGATGCTACATTTTTTAAAAATAAATATTTAAAATTTTTTCATGGTGCCGGGGATTGAACCCAAGGCCTTGCACATGCTAGGCAAGAGCCGTACCATTTACACTATATCCCAGCCCAATTTCTACAACCTTTAAACATTAAAAGTAATACATGCTTGTGTCAGAAATAGTGGCTAGACGTCTGTATCCCCACAGCCAGCACCCAGGTGGAGAAACAGAACAGTCCCAGAGACTCAGAAGGCTCTTATTGGTCTTACCAGTGAATGTCATGCTCACCTCTGCTCACCATGGTTTTTTGCATCTTCTTGAACTGATGGAGTTAGATAGGATACGAAGCAGTAGTTGTTTGACAGTTATGAAGCATATATATATATATTTTCTTGGTGCCAGGGATTGAACCCAGAGGCACTTAACCCCTGAGCCACATCCACAGCCTTTTTTATTTTTTATTTTAAGAGAGGGTCTCACTAAGTTGCTTAGGACCTCACTAAGTTACCGAGGCTGGCTTTGAACTCATAATCCTCCTGTCTTAGCCTTCCAAGCCTCTGGGATTATAGGTGTATGCCACCATGCCTGGCATAAGTATCCCTTTTGCTTTGTATAAATATTTGTGTAATTATGAATAAAAAACAACACCAAGTAGTATCACCTTTAAATTTTTGTAATTTTTCACTTTCTTTTGAAATAACTTTAAGGTTTTTTAAATTTTGCAAAGATCCTCAGCACCACATACCAACAGAGATGTTGTGTCCGCCGAGAACTAAAAAATAAATATTAAAAAAAAATTCTCTCTCTCTCTCCCCTCTCTCACTCTCTCTTTAAAAAAAAAAAAAAAAGAGTTAGAGATAAATCCACATAAACGCAGTCACCTGATCCAAGACAAAGGTGCCAAAAGTGTATGATGGAGAAAAAAAAAAAATAGTCTTTTAAAAAAAAATAAATAAATAAAAAAAATAAATTTTGCAAAGATAGTAAAAAATTCCTGACCTAGTGTTAAAAATTCTTCTAATGTTTGCATCATATAAAACTATAGTATACCATGTGTGGTGGCCCACACTATAATCCCAGCTACTTGGGAGGCTAAGGTAGAAAATGTTAAGTTCAAGGCCAACCTCAATAGCATAGTGAGATCCTGTAAGATAATAATAGTGAGATCCTGTAAGATAACTATCTCATTAAAAAATAAAACCATATCGTACAGTAATCAAAATAAGGCAATATTATTTAATCTATGGACTTTATTCATATTTTGCCAATTGCCTCTGAGTATCATTTGGCTATTCTGGGTCCTAGGTCAGAATCATAAATTACATTTAGTTGACATGTTCCTCTAGTCCAATGTGGATCAACTGTTTAGTCATACTTTGCCTTCCCTGACTGACACTTGCAAAGTCCAGGCAAATTATTTGCATAGAGCCCCCCAGCTTGGGTTTGCCTGTTGTTTCCTCTAAATTGTAGGCAGGTTCTGCATAGTTGGGGATTCACAGGAAGACACTGCATCCTTATTAGTGCATCCTATCAGGAGGCATATAGTGTTGATTTAGTCTATTATCAGTGATTAAAAAAAATAGTTGTTGATGGACACAATACCTTTCTTTTTTATTAATTTTTTTATTCATTTTTATGCAGTGCTGAGGATCTAACCCAGTGCCTCACATGTGCTAAGCAAGTGCTCTAACACTGAGCCACAACCCTATCCCTTACCAGTGATTTTTAAATACCTTTGAAAAAGTGTTTTCCAGATTACTGTCTCTTTGTAATCAATACCTATCTTACAGACTGGCATTCTGAAACATTATAAATATCTTTTATTTTCTCTCCATATTTCTACCCAGTAATTTTAGCATCCATTAGTGAAGAGTTCTTTGAAAAAGTAATCTGCCACCTGGTCGCGGTGGTGCATGCCTGTAATCCCAGCTACTCAGGAGTCTGAGGCAGCAGGAGTGCAAGTTCAGGGACAGCCTCATCAATTTACAGGGACACTGTCCCAAAAGAAAATTAAAAGGCTAAGCATGTAGCATAGAGGTAGAATATTCCTGAGCTCAACCACAAGTACAAAAAAAAAAAAAAAAAAAAAAAAAGCAAAAAGTAATCACCAATTTGATACCTACATGAAAGTATTCCATTATTTTAGTTTTGTGGGTTTTTTACCTCTAACAAGGTGATATGTCTTTCTTGTTTAGCAGACAACTCATATTACTCTTTTTGTGAATGACCCAGGCATGTACTTTGCCCACGTTTTCCACTGTGATTTTAGTAAAGTTTTTTGTTGTTTTTATTAGTTTCTATGTTTTTAGTTTGTTCATTTACACATCAGAATCCTTCACTGCATCTCACTTAGCAAAAGCTTACAACCTTCATATATTTCTAATCTTTCAAGTGGAAAGTATTTGGATTCTGAGGGAGGAAGGGAAAGACAGGCAAGGCACCTCCCTTGCAGCTATCTCTGGATTTAGATAAGCCACACCTGGTGCCCTGTCCTTTCCCCTGTACCTTCCAGGTAAGGGTTATCATTTGTGTCCTGTGATATGCGTGTGCAATGTCAGTAACCTTGGGCAGGGTTTGGAGCTTCTGATAGGGTTGGAGAAAGCACACATTCCCTGTACCCCAAGCCAGAAAGGAGTATATGTCTAGAGGGTATGAATATATGTCACAGAGTATGATTGTATGATATTGAAACAAGAAGAGAATTAGTTTTGTGGTCCTGCAAAAGGTGGCCAACAGCTCCTGCATCCTCAGTTGAGTTCTAAGCCTGCTCTAGTCCTCTGGCCTCCTCCAGAGGCCCCAAAGGACTGCCATGTCATCTCTTCTTGTCATGCTTACATGCATGATGTCACACGCATCCTCAAATGGACAGAATGGGATGCCTGTCCTCAAAGGTTATTCAGAGTGAATTTCTCAATAACTCTTACTTCTGGAGAGGGGGTGGACTGAGATCCATTGGCCACTTAACCTTGCCTCCATCTAAGCCCATCTGACTCCACATGTCATATTTTATTGTCCCCAAATTTTGCCCCTTAAGGAATCTTGTGACTTTTTTCCAACATAAGGGGTGATAAATGATCCAGCCTTCATTTCTTTCTCTTACCCCTGACTACCACTGTGGGAAGAGAAGCAGGATTTCCCACTCTGATTCTGAGTACACCCTGGTGCAGGCAGGTACACCTGCATAGATTATAGTGCCTGTAAGAAGTTACAGTTAGGCCCATCAATACAGCACAGTCTCTTAGATTTAGAATTATTTGGTAATCAGTGCTTTCTCTCCTCCATCCCAATTGATACTGGGCTCTGTTGACTCACCAGGTAAATAAATAATCAATCATGGAAAAATGTTACTTTTGAAAAGATAAATTTGTTTATTAAATACTTAAAAGTTAGTATTAAGCACACAATTGTCATGTACTCCACAGTTACACTCCTGGACATTGACCTCAGAGATATGAAAATTTATTCACATAAAGATCTGTACCTGGTCATCCAGGCAGCTTTATTTGCAATAGCCAAACACTGGAAAGAACCAGAATATCCCTCACTATATGATTAAATAAACTGTGATGCATCCAAACCATGGGATACTATTCAGCTGTAAGAACTGTCGTGATGATCCACCCAATAACCTGGGTGGATCTCAAGGGCATTATGCTGAATAAAAAAAAAAAAAAAAGAAGAAGGAGAAGAAAAAGACTGATTTTAATCCATCCGAGTTATTGGTACCAAGAAGGTCCGTGCGGCGATACAGTAGTTTATATCTTACATGCAGTGCTGATACAATGTCAGATCCCTTGTTTTGATATTGTGCTACAGTTTGTAAGATGTAGTCATTTGGAGAAAATGGATGGACAGAATACAGGACATTTAGTACTTGCAACAGCTTATGAATCTCTCATTATTTCAAATGATTGTTTTAAATCAATACTGCCTTTCAAGAGTTGGTCCTGCTCTTTCCCTGAGCGTCTGCTGCAGGCTGTCTTTGCACACTGTGCAGGAAACACAGAAGAGCATCTGGGAGCCTTTCCTCTGATCTGCCTCTCCCAGGGTCATTCTGTCACAGGAGCCTTGGGGCCTAGTTTTAAACGTCCTGCTCACAGGCCTCTGTTTTCTGCCCAGGTGGAACACAGAAGGGTTTGAATATACAAGAAAGAAAAAAAAAAACATGTAAATTTGTCATTAGCTTTATTTTGACAATCTTGTTTCATAGCTGGAGGGGATTTATTTATTTTTTTAAAAATTATTTGGCATTTCATTTTGTCAAACTGCTTCAATCTGGTATTGCAAATAGGTCAAAGTCACACATTACATCTTCAGTCTCCTTTCTGCTTATTTTCTTCCTTTGTAGAAAGATGTTCAACGTCATTAACCTTCTTCTTCACCAGCCACAGAATGTCTTTGTGGAGCCCAGCCGTCCCTGGGAGCTAATGCACGCCCCTTCTTTAGCCACCAAATCTCTAAAAATTCATCCACAGTCTATACTCTCTTCTGCTCTTTCACCTGTGTTAGTTCCCACTGCTTGGCTTTAGCTGGAGTAGGATGAACTGAGACGAAATAAAACTAGGAGAAAATGTTGAGCATGAGATAAAAAATTTTACAGCTTTCTTTACCCATGTGTAATTTCATTGAGAATAGCTCATTTTTTAAGTTAGAAATTGTAAAAGAATTCTCTTCTGTTAAACATAAAACTCTGATTGTTCTTTAAACTGTACTCCAAGTTGCAAGGGCAGGGCGAGGGCAGGGGAACCGACTGTCCTCTCATGGCCACTGTCCTGCCCTTGAGGTCAACAGTGTCCATTCCCCAAGTGGTGGGATTTGTATGTTAGATTTATGTTCTCCCACACATAGTTCTTATTACCATATATATTATCAATATATGATCATAAAAGGTCTTTCCGCTATATTATAAACAGGGAAAAATCAATCACAAAATTCAAAAGATGCTAGGAAAGGAGTTAAAATTTCTTGAATTTCTGGACATGGAAACATACACAATGTATATTGTTCAACCAAAAAAAAAAAAAAAAGATGTTAAAAAATGAAGTTTATAATGTGACCCAAATTTTAAAACTGAATTTAGTATATATTGAAATGTATATTTTTAAAAGAGCCCCAAGGAGTTGAACTAAATATTGCCAGTGGTTCTCACTGGGTTTAAAATCTGTTATTTTCCTATTCATGCATATCTGCATTTGCTGCATTTTTAAAAACAATAACAAGATCGTTTTATGTTTAGAGAAAAACTAAAACATTTTTATTCTATAAAAATACTCCTGTGAGCCAGTCAAGGTGGCACATGCCTATAATCCCAGCAACTCAGGAGGCTGAGGCAGGGTGATTACGAGTTCAAGAACAGCCTTAGAAGTTTACCGAGGACTTGTCTCAAAATGAAAAAATAAAATGACTGGGGAAGTGACTGAGTGGTTTAGTGCCCTGGGTTAAATCTCCAGTACAGAAAAAAAAAAAAAGGCTCCTATGAGGACACTTTTTATTTAATTTTGAAGACTATTAGGTAGTCACTAAGATTACTAACATTGTTCCATATTAGAACTCAAAAAGTTACCATTGATGTCTTTGTAACAAAGTCCCCCAACTGTACTGTTTGTGATCCTTACCTTAAGGGAATATTTACTAAGCCACATGAAGTATTCTAGTAGCTTCCTTAAATGAAACAAAATGGTACCCCAGGTCTTTGCATAAAGACCCCATGAGAAATTATAATACATCATTTCGTACTTTGTCCAAACCAACACACAAAATGCCAAAAGCTTAAAATGCATAAAGTTCTTCTGTACTCATGGGAATTTCCTAATGCATTGAAAAATTTTGGCTTTGAAAAAATCTCTATTTTTCTTGGCCCAAAACGTATTCTTCGAGAGTTCAAAAACATCTTAAGAAAAGCAGATGCCGAGTATTATACCATCCCTCCTCCTACTAGTAAATTTGGGGCATTTATTTTTACTTATTTCTTAAAAAGTTGCCTTAGAATATCTCTTTTATTAGTTTATTTTAGCTGTACATAACACCAGGGTTCATTTTGACACAATTATACAGACATGGAAGATAATTTGCTCCAGTTCAGTCCCCAGTACTGCCCTTTTCCCTCCCCTTCTCCCTTCCCTCTTTCCTCTCCTCTATTCTGCTGCTCTTTCTTCTATTTATTTAAATATATATTTTAATTAGTGCCTTGTAGATACACATAAATATGAGATTCACTGTGGTACATTCATATATGTACATAGGGAAGTTTGCTCAGATTCATTCCACCATTCTTCCCTTTCCCTATCCCTTCTCCCTTCCCCTCAGTCCCCTTCCCGTACTCCAATGATCTCTCTTTTATTTTCTTGCAATCCCCACTCCACCCCTGCCACTGTTTTTCCCTTATTTTGAACTAGCTTCTACCTGTCAGAGGAAACATGCGACCTTTGACTTTCTGGGTTTGGCTTATTTCACTTAGCATGAAATTTATGGGCAAATGCCATAATTTCTTTCTTCTTTATGCCTGAATAATATTCAGTAACTAAATAGATACTTCTGAAAAGAAGAAATGCAGATGTCCAATAAATACATGAAAAACTGGTCTAACATCTCTAGCAATCAAGGAAATGCAAACTGCAAATAAAAACTACAGTAAGATTTCATCTCGTTCTAGTTAAAATGGCAATTATAAAGAATACAAATCACAATAAATGTTGGTGAGGATGTGGGGGGAAAGGTACACTCATACATTGTTGGTAGGACTGCAACCACTCTGGAAAGCAGTATGGAGGGAGATTCCTCAAAGAACTAGGAATGGAATCACCATATGACCCAGCTATCCCACTCTTTAATATGTTTCCAAAAGATCTAAAATCAGCAGCACAATTCACAATAACCAAGCTGCAGGACCAACCCAGGTGCCCATCAACAGATGAATATTTCTTTTGGTTGTTATAGGTCATGGTTTTAGCTGTTTGTCACGTGCAGGCCATGTCTTGGGCTTGTTTGAAATAGGATCTTGGTTCCCCTTCATCTGGTATCAGTGATTGAAGTCAAGTCAAATTCAGCTTGGGTACATCATAACTATCATTTTCACATACTCAATTGGCTCTCAAACGGATGGTATGGGAATTTATCAATATTATTGATTAATTAATTAATAAAACAATTACTGCAAGGTAAGATGGCACATGTCTATAATCCCAGCTACTTGGGAGGCTGAGGCAGGGGGTCATACATTGGAGGCCAGGCTAGCACCTTAGAGAGACCCTACCCCAAAATAAAATTTAAAAGGGCTGGTAAAGTATCCCCAGGTTCAATCCCCAGTACTGAAAAAATAAAATAAAATCTGATTCAAAAACTAAAATAAAAGGATTCCCTCTCTCTCTCTCTCCTGAAAATTCCCACACTATGATCTTTTTTTCATGTTACTAAAGAAATTTTAAATAATTTGTAGATGATTTTTTATATAATTTTAATTGGAGCTGCATTAAAACTGTAGATTAATTTTGGTATAATTGACCTCTTTATGTTCTGGAGTCTTATCTCTGAACATGGTGTGTCTTTTCACTTACCTAAGTTGGAGTTTTTTTGTTTGTTTGTTTTCTCAGTGCCAGGAGCGTATTCAGGTCCTAATATATGATAGGCAAGTGCTCATAGAGCTGCACCCTAACACTCCATTTACCTTTTGTGTGTGTGCTTTATCATTATACATAAGAGTGGAATCCCCTATGCTATATTTGCATCTGCACTTAGCATACTTTGTTCAATCTCGTTCCCCAGCACCTTCCTCTTGCTTCCCTTCTCCCTGCTGTTGATCCACTTGCTCTACTCTACTGATCTCCCTTCTACTGTTATTGTCATTATCATCATCATTACTTTATTTTAATTAGTGCATTATAATTATTTATCAGTTTTACAATTTTCTCCATAAAATCTTGCTAGATTTATTCCTAAGATACTTTGTTTTCTGTTACTATTAAAATAATATTTTGAAATTGCATTTTCTGTTTTCTACTGGTGTGTAGGTATGCAACTGAATTTTGTGTATTGACTTGACAACCTTGTTAAACCTTTATTCTAACAAGTTGCCTCGTATTTCTTTCGGATTGCTATGAAAGCAATCAAAAAACAAATTTTGTTACTTCCTTTCCAATTCCTATATCTTTCTTATCTTCCATCTTACTCCACAGACAAGGACCTCTGTGTAGTGTTGTGTAGAAGTGGTGTTGGTGAACATTCTTGTTTTTTTTATTTTAAGGAAATAATTTTCAAATTTCACCATAGAATATTGCACTTGACATAGATTGTTTCCTTTTACAGCTTGTTTACTGAGAGATATTTTTATGGATTATTATCAAATTTTACTGAATTGCTTTTTGTTTTGTTTTGGTACCTAGAATTGAACTCAGGGGCACTCAACCACATCCCCAGCTCTATTTTTTGTATTTTATTTAGAGACAGTGTCTCACTGAGTAGCTAAGTACCTCACTGTTGCTGAGTCTGGCTTTGAACTCAAGATCCTCCTGACTTAGTCTCCCAAGCAGCTGGGATTACAGGTGAGCACCACTGTGCCTGGCCTGAATTCTTTTTTATCTGGTGAAAGAATCATACTTTTTTTTTCTCCTTTAATTTTATAAAAGGGTGAGTTAATACAGGTTTTCTGTTATTGGGCCTACCTTCTACTTTGGGTTTATAGTTTTTGTCTTTATATAGTCAATAGCAATATTTAGTGCTTATAACAGAGGTAAAGATATTACCTAATAGGTTTTTTGGCCCTAGCACATTTTTAAAAGATCTACATACCTCTTCGTACCCTATTTGGCTTTGTTGGTTATGTTTTTGATAAGCACAGAAAAAAATCAGACAACTTAACCCTGTAATTCATTTTCATGTATTCATGAACATTGGCCACCAATATTGTAAACTTTGCTTAATGATACAAATATCCTTGAACATATATAATACCCTGTTCCTAACTTAACAACTAGACGAGCTTCTTTTGCCTAAGAATCCAAAATGTTAAAAAATAACGTGGTTTCTTTTTGCAATGTGTTTCTGTACTGATATTTGAACTTCAGGATATCTTGCAGTTTTGGATTCACTCTAATGTAATGGAGTAACATTGGAGGATATGACTCAGAGTACTCCTAGCTACATCCCTCCTCAGCAGCCACTGTTTTATAGTGCTCAGTATTTGGAAGATTGGCACGACAGCACAGCAAGAGTCAATAGATCGTTCGGAGTGGAGCTTGGCCAAACAAAACCTGAGATGAGAATGATCACATATTGAATAATAGTATTATACTAAGGAACACCTCAGAAGAAATTGTCACATTTGCATGTGGTGACCTTTATGAATCACACTTGAAGATGACATTTTTGGTTGTTCTCCCCTTAAAAATTATCACAATTTTAAAAATGAAAATAAATTACCAATGGTAGTTGTCTTGTGAAGTAGAAGTCCTGCACCATGCAGTGAAGGTATACTTGGCTTTGCCTTATGAGTTCTTTTTTTTTTTTTTTAATTTCAGCTTATTGTATTGCTGAAGGAAAGGATTTATGGGAGATCAGCATAGAGAGAAGGAATAACAGTGACTTTCTTTCCCACTTTTTTTCCTTGCTATTTCTTCTTTCTAATAGTTCCTTTGGAGATCTGTATTATGCCAGGAGCAAGTATTGCTATGGTTTGTTTTCCGTTTCTTCTGTTTGTAGACCCTCTGTTCTGGTGTTGTTGGTTGGCTTGTCTGCTGACAAGATGTCGGTGAGCCTTTCATGGCTGCTGTTGCCCCTGGCAGTGCACCGTGCCCTGAGCTGAGCTCTGAGCCGTGCTGTGCTCTTGGGGAGGCAGTGGCATGGGCCCAGAGGGTCTTGGCTTCTTAACACTTCGAGCCATGGCACATTCGACATATCACATGGCCTCTACCACAGTGGTTTTCTTATCTGCAAAACTGGAGAAAACAATACACCTCCTAGAGTTCTGAGGTGGAAATAAGATCACCAGTGGGATGCCAGCACATAGCGCCAGGCATCAGGTAGGTCCTCAGAGGCTATTTCCATGGTCAACTCTTCCATCCTCCCTCCACCAATACTGTTGCTGCCATCACACATCCCTTAACCCAAATGCTTGCAACAAGAAGTGTTTCAGATTTGGGGTTTGTTTTTTTTTCAAATTTTGGAATATTTGCATGTCTATAATGATATACATCGGAGACCCAAGTCTAAACACAAAATTCATTTAGGTTTCATATACACCTTGTACATAGAAGCTGAAGTTCATTTTATGCAATATCTTTGGTGTGCCGGTGGCTGGACTGGGACTCATCACATGAGGCCAAATGTGGAATTTTCCACCTGTGGCATGATATCAGTGCTTTAAAAGTTTCAAATTTTGGAGGATTTCAAATTTCAGATTTCAGTTAGGGATGCTTGACCTGAACTGACAACAACAACTAATACTACTTATGCTGCTATTGTTACATTTATCCAATGGTTTTTTTCTGGAATGAATTTCATCTCTTTTGTGGGGTGTGGGTGGTGGAAGTGAGAGGGCTTGGCTCAGATAGGCAGTGCAAATCTACTTTCTTATGCCACTTCAAAATGCTAATCTCTAACATTTGGGTCAATCGTATGTTTTTAAAGGCAGCATACTGAAGCGTTTTGCCAAATTGCTTTCCAGGATTTCTATAGCAGGGACTTTGGAGGTCTTTCTTCCAATGGTCTGTGGCACCCAATCATTTGCCATAAAAATATCTTTCCAGTTTCTGCTTCCCCTCATCTGGACTTACTGTGTGCTGGACAGTGTCTTAGAATATTTCTTGTCCTAAGATAACAACGTTAATATTCAGCTAATATCCACTAAGTACATATGATGTTCCAGACCCTGGATTAGAACTTGAGCCCTGCCGGGGACAGACACGCTTCTGCTCCCTGTTCTTGAAGAGCCTTCAATCCATCCAGGGAGGGAGGTGAACAGTTGAGCTTAGCATATGAGCAAAAGGACTATTTCTCTCAGTTCATCAAAACTCAGATGAACAGGAGCCTCCTTTCTCCAATTCCATAATGCCCCAGAAGAAAACACTAAACCAACATTTTGAAAGAACTTGCTGCTAAGACTTTTGATGGAAATTAGAGGATTTGAAACTAAGCAAACAGAATTGGGTACAGCCGAAGGTTTCAGGGCTCAAAAAGGTCCAAGAAAATAATACATGTGGACTTCATATGAGGAAGAAATCCTCAGAGATTTTTTTTATTACAATATATGACATATGGATTTCATGCTTAACATTGGAATATTATAAGTTAAGAGAATTTTAAAATGGGAAGAGAACTCTGAGCGTGGGTAATAGGATCAAGTCTCAAGGATGTGGTCTCCCAGACTCCTGTTAGGCTCCGGCCAAGTTCCTCCCCCAGGAGAGGGTTAACTGTTCAGTAACCAGGAGCCGAGGAACCTTTACTGGTCCTAGACTATGTGCAGAGTTAGGAGAACAAGGCCACTCCCTGGAGCCCCACGTGGTCACTCTGTGAGGATGAAGATGCTAACTGACTACTGCTGCTGGGACCTGGCTCTCTGAAGTCACTGGCCCTCCCTGAAGCTCAGAGCAGGGGCCACAAACCAGGGCCTGGGGACTGAAGGTTGACCATGTCAACCTTTGCTTTTTTCATACCTGGTTTTAATAATGGGATCTTTCTAACTTTTTTGGCTTCTGCTTTTTAAGAAAATAGAAGCAAGTCAGGCATGGTGGTACACGCTTATAATCCCCGAGACTTAGGAGGCTGAGGCAGGAAGATTGCAAGTTCAAGGCCAGCCTTAGCAACTTAGCGAGGCCCTGTCTCTAAATAAATAAATAAAGGCTGGGGAATGTGGCTCAGTGGTAAAGTGCCCCTGGATTCATTTCCTGGCACCTAAATAAATGAATAAATAAAAGCTGTTCTGGTTTGCATGCCTACAAAACCACAGAGGCTGGCTTAGAGTGGCAGGTGCTTTCTTCTGAGGTAGCAGGCTCAATGGGTCCTCACAAACCCCCGTGTCTTCTATCTGCAATTGCTTCCATGATTTGCATCACTGGCTTGACCCATAGAGACATCTGAATTTGTTCTTTTTGGCCTAGAAAATTCCAGAGAGAGGGAGAATTTTCAGGGATCCTAAGGTAGAAGTCCTGTGCTATTTGGAGCGAGGATGCCCCATCTCCTCTGTGGTGGTCCCCAGAGGAGACACTTGGAATCCCTGGGGAGGGATTAGGCCACAAAGCCATGCTGCTGATGACATATTGTGGAAAAGGCTAACGCCTGGTGACTTGCTGTGACATTTTTTGTTGTTGTTCTGTGCCTACCCTGTAGGCTTCAACTTCGTCCTTTGCTCAAATCTTAGATGGACCTACTGTCTGCCTGGTGCATGCACCTGCCAGAAGCTCCATCCTGGACTAGGCTCGTGAGAAAAGATGCAGTGGGTTTTGCAGAATGTTAAAGGTTTGGATTATCAAATGCTCCAGAGGCAGACCACCACAGAGTAAGGACCCGCGGTGGGACTAAGCATGCCACTTGGAAGAAGCCTTTAAGAAACCAGACTAAAGAGCAGAGGATGGAAAGGTGTCTAGTCAAAGCAGAGTGCCTTACACCCATCTGTATCAAAAATATTGCATCTAGCCAGATTTTCTAATTTAGGGTTTATCTTGCCATTTTCTGCTAATGTACATACTATAATAAATATTTATGTGTGTATCTTTGTTGATTTGGTTAGGAGAATCCAGTGGATGGACAGGACTTGGAAATGCATTTCTTCTTTGTTCCTCTTATCCAAACAGAGCTCAATATTTTGGGACTAAGGATTTGGGATGATGTTATTGGCATAGATGAGAAAATATGGGGAAAGGGAGAATCATGATGTGAAGGAAGATGATGAACTCATTAGGTAAAGAAATCTTGCTATGGGTAACAGTAAGCTTTGTTAAGGGTTGCTTGACTTTTTTTCTTTTTCTCATGTAACTGGAGTCTAGAAGTTGGCTCCATATGGCAAGTACTCACACTGTTTTGGCTTGTTGGTTTGTTGCTTCATGATGCTAAGAAAACTGCTGTTGTGCCAGGTACAGTGGTGCACGCCTGTAATCCCAGTAGCTCAGGAAGTGGAGGCAGGGAGGATTGTGAGTTCAAAGGCAGCCTCAGCAACTTAGTGAGGTTCTAAGCAATTCAGTGAGTCCCTGTCTCCAGATAAAATACACAAAAGGGCTGGAGATGTATCTCAGTGGTTAAGTGCCTCTGGGTTCAATCCCCAGTACAAAAAAAACCAAAAAAACAAAACCTGCTGTTGCTTCTGGTATCAGAATCGTGTTCAAGTTAGGAAGAAGGTCGAAGTAGTGTGACAGAGGCTATATCCTTTCTAAATAAAGAAAACAAAAGCAGGACAAGAAGACACCACACACACACACACACATGCACACACACACACACACACACACACACACACACACACTTCTCACTGACACAGCAAGGTATCTAGCCTCCCTTGATTTCAAGGGAATGTGGGAAAAGAAGAGGATTGTCCAGACTGACTCCGCTAATTGCCTGAGGTTTGGTTTGAGTGTGTGTCTTGATAGCAAGTCAAAACGGGATGGATGGTGTTCAGTGAGCAATTCAGAGGGTCTGCACCGGACCCTGAGCAATCCAGCTGCAGGGGACATTCAAGAGGTATTGCTGTGTGCAGCTAGGAAACCTTACACCAGGACCAGGCTCCATGTAAGAGAAGTGGGAGTGACCTTGCCCAGCCATGAAGGGAATCAAAGCTGATGAATCAGACAAGCAAGACAAAGGTAAGTAGGAGACCACCCAGTTTCCAGGAGAAAACGCAGTGAGAAGTGGGCACCACTGACCTTGACCTTGACTACACGTTACACGGTGCTTCCTATTTAATCCTCCTAATGACGCTGTTCCACAAATATCTTTCAAGTGCCCACCAAGTGTGGGGCACTGAGCTGGGGATACAGTGATGAGAGAGACAGGCAAGGCCCCTTCCTTGTAGAGCTTACAGATTAATGAAGGAGGTAAATAAATAACCATAGATGTAAATAAAAAATAAGCCATGTGTTATAGAATTACATTTGGGGCAATGGTGAATGGACAACAGTGGTCCCAGAAGATTAAAATGGAGTTGAAAGTTCCTATCATCAAGTGACATCAGAGCAGGATTGACCTCCTACTGTGACGTGTCACTCATGTTTGTAGCGATGCTATGTGAACAAATCTACTGAGCTGACAGTCACACAATAGTCTAGCATATATGATTGTGTAAAATACATGAGGCTCGATAATAACAATAAATGATTATGTTACCAGTTAATGTATTTACTGAACAGTATTTTTTTTTTTATCATTATTTTAGAGTGTGCTCCTCCTACTTGTAAGAGCTCACTGTGAAGCCCTGTGCTGTCTTTCACTGGCAGCAGCCACAAGCATCCCAAGTTCCCCTGGCTCTTGGTTGCTCAAGGGATTGGCCTGTACCATCTAGGATTATGTAAATGCTCTCTGTGATGTTGGCACCTAACAGTGCGTTGCTCAGACATATCCCCACTGACAAGTGATGCGTGATGGCGTAAGCTCAGGTAGGAGGAACCTCAGGTGGTGAGGAGGTATATAGCTGGACAGGGTCAAGGGAAGGGGAGCGACTTCTGTGGACACTATTTTACTGCCAAGGACACTGAGGCAGTCCAGCCAGCATCTAAAGTGACCAGAGAAGTTCTGCAGAACCTGATGCAGGTTGGACTTAGAAGTGCATGATTGAGAACAGGCATATAGCTGGGAATCAGGAGAACCGTTAGTCTGCAGCCAACTGAGACCTAGGGTCTTTTGTGGGGATGTTGTAGATAAAACAAAAAAATTGAATCTTAGTGATGCCAATCTCTTTTAAATCTTATCTTTGCTCCATGTCAGGAGTACAATGTTTGAATTTTTGCCATGACTTCTTGGTCTCTGCGGGCCAATCGTGGTTGACGGAGCAGAAGGACCCTGTTCCACAGAGCTGCGTGGAGTTGACCAGCATCTGGTTCCTGTGCAGGATGCAGGGATGGTCCAGAGAGCACAGGTCTGGGGTCTGGTGCCTGCCTCACTGGCTTATACACATGGGCAAGTTAGCCTCCACGGGACTTTCTCCTCCCTGCAAAGTGGAACTCGTCCTAATCCCTTCTGTGTGGTCGTGAGCACGTGAGCTGATGCAGCTGGAAGAAACACAGAAAGCGCTTCATACACGCTGACTCCTTGCATTGTGTCTGTTGGTGGCATTTAAAGACGCTGCGTTATCCGATGTTAGGTACACATTATGGAGCAGACCTCCGAAAAACATGTTGGTTTACATTGCAGAAACCTCATGCTCACATTGAGACAAGGGTGTGTGACTTCAATCCCAGTGATTCAGGAGGCTGAGACAGGAGGATTACAAGTTGGAGACCAGCTTCGAGAATTTAGCAAGGCCCTGTCTCAAAAAAAAAAAAAAAAAGGGCTGAGGCTGTAGCTCAGTGGTAGAGCACCCCTGGGCTCAATCTCCAGTACCAAAAGAAAAAAAAGAAACCTCACACTCACAAGTTTATAGACCGTGAACAGCCTGGTGACAGGATGAGGGACCAGCCTCCTCTGACGGCATGTTCTTGGAGCTCAGCAGGCTCAAAATTTTATCTCCCCATTTTACATGCTTGTGCAGACAGCAGAACACGGAACCAGTCAGACTTCTCATTGCAACAGTGGTTCAGCGCCAGGATCCAATCATCCAGTTGACAAAGAGCTTGGTGCACAGCGTGGTAACCAGCTGTTCCCCATCTCCAGTGAGCAGAAAGCCAGAGGAAATGGGTTTAAGCTGCTTGAAGGATTGGGGTTATTTATGGCAGAACTTCCTGATGGTGGGGTCGCTCCACATTAGGACTGGATTACAGGGAGAGACTGTAGAATTCCCATCTGGGGGGATTTTGAAAACATGTTCTTTTCTGTGAGATTACTACAGACAGACACTGTCGTGCAACCGGGCTCTGCCTTCTCTCTCTCTCTCCCTTTCTACACAGATGGTCTCTGTAGCCACATGAACCTTCTCTAAAGGATGAGGGAGAGGGGTGAGTGTCCCATTGAGCTGTGTGCTTTCTGACTCTCAGATTGTAGGCTTTGGTATTTGGAAGGGGGAGCACACAAAACAAATCCAATTAGCTAACCCTGAAGATGGGAAGCCCAGCTTTTTTTTTTTTTTTTTTAACCTGGGTCAGGTGAAAAGCAACACTGGCCAAGTTTAGGTCTTTGATGAACATGGCTTTCACATACCCCCTTTTTTGCTCTTCTCTTTTTGTCTACAGTGCTGGGGATCAACTCCAAAACTCCCTGCATGCGAGGCACATACTCTGCCACTGAGTTACATCTTCAAGCCCACACATTCCCCATTAGGAAAGACATAGTCTTACCTGCATCTGCCCATTCTTTTCAAAAGTCCTATGGAAATGTGTGCTGCTGCCGCCTGAATGTGATTTTCAAGGGAAATTTGAAGTATAGTTTTAAATTTGGGCAACTGTTTTTTAAAAGCCAATTATAGCCAGACATGGTGGCATATGCCTATAATCCTACCTACTCAGGAGGTTGAGGTGGGAGGATTGCAAGTTCAAGGCCAGCCTGAGTGACTTAGCAAGATCCTATCTCAAAATACAGTTTTTAAAAGGGCTGAGGAGGTCGTTAGCTCAGTGGGAGAGTGGTTGCCTAGCATGCTCAAGGCCCTAGGTTCAATCCTTAGTGCCGAGGGAGGAAAAAGTCAGTCATTTGTGCACCAAAGTAAGCATAGATCTGTGGGTCCTGATTCTGTGTGCGGAGTGCTCATCTGTTATCTCTGCCCTGTGAGGTCACCTTGGCACATTGGCCCTATTGACAGGCAGGGGCAGAGCATCTGCCCAAGTTCAATGCAGATGTGAGCCCCAGAATTCCTCTTTTCAAACGAGAACCTTTTCTATTTGTGGATTGAACCATAACAAATTTCCATTTGAAGATCAAAAATAACCAGATCTTATCAATTTTCATATGCTTCAGCCTAAAAATAACCAGCATTTTAAGAAAATCAGAACATAAAATATAAACTGGGCTCTCTGGTGCATTACCGACACTGACTCCCTGAGATGAGAAAAGCTCTCCCCTGGGTATTTCCCAGCAAGCCGTGCCTGGCAGATGGAGGTGACATCACCACCACCTGAATGGCATCCATCATCTCATTGGCACCAGGTGATGGGAGAGTCTGCTCTTCCCAGGATTCATGGCTTTCACATCCTTGAAGCTCTTTCCACGGAAGTGCAGACATCTGTGGAAAGTTCCCAAAGAAATCGGCCTCTCTTCTTGTTTATTTCCATCTTCCACTTGGTTACAGGCTACCATTTTAAAAATATCACAGGTTTGAAATTAATGGGGCATAGTTGCAAATAAAACAGTGGGGATCCATAGGCAGGAGGACTGATTCCTGCTACAAAGGCTGTCCCCAGCCAGCCAGCACCCACAGACACTGGGACTCAGGCAGAAATCAAATTGCCCACCGAGGTGCCATTCTTTCAAACCGAAAGGCTGGAGAACCTTCTCATGGGAACCGGGAGGGCAGGTTCCCCAATGCCACGTCTCCTCCTGCCTGGGGTGGGGACAAGCCTTGTCCTGACCCTCGCCATTGTCTCTGGCTTCGCCATTTGTCCTAGAACTCCAACTCTGATAAAAGAGTTTCTCCATTTCCAAGAGCTCTTTGGAACAGTAGGGTAACAGGTGTCTCCTTTTCTCCCTTCTTTCCTTCTTGTCTTTTTTAACATTTAAGGCTTACTCCAAGTATATTTATATTTAAGAGGTGAACTTATTAGACTTGACAGCCAACTCCTTGTGTATTCCCTTCAGAATGTAGAAAATACATTTTGACCAGATGCACAATGCATTTCTTTTAGTAAGAAACAAATGAATACAACCATGATAAAGAAAAGAGGGAAGGAAGGAAGGCTGTACCAGAGACTCAGGGATACTCTCCATTGAAACAGAAGTCTCAGAATCAAGGATGCAGGTGTAGCTCAGTGGTACAGTGCTCGACTGGCAAGCCCAAGGCTCTTGGTTAGACCGCCAGCCACTGCAAATAAAGTAAAATGAAATAGAATACTCACGAATATTAAAAGCCATGCAGGCCTGCCATCTTAGCAACCTCAAAGGCTGAAGCAGGAGGATCACAAGTTCAAGGCAAGCCTCAGCAGCTTAGCAAGACGCTGTCCTAAAAAAAGAAAAAGGGCTGGGGATATAACTCAGTGGTAGAGACCCCAGTACCTACCCCCCCCACACACACACACACGTTTCCAGAAACAATTTCAGAGTATCCATGATATCCTTCATCTGGATTGGTATTCTGGAGGAGGAAAAGTGTTGTTTTTTGAAATGATTAGCTTTTGTTCTTTATGTGAAAAAAAAGAAGAAAATTAAATAAATGTATAAGCTGGGCTTGGTGGTACACATCTGTAATCCCAGCTACTCAGGGGGCTGAGGCAGGAGGATGGCAAGATTGAAGCCAATCTGGGCATCTTAGTGAGACCTTGTCTCAAAATAAAATTTAAAAGGAGCTGAGGGTGTAGCTCAGGGGTAGAGCACTGCAGCATGCCCGAGGCCCTATTTGTTCAAACCCTAGTATTTAAAAAAAAAAAAAAAAGATGCAATCTACTCCTAACCCCTCTGATGGTGAATTCTTGAAAGTCATGCTAATGTCTAAAAATACATGCGTAAAGAATTATTTGGATGTGCCTCAGGAGCCCACACCCTGGGCATGTTGTGTGGGTCACAGAAATGGCACAGCAGCACCTGACAGCCATTGTGCAGAGCCCTGGTTGTCGTGTGACACACTGCTGTCGCCAGGCACAATGACCCTGCCCTTATCTAAGGCAGAGCCCTGAGCTCGCCGCTGCACTTTCCCATCATGGGCCGTCTGCTAGCAGCACCGCGCCTCCACTTCCAGATTGATGGCATTACAAGAAAGCAAACCAGAGGAAGCCAACACCCAGCCTGAAAATGGATTCGAGGAAGCAGAGGGAGACCCTGGGGGCAAGTTTAAGGACACACATTCAGGAGGGAGGAGGCAGGGAGGCTGGGAAACCTCCTCCTCATCCACGGCTTACATTTACTTGGCACATTCTGAGTCAGCCACTGTCTAAATGTTTCCTGTGCCTTAACACATTTAATTTTCACCACTCTATAAAGCTGATGTGATAGATAGATAGATAGATAGATAGATAGATAGATAGATAGATAGGCAGAGTGGGGAGGCACTGGGGATTTATCCCAGAGGCACGCTACCACTGACTTATGCCCCCAAACACTTATTTTTCTATTTAATCATTTATTTATGTTACTGAGGATTGAGCTCAGGAGCACTAGCTTTATTTTGAGACAGAGTCTTGTCGAGTTGCTGAGGGTCTCGCTAAGTTGCACAGGCTGGCCTCAAACTTGCAGTCCTTTGGCCTCAGCCTTCTGAATCCCTGGGATTACAGGTGTGCACCACTGTGTCCAGCTCAGAATAGATTGAGCTTAGTGGGAACCACAGGGGTTTCACAGACAGGGTGTAACAGAGGCTAAGAGCTGAGCTTCATGGGCTTGACAGCCAGGCTTCTGCAGGACTAGCTGAAGGCTCGGAAATCTGGGCTTCGTGGCTTCCTCTAAAAATGAGGCAACTGACTAGACAGTGGAGGGTTTTACAAACAGACCAATTTGGGTCTTTTTCCAAATTTAGTAAAACAAATTCTAGGAATGGGGTTGAGGCATGTATATCTTCCAGAGCTCCTGGGGTGGTCGTGACCACCTGCCTGCCAGAGTGGGCTGCTGGTGGGCTCTCCCTCATCTCTGAATTCATTCAACACCATTCATTGGCCAACGTGCTGGATCCAGGGATCCTGTAGGAACAAGGTGGTCAAGGTCCCGCCTTCAAGGATCTTGCCGTCCAATTCAGACAGACAAACGTAGAGACAGCGGCCTAAGAGGATTTCAGGTGGGATGTAAGTGGTGAAAAGAAGGCAGAGTTATGCTGCAGAGCCACGGAGGAGGTGACCAGAGGAGGCCTGTGGGAGGTGAGGAGGAGCAGTCAGCCAGTGAGCATGCTCAGGACGGCTCACCAGGGCCAGGGTGACTGAGCACAAGGAGGGAGGATGGCACAGAGGTTGGAGCCATGAGTGGAGGTCGGACCTCAGGCCTTACTGTGGTTGGGCGATTGGACTTTGTTCTGGGTGCCACTGGATGCCACTGGTGAGTGGCAGTGTTTCGTTCTGTTTGCTTTTAGAAATGAATTGATTTACACTTCCGTAAGCTCATTTTGGCAGCTCTGCGTGATACTTATGAAATAACATCAAATACAATTTGATATTTGACCAATTAGGCTTTATATTTTTAAATTGAGGTGTAATTCGCATACCCCAAAATTTACCCCTATTTTTTTTTAAGTATATTCAAACAGCAGTGCAACTCCTTTTAGGATTTAAGTTGCAAAAAATATACATAATGCTATAAGAAATTGTGGTAAAATATCAGAGTGAGTCAAAGAAGGCTTGACTGCAACTGTAAAGACAACTTTAAAAGTCTCACATGCAGCACATCTGGTGGGACTTTTCTGCGGTGATGGACGCATTCTTCATTCTGCTGTCCAAATTGGTAGCCACTAGCCACATGTGACTGTTGAGCGCTTGAAGTGTAACTGAGGAACTGGATTGTTTTTGATGACATTCAAATTTAAATAGTCACACATGGCTACCACATTGGACAGCTCAGCTCTGCGGCAATTTACAAATCCACACTCTTATCTGAAATCACTTTCCTCTATGTCCCCCTCCGTCCCCAGTTTCGAAAATCATTAAAATTTTGAAACATATGCTCTACAAATTGTTGTATTTAAATTTAATCCTCCCTACAAAGAAAAAAAAAAAGAACTCGAGAGTTCCCACAAGGACTCCAGATGACAAGGGGCAGGAGACGAAGTGGCCTGTTCTATAAATATATGCGAGCGGGAGTCACCCTCATTAGCACTGGGCATGAGTGACATCTGGATGCTCACGAGAGGACAGAGGAAAGTGGTGAGCGTGGCCACAGCTTCACAACTCACAAAGAGTGAAGATGACTCCGAAAGCAGAATATTTTGAGAGGGGCATAACAGTCAGGTCGTTTCTCTTGCTCAAGTTGTGGGTTGCATGTGACAAGAACAAAATTGCCTTTCTGGGTTCTGTCACCAAACTATTACCTAAGAAGAATCAAAGCGCCACAAAAGACTCTTTAGACTCTCATGGGGATACTTTCCCTCCTCCCCAAAGTTCCATTGAAGCTGCTTCTGTTATTAAAAAGCAGTCGCAAGAGATAGGCATTTTTTCTAGAAGGTTTTTCTGTCATCCTTCAGAGGAATAAAAGTAACTTGAGAGGTACCTTAAACTTTACTAATGCTGTAAAAGGCTCATTGTTTTTTTTTTTAATCACTGTTCTTCATTTCCCGTTTTGTTTTTTCAACCACCACGTTTGGCATACATGAGGCCAACATGGAGGCAAACACATTTTAAATCCTTCTTGTCCTAAAACTTCCTATACCGTTTTGGAGCAAAAATGAATCCTTGGTATTTATTATGTATGAAGTTATGAAAAAAGTGAGATGTCCCTTAATGAATAATTAATATTTGCCTATAA
Organism: Urocitellus parryii; assembly: GCF_045843805.1. NCBI lineage: Eukaryota > Metazoa > Chordata > Mammalia > Rodentia > Sciuridae > Urocitellus > Urocitellus parryii. Next base: position 269,054,910 of record NC_135531.1, read on the forward strand.
AATATGGCATGTGGAGGAGAAGGCAAAAATTACTCATTAGTCAAACTTAGAAGAAAAGGCAGCCAGGCTGCCTTTAAAATGGCAGGGTTTTAGGCTAATGCACAAGTGTAGACTAAGATTGCAGAGGTCAAGATATTTAGTTATTCAGTTGACTAACGACTGGATAGAATGTACTTGGACTTCCTGCCTTGATATCTATATCTTCGTGTGACCTGGAAAACTAGATTCAAATTTCTAAATTTGAATTCTCATTCTTAGACTACCCAGAGTTCCATGTAGGAATGTGGCCAAGTAAGGGAGCAGCCTGGTGTCCATCTAGGACGGTGCAAGGGACTCCCCAGCGATGTGTCCAGGCTGTGGGTGTCCCTAAGAGCAGCCATCCCTCAGCCAGTCCTCAGGTCTCGGGGACTACTCCCTGGAGCCAGTACAGTCCCACCCTAGGGAGGACCAACCTAGGTCAGTCACCTGCGCAGGCCTGGGATGCAGGCTTGGACATCTGCGCCGGGAATGATGGGGTCCCGGATGCTTGGGGAAAGATCTCGAAGATGGGATCTTCCCGTGCTCTGTGGGAAGGTCACAGAAGGACTTGTTCTGGGAGCAGGTACAGAGTGGGACATCTAAGGCTAGTTGTGTAGCTCAGTGGCAAAGCATTTGTGTAGCATGTGCAAGACCTTGGGTTCTACCACCAGCACTAAAAAACAAACAACAACAACAAAAATTGAGCCGGGCACCTAAACCATGGAGATCAGGACATGGACCCTGGTTGCTCGTTAAGATCAGATCTGCCCTGAATCTCTCCTGTTTTAGGCTCCAATACCCATACCATTGCTCTTTGTGGAAAGAAACTCTACTCCTAACATTTTCTATAAATGTCCCCAGGCTGGGACAACAGAGAAGTCATTGGTCAGAGTTACCCTCTAAAATCTGATTCTAGAGGTGGTCGCTTTTGCAATCAGAAGTTTTCGATTTGTTGAGACAGTGTTCTTTTATCATGGAATTTGCAAAGTTGTGCAACCATCACCACAATCAGTCTAGAGCATTTTCATCTCTGCTAAAAGAAACTGTACCCATTAGCAGTCACCCTCTTTCTCACTCCCAGCACTAGGCATCCACCATCTCCTTTGTCTCTAGAGGTTTGTCCCTTCTCCACTGAGTGCTTCTGTACTTTTAAAGTGCCCTGTGCACATCCACAGATGGAATAGTCAAGTCTCACTGTATTCAGATATTCTTGTTGTATTCTCAATGGATGTAGATGAGTGCTTCTCACACATTAATCTTCTCGTACTTTAATGTGCAGGAAAACCACCAGGGGAACCTAGCAAAAGTTCCCAGTGATTCTGCAGATCTGGGTTGGGCCTAAGAGTCTGAATATTTTTGCGCGCGCGTGAGTGTGTGTGTGTGTGTGTGTGTGTGTGTGTGTGTGCGCACGCGCGCATGTGCATATGCTACTGGGGATTGGACCCAGGGGTGCTCTACCACTGAGCGGCATTCAGCCTTTTTAAATATTTTATTTGAGACAGGGTCTCACCACGTTATGTAGGGCCTTACTAAGTTGAAGAAGATGGCCTCGAACTTGTGAAGCTATTGACTCAGCCTCCTGAGTTGTTGGGATTACAGATGTGCACCATCACACCCAGGGAGACTGTGAATTTTTAAGTGACACTGATGCTCCTGGTCTGGAGACCACACTTCAAAGGACAAGCACAGAAATGATGCTCAGTCGTTGTTTAACTAGAGAAGCTTCATTTCAGAGAGATTGTCAAGGAGACTTAGAACTGGCTTAGTCTGGCAGCCCTCCCCCACCCCACCCCGCCCCATGGTCTGGCAAGCAGTGTAATGAGCATGTGTGTGTGCATGTGGGTGGGGGGACTTGGGCAGTGCCAGGGCTCTGGTCCTTGGACCTCTATCTACCATTCTGAAATGAGGACCATGAGGACTTCTAAAGGGCTTTGCTCGCTCCTACTCTCTAAATTCATGACCTTCCTGGTGCATTGTCACCCTCGTAAGAGCAGAGACACTGTAGATTGTTCTAACTTGACGTGGTTCCTTCCTGGTTCCATCAAGACTGCAAAATCATGTATCTCTGAGCATCTCTGACACATCAGGGTCATCGACTCTGGTCACATAGTGCTCTCTGGAGATTGTCTTGTGAAAAGAAACGAGAACCCCATCTTCCACACTGGGATCCTGGTGACAAGTTCCATTTCCTTAGGTATAGGGACGGTGGTCCCCAGTTATGCAGGAGGAATAACTGGGTGCCACAGTTAAGTCACAGTCCAGAGCCTCAGGGTCCATGTGGGTGGGTCGCTGTGCAGCCGGTGACATTCTCTTAGCTTCCACAGAAGAAAGATTTCCTTTCCCTGGGTTTCATCAAATTGCTTTGGTCCCTGTGGTTTTGCTCAATCATTATGTCATCAGATCCCACATGGCAAAGCCAGGGCCAGACACAGAAGCCAAGCTTGAGTCAGCTTCCAGACAGTCCCCGAGGCTCCCAGTGTCCCCTCTTCTATGTCAGATGTGAAGTGGGAGCACAGGGGGGCTCATGGCTCTGCTGGACCTGGACGGCACAGGCCAGGTTGTGTGGCATGCCCTCTGAGAACCGCCCAAGACGTGCATGAGCTTCCTGGATGTGGAGCAGCATACTGCAACTTCTCCCTGTGACCCACTGGAATCTGAAAAAGGTGAAAAATCAGCACGAGCAGACCAGAATTCGAGTAGAGCGTGGCCATTTGGAGCAGCACATCTCTGACTGTGCCACTTCCCTACTCAAGCACCTTCAGTGACTCCCCGTTAGACATTTGTTACATCCAACCTTTTTATCAGGGCCACCGAGACTTCTCTTTCTGGCTCTGTGTCCTCTTCCAGCCTTGCTGCCTGGACTCACCATGTGAGTACCCTCCAGCCTCACCATACCGTAGCACGCACTGGGCCAGGAACGCTGTGCCATGCCGCCTCTGTGCCTCTCTTTACGCGGTTCCCTTCAATCGAACGTCCCTCTTCCCTTTCTAGGTCAAAACTTGAGTCATCCTTCCAGGATGAATTGCCTGCCTCTTCCTCCTCCATGGTATTTTATCTTTATTATTAATTTCCTTACCTTCTTCCTCTCCTCTGCATTTTATTGTAACTAAATGTTCTTCGTGATTCTCTTAGTTTTATGCTGTTAATGAAAACAGTGCCAATACAGCTACCATTTGTCGAGCACATCTTATGTGTCTCACATAAATGGCTTCATTTCATCTTCCAATGCCTCTGTAAGGAAGCTGGCATGGTCAATCCACTGCCCAGGTGAAGAAGTTCAAACTTCCTTAGGTTGCCCAGGAGGTCTGACATTGGGTCCAAATCTGGTGACAATGCCCAGATCTCTGAGGTCCATTTATTTCAGCTAGAGGCTGGAGCTGAGAAAGTAGGCCACTGGCTTATGTAGGAACCTGCAGGACGTCCAAGCCAGAGAGGACTTGGGTTTCCCTGCTGCGAAATGGATCAGGGGACTGTCTCTCTGCCCCAGCACAATGAATGTCACGGGCCATGTCCATCGCCTGGTTGTTCTTTATTCTTCAGCAACATCTCTGAGCTGTGTTCTCAGGAAGCTTCAGAATGAAATGTTGAAGCTTTTGCAAAGTATAGAAAGGGAGGCTTTAGGTACGTGGGAAAGCAAAACAAGCAAATGGCAAGAAGATGACCCCAGGGACCACTGTCAGTGTGGACGTGGAACGAGTGAGGAAGAGAGAGGTCTGCCCCAGTGGGGCCTCCGCGTGCAGGCAGGGAGCGTTCGGAGAGAGCGAGGCTCTTGGGGGATAAGGTAGCTGCTCTCATCAACACTGCTCATGCAGGGGACTTGTTCGCTGTCTCTGTCAGCAAAAAGGAGGAGTGAGAAAGTGGAACACAGCAAAAACAGAGCTACAGAATCGAAAAGTCAAGTTCAACCAGAATCATGATCTAAGGTAATGTTTAAGGACTCGGGGAGGGGCTCACAGTGCAGTCAATAATACTACAAAATCTAACATTCAGTGCAATCGCAATTTTGTTAAAATTTGTACCCCCACTCACACTCATGTTTATGCAGAGGAAATACGAAAAGGGGTTGAGAATGAGGGGTGGGATTTTGTTTATGTGTAGCTTTTGAACTTTCAGAGGGTCTCATGTGAAATGTATTAATCAAAAAAAAAAAGCGGGAATCAAATATCGGGGGAGAATATGATGTAAAAGAGCCTCAAACTTTAACTCAAAAAATAAAGTTAAAAAAATTCATAGGGCACAAATAAGCCACGGGGTCAGCCAGGGACTGGGTGGAGAGTGCATTGTTCTGACCCAGCACGTCCTTCGCCCCGATGTTCTTTCATGTATGAACACAGCATTTCAAAGCTTTTCCTGAGTTTATTTTTATGAAGAGTGACTTTAAACTTTCTTAGAGCCAGCCTTTCAGTGGGGGGCTATGGTTGGAAAATGCAAGGGAAATTCATGGATATGACCCAAGAATTCTTCATGGAGAAAACTTAGGAGGAGAATGGAAAGAGTGGGGCCCCCTTGCCAAAACGTCCTCCCATGTGCATGATGTCGTTCCTGGGACTGTCCCGTCCCCACCTGGTCACGGATGTCCATCCCAGGGAGTGGGAAGGATCAGGAGGGAAAACCGGTCCTGGGTTGGCCATCTTGGATTCCTCTGGAGCTCTGGAAAGTGGAGGACGGGGTTTTAAAAAGGAGGAGGTCACAGCCGGGTGGGTGCCTTTCGCTCTGTCCTTCTCTCCGTACATACAGGGATGATAGTCTGGCTAAGAGAATTCCAAGCTAAGAAGTCTGTCTGCATTTAGCCCAAATAAACAGGAAAGAAGGCAGCAGGACCGCTCCACCCCATAATAGCTTCCTTTGATTTCAATAGCAAATTAGTTGGCCTTCAGGTGTGTTTTTATTGGTTTAAATGTTTGCTTTTTTTTTTTTTTTGTACTGGGGATTGAACTCCAGGGGCACTTAACCACTGAGTCACATCTCTGCCCACCTCCCGTCTTTTTTTCTGCTAAGTTGATCAGGTTGGCTTTGAATTTGTGATCCTCTTGCCTCAGCCTCCCAAGCCACAGGAAATACCAGCATGTGCTACTGCGCCCAGCTTGCTTCCAGAATCTTTGTATGTGAAAGATTATCAAGGAGGAAACCTTATCCATGCCCAAATAACTTTCTTACATTTTGATGGTGTCTTTTAAAGTTTTAGAAAATGTTTTTTTTTTAGGCTACGAATGAAGCTCAGTGGGATAGCACTTGTCTAATATGTGCAAGGCCCTGGGTTCAATCCCCTGGACTGCAAAAAACAAATACAATTTTTTTTTTCTGATACTAGGGATCAACCTAGGGGCACTTTACCGCTGAGTTACATTTTCCAATTTATTTTTTATTTTGAGACAGGGTCTCACTAAATTATTTAGGGCCCAAATTGCTAAGGCTGACCTCAAACTTGCCATCCTCCTGCCCCAATCTCCCGAGTCACTGGGATTACAGGCATGTACTACCCCACTAGACAAAAAACTGAAAAGTTTTACAAAAGGAATCGAGAATGGGTGGGTGCATGCTGCCAGGTTAGAAGAGACTGAACCAAACCTTCCCAGTTCTGCATTCTGTGTGTGCGTTGAGGCTGGGTTGGGGGGTGAGGTGGAATTCCTGGGTTAGAGCTAATGAACTCCAATTTATAAGACTCCTTCTTGAACATCATATAGCTCTTCCAAATGTCATTTTGATAAGTTAATATAAACAAATCCAAAACATCTGCAGCACAAATCCCCCTGAACACACAAGGGCTTCACAATTAAATGGAAGAATGTTTAGCACAATGTGTTTCGGGTTTTAGCGGATCCACAATGTTTTGAAAAACAGTTCAGTTCTTAAGACATCTTGAGTATCTGAAAGGCAGCTGGCTCTCTCTCTCTCCCTTTAAAAATGGCAATGTTATTTCTGTTCTCCTGTTGCTCCTCTCGTCTGAGGAGGGAATTCTCTAGCAGAGGGAGACCCACAGCTCTGTCGCCTGCAGTGAAGCTAGAGATGGCTCTTCTCCAACCACAGGCTCCCTTCAAACCCTCTCCCAGTCCGATTCCCAGATTTGCTTCCTAAGCAAATACTGGGTGTTTCAGGCAGAGCTCTGAAGTGCTGATTCGGCAGTAGTGTTTCCAAGGGTGACAAGTTTCTAGGTTTAGGTGGAACACTGGGGCTGTGGACCACCATGCCACCAGGTTGAGAATTTCCCCATCGGCAGAACCGGTTTTACCCTTCTGAAATGATGCCCGACATAATCGCAGCCCAGAGGAAAAGGAGAGTCATCAGCTGTTCAGAGGACGAGCTGAACTGGGGTAAGTCAGCAAGATGAAGCTTCAGCTGCCACCCCGCTGTCCACAGCAGCCACGTGGGGCTCGGTCCCCGCAGCCTCCCTCTTGTTTTGGACACAGACTGAGGAATCCTGCAGTTGCCAGCAAAGCAGATGAAAGTGATTAACAGGCAGTTTCCTCTCTAGCTCGTCTTTGTCTTTCCAGTTTATCGACTTTCGGTCTCACCATCCTGAAATTTCAATCGCCTGAGCTCTGAGCAGACATCAGTTAGATCACCCAACGGGTCATTCTATCTGAACTTGAAGATGAAAGAAGAAACCCTCGGGCTTTCTTGCGCCTTGTTTTTCCCTTCAAGGGACATTGTCAATCTTTCTTAGGCTCCTTAAGGAATCCGCATACAATTTTTTTCCATGCGACAGAAAGGCTTGATTCCTTAATCTTAAAAAAAAAATTGATAATAAGAGTAATTAAAAGTGTTGGGAACATATTAGTCCATAGATTTGTGAATCTGGGGTGTCACTTCATGGTGGAATTGAAGTTCTTCACCCCCCCCCCCCCCCGGCTTTGAAACTTGGCACTACCAGTGATATTTATCCATGACATTTATTCTTCTTTATTTATCTACTTTTTTGGTCCTTGGGGTTAAACTCAGAGCCTCATGCATGTTAAGCATGCTTTCTACCTTTGAACTGTATATCCAGCCTGCTCCATTAGTCAGGGCTTCATTCCACTTTTTCTGAGCCAAAATTTGTTTTAGTCTAATCAGAATAGGTTGAGTCACACTCCTATTTAAAAACTTCTAGTGACATATTATTTCTCCAAGCCTCAATCTCAAACCTTGGCTCTACCTAGCTTCTGCTTTAGACTCTTCTCCTGCCTCTCTTCCACATGCCCTGTGTCCCAGCACAGTGTTCTCTCTCTGACCCAGAGACCCCAATAGAACCAGCTTCTCTCCTTATCCAGGGCTCAGCTCACCCAGCTCCTTGGGCAGCCTCCCTTGAACACCTGCATTGCTCTGTAGCACCTTACCCAGCTTTAATGGCATCATAGCATTTATACCTAAATGATGTCACCTACTCATTGTCAACCTTCCACAACTAAAGTGTAATGAATGGTCTATATGCATATGGCCTGTTTGGAAAAGACTCACTGTTTTCATTTATTTTTAAAACGTTGAGTATTGCTGGGTTTGTACCTGGTGTATTAATGTGCTGGTTGGAGTTTCTAATAGCTTGGAGAGAGTGTTTATTTACAAATATTCCATCTCTGCAGTGTATAAGGATATGTGTCTCCATAAGTGTCTGTCAATCTGATCCCCTCTCCTCCCACAACCCCAAGCACCTGCAGAGTTGTAACCCAAAGAATGATCTTGGGAGAGCAACCCTCAGGAGCTGATGAGAATGAGTGTGTCGATCTGGGTAGGTTGGAATGTATGATTGCAGATGTGGCTAGAAATGGCAAAGACTCTTCCAGCCTGGCTGGGTTAAAATGGAGCCCGGGGCAGGGGGGTGAGGGAGGGTTGACTTCTGAAAACTGTTGATGTTAATGTGATACTGTTCTCTTAGCTTTTATTTTTCCTTTAAAAAATATCTTTAAAAAAAAAAGTCAATGTAAGAGTAAATGATGCTTCCTCCGTGCTAGTAGACCCTACAACAGATGTCCCTCCCTACAAAGATCTGAGAACTCTGTTTCTAAGCCAAGATTCTGATCACGATACAAAAGCCCCTTTTAAGGAAAGAGGCTTATTTTTCTTTATCAATGGTGGTCTGAGAGGTTGGAAATGCTTTTCAAGCTTCATGACTTCTTCTTAACTCATGTTGGACTTGTCATCCATGAATTTATGTAGACCTGTCCTCCATCAAGGCCGGGAGCCCCAGCTTGGCTTATGCTGTTCTGCCGACCAGTTGTCCTGGGTCCACCTGCGGGTCCAGGGGGCGGGCCTTGCTGTGCTTCTCCCTTTTGTACCTTCTGTGGTCCAGCGCTTGTCTGCACTCAGTCCTGCACTCTGGCTCCTGCAGGATCCTTCATGGGTGTCACCAACTGTCCCTCCCTGGTTTGTCACCAGCATTTTACCTGTCACTTTGATCACCCTATTTTACTCTCTTAATTCCGTTGTGGCTTCCTCTAACACTGCACCTTAAATCTGAAAGCATTACTTGTGTATTTGAAAACCCTACACTGGGGCATCCTTGATTCTTACCCCTCAAAGTGTGGCTCATGGGCTGCCAACATGGCAACCTGGGCCTCACTTGGGAGCTCCTTAGAATTCTCAGCCCCAGGTCAAGGGCATTAAAATCTGCACTTTAGCGAGATCCCAGTTGATTTGTATGCACATTAGAACTGAGAAACACTTCCCAAAATTCCTCACTGCCTCCAGTGGCTGCCACTGCCACCACCATCACCATCATCACCACTGTCATCTTTACTATTATCATATCATCGTCATCACAACCAACTGCTAGGTCTTACTGAGAATTCCTGTGCAGAGTTTGGTCCGAGCGCCTCACACATACCATCAACACTATCTCACTTGGTGCTCCCAGTGTCCTTATGTGTGTGGCATGTTCTAGTACTATTTCCATTTGCAGATGGGGAAACTGAGGCTCGGGGAGATCATGTAGTTGATGTAAAATGACTCTCCCCGGGCTCTTTGCTGTTCCCCAAGTCAATCCATTCTGTATTCATTTGATTCCTTCTTGTTAGTTTGTCATACTAGACTAAAGCAAGGCCTGTTAAATGAAAATTACAAGAGGCCATTGTTTTAAACAAAGCTCCTGCACTGAACTCCAACAGACCAGGCTAACACTGACAATGAAGTCATTCACACTGAGACTAAGCTATTTACCTGACATTCTGAGAAATCGGTATTAGAAAGGTAACTGCAAAATTCCCCAAACAGCCCAGTGTCGATTGGCATGACGATGACGTCCCCTTTACCTAATCCTTACAAAAAAACTAGTAACCAAAAGCAAATTCATGTTAACTCATCATTTGTCTTCCTAGTGTTCTGTGTTCTGCCTCCCAGCCTTCCAAGAAAAGAAATTTTCAGTGACCAGTCTGCTCCCATTTTTGTTTCTGATTTTCTTTCTATAAAATCAACTTTGTCAGGTATGGTGGCTCATGCCTATAATGCCAGCTACTTAGAATCAGGAGGACCACAAGTTCAAGGCCAGCCTGGGCAATTTAGCAGACCCTGTCTCAAAATAAGATATAAAAAAAGGGCTGGGGCCAGAGATGGTAGTCATGCCTGTAATCCTAGTGACTCGGGAGGTTGAGGCAGGAGGCTTGGCAACTTACAGATCCTGCCTGGAAAAATAAAAGCGCTGGGGATGTAGCTCAGAGGTAGAGCATTTGCCTAGCATGCATGAGGCTCTGGGCCCAAGAGATTCTCAACCTATCTTATGGAATGAAGTGATGCCCAATTCTAGAATAAAATTTAAATCCAATTAAGATCTTTAAACTAAATTGTCACATTGTATCCTTTGACAAGCTATTGTGAAACCCAGGCTGTGTGTTGGTGTGTTCTGTGAAAGAGGTTTAGGTTTTGAAGTCATTTTAAAGTAATACTGAGTCTATGCCGCGTATAGATTAGATCTCTCTCAGCCCCAGAGAATGAGCTCTTTCTGCTGCTTCTAATTAAAGTGGACTGCTTAGAGTTGCAGTTTACCCTCCTCCAGGACGTGAACTCCTTCCGGCTCTGTTGAGATAGTGGAGTATCTTGGCCTTGACCTTTAGAAGAAAACTTACAGTTGTAACTATAATGTGAAAAAAAGTGGGGAAGAGGAATATGACCTTGCAATGACATTGATCCAGAATTTATCAAACCCCTTAAAGACCTCAAGGTTGAAATAACTGTGGCCCAGGTCCTCAAGGCCAAAGTTAATTACGGGAAGGTGATATCGGGGATCTGGAAGAGATCAAGGTCAGTGGTTGTGAAGCTCTTCAGTGAAGTGCTCTCAGGGATGCTGCAGAGAACATTGTTGGAAAGGTGGGGAGCCCAGCGGGAGCGCTCCTCCTGCCTACTCACTTTCAACCCATTAGGACAGAATTGCAATCTTATTATATCACAGACTGGGGCAACATGTTCTTTGATGAGATTTCTCCTGTTATTTTTTTCCCCCTTAAATTATACAGTAAAAATCAATTGAGGGAGCCGGACACAGTGGCACATGCCTATAATCCCGGCAATTTGGGAGGCTGAGGTCAGCCTCTGCAACTTGGAGATACCTTGGCTCAAAACAAAAACAAAAAATTAAATGGGCTGTGGATATAGCTCAGTGTCAGTGGTAAAAGTGCCCCTGGGTTCAATCCCCAGTGCCTCAAAGAAAAAACAGGTGACTGAGAGTTGGGGGCATGGCTCCTTGGTAGAGCCACCCCCCCCAAAAAAAAAAAAAAAAAAAAAGAAAAGAAAAAGAAAAACCCGAAAGCAACTGAACAAAAGTGAGGTAATCCCAATGTATCCTTTGTGTTCTTTGCAGTTGAGTCCCTTGAGGTTTAGAAAGGCAAATTGACTTCCCCAAGGTCACACATTGTTTTGACTAAAAGCTGTTTCTTGTATTCACCCTTTGAAAGCTCAAAAGCTGGGCCAGCAGCCAAGTCTGCCCGGCTTTGCTCCTCTGCTGCCTGCCCTTGTTATGTCCAGGCTGCTGCCCTGGGCGTGTGTCTTCCCCTTTGCATTCCGGACACCTTGGTGTGTTTAGAAAACAAAGCACTGCTCAGGTGTTCATGGCAGGGCTGGCCAAGACATCATAGCTCCTCTGTGGTCACCTCTTACACCACTCAGGCAACTTTCCTTGTCATTTATACATCGAAGGCAGCCTTGAAGAGAACACCCACACTCTGCTAGCTGCAAACTGCAACCCCAGAAAAGCCATGCAGGCCTGTCACCCGAGAGACCCAGGAGGGAGAGATGGAGTTCAGTGCCCCTGGTGTTGATCCCAGTAACTAACACACACACACACACACACACACACACACACACACACAGCAGCTTTCTTCCTTCTGAATGGTTAAATTACGGAAAACCCCAACTTAGAAGAATGTGCATTTGAAGAATCTATGACCAAAATGGAAAGATGGATTCTAGGGATTTCTGAGGGCACAAAAAACTCTGTGAAAACACTTTTATTTATTTATTTATTTTAGGAAAAGAAACCAATAAATCAGATCTACTGAAGACATTATCAGTGACATTTTGTAGTCAGTAATGATGGATGGGTGGGTGATTTTCATTTTATTATCCCTTGATTACCAGACACTTCTTCATCTGGCTGTGTGACAGATGATATGCATACTAAGATGCATTTCTGTAACAGCAGGAAAAGGCGTTATAAATTTATTGAAGTGTGGGAGGGAGAATCACAACACAGAAATCATACAGAAAGGATGAGCCTCTGAATTGTGTGCACGTGTGTGTGTGTGTGTGTGTGTGTGTGTGTGTGTGTTCCTGAATATTAATCTGGGGGTGCTCTACAAATGAGCTACATACCTAACACTTTTTTTGTGGAGGGGGTAGGACAAGGTAGCTAAGTTACCCAGGCTGGCCTCAAACTTGTGAACCTCCTGCCTTAGCCTCCCGAGTAGCTGGGACTACAAGTGTGTCCCACTGCACCCAGCTCAAAGCATTTTATTTCTAAGAGGGGATTCCCTTCCCCCGCCCACTAAAGGATGTTGTTTTCCTATTTTGCTGTCTAAAAGATTAGCTGCTAGTCCTTATCACCTGAGCCTCTGTTCTTATCACCTATCACCTCAGAACCTCAGCCATCACCCTCTTGTGCGTGGCCAGCTGGGATTCCTTTCTCTCCACTGTTACCCCTCTCCTCTCCACCACTCCACTTCACCCATCATTTCCACTTCTGACCCCTGTGGGTTGGTCAGTTTCAATCACTGTGACAAAATACCTGAAGAAATCAACTTAAACAAGGAAAGATTTATTTTGGCTCATGGTTTCAGAGGCTTTAATCATGGTCAGCTGGTTCCATGGCCAGCTGGGCCGGTGATGAGGCACAGCATCATGACAATAGTGGGTAGCTGATCAAAGCTGCTTACTCCATGCAGCCAGAAAACACAGAGAGAGAAACAGAGACAGAGGAAGGGACCAGGCACAAGATACACCCTTCCAGAATACAGCCCAGTAACCTGCTCCCTCCAAGGAGCTCCCATCTTCTGAAGTTTCCACCACCTTCCAAAGTCCATTAAATTATGAACCTTTCGATAGAAAATCCATTGAGGAGGTCACAGCCCTCATGACCCATCACCTCCCCAAAGCCCCACCTCAGGACACAGAGGGGGAGCAAACCTTCACATATGAGCCTTGGGGAACACTCCAGGTCCAAATCATAGCCCCAAACAAAACTCTTCCTTCTCTAATTATTTTCAACAAGACCAACACATGCTCCATAAATGAAATTCCTTTTATTTCCTACGCTACACTGAAGTTCTATAAAATGAGATTTCCTACAAAGAAAACTCAGGATTCTTTGTCTGAAAAGGCAAGTACTTGCTTTACTCAGGTACATATAACCCCTAAGAATTTGGTAGTAAATTTTGGCTCTCAAGCTATTTAATAATGTATAGAGAGAAATTATTAAGAAATCTTTTGAGTGCCCTGTATACAAGCTCATATTGTTTATTTTTAATTTTTTCAGTACCAGGGACTAAACCAACTCAGCCACATCCTTTGGTTTTTTGTTTTGAGATAGGGCCTCACTAAGTTGCTGAGGCTGGTCTTGAACTTGGGATCCTTCTGGTCTCATTCTCCTGAATCGCTGGGATTACAGACATGCACTACCACCTTGGGCACAAGGGCTACTTTAAATTTCACCTTGGCTCCTCTGTCCCTAAGAAGATTTGGAGAATATTTAAGTCTTAAAAATACTAATTCCCTGTGAAGACAGAACCCATGGAATAGAAGAAAGTCTACACTAGCTACTCATGTAACAGAGGATTAATAATCAGAATACAAAAAGAACACAAAACATTTAATACCAAATGACCCAATTAATAAATGAATAAATGAACTAAACACACAATTCTCAAAAGAAGAGATACAAATGGCCAGCAAATACATGAAAAAAAATGTTCAATATGTTTAGCAATTAAGGAAATACAAATCAAAACTACACAGAGATTTCATCTCTCTCAGGTTAGAATGGAGTCATCAAAAATACAAACAATAATAAATTTGGGAGGATGTAGAGAAAAAGGAAGACTTTCACATTGTTGGTGGGATTGTAAATTAGTACAGCCACTGTGGAAATCAGTACGTAGGTTCCTAAAAGACTAGGAATGGAACCACCAGATGACCTAGCTATACCACTCCCTCGGTGTTTACCCTAAAGGGTTGGTCATCATACTCCCGTGATGCATGCATCATGTTTATAGCAGCACAATTCACCACAGCCAAACTATAAAATCAGTGTAGGTGTCTGTCAATGGATGAATGGATACAGAAAAGGGGGTGTGTGTACAATAGAGTTTTATTCCGCCATAAATAATAATAAAGTTATGTCATTTGCAGGAAAATAGTTGGAAGTTGAGAAACTTACATTAAGTGAAATAAGCCAAACTCAGAAAATTAGGAGTCATATGTTTTCTGTCATATAAGGAAGACAGAGAAGAAAAGGGAAAAGAAAGTTGTGGGGAACAGGGGTCTCATGAAAATTGAAGAGAGATCAGCAGAGGAGAGGAAAGTAACCATTGGGAGGGTCGGGGTTGGGAAAGGTAAATACTGGGAAACATTATTGACTAAATTATATTGTTGTATTATGCACATGCACAAATACAGAACAGTGAGTTCCTCCACTGTGTGCAATTATAATGCCTCAATAAAATATGAGAATAAGTAAATTTGAACCAACCCCTGGACTAGAATATAAGTATGTACATTCTATCTCTCTCTATAGATACACATATACATATATATGTATGTATACACACACACACACGCACTCACATATATATACAAATGGCCAACAAATACATGAAAAAAGTTTAACATCTTTAGCAATTAAGGAAATACAAATAATACATATACACACACACACACACACACACATACATATATTTAAATCTCTGAAAGAGAATTCCTGAGAGATTATAAAAAATCATGTCTAAAGATACTAATTAGTACTATGAGAGAGTAAAGCAGCTGCTGAACTTGGTCTCAATCATCTCTAGAGGAGGGAAATTATTGTCATTGAGCTTTTATGATGTCACATAACACTCAGATACCATGAAATGACACTGAGGAAGGATTTGACCTTTGTTAGAATTTGGCAAAATTTTTCCTTGTAAATCTTCAAAGCAGGACAGATTACCAGGTGTACTTGGTAGCTGGGGGATAAAATATGTAACCTCTATGTAAAAAGGGGCTCTTGGCAGGGTTTTGTCAAGGTCAGGCCAGTTGGGTGTATGTTTATAAAACAGAACCCTCTAGAGGGAGAGAGGCATTTGTCACTATGTATTTGTTACAATCCCTGGTTCTTGTTTTGCAATTCCGGCCGTATTTTAGCCCTTCTTTGTTGGATTCAATTTGTGCATTATTATCCCTATTTAGGGTTGATCTATTGCTATTATCTCTAATCTGAACTCATTTCAGAGAACATTTTGTTCCCAATGAGAGACACACACCCCCGCCCCCTTATAACTTGTGCTCACACTGACAGGTAACTGTTGGGGGCGGGACGGGGGGGGTGAGCATGCTACTTGGCTGGAGGCTGAAATTCTCAAATGCACCATGACAGGTTTAGAGGAATCCAGATCCATTTCTGGAGCACAGGACAGTGTCGACCTTCCCCTGCACCTCAGGGCTCTCTGTAGGGGAGACAGAGAAGCTGGAATACAGTCAGGAACCTCTTAGGGAGAAAAAGGAGAGGAATGCAGACTTGGTAGGCAGCCAGTAGGATTGAGAACAGTCATATCCTGGCAATTTCCAGGGGCATTTTTTTTTCCCCAGCACTGGGATTGAACCTGGAGTCTCTCTACCACTCAACTACTTCCCCAGCCTCTTTTTATTTAAGGCAGGGTTACTAAGTTTCCCAGGCTGGCCTGGAATTTGTCATCCTCCTGCCTCAGCCTCCAGAGTACCTGGGATTCCAGGTGTGCACCACCACACCTAGCCAAGGTCATCTTTTTTCATCTCTCAAATATAATAGTACTGTTGGCATTTTTCAAGGGCTCAAACACAATATTGGTCTTCTCAATTTTTATTGCCTCATAGTACAGATGCCCCACACCAGATAAGAACTTGGATTGCCCCTGTCCGTTCTGAATATTCTTAGCACCCAGCACAGGTGCTAAAAATCCAGACCCACAAGGTCTTTCCCAAGTCGCCCTGCCGCAGCGCTGTTTCTTTTCCTCTCCCCACTTCCAGTGTTGGATTTCACTTTGATTTGGTTTTTACAAAGCACCTGGCTGTGTATGTCGGCTCTCAGTAGCACTAAAATTCTACTCTTCGGATTTGTTCAACAGGGTCGCGATTTAACATAACTATCTTATAAAAGTCTTCACCAGTTTTAAATAGATTGCTTATTCCTGTTTTAACTCTAAGTCTTCCCACCCACACCCACCCCTTACAGGGCAAGAGGGAAGGAAGATACAATACAAATGAGTGTGTGTCAACAGACCCCGTGTGTTGCAGTGTTTCTCACAACATTGCTGGGCTGGGTTGTCTCTTTTAGTCCCATTTAAAAGGTGAACTAAAGTTCAGAAGCAAGTGATTTTTCTCCAGCCTGTGTATTAGATATGTATTGCTGCTGTAGCAAGTTGCCACCAACTTAGTGAATAAAACAACACGAATTTATTCTCTTTAAAGTTCTGGAAGTCAGAAGCATAAAATGGATTTATTTGGCTAAAATTGAGGTGAAATCAGGGCTGCTTTCCTTGGTAAGACCCAAGGGGAGAGTCAGTTTCTTTGCTTTTTGAAGCTTTGAGGGACCACTTGCACTCCTTGACCCAGGATCCCTTCCTCCGTCGTTAACACCAGCAGTGTTGTATCTTCAAATGGCTCTTGACACTGTCATTTCTGCCTCCTTCTTCCACCTTATTAAGGATCTTTGTGATTTCATTGAGCCCCCAGATATTCATGATCTCTGAATCTCAAAGTCATCAATTTAATGATATTTTCAAAGTCCCTTTTCCTGGGTGAGGGGTGGTACATTCACAGGTTCTCAGGGTTAGGGTATGCACGTGTTTGCATTCTGCCCACCACAGTCAGGAACCCATCTGGTGCCCAAACACAGATGACTACCCCCAAGCTCCAGGCCTTCTGTATACACACAAACAAGACCAGGCTTTTCTGAGTCTTCTCCTGGTCCTTCTGTCTTTGATGTCACTCACGTAGGTTGATGAAGAACTAATGTCTTGTATGTTTGTGTGGACAAACTGGGATCCACAGGTGTTTAATGGCAATGCAGACACCAAGGACACCACAATGACATGACCAGAGAGGAGCAGCACCTTGGAGACCAAGGCCGGCTGATGGTGACATGAACTCACACTCTTCCAACTTCTCTCTTCTAGGCTTATGTACAGAAGTACATCGTGAAGAACTACTTCTACTATTACCTCTTCCGATTTTCGGCTGCTTTGGGTCAAGAAGTGTTCTACATCACGTTTCTTCCATTCACACACTGGAATATTGATCCTTACTTATCCAGAAGACTGGTCATGATATGGGTTGTAAGTACTATTCGTGGTAGTATTCTGGGGATGGAACCCAGGGTCTCATGCATGCTGGGCAACCACTCTACTACTGAGCTATGTCCCTCACCCATAAGTAGTATTATTACTTATTAATCACTGTGACTTCTAAGATAACCGTCTGCTTTCATTATTCAAGTACTTTGCATATATGACCTTTATCCCCTCCCCCCAGTACTGAAGACCAAACCCAGAGACACTCACCACTGAACTACATCTCGAGCCCCTTTTATTTTTTGAGACAGCATCTTTCTAAGTTGTTCCAGCTGGCCTTGAATGTGCTCTCCTCCTACCCCAGCCTCCCGAGCAGCTGGTATTACAGGTGTGCACCACTGCACCTAGCTTGCCCAAATGTTCTTTATATTTTTTATTTCTTCCTGACCTTTTAGAGTATAATTTTGTTGTCTAATTTGGAGAAAGCAAATCTAAGAGCAACTTGTTTTGTTTGTAGAAACAAAATTAACCAAGTGATTTCATGCACTTTGATGTCTACCTCCCCACAGTTAAATAAAACTAGAAGGGAAAAGTGATGAGCCCAGAATAAAGGACCTTTCTAAGAACTCACAGTGGGTACGGAATGCACCCTCCTAAGAGGCATTTTAAAAAATAAAAATGAACACAGATTGCAAGAACTAAACAACAAACAACAAAAAAGAGGCACTTTAGTAAAATTTGAACAAACTCTAGAATTAGAAGCTGTTGACTGACAACTCCAGGCAGTAGTCCGCTGCTAGCCTCCAATGCAGAGGCCAAACAGGCAAGGCAAGTGTCTTCCTAGAGGGAACTTCTAGGGCAATGGGGCTGCTGCCATGCACAAACCCTATGGCAGGTCCAGGAAAGGGGTGGACCTGTCATCTAAGTTCATTCAGAACCCATTGAGTTCTGATGTTTTTGTAGGGGGATGGAACCCAGGGTCTCTTGTATGCTAGGTAAGTACTCTGTCACTGAGCCACATCCCCAATTCCTTTTATTTTCATTTTGAGACTGGGTCTTACTAGGTTGCCCAGGCTGGCCTCAAACTTGCCATGCTTCTGCTCAGCCTCCAGATTGGCTGAGATTGCAGGTGATGCCACCCGCCTGTCTGAGTTCTGGTTGCTGTTTAACTAGTGGATTGTGGGTAGTATGAGGCGACAAGGCACACTACAGACGCACAGGCTTTGGAGTCCAGCAGGTCTGCCATCAGATGCAGTTAGGTCATATCTGTGTCCCCTTGTCCTGAGCCTTACCATCCTGCTCTGTCAAAGGGAGTTAGCAATGTACCTTGTGAAGGTGCCGGGAGCGCACTGAGCTCAGGCCTGCCATGCGGGAGCAGTTACAAGCTGCTATTTGTGCAGGAAAACACAGTGACTAGTCCCAGAAGGCAAAGGAGTCAACCATCAACTAATTCTGGGGTCCAAGTTTGCTTAGCTGGCAGAGGAAGCTTTAGTGGGTTCCCTGACTCAAGATTATGCCCCCAGAAGAAGATTAGACTTAACTGGGTGTACAGGAGATGCTATGTAAACTACAAATGACTTCCCACTCTGGGCTTTTTCTCCTTTGTAGAACAAGTAGAGTGGACTTGATCAAGGACATAAATTAAAGTGTTCTGGGGACAAGAGAAGAAAAACTGTCCTCCTGGGGCAGGGGTGAGGGTTGTGGAGGGTGGTCCTCTGTGTGAGTCATTCACCCCATGGCCACCTGGGGGCACTAGGGAGCAGAAGCTCCTGGGCTCCACCTGTGGCTGCCAGGAGACAGGAGTTGCTGGATCCTTCTGTTTTTCCTCAGATGTCTCCCATTCTCAGTGTAGGCTTACATTTTTAAAGCATGCCAACTAAACAAAGAATTCTCAAAGACCAAATGCAGAAACCCTGTTGTGAAGCCTCTCCATCTACGGGACCCCTCAGTTGGACACTTCTGATCATTTGTACCCACATTCTTCCTCTTTTATCCTTTTCTCTCTAAAACTACAGGCCACTCCTTCCTTCCCTCATCCCTGCTTCTTGCCTGGCCACGAGCTATAGCTTTTGAATTCTAAAAGTATGACCAAAGAATCTGCGATAGCACATGCGTCTTAGCAGGTCATGGAGGGGACTTTGGTCCAGATGCCCCTCACCCCTTCTGAAGCCCCCTTCTGGGTCTGCCAGAGAACTGAGTTTTGGGTAAGAGACAGAAGAAGCAGCGAGCCTTTCTTCTATCTTTAAGATCTGCAAACCCATGGAAAAACCCTTGATGCTTGAATTTTGTTTATTTTTCTGGCATGCACACACATACACACACACACACACACACACACACACACACACACTTTTTTTTTCCCAAAATTTCATAGTGTTGAAGTGGGGCAGATGCTATAGATACCTCTAATAACCCAGCAACATCTTGTCAAGTGTGTGGTCAGTTCACTGGCGTCTATTTCCCCCACTGAGGGTGGAAACACTGTCCCCAAGGGGCCGGGAGGCCTTCAGACTTGATGGGAGGCCGTGGTTGGGCTCGGGTTGTCATTGCTAGTGGATATTTTACACTTTGGACTCCTCATGTCAAAGTGGTCAGTGTGTTTCTTGAGACAGAATGACTCAGTTATCTGTCAGAAAGGAGGAGTCAAAATCTTTGTCAGAGAAAGGTAGGTGCAACCTTTGAGTCAGCACATTGTCCTGAGGCCGGCCTCCTGTTACCTGATGTTTTAAGTGGGTGTGTGACCTAGTCCACGGACATCCGTGGTGAAAGTTCTATCATGACTCTGTGTGGTCAGCTAGATGTCACAGCAAAGTGGAGAAAGGAGGGGAAATCTCTGTGATTGGGGATTGGGGGTGTAGGGTGGAGCCAGGTGAGGTTTTCTTGAACTTGAGCCAACCAGGGAAGTCAGCTTCCTGCTGTGGCATCCTCTTTCATGTAAGGGACTTTCATTCCTAAATTAGTGACAGCCTCTTCAAGGAGTAGAGGAATGTCAATTCCTTAGGGGAGAACTTCATGTTTTGTAACATCTCATCCAAAATGCCCTGGAAGGCAGCTGCTCGTTCAGGAGCGCCAGACCAAACTGTCTGTTAATTCAGTCACTGTCTCCTGCTTTTAAAAATTATTTGTTCCATTAGAGGTGACTCATACTGTCTGAAGTAGCTTAGCATAATTTATGGTTGTGTTAACTGCTGTCTTCACAATCATAATTGTTCTGGCCTCCTATTATGCATCCTTTATTTTCAGCATCATTTGTCTTATTTGAATTTCATTCAATAAGTAAGTATCATTTTATAGATTGGGACACTAATACTTCAAATAACAGAAAATCATATATAAATATATAATATATGTAAGAATATGAAGGTGATACATATATATTTGAATTTATATATGTAAGTATATATAAAGGTGATATTTTATATATATATATGTACGTATGTATATATATGTGTGTATATATATTATAGCTCTCTCACTGTAATAGTGCTTTACATATTTTACCTCACTGAATCCTACCAGCAATCCTGAGAAATAGTTCTTAACAGCCCATTTTAGAGGTCATGAAATTGAAATAAAGTAAGGATAAGTTAGTTACTTGCCCAGGATTGAACTGGTTTAAATGGCAAAGTGGGTTTGATCCTGCCCTGGGCCTCCTCAGCCTCATAGGGACCCCATTTTTTCCCCCTAACACAAGTAAGCGTTCAAAGTGAAGAGCATTCTCTGTCTTTTCTTTTTTAAGATGTTCATGCTTTGGGGCTTGATGGGTTAAAACAACTCACCTCTTCCCTTGCTTTGGTTGTGTTTATGGCACAACCCTGGGTTCCACTCAGGTGTCTTTTGTGTGCCTTCCTTGATAAGCCAGATGCATTTCAGCCCAGGACATTTGGACAAGCTTTTGTTCAATTAGCTGAAAGACATCCGTCAAGTCATTCTGAGTCCTGTCTGGACTCAAAAGAACCTCAGACATCAGGACAGGAAAAGCCCTTGAGTGAGTCACCTGGTGAGAATTCCCAGAAGGACAAGTAGATGGGGCTTCAGAAGATGAGTCTTGGCTGAGCTCTTGACTTCGATTCTGGCTTGGCGACAGTCCCACCACAAAAGGAAAAGGAAAAAGAAAGGGCTTCCCGCTAAACTGATGCACCCTGAAAAGGTCAGAGGCGATTCCCTTGGAACTGGATGGTGCCCAACTTTGTAACACGAAGCAGTCTCGCTCGCCGTTTGCCAAATACAGTTATTCTCTATTTTGTAAAATATTGATGACACAATTGATCTTTGAGGTTTGGGAGTCTTTCCTCTGTTCTTATCCTATTTTACTTATTTATATTCTGCCTCTTTTCACAGACATTTCATAGCATTCGTGATGAGATATAAGGAAAAAAATAGGATAAGTAGATCAAAATCAAAATACAGTTGTTTAATAAAAGATTAAACCCCAGACTCACATTAAATAGAGCATGCTGAGGGTAGTGCATGCCTGTAATCCTAGAGACTTGGGAGGCTGCAGCAGGAGGATCACAAGTTTAAGGCCAGCCTGGGCAACTTAGACCTTCAGTGACTTAGTGATACCCCTTCTCAAAGTTAAAAAAAAGACTGGGGATACAGCTCAGTAGTAAAACACCTCTGGGTTCAATCCCTAGTACTAAAAAGGAAAAAAAAAACAAAACTGCATGCTGGTACAAGGGTGAGCCACATATAAGTCTTTGAACTTTGTCTTGACCAGCCCAAAGTGAAGTTACATTATCTTTTAGGAAATAAATGATAAGCCAGTTCCTAAAAGATTGACCACGGATAGGATTGATATAATTGTTAAGGCTTGTGGTACATATTGCTTGGTTATGTTTTTAGGAAAATTATTTGGCATCAATACCCCCTGGTCATCTGTGTGAGAGTACACATTTTTACTCCTTCTTCTGAGCTTTCTATATTCTCATTTTATTTATATATTTTTGGAACTAGAGATTGAACCCAGGGGTGCTCTGTCACTGAGCTATGTCCCCAGCTCTTTTTTATTTCGCTTTAAGACAGGTCTTGCTAAGTTGCCCAGGCTGGCCTCAAACTTGTGATCCTCCTGCCTCAGCCTCATGAGTTGCTGCATATTTTTCTGATTATGTTGAAGGTCCTGGTTGTTTCTGAGAGTTTCTAGGCAGTGCAAATCTCTTTTCTAATAATTCATGGCCTTGGATTATCTCCCTGATGGGAAGCACGGAGTGTCTGTGATGGAGTGGTGCTTTAGTCAGTTGTTTTGCTGCTGTGACTAAAATCCCTGACAAGAACAATTTTAGGAGAGGAAAAGTTTATTTAGGGGCTCATGGTTTCAGAGGTCCCAGTCCATAGACAGCCGGCTCCTAGGGACTTGAGGTGAGGCGGAACATCATGGCGGAGGAGTGTGGCAGAGGGAAGTGGCTCACATGATGATCACAAAGCAGAGAGACTCTCCACTGATCAGATACAAAAATATACCCCAAAGCCACACACCTCCGATGCCCACCTCCTCCAGCCACACCCTACCTGCCTTCAGTCACCACTCAGTTAATTCCTGACAGGGGATTAATTCACTGATTGGCTGAATGGTCTCATGGCCCAATCATTTCTCCTCTGAAACTTCTTGCATTAACTAACACCTGGGCTTATTTATGGTGGAAACCTCACATCCAAACTATAACAGATGGACATGGGGTTGCTCCCACCTCCATCAGCAGCTTTGAGGTTGTGGTCCAAAAAGATGCCCTGTGCTGATGTAGTGTGTTGTAGTTTCCAGAAATATAAGCCACCCAAACTTATTCAAGATGGGGAGAGGGGGAACGATTCATCCTAAGTTTATGGGGAATCCAAGAAGCAGAAACTCACAGGAACAGATACCAGTGAATGGTTTGGTTGGTTCGATGTTCCCACATCGACTCCTCAGGTCTTTTTGTCTCCTGTGATCAGCTGGTAACTTCTGCCTTTTAATTCAGATTTCCAGTCAATCTGATGCAGTGTGTTATGTAGCAAGGTCTTACCATCCATCCATCTCTGCCCAGTCATAACTTGGCTCTACTTGGTGCAAACAGGGGTGCTGGGGATGGGGATAGGTGACAAACCAGGGCCATATCACTGTGGTCCAGGTTCTGGAGGCTGGTAACACGGCCATGAGTGTTTATCATAAGGGCTACACGACACTTCAAAGAGTGTGGAGGAAGAATGAAAAGAGCCAAAATTGGGTAGGATGACATTTTAAAAGAAAAAAAAAAAGAGAGAGAGAGAGAGAGATTTCATCTCTTATGTAGACCAAGTACTAATGTGGCCTGACTTATTGTCTCTTGCGTTGTGAATCTCCTCAATATCAGACAGTGTGTTTGAAATGCATACCAAACCTATTGCTAAATAATTGCTAGATCAGCTGCTATTTGTATTCAACACAATGAAAAAATAATTTTATTTATTTATTTATTTTGGGTCCTAGTGATTGAACCCAGGAGCACTTTACCACAGAACTACATCCCCAGCCCTTTTTATTTATTATTTTGAGACAGGGTCTCGCTAAGTCATTTAAGACCTCACAAAGTTGCTGAGGCTGACCTCAAACTTGTAATCCTTCTGCCTCAGTCTCCAGAGTCACTGGGATTCAGGCATGACCTCACCATGTCTGGCTCTCAAAAAAGTACTTTTAAAAGAAAAGGCTTCATTGTTTGGTAAATATAAATTCCATTTCTTTTTTCTTTCTTTCTTTTCTTTTTTTTTTTTTTTTTTTTTTTGTAGCTGCAAGGTCCTGGTGATAAAGAGGCCCTTCCAGTCCCATTCTTCCAAGATAAATTAATTTAGATTGGAGAACTCCAGTTTAAATGATGGGTTCCCCCAACCCTTTATTTATTTATTTTTGTACCTGTAGTATAAAGCAGACCTAAAACTGTCATTCATTGAATCATTCAATCATTCATTAATTCATTTGGTTGAACCCAGGGTCACTCTATCACTAAGCTCATCCTCAGCCCTTTTATTTTCTATTTTGAGATAAAGTCTCTCTAAGTTGCCCAGGCTGGCCTCGGACTTGCCATCTCTTGCCTCAGCCTCTGGAGCCTCTGGGGTTACAAGCACCATCCTGCTTGGCTAAACTTCACACTTAAATTGTGCCTATGAGCTAGATAGTGTCTAACTGCTGTAGTTTGGGGTATCATTTTATAGAACAGTCCCATAAATTGGTTAAGAAGTAAACTTTGTGGTTACATGTCTAGATGGAGCATGCCCTTTGGATGTGGGCAGGCTGCCACCAGGTTGTCTCACAGGGGAGTTTGTCACTTGGTTAGGGAGGTGAGGGGGAAAGTCTGCCCTGTGCCTGTAGTTCACACCCCATAGACAGGGGGTCAATTTCAGTGCCAGAAGATAGCTTTAAATATGATGATCTCTTAATCCTCTGTTGAAACCACCACCACCAGTCCCTTCAAAAGATTGCCCTGCTCCTTAAGTTGGTTCTTGCTTGAGATTAATGAGTCTTTAAGCAGAGGGACAATGGCCAGATTGTAACCCTCTCTAGCCTGCAGTGAATGGAATGGAATTAGGTGTCAGAGATTCTGCCTGGTCCCTCTGAAGTCGAATCTGTAATTTAGCCTTAGTTAAAGATTAAGCAAAGGTCTCATAGGGCTGTCATGCTAGCTGTATTGGGTTGGTTTTGAAGCACAGTCAGCAAAAATGTATTGGTTTTAGTGTAGATTTGTAAAAGCCTTAAAACTGGACACAGGAACAAATACATTTGGACCTCTCATCATCGTCATTGTCTGAAAAATGATTCCGATGTTTCTCTTTTAATGATGGTGGCCGGGGAATGTGCCACCTCTTCCCTCCTGCTCCCCCTCTCACGCTGTCCCTTCCCAGCGCTTCTAAGACTGGGATGCTGGGATCCAGCAGAGCTGCCGCGCCCAGAAAGGGGCCATCGCCCCACACAATCTCAATCTTCAGGTCTTGGAGGCCTTTCTTTCAGGTGACATTTTCAAATGACAACAACTCTCTCTCTTTAAAGAAACAACCAATTCCATCGTGATGCCGCACTCCTGTGGGTCGGGGGGGGGGGGGCTGTGGTCCTCACAGCAGCTGTTTTACAGAGCTACGTGCCAAGCATCCCATTTCACAGATGAGAAAACCGACACCCAAAGAGATCAAGTGACTTTCCCAAGGAGGCACCACCAGTGAGGATGGCAGGTAGGGGCAGGCCTGGCTCTGTTCCTTTCCACCACACTGTGATGCCTCCAATGGCTCAACTTGACTTCTTCCATCACAAGTGTCATAGTCTCATGGCAAGGGCCCCTAGGAATGGCCACCATGTGGCACAGACTTCCTCCCTCCAGCTCTCTGTTCTGAGTTCCCTGTGAGTCTTGTTGGACAGCGTGTCCCAAGTTTCTGGTGCTTTAGTGGGAAAACCAGAGCACCCCAGGGACCCAGCAGGACGGCCAAGGGCTGAAGAAGGCTGCCTGCTGGCGGACCCCAGGGTTTCTCCTTCCTGGCCCCAAGCTCCACTTCCTTGTCCAGATTTGCAAAGGAGCCGAGTGAAAGAGGAAAAGAGTGGCCCTTTCGTCCCTAGAGGGGTTCTAGAGTGAGGACAGGGCATTCTTCTTGTCAGCGTACCTCTGACCTCTGGGCTTCCCTGCCTGCACCCTGTCCAGCCTCAGTGAGTAACAAGGGCCTCAGGTTCTGGAAGGGAGGGACAGGCTTCCTGGTTCAGGGCTCTGAGAGGTCACAATGTGCTGTGGCTCTGGAAGTTTCTGAGAACCGCAAGGCGAACCTGGCCTCACCTACCTGAAGGCGGCCACCTGGCCTCTTCCTCCCCTCTCACCCACGCAGGCAGATCTTCCCAGGGGGAACCTCTTGTGGGAGAGCTGGGAGACAGCGGGGTGCCCTCTTTAGCAGGAACCTTGATTCCTGTCCTTAGAGCCCAGCGCCACCACTTGCCAGCCAGGCCCTGCCATCTGTGGGTGTACACCACAGCAGGGAGGTGCTGTGTCTGCAGTGGCCCTTGGCCAGCTGAGGGCGAATCCGGGACACTGAGGCTTCCTGACTCTGGCTCTGGGAGCACTGGCCCTCCCTTGGCAGACATTTTGGTCCCTGGTGATCCTGACCACCTCCTGCTGTCTGAGGCTCAGTCTCACAGCTCTTTCTTCTCTAGGCTGAGGCTAGCTCAGGTCCTTCCTTCCTTCCTTCCTTCCTTCCTTCCTTCCTTCCTTCCTTCCTTCCTTCCTTCCTTTCTTTCTTCTTCTCTTTTCTTTGCAGTGCTGGGGATTGAACCAGGGCCCCACTCATCTAGGCAAGCACCCTACCACTGAGCTACACTCCCATCCTCCACACACACTTTTTTTTTCCAGTCTTGTTTAAAATGTTGCTTTTTGAGACAGTGTCTCACTAAGGTTAGCCTCAATCTTGCAGTCCTCCTGCCTCAGCCTCCCGAGTAACTGGGATTACAGGCATTTGGCCAGTTTGCATGCTCTACGCACCTATTCCATGAGGCAGAGTAAAGGGTCTTGAATAAATAGTTTGCAAGGAGTCACTGCATCGCTGCTTGTGAATAAACAGCCTTCTAAAATTCATACATGTAGGCCACAGGCTGCTGTGCTGCTCTGTTTGATTACTTGTTGACACGAGTTTGGACCATAGGCCAGCTTTCAAGACAGTAAACCTCTGAGTGCCGCAGATTCTGACCGTGTGCTGGCCACAAGGCTGTGGCCTCTATAAGCGTCATGGAGTATAAGGCACTATTATTCTTCTCGAAAGGAAACAGCATGAGACCAGCCACGTTAGGCAGAAGGTTAGGGTCAGATTCAATCCCATAACTACCTAGTTCCAGAATCCTCCTACCTTTGTTCTCTGCAGAGCCTCCGCCCTTAATTATGTTAAATATACTCTGGAACTCTTCATGTGTGTATGAAACATGTTCAATTAATTTTATTTTTCATTTCTCAAGGAGTAAACCACCTTCACATAAACTGAAAAAATAAGCAAGTTCCCCAAATCCTACCTCATTGTTGATTTGAGGGTCATTTCCTTTTCTATCTAGCCGTATCTATCTTCACATTGTTTGATCACAGTATCCTGCTTTTCGGAGAATGGTTTGATATTAAGTAATACGTGACTTGTTGTCCATGATATGCCAGAAACAGGAATGGAATTAGGAAGACTCATCTCATCAGTCTTTTAACCTAAAAAGTAATAATTGAATCAAAACTTGATATATTTCCCTTTAAGAATTGGGGACTAGGGATGTCCTCGTTTGGACACAAATGGAGCACGAAAGCCTTGCTCTTAGCTTCACAGAGAGAGAGAGAATGTGTGTACACACGCATGCATATGAATTCATTGTTTGCATTGCATATGCTCAGATTTAACTAGAAAAAGATGTTATGGGTTTTGTTCCTTTTAAAATTAAATTTCTTCTGGCATTCGCAGGCATTACAAAATCAGAAGGGAAAAATGTTTTGTTCAATTTGAAAATGTTTTTCGAACACATAGTGATTTGACTCTGGGGGCTGGGGAATGATGTTCTGAAGGTTTTCCAAAACACTCTCACTTGGAATTAGCACGCTGTGAGCAGCAGAAGGCTTGCTTCCTTTTAAACTCACACTGGTAAACAAAGGCTAAATGAGTAAAAGAAGAGAGACGAATTCTTTTATTAGTCCATAATAGAAGATCCAGGCAAAGGCGAACATGAGACTCTGCTCTTAATACTGACTCTGCAGTTGACTGTACACCTGTGATGTGGCTGCCAGCTGTCGGGGCTGCTTAGACAGGTGCTGTGTGAAAGAAAGACAGATTGAGCAATTTTCAGTGTTTGTCTACATGACTGGGGAAAATATTTAGATAGACACAAATGACACGGACTGAAAGTCTTCGTTTTTCTGTAACCAACAAGAACCGTATCTTGGGTGTTTAATTAGAATTTAAAAAAAAAAAAAAAGAAAAGAAAGAAAGAAAGAAATCAAGGGCAGGAACTCATTCACCTGGATAAGTTTTCCAAATAAGGCAAGTCTTCTTTGAGGGCTTTTCCATTTTGGAAGCTGGATTCAGAAATTTAAACCTAGATTTATACTGTGGAAAGCTCCTAGAATGTATGTTAAAGACCGGGTTTTATGTTTTCCTTAAAAGTCTACTAATCTACAAAGAAGGTTTGACTACTCATCCTGCGGGCCAATCAAAGGGGTGTGTCTTCAGCTCTGAGAAGATTAAATCATTACAGCTCTGTCAGGACCTGGGCTGCAGAAACTAGGTGCTGGAATTTATTTTAAAAGTCTCCATAACCTAAAAGGATGTATTCAGGACTGTTGACCTGGTGCCTAGCCCTCTTACAGATGCTGATTTTGAGTAAGTTTGTACATTCACAAGAAGTAAATGTTAAGACATTTTATGTGAGAGATAAGAAACCACTTAGAGGTTTTTTTGTTTTTTGTTTTTTTTTTTGGTACCAGGGATTGAACCCAGGGGCACTCAGCCACTGAGCCACATCCCCAGCCCTGTTTTTTATTTAGAGACAGGGTCTCACTGAGTGGCTTAGCACCTCGCTTTTTGCTGAGGCTGGCTTTTGAACTGGCAATCCTCCTCCCCCGCCTCCTGAGCCGCTGGGATTACAGGCGTGTGCCACCACGCCCAGCGCTTAGAGCTTTTTTAGAGTGTCTCCTTTAAGATTAAAATATAAATATCATGCATGGGATGGATCTTGGTTCAGAAAATGTTGTTCAGTGGAAGAGAGGTATTGCAATCAAAACTATTCTAAAAGCTGAGGTGAACAGACCCCCCAGATAAAAATGTGAGTGACATTAAAGACTCTTTTGGGGGGTCACTTGAACATTTATAGTCTGAAATTGATTTTGTTTTTTGGTACTGTCTATTGAACCCAGGGCCTAGTGTGTGCTGAGACATTATGGACCCTCAGCCCTGAAATGGACATCAATGACATTTGAACAGTAGGACTGGATACCAGTAAGAATAGTAAACAGTGATATTTGAAAGCACTTCATAAATCATCTTTTGAATCTTGTATTCTCACAGATCCATGAAGCTTAGGTCTCTACTTATAGGTTTTGGATTGATAGGAGTGAGGGGGTTAAAACCATGAGCAGAATGTGTTAGTTATATATAGTAACACTTTGTTCCTAAACTAGGTCTGGGTGCATCTCCACTAAGTCTGAAAAATAATATAAAGGATGATTAAAATGTCCTTGCCCCTTAAGATGATGAGATAGTGGTGTAATTGTCTCATCCTGGTGCCTCACCTCTACCTTAAAACCAGCTGCCGTAAGCAAATTAGAAATAGGACTAATAGGCGTTTCTTTCTTTTTATTTTTAATTGCTTTTTTTCAATTTCTGCAGTATAATTATACATAATAGCTGGATTCATTATTAGGTATTCGTTCATGCTCACAATAGAACAATATAATTTGGTCAATTTCATACCCCAGTACGTACTGTAGCACTTCCGTATCCAAAAATAGGACTTCAGGAGCATGTAAATAAGAAAGAAGAATACAGGAACCATGAGTCAGCCATGGTTTCTAAAAATAATGTTTTAGAAAAGCATACAACTCCGCAGATGGCGTAGCACTTCCAGATGTATCCTTACCTGAATCTAACATTAATGTGTCAGGTTTTAATACTTGAATTACATATGATGAGACTGAAAACAGGACATTGGAAACCGGCTCTCTGTTTATGTCATCCTACTGCATCAGGACTGAAAGACAGGGTCCTTGGGGAGGAGATGAAGAGTTTTTGGAAAGGGTCCAGTAAGGCCGGACTGTAGGGTGGATGTAAAGAGAATATGATGCCCAGGGAATCAACCGCTTGTGAAAGTTTAGAAAAGGAGGCAATGAGATGAGGCTGACTCAGAAGAGGAAAGCTGCCAGGCGACAGCAGGGGCTCCAAGGTCGTCCACCAGCAGGAGCCTGCTGTCCTGGTTTGCATATGTGCCTTCCCTCCATAAATGCTTGCTCTTACATAAACCAAAGCCATTGTACAACTAGTCATTATGAGATTATTGGGCATATCTGAGCAGGATTGAAAGACATTGAGATGCTTGCTTAAGACTGGACCTCTCTTTCTCTCTCTCTTTTTCTCTCTCTTTCTCTTTCTCTTTCCTTTGTGGTGATGTTGAACCTCCGGGCTTTGCATATCCTAGGCAAGTGCTCTGGGACTAACCAAGCTGCCTCCCAAGCCAGCCCCTTTCAGTTTAAAGGAGAGTTTGCCCCTTTTCCCGGTGCCAGGAGCTCTGGCTTAGCCAGTGTCAGTCTTCCAGGAAGCTCAGCACAGTTCTCTCGCTTTCCCTCAACCTCGGGGCTGCTGATGGTTCGAGAGCCTGAAGGAGTTTGCTAAGAGCTTATCTTGAATCACCCAAACTGCTTTCAGGTCTACACTTTCTCCTGCCAATGAGGAACTGATCAGACAATGCATTCAAGACCTCTTGGCTTAAAAAAAGAAAGGAAGAAAAGTGACCTCTGTGGCCTGGCCTGTGCCCCATGCTTCTAGAAAACAGAAGGCATGAAGATGCTCCTCCCCAAATTCCGTGTGTTCTGGGGAAGGATTTACTGCAGGCAACCATCTTTTTCCCATGCAGCTGGCTTAGATGAGACTTACAGATGCCCTTGTTGTTTACCCAGGACAGATCCAGACACACACACTCCAAATTCCCATTCTTTGTCTCCTACGAAATTACCTGCATTCTGCCCCTACTGGCCAACTGTGGCAAAACACCTGTTACCTGGCCTCCTCCAAACTTAGTGAAGTCTGGCCCATCCTCACCTCACGCAACCCTTCCTCGGGACCCTGCTGAGAATAGAGAAGCCTTTATCCCAACCCACACCTTCCCAAGGAACAGCAAAGCCTTTCTGCTTCATCTTTGAGGCCTCTGAAGGCCTCAGGGTCTCTTCTGTGCAGTAGATCTCCTTCTCTTCTTCAATTGTTTGTCCACATAGGGTGTCTCATTTCCTAAATCCTGACTTGCTTTCTATCTCACAGAGATCATGGGTCAAGCAGCACAGAACGCTGAGCCCTGGGGGATCTCTGCATGGCTGTGCTATGGTTTACATCATCAAGAACCATTCTGTGGCCAAATTCGCTTGTGTTCACTCTCCTTAGGTAACGTGCCAAGGCTTTGCATCGTAGAACACCTTTGTGCAAGGCACTTGAACTCTTTCTCTAATAAAGCAGCACATAAATAACAAAGAGAATTAGGAGGAGCCACTATGAACCTTTGGGCTGGGAGTTAGCATACCGCATGGAGAAACTCTTGCAAGCACAGAGTGGCATCCTCACTCTACCTCTGAATTCAGCCAGCCAGCAAGCTTGGGCTGTAACTCTCTTCAAAGGGAACTACAAAAGCACATTCCACAGCCAAATATCCTGTCATGTCTTGCATGTTCTCTGGGAGCTGGCTTTTCCAGCATTCAGGGGAGCACTGAGGATCAGCTCCATGGCATCTCCTGCTCGTGGGTCCACTGCCCCCCCCCACCTCATTTTATTGTTTCTAATGAATAGATCACCGGCAGCAATAGTTTTGAGGAGAGTCTCATCATTTAAAATAAGTGGAAAATCACTTTGAATTCTATTAGGACACTCAGGCTATTGATTAATTGCATCAAACATGTGTTGTCCTATGCAGGTGGTTTCTTTTCGGTCGTTATTGTAGTGCTGGGGATCAAACTCAGGGCTTCCCTGAGCCACACTCTCAGCCACATTCACATTCATCTTTTTCCCTTTTTTTGGGGGGGGGTGCATTTACCGGGGATTGAACTCAGGGGCACTTGACGACTGAGCCACATCCCCAGCCCTATTTTTTTATTTTATTTAAAGACAGGGTCTCACTGAGTTGCTTAGTGCCTTGCCATTGCTGAGGCTGGCTTTGAACTTGTGATCCTCCTGCCTCAGTCTCCCAAGCCACTGGGATTACAGGTGTGCCCCACTGAACCCAGGTCACATTCATCTTCTAATTATGCTCCCTCCAGCCCCCCACCCCACCTCCTGCAGATGAAACCCAGGATGTCCTGTGCTAGTCTAGCACTTCACCACTGAGCAATGAGCTACATCCCCAGCTCAGCACTTTTTTCTCTCTGTCTCTGTTTCTTTCCATACTGGGGATTGAATACAGGGCTCTCACCACTAAGCGACATTGCCAGTTCTTTTATTTATTTATTTAGATACAGGTTCTTGCTAAGTTGTGGCTTCTGGCCTCAAGCTTGCCATCCTGCCTCAGCCTCCTGAGCAGTCCAGATTACAGGCAAGCGCCGCCACACTTGGCTGGCTCCTTTAGCTATTTGTGCACCCTTCAAATCTATGCTCCTCACAGTATTTACAGTGCTCTAGCTCAAATGCAAATAGGAATGTTTAAACGCATTTGAATGTCCAAGCACCTTAAAATCACCTCTAAGGCCTTTTGCAGTCAGACTTCTGCCCCAATCTCCCCCTCCAGCCCCTTCCCATAAGAATGGTGTCTCTGGAACCATGGAGCTGCTGCTGAGCCACCCCCAAGCCCCACCACAGTCCCTAATCTTGGACACGTACAGATTTAACCTTGTGCGTCTCTCCCGAGGATCCCTGCCCTGCAGACCCTCACCTCTCCTGCCTGGCTCAGTCTCCACTGAGGTGGCATTTCCTGAAAAGCCAACTGGACACCTGCACCTGCATTCCCTTCCTTATTGTCCTATGAACCTGGTACTTGGCAGTACCAAAAAAAAAAAGGGGGGAAATAATGAAAAGTAAATATACATTCTCCAAATGCAGACAGGTAAAGTTCTGTGAAGAATCCAAGAAGGGCCTGGGGAGACAAAGTGGCCAGAAGCACGCTGTTGTGAAGTGTCCAGGGAACTCCCTTCCCAGCAGGTGGCATTTAGGTACAGGGCTGGCTTGTCCTTATCATTTACTTGTAACTCATGTTTAAATTGCTTCTGGCAAGTCTAGAAAGTTTGAAATTTATCAGCAACCTTTCTGATTGATTTCTCTATTTATTCATTTGAAAACCCGTGTCCCAAGAAGTCTAAATAGCCCAGCAAGCAAGACTTCTGAGAAGATAGCTAAATTTTACAAAGTAGAAGCCATCTTTAGTTCATCTTCCCCATCTCTAAAATAAAACATGTGAGCCAGGCCCAGTGTCGCCGCACACCTGTAATCCCAGCGGCTCAGGAGGCTGAGGCAGGAGGATTGCCAGTTCAAAGCCAGCCTCAGCAAAACTGAGGCACTAAGCAACTCAGTGAGACCCTGTCTCTAAAGAAAACACAAAATTGGGCTGGGGATGTGGCTCAGTGGTCGAGTGCCTCTGAGTTCAATCCTCAGTACCAAAAAAATAAAAAAAGTAAAATAAAATACAAGGTGAGCTGGGTGTGATGGCACAGCCCTATCATCTCAGCCACTCTAGAGGCTGAGGTAGGAGATTGGAAGTTCGGGGCCAGCCTCAGAATCTTAGAAAGACCCAGACCAACTTAATGAGACCCTGTCTCAAAATTTAAAAAATAAGGACTGGTATGTGGCTCAGTGGCAAAGCATCCCTAGATTCCATCCCAGTACCCAAACTAAAATTTTAAGAATCACAATAAAATATGTGCTGTAACTCAAATCTGGTGAGAGACAGCATCAAACAGTAGTTCTGCAAAAATACTTTCCTGGTCACTGTCCCACAAACCTGAGACTTAGAGTGGAATGTGGAAATTGCAGAGGGAAGGGTAGGGCCTGAAGGCAGATTCTGGCAGGCTCAGGTCAAGCCTTTCTCATTACAAAGGGTCATGGGGAGGTTATGGCCCTGGTGACAGTCCTGTTTGGGAGGTGCTGCCGGTGTGATCCCCAGTCCCTCCTAATAACAGGGAGTTAATCACTCACTGGCCAACGGGAAATCAATGCACCCTGCCCTCTCCCCTCCTCTGGCCTCAGCTCCTGCAGCCTCCTTCCTTTGACCCCTGCAGTGAGCAGGCGTCAGGCAGGGCACTCAGGCAGGGCACTCGGGGACTTCTGTCCCTTCCTGCTCTTCAGGAGGGGAGTCTGGCAAGCCCAGGGAAGGGAGCCCTTTCTTCTCTCCCTGGTGGAAACCCTGCAACACCAAAGAGCAGAAGGAAACAGAAAGAAGGGAGAGAAGGAAAGAAAAGAGGGTCTTTCTGCGGAAAGACGTTGCAACCCAAGTCAAAAGGCAACGATGGGCTAGAGAACGTGTTCATGTTGGCGATGCCTTTGGAATTCACTACAATCTTAGTTTTTAGAATCTTTTCATTCAGGGAGATGGTGAGTTAGATTTCCCCCCCCCACCCCGCCCCTGGGTTAAGCTCTACAAGTTGATGACTTTTTATTTACTCCAAATAAGCGCTTTCACAGGACTTACTAGATCAGAGCTCCCTGAGCAGAGATTCTGGAGAATCAGTCAGCACATCAGTGCTCAGATTCTAGAACTTCCAAGGTGCAGTTCTTTCCTCGGGTCTCACTAGAAGGACATCTGAACCCTTTGATTGATGGAAGGGTGTGGCCAGCCGGCAGAATTAAATTCCAGGGTCATGGATTAAATCCCAGGTCATAGTCTCCCCATTTCAACGAGAGGCATTCAACGCTGAGGTAGGAGCCTCCACTTGACCTTCGGGGCTAGGTCCTCTCTAGTGTGTGGAAGACACTATCAGGAGGTTTAGAGTTTTCCTAGGGAGACTGAATTTGGACCAGGAGCCAGCTCACTTCCACAAGCACCTTGTGAAGCCATGATTCCTGGCCTTGTGGTAGCGGTGGAGGAGAGGGACCGGGCTTGGAAGCTTGGAGACCAGCGGGGAAGTGATGACAGATCTTGGATTGTCTCCTGGCAGGTCCTGAATTGTCTCCATTTGCAGTTTAGAAAGAAGAGAAGGGAACCAGACAAGGGGAGGACGGCGGTGAGGAGCAAATGAGGACGTTGATAAACAAATGGCTGACTTGAGGGTGTCTGAGAAGATCATGGGCCCATTTCCACTGACTTCAGGAGATTTTGCCAACACAGTTGGTAGCACCCCTGACCATGGTCATCATCTTGACAGTTATTCGAATTAAGTATGAAATTGACTTCTCCCAGTACCGGTAGCGTAGCCCATGACATCAAACCGAGAATGGGAATATATGGTGTGTATGGGAGAGGAAGAGTCCACTTGGCTGCGTCCCCAGATTGGCTGTGGAGATAGGTGCTTAGGGTGCCCTCACTGAACTGCAGCATCATCAGCTTTAAGTGAATTTTCTTCCCTGCATCCTGCGATTATGGCCCTCCTAACTTTGTTAGGCTGCATATTGAGTTTTTAATCTTCTGCATTTCCTTAGCTTTCCATTTCCTCTAACGTCTTAACTGGTAATTCAGTTTGTTCATGGGCTGCTGCCGGCAAATCACCTCCTCGTGCCACAGTCCTTCCCCCACGCATGTGCAGTTGTCCTAGCAGGAGGCTGCAGAGCTGGCAGAATCCACCTCTGCAGAAAAAGATCATGCACACCTGAGAGTTTGGGGACAATCATCTACTGTTCTCATCACCAAAAGGTTCAGCGTTAAATTACTTGTCTCTTACATGAGGGAAGACTCTAGCATTGGTGAAGGGAACCAAACCCAGACAAACAGCAAGCATTGCGCTTTCTCAAACAAGGACCCCTAGGACCAGTGCACCTTTAACACTGTGCTCACTCTTGGAAATGGGTGATCCCTTGGGGTTATAGCAGGCGTCACCTGAGTCACCATCCATCCAGATTTCTTTCTGTGTAATACGGTTTGATGATCCTGGGAAAGGCCAGCCACTGGGACTCCACCGACTTTAACTCAGAACTTGAAGGGTGAGGTTGGGGCTGCTGGACTCCTCTTTTCTACTGCCTCCTCCAGAAATAAACCTTTTTAAAAACTTCTTTTGAGTGACCATTTCTCAAATCTTTTCTGAATCCTGGTAGGATGGTAGACCTGTGACAGACACCCTGAGGTGACCTCCAGTTCAAATAGCTCACAACAGGGAGATAGCCTGAAACATCAAAGCCATCTCTTTACAGGAGGCCCATATAAATGACCCAACTCCAACACATGTGTAAGGAGAGCTGATGATCAGTGTCAGTGACCTTTAGCCTAAAATCAGGGTATTGATTAGCGAGGTCAGCAATAGCTGACCCAGCACCACCCCCCTCCACACTGGGGGACTTCCTGATAAGCAGATGCTGTCTCAGTGGACTTCAATACTAGATATCCTCCAAGGCTAGATCTATTCCAAAATATACTGAGCCTGGATCCCATTTAATGATATCTGTGCTTTTTCTTTTGAGGTGGGGTCTCCTGTGTTGCTCTGGTTGGCCTCAAACTCACAATCCTCCTGTCTCTGCTTCTGAAGAGGTAGGAAACAGGTGTGCACCAGTGTGCCTGGTGTGTTCTGTCTTTTGACACTTCTTTGATTAGAGAGTTGTATTGCCTTTTAAAAAATATTGAACGAAGCCAGACTTGATGGCACTTGGCCGAGTTGGGAGGTTGGATTAGGAGAATTGCAAGATTGAGACCAACCTGGGCAATTTAGACCCTGTCTCAAAATGAAATTTTTTAAAAGACCAGGAATGTAGCTTGGTGGTAGAGTACTTGCCTAGCATACCCAGGGACCTGGGTTGAATCTCCATCTCTACCTCAAGAGGAAAGAAGAAGGAAGAAGAGAAGATTAAAATATTCTATGCCTTGCTTTTTAATTTTTTTTTAGTACTGGAACTGAACCCAGGGACACTCTAACACTGAACCATATCCCCAGTCATATTTATTTTTTATTGTGAGGTAGGGTCTTGCTAAATTGCCTAGGCTGTCCTCAAACGTGCAATCTCCCTACTGAGTTGCTGGGATTACAGGTGTGTACCATCCCACCTGCAGCTTACTTTTAAGCTTGCCATTAACTGAGATAGAGCTAGTTTTTTTTCTAGGTGAAGGAAAGCTATTTATTCTAAGGGTATCCCTAGAATACCCCTATGCTCCAAGCCCCTGCTATGGTGTGTTCTGCTTTGGGAGACCTAGGTAAATATTGAAACTGTATGGTCCTGGTAAACGGAATCTCTGTTCAGATTATGGTATCCATTCAGCAAAAATAACCAAGAAATAGACCATCAAAGGAGGAGAACATCATTGCTACATAAGTACAGTGAGAGATGGACAGAGTCCAGTGAGAGTAGAAGCTATTTACTGAAATGATGATGACTCAGAAATTCAATTAAATATATTACGAAATATTTCAAACCCATTAGGGTTGAAATAATATAAAAAGAGGGGAAAGAACATGGCGAATTTTTGCTGTTTTATTTTAAATATTAAGAGCATACATTTATTCATATCAGTTCACTTACCTTCAGTATTCAAGTCTACATTCAAGGGAAGATGTGAGGTCCAGCTGTTGTGGGGCTGTCCCTCTTAGAGATGACAAAGGTCCCAAGTCCTTGGCATAATTGCTTTAGATCAGTGTATAAATTACCAACCATCAGGCTCTTTTTCAGTGTAACATGGATGATTATAATGTCAGTGAGGGTAGTGCCTAGTCGATGTCTCTCCAGGGGTTTTATTTCCTTGCCTGCACAAGGTACATGACAAGAAGTTTCTAAGCCCTTCCTTCCTGTGCGTCCTGAGTGGATCCCCTACAAAGAGGATGAAAGATGCCCCGTGCTTGGAGCAAGGATTCCCTAGTAGCTCAGGGTCTCTCTCTTCCTCTCATACGTTGGCTGGGGGAGGGGTCCAGGACTCATTCCAGGAGATTCTCTTTGAAGATGTGATAGCCAGATTCATGATCTAGAAATAAGTGGGATGACGTAGTCATTAAGAACGATGCCCAACCCAGATCAAGAGGGGGATAGTGGTTGTCACAAAGGTAACCAGTTGGTCCTACGCATATCCCAGGGTCCTCAACAGAGTCTGACAGCACTGCAAAGAAATGAACACTGATACGCCCACCAATTTGCTTCCATTGGAGTCCATATTTTCAGGCATTGCCAATAACATTTCAGAACAAGGGACTTTAAGAATATGAAAGAGGTACATCAGGACCCACCTTTTTAAAAAATAAATTTAATAGTGCATGATAATTATGCAGAGTTGTGGGCTTTGTGGCATATTTGCACAAGCACATGATTTAACCAGTTTCATTGCTCAGCACCCCCTCCTCCCCTCGGCCTCCTCTTCCTTCACCTGCTGGTCCCTGTTCATGAGACCCTCCAGCTTCCACATATGAGAGAGAACGCTTGGCCTTCTCAATCTGGCTTAATTTGCTTAACATGATGTTCTCCAGTTCCATCCATTTTCCCACAAATGGCATCATTTCATTCTTTTTGTATGACTGAATAAAACTCCACGGTTTATAGATATCATATTTCCTGTATCCATCCAACTGTTGACAGACACCCAGGTTGATTCCCAATCGGGCTCTAGTGAATTGTGCTGCTGTAAACACGGGTATGCATGTGTCACTGTAGTATGCTGACCTTAGTTCTTTAGGACAAATACCAAAGAGTGGTCCAGCTGGGTCATAGGGTGGCTCCATTCCTAGTTTTTTTTAAGAATCTCCATACTGGCCGTACTAATTTATATTTCTACCAATAGTGTACAAGGTTCCTTTTTTCATGAGTCCCTGCCAGCATTTATTGTTATTTGTGTTCCTAATGAGGGCCATTTTTACTGGAATGGGATGAAATCTCAGTGTAGTTTTGATTTGCATTTCCCTGATGGCTAAAGATGGTGAATGTCTTTTCATATATTTGTTGACCATCTGTACTTCTTTTGAGTAGTGTGGGACCCATCTTAGTGTCTGGTTCTTCTCCTTCTCATTGAGATATCATTCACCTATAATGACTGCCACCCTTTTAAAATATGTAATTGAGTCTATGTTTGAAGCTGGACTTTTCAACTCTAGAACATTTTCTTCTCCCTCACAAGAAACCCCTGTATACATTAGTACTCGTTTCTCTCCCCGCCGATGTTAAGCACTCACCCATTCACTTTCTGTTCCTCTGGATTTGCCTATTCTGCACATATCTTGTTGAAGGAATTATATTATATGGGTCCTTTGGTATCTAACTTCTTTCACTTAGGATACTATCTTCAAGGTTTATCAGTGTTATAACATGCACAAGTACGTCATTGCTCTTTATGTTCAAATAATATTCTGTTGTAAGTATAGACCACATTTTGTTGATCCAGTCATTGGTTGACGGCTATTAGGGTTGTTGATTTTTGTTGTTGTTGTTGTTGTTCTTGTTGCTACAGAGAAGAATGATTCTAAGAACTTCTGTGTACAATTTCTGTAAGAACATGTTTTCTGTCCTCTTGAGTATATTATTCCCAGCAATGGAAGGGTTGCTGATCTGGTGTCTCCTTAACCAAATCACCTTATTAGCATCCTGGGAAGGAGACTGAGCTTAATTTGGGTAGATTAAGAAACAGGACAGGGAAAACTAACACAGAAGCTGTGGTCTTCAGGTTAAATGTCATTGTCTTCTAGTCTCCAATGGGTAAAGAATGATATAACTAGTTTCTGACTTTTTTAAAAATAAACACAAGGGAAGACTACAAATTCCAGTGGTTCACATTTCTCCACCAATAAGGGACAAGGGATTTCATACACTCTTGTTAGTTAACAGTGGATCTCAGACTCTGGTTCCTCCATGATGGAGGGGCAGTGGGTGTACTCAGGAGAAGGAAGGGTGATTTCAGAGTTTATCAACATTGGTTGGGGAATGGATGGAATTTGAAAGGAGTCTCTCGGTGCTTTCTCCAATCCTGCAAAGGTTTTAGTGTCACTAAAACTGTGGGGGAGGGGAACTCTGTGGGGGAGGGAAGACAGACAGACATCCAGCAATCTGCAGCATACACAAAAATGAATGTGTGGCTTTACTTTAAAAAAAAAAAAAAATCCTGCGGTGGCTTTACTAGCAATAATGTTTTTTCAAGGATCTTCTGTTTTCTAAACTTTGTAGATTTTATTTAGACCAGTGTGAAAAGCAAAGTCCTGCTACTTGGAGATGTGTTAGGCATGGTACAGTTGTCACTGTAGAGCGTAATAACTAGAAAAAGGCCACCACGCTGAGAGATGTGCTATTTCTCTGCCAGCTCCAGGACAGCCCTCAGCTGGAAACTCCTCTACGACATGAAGATGTGTTTCCTAGGGACAGAGCTGGTTCCCTGGGGAGCCTTTTGTCTGCTTGGGACCAGCGCAGACTATGAAGAGGACCAGATTTTTGTCCACCTATGCATATCATTTACCCTGCAATCAGGGTAGAAGTAAGAAAGCAGGTGACCGCCTTTTCACAGTGACCTACCAGGCCCCCGTGCCATCCCTCGGCACCACGCAGGGGGACCCAGTCAGTTGGCTGAAGGCATTAATGATCTATAATTACTTCCTGTGTTGCCGCCTCCTGGGTTTCTGCTTTTATGGCCAGGCCTTTGGGACCTGAGCCCACAGGAGCATGATGGATGGTGGAACTTAATTGGATCCCTCTAGGTAGGAGGGCCTGTCCACAATGTGGGGCGAAGTCCTCCGCCTAGGGCACGCCACCCTGAGTTAATCATTATACTCTTGAACTGAGAACTAAATGGAGAAATAGTTCTCTTCTGTCACAGCAATTTTTTAAAACAGACTATTTTTTTTTTAAGAACACTTTTAGGTTCCCAACAAAACAAAGTGAAAAGCAATGTTCCCATATCCCCCTGCTCCCCCAACCTCCCCTCCATCCACATCCCACAGCACAGGGCTACACTTGTTATGATCGACGACCCTACATGACACCCGGTCACCCAAGTCCATGGTTTTCACTGTGGTTCACTCTCGCTGTTACATATCCCGTGGGTTTTGACAAACGTGTGATGACACTTGTCCATCATCCCAGCCCCTTACAGAATAGCTTCGTATTCACCCCCCCACCGGACCCCTGCCAACGACGGATGCTCCTGTGGTCTCCATAGTTTTGCCTGACCCAGAAGGTCGCTGGAGTAGGACTCATACAGCATGTAGCCTTCAGACTGCTTCTTTCACTTAGTTACAGGCATTTAAGTCGCATGCCTTTTCTTGGCTTTCCCACTCATTTCATTTTAGCCCAAATAACCTTCCATTGCTTGAATGTGCCACAGTGTACGTCCTTCCCCTGGATGAAGAACTTGGTTGCTTCCATGAATAGAACCGCTATAGACATTCACATGCAGTCTGTTCTCTCTCTCTCTCCTTCTCCCTCTCTCTTTTCATTTCTTTCTTTCTCACATAAATCTTCAACTCATTTGGATAAATACCGAGAAGTGTAATTGCTGGAATATGTGGCAAGCATATGCTTGGTTTTGTAAAATGCTGCCAAATCTTCTTCCAAAGTGTCTTTACCGTTTTGCTTCCAACCAAAGTGAGGCTTCCCTTGCTCTGCATCCTCACCAGCAGTTGGTGGGCCCGTGTTATGAATTTTTGAACATTCCAATAAGCGTGTGGCAGTATCCAATTGTTATTTTAATTTGCAATTTCCTAATGACGTATGGGGTTGAACAACTATAGTAAGGTTTTTGATCTCTTAGGCCAAACTTTTCAATCCTATCAGAACCAGCATCTCCTTTTTTTTTTTTTTAAGTATGATGATGCTATTTTCTTGAATCAACAAAATTTGAAGAAACCAACTTACCTTTAGCTCATGTTTTAATTCATAGACTCTGTGAGAACAAAATTCTAATGTATCTTGTCCTTCATGGTGTGGACGAGTGGAGTGAGTAGAGACCTTCAAAAGGATGGGTCCTCGTTCTAATTTTTTGAAATGGTCCTTGAAGATAGAATGAAAGATCTTGAGATACAGAAATCATCCCGGATGATCTAAATGGGTCAAATCCAAAGACAGGCATCTTTATAAAGAAAGGCAGAGGGAAGTTGAGACAGGAGAGGAGTCAGGTGTGACCACAGAGGCAGAGACAGGTGTGGGGTAGCCACATGTCCAAGAGTACTCCAGCCACCAGTACCTGGAAGACACCAAGAACGAGGTCTCCGGAACAAGGATGGCCCTGCTGACCCCTTGATTCAGACTTCTGGCCCCCAGCCCTGGGCAAGCACTCACCTGCCTTTCTTCTCCATGGAGTCGCCTGCTCTGGGCATTTATATAAATGCAATCATACAATGTGTGGTCATTGGCATCTGGATTTCGAAACTGAGAACAAGGAAGAGGAGTATTTATTACGAAGGAGTTCCCCGTACATTCTAAATGTATTGCAAAGTTCTTTTTCCTTTCTGGAAATCAACATCATAGGTAACGTGGCCTCACTACATATATGATTTTTAGAAAACAATGCCTCCTATAATACAAATCACTTTTAAAGTAAGTCATTTGGGGACTTGTCTACACTGGGACATTTCCCAGCGTGAGAACCCTTGAGCCTTCCTGCCAGTCTGTATCACCATGAGTATGCCACCTGCCAGAGCAGAGACACACAGCAGCAGTGTTTGCACTGACGACCTGGCTGTCTCTAATGGGGAACAACTCCTGATAGAGTCCCAAATAAGCCAAAGCTGAATCTTCCCTCAGACTGCACAAGCCGTGACAGTCTCGGAAATGCCAGCGTGTGTTCAAACCGTGTTCAAAGCACGGCACTCTGTTTTACTCATCAACAGAGCTAGGCCTTCCCCTCAGAGGACTGACTGCAGCGGTTTTCACCTCTGTGAATGTCTGGCCACTCAAAAGTCACACAAAACCCAGTTTTCATAGAGCAGCACTGTCCTATCGTCACCTCCCCTCTCCATGCC
The DNA here is from genome assembly GCF_045843805.1 of Urocitellus parryii. NCBI lineage: Eukaryota > Metazoa > Chordata > Mammalia > Rodentia > Sciuridae > Urocitellus > Urocitellus parryii. The sequence goes on from NC_135531.1 coordinate 269,097,529, forward strand.
AGTGCAGCTTGTGGTTCCTGCGCCCAGGAGGAACCAAAATCTCTCTTGGTGTATGCATACTGTGTTATCTTTGTGTTATTATAACCAAAAAAAAAAAACTAAGATAGTCAACTTAACAATGCAAAAGGTTTATTTTGGCTTATGCCTGTCCTTATGCAGGACCAGTGGCTCAGCTCTTCTCCATCTAAAAGGCACTTTTACACCCCTGACCACCTCAGTTTCTTTTTTTCTCTTATTTGTGTAATTTCTTCCTGGTTAACATTCTCCCTAGACTTATCAAGCTGTTCAACGTTCTTCCTTCTTTTTCATTTTTGGGTACTGGGAATTGAACCCAGGACTCCGGGCACTTGACTACTGAGGTACATCCCCAAACCTTTTTAAATTTCTAATTTTGAGAGTGGGTCTTGCTAAGTGGCTGAGGCTGGCCTCAGACTTACAACCCTCCTGCCTCAGCCTCCCAAGTGGCTGAGATTACAGGTGTGAACCACTGTAGTCGGCTTCAACCTTCTTCCATCTTAAAACATAAAGGAAAAGGCGTTTCAAATCTCTTTTCAGCTGACCTGGGTTGCACTTGGATTTCACAATAGTTTCTTAACTGACTCCCCCCGGACTCTCCCATGGACATCGAGGGGATCTATTAGACACCCAGGGCACAGCAGGCCAGGCCAGGCCTCTGCCAGAGTCCCCTTTCCACAACATGGTGCCTTATCACCAGGCCCTGTCCAGAAATATGTACCTCTCATTTCAGGAAATCTTTGAGCCACTTCTTGAGATGTGATTGGGACATACTTCCCAGCTTTAGTGAGGTGTAATTCACACACTGTAGAATTCAACCATTTAAAGCATATGATTCCGTCATTCTCAGTGTAGTCACAAGGTCTGCTCATATTTAAAATATCCAATTGGGCCCATTTTGGTTTGTGGGTCTACCCTAAGATCCTTTTCATAATCAAGATATGTCACCCCCCACAGTATCCTCAGGCTGGTTTGTACTTTCTTCTCCTCTCCATAGTAACAATCATTCCTATTTCTGTCACTAGAAAGTAGTTTGCATTTTCTAGATTTCTATAGAAATGGAATTCGTTAGTCTGTACTGTTTGTTTTGTTGTTTTGTTTTAGTCTGGCTTCTTCCTTCAAAATAATTATTTTGAAAATTCATTTATGTTGCAAACACATGTCAATCGCCCATTATTTTCTTGTTGCCAAGTAGCATTCAATTGTATGATTACACCATCATTTATCTACTCCCCCATCAATGGAAGTTGGGCTGTTTCCAGTTTGGGACTTTTACAGAAAAACTGCCAAGAAGATTCACCTGCAAGTCTTTATGGGACGTGTGTTTTCATTGCTCATGGGTGAATGTCTAGCAACAGCTCACCTAGATCACAGGATGAGAGTGTGCTTGACTTTTTAAGAAACTGCCCAGCTCTTCTCCAGCGTGGGTGTACCAGTCTGCATTTCCTCCAGTGGCCTAGGAGAGGCGGTGCTCCACATCCTCAGCACCTTCTGATATGGCCAGTCTTGCTCAGTTCAGTCATCCCAGGAGAAGTGTGGTGATATGCCCCCCACTCCACTTTTAGCACTTCTAACCTCCTGATAGTTCCCACTACATGTCCCCCACCATTACGTCTCTCGTGCTGTTCTTGCAATCCAGATGCTTCGCGATTTGTCCTTTATCTTAACACTCAACCCCAGAGCCCCTGACCCTCCTGGCTGAACCAAAATCTCTCTCTGTATATGCATATTGTATTATCTTTGTGTTGCTATAACAAAAAAACCCTAAGATAGTCAACTGAAAAAAATAAAAGTTTCATTTTGGCTTGTGCTTCTGGAGGTTTCAATCTGTGGTCATTTGGCTCCATTACTTCTGGGCCAGTGGTGAGGAGTACATCATGGGGAGTGTACATGGTGGAGGAAGCTGCTCACCTCATGGTGACCAGGAAAGAAGAAGGGGTCCCAATATCCTTTCTAGGGCATCCCCCAGGGACTTACTTTGCTCTCACCAGGCCCCACCTCACAAAGGTTCCGTCACCCCCCAGTAGTGCCACAGGTTGAGGACCAAGCCTTCAACACATGGCCTTTGGGGGACATTCCAGATCCAAGTATAGCTTGTACCCAGAAAATCCTGTGGATAATTTTTTTCAAAGCTGTTTTGCATTTTGATGAAATGCTCTGTGCAGCTGTTTTCCCCACCCAAGGGTAACACAGGGTTGGACACCTGACAGGTTCACTGTCATCATCGGCAATGGCAGAGACTGACTGAGCATCTCAGGAGTGGAGCTATTTCCCTGAAACTTAAAAAATGTCACTCCGTTTTTTTTTTCTTATTCAAAGAGAGCTAGCCATGCCTGGTGGTACATGTCTGTAATCCCAGCCACTGGAGAGGCTGAGGCAGGAGGATTGCATGTTTGAGGCCAGCCTGGGCAATTTAGTGAGACCCTGTCTCAAAAAAAAAAAAAAATAGATTTTTAGAAAGGGGCTGAAGATTTAGTCAGGGGTAGAACACCCCTGGGTTCCATCCCCAATAGTGCTAAATAAATACATAAATAAACAAAATGAAGAGGGCTGTTGTTACAGTCATTGTTATTTGAAATTTACCAATCAGAAACAGCATGCAAGTCCTAGCAATGTTTTGAAATGAACTATTGTCCTATTTAAAAAAAAAAAAACAACCTTCAAACATAGAAGGCAAACTATAAATGACATAAAGGAACTCATGAACTTTAAAGAAATTAAAGTGGGTCTGAATAAGGGTTACCCAATCATTCTTCCCTTTTGGTTTTAAGTTTCCCTGTCTCTAAAGGTTTTATTTTCTATATTTAACTAGACTTAAGCACTTCGCCTACAATACTCTTCTATATTGGTGGTGAGGAAGGGAAGGAGTTGAGACACACATTTCAGGCAGCTTTTGAGAATTTCTTGGACATCAGAAATACATACACGATTTTCCACTCCCCAGAAGACAGTCCGTCCTTTGGGGCTGGTTGTCCAGGTTCCCAGGAGGGAGGTGGAAACACAGAGTGAGCTGGTCTCCAGGACAGTCCTGCCTGGTAATGAGGGGTAGCAAAAAGGGTCAGTTTCCAAGTCCGGTTGGAAACCAGAGCTGCGGAATGCAGAGTAATGGTCGCTGTGGCTGGAAAGCCGCCCACCTGTCCTGCGGTGCACAGCAGTGGCTCCGCTTTGGTCACCAGGGACCCAGAGGCAGGAGCACGGCCACGCAGCAGCGCCCCCTAGCGGGATCCTGCACCGCTGGGGTAATGCTCCGAATGAGCAGACCACCTAAGATCCGGAGCAGACTCCTTCCTAGAGCAATCTGGGCGAGCAGTCCCAGCTACTTTGAAATGGTCCTTCCTAGTGGTTTTGATAGCAAGGCAACTCCATCCATCACGTCTTTGTGAGATCAATGCAGTCACGGTCAGATGAGAAGGGTTATGATGAACGCCATGAGAGTGGCCTGAGCCAGAGCACCAGGCAGAGCGCTGGCGCTCACCTTGGCCTGTGCATCCAAATCCCCTGAGGCCCTGAGAGTCTGCATTTAAGGACCTCCAGGGTAGGGGTGCCCTCAGGCCATGAAGGGAATTCCTTAATTGAGTTGCTCTTCTCTCTCCAAGGGGAAATTGTCCTGAAAATGCTTACATCAAATAAGCGAAACTGTTGTTATAATAGTTCTATTCATTTTGGGAGAGTGTGAATGTCAAATCCAGATTTTTATCTTCTGCTCACTTTATGTATTTATTATTTTTCCAGGACAGGGGATGGAGTCCAGGGACACTCTACCATTGAGCTACATGTCCAGGAAAAAAAAAAAAAAAAAAAAAATATATATATATATATATATATATATATATATATTAAAATATATATTATAACAAATATATTTATATTTTTATATATAATATATTTATATATTATGTATAAATATATATTTATATATACATATAAATATATAGTGTATATATATATATATATATTTTTTTTTTTTTTTTTTTTTAATTTCAAGATAGGGTCTCCCTAAGTTGCCCAGGCTGGTCTCAAACTTGCAGTTCTTCTGCCTTGGCCTCCCATATGTATCACAGTGCCTAGCTCTCTTCTACTTAAAAAAAAAAAAACTCAGGAAGGCAGAGTTCTTCTTTAATGGCCTCATGTAAAATGAACAAACTCCAGATTGACTTGTCTTTCCTCTAGGTTTGAAAATTCCCATGCCATTTATTTTACTGGTATTTCTGATTTCTGAATGAAGTTAAGTTCAATTTAGTATGTCAGTTATGTTCACTAGGATGAACAGTGGCATTCAAAAAAATGTTTAACTAGATGTTCCATAAGATCTATCACTTTTGTTGCTAAAGCTTGAAAACATGGTGCCTGATTTAAGCATTAGACTGTCTTTAACCCAGGACCACCCCCAAGTTGGAGGTACCATCTTGTGGTAGTTTAAAGCATACTCTGAAGCCCAATTTCTGGATTCAGATTCCAGTTCCTGCAGAGTTCATTTGTGCCTGTGAACAGTCATGCAATGGTTTATTCATCAGTAATATGGAGATACATTCTACAGGTATTATTGGAATAAGTTAGCTAACACGGTTAAAATTCTTAAAACAGTGTTAGACATATATCCAAGCTATGAAAGTATTTTTTAGATATGTGGTTAAAATAAATAATCTTTGCATTAATGTCCTATTTGGGTTGCTCGGTGGTCCTATGGAATCTAGAAGGCCTATCTCTTTATAGCAGCTAAAATGTTATTCTACAAGACTTTCCCAATAAGGGTGATCAGAGAGAAGGGAGACTTCAGCCAACCAACTGGGAACCTCCAATAAAACTAGGCCATTAAGAAATTCATTTATTTTCTGTATTTGATTGGACTCACCTCAGTCCTTTGGTTTTGTAGTTGGTGATGTATGTTGGTCAGGTGACCAAGGATATATTGAAGTGGCCCCGTCCCTCCTCCCCTCCCGTTGTGAAACTGGAGAAGAGAGTGATTGCTGAATTTGGAATGCCATCTACCCATGCCATGGCGGCCACGGCCATCTCCTTCACGCTCCTTATCTCTACCATGGACAGATACCAGGTAAGGTGGCCTGACTCTCCTTCCCACCCCCTACCCAGGCCAGTGACACTGTACAATGAGGCACCTAACAGAGGTACACTTCAGAATTTTCTCTTAAGTTTGCTTTGAAGAACTTTAAAGTTCATGGGATAAAGACTAATGGGAACCGAAACCTATTGGATGACAGCTTCCTCATAAATAAAGTGACCATATAATTTAGCATCCGTATGGGTTTGTGCCCAAGAGTGCAAGTGGGCACCATTAATAACCACACCAGGACAACTGGCGAAACACAGCCATCCAGGCAGCGAGCGTGGTTTGTCTTCTCCCAGGAGCCATTTCCCCTGACTTGCCTGCCTGGGCAGACTTGAGTCAGTGCTCTCATTCTCCCTTCACCAGACACAAAGAGCTTATGATCCTGTAAAGGATCCTCCAGGGCAGAGATGATTCCACCAAATCCCTCTGCCAGACTCCCCAGGGCCTGGGGCTGAAAAGAGTCTGTGCTCAAATTACCCTCTGAGGATGCTTCTGCCTCTGCTTAGGGCGCAGCCATTAGAAGGAATGACTCTGATTATTTTAGAACTGTCTAAATGACAGGAGATTGATTAATCATGAAAACAGGAGAATGTCCCTTAATGTCTGCTTAGATCCCAATTACAGTAAGACCTTTTAACAGTTATATGAAAACTCTAATGAAGGTTTATTTTTTTTTTTTGTCTTCTCCTACGGGAGATATATTGCTTTAATTTGTGTTTCATAAATGTTACCTTTTAGCTATTGGAAATTTTATATTTCATGAAATCTAGCTGCCTTATAGGTAAACGGCAGTATTGTTTCACCCTGCCCCTTTACCTCTGAGAATCGGGGATCTTCCATACTGGGGGTTTTGCAGAAATGGGAGTAACAGGATCCTCACTGACCCTGCAGCCTTCTCCACCAGGCCGCCTGGGTTTAGAACTCTGTTCCTGAAGGGGAAAGGGACCATTGTATGTCTGTTTAACTAGATATAATCATTTGTCATAACTTCCTCCAAGATCATGCCAGGATCAAAGATGTCTGAATTAACTGAGTACAGACTTCTGATCTATGTTGTACCCAATGCCAGCTGCCCCAGGAGGATGCGGTGGGCACCAGCCTCCCTGGGGCTGCTCGGAATCCAGAGAAGTCTGTGAACACGCTAATGTTACTTAGGGAAAAAAGAAGCCAGGAGAGGCTGGCTGCAGGGACAGAACAATGACACAACAGTAACAATTGGCCGCTTATACGCTCATTTTTAAAGCCTCCTAGTCCTTCTGAAAAGTTCTTTTCAGCTCACGTGATATACTGGTTTTCATAAGGCCTGAAAACCCATGATTGTGAATTTCCTTTCTGTTTCTGGGGGTGGGGGGGGGAAGCATTACTGGGGATTGAACTCAGGGGCACTCAATCACTGAATCACATCCCCAGCCCTATTTTGTATTTTATTTAGAGACAGGGTCTCACCAAGTTGCTTAGGGCCTTGCCATTGCTGAGGCTGGCTTTGAACTCACGATCCTCCTGTCTTAGCCTCCAGAGCCACTGGGATTACAGGTGTGTACCACTGTGCCTGGCTTCTATTCAATTTTTAAAGATTAATATGCTATGAGAGTCTGTGTATCCCCCATATGACCCGGTGTTAGCCAGATTCCTCTGGCTGCTCTGACTGAGGTTTAGCAAGGTCTGGACTACTGCCTGCCTGAATATCTGGATGCCTGCTGCTGGTTGGGCCTTTCAGACTATACGGCACTGACTGTTTGCCTTGCTTCATGGTCAAATTGTGTATTTCTCAAGCTTTCACTTCAGAGTAGTTAAAAATAAAAGTTATTCACTCCAGCCTGGCATGGTGGCTCACGCCTCTAATCCCAGTGACTCAGGAGACTGAGGCGGGAAGATCAGGCCAGCCTCAGCAAATCAGCAAGGCTCTAAGCAACTTAGTGAGATATTGCCTCAAAATAAAAAATAAAAAGGGCTGGGTATGTGGTTCAGAAAACACATAGATAGATAGGTAGATAGATAGATAGATAGATAGATAGATAGATAGATAGATAGATAGGTAGATAAATTTATTCACTCCAGTTAAAATGCCAGCACAGTAGTTGTGACCATGAGTCTTAAAACCAAGTTCTACTCTGCATTATCCGCATGATTATATGTAGAGAAACTTCCTAACCCTCCCTCCCTTCTTTTTCCCTGGGTTTAAAATGTCTTCAGGTGGTTGGATTGCTGGTCTAGGCAATATGTGATTCACACCAGCAGTTGTGGCGCAATGAATCCTGTTGCCACCTACAACATCACATCACACATGTCCGAGCGTGATCTGATTTCCTTGTTTTCTGCTCCACCCCCCACAGTACCCTTTTGCTTTGGGACTGACGATGGCCGTGGTGTTCTCCGGCTTGGTGTGCCTCAGCAGGCTCTACACTGGGATGCACACGGTCCTGGTAAGGCGGCGTGGGCAGGTCTTGCCCTGATGGTTTCTGTGTGTTATGGTGTTCCTGACACTGCTTAGGTACACAAGCATCTGCTACGTAATGATGTTTTTCATCAGATCAATGACTTGATCATTATGTTAGGGTGCATGTCTAGTAATAGTAATGACATATGAAGATGACGTCATTGAGGCAGAGGTGGATTGGATCCTCAAGACTCGGAAGACCAGCTAGGATGGCTAGGAAGGCCAGGGGGACCCTGGTCATTTTTCCGCATTGGTTTACTCCTGATGCAGCCAACAGCACAGAACAAACATCCAGAGTCAAAGTCGCAGTCAAGGAGCAGTACAGTTTCCACTTAGGTCCTCATGAGATGGGCCTGAAATCCAGGAGCCTCCACTGCTCTTGGCAGGGTGAGCCCCCACTAGGTAGGACCTCTCGTCTTCCCATACTGTCCTAGGCTGGGAAGTGGGGGTGGGAGCAGGGAGACTCATCTGCACTGGGAAGATGGTCCACCCTTTCACTCCATGAGGAATTTTTCCAGGGCTGCTCCCATCAGCACAGTTAAATTAACTTGAGAATTCAAATGTCTAGTGCAGCAGCCAGTCGCCTGGAAGTTCCAGAGCACAAAGCTGGTCATGGTTTATCTCAGGGGCACTGTTTGGTCAACATCCTCAGTTCAGGACAACCTAAAAGAAATGGGCCCTTGCTTGTCATGGGTATCTCAATGAAAAGCTTCAAGATGACATTAGCAAAAGATCTGGGAGGGGAAGGCCACCCCTGCCCAGCTTCCCTGCGTCTCCCCCCTGTGCCAGGTGTGGGTTACCATGGGAAACACGGAAGAGGGGGTTAGCACGGGCAGCTGCAGGGGGAGGCAGTGGCAGCACTGGAGTCAAGTGAGGCACATGGGGAAGGAAGGTTAATGGGTGCCAACAACTCGGTCATCAACACAAATGACTATATTACAGTATTTTTAAAAAATCAAGTTGAATATCAAATATACGCATGAGCAAAGTATTTAAACCAGGAGTAAAGACCAGATCTGCAAGATCTGACCTGTGTTCTCACACTCCAGCCTCCCTGGCCTCCCCTCATCCGGGCCCCTGCTAGTTTGCCACTTGGGTGAAAGGGGAGCTCGGCTCCTGGAAACTCAGGGAGCAACCAAGGGCGAGTCTTATCGTTCTTCTCACCAAGGCCTGCCCTTGCTGTCCCCATCCCATTGCATATGGTGGCTTCTGAGGCAAGGGGAGGAGGGGGCCGGTCATTCTTAATCTGCTACACTACTGCTCTGCATGACATCGAGGTTCTCTCCAAACACGTCGGGTGGAATTAAGTAGAACTCTCCAGGTGGTTGGCGTTTAGCTGGGTCTGCTTTTGAATTTCCAAAGGTTTCCATAAAATGTGATCTCGGACACTCGGTGCAAAATGAAAACCAAGGTCAACACAAGCGTGTGGAGCCACAAAAGGGAATGAAAAGCACACACATCCACCACCATAGAAATGCTGCTTCTTGGTTTTTCTTTTTAAAGCGGGTTGTGGAGCGGGAGAAGCAGATATCTGTGGGGTGACAGATGTGCAGGAATGGGTACAGCCACTGTCTTAGGGAGGAGACTGAAACAGAGGCTGTGGCACTCCACCCCTGTCCTGCCCCTCTGTCGGGGCCCAAGGCTTCTTTTACACGCATAATTTTGTTTCATAAAAGATTTGGATCCTGACTGAACCTTGGGCCAGGAGTCAGGCTACAGGACTAGAGTGTGGCTTGGGGACCAGTGGGACATGATGCCCAGCAGAGGAAGGGAATATTTGGTTGTCATAGTGGGATAGAGGTGGATTATAGGCTGCTTTATTCAATAGCAACTTAATAAACTATTAAGAAGGCATTGGGCTATATCCAAGAGATGCTGAGGTCAACAAAGGCACCCCACCCTCCTGGGTCTCCAAGTCTATTTTGGGTGAAGGCAGATGTGTGAAGTGCTGCTAGCTTGACGTGACGTGGCCTGTCACGGAGCAACCGGATTGAGTCAGCTAAGGTAACTCGCCTCTTCCCTGGGCTCCTTAAGTTTCCAGGTATTGCCGTATATAATGCCCTCCACCCTGTTGCCTGTTCAAAATCCCATGGAAAGCTCTCCAAAATACCTCTGGTGACATCTGATTGTCTTTTTCCTGGCTTCCTAACTCATTGTCTCTGGTGCTATTTGTAAAACCCACCTTCACAGCAATATTATTTACAATAGCCCCAAAGTGGAAGAAACCCAAGAAACAAAATGTGGCACCTGTGTCCAGTGGGATATTATTCGGTCTTAACAAAGGAAGGAAATTCTTACCTGAGCTACGACACGGATAAACCTTGGAGCGATCTTCTAAGTGGGGTCAACCAATCACAAAGGAGAGATGTGGTCTGGTTCACTGATAGGAAGAACCTAGAGCAGTCGTGTCAGGAAGGAGAAGGTGGAATGGCGGGCTCCAGGGACTGAGGAAGGAGGGAATGGGAGTAACTACTTAATGGACACAAGGTGTCTGATCTGCCAAAGGAGAAGCTCTCTGGAGATGGAGAGTGAGGTTTGCTCAGCAATGTGATGCCATTAACGCCATCCACTCTATACTTTGAAACTAATAAAATGTGTACTTTTATTTAGAGTAAAGTGTGTCTTCTTCACTTGAAACTTAAGCTCAGGAGGTAGGTCCTGAACCGTGGTGTTTTTTCACATCTTGGTGCGCAGTTGGAATTGACAGCCATCCATCAGACTCATGATGAGAATCCTGCAGCACTGGGCGTGGGTGCACACCTGAGCAAAACTGAGTTGGAAGGTGGAAACAGCTGTGTGGCACCGACGTCAGGAACCCCACTTCTGATCACACCCGGCTCTGATGCTCGGCCTCCGAAACTCAGCACTGAAGGGTCATAAAGTGGCTGCCTGCGTTTTCTACATGGTCCTCTGTACGTAAGCACAAACTGCCATTCGTCGAGAGAAACAATTGGCTTATCTCACCTGGTACGGTTACTCCTTGTCGGACATGAACACCTTACTGTCAACCTCAAGGCTTTGCCGAAGGCTCCAACTGGACTCCTGGGCAGACCTTCTCAGACCAGCTCTGCCTAAGGAAAGGGCATCTCTGTCAACATAGGTGCCCATGCCAGAAAGATGGGCAAGCTGGGTGCAGTGACACATGCCTGTAATCCCAGGGACTAGGGAGCCTGAGGCAGGACCATCATAAGTTCAAGTAGCCTTAAGTTCAGCAACTTAGCAAGCAAGGCCTTAAGCAACTTAGCAAGACCCTGCCTCAAAATTTTAAAAAAATAATAATAAAATAAAAAAAAATAAAAAGACTAGGGATGTGGCTCAGTGGCAAAGCATCCCTGGGTTCAATTCCCAGTACCAAAAGAAAACAAAAGAATGTGAGAAAAAAGAAGGAAGGTAGGAAGGAAGGAAGGAAGGAAAAGGCAGGCAAGACCCCTCCCTCCCCACACCTCTGCAGCCCCGTAGCCACCAAGCTGCCAATTCCGACTCCCAAAGACACCTCAAAATTGTTCTCACACAGCTGCCAGGATATTGCTTCCAAATCAGACTGGAGCAGAAGCGTCTCTGTCTCCTGCTGGCCCTGTGCGATGACACAGCTCACTATGACTGGCAGCCGTTTAGGGCCCCAGGGAAACAGGCCTTTGAAAGCAGTCAGCCTTAAAACGTGGAGCATAAGGCACACGGCCTGACCACAGGTGACCACGTCCCCCAGGTGCTGACTGGGTCACACCTGGGCCACCCCACCTCGGGGCTCACCGTGCAAGGTGGAAACCACAGGATCCTGATTGCTGAGGTCCGTTTAGAGCGAGGCCCCACAGGGGAGCGCGTGGAAGTGATGGCCCGGTTTGCAGGGTCACTCTTTGGGTGTCCAGGAAGCAGGGTGGCTCTGAGGACTGCCCTGGTCTTCCCTTTGGAGTGCCACCAGTCACACGTCCTGGCTCCCACCTCCTCTCTCTAAGGTGCGGAGGTGAGACTTTGGATGTGCCTGTCACTACCCTTTGGACCAGGTAGCCTTGTCAGACACATCAGGTCCCAGAGCAGAAAAGGGACCCTGGGAACTACCTTGTGGGGTGCAGAGGCAGTGAGTGTCCTGAGGACAGGAATGGCAGAGAGCCCCATCAATGCAGGAACATCAGGTGATCACACCGGCAGGAATCAGGGCCCTTTGAATGCAAAGAGCTGACACCAACTCAAACCATTTTAAGCTTAAAAGAAAATTTATGGTCTTTATAGCCACAATGTAAGAAGGTCAAAGGTTCAGGTGGTCATGGGGAGAGTGGCCCCTGGGTCCCACCGACCCACCACTCCCTCTCTGACAAAGCTTGTCTCTGCCTCTCCACAGGTGGTTCATGCTCTGGTGCTCCTCTTCTCCCTGAGGCCAGACCCAGGGAGCCCCAGGCTTAAATCCTTTCTGTTTCACTTCTGAAAGGATTCCAGGGAAGAGAGCTTTGGGAAAGGTCTCTAATTGCATAAGGACTCTACTGCTGCACCACGGCTGACCCAGGGCTGCCAGGACTAATTAGGCCACTGGGTCAGGAGCCAGCATGTTGGGTCAGGGACTGTGATTGGCAGCAAAGGTTAGGGTTGGGGCTGGCATACAGTACAGGCAGTTGGAAAAATAAGTTATCAGAAGAAGATGCCCTGCATCTATGTCAGGGTATTTTTCTCACTCTCAAAAAGGCTCAGAAACTGGGCATGACATTGTTTTTGTGTTTGTGGGAGAAGAAGGATGACTGGAACTCAAGAAGATTGTTCACACTATAACTGCAATGCCCTGAACTATTCAACCACACAGACACAACTTCAAATCCCTGTGACTGATAAAGCAGTCTTTCCAAATATCATTTTTTGCATTATTCTTTTTTAAATTGCTTTTATTATTTAAATATATGACAGCAAAATGCATCGAAATTCTTATTACACGTATAGAACAGTTTTTCATATCTCTGTTTGTATAGAAAGTATGTTGACACCCAATTCGTGTCTTCATACCTGTACTTTGAATAATGATGCCCATCACGTTCCACCATCATTGCTAACCCCCTGCCCCCTCTCTTCCCCTCCCAGCCCTCTGCCCTATCTAGAGTTTGTCTATTTCTCCCATGCTCCCCCTTCCTACCCCACTATGAGTCAGTCACCTTATATCAGAGAAAACATTCGTGATTTTTTTTTGGTGGGGGGGATTAGCTAACTTCATTTAGCATTACCTTCTCCAACTGCATCCATTTACCTGCAAATGCCATGATTTTATTCTCTTTTATTGCTGAGTAAAATTCCACTGTGTATATATGCCACATTTTCTTTATTCATTCATCTACTGAAGGGCATCTAGGTTGACTTCACAGTTTAGCTATAGTAAATTGTGCTGCTATAAACATTGATGTGGCTGTGTCCCTGTAGTATGCTGTTTTTAAGTCCTTTGGTATAGACCGAGGAGAGAGAAAGCTGGGTCAAATGGTGGTTCCATTCCCAGTTTTCCAAGGAACCAAATATCTTAATAGGAAGATTAACCAGAGTTTCTATTGTTAGATCAGTGGATATGAGAAATATGAACAAATGGTGTTTGTTTTGACTTGAATCAGAAGCAATGCTGCTGTTTCATCGTCCCTATGTTGTTTGATCTGTGGATAATTATGTAGATATTAGGTTTTATTTGCTTACTCATTTGTATTTTCCCCTAAGTATTCCTTTAGTTTTGGTTGGAGTTGGAGGATGTTGAAAAAGCTTCTTAAATATTAAATTATCTGCAGACCATACAAAACTCCCTTCTGGCTTTGGACAACCGTGTTTTTCAAGTTGTTTGGAAACCACTTTAAAACACACACACAAGAATTTACTTTCAAGTGCCTTCCTTAATACGAGGAAAGAGGCTTTTGTCAAATAAATCACACCCTATGAGGTTGGACTTTCTGCTATATCCTGTTGGACGAGTTCCTCACCGAGATTAAAAAGAGACTTGGGAACATCAGTCACCATGTTATTATGATGCCCATTGTCTTCTCTTTATCCTGGAGAGTCATATTTTTACCCTTTTGTAAAAATAGAGAATTATTTCTGGTTTCAAAAATAATAAGTACTCGTTCATGGTAAAGCATTCAACCTCTCTTGTTTTTAAAGTTCTTTTTTTTTTTTTAAAGACAAAATAATATTATTAGTTAGCCATCACAGGAGAAGTAGAGATGGCCATTGTCAGGGATGATGTGAAGGGAAGTTGAAGGCATTTTATGCTTCCATACTAATTGAATAAAAATTAGGGCTCAGAACAATTTCCTGAAAAAACAGCCAGTGGTATGTATTCCCAGCCACAAACAAATTATTTCATTTGTTTATTTTTTAGAGTCCTGGGGATTGAACTCAGGGGCATCCACCACTGAGCCGCATCCCCAGCCTATTTTGTATTTCATTTAGAGACAGGGTCTCACTGAGTTGCTTAGTGCCTCTCTCTGCCCAGCGACCAGCGCTGGCTTCATTAAAGAAGGTTCAAACCATGAGCAAAACCTTAGGGAGTTTTAAATTAAAGAGACAAGAGTCTAATTACTTTTAAAACCAGCTCCTGATGGCTTCTCCTAGCTCCAGCCTCCAGCCACCTAATGCGGTGGCGAGGAGAGAGAGAGAGAGAGAGAGAGAGAGAGAGAGAGAGAGAGAGATAACGCCAGGGAGTGGACTTTTATTGGGGAACAAATCCATCCAATGAAGGTTAAGGGGGGCAGCATCCCAAGATCAGGGGCGATGACTGAGCAGTGGCCAGACACGCCTCTGCACGGACAAGCCCTGGGACCTGGAGAAGGGTGGGGAAGGCTCTGACACAGCTGTGTCTAAGCGCCTCTCACCCAGCCGGGGAGGGAACTCAAGTCATGGGCAAGGATGGCCTCCTGTCTCAGCCTCCCTAGCCACTGGGATTACAGGCATAATCTGTGCCTGGTCAACAAATTAACTTTTCATTTCCTGTCCCAACACTGTCCCAAAAGCCCCAAGTGGGACACAGCTTCCCTGTGTTCTGAAAGCTCAGGACGAACAGGCTCCCAGGAGGGTCGGAAGGAACCTGGGGAGCAGGCCTAGGGCTGGGTGGCCAGCGGCGGAGGCCTCCAGCCACAGAGACAGACAGGGCTGAGACAGACAGGCAGGGGGCTGTCAGGAGGCAGGTAGCTTATCTCCACCAGAAAGACCACCTGAGACCCAGATTGGCAGAGGGCGCTTGTGTGGGTGCTTAAAGTGTGGGTTGCATTGAAACGGCATCAAATAAGTAAGAAAGCACCCCAGTCAAGGAGAGGGCACGGATCTCAAGTCATGGCTGCGTCTCTTCCCAGGTGAGGCCTGGTTACTGGAAAAATGATTGAGAATAAGGGATTGGTTAAACATTTCATAGACACCATCTGCTTCCTCCCTCCGTCCCTTCGTTCCTTCTCAGGTGTTTCTTTGATTAGGCACCAGCTTTTTGGATTACACAGTGTGTGGCAGTTTCATTGAAGGGTGAAATTTTTCTATAAAATCTACAATCCTATGCTTCTCTTGATGGAAAAAAGCACTGTCTTCAAAATCAGTGAATTTAATTTTTGTAAAATGAACCTGACCTCTCATTGGTTTGTATCATACTTAATTAAACTGCTAAGATCAGAATATTATATATACTTCATCTTAGCCAAAACATAATATTTACATCATTTCTAAAAAGATTCACTTCTTTGGCTCCTTGCAAAACTATATACACACATTTCTGCCCTAGTGCTCAATTCAGGAAAATATTGGCGTGTACTTGTGGTTATTTGTGTTTTTTTTTTTTTTTCTTTTTTTTGGTGCTGGGGATGGCACTGAAGACCTTGCATATGCCAGGTCAGTATTCTCCTACTGAGCCACATCCCCAGCCTTTTAACGGTTTTTGTTTGTTTGTTTGCTTGCTTGCTTGCTTGCTTTTTGCTTTGCTTTGTTTTTTAAGGTTTGTTTTGCTTTGTTTTATGTTTGAGACAGGGCATTGCTAAGTTGCTGAGACTGGCCTTGAACTTGTGATCCTCCTGCCTCAGCCTCCAGAGTTGCTGGGATTGCAGGTGTGCACTACTGTGCCTGGCTGGTCTTTGTTTCTTTTAATGTTAAACACAAATATTTCTATTTCAGTCAGTACATTAAGGAACACTTAAGAGATTTACAAAGTCCCTTAAGTCATATTGCATTTTAGTGTATCCATCTCACTTATTAGGAATAAGCACAAGCTATGACATAGGTATATATATGACTGGTTATATTTATGTCTGTTTGTCCCAGGAGACTGTGTGTCATTTGAAAGTAAGAATCTTTTTTTTTTTTTTTAACCTCTCTATACCCACCTGGTCCCCGCGGTTCCCAGCAGGTTGCCCGGCTGTAAGAGCACAATAAATGTTGAGTGGATTGCAATCAATATTATCTGTCAGCTGTTGATAAATCTATTTTCCCCTCTCATTTCTCTGCACTTTATTGAGTGAGTTTCGACAACATTTAGCCACTAGTCTGAAGATCACATTCGCCATGGGATACCAAGAAAGATCATATATCTAATATTTTTTTCAACACTAGTTTGTTTCTCCTGTGAGAAGAAATTTTAACTTGTGAAACATGGGATGGGAAGTGTCATCTAACAGCAGAAAATGTGCAAGCATGAAACTCAGTCGTGCTGATAAGACCCCAAGAGTAGAGTGTGGCAGCTACTGTTAGATAAGAAGCGATCTTGGAACTGGGGGTCAAGCCGCAGGGGACTTTGGAGTTCCTAGGAGAGAGGGGACTCCTGGTGAGAGTTTCCCGAGACACGCTGCTCCATGCTTTCCCTTTAAAAAATGGGATCCTGGTCTGCTCTATTGTTTTTTCTTTTTTTCTTTTTATTGTTGGTCTTTCAAAACATTACATAGTTCTTAATACATCATATTTCACAATTTGATTCAAGTGGGTTATGAACTCCCAATTTTACCCCATATACAGATTGCTGTATCACATCAGTTACCCTTCCATTGATTGACAAATTGCCTTTCTAGTGTCTGATGTATTCTGCTGTCTGTCCTATTCTCTACTATCCCCCCTCCCCTCCCCTCCCCTCCCCTCCCCTTTTCTCTCTCTACCCCTTCTACTGTAAATCATTTCTTCGATTTGTATTATCTTGTCTTACCCCTCCTTTCCTCTTATATGTCATTTTGTATAACCCTGAGGATCGCCTTCCATTTCCATGCGGTTTCCCTTCTCACTCCCTTACCCTCCCACCTGTCATCCCTGTTTAATGTAAATCTTCTTCTCCAGCTCTTCGTCCCTACCCTGTCCTTGTTTACTCCCCTTATATCAAAGGGGTCATTTGGTATTTGTTTTTTAAAGATTGACTAGCTTCACTTAGCATAATCTGCTCTAATGCCATCCATTTCCCTCCAAATTCTATGATTTTGTCATTTTTTAATGCAGAGTAATACTCCATTGTGCAAGTGTACAGATAAACAGACAATTCAGAGACAGGGTAGCCAAACATGTTAATGAATAGAAAAAAATTGCTCAACTGCACTAATAATCCAAAATTAAAATTAAATGAGTTTTATTTTACATCCATAGATGAACAAAAATTAAAAAGACTGAAAACAAATCTAGCTGATATGTGCAGAAGGAAAAAATGATGTTCATTGTCGTCAGGAGAGTACATTGTAAGGCACACTTTAAGAGCAGTGTAATAGCACCTAGTAAATAGAAAATGTGGTTAATCTTTAAACTAGGAGATATATATCTAGAAGAAACAGGCATATACATGAGGAGATACAAGTATGTTATTGTAGCATTGCTTATAATAATGGTAGATCCCATTCATAATCATGGGAACAACCCCCATTCATACATTGAGGAATTATTATGCAATATTAATGTGAAAACAACTAGAAGTATTCTTTATATAAAATGGTATCATCTTGAAAATATATTAAGTGAAGTTATCCAATCCCCAGAAAACAAATGCCAAATGTTTTCTCTGATATAAGGAGGCTGATTCATAGTGAGATAGGGAGTGGGGGCATGGGAGGAATAGACAAATTCTAGATAGGGAAGAGAGGAGGGAGGGAAAGGGAGGAGGCAGGGGATTAGCAAGGATGGTGGAATGTGATTGACATCATTATCCAAAGTACATGTATGAAGACACGAATTGGGTGTCAACCTACTTTATATACAAACAGAGATATGAAAAATTGTGGTATATATTGTAATAAGAATTGTAATGCAAAAAAACAAGTACATGTATGAAGACATGAAATGGCATGAACATACTTTATACAAAGATATGAAAAATTGTGCTCTATATGTGTAATAAGAATTGTAATGCATTCTGCTGTCATGTATTTAATAAAAAAAAGGAAAGGAAAATATGTTAAAAAAAAAATGGGATCCTGATGTGGCCAGGGATGGAGAAGGAAGTTCCACAATCCGCTGTGGACTTAAAAATGTCATGGACACAGGCCCTGCTACCTGGTTCTTGGAGCTGGGTGTGTAAGATAATATATTGTACTAGAGGATGCTGTATTTTTTTTTTTTTATTAGAGGACAAGAAACCTGGGGTTCAATCCTAGGGTCCCTGGCTTTTGGTTCAAAATAAGAAATCTTTTAAAACTTTAGAAAATTTATGTTGATGTACAGCACATGTTGAAAAAGCATACGAATTATAAATGTGCTGTTCCATTAATTTTCAAGAGAGTGAATGCACACAGTCAGCAGAACCCACGTTAGGAAACAGAACATCTTCACACCTGGGCAGCCCTCTCGCGCCCTCCACCCTGCATCTCCCTGAAGGTACCCACTCCCCAGATCTCTGGCACCACTGATAAGTTGGATTTCAGGTAAATAGAATCCTATAGTGGGCTTTCTTCTGCACTGGGCTTCTTTGAGTTCCTGTTATGTTTATGAAATTCACCCGGATTGGTAGATGCAACTTATTTAACCTTTATGGTATAATATGCAATCATGTGACTACCCCAGCCTTTGTTCCTTCTGTGCATAGTCTGGGTCATTTCCAGTTGGAGGATATGATAAGCAGTGATGCTCTGCACTCTGCTTTTTATGCTTTTTAGAGCAAAGTGTATGTCGTACTCTTGAGTGTGAATGTAGAATGCGTCATAGGCTTATAGATGATCAGCTTTTGTGTCTCCCACTGCGTTTTTCCAAGAACGGCGCCACTTTACACTCTCACCCGTAAGGTGAGGGATTGCCCGGTCTCCACATTCCTGTCTTCCCTTCTTAACGGCGCTCATCTTAGTCATTCCAGCGGGTATCTCAGTATTGCATTCGGTTTTGATCTCTGAAAAATGACATTCAGCCCCCTTTTATGTGTCTATTGGCCACTTAGATGTCCTCTTTTTGGAGTCCTTATTTGTCTTTTACGAAATTTTTTACCGAACTGTTGATCATTTTCTTACTGAGTCCTTGGTGAGTCGTACTGTGAGTCTCTTTTCCCACTCTGTGGCTTTCCTCTTCATTCCTTTGGTAGTATCTTTTTTCTTTTTCTTTTGGGTAGTCCTGGGGATTCGACCCAGGGGTGCTCAGTACTGAGCTACCTCCCCAGATCTTTTTATTTTTATTTTTTTATTTTGAGACAGGTTCTCACTAAGTTGCTAAGGCTGACCTCAAACTTGTGCTCCTCCTTGCCTCGGCCTCCCGAGTGTCACTGTGTTTCAGACATGGACCACCAAACCTGGCTTTTGGTCGTGTATTTCGGTGAACACGTATTTTTTACTTTAATGTGATCTAATTTATCAATCTTCACCTTATGGTTACAACTTTTTGTGTCCTATTTAAGATATTTTTTCTTACCACAAGTTCATGAAGATTCTTTTGTTTTATATTTGAGAATTTTTAATACTTTTCTTACTTACATCTACAATCTCCGTGGAATTAATTTTGTGATTTATTTTTGTTCAGTATGAATACACAATTTACAAGGCACCATCATTGAAAAGATCATCCTTTATCCACTTATTGAAGCATCAACATGGCCACGAGTCAAATGTCTGTTTATTCTCTCTCTAGACCTTCTGTACCTATTCATGCTATTAGTACTGTCCTCTTTACTGGAACCTCATAATAAATATTGATGTCAGGCAGAGAAGATATCTTCAACTTTGTTCTTTAAAATTACCTTTGCTATTCTTGGCTCTTTGTACTTCCACATAAATTTTGGACTCTTCTTGTCATTTTCCCTAATGCCAGATGGTTATGGATTACATTGAATCTGCAGACCAGGATGAGAGAATTGGCAGCTTTTGCAATACTGAGTATTCTAGCACATGGGTGTAGGACATTCCTTTATGTATATCTTTGGATTTTCTCAGTCTGCTGAGTAGAGGTCTTGCATACCATGTGCCATTGAACATATTTGGTCTACTAGGTTCCTTTCTAAGTTAACAACAACGCCAGGAGGAAGGTTCTATTTTTACTCCATCTGTAAAAGGCATAGAAAGGTGAAGCAGACTGCCCAAGGTTGTGTCTTTGATGAGGGAGTTTCAACTCAGACTCGAAACAAAGCCTCTGACTTCAGAATCCAGGCCTGGTTTTGTTTTGTTTGAAATGGGGTCTCAGGACATTGCCAGCTGGTCTTGAACTCCTGGGCTCAAGTGATCCTCCTGCCTCAGCCTCCCAAGTAACAGGACTGCAGGGACCTGCCACTGTGCCTCACTTTCTCCCTGCCTCTCCTGACCGTTCACACTATGACTCCATCATGTTCAGACGCTTTCAGCAGCAAACAGTGAACACACACTGAATGTCCATCAGTCAGATCTAATTAAAGGAAGTTTTGTATTTCCATACAGTAGCATGATATTATAAAACCCTTACAAAATTCTCTGCAGCTGGGGATGTAGCTCAGTTGAGAGAACACTTGCCTGGCATGTGTGAGGGCCTGAATTCAATCCCTAGAACTGTGGAACAAATCAATATATATATAAAAATTTATATGTATACACATAGATACGTACATGTGTACATATATGTATATATCATGAAAAGACGTCTAGGATATGTCGTTAAGGAAAAAAAGCCAGTTCCAGAAGACCTAGTACAGTGTGGTACCACTGGTGCACAGGGTGGGAGCCTAGCTACAGACAAAGGGCTTGGAGGTACCTTTTTTTCTAATATGATATTTATTTTCCTCATTGACATAGTGGGTATTTTCTTAATTTAAATTAAATTCATTTCTAAATTGATTCTGAAATGCATTTTAAAAGTGAACCTGACATTAAAATAAGGAAGCTATTTTTGTTCAATAGACTATGTTTTATTCTTCCTCTACCCAAGTATATTCTTGATAAGTAACAGCCAACTGAAGATAAAAGCCTGAGAGCTATTGAGTGTGTGGATCCTTATTTGAACTCTATTATTATTTCCAGGTGTATGGATTCTTATTTGAACTCTATTATTATTATTTATCCTGGTTTCCTAGGAGAAAAGGAAGAGTTTAGACGAAAAATAACTCTTCTCGCATTTCTTAGATTATTTCCTTGTTCTGTGTCTCTCTCCTTCCTTCCTTCCTTTCTTTCACATCACATAATACTTTTTGTCAATCAAACAAATACATAAGTCCCAAAGAGCTTATCTCTTTGTCCTTTTATGGTTTTGGATCAATTTTAAAACTTGCAAACCCTTGATTTAAAAATTCCCCTAGTTATTGTAACTCTCTGGGTCAAATTCAATTGAAAAAGGCAACCAAGTTCTCAACAGAATTAATATCCAACCCACCCTTCTCTGCAGTGCTGTTTCAAGATGAACAATTTATCTTAAATGTGTGGAGAAGCTGATCTGGGTCAAGTCACCTGTGGAGAAAAATCACAGTATTCAGCCAGTCACCAAAGGGCAAATGTGTGGTTTACCCATCACACCATCAAATGCCTGAGAAATGGCCTCGTTACCAAAATATGTCCTGCTGCTGATCTGAGGAACGCAAATTGGGGTAGAGTAGACACGTCGAAAAGGAAGGAGCTGGCTTGTCTCTATGCTCTGGAAATCAGCTCAAGGTCTAGAACTTCATTTTAATAGCAAAACACTGCCGAGGTCTAGATCTACATCTCTGTGGGAATGCTCCTTAAACCTGCTCACTTGGGCAAGGAATCAACGCTTCACATACCACATGTTTAAATGCATATTGGGTTTCCTGTGAGTGCAGTGACTTGATGTTTTTAAAACCTTAACACCTGCACAGGCCTTTCACGTGCACAGGCCTGTGGCGTTGTTTGGTTTCCACACCACACACCTGAGCTCTCTCCACATTTGTGAAAACACCCAAGCACCTGCTGCATGGTGGATTTGCTTCCCCACTATCACAAAGCTCAATGCCTTCACCTTCTTGGCCCTTGATGCATGCTTCATGACAGGGAAGCGACAATCTCTATAACTGAGATGGCCCAGCCTCATCAGAAAACTTCCATGTTTGACTTCTCAGAAGAGCCTTCAAAGCAAGACCAGTATCTTAAAAATCTCCAGTTCCTAGGATGGAGAAAGGCTGTGCATGTTCCTCAGGGAGGTCTGTTTCACCCAGGGAGCCAGGCTGCCAAGGTGCCAGCCAGCCTTCCCCAGGAGCAGCCACAAAGGACAGATAGATTTGCTTCTCCTCTAAATGTGAGCACCCGAGTCATGGGTCTACAAAAGCCTCTCCAGATAGTCCTTTTGCACCTCTCTGTGCACAGATATTTTTATGTCAGAATATCAGTCTAGGCCTTTCAAAGACTTCAATATCACTGTCAAGTGCATTAATATAACTTAGGGGCTTGCATTCATTTATATGTATCACAAAAAGCACACTGGCAGCTCAGATATGCCACTTAGCATGAAGACCCCATGCTAGCCTCTGTGATTTAGCTGCTCACAAATGTGTGTGACCATGACAGGTGACCTCAGAGTCACTTGAGAATTTGTTAGAAATTCAGACTCTCAGGCCCCACCCAGACCTACCAGAGCTCTCATTCTCAAATGCTTCCTGGTGGATTTGAATGCAAGATAGCAGTTTGAAAAGCACTGAAATAGTCGATGCCCATCTCCCAGCAAATACAGTGATGCTGCCAATTAAATTTCAACCTGCATGGGCCTGTTTAACAATTATATGACATTGAACATGACTGTCTTCTGTTCTCTGGTTGCCCTGAGGCCCCTCTGCCCACCCAGACTTGAGAAAAATCACTTGGATGTTTGACAGGGTCTTTTGTGTCTGCTAGCCATCGCCCCTTCCCCATCCTGATCATTCTGCTTAGCACTTGTCCAAAACAATGTTATAACTTGCCTGCGAGCTTGTTTGATCTAACCTCATAATCCTGCTGACCTGCCAAACCCTGTGACTCACCCTCGATACCGCTGTTCGTTTTAATGTGAATTATGGGTGGGGAAATTTTATTTGTTTCATAAAGATCTGCCGTTTGGACTTGTTAGATTCTGGGAAGGCAAGACAAACAAGCGATCATTTCCTAAATCATGCTGTATAAGGGGGAAAGTCTAGAAATACACAGTATACCCAAATATCTTTCTAGTTAATTTTGATATTATGAAAAGCATACAGTAATACCTTATAATATTGTTATGCTTGAATTCAGGACCCCCAAAAGACCACCAGAGACCCAAGATCGATGTAAGCAGCAAAAAGGTGTTTATTGGGAGCTAGCTGGGTCCTCCGCACGGACACAGCAACTGGTGATGCTGAGAGGCCCGAGCCCAGGGTTTGCAGCAGTTTTATACATTCTTTGGAGAAGGCAGGGACTTCACATACATCATAGCGTCTCTTAGCAAATCATCACACACCGCAGGAAAATCAAATAACAACTCTAAAACATGATTAGCACATTCACTGGCGGGAACAAGTTGGGTAGGGGTGATTGGTTACTACAAGAGGGGGATTCATGAGAACTGATTGGTTTAAGCCAAGAGGGGTGTTCCTGCTGAACTTCGTGGTTTCCCAACACCATAAACTACTGGGAGGGTCATCTGGCATCCCAAGTATTTCCCTGTCTCGTGCTGATTGGTGGCTGCTAGGGGATTGGAATGGGTCCCCACCTAACCTGACTGAGTCAGGGACACCTGGTGCAGCAGATCTCTCCTGTTATTTGTAGATAAACCACTTAGCAGGGTGGGAATGTGCCTAGGAGTGCTCTGTGGGTCTTTCCAAGGACAAAGGCCATGTCCCTTCCTTGAACAGGCTTTGCTCTGAGGTAGAGGCTGGTTTTTCAATATCATCACCTTAAACATAATATCTGCTGCCTGCCCTATACTTTTTTAGCACACCAATGTCTTACAAAAAAAAAAAAAGATTAAAATTGCAATTGTTTTCACATGGGATATGCACATTTAATCATCCAAGAGAATTTTCTTTCCTTTACAAACATTTAGTCATCTGAATAAACATTAAATGGTTATGTACTTCCAGGAGTATTATTATTATTATTATTATTTTAATGTTCTTGCAGTTCTAGGGATCAACTGAACTCAGGGTCTCACACATGCCAGGCAAGTACTTTACTGCTGAGCTCCATTCCCACCCCTTTTTATTTTGTCTTGGAAACAGGAGTCACTAAGTTGCCTACGGTGGCCTTCAACTCAGCCTCCTGAGTAGCCATGATTATAGGCTGGAGCCACCAGACCTAGCTTAGTGTGTAATTTTTGAATGGTCAAATTACAAGTCTCTTCCAACTATAAAATAAATATGTGTTCAAAGTTTCATTTAACCTGGGTGTGGTGGTGCAAGCCTGTAATCCTGGCTACTCAGGAGGCTGAGGCAGGAGGATTACAAGTTCAAGCTCTACCTGGGCAACTTAGCAAGACCCTACCTCAAAATAAAAAGTAAAAAGTTCTGTGGATGTAGTTCCTGGTGTGTGCAAGGCTCTGGGTTTCATCCCTAATGCTGCAAAAACAAACAAAACCACTTATTTGGCTCATTAATTATTGAAGGTGCCAATGAGATTTAATGAAGGAACAGTAAATCTTTATAAACAAAATATATATGTATTTTTTAGTAGTGGGGATTGAACCCAGAGATGCTTTACTACTGAGCTACATCCCCAGTCCTTTTTTTTTTTTTTTTTTTTTTTTTTGAGACAGGGTCTTGCTAAGTTGCTGTAGCTGGCCTTGAACTTCTGATCTTCTAGCCTCTGCCTCCAGACACGTGTGTGCCAGGGCCTGGCTTGTATGGAAACTTTAATAAAGAAATATTACAGGGCTGGGGATGTGGCTCAAGCTGTAGCGCGCTCGCCTGGCATGCGTGCGGCCCGGGTTCGATCCTCAGCACCACATACAAACAACGATGTTGTATCCGCCGAGAAATGGAAAATAAATATTAAAAAATTCTCTCTCTCTCTCTCTCTAAAAAAAAAAAGAAATATTACATTAAGATTGCTGGCTTATGTACAAAATGAGCTCTATGCCCAAGGGTTACTATTCTATAGAACAAAAAATGTACTTTGGAAGCATCATTATGACAATGGCAAGTACCTGCCTCTCAATCAGACAAAACCCAACTGGTGAACCTATCACTTCACTAAGTCTGAGAACTTGAAACAATAGTAAACAGTGAGTGGAGTCAAGTTCTCTCCCTTCTATAATCCTTAGGTGGCCTTTGCTCCCATATGACATTGAAATGACTATTTTCCCTCATGTCCTTGTTTTATATAATTTTTTCTTAACACACTTTAAAAAATTTTTTTTTTTGTCCAAAATGTCAACATAATTTCTCCTAAACCTTTACATACACTCACTTTCAAGGTGGGCATTTATTCTATAACTGCAGAAAGTAAAAGCTGGCTTACTTTTTATACCTTATAGAGTTACTCCAATTTTTAAAAGTGTTTTTTTTTTCCAAAGTCTTCTGTCCTAGCACCATAAATTTGCATGCCTAGTGATCCTTAGTCTTTTGAGTTTGCAACAACCTTGGGACATCTTAGGTGCCTTTGAGGACAGTCGTGACATTCAAAGCAAGAGCTTCAGTGACAGTGTCCACTCAAAGACCCATTAACATCATCAGAATCTGTTGCTTGCCCTCATACCATGTGTCCTGGACTCGGCTACCTGCTTTTGACTGATTTCTGTGGACATCAATGCGCTTCAGTAGGAAATTAATATTTTTGAACTTATGCATTCACTTTTTATTCCCTATACAAATGCTAATTGCATAACTTGCAGGTTTCTCTCTGTAATCATTCATATTCATATTCATGAACAACGTTGCCCCTCGCCTGCTATTTGGCTTCTGTTGAATATCATCAGCACTATTCTCAGAAATCTCATTAATTGTTAGCTAACATAGAAAAGAATAAATATTCTGAGTCTGTTAACTAGGAAACATTGATTGACCTATAACTGAAATGATTTTTTTGAATAACAGCAGGGTTTGGGTTTGGGTTTGCGTTAGCTTGTTTCAATGTCAGCGTCTGCCTGCATTCAAAACGCTCATGGTATCTGCAAAGAAGTGGGTCTTGGCTTTTACTCAGCTCCTGGCTTCAGCTCGCTCTGTGAGCAGCCAAGGGCAGAGAAGGCCCTTCACATTCGCAGCAGGGGACCGGGCGGAGGGGAAGATGCCAGAATCATAGAGTTCTCAGCATAAATAGTTCTAAGATCTGAATGCATTCTTTCCTAACAATTGAATGAAAGGGTTTGTTCTGTCCCCTTCTTTCTTTCTAGCCCGCTAACCTTGCCTGTGTTGGCCTGCTCAATAGCATTCTTCAGTGAAGATGTTTGGAGATAGAATGTAAATTGGTCGCAGTAAACTGCATATGGGAATGTGACATTGGATCAGAATTCGTAAATGTGGAGAGTTCTCAGGGCCGGGCCTTCCACTTGAAATTTCTAGAGACATTTACCAAAAGGAGGAATGTTTTATTTGGCTAGGGATAAAAACATTCTATTTGATATGTTTTTATAAGCATTCACGAAGATGTGTTCTGCCACTGGTTTAGCTCTCAGCCTTCTCTTCTGAACACTTTAGGTTGCCTGTCCCTATTATTGTCATCTATAGTGAAATATGATAAAGCTCAAGTTTTCATCTAAATGCCAAGTTTTATAACTGAAAGTGAGAATAGGTATAACAATCAAATGGATTTAAGTTCGTTCGCATTTTAATTTTGGAAAATGTTGGTTACATGCAATGATTTTTTTTGGTCTCAAAGACTTTAATAGGCTGCTTTTAAACTTTGGATGGTAGATTGAATCAGAAGTTGATTGTATACGGGGAAAAAGTGGGAGTTCATAACCCACTTGAATCAAACCGTGTATATGATGTAATGTTTTGAACAACCAATAATAATAATAAAAAAAAGTTGATTGTATTTCAAACCTCGAGATCTGCCTTTATTTTTAATGTTGCTTAGATCAGGAGGGATAGTATGTTGATTTTCATTTAGATTCTTGGACACATTTCTTTTTTGGCATGATGCGAAAGTTGTAAGCATCAGTTAACTATTTCTACTTTAGTCTATTTTGAAATATTCTAATTTCAACATCCTGATTTTTTTCTCCTTGGCTGTATTTTTTACTGTAATAAAAATAGCAGGCAATGAGTGTAGGAAATATGAAGAATGTTGCACATAGAGCCTAGAGAAGATGAGGGTCACCTGTGACATTCCCATGAAGCAAAAACTATTAACATTTTTGTTCATTTCCTTCTGACATTTTATCTATGCATGCAGGTATTTATTTATATGAAATTGGGATCAGTCTTTGTGTTCTGCTTGATACATCTCACTTAGGATTAATTTGAGGCCATTAAAAAATGAGGTTGCAGAAATATATATTTTCATATGGAAAATGTTCCTGCTACATTATTCAATGGGAAAGCAGTATGCATTTTTATCTTGCTTTTGGTGTAAGCAACGTAATGTGTTTGATTTATTTTTTTTCAGATTTGTCTTATTATTATATATTCTCCATTCTTTCCCCTGTTTTTGCTTGCTTTGCGTTTTCTAATTTTTCTGTAATGGAGCATGTGTTACTTTTTGGATTTAATTGTCATAAGTTAAAATAATCCAACAAGAATCATCCCTATACACAGAACTTTGTGAGTAGTTTTATTATCTTCTTGAATTATTTTCATAGAATAAATTCCTGGGACTGAAACTGCTGGATCTAATGTTTGAATATTTTGTATACTTTGTAGTTTAATCATCTTCCTCCATGGAAAGGAATTTAAAGGTTTTTTATTTTTTTTTTTATAAGAAAAGAATATTTATTTTGCCTCTCTTACCTGCATGTCTTCTTGTTATCAAGCTTTTTGCCCCATTATCTTTTTTTTTCACTTAAAATTCTTTTTTGTTCTTTTTAGTTCTATAAGACAGTAGAGTATATTTTGACTTATCGTACACACACGGGGTATAACGTCCCATTTTTGTGGTTGTACATGACGTGAACTTACGCTGGTTGCACATTCATATGTGAACATAGGAAAGTAACGTCCAATTCATTCTACTGTCTTTCCCATTCTGCCCCATTATCTTTTACCTTTTCGCTTTTTATATTTTCTTCTGGATATTTTATTTCTCCCTCTAAACCATGTGCACTGGCCTTTCTCTTGATCCACCCCTGGATCCACCTGTTGGTACACGCTGGCTGGCTTCCCCCATTTGTCCTTTGTTCTCTGTCCCCTGTCATCTGCCCTCCCGCTTGCCTTTGCTGGACTTCAGAACTATAAGCTGCTTTTCCCTGTGGATCCACTTACTGTGCCAAATATGGTGCAGTTCCAGAGAAATCACCTCCTGATTATTGAGTTTGTAAAAATCAAAATAGCAGATCCAATTTAGAGATGGACATCTTGGGAGTTTTTTTAGTTTCTGTGAATTTAGTAAAACAACAACAATAACAACAACAACAACAAAAACTAATGTGAAAAGTTGTTTTTAATTTTTTGAGCCATTTGCAGTCTATTTTAGAAGTGGTTTAGAATAATTTTATTTAAAAAATGTAGAGCCTCCTAGTTAGAAATCTCCTTCGTATGGTTCAAGTATTTTCCTTACAAAAATACTTAAATATCTTTATTACAAATCACCTTTTATGGCTGAAAACCCGAGCACATAGTTAGAAGAAAGAGTTTAGAAACCTACTCTAGCAGCCATGTTCACTAAAATTATTTTTGCCTCCAATGCTGGGGCTGTGGACCAAAATAGTCCAGCCTCCTGATGGATTGAAGATGAACAGAATTAGTTCACAAAGAATATTCCAACCAGATGTCAGGGAATTTGGTAACCACAATTACAAAGGCAGACCAAGGAAAGAAGGGCAAAATTATTTTTATATGTTGAAAAAATGGGTACCAAATATCATAGATATTCAGTATAAGAGAAGGGAATTACATTCTCCCAGTCACTACAACCGAATGTCTACTATACATTTGAGGAATGATGTGGAGTTGTAAGGGACCCTGGCCTGCATACTGGACTGGATTCATCATCAACCTGGAGGAGAGTGTGGAAACCCGTAACTGCTGCAAGGGGCAAGATGAAGGCACCTTGGCAAGTGATATTAAGCAGGTCTGTCCAGGTGCAGTTCAGGGAAAGCGAGGGAGAGGGGGGATCCCAACAGTGAGGATTCTGAAGATATCTTAGAAAGAACTAGCTTTTGAGCTGAGCCTTAGAGGAACCGACAAGGTAGAGACAGAGGAAGAGTGTTATACCCGAAAAGAATGTGAAACTCTGATGGTAACAGTGTACCAGGCACATTCGAGAAAAGCAAGTAGACCTATCTGGGTGGAGCAGAAAGTTCAAATGGAAAATCAATGAGAGGAAAATCCCGCGATGACAGGTTAACTAAACCCTTATCCTCAGGATTCTACCAACCTCTGGACTCTAATTTTGTTTTGTTTTTTGGTTTGTTTGTTTATACTTAGACTCACTGTATCTGAATTACCTTGTACCTTGGAGTGTTAAATCGCAGAGGCTGGGTCACACATTGGGTCAGAATTGGCATCAGTACACCGACTTCATTTCCGTGATTCAGGACAGCTGAGAACATCGACTATGGAGACAGGCATGAGGGCTCTGACCTGGGAATTGGCAGACAGAGCAGAGATGAAGGGCCCAGACTCTGGGGAGCAGAAGTGGGCACTCAGGGGTGAGGGCAGATTGGGGGAGCTTCCGCACGAAGGAGGGACCTGTGGAACCCAGTGACCAGTGGTTGAGGGCTAAGAGGCAGGAGTGACCCGATAGCACTCTGAGGTCTGAGCCTCTGCCATCAGTCAGACTGGGGACATCATCGGATGAGGGGGTGGAGCTGTGGCTCAGTGGGAGAGAGCTTAGCTAACAGGCCCAAGGCCCCAGGTGCCATCTCTAACTCTCCCACTCCCTCCAAGAAAGGTACAATGAATTCTCTGAGCCACCACAGAATCACCCTGAGCTCTGGAGATCTTCAGAAATTGTACACACAATATTTCTGGAGTTTTCCATGCAAGTCTCGCCTGTGTTCATGACTTAGATGGTCCCACCTGCCCTCTGATGTCATGGTGTTGGGGTGGTTGCTGGATCCCTTGCTCTCTGGTGAGGTTGTGACCTCCAGCACCTTGATGTTGCCCACGGTCCTCTATGTGCCTTTGAAACAACTTGATATGAGCAAAACTGACCCGCCAGAGGCTGTAGGGGATCCTGTCGCTGCTCTGCATCTGGGCCCCTGCCAGGCACCTGAGCCTGAGCCCTTCCCTGCTGGTCCCTATGATACCATCATGGCTTCAGCTGCCCACCAAGCGAAGCAGCTGTGTCCCATGACTGACTCAGCTTCAGGGGCATCTCGAGGGACACCGATGTTCTGGCTTTCCACTGCCAGGAGGTTCCATAATGTCTGGCATTGTCACTGTGCACACATGGGGTACGAGGAAGGATGGATTCTTCCATTTGGAGGTCCCTCTACCAGAGGAGTCTCAAAACAACATTCTTCAGTTCTGTGTTTTATAGATCAGTCAAAATAACTCTTTCACCCTCTCTGAATTCCTCGGGTCTCAGACCTGAGTTGAGTGCATGGAGACATCTGAGCAGCAGAATTTTCTCTCCCCTGTGGGAGGAGAGAGGCTTGTTCCCCGTGTTGCACGCACTATGGCTGGCTCTGCCTCCTTCGAAATCAGTGTCCCTTCAAACATACGCAAAGCGCTCTCAGTCCCCAGCTGGTGACGTTTTATCAGGCCCTGCTACGCAGAGGGTGCACCGAGGCTCCCGAGATCCCTTCTCCTGCAGGGTTGGAGAGGAGAGTCCTGTTTGGAGAAGGAGAGGTAGAATTTTATTTCACTTATGTTTTATTTTCTTCAGTCTTTTTGGTACTGGGGATTGAAACCAGGGCTTTTGAAACACATGATATGAGCAAAATTGACCCGCCAGAGGCTGTAGGGGATTCTGCCGCTGCTCAGCATCCGGGGCCCCTGGATTTTGACTGATCTATAAAACACAGAACTGAGGGGTACTGAGCTGTACCCATCACCCCTTTTTATTGTGAGACAGGGTCTCAATAAGTTACCAAGATTGGCCTTGAACTTGCAATCCTCCTGCCTTAGCTTCCTGAGAAGCTGGGATTACTGGTGTGTACCACCTTACCCACTGATTTTATTTTTATAAAGTTTCTGACTGCTACTTCAGTAGCATTAAAATTCTGTTCTTTAGATTCATTTCACAGGGTGACAAGGCTTTTTTTAACTTATTACTTTATCATAACATTAAAGTGTTTACATAGTTTTTTTTTTCCCTCTTGGTACTGGGAATTGAACCCAGGGGTGCGCTACCACTGACCTTCATCCCCAGCCTGTTTTTAATTCTTTATTTGGAGACAGCTTATCTTTCCAGGCTGTTCTTGAACTTGCCTCAGCCTCTTGAGTCCCTGGGAGTTCCGATGTGCACCTCTGCACCTGGCTTCACCTATATTTTTAAAGAAGGTAACACAACCACTTGATAAAAAATTCAAAGGTTGGCGGTATCTTGTGAAAAGCCTCCTTCCCAGCCATCCAAGGAAACCTCTTTGTGTATTCAAGTGCAAATGCGTCTATAACTTCCCTCAGCTTTTTTCAATGAAAATGATAATGTACTATCCATACTTCCTGCATCTTGCCTTTTAAAAATCATCTGAGTGTCCTTTTTCTTTTTAGAGCATAGTATTCCATGCTGTGAATACACCACCCTTAAATTTAACCGTCCTTCTATAGATGGAACGTGTTAATACAAACAGTATTGCTATGATACTTGTTATATACAAACCGTGTCTTCTTATTACAAACAGTATTTAGTATTACAACGGATAACGGGGAAATGTCCCATTTCAGCCATGGGCAGTTGTATCACTAAGATCGAGACC
Source organism: Urocitellus parryii (assembly GCF_045843805.1). Lineage (NCBI taxonomy): Eukaryota > Metazoa > Chordata > Mammalia > Rodentia > Sciuridae > Urocitellus > Urocitellus parryii. The sequence continues at coordinate 269,129,298 of NC_135531.1, forward strand.
CAGAGTAAGATTGAGGGTCAGAGGATAAACAGATGAGTAATTTTTAAAGCTATCAACAAGTTCATCCTCATAAAGCACGCACCATTTTATAGACAAGTGATTAATGAACACACAGTTTCATTAACAAAATGCTAGCTCCTGGATTCTGTTCAGCAGGGATAGGTGTTCCCAGCATAGTTTGTGTGGAAGAGGGGGATGGGACACGGGCATGCTGGGAGCTCCAGGTGTCCAGAGCTGCTTGACCAAACACAGCAGTGGGGACTCCATTGTGTCATTCAGTGCAACAGAAGAGCCCACCAGCTTTGTAATTTTCATTTATTTGTTTGAAATGGGTTTTTAATTTTAGAATAACATTTTTAACATGTGTATTTTAAAATTGACTTTTGGCATAGAGGTCTATGAAGTTTAACACATATATTATTGCCATCACCACCACAGTACAGAACAGTTGCATCACCCCAAAGCTGATGCATATCACCCCTTTGAAGCCACATCTAAGAACATCTAGACCCCCTGGGCAATCCCTGATCCATTCTCTATCATTATGGTTTTGTCTTTTAGAGATGATATATAAATAGAACTGCTCAGTATGTGACCCCTGGGTCTTGGCTTTTTCTGCTCAGCATAACTTGCTTGAAGCTTCACCAGAGCTGTCGCACACATTAGTAGTTTGATGTTTTGCATTGCTCAGAAGTATTCCACTGTATGCATATACCACAGCTTATCTACCCACTCGCCCACAGAATGGCATGGGTTGTTTCTATTTGGGAGTGATTATTAACAGAACTTCTATAAACATGCATTTACCAACTTTTGTGGGAACATAAACTTTAATTTACCCTCAGTGTAGTTCAATTTTCATGTGTTTTATGAGTAAGTGCAGGGATATTTTTAAATATCTGAGAGACATTTACATTTCCTTTTTCATAAACTGCTCCTTTCTGTCACCATTTTTTGCAGGAAGAGGACTTAGGTGATTTTTATATTCGACAAGTTGGTTTGGGGAGCTGACAGGTCATCCATGCGGACTTATTTAGCATTTAAGTTTAAAATGCAGGGCTAAACTGGGCACTGGGGTGGCCGCCAGTAATCTCAGCAACGAGAGGCTGAGGCAGGAGGATCTCAAATTCAAGCCAGCCTCAGCAATCGAGTGAGGTCCTAAGCAATTTAGTGAGACCCTGTTTCAAAATAAAAAATAAAAAAGAGCTGGGGATGTGGCTTAGTGGGTTCAATCCCTGGTACTAAAAAGAAGAAAAAAAGAAAAAAGAAAAAAACAAGGCAGGATTAGAATTAGAGACACCCAAAGATAGACTTGAGAGTCGCGGTGATAAAGAATGGAGAGGTGAGTGCATGGACCTGCATAAGCTCTTCAAGAGAGAAAACATACGAGGCTTGAAGATAGAATCTGGAAATGCCCACGTTCAGGATGTGGACAGAAGAGCTGAAAGAGGAAGCCAAGAGTGAGACTTCAGAGGTCGGAGAGAGCCAGGAGAGGCAGAGTGAAATAAATGTCTAAGTCAAGGACCGCAATCCACAGGACACAGTGTTCAGAGGTTGAGAGAACATCGATGCCCACGAATCCTGGCTGAAAGCCCCGACGTCACTCTGACTGGACTGGGAGGCCATGTGACCACCTGCCCACTGCTCTGTGATTGGTGGTGTGGAGCACCAGTGGCCTCCCAGGTCACCATGCTCCAATCCCATGGTTTCCAGAACCTCCTGGATCCCCACAGAGAAATCCAAAGTTGTTGGGAGGAAGACATAGGTGCCCAAGAAACAACCAACAAATACATAGAAGGTGGCCTTTGAGAGGCGGCATCTAGAAGCTTAGACAGCAGCCACGTGCCGTTGGGAAACTGGAGGCACCATGTAGATGGGAGGTGCGAGACTCCCCCCCCACCACCCCAGGAGGTGGCCTTCCCATCTGTCCTCCCTGCAGCCAAGACAGTCTTTTGAAAGTGAAAATCTAGTTCTGTTGTCACCCAGCAAGCGCTGCACATGGCTAGCAAGGTGTTGTCCTTGTGAAGTGCATGGGACGGTAGGCTCCTGCCGGCGCTTACTCTCCTGTCCTTCCCCGAGAGACCATCAGGATCCACAGGCTGTCCCGTTGCCCCCCTAGGTAACAGTGACTGGTTGTGCACCAGACTGCAAGCTGCGTGGGTGGGGATTGTATTTACTTAGTTCACTCAGCATTCTCTAGTGTCCTGTCTAGCATACAGTAGGCACTCATATGTGGCTTTGACAGAATGGATGGATGCTCACTAATCTATGAAATGTGCTGCAGTCTCAGTGTTTATTTCTAAGACCCAATTCTCTCCCAGGGTTTACCCACATCAGGTGGCGTTTTATAGGCAATCAGCAAAAATAAAATAATATGAGGCTTATTTTTTTTGCTCTCCCTCACTTTGATCTTTGAGGACATAGTGTTCACCTTCTTTTCTCTGCCCTCCCATCCATTCTACCTTGTGAGGGCACAGCTGTGAGATCCTCACCAGGCACTAAATGCCAGCACTTTAACTTCAGGCTTCCCAGCCATCAGAAGTGCAAGAAATAAAATGTTAAGCCAGGCAAGATGGTGCCCACCTGTAATCCAACTTGGGAGGCTAAGGCAGGCTGAGGCTAGTTTCAGGTCCACCTGGGCAACCTAGCAAGACCATGTCTCAAATAAAAAATAAAAAAAGGATTAGGATGTAACTCAGTGGTAGAGTTATTCCTGGGTTCAATCCCCAATAATACACACACACACACACACACACACACACACACAGAATGAAGTTACTAGAAAAAAATGAGCCTGCCGTTTCAAAGCATCTCTGGGCTTACAGAGTAGACAACATGAGCCAAGCTCACCCTCTCAAGCTGAAAGAATTATGGACAAGAAGTTATCACTGAAATTAAGTGGTCACAGACATGTCCATGGGACATTGCAGGGATTTCACCCCTTTATGAATCTCCTGATAGATGAGCATGTGGAGATGGCAACTCGTGGGCAACAGAACAATACTGGAATGGTGGTCACGTAGGGAAATGGTGTGATCACGTTTGAAGCCTTGGAATGAGTATAAATAATGGTTATCCAGCAGAGAAATCTATGTCCCCTCTCCTGAGGGCCTGTTTAACTATGACATAAAAATCAGACCATGTACATTTTCATATTAAACTTTTTGTTAAATAAACTTTTTAGTAGTAAAATTTAAAAAGCCATGCTTAGAATTCTAATACTAATATATCTGTGTCTATCCATCTAACCCATATCTATGAAAATAAAGTTGGAGGAAATATACCAAAGCATAGATCGTGCTTAATTTCAGTGGCACAACCACGGATCTATTTTTCTTATGCTTTTCAAAGATTTCCAGATTTTCTACAATGCATGTGTATTGCTTTCTGGTGTTTTCCAGATTTTCCAGTGTGTTAGGAAACATGTTTTAAATGTTTCAGTTGTAAACTTCCAAAATAATCCACATGAAATCTGAGACAAAACCATAGCAAGCTGTCAGTTCTCTGACTTAACTGTGTTGGTCTATTGATTGATTCCATGAAGACTTCATCTTCTAATAAATTTTGCAGTGAGAAAACTAAAGGAAGAAGAAAAGGTGTGACATCAAGAAATTCATGATATTTTAAGAGGGTAAGGAAGGGAGGAGGAAAGGAAAGAAAGAAATGTTCTTCAATCTAAAATGTCCTAAAGAATGGGATTAGGGAGAACATGGTACAGCAGCTCAATGAAATTGTATGCATGCTGTTTGACACTGGGTCTCTGAAGACAGAGCGGTGGTCCAAGTCCAGCAAGGTGAGCTTGGACTCCACCATTTCCAAAGAGACTTCTCAATCCACCTGCACATATGACATGCCACCCCTGCTGCTTGAAGATGCTATGCTCTGCTTGCTGTCAGTGTGGCTTCCCCAGAAGCTACCTGCCCCCTCCAGCCAGCCTGCAGTCACAACCCTGCCTGCCCCCAAGGATGGCAGCCTCTTGAAGACCATGACAATATTTATGATATAAGTTTTGGAATACTTTTAAGATTCAAGTAACAAACAAGACTAAAAGAACCATGAGATTATAGGCCTTTATTAGGGACGACAAAATTAGTTCTAAAATGCAGAGAAAAAAAATGGAAGAAAATATGTAACATGAATAACATGGTTATGTGCACTTCTTCCTATTTTTGTTCTTTGAGCATGTACTGTGAAAGGTAACAGTGCAGAAATTGTATTTTCAATATCAAATCAATCATCTTGGGCTCAAAATTAGAGCTGTACCCAAGGAAGCACTCACCGTTGTTCTCTCTCCTCGCAGGATGTGCTGGGTGGCGTCCTGATCACCGTGTTCCTCATTGTCCTCACCTACCCTGCCTGGACCCTCATCGACTGCCTGGACTCGGCCAGCCCCCTTTTCCCCGTGTGCGTCCTGGTGGTGCCGTTCTTCTTGTGCTACAATTACCCTGTGTCTGATTACTACAGCCCGACCCGGGCGGACACCACCACCATTCTGGCTGCAGGGGCCGGGGTGGCCATAGGGTTCTGGATCAATCATTTCTTCCAGCTCGTGTCCAAGCCCGCGGAATCGCTCCCTGTCATTCAGAACATTCCACCGCTCACCACTGACATGTTAGTTTTGGGTCTGACCAAATTTATTGTGGGAATTGTGTTGATCCTCTTGGTGCGTCAACTTGTACAAAATCTCTCCCTGCAAGTATTGTACTCGTGGTTCAAGGTGGTCACCAGGAACAAGGAGGCCAGGCGGAGACTGGAGATTGAAGTGCCTTACAAGTTTGTCACCTACACGTCGGTTGGCATCTGTGCTACCACCTTTGTGCCAATGCTGCACAGGTTTTTGGGATTGCTCTGAGCCTCAAACAGTTGAAAACTAGCCCACTGGACATGAGAGCCAAGACTCAGGAAAGTTGTTGGGTGGGCAATCTTGACCACTTGTTTTTCTCTGATACAGCTTAAGTCACACATCTGTGCTGCTGATACCAGATAAATGCTGCTGCGGTGGAACTGATGCTCCCATTAGTCTGTAAGGATTGTGCTACAGCCAACCCAAGCGGAAAACCATAACTGAATTCTTCAAGAACATCCCTCCCCTTTCTGTTACATGGACTTTGGACCTGGTCCTGGGCGGGCAGGAGTTGTGGCCTTGCTGAGGAATGTGTACAAATCTCAGTGGGCTCTGGAGAGCCAACAGAGTTGGAGGATGTGGAGGTAGAACATGTCTTTTTAGCTATGACCTTGACCAGCACTGAATCTCATTTCCAAATTTGGAGCTTTGGTCTTGGAGAAAGGATGGTGCCATGCACAACCACATTCCTCGGACAAGACAACTTCCTTGTGTGATGGTCAAGTTAGATTACGACCATGGGAATAAAGCTTCCTGGGAGGAGATGAAGGGTGCCCGCAGAGCTATGAGGCCACGGGAAGAGCCTGCTTTCCTCATGAGGCCTAGTCTCCTCCAGGTTCATGTGGAAATGAGGATCTGCTCTTCCTTGACCATACAATTTGCAGGGTCCCAGCTTCCAGTACTATACTCTTGTGACCCACAGAATGACTGGCCGCTGCCACCTCATCACACGTTGACTTGACTGGGACATGCTGAGGTTCCTGCTCTCTCCTGCCTCAGTCTTTGATGTCGTCAGCAGTGTGGGCTTTCATGTAAACTTGGAAGTTACTGGCATCTGCCTATGAAAGTGCATCAACAGAAGAATGGATGAACCTTAATCCTTTGACTCCAAGGGGATAGGCTTCTGTGATATTGCCTGATGGTGACAGGGCTTCCTGACATTTCTCCTCCATTTCACACTGACTTTCTGTAGTTCTGCTTTCTCATCCACTAGATAGAATCTCTCTATCTTCCCACTTCTTAACTCTTGGCAATTTTAAGGTCACTAATGGCAAGAACAACTTCAGCTTCTCTTCAGAAAACAAGCAAATCAAATAGAAGATCCACTAAACCTAGGGTGAGCTCTGCTTAGCCTCAGGAAGGTGATCATATGCATACACGAGATTTTCCTCTTCAGTTCTTAAACGTAAAGAATAGGTACCAACAACTTTCTCAAATGTTACTATAAATATGTAGTTAACAAACTCTCTTTTGGGGAATAGTCCCTAATCCACAGAAGCCAATGTTTTATGCTCCTAAGATATCATTACTATGTACGCATTTTGGGAAAAAAATTATCTTCCTTAAAATTTGCAGAGGCTCAGTTAAAACTGAAACCCACGTTTCTCCTGATTTCAAATATGTTCCATGGCCTTAATGTTGGGATGATCTTAGACTTAGTGCTTCAATTTTTCAAGAACAATTTTTAGCAAAACATACCATTTTAACTGAAAATTCTTTTCACACTTATCATAGTTAGAAGGTAGGGATCAAAAGGGATCTATCACTTGCACCACATGATTGGGGGGGAGACCCCTAGCTTGCAGGCCCTCCTGCCTAGGGCTGCCTCTTTAGTGCAGTGGCTGTTGGTTTGATAAGGCCCTTTCCCATACTTCTGTCCCTACCAAAAGCTAAACCAGTTTGCAATACTGGATCTTATTTACAGAAAATGATTTTATTTGGTGTGTCTGAAGTCAGGTGACAAAAGGATCAGCTTTGCCCACTTGTAATTTTGGAAAAGAGAGGCTGTAACTAGTGTCATAGCAGTAGGTGTGAACATTCACATATAAATTTTTTTTTTACAGTTCTCCCTTTTAAGTCCCAAAATAGGAAGGTTAAGCCATTATATGGATGTATTCAAAGCTATATTTACAGAATTTGAGTGGAAGATGAATGTATTAGCCATGGAACATTAAAGAAGGATGTCATGATTGGCCACTTTTTAAAATATCTGATCACAGCAACGGGAGAATAAGGGTATGTTGGTGAGGCCAAGCATATATAGTTTGAGGGACTTCTGGTCTATGGCCTAGAATCAGGCAGAAACCGATTGAAAAAATGTCATTTCTTGATTCAAACGCTACCTTGCCGTCCCTCTTCCATGCATCTCTCATACAGAACTTCCCGCTACTTACACCACCACCACCACCACCACACCTCCCACAAAGTGTTCTCCTTCAGGGAGCTGGGCCGGGGTCTCCTTTCATGAAGTGTGCATTTCCTCTCTGGGGGAAGACTGCCCCCTGCTGGTTTGGCTTTAGTCTTGGTCCAAAGCCCCTCTCTTGATCTGGAATTTCAGAGATTAAGACTGTAAATCCAGCTTCCCACAATGTGTCCAATGTAAGCCTACATGGCCCAGCCAACCTTGATGCCAAGCCCCCAGGGAGCCAGATAGAATGACACACCCTTTTCCTGATTGTCCCCATGCCACCCCCAGCTCACTGTCACTATGGTCTGTGGTGTTCATCCTTTAACCTTCATTCTGTTTCATGACAGTTTTGCTCAAATCTGCATCATAACAACACATGGAGGCGGGGCATAGAAGAGACCCCTGGACTAAAGGGGACTTCAATGACAGAGGATGAAATTGCTCCAGCACATGCTCAATTGTTCACTGAAACATGGCATTTTCTTGCCCAAATAGACAACTCATGCTCCCCAAGTGTAATCAAAGCATGTGGTGTTTCAGAACCATGTGTTCCAGGTTTCTATTTTGGAAGCCTTCAGCTGTCTTGCTTATGTACGGTATGTAAATTTATTCTTTTTAAAATAAATCATTTTTGTTTGATTCTGACTTCTTATTAAATGCTTCAAAAGTCAATGTTCTGTTCCTTTGGATTTTTTCCCCCTTACCCTGGATCGTTTTTCTGAGTTCACTGGACCTGAGTTGGAAAAAGGGGATAAAGATAAGTGGCAAGTTGCATGATTCTGTTATCATGATTCAATCACATGCAAATACCACTAAGCCCCATAGCGGTCACGCATGATTAGTGGAAATATTACACTGGCATGCTTAAGTGCCCACCTCTATGTCCTTTTACTGTAAATGAGATAAATTTCACTCTGTGTTGGAAGGTGTGTTAGAGCTGCTGCTGGTAAGGTGAGTGCACTATCTGCTAAACCAAAGTAACAACTGCAACTATGTGGTCTGCCTCCAAGTACCCCGGTTTGCTAATTTGAAATGGTATGAGAAGTTGACACTTATATTTGCAAGAGCAGTCTAGGAGTCTCTTTGTACTGTGAGCAGGATGCATTTATTACCTACGATGCCAGGCACCATTGGAATGAGCAACTCCAACCTGTCCTGTGGAGTTCTCCAAGGAGAGAGAAGACACAGGCTCAGAGAATTACAATTCAAGATCTGAAGTGTTAAGACTGTAGGGAAAACATACCGTGTCGTGGGATTCGGGAAGAGGGGGAGATTAATTCCAGGTGGAGGACTGCAGCAATGCAAGCAATGTGTAGAAGCAATGTATGAGCCAGGCTTAAAGAACACGTGGGATCAGCTCTGACCAGAGGTGCTTCCCCAGATACCTTCGGTGCTTACAAGGAAAAACCAAAGTAAACTCACCTAGATATTGTGTTAAAAATGAAGGGACATCTACAGGTGACTTCAGACTCCTTCCCCTTCTACACCTCTGAATTGCTCACTCACAACCTTGTTCCCAGAGAGCCCTGGGTGGAGATGACCAGCATCTGTGTCCTTTGTGCCCATTGTGTTCCTCAGTCTTGTCTTTGCCCAGTTCCCTGAACTAGTTCTGTGAAATGAAACTTGTAGAATATTTCCATGATCCTGCCTCCTGTGGGGAACTCAGTACCCCATCAGTAATCTCTGATGATTACGAGTGAAGCCCTGGTTCTCTAGTAAGGGGCAGAACCAAGTGAAATAGTGGTATACGCTTGCCTTACTTTACACAATAGATGTTTTCCTCAAAGCTGCTTGTATTTTTCAGACTTTAAGTTCACTGAAGGGTTTGCTGTTTAAAACTCATATGGCCATCCTTCGTTTCTCTAAACATAAGGCTTTAATAAATTACTTGGGGTGCACCATGAATCCTTTGTTTTCTTAAAGTGGGGCACACCTGTAGGACACATTTAAATATTTACAGATGCATATTAAGAATGAGAGTTGAATGTGGGCCATGAATAGAATGTTAAATTCTTAAAACTGCAGCCACATGAGACAAGGGAGCTACACGAAGCCAAAAATTCTTCTTCCTTTTTCACGCCTGTCTATATGGCATGCAAAAACAAACAAGAAAAGCAATGGTGTAGCTGGAGTTCGGCGGGAACGCAGCCTTAACGCACACACTCGACACATCTGCCGGCCTTGCTTTCTCTCTTGCTGTGACATACAGGTCCCCTTGGTCAGAGTCTTCCTAATGCAGGTGTTCAAAGAATGTCAATACCTCTTTAATATACACAGCACTGGCCTGAGGTCCTTGATGAGGCGGCAGGGTGGCCCCTAGGGCTGCCTTACTGCCTGCGTTGCACAAGTCACTTCCTCTACCTGTATGCATGAGCCTGGAGGACTGAGGTCTCCTGGGCTTCCAGGCTGCCGCGTCCTTCAGTCACACAGGACAAATTATACACAGAGTACACAAAATGCAAGCCATTTTAGACATCCTAATTAAGTACTGATAAAAAGATGTTGAAGTTTCTCGAAGATCAAAAAGGGATTTCCATTATGCCTCCTATACAAACCCCAGTCCAGGCCCTCCGTGTGACAGCTGGGCCCAGGGCTTTCCATAAGTCATCCGGCCTAAATGACCTTCCTACAGCACGGTTTGTTTATGGGGAGCCTCTCTGTCTGGCTCATCTTGCTTCACCTGCCTCAAAGCTACCCCAAGTGCTTCTTGCTTAAATGTTCTGCCCAAGACTCACAGTCAGGACATCTTTGATTAACCCCGCCCATCTCTAGCTGGGATGTGACACGGTATCTGCCCAGCACCAAAAAAGGGTGTTTACACAAGCTTACTTCCACCCAAGGCTTCCTGTCAGCCTTTAGGAGATCCTTATTTAGGGACGGGCATATTTTCATTGTTCACTACAGAAAGTGGAGGCTTGTGGAAAGTAGAAAATTTCTTTGGCTATAGAAAAGTCACATTTCCCCCACATCTTTATGCTGTCTTATGGCCTGATTTACTTGGCACTCACAAATCCTCCAATCCCAGTGCTGCAGTTGCTCTCAGCCTCGCCACTGCTTCCTGACATTGATGGGCTGTTTCAAAATGTTTTCTAATGCAGAATCATGCCATGTTCCTGGCCTCCTGAATCAACAATGAAGTCTGAACCTTATGAATGAGATGTGAAAAACTCGAGTGTTGTCCTTGAACTTTTTTTTTTTTTTTTGGTTTTAGGGATTGAACCCAGGGGTGCTTAACCACAGAGCCACATTCCCCAGCCCTTTTTATTTTTTTGAGACAGGGTCTCACTAAGTGGTTAAGGCTGTCTTTGAACTTGAGATCCTCCTGGCTCAGCCTCTTGAGTTGCTAGGATTACAGGCATGTGCCATTGTCCCCAAGACTGAACATGTTCTAACAGGGCATTCATCACATGGGGGTGGAAAAAACTCAGGGCTTTTAGGCAGACACAATTTCATGAACCCTTTGCTGGAGACATTTTTCCAATCCACAGTCTGGCTATAACATTTGGTTGTTCTGTCTGCTATAAAATCAAAGCAGACTGACTGTAAAGGAGACTAAGACTGCTTTGCATGGACTTTGCCCTTCTTGACAAGCAAGGTCATTTGACTCCCCTACTTTTGTCCAAAGAGGTCACATTCCCCACACTGACTCTGGTCAAGGGTCTTAGGGAGCTGCTCACAGGCACCCAGAGGTGCACTGCTGCCTTTAGTTTTATTACACATGCCAGTCTTTACTTTTTTAAAAAATTATTTTTTTAGTTGTAGTTGGACATAATATGTTTATTTATTTACATGTAGTGCTGAGGATGGAACCCACAGCCTCACAAGTGCTAGGCGAGTGCTCTACCACTCGGTCACAACCTCAGCCCGTCTTTGGTTTTCTTAAATGTAATGTTCAGTTTGTCTTTGCTCAGGCTGCCATAACAAAATACCATGGGCTGGGTGGCTTAAACAACAGAAATTTATTTTCATAGTCCTGAAGTCTAGAAGTTCAAGATGCCAGCAAGGTAGATCTCATTCTTTGGGCCACAGTGAATAGCCACTGTCTCACTGTGTGCTCATGGGAACCTTTTTGCTGTGTTCAGAGTGAGGGGAGATGAGAGCCAGCGCTATAGTGCCATTTCCAAGGGCACCAATTCCATCACACGTTCCCCCTCATGACCTCATCTAGCCCTCATTACCTTCAAAAGCCTCATCTCTAAATACCAGCACATTGTGGGGTTAGGGCTTCAACAGATGGATTGGGGGAAGACACATTCAGTCCATTACAATATACATTAAGGTCCTAATAACATAGGAAACCAAAACTTGGGAGATACCTGATGGGGTCAAATGCTTCAGTCCCTAAGAGGACATATTTTACTTAAGACCATCTGTCTGCTTTTGGATAAAATGGAGAGAAGAGCCCAAGCCAACATCCAAGTGTTGTTATTGATGTTTTCACAAAATACCAAGCACAGAGGCTAAGAAGCAAAATTTTGAGTAATGTTCTTTCTTACTAATCCAATGAGCCTCAAGTTGCTGAGAGCAGGAACAGCAGTTTGGCTGGTTTCTACTTAGGCTCCTCCTGTTTAAAATGTAAAAATAATCATTCAATATGTTTTAAATTCAAAATGCATCCTTTGACCTGGCAACATTTACATGTAGGAATGTAAGCTAAGGGAATATTATGTTGTTCAAGTGTAATAGTCACATCTAAGAAATATCTAATTAACCCCATGCATCTTTAAGTGTGCCTATCACATGCCAAATGTGAATGTTTATACAGTTGTATCCATAAAGACTGGTTTTTCTTGGGCCCTAAGCCAGTGCTATTTTTCATTGGAACACTGTTTATAATTGCAAAGGGTTGGAAATAACTGAATGACCATCAACAGAGAAATAGCTGAACCGATTCACGGACGTCCATACAAGAGAATATTGCGTCAACTGAAATGAGGTAACCTGGAAAAATAAGCCATATTAAATGAAACATGAGATACAATAAAACTTGTGGCAACCCAGTAAGTAGAGCATGACCCAAAAGAATGTGAGAGTTTGTGAGGCTGATTGTTAAACACAGGAAGATGTCAGAAACAGTGGAGGCCAAAATTGTTAACAGTGAAGTCAATTTAGGGAATTAGGGGGGAAAGTATAGGTTAGTTTGGGAAGGCCTTACTTTGTACTTTGTTTTTGGCATTAGGATTGACCTGGGGATCACTGAGCCACATTCTCAGACCATTTTATTTTTTATTTAAAGACAGGGTCTCACTAAGTTGCTGAGGCTGCCCTTGAACTTGTGATCCTCCTGCCTCAGCCTCCCAAACAGCTGGGATTACAGGCATGTGCCACTGTGCCCAGCTGTACAACTTTTTAAAGTAGAAGTCTTACCTTTTTGTTTTTCAGGATTTGTTATATTTAGAAGAAACTTGTGAAGTCTCAACAGTTGGCTAAAAAGGTAAATGATGCAAAACTACTGACTCACGGACTCCAAGTTGTTATTAGGTGTCTCGATCACATCTACTGCTATTTGCCCTTTGAGCAAGTCATTACTCTCTCCAAGACTCAACTGTTTCCAGCCAAGAGAATTTCATTCTACTTCCTATGACTGTTAAAACACACACACACACACACACACACACACACACACACACACACACACACGAAACCAGATCAGATGTGGGAAGACTATAAACAGAAGAGTGATGCAGGACTGTAAGGCCATAGAAGTGGAGTCATCTGTAAACTAGAACAAAAATCAATTATATTTAATTTTCCTTATAATACCCGAGCTCCCAGCTTCTACTAAGATGTGTCTCCTCTAATAAAGGCTTTTGGCAAGCTACCTTGGCTCCAATTCAAATGCTTTATCCAGGACAAGTTTAAGATGGTCTGGCTGTGGAGCCTCCACTCATAAGCTAAGTTTGCCTCTTCTAATGTGGCCAATTTGGTTTTCCTTCTCAGTTTCCTGCTTTAGAGGGCAGAGACATCTGTAAAATGCATAGAGTTGATCTTTCCCTTTTCATGCTGAATAATCAATACAAGTAGTTTCTGGCCATTCAAAAATTACCTAGGGGGCTGGATAAATCTTCATTACCCAAAGTGTCCTCTAAACTCTTTACAGTCAATTCCACTTGGAGATCCTACCAACTAATTTGCTTTTGACTTTTCTAGAATTTCATATAAATGGAATTACCTGTACATAGTTTTCTACATCTGGCTTCTTTCACTTAACATAATGCTTTGAGATTCATTTGTGTTGTTTTGAGCACCAGTAGTTCCTGTGTATTGCTGAGATGTACTCCACAGAATGAATATACTGCAATTTAAACTACTATAACATTAAACATCTGCACAAAAATTGTTGTGTGGATGGCCTTATGGGTAAACCTAGAAGTAATGGCTGGGTAGTAGGTGTTTTACATTTTAAGAAACTGCCAACTATTTTCTTACATGGTTTATCATTTTATACTCTCAACAGCAGTGCATGATAATTCCACTTGTCTAACATCTGATCAGTCTTTTAAAATCTAGACATTTTTGATGGTATGCAGTATTTTATTAATGTGGTTTTCATTTGCATTTTTCCAATGACTAATGCTGTTGTGTGTCTTTGCAAAGATTCATATTTCTTTTAGGAAATTTTTTTTTTCTATTCTTTTATTCATTTTTTGAAAACAGGATTGCTTGATAAATAAGTTGTAAAAATTCTTTATGTATGCTGGATACAAGCCCTTTGACTTGTGTCTCACTTCATTTTCACAATGTAAATAAAGGTCTACTCACAACAGAACTGGGAAGTTAAGGTGGAAGTCTTACATGCAAAATTTTACTATGTTAAACAATGCTCCCTACTGAGGCGAAGCATATTCCCTGTAATATGGTGAGGGTTTTTCTTAGTAGGCTGAGCAGAAGCTCCATAAACATAATTCTTGTTCCATTATCTTTTCAGTTATTTTTACTGCTACCCAAACTTTTACGTTTTATTATCATGTCTCTTTTCCTCTTCTTCTTCTTCTTCTTTTTTTTTTTTTTACAGTGCTGGTTATTGAACCCAGGGCCTCACACATGCTAGTCAAACACTAACTACCACTGAGCTACACCCCCAAGCTTCTATCATCTCAATAGTCACTGGGAAATTCTACCAAACATTAGATCCAGATTCTGTTTTCAAGAGATAGCACTTAGTACTTGAGCTGGATTCTAGATTAAAGCAGGAAAGGAAAATAAGATGTAAGACAAGGAGAACTGGCAGAGGTTTAGCTTCAGAGGGCTGCAATTATACTTCCCTATAAAATAAGCAGAAACTAGTAGCTCAATTAAGTATTTAAAACCATAATTTTATAACTGACTTATTACATAACATAAGGCTTAATGCAAAAATTAGTTTTTCATTGTTCTAATGTTCACATTGCACTGGATCAACACTTGCCCATTTTAACTCTTGTAAGCAGAACAGATCTATGGTGCATGTACTCAAGATTATCACAGAGTAGAAAAACACCTTCATGTTCTCGTGTTTTAAATATTTGTGTTTCAGGTTTTTCTTTCACTTTAAAAAGACTTCAAAAATGATAATTGCTCGACTGTAGTTGACTCTTAGAAGTTTTCTAAAAATATTGTTATTTTGTTGTTCCCAATGGAAAAAACATGCTGAAACTCTTACTATCTCACATTTGTGAGATGTGTGTTCTAATTATCCTGTTTCACCCATAAGGGGTAAAAAAAAGTGGGATCCTGTTATGCAGGAGCTACGGGTGACAAGGAGAAACCTGCTGTCTGAGTAGCACTTCTGCTTCCAGACGGACCTGCACCCCCAGTGCACTCCTCTGGTGCTCATCCAAGAAAGCACACAGACACGTTCCAACACTGCACACGCCAGCCCAATGCAAGCTACCCAGGGAGGCAGGCGGAGCTTTTTACTTTATTAAACATTAAAGCACAAATGGATGCTCCCTGTGGAGTAGGAGAGGACACCGGAGGAGGAGAAAGGGACACTAGGGGACAGAACCGTACAATAGAGATCCATCCTCACAAAAAAGGCTCAATATTGATTTCCAGGGAGGAGCAGGGCATGGTCAGCTCAAATTTGGTGATAACATCAGGATGAAGGACTCCGAGCTTCCCAATGCTTTGACCCCTGGCAAAGATCTCAGCACATCGTCCAGGGAAGAAAGCAGGGCCTGAAAAAGAGAGAAAAATCAATGTTTCTTCTGGCAAAATGTCAATAGACATTTAACACTAAAAGCCCACAAGTCAACTTTAAAAATAACTATTCTTTAAAGCACAAGGCTAAGAAAGCAGTCCTCATACCCTCTAGTGTTAACAAGAAGCTATCACATCAAGGAACTCCTATGAAGAAAAGTTAGGGATGAATAGGAAAATAAGGGCCCTGTGTGTTCATCACAGGGGTCCGAGCAGGAAGTATGAAATAAAGGAGGCTGAGGACACAGTCAGGAGAGCCTGGGTACCTGGAACTGTCCTTCAAAGGACAAAGGGGAAAAATGAAATGCAGATGGGATGCTGAGTGGGAGGAAGGAGCTGTGGAACAGCCGACACCACGTCCACAATGGATTACTTCACTCCAGTGACATCACTCCTTTCTACCCGATTACATGGAGAAACCCAAGCTGCAGTGTCCTCACAAGCTACAGGGAACCGCACTGGCTAATTACAGGCTGCGTTGCCAGAAGGCGACCCATGTTCCCGTCTGAAAAGAGCTTCCTAAGCAGTTCTGGAGCATCTTCTGCAAAACCAGAGCAAAGGCCAGACCCAACAAGTCCAAGCTGATCCCTGCTTTACTTTAAGCCTGGCAGAAAGTTCTCTCTTCATCTGGGAGCCAATGCACTGACACAGTTCGCCAATCATTAACGGTTCTCAAGATTTAACTGGCTACAAACCAAACGTATAGGCCCATTCCCTAGTGGCTAAATTACCAGTGCCACAGGAGCGTATTCATGCCCTGGACTCTACTGAAGTTTAAGATAATGCTGACTCATTTCTCTAGCCACCCACTTGAAAAGGGTCAGGCCCACAGCTCCTGGCTGATTCAAGCCACGTTTACTGGCATGAACTAAAAATACCCAGCAGAGCCGGGCCACAAGCCTCCGGCCTGCCACTCAGAGTGAGTGCATTATTTATGGAAGAGCAAGCTGCTGAGTCTCCAAATGGCTTCAAGGTCAGCATAATTAGGAACTATAAAATAGGGTTGGAAGGGAGGGAAAAATCTGCTACTGTCAAGTTAATACCACAGATGCACAGAATTGTACACATTTTTCAGTCAGTATCGAAAGATGTTTTTTATATTTGTGGGAAAGACCTGAAAAATATTTTTAATCGTCCTTAACCCTAAGAGTCTGGACAAAATGTAAGGTGGTCTGTTTCTCATGTCTGCCAACATAAACAATTCTGTTTCATGGTCAAAGCGAGAGTTCCAGTGAATTGCATTTAAGTACTTAATCCACACTTAGGAAAAGGGGTGAAGAAGGGAATCAAATGAAATAATTCAGAAACCAAACTGGAAGGATAATACAAAGTCCTGGTGAGACATGAATCATTGCTTAGTCTGATAAAGATGGTATATTTTAATTCTATTAAAATGAAAATCTAATGATTATCTCCCCAACCAGAAAGCAAATGAAATTTTCAAATGATAAATCAAGGAGTTTGTATAAAGTGTCAATGGTCAGCATTATGACTGGCAAACCCAAGCTGATAAAACCATAAACCTCAGAGATTGTTGGGGCTCCCTTCTCCCATCAGCCAGCACCCCTTCATACAACAGAGCTGAACACACACACCCTCTGAGAAAGACACTGGCCTAGGTTAAAAGGCTCCTCAGAAAGGAAATATTGAAGACCTTCCCTGATAACCTTGCTGTACCAGAATCTTTCCTTTTGTCTATCTTCAATTTCAATTTGATTGGATTCATTTTTACTGAAGCATAAAACCAAACTATTTTCGAATCTAAGCCAGATGTGCTCATTCTGGCAAATGTTAGCAAAACAAAGCCTGAGAGATAAGAACTCAGAATTTTTACTTCATATAACCTTTGGATCAGCACTTTCTAGCAAAATTCAGATACGTTCTTTAGTTGCCAGCTTGCATTCTCTCTCTCTAGAGACAGCTGGATCAAACTTTGCTTAAGCTCATTAAGTAGGCAGGTATATGGTCAAACAAAATATTTGTGTCACCAAATACAATTTTCTCTTTTTCTAAAGACAAGCAAAGAGAAATAAAATTTGCATGATGCCTTAAGATATCGCCAAGTATGACAGTATTCTAAATGGCAAATGCCAGAAGTTTTCACCCTAGAGCTGGGCATGGTGGCATACACCTGCAATCCCGGCAACTGGGGTGCTGATGCAGGAGACTGCAAGTTCAAAGCCAGCCACTCACAACTTAGTGAGGCCTTAAACAACTTACCAAGACCCTGTCTCAAAATAAAAAATAAAAACACCTGGGGGGATGTGACTCAGTGGTTAAGTGCCCCTGGGTTCAATCCTCAGTACCAAAATGAAAAGAAAAAAGTTTTCACCATAGCACATGAACCCATCTGAGTCATAAGGGCATCCAGAAGGTCTTCACTGAATCCCAGTGGAGCAGGCATTAAAGGGGCTGCTGTCCTTTCTCTCAATAAACAGTCTCCCCCACCCACTTAAAATGTAAACATTAAACCCAACACTGGGATTTCTGTATGAACTTCACTCTGCTGAAAACTGCACACTTAAAGCTGTGAGGACAACTTTAACTTCTCTTGTCCTTTTTTCAATTCTACAAGGTCAGACTATGATACAAATACTTAGCATTTCTGCATTTTGCCTCAATTAGAGCAAGGCTGGGGTTGTCCTAGATCTATACAAACTGAGCAGCATACAAAAGGATTCAAGTTATCAAGGGCAACAGACAGATCCTAAAAGATGTGCTACTTGACTGATGTTATAGGTGAATTAGAAATGCTGAAAAAAAATTTTAAATTACTAAAACATAAGCATTTCTTAGCGTTTTCAAAACCTTTATGGTTTTTAATTTTGGTTTTCTAATTTACAGGCAGAATTGCTTCACTAACAAAGGGGAAACACCCCACTAAACATTAATCAGTCTTGAAAGTTCAAAGGTGAGAAAGTCCCCATGCTAACAGAAGGAGGGCAGTTTAGCTCAGTAACTTAGGTGGATCAACGTGGTCATCATGTGCTAGATAGGACTGATGCATCTTAAACAGCAGTCTGTCCAGAAATAAAAGCAGTTATATCAGAATGGAACTAAATATGGGTCCAGGCTTAGGAAAACTCAGACCTGGATGGCAGCCAACTTCCAAAGGCTACTTTTATCTCACTGACAAACAAAAACATTTTTGGAAAGAGCACATCCTGTGTCTAGAGACACATAGTTGCCAATTTAAAGAGAATCATATTGTCTGGTGAAGAGGAACTCTAAAATTCAAATTCTGAAGAATACATTAATTAGTTTTCATTTATTTGTGTATTTAAGTCCAAATAGAGATCATGACTTCCTGGTATATCAAAATGTATAAACAAACAGTACAGAGTCCCACCTATGTCCTAAGCACCCCACCCAGGCAAAAGGCCTCTCCAGCCTACCCCTGCACCAAGGTCCCTGTGCTGATTAAACTCTCAGCTTGCTGATAGCCACCATGGAAAAATGGCTTCCAGCACAAAATAGATCTGGGGGAAATTGTGCTCCTGTTGAAATACATGTGGAAGCCCTGACCCCCCCCCAAATCAGTTAAGCACAAATAAGAGTTTAATTTCCCAAACTTAGTGGGGTGTGAGTAAGCCCCTTAATTAAAGCCTTTGTGGCATCTTTTCAAGGTCTGTAATCGTCTCTGCTCTAACGGCAGGGCCACTCAGGACCTCAGGGTCATTCCTGGACCCATAATCCAGCACAGCACCCAGTCTTTAGCACATTTTCTGGCTAATTGACCATCAAAGAGTCTGTGAGCACCTCTCCTGCTCGTTGCCAAGCACCTTTCACAGTTTCTTTTTGCCTCTTTTTTTTTTTTTTTTTAGAGTAATAGTACAGGCCTAAAGTTGGGATAAGCTTTACACATTGAGCCATTCCTTTAATTTTATGAGCGTCAGAAGTAGAAGCTTAAGGTGGTAATGTGGCGCACTTCTCATCTGGAAGCATGGAGGAAGTTACCCGGCACTAGGTCCCTACTCCTTAATTCAAGTCCTACTGGCTATGACAACCCACTGATCTGGCACTTCACTTGGCCCATCTCTAAAAATCATCTATTCATATAACTTAACTCTTCCCTGTCTTTGGATCACCAGGACATGTTTTGAGGTTCAAATTCTCATATGACTGACTGCCTGCAATCTGGTACTTTACCACCCAAATTTTCTGAAAGAAAAAGAACAAAATAAAAAAGAGGACAAGAAATACTGGAAAAGGAATGTCCATAAATCATTTGTCACAGCTAATAACAGAAACAGTCTTTGTGAGCTTTCCCCAGATGTCAAATCCCCAATTCAGGAATGAAGTAGAAAATACAGAATTATATAGATACAGTAAGTCACTGGGGCCACCTGAATGTATTTTAATGAATGTAGTTTAAGTCTGATCTAAATGACTGATTAATGTAATATGATGAAGAAAGGAATAATCATTTAATAGGCTGAACTGTCTAGAGCTGGCACCTACCTCCCTCCCCACAAAGACAAAAAACAAACAAACAAACAAAAAAAACCCCACGTATTCCATTCTGTCTGGAGTGAAACCAACAAAGTGGGTGACAGGGCAAGGAGTAGAAGAGAGCTGAAAGCTGAAGCTATGCCTTCCTATGCAGGGCTTTCTCCTACTTTCTCACCAGTTTTCAGAGAATGTAAACTGTCTAACTCTGCTGCCAGTATGTCAGCCTCACCTTCCTTTTCTAAATAATGTATAGGACTTAAAAACTGCACATATTCCTACATGGGAGCATGCCATAATTCTTATGGGTAGTTGTTCTCAAAATTTTAGAACCAGCAGATTTTTGAGAACCAGTGGAATTACAGAAAGAAGGGGAGAACACAAGGAGGGAAAGGGTACAAGGTAGGCAAGACATTAACTTAAAAAAAAGAAAGAAAAAGGCTTAGGAATATGAGGAGCCATAAGATCACCACTGAGATATAAACACAAAACATTTTTTCAGATCCCAGTACACTCAGAAGAAATGTCTCTGTAAAGACCATTTAATTTGTAAGTGGAGACTAAATAATTTCCAACTGGTAATATAAAACACCCATGTTCCCCCAGATGTATACAATTCTCACTTTGCATTTGAAGTGAAATATTTATGGTACCTAAAGTCTGTGAAGAAAGGGGATCTAATCCTTTGAGTTTAATGGCCATCTTTCATCCCCTTCTGAAGATCAAAAGAAAGAAAACCCCTTACACAACTTTCCAGTGCTAATCCCAACACACCTGCAGACATCGTTAACTCTTAAAGTGAAGGCAACTGGATGAGAGAGAAGAACCAGCGCCTACTTAACCCCATAGCAGGGAACTCAGAGGAAACCCTTGTTACAGCAGCATTCTACCAAGAGGGCGCCTGGTGAAACCCATTACAAATGAGGCTAGGGGACCTTATTCTTTAAAAGCAATTAGCAAAGCACCTTTGTCTTCAACAAAGAACAACCTTTCATAAGTCACTACAATCTCCTTAAAACTAAGTAAGAATTTAGAATTAGAATTCCAAAATTTCCCAGTTTTAGTGTAGAGAAATTTATCATTTTTTTTAAAAAAATTTTTTTTAGTTGTCAACAGTCCTTTATTTATAAGTGGTGCTGAGAATCGAACCCAGTGCCTTACACATGCTAAGCAAGCACTCTACCACTGAGCTATAACCCCAGGCCAGAAATTCATCATTTTTGTTTGCTCATTTTGCTTGTTGTGCATATTAGAAAGGAACTCTACCAGTGAGCCACATCTCCAGCCCAATGCTATCACTTTCTAAAATTTCTTTAGTTAACTAGTAGGGCAAACACTAAATGATTAAAAAGAAAATGCTAGGGAAACATAGATCTAATTTTAAAGTCCAATTTTATACTAGTGTGTGTCACATACACATAAACAGTCATATTTAAAAACCTGAAGGAGGGGGACTGGGGCTGTGGCTCAGTAGTAGAGCGCTCGCCTCGAACGTGCGGGCCCTGGGTTCGATCCTCAGCACCCACATAAAAATAAATAAACGAAGTAGAGATATTATGTCCAACTACAACTAAAAAAAAAATATATATATATATATATATTTAAAAAACCTGAAGGAGGTCAGGAATGATGCAAAAAGCTTAAAGGAAAACTATTATTTATCTACTATTCATTCATTCATTATTTGTTCACGGCATTGGGGATTGAACCTAGGGTTGTTTTATCACTGAGCTCCATTCGCAGCCTTTTCTGTTTTGAGACGGGTTTCATCAGTAAGTGCTCGGGCTGGTCCTGAACCTGCGATTCTCCTGGCTTAGCCTCCCAAAAAGCTGCAATTTCAGGCATGTGTCACCATGCCTGATCTTCTACTTGCAATTTTAAATCAGAATCAAATTAACTTGTGTAAAACCAAAGGACTTAACTCTAGGTTAAAAATTCCTCTCAAACTGTCAGTTTTTGAAAACTCGTACATTTGCCTGACACTCATTTTCTGCCTCTCATTTTCTGTTTCTTAAGTATGCACAAGATATTTAGAATAACAACTTCAAATATAAAAGGTACAAACTGTCCTGCCTTCCCAAGCCAACAAATAGGTCTATGACCTGACAAAAAATTTTAAGGGTACTGTTTCTCAAATCAAATTTAACAATGTACTAATTCTTCCATAATTAAAGTGAAATAATAATGGTAATAAAAATGTAGTAGGGGGCCTGGGGTTGTAGCTCAGTGGTAGAGCACTTGCCTGGCACGTGTGAGGCCCTGGGTTTGATACTCAGCACCACATAAACATAAATAAATAAAATAAAGGCACTGTATCCATCTACAACTACAAAAAATATTAATAAAAAAAGAATGTAGTAGGGCTAATTAGGAAAGAATGGAAATGTTGATCATGAGATTGTGTCCATAATTTCACAATTAGTAAATTCAATGGAAACCTTTGACTAACTTGTAGCAAACATTACTTCAAACATGCAATTATAATAGATGTATTTTAGTTTAGAATTAGATTCAGTTGACAAGTAAGGCATGTAAGAGAAAAAGAATTGAACAGTAATGCAATTATAAAAACACGGTAGCCTGTTTCTATTCATCTTCCATCACCAGTAAAAGCAGTGAAGCAGTCCCAGGGCAGCCCTGGCCAAATCCTTTGTGGAACAGGCAAGTTACAGATGGGAAAAGTGAAGCACCCGGAGATTAGAAGTCTTGCCCAAGGCAAGCAATAGTATAGGCAGGAGAGCAGGCTAAAGGTGAAGGAGGGCCACTGAACCAGCCCTCCTCCTGTGGCCTCCAGGCACAGAAGGCCTATAGCATAATGCTTTTAAGCTTTTGGTCAAGCTGTCCATTTGATGTTTGCAAACTTCTTCTGGCCTAAAATTAAATAAATAAACACAACTTAAGAGAGGGGGTAAAAAAAGACTGATAGGTCCTTACCTCTAAACTTAGGACATCCCCAGGTATGTGCTACAATATTACTAATATAACATAATACTAACAATACTACAGTCTTCTAGTAGTCTTGTACAACTACATTGGTGGTGGTGGTGGGGGGGATTGAACTCAGAGGCACTCAACCACTGAGCCACATCCCCAGCCCTATTTCGTATTTTATTTAGGGACAGTGTCTCACTGAGTTGCTAAGTGTCTCACTTTTGCTGAGGCTGACTTTGATCTCGTGATCCTCCTGTCTTAGCCTCCAGAGTCTCTGGGATTACAGGCAGGCGTATGCCACCTGTAGGCCCAGAAATACATTTTTAAAGACTCCCATAAAACAGTGGCCTTAGTGAATAAATTCTGGATTTCTAAAACAAGGCTAGAATTATTTTTGCATACAAATAAACACCAAGGTGACACTATCTAGAAGGGCAGAAAGCTGCGTGTGGGAGTACATGCCTATAATCCCAGGGACTTGGGAGGCTGAGGCAGAAGGATCACAAGCTGGAGAGGCCAGTTTGGGCAATTTAGCAAGATGCTGTCTCAAAATAAAATAATAATAATAATAATAATAATAATAACAACAACAACAACAACGACGACGACGACTGGGGATGTAGCTCTGTGGTAAAGCATCCCTGAGTTCAATCCCCAGTACCAAAAGTAAATAAACAAAAAAGCAAAGAAAAAGAGTGGACATGTTAGAACCTGTGACAAAATCTGCTTCTGAATTTAAACTTCTGCAGCACAAGTAGAAAGGACCTTGTAGGCAATACTGTCCATTCCCTTTTTTGACAAAGGAGAAAACAGAGACAAACCAGGTTAAAGAAAAATACACAGCCAGATTACAGGACAGTTAAGAATCCAAGTCTTCTTGAATTCAGTTCACAATTCTTCTGCCCAATGCTGCTTTTCTAAGGTCAAACTCAACATTACTAAGTTTCCTCTGAGGAGTGATTTACCAGTTCCAAAATTCTTGTCTCTGCCTCTCCCAACAACTCAATGGTCCACACAGACAGATATTCATTTCCATTTTACAGCTGAAGAAACTGCACGAAGAAATTACGTCCTGCATCACATGGTTAAAACGAAAGAGGATTTGCAGCAACAGCTGACCTAGCGTATGTTCTAGGTTTGACAGTGTATTCTTTCCTATCATTACAACTAGTATCTATGACACCTTGGGATCTGCTTTTTCAACTTATATTTACATATTTAAAGACTTTTCATTATATTTATATATCATAGTTTGCCAAATTACTCTTTAAGTATTTTATCTTAGAGTTGTTTTCAATTATTCACAACTCAAGTATTAAGTTTCTATAAACATAAGCTACTTTTTGCTCTTCCTTGGATTACTTCCCTTTTCCACAAGTAGTGCTACACAAAAAGACAAAACCAAAATGAATTACTGTGCCACTCATTATTTATCAAAATGTTAAGCAATAGACTTCTAGCTGTGGTAGGAGTGATAAACCACAGACTATACTGATCTCATCTTGTACAATGTAGATAAAAAGCTTTCTCCCACAAAGTACCAACTACTACTTTCAAAAAAATCCCATGAGGGGAGAAAATGACTCAAAACAACCTTGGGACATAATCCCAAGAAGAATTTTTGTTTAGAGAATGCAATTCAGACCAACCAGGAGCCTTTAAGGATAAAGAAGTGTGACTAGAAACCCTTTTCTTCTGGAAAGTGAACGCCAAAGTACAGTGACACAGAAGGGGAAAAATTAGGATCCTAGGGAGGGAGGAGTGTAAGAAAATCCAATCAAGTCACAGGAAGTCAACTAGGGGATCCAAAGTCAAGCTGCCAACCCCACAACTGGCCTAAATCCCCCTGGGCAGAAAGATCCACTCCTTACCCACAGCCCACATGGGCCGGCAGGTGCTCAGAAATATTTCTGAGAGGGGTGAGAGGCTGCTCAAGTCACCTGAGCACCTAATGAACAACAGTATTCCTTCTCAAACAGATCAAGTCAGGCCACAGATATTCAACATCAGTGCAAAAATAATTCATCAAAATCAGAACTGGGACCTCCATGAAGTCTTTTTTTTTTCTTCTTGGTATTGGGGATTGAACTTAGGTGCTTTACCACTGAGCTACATCCTCAGTCCTTTTTATTTATTTATTTTAATTTGGGTCTCACTAAATTACTTAGGGCCTTCCTAAATTGCTGAGGCTGATCCTCCTGCTTCAGTCTCCCTAGCTGCTGGGATTAAATGTGTGCGCCACCATGCCCAGCTTGCCTATCATATGTAAAGTGGTATGGGAAATACTGTGCAAGTCAACCTGTTAGATTCCTGGAATGATGTAACATAGACCGATTTAAACTAGAGAGAGAGAGAGAGAGAGAGAGAGAGAGAGAGAGAGAGAGAGAGAGAGAGAGAGAGAGAGGAGTCTCTCCAAAAAAGAATATATGGGGAGAAGAGAAGAAACATGCTGTATATAAAAGCAACTCTGGAGAAGACAGACACCTAATGAATGTTTAATTTTCTGCAGACTCACCACCCTAAAAATCCACATACATACATTTTAATATTAGTTATTAAAGGCTTCTAGAATCTAGCTCATTAAAAAGAAATACCATAAAATATCAAAAAATTATTTTTAACAACCTTCTAATTTCCTAGATAAAAGTCTGAACTAGAAATGAGCTATTAGCTTATAAGTAGCAGGAATCACTAAACCAAACCAGACCTTCGTTAATTAAGCAAGAAGGGAACAAACAAAACAGAGGCTGTGAAAAAGGTGTTGAGATCCAGGGGAATGACTTCATGATTCTATGGGAATAAATGACAGAGACAAAGAAGACCAAAAGAAAATGAGAAGGAAAAAAAAAATCATTCTCAACAAAGCCTTTGGATGAGAAATGTGGTCACTTAGCAAAGTGCTCTGAAAAGGAGATGGACCCTGACACTTTGTCCAGCCCTGGTTTAAGTCAGATCTTAAGAACCAGACAGGGGCTCTGAAGATAAGCTGCCACTTTGATACGCAATGTATTTTTAAAGTTTTATAAATATTCCAAGTAATAGAGTATCAGCTAAATGTTTTTTTACACCTCCTAAGTATAGCATGCACCCTTTCAGAACCTCTCCAAAATCTTATACATGGTATATACACTGCATATATGATAATTTAAGACCCAGAAATCACAAGTTAACAACCATTTAATTTTCAAAATTGAGGTCTCATTTTACTTACAGATAAATGTAATGCTGGGAAAAAATGAATATAAATGGACCAAAAGCATGATTAAGGAGACCATGAAGGTGTACTTTTATAACTCTGAGGATCTGTGAATTTCACTCTGATATGAATCATATTTTTATTCCAAATCTCACTGAGTTTCAAACGGTCACATTTCCTTAAGGACCTGTTCAATTTGAGAAGGGCTTTACCTTTTAAATATATCAAAGATCAAGGGATTTTAGATTTCCTCCATTCCTTCATGGCTTCAAGAAGAACTTTTAATATAAAATAAGGTGAGTTTAGGAAGTTAATCAGTACCATTAGCAAAAACTCAGACTCTAATTCAAAAGCAATATGTATTAAAAAAATCTACAAAGCATATGGGAAAAGATAAAATTGGACCTACTGTTCATACTGTAATCAGGACAAATTACAAATAGATAAGAGGTAAGAAAATGAAACATTTAAGGAAAAAAACCCCACTAATCTCAGAGCAGGAAAAACTTTCCTAAAAATGACTCAAAATTCAACATCAATAAGAAAAAAGATTAATAAATTTGACAATATAATTTAATAAAATCTGCATGGCAAAAAATGAAGTAAAAAAAATAAGTTTACAAACTGACCAAAAAATTAGCTGGATATATGTCATAAGGGGTTACGTTCATATAATATACAAGGTCTCTAAAAATAAAAAAGACCAATGAACCCAAAGGGAAAATATAAGCAAGACAAGAGATTCCAAGAAAAGGAAATAAAAATTTCTGATAAACATGAAATACCTTTACACTTGCTTCTAAGAAAGGAGATTTAATGAAAACTTGTGAGATACTATTTCCTACCTGATAATTGGGGGAAAATAAAAAATTTAGTGACTCTAACAACAAAGCAGAGAAACAGGTCTTCTTATCTGCTGCTGCTGAGTTTGCAAAACATTCAAACAAGCTGTTTGAAGGAGAGGTGTTTGGCACTACCAGGCAAAAATATGAATTCTTCCTTTGTCCTAGTGATCCCAAACTTCCAGGAATCTGTCCTAAGGATCCCATATTTCTAGGAATCTGCCCTAATGATCCCATACTTCTAGGAATCTGTCCCAAAGATACACTGTCAAAAATTCCAAAGAGCATAAGCACAAAGCTACTCATGATAGCTGCATTTGTAGCAGCAAAAGAGGGAAACACCCAATATTCATCAACAGGCAATTAGTTGAATAAACCATGAGAAGACAGCAATAGAGCAGAAGACAAGGGAACGAGGTGGACCTCCACTTGCTGCTGTCTGTAGGATGCTCCCCACCACAGCCTGACAAGCAGATAGAAGCAAACTTCAGAACAGTGCCACGTCCAGCCCCTCTGTCCATAAGTGAAGAATGTGATCACACAACTGCACTTATATTGAAAAAACAAAAGGAAACACTACAAAACGATAGACTAAAAATTAATAAAAATCATAACCTGTAGAGGCAGGGAGGAAAGGGTAAGAAGCCAGAATGCTCTAAATGTACCTTATTTTGTAGGTAATATCCTAAATTCAAAAAGAACTGAAAATAAATTTTACACTATTTTCAGTAATCTTTATGTTAGTAACAGTATCAGTATTTTTATTTTAAAACTATAATAATAGTGCAAGGAAATAAGTAATCATATAAATGTGTTAGGAACCAAGATTTTCAATGTAAAGAAAAAGAGCTAGAAGTCAAATATATTATGTAAAATTCTTAAATCCTGAATATAAATGGAAAATGACAATGTGAATACAGTGCTTTTCCTTGGGAGGGGGGAGCCTTTGTGCAGCTCTGCATACTAAAATGTATGCACACAGAACAACCTCTAGATCAGTGCAATGTGCAATCTTAACCTTCAGATCATGATCTAAATTTGATTTCTAAGAGAAATAAGGGCCATTTTAAAATATGACTGTTTCTAGGTCTGAGGCAGAAAAACTATATAAGAAACACATTTTCTACATTACCACCCCTTCTAAGAAAGTCCCACTACATACAACTATTTTCTCCCTTTATTTTAATAAGACCCTCACTACCAAAGACTTTGTAAGAATTGAAATTAAAAAAGACTTTCACCCTCCTCTTCCAGAACAATTCAGCCCCACAGGTGATGAAGAAGGCAGAAATCTCCAACTGGGAGTGGGAGAATAGGAGTGTATGCGTCTCAGATCAGGAATAGAAAGCCAGCATGGGTTGTCAGAGTCCAAGGGAGAGTAGAGGGCATCCAAAAGTGTCCAAGAACAGCCCTGCAGGGGCAGCCAGCATCTCACAAAGAAAAGTAGGGCAGATGTGTAAGGGAGAAGACAGTAATGACAAAGTTACCCAGGGGCATGGATTATAAGATAATGGAAGCCAAGTCTCCCACTATGGGAGAACAGAGGTACAAATGTGGATCAGGGAAAAACTGGCAGTGTTAGGTTTATGTTGGAGGTAATGCTGTGGACTTATGGTCTTCAAAAATATATACAGTTGACCCTCTCCATCCACAGGTTCTACATTCACAGATTCAACCAACTACAGACAGAAAATATATATCTTAAATGTTTTATCTGTATTAAACACGTACAAAATTTTTGCTGTCATTTTTCCCCAAATAATACAATATATCAACTAGTTTCACAGCACTGTATTAGACATTGTAAGCAACCTGTATTCAAATACTACAAATGCCATTTTATATAAGAGTGGGGGTAGATCCTGGAACTAATCCCTCTCAGACATTGAGGGATGCCCGTGTGTGTGTATGTATGTGTATGTGTGTTTGTGTGTGTGTACCATGACACATTCCCAAGCTCAGTCCTGAGAAGAGGCTTTAGAACAACAACCTCCCCACACACTGAGCAACAGCATTGGCTTAAACCTTTACTCTGAATGGCCATATGTTCAGCAGGCTACTGATTGATCAAACCTATGGAGGTTTTATTTATTTTTTTATGACTATTTTATTTATTTTTCACCTATCCATCCATCTATCCCATTAGTCCTTATGGAGTAAAGCTACACTTGCTACTTAGAAGGTTGACATTTAGTTTACCAAAACACAACATTCTATAGGAATTCATGGGATAATGGTTTTTAACTAACATGCTGCCAAAATATAACAAATATGTCAAAATCAGGTGCTGCTAATTTTTTTTTTAAAGAGAGAGAGAGAGAGAGAGAGAGAGAGAGAGAGAGAGAGAGAGAGAGAATTTTTTAATATTTATTTTCCAGTTCTCGGCGAACACAACATCGTTGTTTGTATGTGGTGCTAAGGATCGAACCCAGGCCGCACGCATGCCAGGCGAGCGCGCTACTGCTTGAGCCACATCCCCAGCCCGCGGTGCTGCTAAATTTTGACCCAA
Source organism: Urocitellus parryii (assembly GCF_045843805.1). Taxonomy (NCBI): domain Eukaryota; kingdom Metazoa; phylum Chordata; class Mammalia; order Rodentia; family Sciuridae; genus Urocitellus; species Urocitellus parryii. The sequence continues at coordinate 269,158,437 of NC_135531.1, forward strand.
GTGTAAAATTGCTGCTACCTAAAAATAAAACTGTCTTATATGTATAAAATAAAAACTAAGTAGTCAAAACCACCCTAAAAATCCTTTAAGCTTTCAGGACATGAACCACTGAAAGATTACAAGCTAAAAAGAACCTTATTTTATATCTCTTTGTGTTAAGGCTATGGCATTCTGTTCTCTAGAATAGTGGAGGCCAAGGTCTAGTTTAATGGCAGGGAAAAGAAAGGGAGTACAATGTGGTAAATAAAATATCTTTTGTCACCCAGTACACATAGTTGAGTTTAAATAAGTCCAAAGTGTATATATTCTCAACAAAAGTTAAAAGTAGTTTTTGGAGAAGTGGGTACGAACAAATCTTACACATTATGATGACTGGCGCCTCCAAAGCTGAGCCAAATGTGGCAATAATCACACACTTCTTAGCATTCCATCCCTGTGGCTGCTCTCCTGGATACCACATGAGCAGCACTGACACAGAAGACAAGGCAAACGTGGTAACGATGCTGTAAACTACAGCAATGAACAGCTGTGATGGAATTCCAGCGACTGCCCAGCCACAAGCCAGGTGTGGTGGTACACACTTGTGTCTCCAGATGCTCAGAAGGCTGGGGGGCAAGAATCACCTGAGCTCATGAATTCCAAGGGCAGTTGGGGGCAGCTTAGTGAGACCCTGCCTCAAAACAAATATCTCAAAAGTCACCTTGAAAGGTATCTTTGGGGCCACTGGCTGTCTTAGAGATATTGTGTATGTATGCTCCCGAGAGCTTTAGTAAGTGGCTTAGGTTTTGAGAATTACCTAAAAATAGTTCATCATTTAACTCAAGAAGTTATTGAATACATCATTAATTGTCAAATGCTAAATATAAAAAGTGTTGACAATATCTGATTACCATAAACTACTTGTAAGTTATTTTCTCATACCACAGAAAGTTAAAAGTTAAATTCAGGAAAAATTTTTGACCAATTAAATTTTTTTCATTATTTTGTTGAAAAAACAAGTTTTGAATGATTTTTAAAACTTTTGATTATTTCATTACGTATTTCATAAACTGCTAATTGGTGTATGTAATTTCATACAATTTACATGAATGAATAAGTAATCTTAAAACTTTTATATTAATTTTTAGATTAAAATTTTTGCTTAGTCATTGTTAACCCTACACTATTGAAAAAATGTTAAGCTTTGCATTTATTTTTCTTATATATACAGCACTATAAATACAACCCATAGTAGACAGTGTTACCTGTATATTAAAATTTCACGGAGGGGCAATTAAAAAAAAAAAAAAGGTTTGAAAAAGGTCCTTAGGGGAGAGAACATGTAAAAAATCTGAAAAATGCTATATTAAAATAGTTACCTCTCAGAGGGAATACTGAGCTGACCAAGTCATTTCCAGTCCACTTGGTGTCCAACACTCCAATTTGTTATGAGTACTGCCATGTCAGGTAAACACCAAAACACGTCAAAAATAGGAACTAAGTGAACCAGAGAGGCAGAACTTACCTCATGCATATCTGAAGGTAACAAAAACAATAAACAAGCTCAAAACCAAGACAGGGCCAGGGAATCTGTGATTAGTGCTAAGCTGCTGTAAAAACCCTGTGGCCCCTAGGACACCACTGATCCCGCTGTGCGGCAGTTACCCCTTGTTCATTTAATACTGCTTTGAGTCTTTTATTCTTGCAAGAAAGCCAATGAAAATGGTAGTACTAGAAAAACTTGCCTCAAACACAACAAAGTAGACAGTCAGAGGAGTAAAAACTATTTTTACACAGGGTAATAAGGTTAGAAGTTTAAAAGCTTCCAAACTTCTTTTTTTAACCTGATGCCTTGTCAGAACAACACCTTTGTTGATAGTAACTAAATTCAGACATGCTATACAGTTCCTCCTTTATTACAGCCCAGAAAATTTTGTGTAAATCAAACCATAATCTGAATACCTTTACTTCAACAAATTGTTCAACAGATATTTCTAAGCTCCTATTACATGAGAACCAGTGTGACTGACGACCAGGGAAACATCACAATTTCACCCATATTTTTTTTTTTTTTAGCATCAGAAATCTTTCACAGGTGTCCTGAAAGGCAAATAAGGTCATGACCTACAGGTCAAGCCAATCATTAGGTGTGATGTAACAGAAGGTTCCTAAATAGCCACAGTATATACATATGGTGTAGGATTAAATGTGCATATTACTTACAAAGCTATTTTTCACTTCATAAAATGAATTATGAGCAGCATGAAAACTAAAATTGTCAAAACTAAAGTTCTAAGACTTTTGTCTGTCCATCTGGAACCCTGTCTCAAGTTAAATTGAAGTTTTCTGTAGAACTGTAAATAATCAAAACTGAAATAGGTAGCAAGCTAATGGGGGGTGAGGGGACCTCTCAAGTCAATGCAACCAATCACAAGCAAAGCCCGCTACATTCTACAAGAAATAATTTTTGCCACTGATCTGCCCAGCAACCACAGAATTGTTCTAAACACAAAAATGTTGAGAATTTTTCTTGCCCAGAAGTGGTTTTCGAAAAGGATAAATGCATCTAAACATACATAATTTAGTTTGCAACAAACCACAAAAACAGAGGAAAAAGCCTGGAAAAAAGCATATACATATGCTATAATAATCTGATCAAATGCCACTAAAACATTCTTGAGTCGAACCCTTTTGAAATCTTTAAAATTCTCTGTAGTCTGCTAACTAGTTAAAGGTTGCTCTTTTTTTTTTTTTTTTTTTTAACTAACATTGACCTTATTCCATCATCATATCAGCTTGATATTCCAGCTTACTTTAGGGTCTTAAACTGCAAAGGTGCTCAGCAAATGAAAAATACGTAAGATTAAGCAATCAGGCTTTTCAGTCTGATGACAGTCACAGGCTTTCTGAGTGCTTCTGCAGATATTCCACATGCTGCAGAGGGCTGCTGGCTGCATAATAAGCAGGGTTACAATTCAATGTCAACACAACTCCTTGGAATTGATGTGATGATCAATCAAATGAATTTCCAGATTTCTCTTACAAAGGACAGGGCCAAGTTTCTCAAAGGGAATTAAGTTCTATTCCACTTATCCCTACCATCAAACAAAGCAGCACAAAGGGAAGCTTGGAAGCATACATTACAAAGGACAGAAAAAAATTAGGTATAACTGTCAGTGTAACTGACATTAGCAGGAATCTCTGGTGTACAGGCTTAGCTCAATTATAATTGCAAAGCCACTAGGGATTTTTAATTATTAAAAAGTAAACCATATGCCAGAGTAATAGAATACAGCTCAATAATCAAGAATGGCATGAACAGTAGTTCTTAATTTGTTTCTACTCTACTTTTTGATACTCTGAAGACCTTTTGTTAGCAGAAAAAGCTATATGTAAAAACAGGAGGCCTGAGGAAATGATGTAGCTAAACAAGCCCCTACAACCAATTCCTGTGTTTAATGATTTACTTAGGAGTATGGAAACAAATTTTTGTTTCTTAGTTGTGGTATGTATGTATGCATATATATTAGACAAAGAACTAATACCAGCTTTACCACTGACTTATTTTGACAAGCATTTCTTTAGGCCTTGATTTCTTTGACCATAAAAAAAGAAAAAAAGAGTAATCATATTTGTCTTTAGATAATCAAAACAGACTTAGAAATCCCTATGAAAAATGAGGAATCATTATTTATAATGACCTTAATTCTCTTTGGCTTGATGGTTCTTCAAGAAAGCAACCTGAGAAAAAAGCACCCAGGACTAGCATATGCCCATGAATCCAGGGCAACTGATGTGGCCAATGATGGTGATGGGCAGTGAAAGTAAACATCCTACCCCTTTTCAGGGAAAGCAAGTTAGAAATATTGAATACCACTTATCCAGGCCACCCACATGTAAAAAGAAGTGATACCAAAGCTGCCCAAATTAAAAAATCTTAGATATTTCATAGATGTAAAAACTTTTTTAAAACATTATGAAATTTCATTATAATGAGAACCAATGAAGATTCATAGAAGAAACATAAGTATGAATCCATAAATTCTCATAATTAAAAACCAAAGTAACAACTTGGCCTAACAAAATCAAACCTAAAGAGCTACAACCAGCCTGTGGATGTAGCTAAGTGGTGAAGTGTCTGCCTGCCTTTGGTGAGGACTTATGTTCAGTTCCTGCACCACAAAAACAAAAGAGCTATAACCACATCAGAAGAAGTCATCATTTATGTATATATTTACTAATTTAAAAAATACATTTTGAACCAAAGCAGCAGATAATGGTATATTAGTGAAATTAAGTTCCAAGCGTCATATTCTGTTTCAGTGCTAATTTAGGTAGAATTCAAATTATACCACAAATTTAGAATTATAAAAATCCAATTTTTAAAGGGAGATCAGCACATATTAACTGAATCATAAAAAGTTCCAAGTGGCATGTATCATGACATTTTCCAAAAGCTAAATTCTATAGCTTCTACCTTCTAAAGGTTTCTAATTTTTGTTTTTGTTTTGCATTACTGGGGATTGAACTCAGGGCTTTTCAGAGGCAAGACAAGTCTTCTATCACTGAGCTATATCCTCAGCTCCAAAAGGTTTTTTAATCAAGTTTTCCCTTGAAAACAAACTGCAGCTTGTTGCTCGACAAATCAGCCTGTTTCCCACCTTTAGCTTTGCTCACAGGGGTTGCCTGTTTCCCTGGGTCCATCTATTCCTTCAAAGATCCACCTTACTTCCAGAAACTCACTAATATTTTTCTGGTAGCTTCAAGAAGCTGCACTCTCTTCCTCTTTGAACCTTGAGGTACATATCTTTGCAGCTTGGTTTAAGAGATGAGATACAGCAGCCTTTTCCTCTGCAAGTTCCTCCAAGCAGGGCCCAGGTCCTATCCATCCTTGTCTTCTTTTTTCTTTTTTAATTAAAATTTATTATTATTATTATTATGCTTATCTTCTTAACTGGGACCTCAGATTCTTCTGAGAAATGAATGTCTAAGGAACTTATACAGGAGATTCACAATATAAAGATAATGATTTATATAAAAGTTATAAAAAGCATCATACCAATACCAAAGTATGTTTGAATCTACTAGTTCAGCTCTTTGCAACTTTCCAAATAACTGGACCTCACTTAAGTGACACAATCTGCTTTAGGGAACTGATTTTTAATTTCAGTTAACCTGTTTGCTAAATAAGATTTCTGAGAAAGATTTTCTATACAAGGAAAAGAAATATTTCACATCTATTTACAGGTTACCATTAGCCTGGACCACCAGATCTTAGGGCAGAATTCAAGAGTTAGAGTAAGCAGGTGAGTGAGTACAAAATGGCTGACAGCGAGGCCTTACAGGAAGAACATGGGAGGTGAGTCCTGGTTCTACACGGGTGACCCAGCTCAATGCACTTCACTTGCCTCACCTTAGAGTTCCCTTCTTAGAAAAACAGGATACTGGACTATATGAACACTGGATTCTCCAAATGCTGAATGCTACAGCTTCTATTTTCTGAAGATTTCTGACTTTAGTTTTTTTGTTTTGTGGCACTGGAGATAAATTCAGTGTTGTTTACATTCTAACACCAGAATTCTATGAGCATAATGTCTTTCTTGCATTATTTCTATGCTATTAAATATTTCAATTTTATTGAAAAAAGAAAGAGAGAATCCTACTCATCTTTAAAAAGATCCATACATTTCATGGTAATTTTTAAAGAAATTTCAAAATGGAAAAGAAAACAAACATTAAAACAAAAATCTCTGAGGACTAAGAAAAATAAATATAAGCAAAATTCAAAAATATCTTCCAACCAAACCTCAATCCAGTACAAATAACCCTTCCCATACCCTCTAAATAAAAAAAAAAAAAAAAAAAAAAGAAGAAGAAGAAGAAGAAGAAGAAAAGAAAAATAGGACTTATTTAGCTTCTTTAATACATTATCACTAACTCTGGATTCAGCAAGCCCACCTTACCTTCTGACGCTTTTATCATGTAGCCTCCCTTATCTTTGGTAGGAGGTACATCGAGCAGCTGCATAATTCTGTCCAGTAGCCCATGGATTATCTCAAACCCAGGATTCTTGTTGTAATAAACAGCACAGAGATGCCTGTAGTTTTTTGCCCCTACATCTGGAAAAAAAACCAAAAGAACTGGTCACAAGGACACATTAACCATTACTAAAGAAACTGACTCAATACACACACACACACACACACACACACACACACACAAAAGAAAACCTATTATGTGACATAAAAAGAAGCATCGGACCTCAGGAATGCAAGTCCTTTTCAATCACTGAATTTCCAAAGGTATTTAATGGGGAGGAGGGGAGAAGAACCCTCAATGTGAGTCCAGTAAGGTTTTATTACAATATAAAGCACAAAATTTCTTTGCACAACACTTTAGCAGAGCCTTAAAACTCATACTCTTTATTCATTTATTCATGATACTACCTACAGGAAATAATCTTAAATACAAACAAAATAAAGGCTTCATGTAGAAAGACATTTACTGGATCATTATTTTCAATAGTGAAAATCAGAAACAACCTAAATAGGGAAATAACTATATAAAATACAGTATGGTTACTCATCAGAATACTATGGTGGCCAGCAGGGCGCAGTGGCGCATGCCTGTAATCCCAGCGGCTCGGGAGGTTAAACCAGGAGGATTACAGATGCTGAGACAGGAGGATTGCAAGTTCAGAGCCAGCCTCAGTAAGAGCAAGGCCCGAAGCGACTCAGTGAGACCCCGTCTCTAAATAAAACACAAAGAGAATGCGGCCTCATTTTAGCATATACTAAGCAAAAGCTCTTCAACAGTATTATCACAATAGGTAAGAGCTACTAGTCAGAATTGACATAAAGTATATAAGACTTTCATCTGAATATCCAAAAGGACCTAGGTACTTTAAGATACTGTACTCTACTATTAAAGTAGTATAAAAGTGAGCACACAGGGGCTGGGGATGTGGCTCAAGCGGTAGCGCGCTCGCCTGGTATGCGTGCGACCTGGGTTCAATCCTCAGCACCACATACCAACAAAGATGTTGTGTCCGCAGAGAACTAAAAAATAAATATTAAAAATTCTCTCTCTCTCCTCTCTCACTCTCTCTTAAAAAAACAATTTTAAAAAAAAGTGAGCACACAAATGGGGTAAAAGGAAAACTAATATTAACTGATAATCTACCACGTGTCAGGTATTTAGTACTTAATTTTATCTATAATTTTACTGAAGTCACAAGGCAACTATACAAGGTAGGTATTATTATCCTTATGAAACAGGAGAAACAATAACTTGGAATGACTTAAGAACTTGCCCCAAATCAAACTAACTGGCTATAACTATGATTAATTACATAGTTAATAAATTACAAAATCAGGATATGATCAGGATTGTCTAACAATAAAACCCATGTTCCTTCCAGTACTACATAGTACACAGATAAAGAATTTAAATTTAGATGGAGACAATATGGGTAAAGAGCCAAGTTATGTATAGCTATAAATATATCTACTTAATATAATTAAAGGTGTGCATTCTTTTTTGCAGTCCTAGGTATTGATTGACCCTAGGGGCACTATACCACTGAGCTACATCCCCACCCTACCCCCGTCTCTACCCCGATTTTAAAATATTGAGTCAGTCTGCTAAATTGCCCAGGCTGGCCTTTGAATTTGTGATCCTCTTGCCTCAACCTACCAAATTGCTGGGATTACAGGCATGTGCCACTGCACTGGGCAAAGATGTGAATTCTTGAAATGTTTTTTGATACACATGCTTATTTTCATGATTTTTAAGAATTCTATGTAAGCAAATGGAATACATTATTTTTAAAAATCAAGTGAAGTCACCAACGGTATTGTAACTTATGGAAAGCATATTCTGAATTAAGGTTCTGACTAAACAGACATGGAGAAATAACTGCTCTTGCCATGTAACATCTTAGAGCATATTATGTTCAACATACTCAACTATTGATATCCCTAGATGGTAGAGGTCAGCGGCAGCATAGGGCTTGAATGTACTAATCCCTCAATAATTATTTTCTGATAAATGACTAAAGCCTGGAAAAGGAATTAAGCACACCCAAACAACTAACAAGGCCAGGAACGGTAGGCCATGTTCTAAGGCAACACAGAAGCCAACTGCTGAGGTAAGAAAGTGTGCACCATACTATCACTCTCCATCCTTTCTATTTTCAAGGATAAAGTAATCTGGTATCTAAAAGTTATAATCAAAGGTGTGAGAAAGAATAAAGATCAATATTAAAATCAGGCAGGAACAAAACCCCACAAAACCAACTATGTGCATAAACTTAAATGAGGGGCCTAATTCTACGGTAGGAACACAAACATACACAAACTCTTTCTCCTCCTAAAGGGAAAAAAATGAAATGAAACAGAACTAAATTATCCCTTTCATACTACTGACTTGCTTCTGGGTATTTCTACCATGTGGTACCCATTTGTTGGTGTCACATGCTTCCACTTTAATAACACACAGGCATGTATTCAAACTACTTTGTAGTTTCATTTTTATTGTGAGAGAATGGCCCAATAGTAATGCCACCATTCAGAGAGCTTAGCAACATAAACTGGAAGCCTTATTTTGGTAACCTTTGCCTTGGAATAGTTCTTTCTTCATCGCAAAATTATATAAAACTCACCTTTCTGGTAAGAGTAGCACATCTGAGTCAAAAACTTAGAATTTTAAAAAAGCTGATTGATTATAGTGATCAGAATGAAATTACAATAAACATATAGAACTTTAAAAAATTAAATTCTACTTTGTTTAAGCAAGGTTTGAGAACATTTATAACATACACACAGACAATTAACTACATATCTTTAGATTTAATTTTGTAATATTTTTAAGAAAGGCCACTGACTTTTGGGCTATGTACTAAATTCACCATAATAATTAGATTAACCTCATTATTTTGGTATCCCCTCCCAACCCCACCACCGATTAACTACTTTTTCACATTTCCCAAGGGCTACCAATCCTTCTAGACTGGTTTCCTCACATCTTGCTATCATAGTCTCTCTTCTTTAGCTGAAATGAATTAAAAGAGAAAATAACCACATTTTCAATTCCATCCATTCCTCCTTGGAGAAACAGCTAGGTACAGTAAAACTTCCATTTCCTAATATTTTGCACTGAAAGACCATATTATATCTCAGGAAGTTCACTGACTGCACACTACGAAATAAGAACTATTTAAATTTCATGCCAAAGCTAGGATTTGTTGGAAATGCCTCAGTTCTTTATAACTCAGTTAACAGACCTCTTGTGTCATGCCATCAAACAATTCTGCTTTTTAAACGGGCCTGCCAAGTATGTCAGCCTAAATTATCCATGTATTTCACAGACTTCAAAGTACAGCCTGGAGAGGGCTGATCTAAACCACCAAAAGGAGGGGCAGCTAGCTACAGTTCTGTAAGCTGAAAGAATATGCCAAATGATTTTCTTTGAAAAAAAGAAAGGTACTTGATATCCCTACTATATAACAATTGCATATAATTCAAAATTTTAGAATAGGCTACCACCTGGTATAGATCCTCTTTCACCAAAGTACCAATGATTTTAAGTAAATTATTGGTATTTAGTTATCTTTAGCACAAATGGCACAGACTGGAAATGGGCAGAATCTTCAAGAGACTCTTTCCATATCTATTCTCACCTTCACCTAGAAGCCCTAAAGGTGCTAGAAGACCTTTAAAAGGCTTCAGGGACAATCAGGGGCTGATGTAGCATCTGAAATTAATAGTCTGGCCAAGCTCAGAAAATACAACACACCACCTTATTTTAAAATCTATTCAATACTGGCACCCACAAGACTTATAATTTATATTGCAAATTTTACTTCTTTCCTAAAGCATTCCAATGAAACCTAAATGATTCATAAAAGCTACAAGCACCCTGTGGTCACATCTAACAGAGAGAAAAAGGAAACTTGATATATTCTTGGTAGGAACAGATACATAAATAACAACTTTAAGTTCTTCTTTGGAAGAGATTCTGACAAGTTATTAAACACTTAAGTGTATATACCAATGAAGTGATCAATTCTATTTCTAAAATTATGTCTTTAATAGGGGAACAAAGACGTTTACTTCAACAGACATTATTTTACTAAAATTCTGGCAATTATATATTCATCATAACAATTTGCATAAATAAATTATATGCTTCCATATGAAATATTATATAGCCTTTAAAATGAAATGAGGTGGGTAAAATGTGTTCAGAGAGAAAACCAATGTACAGAACGGTACAGGTGAAATAAAATCCCATTTGTATAACACTAAAATGTATTTATGTATATCTACAGGTACATAAAGAATGTCAAACACAAGGCTGCACACACACAAAGTCTAAAAACCAATTCCAAGTATAGGATTGGGGAAGAGTTGGGCACTTTACTTTTTAAGTAGAAAAAGAACAAAATTAGTCTGAATTAAAAATATACATTCATGAGAGCTTTTAAGGACATTACAAATAAATTTTCAATTTTTAAAACACAAGAAATCTCAGAAATAATTTGCCTTAAAGTGCTTCTATATTGTACTATATTATAGTATAAAAATACAGACTTTTCTTTTTTAACTAATGCTGAAAAGCCAAGAAACAAATGTGAGGAAAAAATCTATGACCTTTTCAATGCATGAGGGAAAAAGTTATGTCCTTGTGGGTTGGCTTTTATTTAGTTAGCATAAACCTGGAATGGATTTTTATCTATTAAAAAAATACAATATTCAATGCATGACAGAGTACATTATACTCACGTTAGCAGATCTTAACTATGTGGAACCAAACATACTAAAATAACTTTCTATATTAAAAATGATATATTTACACAGTTAAAATGCCATCACATATGTGAATGATGCTACTTCAAAAATTGTTAATGTCAATGCTCCTTACACCCATATTTTTTGAATTATTAATTGGAAATTCTACATGCCAAAAATATGAAATAGTGAAATTAAATTAATCCAGACTGATGACATAAGCCCTTTTCAGAAAACCACATTCCACATGTGGATGCTAGATAATCCTCCATTATTTGAGGGTTCCAGAATTAATGGACAATTTCTCAGAGAGGTAGTTCACAAGCCCATAGTGAAATGCTTTTGTTGAGCTCTTTATCAAGCTTACAGTTATACCAAAGGAAAAAAGAAAAAAAACTATATAGATCTGGTTCATCTATCTACCTACCTACCTACCTATCTCTTCTTATTTTTGTGATGCTGGGTATTGAACCCACGGCCTTACATGTGCCCCTATATTTTAATAGCTTAGAATACAAGACAAATACCAACTACATATGTGGTACAAACTGATAGCAAATGAAAAGATCAAACTCAATCATAAATGCCAAGAGAGTTTATTATGTTCTACAACAGACATGGTGGTCAAAGGAGGAGAAAGAAACAGAACCTTAAATATATATTGCAATTAAAAGTTTTTTAAAAATTCTGAATTTTCATCTTCATACAAGTAGGGTATGGAGAAGTAGATCAACCTCTCATTTAGAAAGACTTCAGAAAGAAATGTGTGATTTTAGAAACTAGACAGTGATGGGTGGGAAAGCACAGTTTAAACCAGGACTGCTAAAATGCTCTGGAGAATATAGAAGTGTTCTGAGCAAGAAGTGAAGGCACAGAGTAATCCTGCTTCATAACTACAGCCCAGTCAGTGGTCAAAGGCCTTTCAATCTATTCCATTTACTATAACATCTACTAAAATCCAAAGAATTTTAAATGCAGTTGAAACCAAAATGCATGGCAATTTGATGATGAAGGTTCTCTATAGGGACATACCACAGGAAAAAAAAAGGGCTGGGGACGTGACTCAGTGGTTAAACGCCCTGGGTTCAATCCCCAGGACAAAGAAAAAGACAACTGGATATTTGTATCCTGCTTATCTAAATTACCCTCCTCTACACTTTACAAAGCCAAAATAATTCATCTTAGGTTCTTTCTCCTTTTCAACTAAAACTCCCTCAACCCAGTGATATGTCTTCTCTTGCCATTTCAGTGAGATTGTAGGCATACTGGCAGCTTCAGTGATCACTGAGGAATAAATTGTGATTACAGAATTCAGTCTATGTTAAAGCCAGAATATTGGATTGTACAAAATATATTTGCTTTGCTGCTTGTCTGAGCAGAAAGATCAGCAATTCACATTTAGGTTCTTTGCCCTCCTACAGTTGATTCTTATTATTCAGTGCAGAGTTTAGTTATTCTTGACACTGAACAAAAAGAGCAAAAGTATCATCTACTGAAACCAACCATTAACTCACACAGCAGCCTGATATGGCAGCTTCAATGCTCCTCTGCTGAATTCCCTGTTATAAAGCTGAAAAATTTACCCCAGGCAGAATCAACATTCAACTTCTCGTTCCAAAAACACATACCACTTTGCCCAACCACGGGGATAAATCAGCTTACTCCCTTGAGTCATAACTATTTTTTAAAAATGTTGCAGCAACTTCAGATCTTGAGACTTAATAAATGCAGTAACTGGCGCACCCTCAAAGAACCTGAACCTATCTGGTTTAGAGAAGATTTACTGAGTGTAAAGTATGCCTGAATCAGCCTCTAAATTGGCAGACTAACAGTCTCACTCAACATGGATGGTCAGTCAAGAGAGTACACACTAGAATAAGAAATGTCCAGTTATGTCAAACATGAAAATTAGGAGCTAGTAGAGTAGCCATTCCTACAGAAATGCAGGTCAGATAGAATGGTGTGAGTCATGTTGAAATCCAGTAGATTCCATTTTCATTCTATTTTGGAAGATATGCTTGCAGACCTGAAATTGATATGAGGCTAGGGGTGTTGGTTTTTCTTAACATTTTGAAAAAAGTCAATAACCATTATCACTCCCTTCTCTGCATTCCCAGGGCACTTTGGACATTCTCTCTGATTATGATCTCAAAGAATCTACTCACAAATCTGTGTCTTTCAAGACTGGAAACTTTCTCTTATCCTCTAAAGCAACCCCTAAAAATGAAAAAGAACTCAAAAATACTTTCTACTAATGTGCTGGATGAGAGTAGCTCATAATTGCCAAACATCTCCAACCTCTTTGAACCTGTTGTTTAGGGAACTACTTCCATCATTAAGATTTTGGGGACATTTTTGTGTTAATTGGAAAACTCCTCTTTTAACTTCTGATTAATTAGAACCTTTTCTTCAAAAAATTTAATTATTTAGGATGAGATGGCTAAGGTAAACCCAACAGATAAGAGGTTACTGATTTGATAGGCAGTAAAAAACGTGTGTGTCAATTCATTGAAAAATAGGAGGTAACAAATTCCTTCAAAAATAACATTCCTGTTTTCTTAAGTAAATTCCTACATTAGTATGTCTTTGTTTCTCATCCTACAAAGAAAAGAACATGACAGAAGAAAAACCAATTAAGTCTAAGGTTAAGATAAAAACCTGCCCCAATGCCTCAGCTAGGCAACGTTAATCTTTTGGAGATAGCTGAGGCTTTTTTACCCATTCTAAAAAATTCCCAAAGATCAGGAAGCTAGTTAATTTGCCATCAGGACTATTAAAACCCTAATTAGAGCAACACTGAATATTGCATTCTTTGTAGCTGGAACTTTCCAAATGTTAATTTCACTTAATCCTTTTAAACAAAGTAAGTGTTATCATTATCCCCATTGTACAGGTGAAGAAACTGAGCCACAGGAGACTAAATAAACTGCCTAAAGAGAAGCGGCTGGTAAATGAGAACCATGACTGAAATGCCAAGCACTGTGGCTATAGTGTCTGCAGAACCGTGATGCCGTGTTGCCTCTCCTACAGAGTCCTCTATGTACACCATATGACAGGCAGGAACCCACATGTACATATTTAGAATATTCCATCAGAAAGGCTTCTTTTGTTATGAAATAAAATCCAGGCCCACCTAAACACAAAACATACTCCAAATACATTAAACCAATGTTTTCAAGATGGAAGATATACTGAGTGCATTTACCTCCCTTCATTTTTCAAATCCTATCGATAAGATAGAAAATATTAAAGAAAATGAATAAACCAGTGTGAGACAATGGGCAAAACTAGAATCAGAAATTAAATCAATGTATAAAATAGAACAGAATAATTTCAACTAAAAAAAGGTACAAACAAGACAAGAACTATTCTCCATGGTGGAACAGATTACAACAAAAGTGAAAATCTTTCAAATAAAAATAATAAGAACTGGGTTTGGGGGGTAATCACTAGGTGAATTGTTTAAAAAAAAAAAAAATGAGAGACAGCTCTAGCACTTGTGACCAATCTCTTTTCAGGGGAGTTTCTCAAAACTTGGGCACTGAAGCCAGAATGAGAAGCAGAGAGGTCTATGCCTGTGTATTTCCAACACAGAGATTAAAAGAAAAACAACTAATCTTTGTTTCTACACAGAATGGTAACACAGTGAAGCTTACACCCAAACCTTCTTCAAAGCAACTGTGGGACCCCAGCTTGCTCCTTGCCCTCATCTTCACTCTGAGCTACCTAGTTGTGAACATGCCCAGCTCTGCAGAGCCCTTAGGGAGCCTGGCAATTAGAGAAGGACCATTGCTGAAAGAGTATTACAAAGCTTATGAGGAAATCTTGTATAATTAACCTAATTTTAAATTTATAAACAAAAAGATCATCAAAGAACAAGACAACATAAAACTCAAAGAACTAAGTTGGAAAAAAAAAAAGTCAAAGTAAACAGATAAATGTGACATTGCAATTTTATTAACAAATTTCCAGCTATCTGTACTAATGGAGAATTTAAGTCACAAGAATCCTCAAAACTTTCTTCAGCTGGCACTAAAAATGTTTTCCAAATCTATTTATTACCCAAAGAAAATTTTACATAAACTGATATTAAAACGAACATTTATTCTCTAAGGATATGTCCACTAAGACCTAAATTCTGGCCCCATCTCGAAGTCCAATATTTTATAAAGCCCTGGGCAAATTACCAGTTTTGTTGTCTGAATTTTCCAATTTGTTAAATGGAACAATGTTGGAAAACAGACAGAACTGAATCTTGGATGGATGAAAAAAGTTTTTTAGGGAGAGTCTCCATGTGAAAATCAAGGAGTTCATACCTCCAGAACATCAGTTTCCAAGATGAACTTGATAGTTAAGAATGATGCCTACTAGAATCTTAAAAAAAAAAAAAAAAAGAGAAAAAGATCTTTGCTTCTGTTAACTAATTCAAAAGAAAACACTCCGAATCTTGCAGAGTTTGGAGTAAGAACCACTGAAAAAATGCTGTTAGCATTTGATGTATAAAATTCAGGGAACCCAGGAATCTGCCAGCAATGCAGTCATTTGAGACACTACTCACCAAGGGACCACTGCACAGTGCTCCAGTCAGACTTGCATCAGAGACTGGAGACATGGATTTTGAGACAGACTTCTTTGACAATCAAGTTTAGATACTTAGTAAATTTATGACATGTGTATTAAATAACCACTGTTACTCCAAGTGATGGATCAAGAAACTTGCTATACTCAAAAAGGACAAATATGATAAACATGCTAAAAAAATCACTGGTACAACTAAGCAATTACTGCTAAACTAAAATGACAAGATATCAAGTACATTAAAATGATATGTATGTAAATTATATATAATAAAAATATTTCAGTGTTTTTCTTTTCCATTTTTTATATTTATTTATTGCAGTGCAAGGGATCAAACCCAGGGGGCGTCACACATGTAAGAATGTGCTTAGCACCTCTACCACTGAGCCTTCATGGTGTTAGTTGAGGTTTTAATAGGGCTCTTCATAGACATTATTAAAATGTGTTTTCCATTCAAACAAATAAGAGACATAGTAATTAAATATTTGGTCACTGATAAGATTCTGATTCAAAAATAAATCTATGGAACAATTGGGAAAATTTAAACACTAGGAAATTTGACCGTAAAGTGTGATAGTATTGTTGGGTTATTAAAAAACAAACAAAAGTGATGGTCCTTATCTTTCAGAAATATGAATTAAAGTATTTGCTGATGAAATGATTCACATTAAAATAATGTGGAAGCCAGGTGCAGTGGCACACCCCTGTTATTAACTTGGGAGGTTAGGCGAGAGGACCACAAATTTAAGGCCAGTCTCAGCAACTTAGCCAAGATCCTGTGACACACACACACAAAAGGTGAGGGATAGCTGGGGCTATAGCTCAGTGGTAGAGTGTTTGCCTAGAAGCACAAAGCTCTGGGTTTATCCTCAGCATTGCAACTAAAAATATATATATACATATATATGGTGATTGGCAAGGATATGGATGAAAGATGTGTTGTTAGCTGTTACAAGATATATGATAGATTCACAGGATAATTATACCATATTCTCTACTTTTACATAGAACTGAAATTTTCATAATAAAAAAATGCTTTAAAAGTAACAAGTCAAAAGTGATTCATTCCTACCTTTGTTAGAATCTTTTACTACAATGTCAGAGATTTCAAACAGTTTCAGAGGAAGAGGCATCTTCCGATTTGCTGCTATGGTCTTTAAGAGGCCAGGAAGAAGGGTAGTGCGTGCCACCTACAGGAAAAGATGCGAAATTGCACTAAACAAATAGAACCCAAACAGGCAGACCTGTTAAAGACAAAGCACTGAATCCATGGCTTCTGAAGACCATACTTCTGAAAAATGCAATGCCTAAAATTTTAAGTTAATTTTAAATTCCAGGTCACTAAAAGAACTGAAAATATTCTCAATTCCAAATTTATAAAACAAAAAATAATAAATTGATTAAAAAAATAAGTGACACACAAGACTAACTAAAAATATGACTGCTCTCACCTAAGGATTAGTTATTTTATTCCATTATCATTTTTAAAATGAAAGCTGGCTTTCAAGATTTCAAATATGTAAATTTTCATATCCTGCCCCATTTCAGAAGTAAATGAAGTAGATGACAAGAAATATCAATAATTAAGTGAATTAAACATGAATTAATCAAAGTTTTAAAAACCAGGACCAGGGAAAACGTACATGCAATTAAAATACCAGGACAAGAAGGAAAATATAATATAAATATGTAGTCATTAAAAAATTATATAGCTGCCAATGGGCAGGCTGTGATGTAGTTCTTGGTTTTTATTCACTAAAGCAAATAAGAAAATATTTATAGTCATTTTATTCTTACCAGTCAAAGAAATGCATATCCCAGTTCTTAAAAAAAAAAAAAAAGCAAAACTTCACTCCTTTTGTCTGAGATAAATTTCTCACTTTATTTCAACATATGTTAATAGATGGGTTTTATGAGCAGTGATATGACATTATTGCTATACTCTACAGCAGCCTCTAAGCAACATTATTTTTTTCTTCCCTTTTTATTATTGTAGTATACTATATGTAACAGTAGGATTTGTTGTTACATATTCCTACTAACACAACTGGTTTTTTGGGGGGTGGGGAGCAGAGTACTGGGCATTGAACCCCAGGGCACTTTACCACCAAACCACATCCCCAACCCTTTGAATTTTTTTATTTTGAGACTGGGTCTCACTAAGCTTCTCAGGGTCTTGCTAAGTTGCTGAGGCTCACCTTGAACTTGCAATGCCTCAGCATTCCTGAATCACTGGGATTATAAGTGAGTACCACTGCACATGGCAAGCACCACTGTTTTGCCCAAAACTATGTCATGAGCTTCTTAGGCTACTTCTGTCCATCTTATGGTCCAATCGTCACAGTCCTTCAATACTTAATTCAATCATATAACTCCCCCCTCAAAAACTATCAACAGCTTTCCATTAAATTTTGAAAAAAAAATATATATGTCCTACATGGGGCCCTATAGGATCTGGCCTTGGCTCCCTCCCTAACCGCAACTGCTTCTGCTCTTCCTAGCTTACAGCACTCCAGCCACACTGGGTACTGCACAGGTCCGTAAGCTGGTCTCCCATTGTGGGGCTTCAGCCCTTGCTCTTTCCTCTGCTTCATGTGGTCTTCCTCCAGATTGACAAATGGCTATCTCACTTCCTTCACACCTCTGCTCAAACGTTCTCTCCTACAGAGGTTTCCTCTGATATTCCAACTAAAACTGTGTAGGCTTGTTAGATTCTACACAAGTAACAGAAATCCCTAAGGGGATTTGCTGGATCCTGTGCTGAAGGAAGAAAAGAACACCTTTCTTATCATTCTACCAGTAAACTGTGATTAGCCTTCAGCTTGGTCTTTTATAAGTACTGTAAACCTTAACAATGAGGAAAAAGTGTCCAAACCATTCACAGAAATGAAACTACAGTATGCCTCTTTATTCTAAGTTTCATTTTCCATAGTTTCAGTTTACTGTGGTCAACTATGGTTTGACAATACTACGCAAGTTTTAAACTGAGTATCATTCTGAGCAGCATAATGAGGGCTCCCAATCAGCTCCCTGTCCAGTGTACCCACTGTAAGAACCCTCTGCCCAACAGGCACTGAGAAGTTAGCTCAGTTATCAGGTTACCTATGGCAGTATGCATGTTAGGTAAACCTTCATTTTATTTAATAGTGGCCCCAAAAGGCAAGAACACTGATGCTGGCAATTCAGATATTGTAAAGAACAGCTGTGAAGTATTTCCTTTAAATGAAAAGATTAAAGTTCTAATTTAAGAAAAAAAAATACAGTATGGTGAGATGCCTACGATCTACAGTAAAATTAGGTATTTTGGGAGAAACAAAATACATTCACACATAACCTTCATTTTCAGTACACTGTTACAATTGCTCCACTTTATTATTAGCTATTGTTAATCTCTTACAGTACCTAATTTGTAAGGAGGGAACTACCATGTGAAGGAAAAAGAAATTTAATTTACTGGAATGTAAACAAACTTTTTTTTTTTCTTTTTGTGGAACGGGGATCAAACCTAGTGCCTTCCACATGCTAGGAAAGCACTATACCACTGAGCTACATCCCTGGCCATTTTTACTTTTCATTTTATTTTGAGACAGGGTTTACGTTGCCTAGGCTGGCCTTGAACCTATGATCTTCCTACCTCAGCCTCCCAAACACCTGGGATTACAGATACTTGCCACCATGCCCAGCTAGACAAGCAACTTTTGAGACAGCTTTTCTTAAATTTTAGTTTACTTCATAGTAGACCTATGTGCTTAGTTAAAAACAGCAATACAAAAAAATTAAGTTGGGGCTGGGGATGTGGCTCAAGCAAGCAGTAGCGCGCTCGCCTGGCATGCATGCGGCCCAGGTTCGATCCTCAGCACCACATACAAAGATGTTGTGTCCACCGAAAACTAAAAAATAAATATTAAAATTCTCTCTCTCTCTCTTTAAAAAAAAAATTAAGCTGAATCGAATCAAGCTTCCAGAGTTAACTACCAGTTTACAGAAAATACAGGAACCACTAGAATATATTCAGCAAAATCCTAAATGTGGGAATTCTACAAGTCAAAGGACCCAGTTTCTTCAACAAACTGAAAGGGCGGGCTTCAGGAAGAAAAAAAAAGTGGATGGGCAACCTGCAGAATAAGACTTGAGAAGCACATCAATCTAACTTGATGCATAAACCTCATTTGAATACCAACTCAAACTCAAAAAAAAAAAAAAAAAAAAAACAAAGATGACTGGGAATACTTCAACAGGAAATGGACATTTCAGGATACAAATTAATTTGGGGGGAAGAGAAATAATATTCTATAATTTTATTTACAATGATTAGAATGAAATTTTACCTAAATAATATTTTTCTTGTCCTTTTTTTTAACAATATCTATTATGAGAAATAAATCCAAGGTTTAGAATAATGCAGGAAAATTCTGTATAAGACCATGAACAATTTTCCATTTAATTTAACTAAAAATAAATGTAAACCTATTAGCCATACTAGAAGTGGTAGAATATATATGCTGGCAAAGCAGAGGTAAAATATAGATATCTGTCAAATCTAAAAGATAATCTCATCTCTAGTCATCTCTAATGTATTCTATGCCAAAATGGTGCCTCTTAAGCTAAACCACAACTATTTGTAGTGAGACAGTACACTGATGATTAGTTTCCCTCCACTTACATAAAATAGATAAGCCAGAATATAAATCCTAAAAACCATAGCAGTTACCACATCTCAAGAAATCTATTATGCCTGACAAATGAAAAGAGTGTGTGTATAGCAGGGGGGGTTCACATTTGAAATAAGCAAATAATAATAAAAATGTACTTAAGATTTACTGAAAAATCATTCTATGCAAATATTAGTCTAATTTGCCACATTAGTATATAGTTGTATACATAAAATGTGGATTTTTTTTTTTTTTTTGTGGTGCTAGGGATTAAACCAAAGGCCTTGTGCATGCAAGGTAGGTACTCTACCAACTGAGCTATATTTTTAGTCCCAAAATGTGGAATTTTTAAACTAACCCAATGCCCTACTTTTACATAAATGTAAACTAAAGCCTGAGCTCAGGTTGTGGCTGTTGTGGCTCAGTGGTAGAGTGGCTTGTCTAGCACATGGGGTACTGGGTTCAATCCTCAGCATCACATAAAAAAATGAAATAAAGGCATTGTGTTCATCTACAACTAAAAGTATTTAAAACAGAAAGAAAAAGAAAATCAAGGTCCAAAGAAACTAACTAAAAATCAAAGAGTTCATATATTATTTATGATAGCATTAACTTTCTTAAAAGCAGATCCTTCTAGTTCTAACATTCCTCTTAATTCTAGAAGCCTGGGTTAAAAAAAATATAAAAGAAAAATGAGGTGAGAGTACCTTGATATGAAAGAGATAGGGACTATTGAAACTTAATAAGCAAAGACATTATAACCTTGAAATTCCCTTTTAATAGTTAATATCCCAAACTATAATATAAATCACTTAACATTCTCTATTAAAGTAGTATTATTCTCATTTAAATATTCTTAAACTCTGTATGAAACTGCCAATAAGGCAACTACAATGAAAAACAAAGCAGCACAGTCAAGAACTGATTTAATAGCTAATTTCAAAGTGAATGACTTATGGAGGTATTAGATAACTGGTGTTGATTCATTTATCACAGATATATGGAAAAGAGATGAAAATCTGACAAGAGTATACAAAATATCAATTATAAAATGGAAATTTCAGTTAAGAGAAACTGAACCAGATCTGTTAAAAAAAAAAAATGCAAAAACTATAATCAAAAGATTAGAAGTGGGCTGGGGATGTGGCTCAAGCGGTAGCGCGCTCGCCTGGCATGCGTGCGACCCGGGTTCGATCCTCAGCACCACATACCAACAAAGATGTTGTGTCTGCCGAGAACTAAAAAATAAATATTAAAAATTCTCATTCTCTCTCTCTCTCTCTCTCTCTCTCTCTCTCTCTCTCTCCCCTCTCTCACTCTCTCTTTAAAAAAAAAAAAAAAAAAAGATTAGAAGTGTTAGGGTTGGGGATGTAGCTCAGTGGTAAAGGACTTGTTTGACTTACATAAGGCCCCAGAACCTTAAAAAAAAAATATATATATATATATATATATATATGGAAATATAAAGAGAGAGAAAGAAAGTTTAAGAAATTTAGGTACTGGTAGCTCTGTGGTAGAGCATCTGTTTAGTATGTGTAAATACCTGGGTTTGATCCCACCACATACACATATGTTAAGAATTTTGATTCGCAACGCATGTAAGAATCAACTATAAACTTATCTAAGAAGAGACTATTAAAAAATTCTGATTTCACCACTGGAGGCATAATAACCAAGGAATTTTTCTAAATAATGTACTAATTCTCAGTTCTTACACAAATTCTTACATACTTAAAATTTTACCTGAAACTCAGCTGTTTTAGGGTTACTTATGTGGACTGCCTTTGTTGCAGAGATATCCAAACCAAGTTTATCAGCAATATCTTCTTGGGAGCACTAAAAAGCACACACACACACACAAAAATACATTAATATGGAAAATGAATAAATGTAACTTAAAAAGGAATGCTATCAACCTGCAATGGTCTCAGCAATTTATATTCTCTATATGTAAGTTTTAGTAATTAATTCATCAATTTCAGGACCAAAGAATATATAATTTAACATTAATAATTCTGTTATGATGAGTTTTAGCCAGGATATGCAGCTAAAGTAAATTTTTCAAGTGGAGATGGTAGTAAAACCTATACCCAGGTCCTTGCTAAGCTAGCCTCCCATTTATCTTTCTAATCTCCTAATTCCCTGGTCCCTACCCTCCTGAACCTTATACTTTTCCCTGCCTTTACTTGAAATGCCTCCCATCCCCACATGCAGCCATTCCCTGAAGCTCTATTTAAATGACCTCTTTTCCACTTCTTCCACAAAAATGTCCCTAATGATTCCAATCAGAAATTCTCTCTGCCTCCTTGGAATTTCCTATGACTTTCTGTTTTGACTAGCAATGAATGTAAATCTTGCTAAATCCACTCTGTGTACAGAATGGTAGAATTCAAGTGGAAAGAATTCAAGTGGCCTGAATTCTGCCCAAAGTTTTTCTATCATTTAATTTCCCTGCACCTGCTTGATAAAGCTCATGGTAGCAAATTGCTAAGTACCCTTGCATAAAAAGAAAAGAAAAGAAAAGGTTTGTCCACCTTAGAAACCAAGACAGCAGGCAAAAGTTATGAAAATAAAACCAACTATTAAGACACATCAAGCCCAATAATAAATGAGATAAGAAGATAATGCATTCTCACTGCCTGGCAGAGAGTAAACGATCGCCCATTGTACTGCTCTACAAAACAGTTTTCAAGGAATAATTGGCATGTATATCCCTCAAAATAAGGGGGGGAGGTAGAAAAACTGACATGGTAAAAAGAATTCATTTAATGCCAAAGCCAGCTCTAGTGATTCCTATCATGCTCTCTTGGGAGAGATCCCAAAGCCATGTCCAAGCCTAGCAAAGAAGAACTCCCTGATCTGCTTAGGCTGCAGAGGTAGAAAATGTTAAGTGGATATTTAGTTTTAAAACTGAGCCAATCTTAAAAGAAAAACATTACTACCAGTATGCAGATATAGCAAAAATCATAATGATGGGATATGAACTGCTTACTATACTTGGGTACTCAAGGAATAGAACAATGGTCATGGGCCAGGTGCAGTGATGCACACTGTAATCCCAGTGGCTCAGGAGGCTGAGGAAGGAAGATCATGTGTTCAAAGCCAACCTCAGCAAAAAGTGAGGCAGTAAGCAACTTGGTGAGACCCTGTCTCTAAATAAAATACAAAATAGGGCTGGGAATGTGGCTCAGTGGTCAAATGTTCAAGTTCGATCCCTGGTAACCCCCTCCCTCGCAAAAAAAAAGAATGACTGTCACTCTTGTATTAAACCGTATGTAACAATACAGGCCATCTTAACTCAGTGATGTTTAGGTTTCCTTATAAAATGTGTAACTTTTCAAACACTGAACTCCAATGGTGAAAATCCTACAGGAAAACTGTTATTTGAAATCTGAAACACTCTAGCACCTCTCTTTTCCTCCCGTGACAAACAACAAATGTATTAAAAAGTGACTCTGGACAACCAAACAGGCTAATATGACAAGTGTCTCTAGTATGACAATTCAGTCACTAGCTTTGGATGAAAAAACAGGCCTGGGCTGGAATCTGGTCCACAGTCAACTGACAACAGGGAGTGGGATGAGTGACTCTCAAATTAAGCACTGTGGAAGACAGAAAGGCCTACTACACAAGGCTGAGAGAGAAGAAACGGAATTTTGTACATAAAGCCTTAGCACAGGGTAAACATTCCCTGCAGTTACTCGTGGAACTCAGCTTATGTGTTCTTCCAAAGATACTCTAAGCTACATAGTTACATCAGAATGCACCACTAACATAGAAGGGCAGGGAAAACTAATGCCAGAATTTTAACAGCAATTAGATCTGGGAAGGAAAACAGGATTAAAAATAGGGAGGGGAACTGTCATGGTTTACTCAATGGGATCTGTGAAGTCCAAATCCATCAATAAGAGAATTTGTTGATTCCTATGCCACTTGCATATTAAAAAAATGGGGAGAAGGGAAGAATAAAAGTTCACTGAATTAGACAAAGGGGAATGAAAGGAAGGGAGGAGGATGGGAACAGGAAAGACAGGAGAATGAATCAGACATAACTTTCCTATGTTCATATATGAGCACATGACCAATGTAACTCCACATCATGTACAACCACAAGAATGGGAAGTTATACTCCATGTATATATATCAAAATATATTCTACTTTCATGTATAACTAAAAAGAACAAATTAAAATTTTTTTTAAAATATGGGGCTGGGGTTGTGGCTCAGCAGTAGAGCGCTTGCCTCGAACACACGAGGCCCTGGGTTTGATCCTTAGCACCACATAAAACTAAATAAGTGAAATAAAGGTATTGTGTCCAACTATAACTAAAAAATAAATATTTAAAAAACTTTTAAAAAAATAAAAAGTACACTTCTCAGTGTTATATTTCCCTTTACATAAAATTGTAGATGCTCATGACTAGAACATGTGTGTGCCTGATTTGAATGGCTTGGTGCCTGCTATAAAAAGTAGTGTACACAGAAGGAGACAGTGGTAATGGCTCTAGGAATCCAAAGGCCAGGACTGTAGTCACGGTGGTGCTGTTGTGGAAAATGTGTTAGGTACTTAGGTCCTCTTTCAGTTTCAGGCTTCCTTGCTGGCATAATGCCTAGCACATGACACATGTTCAACAACTATTGAAGGAGTGACTACTGACTCAGAAAAATCAAGGCCTAAACTAGAAAATCTAGACAGTCTCTGAAATACTCTAAAAGACTGAGAATTTCAGGGCTGGGACTGAGTTGGGGAGCAAGAAGTAGCTCCTCCCTAAGGTTAAACTGAAACTTGAATGCTCAAAAACTCCACCACAGGTACCACAGAAATACTCAGCAACAGGAAAAAAGCCTACAAATTGCATACATATTTTATTCTTTTAAATGGTCAATCTGGTAAGGGAGGGAGATTTCCTTCTGATTTTGTAATAAAATTCATTTCCTGATTTAGGCCTTTTATGTCAGCTTTTCAACTCAAAGCAAATGTTTGTGAACATGTTCAAAGACAAAGAAATAAGTTTAATGTAGAACAGTCCACAAGCTCTTAACCAGGGCGGCATCTAGTGGGCACAGCCACAACCAAATTAAGACCAAATATTCTAACTTCATAAATTTGGTTATACAATTCATTATGAACCCTCAACACTTACATGAAACTATAAAATATTTTGTCATCTGTCACTTAAGGCAATATTTCTAGACTTTTATGTTTTTCCTATGATTATATACAGAAACCTCTCAACATTCTTTTAACTGTTCAATCTCTAGTAACAAAGGTATTCTTTTATAGTCTGGAAATTTTAGCAGTCTAGATTTAAAAACACATTTACAGAATCACAGAACAAATAATTTAGTCAAAATAAAAAAATCAGCTGAGCAGAAAGGGCACATTTTAAGACATACCAGAGCAAAGGTAAGTGCTTCAGTGAATCCAGCTGCTGCCATGTCATGTCTGAGAAGTTCAGTGAGCTTATTAAGAGGAAACTAGAAAAAAATTCACTTTATTTCACCTCAGTAATATCTCCATTTTTAAAATACTGCATTTATATTGAACATGTCATTAAAAGCAAACAACCCTCACTCTATCCCCACACACATTAATACCCCACTATCTATATAGATTACACCCTGTCCCCACCCCCACATCTCCCACACACAATTCTGCCTTCAGGCCCACATTGAGAAAATGAATTTCCTAGTCTGATTCAACAAGGGCTGTATTCTCAAAACCTGTCTTTCTTTAAAGAACTAGTCATCACAGGTTTTCAACTTACTCTAATCATTTGGGCATCTGTTTTGTATCCTTTCCATAGCAAATGCTTCTCATAGCAAAGCATGTCCAAATACTGCTTAATTCTTATGTTCTGTTTTTCTCAAAGCCTTCCTGGCATTCAATAATCAGTTTCTAACAATAAGGAGTGTTTATTTAAGGGTGCAATCTTACTTGATTAGCTATGGTGTATGTTTTCGGGAGAGTCATCTGAATGTTGTTATATCCATAAGCAATAGCTGCATCTTCTACAATATCACACGCATGGATAATGTCAGCTCTGGTTGGAGGGATTTCAATCTCAATCTGATTCCCATCACCTATGACTTCTGACTTTAAATACATCCTGGTCAGGAGCTTGGCAAGATTTTCCGGAGTTTCTCTGAAAAAGGAATGTACAAACCATAAACTTTTCTGGATTATGTAAAACATGTTTACATTTTGATTTAAGATAATGCTACTACCTGAAACCATGACTTTCTTTTTGAATCCTATTAGACATTAGACATCCTAACTGATGCCATGGCATTTTTTAACTTACTCTGAACAATATCAAAATCCTCTCCAAGCATTCTTTCAGGAAAAATTAAATAGCCTTGTATGAAGTTTGTACATGTTACACATGAAGTAACAAAGGAATAAATTAATGACTTGATAAACAAATTGAGAGAGCCTAATTCCAAAGCGTTCTCCAACAATAAGTAAATGAAGTTTTTAAAACATACCTGATTCCAACTTTCTTGTTAATAAGATCAGCTCTAATTATCTCCTTTCGGTAAGCCAGTTCCTTAAAGAGAAAAGAGTTTGAAAGCTTAAATCATTTCCCACTGGATATAGTTTTAGACTCTTTCTAATTCAATTAGTTGTTGTTGCAGCTTTATTACTTTGCCAAGAAAGTATCTTTAGAGTCACATATTGAAAATAAACTTGATGTTTTAAAAATTATTACAGAAAAACAAATTGCTACATTACATTCTTATATGAACATTCTACTTGCTAGATGATTTGTACTACTTGTGCCAAACATTTTTCTCTTTAGATGCTTATTCCACATTCCCTACAGTAAAACATAGCTGCATTACATCATTTCCAAGATGTTTATAAATCCTAATAAAGATTTTCAGTCTCATCTTCGCAAGCAGGTGTGTGTGACCAAAAAAGAACAATTCAAGTGTCACAATGTACCATCCATCATACTGAGTCTAAGAATGTTAAGACATTTCTCTATTACTATGTCCCACATGGGGAAAATCAATGATGCCCCAAGTCTTGGCTATCAATCTGCTTGAGGAGATAAAAGGGGTGGGAACATCTCATAAATTGATACTTACTATACTTCAAATGGAACATAATTTACCATCCAGGGATTTCCACACTTTGGAAACAAATATTTCTTGGCACCAAATTACTCTCAAAGTATAAACGTCACTATCAAAAAGGCTATATATTTAAAACCTATTTTGATCCAAGCAAGGACCATGCACCAGAGCCTTGCTACTCAAAATACAGTCTTCAAAGCGAGAGTATCAGGATTACCTGAGTGCTTGTGAGAAAGGCAGACTTACATTCTTCACAGGTCAAGCTAGCATCAGTGACACTACACATACTAAACTTGATAGCCCACACTGCAGGCTATCAAGATTCCCAGGTGAATTGAATGCACAGTAGAATTGCGGTGGCACAGACTGGTCGAGATGCTCAGATGACAACAGTAATAACAAACCTTTACTGAATAGTTACTGTGCGCTTAACAGTTCAAGATATACTTTTGATAATCTCTTAATCCCCTCAATGTTAGTATCCTCATTTTACAGATAAGGAATGTGAGTTTTAGAGAAAAACTAGTACTGGGTTCCAAGTACTAAGCTGCTGAGTCTAATTGCTGCTATATTCCCAAAGCTTAGAAAAATTCCTACAAGATAATAAGCATTTGGTATATATTTAATGAATAAATGTATGCATAAAGTAACTAAAAAATAAACTTGACTTGATAAACAAATTAAGAAATCCTAATTCCAAAGCTCTCACCACTAGCCATTAACCATTTCTCTCTACCACTTATCTTATTTCAAATTTTATTCTTTTCTAAAAATTTAAAAGCCTAGCAAAGAACTTTCAAAGTATTTGTGAAATTTTGCTACTTCATGTGAAGAAGAGGCAGTGAACCTCTAGAGGACCCTTCCTCTCTGAGAAGACAACCTGAGAGCTATTCTAACCAAAGTTTAGGAGAAAATAAATTAACAAATGCCAAACACCAGTGTAGTACTCCTTTTCAGAAAGACGTCAAAATTATGAAAGCTCTTTTAACATAAATAAATGATCCAAATGAGAAAAGTAAACCAAATTTTAAAACACATTTCTCCCCTTTCACAAAAGTATATTCTTAGTTTTAGCAACACTTGACAATTCCTCATATTAAAGAGAAACTTTCCTCAAATCAGACATTTTAAAAAACAATCTAAAAAGCTATCTGTGGTTAATTCCAACTACTAGTGAGGTAAATAATCACAAATTCTTAATCTCTCTACATCCATGGTTTTGCAACATGACACTACAGATCCTACAGTTAGGAGATGGCATCTATTTCTCCACCACACCAGTGATGGCCAATAGGACATCATGATTGAAAGCATGATGGGCCTGCTCCCTTGTTGCTGGGAACCCTGCAACCCACCATCATATTAAGAAGCCCAAGTGTGGGTAGAGGGTGTGTGTAGCTCAGAGCTTGCTAGCACACACAAGGCCCTGGTTTCCATCAGCAGCAGCATGTGAACACGAAAAAACCAAGCTAGCAAGCTGGATGATGATTAGGGACAGTTGACACCCTGACCCCACAACAAGAAACAGATATATGAGTGAGGCCATTTCAGATCATCCTGCCATCAGCTGACCAGCCACACGGCTACCCATATGAGCAAGCTCAGCAGCGATCAGCTAAGTTGGCCCAGACATGAAGAACCATTGAAGTGACCAAGAGAATCAGGAGATAAGTAAATGGCTGTTATTTTAAGCCACTAAGTCTTAGCGTAGTTTGTTATACAACAAAAGCTAACTGATAATAACTACTAAATTCCAGATCAATTAAAAATTTAAAAAACCCTGATACTGACCAAGTAATTTCAGTTATGCCTTCTATGATTATACAGTTATTTTGACTAACAATAAATGTTCTAGAATAAAATGCATTGTTAAACCTACTGTTTTGGGGAGGGAGATGTTTTGGTCATGGCAGGTTTAATTTACTTTAAAAGCTATTTAACTATTTGGGCTCTGATTCACTCCATAAATGACGAAGGAACTAAAAAATCCAAAGAGAAAAAAGCTCATTAAAGAATGGTCTCGCTGAGTCAGAACCACAACTAATTTACTGTGATACTGTCATGTTTCAGAATAGCCATCTTTATATGTAGCCATCTTGGGGAGAAGTAAGTCCAGTCAATTAAGAATAATACTAGTTTGGGAGCTGAGGGTATAAGCTCAGCAGCAAAGCATTTGCCTGGCATACACAAGACCCTGGGATGAATCCCCAGTATCATCAGAAAGAAGTATAAAAATAAAACTAATTTAAATTTTTTACTAATATTCTATGTTCTGACAATAGCTGTACTTGCTACTGAATTAGTCTCATTAACACAATTGGAATTATGTATTAGTTACAGTGCTGGCCTTCAGCAACTGTAATTCAGGTGTGAACAGACTAATTAGATTTGCAGGGCTGAGTAATCTTAAAGGGGTGAGACTATAAATTAGCCAGTTAGCTGGTTAATAAGATCACAAAAATTATGGCCTTATAATGTGATTGTATAACCCAGCATGTTGGCATCTGATGTCAGACTGTCTGATCTTAAATCCTAGCTCCACCACTGTATTAACAGGCAACCTATTTAAAATCTCAAGATCTCAGGATCTTCTTCTAGAAAAGGCATAAATAATCGCACTCTCCCATTAGACTAGTTATTTGAAGTCAAAAAACATCCTCACAGGGTCATTGTGAAGTGTCTGGCATGAGGGAGGGTGGGTGAATGGATCGATGGGTAAATCAACAGAAAACAAGCACTCTGGAGCCATTTTACTGTGGTCACCATCAGTTCTTAAATACTTACTGGAAAAGTATTTGACTTCCCATTAGGAAAAACTACCTCAGCTGCTTCAACCCTAAAAAACAAATGTCAGAAATAAAATGCTTAAAAAGAAAAAATGTGTCACAATTCCAGCAATGTACATGGTTAATCAATCTTTAATTTGAGCTACAACTCCAATCTCAATACACTCAATCTACCATACTCTAACACTGTGTGAACTAATCTTCCTATATATTATTCTACCATTTCATTTCTTAAGGCTCCCATGTCCCTGTAGGCAGTGTCCACTTGCAAAATTTATTTCCTGGTAGTGCAAAGCATGCATCCTGTATGGACTTTCTGCTAATCTGGTATCCCAGGTTTCATCAGGGTAGTGTTACGTGACAAAAGTTAACTGATACAACCAATGAAATGCAAAATGAGTTAAAGAAAATAACACACACAACTAATACAGCCCATATAATTTCAGTCATGCATTTTATAATTATACATGTACTGTGAATTATAATCAATACTGTACACAGTAAAGGCCATATGGGTTTAATTTTTTTTTAATTAAAAATATGCTTTGAGCCAGGTACATGCCTGTAATTCCAGTGACTCAGGAGGCTGATGCAGGAGGATCACAAGTTCCAGACCCACCTCAGCAACTTAGGGAGTTCCTAAGCAACCTAGCAAGATCCTGTCTCAAAATCAAAAAATAAAAAGGGCCAGGGATCTAGAGATGTAGCTCAGTGGTAAAGCATCCCTGGGTTTAATTCCCTGTACAAAAATACACACACACACACTTTGGGAAAAAGTAATTTTACTGATAAATATATGGCATATATATTTTACTCTCATATGTTTCTCTTTGTTTAGTTGTGCCTCTTGCTGTTCCTCCTACACATTCTCAGACTCAGTAATCCCTAAATACAGTCTAAATTTCAATGCCTCCAAGAGGCCATCCCAGATTGCTTCAGCCAATAGTAACTTGACCTTACAAATACCAGAACATCGCCAAAACGTCTCAAGTATTTATCACTTTTTGCTTTCTACATTACTTAGCCGTATTTCTTATTTCTTTTAACATATTTTATATTCTAGTCACAGGAACCATATTTTTCATCATTATATTTAGCGCAAGGCCCAATGACTCAACTTCAAAACAGAAGCCATCAATAAAGATGCTGAATGAACTTACATGAATTGATTTTCACAATATTCACTGAACATGGTGACAATAATATCAAGAACTATTTTTGCCTGCAAAAGAAAAAGAGTATTATGGTAATTTATATATTCTCCATTCAGAGGGTAATGAATATTTAAAATAATTAGCCCTCAATCACATAAAAATGGACCTTTACATTTACATTCCAAAAAAGAAAATGGAATAAAAACTTACGAGTAGGGCTATTCTTATCTTCAGGTGCTCTGCATTTACGCAGCTCTTTGAGAGTTACAATCCATGACCGAGACAAATCATTTAGTTCCCCACTCCCAACCTTGGTTCACCAGGTTCAAGAGAGATAAATGGCCAATTACTGGATTAAATGTTTTCAATTTCATAAGTCTCTCAAACCAGACTGCCGGAATACTGGCTCAACCACTGACTGACAGTGTGACTTCAGACAAGCTACTTTATTCTCGCTTCATCTCACTTTTCTTATCTGTTAAGTAGACACAATAAAAATTCCTATCTCATTTGTCACTGTGAGCATCAATACACATAAGATGGTGCTCAGTAAGAACCACAAGCTTGTTAAATAATTTTTAATTGAAAATAAGTAGGAAAAAATATGCTAACCTAATTGGAATGTATGCATTGCTCTTATGTACATTCAAGTATTATATAAGTTTCAGAAAAAATACCTAAGGTCTGTCAATGCATAACTTAAAGGCTTAAAAATGTTTTAACAGTTAAATCTTATATTATCCTGACAATAATTCTAAAGGCAAATATGACAGGTAAATGTTACAAATGAAATACCTTAAAATGTCCAAAATCCTATAAGACCCACACAAATACTAGGTATCTCCCCTACCTTTATACTCCAGCCGCCTTCTGTTATTCGAGTTTATCTTTCTGAATTTGCTCAACTGCCCCCTCACCCTATGCTGATATATGTCACCCAAATAATGGTGACACACGCCTACAATCCCAGCTACTTGGAAGGCTGAAGAAAGAAAATTGCAAGTTTGAGGTCATCTTGGGCAACTTAATGAGAACCTATTTAAAAAATAAAAAGGTCTAGGGATGTAGCTCAATGGTAGAGCACTTGCCTAGCATCTATGATGACTTGGGTTTAATTCCCAGTATTGGGGGTGGGGAGCTTTCATAGTAAACCATTCCAACATAGTCCAAAGTAGGTAGCAAATAAAAGGGAGTAAACAACTGGTAAACTACATCTTCTACATTTTTTGTATGCATAAATCCTTTGTTAATTTAAAACTTCTTTACAGAAAACTTTCAAGTACACAAAGATAGGAAATCATTCAGCATTTAAATGAAACCAACTAAGATAAATGATTTTTACTGATCTTGTTATGGTACTTATTCTAGTCTCTTTTTTGTTGTCATGTATATGGCAGACTCTCCCATTAGACTAGTTTTTTGAAGTCAAAAAACATGTAACCCATTCTTAAATCCCTGGCACTGAAAAGACATTCAGTGCTCATTAAAAATCCCTGGCACTGAGAAGACATTAAGTGCTCATTAAACGTTGTCAGCCAGGCAGTGTGGCATACACCTGTAATCCCAGCAGCTGGGAAGGCTGAGGCAATAGCTCAGGGATGGAACAATTTCCTAGCATGGGTGAGGCATGGGTTCGATCCTCAGCACTCATAAAAATAAATAAATGAAAAAAGATATTGTGTCCATCTATAACTAAAAAAAAAATTTTAAAAAAGACAAAACAAAGCCAGCCTCAGCAACTTATCAAGGCCCTAAGCAACTCATCGAGATCCTGTCTCTAAATAAAATATAAAAAAGGGCTCAGGATGTAGCTCAGTGGTTAAGCACCCCCTAAGTTCAATTCCTGGTACCAAAAAAAAACAAAAAAATTTGTCAACTGAAAACACCATAAACAACATACAGAATTTACACTGATTTAATATTCTAGTTTTCTAAACATGAAATAAATATGTCTTAAAATATCTTAATTTCTACCATACAACTTGATTTAAAAGTAAAATCTATTCTATTTGATGGTATAAAATTAGAAATTTTAGCTGGGTGTGGTGGGGCACACCTGTAAGCCCAGAAACTTGGGAGGCTGAGGTTGGAGGATCAAAAATTCAAGGCCAGACATGGCAACTTAGCAAGACTATGTCTCAAAATAAAAACTAAAATAGGCTGGGAATGCAGCTCAGTGGTCAAGTGCTCTTGATTCAATGCTCAGTATTGGGGGAAAAAAAAAATTAGAAGTTTTATTTACCTTAGTAAAGTCAGTTCCTGTGCATTCGATAAATACATTTCTAGTATTTACTGTTATTTTGGAATGATTCCCTGCAATGAACACAAAACAATAACAAAACAACCATTTTAAAAAACATAACTGTATTACAAAGCTCAGAGGCTACATTTTAAATTTAGAAAAAAATATAAACTACCATCTTAGAGATAAGGGGATATACAACTTTTATTTTAAACTCTCATGGCAAGTTGGAGAATACAATAAAAGAATAACAAACCTTTATTGAGACTGTTATCTAATCTTTACCACAACCTATGACCTAACTACAGACAAGACAACTAAAATTCAGAGAGATTAAGCAACTTGCCATGATCATTAGCTAGCAAATAGCAAAGCTAAGCTCTGGGTGGTTAACTCTGAGGCCTATGTAACCACTGTAACTGCTAAAGTTCAAGATCTCAAGAAGAGGATTTTCCTTCTCATGGTGAATTAGCTAAACCTCTTTCTCACCTCCAAAAAGTCAAACACCCATGGCTTAGACATTAAATTCTGCAAACACATTCAAACTGCCTCATAAAAAGAGCCTTCAAAAAGAAATTGAGTGTAGAACTTAGATTAAAAGTTGTAGTTTTAACTAAAAAACTGTAGGCAAGACAGAGTTTGACTTCTGAGTTTAACCAAGTGAATGACTACTAAAACTAAAATGTCAACATCCTTTGGAAGAATATAACAAAATCCAGAAACTGTTATCAGTAAATATTTATGAGTGTATAAATAGTTATAAGTGTATAAATATTTACAAGTACTCATACATTTACAAATATTTACAAATTTATAAATTATATAAAAATCATTAGTAAAACATTATTGAATAATGAAAAGAACTATTAGAATAAAATCAACAAAAGACCTGAGACTATCAGATTGAGTTGTTTGATTTGATCAGCCAAGTTACTGAGAATCTACAAAAATGGTAAAGAATAAGAAGAAACAGCAATAATTCATGATGCTCATGAAGGAACTCACCATTGATGACTGGAGGCATTGAAAGGACGACACCATTGCTATCATAGATAACTGGGTACAGAGGTTTATTTTCAATGATATGCAAGTAATGTTTAAGGTGGTTGTCAGTCTGAAAAAAAATCAAGTCAAACAAAGTTAATTTTAAAAATTTCTATTATTATAATTAATTCATACACTGACATTTTAAAAGTGGGGGGAGTCAGAAAAACATTAAAATATTCCAAATCAAAAAAAGCTCTTCACTGATATGCACTATTTTTATTTATTAGCAATTGAAAGTGTTAGTAGAATGCATGTTCATTGTCGGACTCTAAAATGTTAGTAATGAAAGGCAGACACTTTATAACAGTATCCCTCCCAGTTGCCTACTAAATATTATTTTCCTCATATTTGCATGAGTTTTAATTTTATACAAATATGAAGATTAAAATATGATACAGTCAATTTAAGTGGTTCTTAACTCTACAAGTACATTAAAATCATCCCACAGATTAAAAAAGTAATTAAAAAAAGTAAACAAACAAAATTATGATCTAGGCCCCACTTTAAATCAGAGGAAATCGAACAACATGGCGGCGGGCGGAGAAGCAGCACTTTCAATACCCCCTCAGGGATGGGGTCAGAAAGATGCATAGATAACCCTTAGATTCTACCAAGGAGAATCTCCTAGCAAAATTCCACTGAAGAGAGACCAGCCGGGAGCCACTAGGATTTTCTGAAGTGACAGTTTGCCCCAGACGAGCGAATCCACGCCACAAGACACAGAGGTCCAGATCCGCCAGCTGCTGTCCGCGCCACGGCACGGGTGCCCGCCCGCTCGCAGCCAAGGTGACTGGGTCCCGCTAGCCTCCAAGACGCAGCTTGGCAGGAAGAGGTTTTAGCCAAGCCTTCATGAAATAGGGATCTGGGAGCTGAGGCCAACTGGGAGGGACCAGTCCCACCCCTCCCTTCGGACACTCCCGCAAGGAGCCTGGGGCCCACCATAGCAGAGAGGTGAGGTCATGGGAGTTCAGCTGACAGAATTCCTTCCCAGCAGAATCCACTTTAGCAGGTGTGTGACTCCCGCCCCATCCAGATACAAGCAGCCAGGAAACTTCAGGGATCTCTCTGGGGGCGTGTCTGTAGGGAAGCAGAGGGGATCCCCGACCCCCAATCCCCCATATCACCAGCGGCGACTCCCAAGGTCTTAGCCGCCAGTTTCCACAGCACTGGGGCTTAAATGGGACGCGCTGTGGTTCTGCAAGTGTAACTAGATCTCTGGGGAACCACTTCTGGTGAACAGGACCTGGCTGGCCGGCTGACAGGAGGAAGGGGGGGAAGGGCCGGAGAAGTGAAACGGCTCTGGACTGACAAGACTGAGAGACTCCCAGGAGCCGCCTTACAGGGATTGCTATTGGCAGGTAGAGGGCAGAAGCTCTGCTCGGAGGGCACAGCTCAGTCTACTGGAAGAGAAGAAAATGGATCTCTAAGACTTCAATTTGTCTTTTTTTTTTTCTGCTTCTCTCTCTGTCCCTCTCTCCCCTTTTCCTTCCTTCTTTCTTTCCCGTTTCAAGTCTTATTGTTCTTTTCATTCTCCTCTAATCTATCTCTCTCTCTCTCCTTCTTTCTTTTTAAGAGCACCTTCCTTCCCCTACCCCCCAACTTTCATCCCAAGCATTACTTCTTCTATTACGTGTAATTATCTAAATGCAAATAGGTGAATGTCTCAAGGCTGTCTATAGGGCTCCTAAGTACCTAGCTGCGACCAACACCCTAATCTAATCGCCTGTTAGTATCCCCCCTCAGTAGAGCAATCTTCTAAAGTAGCCAAGACATACTAACCCTCATACCATCATAGCACCTAACCTAAACATAAAGTCCTAAGAACAAACAACAAATCACTATATGCAAACAGAACCCGGAAGCCTTTTATGAATTGAATGAATCAGCTTTAAAGTACAATAAAGCCCAACTTTTCTAGGCATAATCTCCTAGGAGAGACAACAGAGATATACAAAGCCAAAGCAAATGTATAGGAGAAAGCAGTTATACAGCGGTCAAACAGAGCTGGAAAGTAACATGAACAACATGAAAATTCAAGGGAAAAAAGGACTACAAACAATGCAGGACAACTTAAATCTACAGGAGAACCTAGAAGCATCAGAAACATGGACAGGGAAAGAAATCAAGGCATACCTAACTCAGATGGAACGGAATATTAGAGAAGACATGAGACAGCAAATCCAAGCAATGAAAGTATATTTTGAAAATGAATTAAACAAACAAATTCAAACTGCAAAGAACAAGCTTTACCAGGAGATAGAGATTTAAAAAAAAAAACAAGCAGTAATCCTAGAAATGCAGGAAACCATAAACCAGATTAAAAACTCTAACGAGAATATTACAAATAGACTAGATCAAGTAGAAGTCAGAACATCAGATAATGAAGACAAGGTTTATCAACTTGAAAAGAATATAGTCAACACAGAAAGGATGCATAAATCTCACGAGCAATCTATCCAAGAGATATGGGATCTCATTAAAAAACCAAATTTGAGAGTCATTGGGATAGAAGAAGTCACAGAGGTTCAAACCAGAGGAATGGACAACTTATTAAATGAAATAATCCTAGAAAACTTCCCAGAGATGAAAGATGGAATGGATTGCCAAATCCTGGAAGCCTACAGGACCCCAAACATCCAAAACTGTAATAGACCAACTCCAAGACATATAATTATGAAGATAGCCAACATACAGAACAAGGAGAGAATATTAAAAGCTACGAGAGAAAGGAGGCAGATTACATTCAGGGGTAAACCAATTAGGTTAACGACTGATTTTTTATCACAGACCTTGAAATCGAGAAGATCATGGAACAACGTATTTCAAACGCTGAAAAACAAGAATACTGTATCCAGCAAAGTAAACTTCAGATTGGACAATGAAATTAAAATATTTCACAATAAACAAAAACTAAAATAATTTGAAGCCAGAAAACCAGCACTGCAAAGCATTTTGAGCAAAATACTACAAGAAGAGGAATTAAAAAATAGCGCCGAAAATTAACAGTGGGAGGTATCTCAGTAAAGGGGGAGAAAAATAACCAAAGAGGAAAAACTAGCCAAACTCAAA
The DNA here is from genome assembly GCF_045843805.1 of Urocitellus parryii. Taxonomy (NCBI): domain Eukaryota; kingdom Metazoa; phylum Chordata; class Mammalia; order Rodentia; family Sciuridae; genus Urocitellus; species Urocitellus parryii. The sequence continues at coordinate 269,195,817 of NC_135531.1, forward strand.
TAAATAAATAAATAAACATGACTGGAAGTACAAACCATATTTCAATTGTAACCTTCAATGTTAATGGTTTAAATTCACCAATCAACAGACATAGGCTAGGAACCTGGATTAAAAAAACAAACCCAACAATATGCTGCCTTCAGGAGACTCATATGATAGGAAAAGACATACACAGGCTGAAGGTGAAAGGTTGGGAAAAATCATACCACTCACATGGCCCTCGGAAGCAAGCAGAAGTAGCCATACTCATATCGAATAAAATCAACTTCAAACCTAGTTAATCAAAAGGGATAAAGAAGGACACTATATACTGTTAAAAGGAACCATCCACCATCAAGACATAACAATCATCAATTTGTATGCACCAAACAATGGAGCTGCAACGTTCATAAAACAACTCTCCTCAAGTTCAAGAGTCAAATACACCACAACACAATAATTATGGGTGACTTCAACACACTGCTCTCGCCATTGGACAGATTCTCTAGACAAAAGCTGAACAAAGAAACTATAAAACTCAATAACGCAATCAATAACCTAGACTTAACCGACATATATAGAATATATCAACCATCATCAACTGGATACACGTCCTTCTCAGCAGCACATGGATCCTACTCAAAGATAGACCATATATTATGCCATAGGGCGACTCCCAGTAAATATAAAGGTGTGGCGATAATACCATGCACCATATCTGACCATAATGGAATGAAACTGGAAATGAATGATAAAAGAAGGAAGGAAAAATCCTGCATCACCTGGAAAATGAACAATACGTTACTGAATGCTCAATAGGTTACAGAAGACATAAAGGAGGAAATAAAAAAATTCTTAGAGATAAATGACAATACAGACACAACATACCGGAATCTATGGGATACAATGAAAGCAATTTTAAGAGGGAAATTCATTTCCTGGAGTTCATTCCTCCAAAAAAGAAAAAACCAACAAATAAATGAACTCACACTACATCTTAAAATCCTAGAAACGGAAGAGCAAAACAGCAAATGTAGAAGAAGACAAGAAATAATTAAAATCAGAGCGGAAATCAACGAAATTGAAACAAAAAAAAACATTGAAAAAATTGATAAAACTAAAAGTTGGTTCTTGAAAAAATAAATAAGATCGACAGACCCTTAGCCATGCTAACGAAGAGAAGAAGAGAGAGAACTCAAATTACTAACATACAGGATGAAAAGGGCAATATCACAACAGACACTACAGAAATACAGAAGATAATTAGAAAGTATTTTGAAACCCTATATTCCAATAAAATAGAAGATAGTGAAGATATTGATAAATTTCTTAAGTCATATAATCTGCCCACATTGAGTCAGGAAGACACACACAATTTAAACAGACCTATAACAAAGGAAGAAATAGAAGAGGCCATCAAAAGACTACCAACCAAGAAAAGCCCTGGACCGAATGGGTATACAGCGGAGTTTTACAAAACCTTCAAAGAAGAATTAATACCAATACTTTTGAAGCTATTTCAAGAAACAGAAAAAGAAGGAGCTCTTCCAAATTCATTCTATGAGGCCAACATCACCCTGATCCCAAAACCAGACAAAGACACTTCAAAGAAAGAAAACTACAGACCAATATCTCTAATGAACTTAGATGCAAAAATTCTCAATAAAATCCTGGCGAATCGAATACAAAAGCATATCAAAAAAATTGTGCACCATGATCAAGTAGGATTCATCCCTGGGATGCAAGGCTGGTTCAATACACGGAAATCAATAAATGTTACTCACCACATCAATAGACTTAAAGATGAGAACCATATGATCATCTCGATAGATGCATAAAAAGCATTTGACAAAGTACAGCATCCCTTTATGTTCAAAACACTAGAAAAACTAGGGATAACAGGAACTTACCTCAACATTGTAAAAGCTATATATGCTAAGCCTCAGGCTAGCATCATTCTAAACGGAGAAAAACTGAAGGCATTCCCTCTAAAATCTGGAACTATAGAGGGATGCCCTCTCTCACCACTTCTATTCAATTTCGTTCTTGAAATACTAGCCAGAGCAATTAGACAGACCAAAGAAATTAAAGGCATAAAAATAGGAAAAGAAGAACTTAAATTATCACTATTTGCATGATTCTATACCTAGCAGACCCAAAAGGGTCTACAAAGAAACTATTAGAGCTAATAAATGAATTAAGCAAAGTGGCAGGATATAAAATCAACACGCATAAATCAAAGGCATTCCTGTATATCAGCGACAAATCCTCTGAAATGGAAATGAGGACAACCACTCCATTCACAATATCCTCAAAAAAAATAAAATACTTGGGAATCAACCCAACAAAAGAGGTGAAAGACTTATACAATGAAAACTACAGAACCCTAAAGAGAGAAATAGAAGAAGATCTTAGAAGATGGAAAAATATACCCTGTTCATGGATAGGCCGAACTAACATCATCAAAATGACGATATTACCAAAAGTTCTCTATAGGTTTAATGCAATACCAATCAAAATACCAACGACATTTCTTGTAGAAATAGATAAAGCAATTATGAAATTCATATGGAAAAATAAAAGACCCAGAATAGCAAAAACAACTCTAAGCAGGAAGTGTGAATCAGGTGGTATAGCGATACCAGACCTCAAACTATACCACAGAGCAATAGTAACAAAAACAGCATGGTACTGGTACCAAAACAGGCGGGTGGACCAATGGTACAGAATAGAGGACACAGAGACCAATCCACAAAATTACAACTTTCTTATAGTTGATAAAGGGGCTAAAAGCATGCAATGGAGGAAGGATAGCATCTTCAACAAATGATGCTGGGAAAACTGGAAATCCATATGCAACAAAATGAAGCTGAACCCCTTTCTCTCGCCATGCACAAAAGTTAACTCAAAATGGATCAAAGAGCTTGATAGCAAATCAGAGACTCTGCGCCTGATAGAAGAAAAAGTTGGCTCCGATCTACATATTGTGGGGTCGGGCTCCAAATTCTTTAATAGGACGCCCACAGTCCAAGAGTTAATAACAAGAATCAACAAATGGGACTTACTTAAACTAAAAAGTTTTTTCTCAGCAAGAGAAACAATAAGAGAAGTAAATAGGGAGCCTACATCCTGGGAACAAATCTTTACTCCTCACACTTCAGATAGAGCCCTAATTTCCCGAATATACAAAGAACTCAAAAAATTAAACAATAAGATAACAAATAACCCAACCAACAAATGGGCCAAGGTCCTGAACAGACACTTCTCAGAGGAGGACATACAATCAATCAATAAGTACATGAAAAAATGCTCACCATCTCTAGCAGCAAATCAAAACCACCCTAAGATACCATCTCACTCCAGTAAGATTGGCAGCCATTAGGAAGTCAAACAACAATAAGTGCTGGCAAGGATGTGGGGAAAAGGGTACACTTGTACATTGCTGGTGGGACTGCAAATTGGTGTGGCCAATATGGAAAGCAGTATGGAGATTCCTGGGAAAGCTGGGAATGGAACCACCATTTGACCCAGCTATCGCCCTTCTCGGACTATTCCCTGAGGACCTTAAAAGACCGTACTATAGGGATACTGCCACATCAATGATCATAGCAGCACAATTCACAATAGCTAGACTGTGGAACCAACCTAGATGCCCTTCAATAGATGAATGGATAAAAAAAAAATGTGGCATTTATAAACAATGGAGTATTACGCAGCACTAAAAAATGACAAAATCATGGCATTTGCAGGGAAATGGATGGCATTAGAGCAGATTATGCTAAGTGAAGCTAGGCAATCCCTAAAAAATAAATGCCAAATGTCTTCTTTGATTTAAGGAGAGCAACTAAGAACTGAGCAGGGAGGAAGAGTATGAGGAAAAGATTAACATTAAACAGAGGCGAGTGGTGGGAGGGAAAGGGAGAGAGAAGGGAAATTGCAAGGAAACGGAAGGAAACCCTCAACGTTATATGAAATCACATATAAGAGGTTGTGAGGGGAAAGGGGGGGGGGAAACAAGGGAGAGAACTGAACAACAACAGATTAGGTAGAGAGGGAAGATGGGAGGGGAGGGGAGGGGGAATAGTAGCGGATAGGAAAGGCAGCAGAATACAACAGTCACTAATATGACATTATGTAAAAATGTGGATGTGTAACTGATGTGATTCTGCAATTTGTATTTGGGGTAAAAATGGGAGTTCATAACTCACTTGAATCAAATGTATGAAAGATGATATGTCATGAGCTTTGTAATGTTTTGAACAACCAATAAAAAATGTGAAAACAAAAAATAAATAAAAATAGTAATCAAAATAAAAAAATCAGAGGAAATCAGTCAGTATCTCTGGATTAGAGCCCAAAACTGTTGTTTTTTTACAAAGCATTTATTACATTTCCCTAACTTCAAGACAATTTTGAATGCATCTAATGATTTATTCAAAGCTATTGCAAAATAAAAAAGAATATTTACCTTGTATATGTTCATTAATTCACAGGCTGTATACTCCTTAGTCTTATTCAGAGGCTTGAATTTGATATCTGAAGGACGCTTTGCGGTGTAGGTGAAAGGGCCTGATAAAGTATCCAAATCATGAGTACCAATGGCAACCAATGCTCTTTTCCTAAATGTTGAGAGGAAGAAGGAAAGGAGGAGGGAGGAAAGGAAATGAAAAAAGGGAAACAGATCTGAATATTTCAAAGTAGAAATTCTAAAACTAACACTATGTATTTTAAAAACTTAAACATTTCCCTAAAACAGCACTTTCTATTATATGGCATCTTTACTAGATTATAATAAATTCTTACAACTTTTCAAGTACTAAGAAACTACAAAGCTACTTAAAACACACTTCAGTATGTGAAGCAAATTCCATGTCTCTGTGATTTCCCAAGTGCTATGTTACTAGGACAGCTTCAAAGTCAGCATTCCCTTTACCTTCCTTTAACTGATCTCTTCTTGGTGTCCTCCAGTAAACATAAATTATATATTGGATTAAAATAAGCTACTTAGTTATTGTGGGTTTTTCTTTTCTTTTCTTTTTTAACTTTCTCTATTTTCTTAAATTTTCTGTCACAGCTGTATTACTTGATTTTAAAGCTATGAATTACATTTCAAGTTTACTGTGTAACAAAGTTCAAAAGCTATTAATATCAGTTATCTTATAATTTATCCACAAAGAATTTAAGGTAATTTTAGGAATTTATAGTAAGCTACAAAATAGAAAAGAAAAAAACAGAAATAGGGATATAAAACAAAGTTAGGAAATGTAAAACTAAATTAGAATCTAAAGGCCTAAATCTTACCAGGGAGGGTCACAAATTTAAATCTACGTTTTTTAATAGTCAATTAATTCAAAAAGAGAAATTTGGCCAGAACTTGTGTTAAGATTTCTTTAAATTAGTTTAACATATATGTGTACACATATTTGAGTATTTATGAATTACTACACATATAACTACAACAGAAAATGTATAATATTAAATTTTGATCAAGAGTGGTGAACTACAACTTTATAAACTATGGTTAAATAGAACTGCAGGCAAGCAAAAAGAAAGTGTTACTTTACTTAATGAATTAGGTGCTTGTGGAAGACGATAAACAGAACTACCATATGATAAAATACACATGATTCAGAAAATTTAGATAAATTAACAATTGCCAAATCCAAAGGTAAGAAGGTAGAGACTTGTCAGTCATAGAAAAAAGCACTGCTTGATCAATTAAAAACAGGAAAAGAAGCAAAAAATAATGGGGAAAAAAAAAAATCAATGAAACCAAAAGTTTGTTCTTTAAAAGAACAATAAAATTGCTAAACTTCTAGCCACACTGACAAAGTAGGGGAAAAAAGAAGAGGTGAGATCACTACAGATACTAAAAGGATAGTAAGAAAACATTATGAACAACTTTATGGCAATACACTGAAATGGATATATTCCTTGGAAAACACAAATTTCTAAAACTCACTAAGAGGTTAATTAGTATTTACTGAAAGGAAATGACTCGAGCACACTGGACTATTAGGATGTGTTCTCTTCTTTCCTTAAGGAACGCTGATGGCTTCGAGAAATACTATATAGAACAGAAGTTGAGTTTCACTTCACAAGGTGGCAGATTAAGAGCACCCAGCACTTGCCTGCTTCTCCATGAGATAGAAATGAAACAACTGGGATGCAGCTGCTTTTTCAGGTAAATGATCATGGGGAAAACACTGGAGTTCAATAGTGGACAGACAGACTTGGAGAAACCTAGAGACTGTGGATAGCGAAATAGAGAATGTCCCAGTACCAACTACACAGTAGAGGAAAAGGGAAGCCCTGCTTGGTGGGAGTGGAAATGAAAGAGGGAGAGTTCCAGTGACCATCAATGGCACAGTTTTCAGCAGCTTGCAGAAACACAGTCTAAACAGACAACAGTCCTAAGATTTCCATGGCGAATGGGTTCTAGAGTTCTCTGCACTTCCAAGCATGTTCTCAGTGTTGCAACTGGAAACCATGTTGAGAAGAGCCCTATTGTCTGAGCTTACTACTACTTTAGGAGTGAAAGGCCCCTGCACTTTCCTGTCTCTGAGACCCCTGAGTAACTATCATGGCACTGCTGAGTGAGCAGCAGTCAGTTTCGTCAAAGACTGACACAAACTTGACAAGAGTTCTATCACTGACTGCAGCACGTGGGAATACAGGAAGCACCTGCTTTTGGAATTTGTGGCTTGATAACCCAACTGCCAGAGTCTGGGGAAGTGAGCAGGCATGTGTGATGGCACACAGGACACAGAAGAGGCAACACTGGAATCATGGGCAGATCAGATGGAACCTGCTGCCATACTTGCTCCAACTCCAGCCCCCTGTAGATGTTTTCAACTCCATGGCCTCTCTCCATCTTTGGGGACATACAGCCTCATGCCACAGAGTTCGTGTTACCACATTCTGTGCACAAACACCTCTGGAGACAATCTTGAAGGAGTTCATATGCTGTGCTACTTCCTTGACACACCACGGGAATGGCATCTACCCTGATCTCAACCAGAACAGGCCCAGAGAGAATCTTCATCTGGGAGCTCTGTGATCGGCTCTTCCTCACTGCACCATGCAAAGCAGCTGAGAGACATTCAACAAACTCCTGTAATCAACTGAGAAGCACCAAAAAAGAAAGAAGAGGAGGAGTGAATAACCCCCAGCCTTTGCTCTGTCCAAGAGGCATAGAGCCCAAGAAGACACAGAAAGAAACCTCAATCATCACAGACTACAAATACTCACTCTTTCCTGCTCATTCAAGCACGTTGGCAGAGGAAAAAAAGAATTATTTTTATAAATTTTTGTTGTTGTTGCTATTTTTTTGTGTTTTTTATGTCTTTTCTCCTTTTAAAAATATTCTTTTTCTATCCTTTGTCCTCCTTTTCTCATTTTTTATTTCTGCCATTTTTTTCTTTTATTATTTTTCTAAAATATTATCTTATGGCTATATTATTTTTCCCCATCTATTCCCTTGTTCATGGTGTTATTGTTGCTTCCACTTTATTTCTTTGTCTGTTTTTCTTCTTTTCCTTTTTTTTTTTATGGTGGTAAAGATTGGGCCTGGGAATCAAATCTCCCTGGGTGGGGTCTAGGCTGCTGAGCTACATACCCAGCCCAGTTAAAAATATTAACTAGCCCCATTCAAACCTTCTAAGATACTTCAATGTAAATAACAGGAGAATAAAAGCCCTCAGACAATATCCCCCAAGCATGCATGACATGTCCTGCTACTAGAAGCTCGCCCCATAGCAACAGCAGGGAGAAATAGCACAACTGTTCTAGGTACTATCTACAAGGAACTGCATCCATCACTCCCACACCCTACTGTTGACAAGACTAGAGGTGAGTGCCACAGTGGGGAGCTTTGACCCTGGCCCCTGACTCTCCCTGAGAAACAAATGGGATTATACCAATGTCTGCACAGAGTATAAAATCCCAGGCCTATCACTGTAATTGGAATAGCCAGTAGTAGAACTGCTTTCAAGAAACAACCAATATCAACAGAGCCCAAGGAAAACCCCAACACCTGAGAGAGGTGTCCATTCTCAAGGAATAACCAGAGTGTACACCCTACATCCTCTGCTGTTTACACCACACCCATCTTAAGTACCAAAGCGTCCCATCTCCATAAGACTTACACAGAAAGCACGTTCTCAGGCTCCAACATGGTATGCCTGTGTCAAAATACATCGTACAGAAATCCCAAGGAATTCCCAGTTGGAATTAAACTCTACATTACACAATAAAAAGGATACTTATTCAGAAAAGAGCTCTCACATAAAAGTAGAAAATATACCCATCCCAACAGAGGCATAAATCTCCACATAGAAACAACAAAAATGCAAAAAAGAAACAAATTATGTGACACCTCCTGAAGATCAAAACTACCTAATAACAGATGCCAAAGATATCAAAGTGATCCAGGCACAGTGACCCATGACTGTGATCCCAGTGACTTGAGAGGTTGAGGCAAGATAACAATTTGGAGGTCAGCCTCAGCAACTTAGCAAGGCCCTATGCAATACGGCAAGACCCTATCTCAAAAAATAAAAGCTAGGGAGGTAGCTCAGTGGTAAAGCACCCCTGGGCTCAATCCCCACCCCACCCCTACCCACAAAAGAGATCATCAAAGTGAATGGAAAGTTAAACAAAGAGTTCAAAAAGAATTCAAACAAATGGTTTTCTTAAAGTTCAATGCAATCCAAAAGAATAAAAATAATCAGCTGAATTAAAGAAAACAATGCAAGACATAAATAAGCACATTAATAAGGGGACACAGACTTTGAAAAGGAATCAAACAGAAATCTTGAAAATGAAAGTTCAGTAAGTTACATTAAAAAAATTTCAGTAAAAACCTCAATAGACTCGATGAAGTAGACGAAAGACTATTAGAGCTTGAACGGAACTCTGCCAAAATAATACACTGAAACAGGAAGAAAGGAAGAGAGGAAGGAGGGAGGGGTGAGGGAGGGAGAGAAGGAAAAGAAAAGAAGGAAGAGAACACACAGGATCTCTGGGATACCATTAAAAGATCAAATATCTGGGGCTGGAATTGTGGCTCAGTGGTGGAGCACTTGCCCGGTATGTGTGAGGCCTGGATTTGATCCTCAGCACCACATATAAATAAATAAAATAAATGATTCATTGACAAATTTTAAAAATTTCTTTAAAAAAAAAAAGACCAAATATCTGAATGATCACATACTAGAGGGAGAAAAGCCACATGCTGAGAACTGAGGAAACCTATTTATTGATAAAATAATAAAAACCAATCCCAAATTTAGGAAAGACAAAGACTTCCAGATACTAGACACATTTAGAACCCCAAATAGACCTGACCAGAAGAGAACTTCTCCATGACAATATAGTTAAACTGCCAAAAGTACAGAACAAAGACAGAATATTAAAAGCTGCAAGAGAAACACAAGGTCACATTTAAAGGTAAACACATTAGAACAGCAGCAGACCTGGCAGCAGAAACTCTAAAGGCCAGGAGAGAACAGAGTGATGAATAAGAGGAGAAAAAGACCTTCCAAGATAAGTTAAAACTGCTAGAACAGCATGACCATGGGACCAGCATTACAGAAGATACTCAAGGGAATCCTAGATCCTAAAGAAGAATGATTAACACAATCACTTGGGCACAGGAAAAAATAAGTCTCACTAGAAAATTAGACACACAAAAGAAAAACAGGAAAAAAATCAAACATTATCAAAGGAGCAAACCATCAAACCTCAAAGATAAAACAGGAAGAAAATCAAACCTGAAGAACATCAACAAAATGAGAGACAACTACATACCTTTCAATAATAACCCTAAATGTAAATGGTCTTAATTCTCCAATTAAAAGACACAGATTGGCTGATTAGACAAAACAAGATCCAGCAATAAGGTGCCTGTAAAACATTCATCTCACCTACAAAGACATAATCTAAAAGCATATGTAACTGTCAACACATCTTTAGATCAACATGATATAACTTATTCAGGACTAATACAAATAAACTTCATATGTTAGCTCAAGTCTGGGGTTTCTCATCATCAGTAAATATACAGTTTTCATTAGGATTTCTGAAATACTGACATTACTTAAAATACTCCCATTCTTATTTTCCTAGACCTAATGGGTTTAAATATCACTGAATCAAAGAACGTTGTGCAGGAAATGATGTATACTAATGTAGAGATAGAAAAAGTAAAATTAAGTCATTTATACAAGTTTTTTAATCATTTAATTAATTGAACCCAGGGTCTTGCACATGCTAGGCACACATTATACAACTGAGTTATACCCTGAGTCCTAAACTTAAATTTTATCTGTTAATTCATGATTATATATATTCAAAAAGTAAGATCAAGTCAAATTCTTTTTTTTTTCATTTTTAAAATGCTACACCAAATAAAAAAGTGGAATGAATTGAACATAATTTTTCTATGTTCACATATGAATACAACACCAGTGAAATTCCACATCTGAACAACCACAAGAACAGGAGGCTAATTAGAATAAGTTATACTGAGTGTATGTCAAAATACACTCTACTGTCATATATATCTAAAAAGAACAAATTAACAAAGAGAGAAAAAAAATCACCTCATTTAAAAAACAAAAAAAAAAGCTAGACCATACTTTACCACAGCTAATACTTAGCAGTACAATCCATTAATGATTTCAATGACGAAACAAGAAAATGTCCATGACTAGATAATTCTTCTCAAAATTTACTATTTCTCCATGCATGTATCATTTATAAACAGTAACAAATATCTATCTCGGAAAGCAAAGGTAAGCTCTCATATACCATTAGTTTAGAAATGCAAGAGGAAGAAAAGGAAATGGACAGAGGGAGGAAAGGTAAAAGGAACAACAGGAAAAAGGGAGACAGAAAGGAATGGGAAGGAGAGGAGCAGAACAGAGGAAAAAGCAAGGAGGAAATAAGACAAAACAAGAAACCTGCAAATATTCTGATGTAATTTCTCTTGAAGTTCAATGAAGCTGTCATATCGATCTTTAGTAAACTTAATATTCCGGAGAACTGCTGCGACTGCAAAAGGGCGTATTTTAGCTGTCTGCAATTAAAAATACCAAGAGATAGTAAACACTCAAGCTTTTCTTTATAATAATCTTACAATAGAAAGGTAACTGCATACTCCTAACAGTGCCAAAATTCTGATTCCAACAAGTATCTTCATTTACCAATCATAGGAGCAAAATAAAGTGGTAAGCAAGAGACAAAATCACTAGCCTCACAGAATTTACATTTTAGTGAGATTTTTAAAACTTACTAAATAATTGAGAAAAAAATAATTTTTAAAAATAATTTGCTCATCCAGGCATAGTGACACATGTCTAAAATTCCAGGAACTCAGGAGGCTGAGGCAGGAAGATCACAAGTTCAAGGTCAACCTCAGCAACTAAGCAAAGAGGCCCTAAGCAACTTGGCAAGACCCTCAAAATAAAAAGGGCTGAAGACATGATTCAGTGGTTAGGCATCCCTGGATTCAACACCTAGTAACAAAATAAATAAACAAATAAATAGAAAATAAAAATAAACTGCTCAAAGTTTATATTTTTACCAAGATAAACCTCCCACATTTTATCTTTAAAATTTTTGTAACATATCATAATTTAAATATATCTCAAATGTTTATTAATTGATTGCAGTGCTGGGCATCAAACTCTGAGCCTTTTCATGCTAATAAGCAAGCACTCTACCACTGAACAGCAACACTAGCCCTCAAATGTGTTTCATATAAACATTTGGACATTTTCCAAAACCATTTATGGGAAACAGGTACTTTGTTTTCTATTGTTTCTTGGTAATAAGTTGATTATTTTTTTTAAAAGAGCTATAGGCTAAAAACATATCTAAATGATCACAGAAAATCACATTTGACAGAAGGATCAGATTTGTTTCTTTGTCTTCCCCACCTTAAACACACAGAAGAGATTCTTTTGAAAGGGAAAATACTAATTTTTTCTTATTACCTCTTCTGTGACAATCAGTTTTTGAATTTCTCCATTAGGCATTACCCGTTTATATACTGGAGCTTTTATCCTAAAATTAATAATAAAACAAAGTTATTCGTAATTAGTGAAAACATCTGATAAATTGATTACATTCTTTGCTTATAAGTAAAAAGAATGTTTACAAAAATCAAAAGAATTAAGGCAATGAGGAGATGAATTATAGCAGTTAAATATTAAAAATAGGAAAGCAAAAACTAAAAAAGGAAAAAAAGAAAACAAAAACTAACAAACTTTCTAACACTTTAGGTTATTCAAAAAGGTCTCTGGATGCCTAATAATAACAAGTTTTCTATCACTAGAGTTCCAGCAAAGGCTACAAAACCATTAATAGAGCAACTGTTAAAGGAACGGGATTAGTTATTTTTTTACCACAACCATGAGATTCTAAGCTTCAAAGAAAAAAAAACATAGCTTATTAAAAATACAGAATCCCTGGGTCTATTTAGACCTACTGAATCAGAACAGTCAAAACAAAGTTTTGGTAACTGGTGCATTTTGAAAGCATTTCTAGATAATTTTTTCCATTGGTGATTACAAACTACTGTTTTAAGGCAGTGCTTCTCAACCTTCAACGTGTATATAGTCAATTGAAGAGTATGTTAAACCTCAGAACTTGATTAAGTGGATCTTGGATAGAGGCTAAGAATCTGCATTTCTAACAAGCTCCCAATGATGCAGATACTGCTGGTCCATGGACCACACTTTAAGTTGCAAAGGTCTTAAGTTGTTCCTAATTTTGTCTCATAAAAAAAGCATAAGAGCCAGGCACCCAATGGCTCAGGGGGCGGAGGCAGGAGGCTTGGGAGTTCAAAGCCAGTCTCAACAACTGCAAGGTGCTCAGCAACTTGGTGAGCCCATGTCTCTAAATAAAATACAAAATAGGGCTGGGGATGTGGCTCAATGGCCAAGTGCCCCTGGGTTCAATCCCCAGTACCCCCCACGAAAAAATAAAACAAAATAAAAGCACACGAGTTGCCTAGTAAAAATGCAGACTCTGATCAATGTGTTGGGAAACACTCTGAAAGGTTATCCTTTATCCTTATATCCTAAAATGTAAGCATATGATTGTCATGCATGGAACCAATTTATTCAACCCCCAAATTGTAACCACCTTAATCAAATGACCGATCATTATCATTTCACAAAAAGCCATTGTTCACCCAATGATAATTTCAGAATCTATCCCAACAGCTAGCTCTTATTCTTTTGTTACTCATGGATTATGTATAAGTAATTAAAACCAAAAATAATTACTTTTGAGAGCTACTTCTTCTACCCTTTTCACTTTATATTTTCATTAAACTCTATTAAGGGTTACATGCAGAAATAGAAAAGGCCTTAAAAGTCTTCTTCAGCAAGATGTGACGGTTCACACCTGTAATCCCAGCAGCTTGGGAGGCTGAGGCAGGAAGATAGTGAGTTCAAAGCCAGCTTCAGCAATTAGTGAGGCCCTAAGCAATTTAAAAATAAAATCTGGAAAGGGCAAGGTAAATATATAAATATACTGTAAAGGCAGCAGAATGAAGACAATCAAGGTGTGGCTCAGTGGTTGAGCGCCCCTGGGTTCAATCCATGGTACCAATAAATAAATAAATAAATCCTAAATAAATAAATAAATTCATTATAGATTAGGAGATTGAAATTAGAGATACCAATCATATACATATCATAAACCATCAAGGTTTTCCAGTTAGGATGCTCTACTCCTGAGCTTCCTAAGAATTCTTAAGGCAAAAGGATACATAATGAACAGCCATCTCTACTTTTCCTCCCAAATGTTAGCAAATCCAAGGAAGTACCCCCTTCCAAAAAGATTATTTAGTAGGGTATACCACACAAACCTATGGAGTTTTTTAAGAAGCCATAAAGTCATTAACCCCAATTTTCAAATGCATTTCCAAAATGAGTATTCAATGACTCAGGTAAATTTTAAAATGGCTACAATCTCCATGAATCTGATCCTTCAATCTTCCTTTTATGCTGACCTACAGCTAAGTATTCAGACATTGTTTCTTGAGATTTAAACACAACTGCTGACAATAATTTGGGAATAAAAGGGAGAAGAGGCACTGAACCCTAACAAATATATTTCTTTACCTTTCTTTGAAGACCTGAAGCCCTCGAACCAATCCTTCCAGACACAGGAGATCATATCTATTGGCAGGAACGTCGATTTTGTAAAGAACAACATCAGAGGCCCCCTCTGCCTTCACATTACCTTGTTCCTTACTTATTATTTCCTTTTCAGACGTCTAAAACAAGCCAAATCAAAGTGAAAAGGTTAATAAAACTACATTATGCATATTCTTCTCTTCAACAATAGGTTTATTACATCTACAACAAAAACAACATTAAAATATTAAATGCTATAATTGGAGCTGACAGAAAAATACTCAAATTCCTATTCAGTTCAGACATGTAGGATCCTCAGTGATTCCAGAACAGCACAAATCCACCTAAAGAAAATGTCAACAAATACCCACTAGTCAACTCCTGCCTAGCACCTGCTTTTCCAAATAAAATTTTACTGGAAGACAGACCCATTCATTTATATATTATCTGTTATCGCACAGTACAATAGCTGAATTATAACTGAGATAATAACCTCCAAAGCCTAACTTATTTATTATCTGGACCTTTATAGAAAAAGTTTGCCATCTCTATCTAAAAGAACATGAAGGCACCACCAAAAGCAATAATGGAAGTGTCAAAGAAAGAAACACAGAACAATAACCAAAATGTCAAAGAAAGAAAGATAAATCATCAAATAAAAGAATGTATTTCTAGCTGGGTGCAGTGGGACACAACTGTAGTCCCAGCAACTCCAGAGACTAAAGCAGGGAGATCGAAAGTTCTAGGCCAGTCTGAGCAACTTAGCTGAGGGCTAGGGATGTGGCTCATAGCACCACTGGGTTCAATACCCTGTACTGAGAAGGAAAAAAAAAAAAAAAGAATACAATTTGTTATACGATAAAGATTCCATTCCAAATCTAAATCCTGAGCTGAGGGTATAGTTTAGTGATCAAGCATTTGCCTAGCATGCATGAAGCCCTGGGTTTGATTCCCAGCACTGCAAAAAAACAAAAACCCCAAATTGAAATCATCTGGGCACCCAAGCCCAGCAGGAATGTGAGAATGACTGATAATATAAAAGCAAACAAAAACATCTCCAGGCGAGGAAAGTGATCATCAGAAGGTATGAATGAGAATTAGCATAATAGGTACAATCTAGTGACAGTAAAGATATACTGTAAAGACAGCAGAATGAAGGCAACCAAGAGAAGGAGGAGGAACATCACAGGGTGGCAATTTTTAATGCAGTGGCAAAGCTTAGAGTACCTTATTCACCACATTATAGTAGAGAATATATTTCTATTTGCTGTGTCTACAACAGAGAATTTCAAATATAAATTTTTCAATCAAAATAATTATGTTACATCCAACTGTTATTGTTACCCTTTATTTAGAAATCCCACTTAACAAGAATTCACAAAATTTCCACTACTAATAACTTGTTTAAAAATAAACAATGGCTTTCTATTAACATAAAAACTTTGGTTTTACGTGATGCACTCCCACAGCCACCACATGACTAGTTCAAACCACCATAATATGGGAACCAGATAAACGAAGGTATCTGAATATAAAATGGCCTAATTCTTTTGCAGTATGCGGCCACACGTGCACACACGTGCGAACAGCTTAAATCTTTCAATTTTCAGTATCTTTTCTTTTTAAATACATGACAGCAAAATGTATTATAATTCTCATTACATGTATAGAGCACAGTTTTTCATATCTTTGTATAAAGTATGTTCACGCCAATTCATGTCTTTATACATGTACTTTTTTTGCATTACAATTCTTATTACACATATATACCACAATTTTTTATATCTCTGTATATAAAATAGGTTGGCATCAGATTCGTGTCTTCATACATGTACTTTGGATAATGATGTCAATTTTCAGTATCTTATTTTATCAAAAGATCATACGTAACTTTGTGCTAGGCAGTATGATAAATTCTGCACAAACAAAATTAATTAATTTTTTTAAAAAGACCATATGTGAAGACTGAGTTAAATTTGAGAGCAAGAGGGATATATCAAGATGATATAATCTAAACTCCTTACTTCACAATTGAACAGAGTCTAAAATATGAGAACTAGAGAGGCAAAGTAATTTTCTCTGAACACTAAAAACATCACAGTCCACAGATGAATCATCATAGTCTAACTATAAGGTAACAAAGATAAGCAACCTCAGAAAAATGAGCTCATATTCAGAATATCTGAAAAATAAGTATCTAATACATACAATTTCATCAAGTTCCAGACCAAATTCAAAACATAGTTCATCAAATTCTTCGTCAGCTGAGAAGAAAAAAAGAGACCATTAGTTTTAATTTGTTCAGCACAATAAAAATTGTCTATGAATTGTATTTTCTTATTAATAATTACCTTTTACACTCAGCATACTAAATATCAAACATTAGACATCATCATTCAACAACAATCAAAAGTTTTGCTTAAAAAAAAAAAACTATTGTAGGACTAATTGCTCAGGTACAGGATTAGATTACCAGTGTTGGGAAGTTTGAAAAGATACAAGGAAAAAACAACAACCTACTAAATGGCTCCAAGCCACCAATCCTACACAATAGAACATCACATAAGCCCAGTTATCCTTTAAAATTCTCTGAGGCCATCAGACACCTGACTTCACAGCCAAGCTAATCAGGGTTTAGAATTCTGATTATCCCACTTATTAGCTGTGGGAGCTTTGTATCTTTTATAAATATTCCTGGCACCTATTTTAAACTTTACCAATATCTCATCCATAAAGTGACCTTTTACAGTTATTTTTAACATGGAACTGTTACAAAGATTTAAATGACATCAGGCAGATAATGGAGTGGGCATACATCCTGAAATACAGTGTGTCTACACTAATATTTTCCTTCCTTATTCCACTTTCTTTGATACAGCATTTTCAGAGTTTTCACATGATCAAAAACTGAACACAAGCTGGGCACAGTGGCACACAACTATAATCCCAGTGGCTCAGGAGACTGAGACAGGAGGATTGTGTGTCCAAAGCTAGCCTTAGCAAAAAGTGAGGCACTAAACAACTCAGTGAGACCCTGTCTCTAAATAAAATACAAAACAGGGCTGAGGATGTGGCTCAGTGGTCAAGTGCCCCTGAGCTCAATGCCTGGTCCCAAAACACAAACAAAAAAATGGAACACAAACTATCTACCAGTACATTCTAGTGAAAAGCTGTCTTAAGATTCCTGACTATGGAACAGATGTAAAGCTCAGTGGAAGAGTGTATTCTTAGCATGTGCCATGCCCTAAATTCAATTGCCAGCATCAGGAGGTGAAAAAAAAGATTAATCTAATCCAGACACTGAACTTCAACTTAATAAATATTTATTGAGCAACTACTATATGACAGGCACTTAGATGCAGAGCTACAAAGATAAATACTCCACTACTTTTTAGTCTAGCGAAGAAATCAAAAGTGTACTGGGTCAGCATATGCAAGAAAAAAGGAGGATGAGCTCTGGGTCAGCTTCCTCAATTACACCAGACCAAAATTAGAACTGCCTTGTACACAGTTAAGACGGCAGAGGAGACTGAAGAAATGGGATCAGGTAAACTGCTGGTCAAAGCAGAAGAACTAGAGAGACCTAAAGAACTGAAAAAGTTAAAAATCACCCACGTGTTTGATTTGGCTGAAGAAGTAAGATGACTAAGAAAGTGGATACTCATCTAAAGAAGCCAAATCCTTCCCAAAATTTCCACCACCAATAACTTGCTAAAAATAAACGATGTCTTTCTACTAACATAAAGACTTTTTGTTTTGCTTCTTCAAGCAAAACAAGAAAGAAAAAGAAAGGTCAATGTCCCTTCACTGTGCTGTCACTCCCTCTGGGTCAGGGCCATGCTTCCAGAACACTGAGAATAGAAGGAAGCCAGCACAGATAGCAAAGAAGTAACAAAAGTTCTGAGAACAAAAACCAGGAAACCAGGGGAACCAAAGAAGAAAAGACACTGAGAATTTCCAAAAGAAACCAGATAAGTGGAGAACACATTCATGTGTTCAGAGTTATTTTCTACAGTATATTTACAGAAGGTACAGGTGCCACGGCAGTTTTATTGTGTATTATAAAAAACAAATATTTTTCATTCCCTGAGCTTCTCAAAAGACGTTTTTGTACCTGACCTAACTTTCTGTTTTAAAATCAGAGTTACAGAGGTGTCAAAAACATACATTGGAAAAAAGAGACTCTTCAACAAATGGTGCTGGGAGAACTGGAAATCCATATGCAGCAAAATGAAATTAAACCTCTATCTCCACCATGCACAAAACTCAACTCACAGTGGATCAAGGACCTAGGAATTAGACCAGAGAATCCTCTCCTAATAGAAGAAAAAGTAGGCCAAATCTTCATCATGTCAGCCTAAGACCTGACTTCCTAAACAAGACTCCTAAAGCATAAGAAGTAAATCAAGAATCAATAAGTGAGATGGATTCAAACTAAAAAGCTTCTTTACAGCAAAAGAAACAATCAATAATGTGAAGAGAGAGCCAATAAAAATGGAGAAAAATCTTTACCACACACACACATCTGATAGAGCACTAATCTCCAGGATATATAAAGAACTTAAAAAAAAAAAAAAACTTAACACCAAAGAAATAAAGAACCCAAACAAAAAATGGGCTAAGGAACTGGGAAGACATTTCACAGAAGATTACAATCGATCAACAAATATATGAAAAAATGTTCAACATCTCCAGCAATTAGAGAAATGCAAATCAAAACTACCCTAAGAGTTCATCTCATTCCTGTTAGAATGGCAATTATCAAGAATTCAAGGAACTGGGGTTGTGGCTCAGTGGTAGAGAGCTTCCCTACACGTGTGAGGCACTGGGTTGGATCCTCAGCACCACATAAAACTGAAATAAAGATATTATGTCCACCTATAAGTAAAAAATAAATAAAAAAGAATTCAAGCAACAATGAGTACTGGCAAGGATATGGGGAAAAAGGTACACTGATTCATTGCTGGTGGGACTGCAAACTGGTGCAGTCACTATGGAAAGCAGTAAGGAGGTTCCTTAGAAAACTTGGAATGGAACCAGCATTTGACCCAGCTCTCCCACTCCTCAGTCTACACCCAAATAACTTAAAATCAGAGTACTACAGTGATGCAGTCACATCAATGTTTATAGCAGCTCAATTCACAATAGCTAAACTATGGAACCAATCTAGATGCCCCTTATAGCTGAATGTATAAAGAAACTGTGGTATATATACACAATGGAATATTACTCAGCCTTAAAGAATGAAATTATGGCATTTGCAGGTAAATGGATGGAGTTGGAGAATATCATGCTAAATGAAGTAAACAGATCCCAAAAAAACAAAGGCCAAATGTTTTCTTTGATGAATGCTATTCATAATGGGGGTGGAGGGGCAAGGAAAGAATGGAGGAATTTAGGATTGGCCAGAGGAGAGGGGATGAGAGGGTGTATGTGTAGTGGGGGAAGATGTTGGAATAAGACAGACATATGTACAACCAGAGAAATGAAACACTGGGCTCCATTTGTGTAAAAAATTAAATTAAATTTTAAAAAATCAGAGTTATATTTCTTTCAGGACATTTTGTCCCAAAGCAACAAAATCTGTGATATTGCTAGCAGTCTAATTCTGTTATTAGTATATAAGACACATTTATAAAGACCTGATTCTGTGGCTTAAATCCAGCATTTCACCTCTGAAAGTCTGCACTACTAGGCAGGTGTCAGGTGTTGTAAATGTGTGCAGGGTCATGTTTAAATAATGAAGCCATAAGCCCCAAGTCAGTGGGAACCCAGTCTACTTTGTTTAGCTCTAATCAGCAACACCAAAAAAAGTCTATGTTGAAAATATGCACTCAATAAATATGTCTATTAATGAATGGATTTACACGAAAATTGGGGAATGGATGGGTGTGTCTGAAAGGACAGCCAAAAATGCATCTTAATATGCAAGAATTTGGATAATACTTCTTTTCTAGAGAACACGTGGACAGTTAACCACTACTTTTTAACTATGGCTTTTTAAAAAAAGTCTTGTGCGCATCTTCTTAACATCTTACCTGTAACATTTTTATATTTGCTTAATAGCTAGTTACTTTGTATACTGGAAATTAATGTTGTTTAACTATTAAATGTGAACTGATATTTAAAGAAGAAAGAAGAAATAGAAAAAGGAGAAAGAGTGCAATTCATGACATACCAAGAAATTTGCCCTCTGTCCTACCTACAAGCAATGGCATTACATTGAAGGAGTTTTCAGCTGGGCAAACACATAATTGGATCTGCTTTTGTTTTCTTTCTCCAGTGAGGGGGACTGAACTCTGAGTCTCTCAGACGCTGGGCAAGCATCCTACCACTGAGGTACATCTCCAGCCCTTGATCTGCATTTTAAAAACTGATGGAAGGGTAGAGGATGATTGTAGCAGGGAGTCTTCCCAGCAGCATGAGTATGAAGGAGAAGGAATGAACATGAGAAATGTTAATGAGGCAAAATGTGTAAGGCTTAATGGTTGACTGAAGGCAGGTGGAACAGCCAGGATGTCCAGGATGATTCCCAAATTTCTGGTTTTAGGGAAAAAAAGGCCTCATTAACTAGTATAGGTAATAAGAGAGGTAACCAGCCCCCAAGATGGCACCTGATGATTCAGCCTCCTAGTATTCAAGCCCCTGTGTGAACTTAGGTCAGATGCAATGTAGGTGAGCATGGAAGCAGATTCTCTGGTTCTGCTAAACCTTGAGACGAAGCAGTGCCATTTGACAGCTCCATTTGACAGCGTGACTGTCAACCTGGTGAGAGATTCACAGCCAGAAGCACCCAGCTAAGCCCTCTGATTCTTGCTTCTCAGAAACTGTGTGAAGTAATAATGGTACACTATCTCACACTCACAGTGCTGGTGTAAATTATTATGTACCAATAGACTGTTAACACACACCTCCCTGGAGGTGCAGTGCTGCTAAAACAAAAACCAAACTCTGGAGGGCTTTGGAACCAGACAGCAGGCTTTGAGTACTGTAATGAAATCCTAAGGGCCTTCAAGATGCTACTGATCAAAAGGCAGGTGAGGATGCAAAAGAGAGTGCTACTAGAAAGCAGAAGAAGGGAAATCCTTGGTATGTAGAAGCATAAAGTTTAAAAACACCAGCCTGCAATTAATGTAGACCATTTACTAAGTGACTTAAGATTTTCAATGAGTGTTCAAAGTGCAGCCTGATTTTTTTTTTCCTGCTGCTCACGTGAAAGAAGGGATAAACTAAAGGAAGGAATGTTAAACAAAACGGAGTCAGGATGTTGATGATTTTTTAAATGCTCAGCCTCAGCTGGGCACAGTGGTGCACGCCTATGATCCCAGCTACTTGGGAGGCTGGGGCAGGAGGGTTGCATGTTAGACATCGTTAGAGTTTAGCTTTTGTCCCCCAAAAGCTAACGTGTTAGAAAATGCAAGAATTTTCAAAGTTGGAATGATTCAATTATGAAAGCTTTACCTTTGGATTAACTGAATGATAACTATAGGCAGGAAGGGTGTAGCTGGAGGAAGTAGGTCACTAGGGGCATGTCTTTGGGTTTTGTATTTTGTCTTTGGTGAGCAGAGCTCACCCTCTGCTTCCTAGTGCCATGTCCTGAGCTGCTCTGCCACAGCCTTCCACCATGATGCTCGCTTCACCTCAGGCCTAGAGCAATGCAGTCAACATATGGACTGAACCGCTGAAATCATGAACCAAAATAGACATTTCCTCCTCTAAGTTATCCTTGTAGAGTATTTTGGTCACAGTGACACAAAGGTGACTAAAACAGACATCTTGTCTCAAATTTTTAAAAATTATTTTTAAAATGGCTAGACATGTAGCTCAGTGGTAAAGTATCCTGAGTGCAATCCTTAGAACCCACCCCCCCACCAAAAAAGTTCAACCTCTCAGATGTAAAACAATGCTACAATTAAGAAATATCTTCTGCCAAGTGCAGAGGCACCTGCCCATAATCCCAGCAACTTGGGAGGCTGAGGAAAGATGATCACAAATTTGAGGCCAGCCAGGGCAACTTAATGTGACCCTATTTCAAAATATAAAATAAAAAGGGCAGAGGATGAGGTTCAGCAACAGAATGCCCCTGGATTTAATACCCAGTGTGAAAAAGAAAAAACAGATTTAAAAATTTCTAAGCAAAGAGCAAACCTAAGGCATAAGACAGAATTAAGAGCATGACTGAAAAATGTTAAAGAGTTAGAAAAATCAAAGGCACAATTCATTCAAACAAAAGGTGCTATAAAGAAATTAAGGGTGTGCCTCAGAAATCCAATTAATCACACAATAGATCTTAATTAAGAACATTGTATGAAGCAAAGTCCAAAGCACAGAGATTTGCAGATGGTAAAGCTTTTGACTAATGAAATGGAAGCCAGGAAAATTCACTAAAGATCCATAAAGTTTTTAGAAGAAATGTACAATCAGAAACATTGCCAGCTTAAACTGAAAGAGGCATACATGACACAAAATAGAAGTATTTGACCCTCAAAATTCTATTAGAGGATGTAGACTGAGAAAATCAATCAGCTGTGAAGCAAATGCTTTCTGGGAATCAATGGGTAGAACCAAGAGGCAAGAGCACAGAGTCATGGAGAGAATTATCCCAAGTCCTGAGACCTAATCAAGAACACTGAACATTTGCCATTTGATTTCAGAATTGCCACAGACTAGAGACTTTGGCTCTTCTATTTTCTCCCCTTTTGAAGAGGAATGGCTATAGTAGCTATCCTTCACCTGTCCCAACAGTGGACAGATAACTTGGCTGTTGAGTCTCTCAGGCCAAGAGTAAACTGAACTTCAGGAGCTATACTCAGATGATAATATTTTGGATTTTTGAGCAGCTGCTGAAACTAGATGGCACTTGTGGTACTAACTCTTCTGCATGTAGGAGAACATGAATTACTGTGGGCCAGGCAGAAGACTGTAGTCATCAGCTATCAAGAAGGCCACCAATGATACCCACCTCCTTAAATACTCCCCTTCCACACAGAGTCAGGATTAGTCTGTGTGACCAAGTGAATATGAAAAGGGACAGTATATCATTTCCAAGTCATTATTAAAAACTGAGGTTTCTGCTTAAGCACTCTCCCATTTATCTGCTCTCTCAGACCTCTCACTCTGGGATGAACAAACTAACATGTTATAAGCAGTCTTATAGAAAAGTCAAAGTGGAAGGAAATAAAGTCTCTAGCCAAACATCAGCAAGGAATTAAGAGCTACCAACAAGCAGTTAGAAAAACTTGGAAGCAGAATCTCCAGCCCCAGTGAGGCCTTGAGATGACTACAGATCTGGCCAATACCTTAACCACAACCTGGTGAGATCCAGAGCCGAACCACCACTCCCCAGTTCTTGACCATAAGAAACCACACAAAATAACAAATGATTATTGTTCTAAGATGCTAAGTTTTTGAGGTATTTATTACATAGTAATGGACAACTAAATGGTTATTAACCAAACTGCATATAACTATTGCCAACCATTACTCCAAGCCAAAATAGGGTCAGAATTAAAGACCAGTGATAACAAATCAGTTAACCGGCATGTATGTGACACAGGAAACTATATGAGCAATAAAAAGGCAGACTAAGAAGATAAAACTGCTCCAAAGTAGGCAGAGGAACCAAGGACCAGATTAACAAAACAGCCAAGAGAGAAGCATCTTTGACTAGAAAACACACCTGGAAGGGGATGTTTGCAACTGGAAGAAACTACAGAATTCAGATAGAAGATAGTCTTGGGAGGATCTGAAAAAAAAGATAAGAATGTAGGAAAAGCGTGAAAACATGTAAAAGAGGAAAACGCAAAAAAAAAAAAAAAAAGAAGAAGAAGAAGAAACGAGATGAGCCTATGTTATTTGGAAACCAGATGCTTTGCTAAACACTCTGACCTCAACCCAATTGATACTTAAAGTTTCAAGAAAGAACACAATATAAATTAATGATGAATATTACTCCTAACTCATTTGAAATACATCTCAAAAACACCAATATTTATTGTCAAAATTTTTTTAAGACCCAGTAGCTAATAAATATTCTCTGTGGAACCAAAAAAAAAAAAAAAAAAATCAAGCTTACCTGATCATTCACAATATGAGAAAAGAGTGGGGAGGGGTAGAGAATATGGCAAAAAAAAACTGGATGGTAGTAAAGAGGTTATAAAAAAAAACTTACTTTCCCAAGATGGAGATCTGGCTGGGAACTGACTATAGATGTTTAAAACAAATATTTGCCACCTACCATCTTGTGCCATTCAGATATATCACACACTACTAGTGAAACTGTGGATTAAAAATATACAATATATAAAAAAGAATTTTATATTATAAAAAGTGGTTAAAGAATTAGAGTCAAGTTCAAAGTGTGAGGGTATTACCTCTACTTTCCAGGAGTTGGAACAGAACCTATGGAGAATAATAGTTCCAGAGTAGGTAATATCTAAAGGTACTCCTTCGCCTAGCAAGATAGCACAGAGCTGTAATTTCAGCAATTCAGGAGGCTGAGGCAGGATCACAAGGCTAGCCTGGGCACTTTAAAGAGACCCAGTCTCAAATAAATAAATAAAAAAGGCTGGAGATGTAGTTCAGTGGTGGAGCAGCCCTGAGTTCAATTCCCGGTATCACACACACACACACACACACAAAAAAAAAAAAAAAAAAACCAACACCAAAAATAATAAAAGTACCCCTTCAGAAAGTTTTTGTTTGTTTTGTTAAAGATAGGGTCTTGCTACATTGCTTAGGGCCTCACTAAATTGCAATGTTTATCAAACTTGCAATCCTCCTGTGTCAGCCTCCAGACTCACTGAGATTGCGGGCATGTACCACACCTGGCTTATTCAGAAAAGTTTTTTTTAAAAGCTAACTCTGTTTTCACAGTAATGGTAATCTCTTATTCTAAGAAACTGCACCTGCGATTCAATTGATTGGAGCTTTGTTATCATCTTGACATTTAATACCAAACAAACAAAAAACAGGTCTCACAAATTGCTTGCTGTGGCCTCTACACACAGATAACTACTGGGTGGGGAAAATATCATTTTGACTCTTACAGCTGTGTGGCAACTGATAACTTACTTAACATTTCCCCTCTGTGTGTTTAATGGTGGTATTTTGGGAACTGAGGAAAGGATGAGGTACAGCGTGAAGAATAAACCCATCCCACATATTCATCATCCAGGTCCCAACTCAGTGCTACCAACCTTATCAAATGCTGTTCCCAGCACATCACCTGCTTTTCTTTCCCTGACAGCACTTAACATTATCCAGAATCATTTTATTAGAGTGCTGGTTAGTTGCTGTCCGCCCTGTTCATCAAAGCAAGAACGTGGACCTTCAGTGCCATGGGCACAGCTGTACTCCCCAAAACTTAGAACACTGCCTGACACTAAGAGCCATTCTGGAAGCATCTAACAAAACAGAGACCGATGGGAATGTCGTCCCCTCTCTTCTGCTCAAACTCCTCCCGCCCCTTTACCAGCCGAGTCAAACAGCACACTACCGTGCCCACGCTCGGGGCGAATCCAGGGGATGCCTCTTATTCTGTACGGGGGCACTAAAGTCGAGGCTAGGCACGCAGAAGGCACTTGATGCCGATAGTGACCGAATGACACTGAGAGCTGGGCACGTGCGGGTGGCACACGCGCGGTGAAGCCGCTCGCGACAATCCCTCCGAGCAGCCGAGCCGCTTGCTATGCAGCCTTCCCTGTGGACCCTGACCGTCCTCAAGGCCAAAAGGTGCAGGGCACCTTCAGTGCTGCCACAACGCCCTTTTGGAGGGCGTCCCAGCCCCCGAGGAAAGGCGCGGAGCCCACTCACTGTAGGTCCGTCCCAAAGCTTTGAAGAGCAGATCGCGCTTCACGCTGACAGTCGGCATGGCGAGTCGGGCCCACTGCGCCTGCGCGCGGAGCGGGCCAGGTCTGGGCGACCCAGGAGCGTAGGACCCGGGACTTCTCATGCAGGCTGTCATAAATATAGCCAGTCTACAGACGACAATTTTTTCTCCATTTTTTTTGTACATGAGTACAATAAAATTGCCTCCATTAGGATGATTAAATCTATCTATTTTTTTCAATGACTTAAACTCTTGGTAAGGAGACATAATTGAATAGAGTTGGCTAGGATTTGATAGGCAATAGAATGGACAGACCTCAAGGTCCCGGATCTAACGTGCTAGAACGAGGGTCACCAAATTCAGTGGGCGGGGCGAGAGAGGGGCGGGTGCCTAGAAAGGCTGGGCGAGAAGGGGCGGAAGTCGGGACGGGCAGGCTCTGCGGTTACAGAAACTTCTCCTGAGGGTTGGAAAAGAAGGAGCGCAGGGTCTGACTTCCTGGATGGAAGGATGTGTAAATACAAGGTTTTGTTTTATTATTTACTTTTTTTTTTTTTTTTTGCGGAGGGGATGTTGTGAACACGCCTTAATTTTATTTTTTAAGCCCTTATAAGTGCAGTACCTTATAAGGGCTTGATATCTGGCAGCGGCCACTTCTGGTGGAGAAGTATTGTTAGAGACCTCTTTTTAGAAGAGGGAATATGCGATTTATTAATGCTGCCTGCTGTCGGGTGCTGTGCTCATCCCTCGGCCAGCAATAGAAGATTTCCTCTTTAAAACAACCCCGAGTGTAATTGAAAGATTACAAAAAATATCGGGCCCTAATCCCTGGAGCCTGTAAATGTTACTTTATATGGAATCGGGCCTTGGTAGATTAAGAATTTTGAGATGGAGAGATTATCCTAGATTATCAAGATGGGCTATCAGTGTAATCACATGTGTTCTTATAAGTGGGAGGCAGAGATCGGAGTGTGGCAGCCCCAAACCGACCATGCCAGCAGCCTCCAGAAACAGGAAGATGCAAGGAGAGAGTCTCCCCTAGCCCTTGGAGCAGCCCTATGCACACTTGGATTGTGAGCAGTGAAACTGCTTTTGGGTTTGGAGCCTCCAGGACAATGAATGAATAAATTTTTGTCTTAGATCCACAAGTTAGTGGTAATTTGTTTCAGAAGCCCTGAGAAACTAACACACTCAGGCAGATTCCATTATTGTCCCCATTTTATAGATGTCCCACTCACCCAACTTGCAAGGCTCCCGGTTCCTCAGGGGAGCCCTGCCCTTATCCTCTGGGTGAAGTACAATGAAGGCACTTCACTTGAGGAGATAGAAGCTGGGCAGGACTCAGGCCACCCTGTTAATCAAGCAGTCATTGACTATGTTAGTTTTTCTTCATGGCCACAGGAAGTCCCCAGTGAACAACATAATAGACATGCAAACATCATGTGAATGGCAAAACCCTAATGCCATATACAACTTTCTATCCCAAATCGGTGCTTAGAACTCAATTAAGGAATAAAAGACCCAGAATTAGTGTGTCCTCTGGGTACTCGAGAGTGTTCTGTGGCATCTGAACTTCAGTTACCTCATCTATAAAATAGAGATAATCACACTTTTATAACGTTTAGAAATAATTCTCATAAATAACTTGTCTGGGGTCTAGGGTGTAGCCCAGTGGTAGAATGTGTGGCTGGCATGCTTGAGGCCCCGGGTTCCATCCCCAGTATCACAAATAACAAAAAACAGACTAGTATAGTTCTTATCAAGTCATTGGTCCTGGAAATAGGTCTGCTGTCCTGTCCTTGTAGTCAGTTTCCTACTAGTCTCAGACCATCTGGGAACACTATGTTCCCATCTCCCGCATCCCCCAATGCATCTATTCTGGTTTTTATCATTGTACACATTGCAGGTACTCTGCACCTTCTCTATGTCTAGCTGAACTGTTAGAAGATTCTAATGGAAAAGCGAAAAGTAGGCCATGAGTACTCATCACACGTGACATTAGCTGACTAATAGACAAATCATTGTAGCATTATAATATATTTTTATCTAGAATAGTTATCTTTGATACTTTCTCTTTCAAAAGTTTTGTGACTACTGGCTCGTGTTATTTTTTTAAGATGGAATTCTGAATTTTTTCAAGTTCTAAAAAACATTCTTTTCATTTACTATGAATCAAACATAATTCATGGATTATGGAATCTTTAATCCATAATTCATGGATTATGGATTAGGAATCTTTCTATCCAAAAACCATAACTCCATGCAAGTTCTTTCATTGTTATTTCTTCTTCTCATGCAAGGTGTTGACTATCTTAGGTCTTTGAACCAGCAGTTTCCTCCACTTAAAATCTACTGTATCCAGACTCCATAGAGCTACATTCCTCCGCTGCTTCAAGTATTCTCAAGAGTCTTATCCTTGCCCCTGCAATTTGTTATGGTTATTAGGTATAAACATCTCTCCCTACTAAAACATACATTCTGTAAGAGCAAAGGTTCTTACCTGGCACACAGCAATCCCTTCCTTCAATATTTGAAGTTTTCTTTTAATGACAGGAATACTAGTAGAGGAGATTGCTATCCAGGCTGCTCTGGGACATGAAACCAAGAAAGCAGGTAGGCAGCTTCTCAGTAAGGTGGCTGGAAAAAAAGTAGGAGTTTGGGGAATTAATACTGAACATTCAACATCCTTCTGAGTCCCTGAGCTGCTTTGAATGTTCAGTATTAATATACTTGTAAATATATACTTAAATAGAAAAAAATTAGATAAAGGAAGTGAAAAGCAATTTGTTAACTACAAACAAAATGGGAGGGGGCAATGCAACTTAAAACCACAATGAAAGCAGAGATATTTTCTCCAAAGGAGATTATCAAAAATTAAATAAACCATCACACCCCATGCTGGCAAATATTTAGTAAGTCAGCACTCCTGTGAGGAATACAAAAGCAGTTTGATAATGTGAATTAACACATTATCAAATTATTCTAAGTAAATAGACAGGTAAATATCCTTTTCAATACAGAAAATTTTGAAATAATCTAAACATTGAACAATTTGTTTTGAATAAAGTATGATACCTGTATGCAATGGAATGTTATGCAAACATTAAACATAATGTAGGATTGGGGGTGTAGCATGTGCAAGGTTCTGGGCTCCATCCCCATGTAGCAGAAATAACAATGACAATAATAATAATAATATTGATTGTTTTATGTACATATGTATTTCTTCTTTTATGTACTTTTTTGTTTGTTTGTTTATTTACTTACTCTTGTGGTTCTGGGATCAAACCAGAAACTTTTTCTATTTCTAATGAGGAATGTCATTGGGATTTTAATTGGAATTGCCTTAAATCTGTATTACACTTTTGGTAGTATGGCCATTTTGACAATATTAATTCTGCCTATCCAAGAACATTGGGAGATCTCTCCATCTTATGGTCATCTTTAATTTCTTTCTTTAGTCTTCTATAGTTTTCATTATAGAAGTCTTTCGCCTCTTTTATTAGATTGATTCCCAAGTGTTTTTTTTTTCGGAGGCTATTGTAAATGGAGTAGTTTTCCTGATTTCTCTTTCAGAGGATTCATTACTGATGTATAGAAATGCATTTGATTTATGTGTTTATTTATTTTATATCCTGCTACTGTGCTTAATTAATTTATTAGTTCTAGAAGATAGAAAATCTTTACCTCGTGCACATCAGATAGAGCACTAATCTCCAGGATATATAAAGAACTAAAAAAGCTACCAAAAAAACAAATGACCCAATCAGTAAAAGGGCTAAGGAACTAAGCAGACACTCCACAGAGAAAGATACACACTCAATCAACAAATATATGAAAAAATCTTCAACATTTCTAGCACTTAGAGAAATGCAAATCAAAACTGCTCTAAGATTTCATCTCACTCCAGTCAGAATGGCAATTATTAAGAATATAAGCAGGCACATTGGCCTACATCTATAATTCCAGCAGCTCAGGAGGCTGAGGCAGGAGGATCTGGAGTTTAAATAAAGCCTCAGCAATGGCAAGACATTGAGCAACTCAGTGAGACCCTGTCTCTATTTTTTTTTTTTTTTTTTTTTTTTTTTTTTTAGATTCAAACAGCAATTCTTTATTCCCGAACTCCCACCGGCCCTCTACAAACACGTTCTGGGGAAATTCACGTTCTGCCGCAAAATTCACATACTCCACCAGGCTCTAATCAGCAGGATACGCCCTATTCCCGGCAGGGTACACCTTAAACCTGGAACCGCCCTAAACCCAAGGACGGGATACTCCCTAAAACCTGATCTGCCCTAAACCCGGATCCGCCCTGGTCCATGTATGCTTGAGTAAGGTCACCTTACTCAAGCATACATGCAATGTCACTGCAAATGTCCAAGGCAAGTCCATTTCCACAATTCCTTCCTCTAAGCAACATGGGGTACGCTGGCAAGGAAATTTCGATGCGTCATTCCTACTTGGCAATGGCTCTCAGCATCTCCCCCCTTCTGATTAATTAAACAACAAGCAATGTGGCTTAAGGACCGTGCCTGGTAGGTTGGCCAATTCAACATATGGTTCTTACCCGTCATGGGAAAAACTGACCTCTAGGTGTCAGCCTCCTGTCTTAGGTTGATACCACTGCAATTGGATCACGCCCGTCACTGACTACCGGTCCAGCATACAGCCATACTTGTGGATAGGCCTGTGCACCAGTTGGGGGGTGAGGTTCTTGCCTCACCTCTGTTGGCCCCCAAATTTTAGACCATCACTAGCAGAAGGGAGGAGGATACAGAAATGCCACGACACCAAGCCAGTTGGCGGCTCCTTTGGAAAAATTGCATCACTGGTGACACTGTCTGTAAATGAAATACAAAATAGAGCTGGGAATACGGCTTAGTGGTCTTTTAGTGCCCCTGAGTTCAATACCCCCCCGCCAACAAGAAACCATAAGTGTTGGTGAGGATGTGGGGGGAAAGGTACACGCATACATTGCTGGTAGGACTGCAAGTTGGTGCAATCACTCTGGAAAGCAGTATGAAGATTCCTTAGAAAACTTGGAATGGAACCAGCATTTGACCCAGCTATCCCACTCCTCAGACTATACTCAAAGGACTTAAAATCAGAATACTACAGTGCCTCAGCCACATCAATGTTTACAGCAGCTCAATTCACAATAGCTAAACTGTGGAACCAACCTAGATGCCCTTCAATATCTGAATGGATAAAGAAACTGTGATATATATACACAATGGAATATTACTCAGTCTTAAAGAAGAATGAAATTATGGCATTTGCAGGTAAATGGATGGAGTTGGAGAATATCATGCTAAGCAAAGAAAACCAATACCCAAAGACCAAATGTTTTCTCTGATAAGTGGATGCTGATCCATAATGTAAATGAAGGGTAGGGGCAGGGCACAAGCAAGGGAAGAACAGAGGAACTTAGGACTGGGCAAAGGGGAGAAAGGAGAGGGGAGGGGGTATGTGGGTGGGAAGCATGGAAGAATGAGACAAACATTTCTACCCTGTGTACATGTGTGATTGCACAAATGGTGTGACTGCGCATGAAATACAACCAGAGAAATGAGGAGTTGTGCTCTATTTGTGTACAATTAGTCGAAATGCATTCTGTCATGTATAACTAATTAGAACAAAAAAAGCCTAAGACAATTTAGACTGTGACTCAAAAAATAAAAAGAGTTGGGGATGTGGCTCAATGGATTCAGTGATTAAATCCCCAGTACCATAACAAATAAATAAATAAATAGGCTTAAATGAATGTGACTGTAAACAAAAATAAAACAGCCGGGGCTGAGGATGTAGCTCAATGGTAGACCATTTGCCCAGCATATGCAAAGCTCTTGGTTCAATATCCACTACTATAAAAAGAAAAAGGAAAAACTAGCTGGCATGATATACATCAAAAGTATTATTAATGGCTATCTTTGGGTCCTGAAACTATTTTCGTCTTTGTTCTTTTATAGTCTACAGCATTGCAATTAATAGTTATTGCTTTTATTGTAAGGAAAAAGTAAGGTTATAAAACACAGTCACATTCACATCTTTTCCATGCCTGATCAGGCATCAATAGTTGATCTCACATTCACATCTTTTCCATGCCTGATCAGGCATCAATAGTTGATCTAGTTCTCTCATTACCCCGTAGGAACCACATAGGATCAGAGCCTGGATAAGCTGATTGGTTTTTGCTTATAAAATATATTGATGTTTACAAAGAAAGTTGTTGGGATGGTTGTGTCACTTTACTATACTGCTTGTGGTTTGGGCAATAATTGGGAAAGAGATGCTGTCAGGTATAACATTCTTTCTACATAGGACCTAAAATGCAGCACAGTTCTAAGTGATGTTTTATTTATTTTTGATACTGGGGATTAAACTCAGGGGCACTGTACAACTGAACTACATCCCTAGTCCTTTTTATTTGTATTTTGAGACAGCATTTCTTTAAATTGCTGGGGGTGCCCCTAAATTGCTGAGGTTAGCCTCTAATTTGGGATTGTTCTGTCTCAGCCTCTAGTATGGTTTGGATGTGCCTGGCTTGGATGATATTTTAAGGTAAAGCATCAGGTTCTTTAAAGTGACCCACTGATACTGTTCAGTGCTTTACTCTCCAAAAACATTGTCTACCCCAGCCTCAGTCTCCTCATCTATAAAATGGAGATAGTACTTCCTCAGATAGTTATGAGGATAAAGTATGTAGAAACAATCTGAAACACACAAAAGTGTATTTGAGTATTAAATATTTACCCTGAAGTTAATAACCCAAGTGATCCAAGACTACAAACTCTCCAGTATTAATCTTAGTAAAACTGGTTATCTCCCAGAGGCAGGTCTATCAATTCAGGTGAGAGATCATAAAATTTACTTTAATGGACATTGTTTTTACTTACTGTGTATCCCAAGCTGGTTCCAATCTAACCAAAGCCGTACATGCTTTTCCTATAAATTTTCAGGGACACTCTAATCTCTCTAGATTATCATGAGACTTTTAGAACAGGACCAACATCTGTCTTCTTGAGTTTCCATTGATAGACCCATCTGAAGCTAAGAAATTCTGCCAGAGCTACCAGGAATCAGGTGGATCAGTACTACTTCCTAGTTGTCAAAACAATGGTGGATTTCAAATTGTATTTTAAAAGTAAGCTCATTCAGCATTGTCTATTGTTGGTCATTCTCTCATTCTTGAAATTGTCCTTAGTTTTCCTGACTCCAGACTCCTTGGATTATCCTACTATCATTACCTGAGAGGCAAGTCAATATAGTGTTGAGTTCAATAAGTTTGTCAGCAATTAGAAAGATGGTTCTACTATTTCTGAGACTTTGGACCCATTCCTAACTACTGACCAGCCTTAAATCCTTATGTGTAAGATGATAATAAAAATACCTTCCTCATAGATATACTATAGGATGGTTGTATGAAGTTTAAGAGAAATGAATTGTCCTAGGGTTTGGCACATCATGAACACTTGATAAACACTACTTTCTCACTGCCTCTTCTCCCTCCTCCACTATACTTTCCTCTATCCTTTCCTCAGTGCGGGGTGTTCTCCAGAGCTATATGCTTAGTGATATTCTCCTTGAATGTTATTCTCAGCTTCTATTACCACTTAAACATGGACATGTCCCATTATAATTTTCATCCTATACTTCTCTTTTGTCACTATTCC
This sequence comes from Urocitellus parryii, assembly GCF_045843805.1. Lineage (NCBI taxonomy): Eukaryota > Metazoa > Chordata > Mammalia > Rodentia > Sciuridae > Urocitellus > Urocitellus parryii. Next base: position 269,229,449 of record NC_135531.1, read on the forward strand.
TTACCAGCTTCTGACCATCTGCACCTGAATGTCATATTCAATGTGTCAAAAACAGAACTTTCCCCCTCATCCCTGAGGCTTGTTCCTCCCCATGTATTTTTAGCTTGTTCAAATGTCACTTTCATTCACTGAGTTATGTAAGTTAGAAGTACTGAAGCTATTAACCTAACTCCTCTTCCCTCATTTTTCTCTTCTAATTGTTTCTTTTAATTTCTGGTTGTAATTGGACATAATGCCCTTATTTTATTGATTTATTTTTATATGCTGAGGATTGAACCCAGTGCATCACATGTGCTGGGAAAGTGCTCTACCACTGAGCCACAACCCCAGGCCCTCTAGTTAGTTTTTTATCACAGAAACTTGACAAAATCTACTTAGCATTTTCTCTCTCAGACACAGGGTAAACTTAGAGCATGGAACCTTATATCTCACTCCAGTGATGTGGGGCAGGAGTGAAAAACTAATCCAAACTGGATTTTGGACTTGGAAACTAAGTCCATTGTATTTAATGTAATGGTGGAAGCTGTGAGGTGCAGGTGAAGAGTCATTGGCAGCCATGGGTGCCATGCCACGAAGCAAACTAACTTTTGAGCTGGGGAGTAGCTCAATACTTGATCTCATGTTTAGCCTATGCAAGGCCCTGGGTCCTGTTATAGTTAAAGGTTCGTCCCAAGGTTTCATAAACTGACTTCCAGACCACCCACATATAATCGAATCAAGCCTTTATTGAAGCACACTGGTGGCAGCTGACCAGAACATAAAGCTGTTCCCCTGATCATCCCCGAACAATTGCAAGGGCACTCCTTATAAGCCTGAAAACCACAAAAGGGATGTTCGGGGGGAGGGGTCTAGCAATGCAAGCCAGCCAGGTTACAGAAGCAGGACAGTGCAGTCCAGCGGAGGGAAGCCTAACCAATCACAGTTAGCCCAGTCACCCCAGTTACAGAAACAATACCCCATTAGGTAGTTCCGTGTTCTTAAAGGTTTCTATAGCAAAAGAAAAAGAACATCTTGCCCCAGTCATGACTCTTCTACTTGGCATGTTGTTTTACAGGATTAAATCATAAAACAAAATGGAGTCACATTTGCTCCTACTATCACAGTCCAAACTTCATTGCAGCCAAAACTAAAACAAGACACCCAAAGCAACAACAGCAACAAAAACATCAGAACTAATTTGCAGCTGGAGGAAATGACTCGTAGAGCAAGGGCAAAAATCATGGAAAAATCTAAAAGTATTTAAATTCCTGGTTGTTTTTGAGAACAAGATATCTTTCTCCTCTTCCTGAAACTTGTTTTTTCAACAGAAAAAAAGCTCTATATTTGACTATAATGTGGGGTCCAAACCATATTTAAAAGTTCATATTTATCTTGATAGCAATAGGAAGAAATTCAAGGATTTCAATAAATGACATGATTAATTTGGTATTTTAAAAAAATGGTGTTGAGTGTTGTATTAGCTCTCTGACACTCTAAAGAAATACTTGACATAGGTTACTTATGAAATAAAGACTGGTTTATGTTGGCTCGTGGTTCTGGAGGTTCAAGTCCAGGTTTGAGCAGTCCCATTTATTTGGTTGTCTGGTGAGGGTGGGAAAAGTGTATGTCAAGATGACAGGTCACATATTGAGCCAGGAAGCAGAGGGAAAAGTGGGGGGGATGGGCAGAGTCCCCTAATCCCCTTGGAGGACATGCCCCCAGTACTCAAGGAACTCTCACTAGATAGCACTTATCTATGGACACCTTTCAATAATATAACCCTGGCCACCAAGCCTTTAATATAGGGGTCTTTGCTCATCCAAACTACAGCACGTATATTGTGGAAAAGGAATTAAAGGTGTTTAGAGGGCAAAATTTATGGCAGGAAGATCAGTTAGAAAGTTTCAATAATATAGGGGAGAAATAACAGGAAAATGGCATGTGTCAAAACTATGACAACAACAACTAATAATAATAATGGGCCAAGGGACTCCACAGGTCATATACTAAGTAGATAAACAACCAGAAACATACACACATGAGTTCAAGTTCATCTACCCATATTGTACTATCGTAGTCCATTTGAATAGCTATAACAATATGCCATAGGCTGAGTAGCTTATAAACAGCAAAAGTTTCTCACAATTTTAGAAGGGGAGAAGCAGAAAATCAGTGTACCGGCATTGTTGGGTTCTTGTGAGGGCCCTCTTCTCTACTGCATATGGTCAACATGGCAGAAGGGGCAAATGAGCTCCCTTGGAGCTCTCTTTCTCTCTCTCAATTTTGAAACAGGTTCTCTCTAAGTTGCTTAGGTCCTCACTAAGTTACTGAAGCTGGTCTCAAACTTGTGATCTTCCTAACCTCAATCTCCTAAATCACCTTGAGTCTCTTTATAAGGGCACTAATCCCATTCATAAGGACTCTGCCCCTGTGATCTAGTCACCTCCCAAACATCTCACCCCTTAACACCGTGACTTGGTGGCTTGAATTTCTAGATGTGAATTTTGAGGGGTCACAGATGTTCAGGCAATAGTGTAGATCTTCTTAGATGCTAGAATATATGCTGGAAGCTGCTTTGCTACCTGGCCAGGGACACTGCTGATTGAGTTGCTGACTTCCTCTTAAAAGCCTGCCCTGGACTAAGGTGAGTTGCACCAGACCACATCTCTCTTCTTGTTTCTGCTTTGATTGAGGTTCCCAGACCGAATGAAAATGGAGGTGGGTGGGGTCATGAGAAAAGAGTGATTACCATTATAACTTCTAAGAGTAATCATCATGGTGTCATAATATACAATTTAAAAGAGCAGTTTGAGAAGCGCATATTTGTACAGCAAACATCATATGTTAACGTTAATAAATTAATGGAAACATAACTGTAAGCAAAAATAACCAAAATGGTTTTCGGCACCATAAAGAAAACACAAATAAGGAGGACAGGAGCAGAGTTCATGGATCAGCTATGCCTTTTATTCAGCAGCAGGGTCAGATGTTGGACGGACTCACTTTCTGGGTGGAAGATGACCCCTGGTTACAGAAGGGGTCTAGGTTTTTATATGTTACACTGAGACATGACTTAAATCTCTAACAGAATTTGTCAGTTTGATAATGGACACAGGTTGTGAGAATTTGAAACTTGTTTTTACTGAGCAAGGATGGAGAGTCCAGCATTCAGTGTTCCTTTCTCTCCTTCCAGGGCCTATTATACTGTCACTGGGAAAGGATTTTTTGGGGATAGGATCAATACTTGTCCTCTTCCCAGGGACTGCCATTTTAGGATTGATGGATATCTCATTCCCAGGGATTGTCTTGTCACTGGGAAAGGATCAATGTTTCGCCTTCTTCCTGGAGATTGTCATTTCCTTTTCTTGGGATTGTCATTTCCCATATCCTTCAATAACAACTGAAGCTAGATTTATGGAGTGTGCAAAGGAGAATGAGAGGAAGGAGGGTCAGACAGTGCATAGGATGTGAGACCTTGTGAGTATCCAAAGGCAAGAAGAAAGTATGGAGGGGAGGGCAGCTTGAACCATGATCATGGAGGCTACAAAGCCTATCTCAAGACTCCTGCAAATCTACCCAGAACAAACATGCCTGAGCCCTGTCAGGTTGATAAATACTTTTAAAGAAAAACAATAAGAAAACAGAGGGATCAGAACAAATTTCTTGAGCCTTGTCTAAATTTCCTGAAAACAGAACTTCTTGTAGGACATTCTGCTGAAACTACCAAGGTAAGGTCTTTCTAGCTTGAACAAGAGCTGGTCATTCTCAATAAGTTATGGTTGGTGTCTTTCTCTCTGAGAAAAAGAATATTACTTTCATGATTAATGCATTTTGTGAAACTCAGAACAGTGACTTATGTCTTAGACTATTCCTCCTAAAACCTCTCAGTCTAGAAAGATACAGTTTCCTTTTTTACATAGCAGTAGGAACATCTTAACTTACAGTGGAATGTCATGATTTAGAAAAACACATCAACACCTTCTTGGTACAATGCACAGGAAAAAAATAAACAAGGAGTAACCTTCATGCATTTGCAAGAGAAGGCTTTCATAATCTGTGACACAATTTGAACTGTCCACTTATTATTTCTTAAGTCAAGAGTGGGCAAGTAGAAAGAGGAAACCATATTTAGTCAGTGAAATCTCATAATCTTTTTCTTTCTTCCTTTTTTCCGTACTGGCAATTGACCTCAGGGACACTCTACCATTTAGCTACATCTCCAGCCCATAGCAACAAGTTCTGGCTAAATTGCTGAGAGCCTCACTAAGTTGCTGAGGTTGGCGAGGAACTTGCAATCCTTCTGTCTCAGCCTCCTAGGTCACTGGAAAAAATATTACTTTCATGATTAATGCATTTCATGAAACTCAGAACAGTGACTTATGTCTTAAACTATCCCTCCTAAAACCTTTCAGTCTAGAAAGAATACTGTTTCCTTTTTAACATAGCAGTAGGAACATCTTAACTCACAGTGGAATATCATGTTTTAGAAACATGTTCTGGGTACATTTGCAGGAGTCTTGAGATAGCCTCCATGATCATGGTCCAAGCTGCCCTTCCCTCCATACTTTCTTCTTGCCTTTGGATACTCACAAGGTCTCAGGCATGCATGTAATCAGGCATGCACCACTGTACCCTGCAATCTCGGAATATTTAAACAGGATCGTATTGGTTTTCAGTACCCTCTTTCCCTCTCCAGGATTCATCAGAGCACTGTGGCTTGATATTTTGTTTTTTGTTTAGGGGTGTTTTTTTCTTTTTTTGTACTAGAAATTGGACCAAGAAGGCACTTTCCACTGAGCTATATCCACAGCCCTTAGTGTTTTTAGTTTTGGAACAGGGCCTTGCTAAATTGCTCAGAACCTCACAAGTGGCTGAGGCTGGCGTTAAATGTGTGATCCTCTTGCTTCTGCCTCCTCAGTGGCTGGGATTCCAGGTGTGCACCACCACATCAAGTTTGATGCTCTTTTATTGAATTATTATAAATGTATGTACATATTCTTCATGCATACCTAGTCAGTGCCAAGCACATCGGAACAAAGCTAACCTTTGTGCCATGTGTAATTTTCTTTGATCATTTGCTAAAATGATCTGATTGAATGAATCACTAGTCCCAAGCCAAACTCACAAGTTTAGACTTTGGCATTCTTCTACCCAGAGTCATTAAACAATGATTCTGTTTAACAACACCCACTTTCTTCCTTGTATTATTTGAAAAAAACCTTAGTATTACAGCTACCTGCTTTGGTTTTAGGAACAGACAAACTGATTAAAAAAAAAAAGAAACTCAATTCTACTACTACTTACTATGTGAATAATTTGACTCAATTTTTTCAATGATGAAAGAAATAATAGTACCTACCCTGCAGAGTTCTTGTGGGGTTTGAATCACCATGGCACACAAGGCATAAACAGAACCTGGGAGTGGTAAACTCTCAATAATATTGATATATGTAATTTCTACCTGAAACCCTGCTTTGGACTTTGTATTTCTCCAAATATTAGACTGTCCCCCCAAAACAAGACCAAAAGCAAAATAAACAGTATTTTTCTAAGCTGGGTTTTGCTGCACCTCAGCGGTACTAGATATGTCTTTGACTATTTGATGTCAATTTCATTTTGTTAAAGAAACAGTCAACTTGGGGAGGAGGAAGATGTGGAGTTAGGCTGGAGAAATCAGGGTCCCTGTCACTTTTCAAGTAGAGCTGCTTTGGTTTGGTTTGCTGTTTCATAGACTGGAGGGTTTTGAAGATTAAAAAAAGAATTCCTCTGAAAAAAAATTAAAACCATATCTTAAACCACATTGCTTTTTCTTATCTGTTTTGTTTCTTAATATGAAAAGTTGGTTGTTTGTCTACAAAGAGATCAATATTTACTCCTTAACAATAATTGGCTGGATTGTTTTGGGAAAAATCACCCAACTCTGTGCTCTCAGTTTCCTAGTCCATGAAATGTGTAGTTTGGAGAGATAATGTCTAAGATTCTTGCTTTCCTATTATTTTTACTTCTACAGATAAGTGACATTCGTATAGAAGAGTTGTTTTGAATAGCTTAAAGTGTTGAAGCCTTCTCATTATGTCAATCTAATAACATGGTACATGATGTGTGCACAAATAAATACATGTTGAATGTCAAAAGAATGTGTAGATGATTTAATTGTTCATGCAAATAATGATGGATTTTTTTCACAGACTGGACCCTTGTGGGTCCATGTTTTGCTTTCATGGGTTGTGGAGATATGATGGTTCTTTTCTACCAGCTGAGTGTTCTGGGAAAGTGACAAAAGCATTATTAAGCACACCCTAGGAGATTAAGATAAAGAGTTCTGGGTGTTTTGCTCTTCTTATTTGCCAATATATTATGCATCTAGTTGATCAATCAGTTCTACCATTTATCTCTCTAATGCACATCCTGGATCCACGTCTGTTCTCCTAGCTTTCACAGGAGGTCAGTCCACTATCCTCTACACTCATCCTACAGTACTTCCCTAGGACTCTTTCTGCTTCATTCTTGTTACCTCCAGTCTGTTCTAACTAGCTGCCCATGTTCTCTACAATGGAGCCCACATGTTTCTTTTAAAACAATATTTTACACACACATACACACACATACACACACACACACACACACACACACACACACACACTTACTTTCTTTTCCTCCCACTATACCCTGAGCCCAGGAGGACAGAGACGTCTCTTATTTTCCATTCCCACTCCCTATTCAGAGCCTAATACATATGAGTAGTCAAAAAGTGCATGTAAATTCTCAAAAACACAGAGACAACATCTTGGTTTACCTTTATGTCATCAGCACCAGGGACCATGCCCAATGCAAGCAGGTACCCAAACCCATGTTTCCTCCATGTTTGATTCCATTGATGAAGAGATGACTCATCTTTCCAGGTTTTAGAGAAAACTGCATTTGAAACTTCTCTACTCTGCCCCTTGTCAGCTGTGTGACTTTTGAATCCAGCTTTCTTTAGATGAAAAACTGAAACTAATTCTCATTTTGTAGAGTTGCTACAGAATGAGGACATGCTTAGGAAGGAGGGATCCACACAGTGTCTGACATAGTACCCCAACCTAACACTGGTGGAAGATTCAGAGAGGAAATCTGAGCATAAAGTGACTCTTAAAAGAAAAAAAATCCCCAAACTTAAAATTTGTATACAAAAAGTTATAAACAACACCCCCATCCCAGCTTTTAGAGGACCTTTACACAAGTGCTTCCCTTTGCCTTTGACCACCTCAGTGTGTTAGGTAGTAGTCAGTAATGAGCAGTGAAATGTGAACCAGTAACATAGCGGGGTCACGGAGTTGCTTTGAATTGCTTTTAATGAACAGTGAAGTAACTTGTAGGACAACAGCAAGTGCACCAACCCTGAGAAGAAACAGGTGGAAACAAAGGGCATCAATCAAGAAAGAGAAACCGATGAGGCCAACTCCTGGCAGGGTTTACAAAAGTGATTGTAAAGTTAGTAGGACTCATCACCGGCAGAACAGGCCCAGCGGCCTGCCCAGGGGCAGAGCCGCCAACCACACCTGCAAGGTAGGCGGACCTGCGACCCATCAACAGAACAGGCCCAGCAGCCCTCCAGCATGGTAGACACATCGCCCCGGTTGGGGGAGGGGCAGAGCCGCCACCCGCGCCTGCAAGGTAGACAGACCTGCAACCGACAGACAGAACAGGCCCAGCAACCCGTGGAGGAGCAGAGCCGCCCCCACGCCTGCAAGGTAGGCGGAACTGTGACCCACCAGCAGAACAGGACCAGTGGCCTGCCAGTGTGGTAGACACATTGCCCCGGTTGGGGGAGGGGCAGAGCCGCCTCGTGCCTGCAAGGTAGGCGGACCTGCGACCCACCAGCAGATCAGGCCCAGCGGCCCGCCAGTGTGGTAGACACATCACCCCTGTTGGGGAAGGGGCAGAGCCGCCGCCGCCCGCACCTGCAAGGTAGGCGGACCTGCTACCGACCGGCAGAACAGGCCCAGCGGCCTGCTGGTGTGGTAGGCACATTGCCCCAATTGGAGGAGGGGCAGAGTCGCTGCCCGTGCCTGTGAGGGAGACTTTGCAACTATACAAGAGCAATATAAATATATAGGGGGAAAATTCAATAACACAACAGTTTCACCAAGCAGAAAGAAACGCGAACAGTATGAAAAAACAAGGAAAGAAAGGACCACAAGCAATGCAGGTCAACTCAACGTTAGAAGAGGTAATATCTGCAGCAGATGGAATGTCAGATAAAGAATTCAGGATATACATGCTTCAAATGATCTGGAGTCTCAAGGAAGACATCAGACAGCAAAATCAGACAATGAAAGATCACTTCGACAATGAATTACATAAACAAATCCAAGAAGCAAAAGATCAACTATACAGGGAGATAGAGGTTATACAAAACAAACAAACAGAAATCCTAGAAATGCAGGAAGCAATAAACCAACTTAAAAACTCAATTGAGAATACTACCAGCAGAGTAGAACACTTAGAAAATAGAATATCAGACAATGAAGACAAAGTATTTCAACTTGAAAAGAACATAGATAGCTCAGCAAGACTGTTAAGAAACCATGAGCAGAATATCCAAGAAATATGGGATAACATAAAGAGACGAAAATTAAGAGTCATTGGGATACAGGAAGGTATAGAGGTCCAAACCAAAGGAATGAGCAATCTATTCAATGAAGTAATACGAGAAAACTTCCCAGACTTGAAGAATGAGACAGAATCCCAAATCCTAGAAGCCTACAGGACGCCGAATGTGCAAAATCATAAGAGATCCACATCTAGACACATTATAATGAAGATGCCCAACATACAGATAAGGACAGAATTTTAAAAGCTACAAGAGAAAGGAAGCAGATTACATTTAGGGGTAAACCAATCAGGATAACAGCTGATCTTTCAACACAGACTCTGAAAACTAGAAGATCCTGGAATATCATATTTCAAACACTGAAAGAAAATGGGTTCCAACCAAGAATTGTGTATCCAGGGAAATTAAGCTCCAGGATGGAAGATGAAATTAAAACCTTCCACGATAAACAAAAGTTAAAAGAATTTGCAGCTAGAAAACCATCTCTCAAAAAAATCCTCGGCAAAACATTACAGGAAGAGGAAATGGAAAATAACAATGAAAACCAACAGAGGGAGGTAGTACAGTAAAGGGGGAAAATAATCAATGAGGGAAACAAACCATGTTTAGTAACATAAATAAACAAATATGGCTGGAAGAACAACCCATATCTCAATAATAACCCTAAATGTTAATGGCTTAAACTCACCAATTAAGAGACACAGGCTAGTAGAATGGATCAAAAAACAAAACCCAACAATATGCTGCCTAAAGAGATGCATTTGATAGGAAAAGACATACATAGACTGAAGGTGAAAGGTTGGGAAAAATCATATCACTCATATGGACTTCGGAAACAAGCAGGAGTGTCCATACTCATATCAAATAAAATAGATTTCAAGCCAAAGTTAATCAAAAGGGATAAAGAGGGACACTACATACTGCTCAAGGGAACCATACACCAATAAGACATAACAATCATAAATATATATGCCCCAAACAATGGTGCACCTATGTTCATCAAACTCTTCTCAAGTTAAAGAGTCTAATAGACCACCATACAATAATCATGGGAGACTTCAACACACCTCTCTCACCACTTGACAGATCTTCCAACCAAAACTTGAATAAGGAAACTATAGAACTCAATAACACAATTAATAACCTAGACTTAATTGACATATATAGAATATACCACCCAACATCAAGCAGTTACACTTTTTTCTCAGCAGCACATGGATCCTTCTCAAAAATAGATCATATATTATGTCACAGGGCAACTCTTAGACAATATAAAGGAGTAGAGATAATACCATGCATCTTATCTGATCATAATGGAATGAAACAAAAAATCAACGATAAAAGAAGGAATGAAAAATTATGCATCACTTGGAGAATGAACAATAGGTTACTGAATGATCAATGGGTTATAGAAGACATCAAGGATGAAATTAAAAAATTCTTAGAGATAAATGAAAACACAGACACAACATATCGGAATCTATGGGACACATTGAAAGCAGTTCTAAGAGGAAAATTCATTGCTTGGAGTTCATTCCTTAAAAAAAGAAAAAACCAACAAATAAATGATCTCAACTTCATCTCAAAATCCTAGAAAAAGAAGAGCAAAACAACAGCAAAAGAAGTAGAAGGCAAGAAATAATTAAAATCAGAGCTGAAATTAATAAAATCGAAACAAAAGAAATAATTGAAAAAATTGACAAAACTAAAAGTTGGTTCTTTGAAAAAATACATAAAATTGACAGACCCTTAGCCATGCTAATGAAGAGAAGAAGAGAGAAAACTCAAATTACTAGCATACAGGATGAAAAAGGCAATATCACAACAGACACCTCAGAAATACAGAAGATAATCATAAATTATTTTGAATCCTTATATTCCAATAAAATAGAAGATAGTGAAGGCATCGATAAATTTCTTAAGTCATATGATCTGCCCAGATTGAGTCAGGAGGATATAGACAACCTAAACGGACCAATATCAATTGAGGAAATAGAAGAAACCATCAAAAGACTACCAACTAAGAAAAGACCAGGACCGGATGGGTATACAGCAGAGTTTTACAAAACCTTTAAAGAGGAACTAATACCAATACTTTTCAAGCTATTCCAGGAAATAGAAAAAGAGGGAGAACTTCCAAATTCATTCTACGAGGCCAACATCACCCTGATTCCTAAACCAGACAAAGACACTTCAAAGAAAGAAAACTACAGACCAATATCTCTAATGAACCTAGATGCAAAAATCCTCAATAAAATTCTGGCAAATCAGATACAAAAACATATCAAAAAAATTGTGCACCATGATCAAGTAGGATTCATCCCTGGGATGCAAGGCTGGTTCAATATACGGAAATCAATAAATGGTATTCACCCCATCAATAGACTTAAAAATAAGATCCATATGATCATCTTGATAGATGCAGAAAAAGCATTTGACAAAGTACAGCATCCCTTTATGTTCAAAACTCTAGAAAAACTAGGGATAACAGGAACATACCTCAATATTGTAAAAGCAATCTATGCTAAGCCTCAGGCTAGCATCATTCTGAATGGAGAAAAATTGAAGGCATTCCCTCTAAAATCTGGAACAAGACAGGGATGCCCTATCTCACCTCTTCTGTTCAACATAGTTCTCGAAACACTGGCCAGAGCAATTAGACAAAAGAAATTAAAGGCATAAAAATAGGAAAAGAAGAACTTAAATTATCACTATTTGCAGATGACATGATTCTATACCTAGCAGACCCAAAAGGGTCTACAAAGAAATTATTAGAGCTAATATATGAATTCAGCAAAGTGGCAGGATATAAAATCAACATGCATAAATTAAAGGCATTCCTGTATATCAGCGACAAATCCTCTGAAATGGAAATGAGGACAACCACTTCATTCACAATATCCTCAAAAAAAATAAAATACTTGGGAATCAACCTAACAAAAGAGGTGAAAGACTTATACAATGAAAATTACAGAACCCTAAAGAGAGAAATAGAAGAAGATCTTAGAAGATGGAAAAATATACCCTGTTCATGGATAGGCAGAACTAACATCATCAAAATGGCGATATTACCAAAAGTTCTCTATAGGTTTAATGCAATACCAATCAAAATCCCAATGGCATTTCTTTTTTCTTTTTCTTTTTTTAAAGAGAGAGTGAGAGAGGAGAGAGAGAGAGAGAGAGAATTTTTAATGTTTATTTTTTAGTTCTCGGCGGACACAACATCTTTGTTGGTATGTGGTGCTGAGGATCGAACCTGGGCCGCACGCATGCCAGGCGAGCGCACTACCGCTTGAGTCACATCCCCAGCCCCCAATGGCATTTCTTGTAGAAATAGATAAGGCAATTATGAAATTCATATGGAAAAATAAAAGACCCAGAATAGCAAAAACAACTCTAAGCAGGAAGTGTGAATCAGGCAGTATAGTGATACCAGACCTCAAACTATACTACAGAGCAATAGTAACAAAAACAGCATGGTACTGGTACCAAAACAGGCGGGTGGACCAATGGTACAGAATAGAGGACACAGAGACCAATCCACAAAACTACAATTATCTTATATTTGATAAAGGGGCTAAAAGCATGAAATGGAGGAAGGATAGCATTTTCAACAAATGGTGCTGCGAAAACTGGAAATCCATATGCAGCAAAATGGAACTGAATCCCTTTCTTTCACCATGCACAAAAGTTAACTCAAAATGGATCAAGGAGCTTGATATCAAATCAGAGACACGGCGTCTGATACAAGAAAAAGTTGGCTACGATCTACATACTGTGGGGTCGGGCTCCAAATTCCTCAATAGGACACCCATAGCACAAGAGTTAACAAATAGAATCAACAAATGGGACTTACTCAAACTAAAAAGTTTTTTTCTCAGCAAAAGAAACAATGAGAGAGGTAAATAGGGAGCCTACATCCTGGAAACAAATCTTTACTCCTCACACTTCAGATATAGCCCTAATATCCAGTGTATACAAAGAACTCAAAAAATTAAACAATAAGAAAACGAATAACCCAATCAACAAATCGGCCAAGGACCTGAACAGACACTTCTCAGAGGAGGACATACAATCAGTCAGTAAGTACATTAAAAAATGCTCACCATCTCTAGCAGTCAGAGAAATGCAAATCAAAACCACCCTAAGATACCATCTCACTCCAGTAAGATTGGCAGCCATTAGGAAGTCAAACAACAACAAGTGCTGGTGAGGATGTGGGGAAAAGGGTACACTTGAACATTGCTGGTGGGACTGCAAATTGGTGCAGCCAATTTGGAAAGCATAATGGAGATTTCTTGGAAAGCTGAGAATGGAACCACCATTTGACCCAGCTATTCCCCTTCTCGGTCTATTCCCTAAAGACCTAAAAAGAGCATGCTACAGGGACACTGCTACATCGATGTTCATAGCAGCACAATTCACAATAGCAAGACTGTGGAAGCAACCTAGATGCCCTTCAATAGATGAATGGATAAAAAAAAGTGTGGCATTTATAAACAATGGAGTATTACGCAGCACTAAAAAATGACAAAATCATAGAATTTGCAGGGAAATGGATGGCATTAGAACAGATTATGCTAAGTGAAGTTAGCCAATCCCTAAAAAACAAATGCCAAATGTTTTCTTTGATATAAGGAGAGTAACTAAGAACAGAGTTGGGAGGAAGAGCATGAGAAGAAGATTAATATTAAACAGGGGTGAGAGGTGGGAGGGAAAAGGAAAGAGAAGGGAAATTGCATGGAAATGGAAGGAGACCCTCATGGTTATACAAAATTACATACAAGAGGAAGTGAGGGGGAAAGGGGAAAGAAAACAAAGGGGAGAAATGAATTATAGTAGATGGGGTAGAGAGAGAAGATGAGAGGGGAGGGGATGGGGGATAGTAGAGGATAGGAAAGGCAGCAGAATACAACAGACACTAGTATAGCAATATGTAAAACAGTGGATGTGTAACTGATGTGACGCTGCAATCTGTATACGGGGTAAATATGGGAGTTTATAACCCACTTGAATCAAAAGGTGAAATATGATATGTCAAGAACTATGTAATGTTTTGAACAACCCACAATAAAAAGTAAAGGAAAAAAATTAAAAACTAAAAATTTCCAAAGAATTAAAAAAAAAAAATTAGGACTCATGGCCAAAGATTTCTCAATGTATTCCAGAAGGGAAATTTCATCAACAGTGTAGGCACACTCTGATGAAATCCCCATGGTCATTGATCTCAGTACCCACATCCATATGGAATGGATTTGTAGGTGAAGCCCCCTCTCCCCAATAGGAGGTTGCCATGACAGTTCTGGAGAGGAACAATTTTTGGAGTTAAAAATTCCCCTCGCCAAATGTGAAGGAGGAGATAGACATCTGATTGGTGAATATGGCAGAAGGTGGACCCCAGTTTTCTTGGTGAACATCAAACAACATTAACTTTGGAAGCAGCATTGTTTCCTTTTTCGTTCTCTGCTTGAGAGTGCTTTTGCTTGAAACTGACCTTACTTTCACTTACAGTAGAGTTCTCTTGCTTGGTTTTTCGGGTCTGACTTTAAATTTTCTTTTTTTGGAACACAAGAACTGAGATTTAGAGCTTCAGTTCTCCACTCTCCTATGACAAATTAACACAATCTGTTGTTAAACCTCAAGTTAAGGGAGCTTCTTCAGATACATCTCTAACCCTCCAATCTAGGCTCCTACAATCTTCTAGTTATCCACAGTAGGGTCATGCTTACAATTATACATCCAGTTGTACAGTTACTTTACTTATACCTGTCTTTGCTTCATGAGACATACTCTGAGAAAAAGACAATGAATGACATGTGAGAACTGAAGTTCTTTGTTAAAAATCCTGCAGACAGTTTGACCTGGCTGACCATGTACATGGGAATTGTAGAGAGATGGAAGGTTGTAGGTCCAAAGCCAAAATTATCTTGCGCTATTTTAGACCCTTTAGTACCCATTTACCTTAACCTCTGTATCTGACCTAACATTCCTGTAACTAATTGATCAACTTCCAGATAAACTTCTCAGAACATATCAGGAAGTTTAGCAGACCTCTAGCCCACCAACCCTAAAGCCAAGAATTTTAGAAGGTAACATTTGGAACCTACAGGAAAGCCTTCTCTACTTTGCCGAAGCCTGCTGTCTCTTTGATCACGGTCAATGTATTGACTTAAGACTTTCTTCGGGTAACTTGAATCCTTGTGTTCCAAGACCATGATCATTCATATTTGGCCCAGGGGAAAAAAAAAAAAAAAAAAACATTTTATTTCCCTAAAGCAGAGTTGTTATTTTACACGGACACTTGGTTATCCAGTGTATCCCGAAAACCCGAAGTGGCTCCTGGCAAGTGGTAGATTCACACTAAATGCGTATTGAGTGAATGAACAAATGAAAGGAGTCTACGATTTTTTCAGGGATCTGAGGACACAAAACTGAGAAAGCAGCTCCTATGCTTCCCCACAGAGTTTGGGAATACTATGGGGGCACACATCAACAGACTTAAGACCCCCGACTTTCCCCAGCTGAACTGAGATTCCTTGAACTATACCATTCATTCATTCCAGAGAAAGGAGAGGGGTGAATTTAAGGGCGGCTGCTGAAGCAATTGCTGGTGGTCCATCAGCTTAACAATGGTCAGATCCGGGTGGAGCCGCTAGGTCCCAGACCAGTCGGCGAGAGCCCGCCAGCATCTGTCCCTTGTGCCTTCTCGCGCTCCTCCCGAGACCCCTGCGCGCCAGCGGGTGCGTGGGTTGGGCGGCTGCTGCTCTGGGCCCGCGCCAGAGCCGGGCGCCAGTGATTGGCAGCCCCCAGCCTCCGCCCTGGTGCGTCCCCCAACCCTAGGCGAAATTCTGTCCCCGCCTGCTCCTCTCCGCCCAGTGGGTGCCTGGCTTGAGGCGGGATCCCGCCCCACACTTCCCGCCGGCGCCGAGGAAGGTGCAAGTGGCTGCGGTAGGCGCGGTTCTCGCCGAGAGCGATCATGAAGATCGAGTTTGCGCCGCTCAACATCCCGCTGGCGCGGCGGCTGCAGACGGCGGCGGCGCTGCAGTGGGTGGTGACCTTCTTACTGCTGGGTAAGAACGACCCCGCGCTCTGCACACGGAAGACCTGGCAAACGCCGCGGTGCCCGGGCGCGCCACCTCGCCCCGGACAGTCCCTGTCCGACCACTGGCTTCGAACCTCCAACTCTGCAGGCCTGTCCTCTCAGAGCAGGCGGGTCAAAGGAGGGCGTTGGGAGCTATTGTGGGACTCTCCTTTGGCTTCTTTCTCCCAGGAGAACCTCATAGCAAATAACTTATTTACCAACTGTATTTTCTTTTATGCTGTTTTTTTTTTAAAGTAAGGTATATCTTACCCACATTAAAAGTCATAGACTATAAATATAAATATATAGTCATAGGCTATAAATATACATATTGGTGAATTTTTGCTGAAGGTAACCATGACCAATCAAGCAATACAACTTTACACTTCAGTCCCTCAAAAGTTGGTAATGTTTCTGGAGCTGTTGATTCAAATGCCTAGACTTTTGAAACTGTTCTCCACACCTTTAGGGCAAATAGCCTCCTTAACTTTTCCGTGTTTATTATCTTCTGGGGGTAGAAAGGCGCCTTTCTACAAAGAACTCACCAGACATTGGGTTGAGTTGAGTGTTATATCTGAAAATCATCTGACCCAGGAGTGTGTTCAAGGTGTGTCCAAGTTAAGCCCACAAATGTTGTTAAAGGGCACAAGCCAAACCCCCAGGTGGCCCAGGAAGGCTTACCTGAGACTCCTTAATGTTTATTGTGCTCTTGGAATAAAAGGAGGTGGGGAAAGGCAAAAGGAATTATTATTTTTTTTAAACTGGTACACACTGTTCACATGTATATTTCAAGTTTGGAAGTGCATATTTGCAAGCAGCAATACAAAAGCCAAAGGAATTAGTGGGAAGCCCTTCTATGGGAACTTAAACTCTTCTGAAAGCAAAAAATCATCTGTGTGGTCTAAGATCATGACTTGTACACTGTTGGGACTGAATAATAAGCTCATTTCATTATAAAGAGTTTTACACTTTTGAAATGGTATTTACATGTTGAATGTCTGGATCAGTGTTTTTCAACCCTGGCTGCATGTGAGAATCACCGAAGGAGCTTCTGAAAAATAGGGACACTCAAGCTCCATTCCTAGCATTTCTAATTCATTCACTTCAGAACAGAGCTTTTGCATCAGGGCTTTATAAAGGAATTCTCTAAGTGGTTGTAGTGTGGGCCTAGGAAAAAGGTAGTTTAAAATATTAACTCATTAGGCTCTTAAAGGCCAAACTATGAGGCCGGGCTGGTAGCATTATACTCCATTTAGCTCTGAATCAAAGGACCAATAATAAGATAATAAGAGATAAAAAGACAACCTCATTTAACACAACCTTATTTAGTGCATAGTGTATGCTAGTTGCTGTTCTAAGCACCTTCCACTATTATTCCTGTCATCCTCATCAACAACCCTATGAGGTAAGGACTATTCCTGCACTATTGTACTGATGAGGGAATTAAGAGGTTAAGTAAATTGTTCTAGGTTACATAGATGGAAGAGCTGGATGTAAGTCCAAGTATTCTTCCCAAAGTCTCTATTTCAACACTGTGTGCCTGCTTCATTGTATTGACACTGGAGCCTGACTTCCTAACTGATCATGCAGCAAATCTCTCACAACTCACTGTCCTTTTCTTTCATAGTGCTTATCATTGATTGTGTTTTTATGTTATTGATTGTATTTGTATGCCATTGATTGTATTTGTCTATGCTTGTGGCTATTTGAGAAAGGCCTTTCTGGCTATTTGACAAGCTCAGTGAAGGAGTACCCAGAGCAGAAGATATGCAAGATGTTCTTGTTATGACTGTTTCCACTCTATGGCCCAGAATAGCAGCTACCCACCCTGGGAGTATTAACTCACATAATCCTCGTTGTGATCTTCTGAGGTAGGGACTATATTTTCCTCATGTTACAAGGAAGAATCTGGTAGGTGAAGTAGATTGCACAAAGTCACATGGCTCAGTAGTAGGTGGTTCAGCCACATGTGCCGCATGTTACTGGCTTAGTGACTGGAATGTGACAGGAGCTCAGGAAGCCAGGCCAAAGTTGAATCAAACAACAGTGACTCTGCAGACAATTAGTTTAAACATTTTTCTATCATACATTTGACATTTGTGGTACTAGAAACATGTTATTTTGGCAATTGTATTATGGAATTCATCAGAAACAGAGAGACAGGGCATGAATTCTCATAGACCTGTTACCTTTGTTTATAGTGATTTAATAATTTGCTCTATTATTTTATCTATTGTTTCACAAAAATATTTAAGAATGTATTAAATTATGATGTTCTTAAAGTCATAAATACTTTAGTATGTATTTTTTAAAAGTGTTTTATATATAGCCATTGGTACTGTTGTCACATATTGTGTAGTTAACAAATCCTGCTTAAAATCATCTAAGACAAGTTCATATTCAGATATCCTGTGTTGTGTCAGAAATTCATCTTTACTGGCAATTTGAACCCGGATCCAAACAAGACCCACGTGTTGCATTTGGTTTTATATCTTTCATGTAGAACCACACTAACAAATTTGCTTTCTTGTCAGGAATGCATTGAAGGATCACTTTGTGGACTTATCTGATTGCTTCTGAAAAACCCTAGCCCAGTAACCCCAGGCCCAGTTACAAAACTATCAGGGTATGTTGCAAACCTACGAAAGCACCGGAGATGTTTATCTGATGATCAGTTAAGGGAGATGTTTATCTGATGATCAGTTAAGGGTAGCCAGTTGAGAACAGGATGGTTGGGAAAGAACAGAAAGCCAGGCCCCAGGACATGCCTGAACAAGCAGGAACAGAAAGAGCAGAGTGCAATTATGTGGTTTTTACGTGGTCTTTCCAGAAACATAAAGTGAAAAACAACTTTACCTTTTAGGTAACCTATATGCTGGGTTCAAAATGACCAATAAGAAACCTGTTGCTTGCTGCGCACTCGAAACCTGTCCTGAACCCTATAAAAATCTCTGTATCCCCAAGCCCGGTGTGCCAGTTCACCAAAGCTCTGGCTGAGGTTCCGCTGGGCACCCGCAGGCGCCTGTGTCTCAATAAACCACCTCTTGCTTTTGCAGCCAGTGTTTCGTGTGATTCTCCTTGGACAGGGATACGGGGGTCTTTCACTTCTATGTAGTGTTAACTTGTTCTCCTATGCCCTGTATTTCTTTTAAAATGGAAGACAGAGCTAAAGGTTTGATTAGATTTAGATGAAACCTTTTTGGCAGGACTTCTTCCAACATGCTGCTGTGTGTTTCACATTCCATCTCATCAGGATGCACGTGGCGTCTGGGTGACCCATGTTAGTGTCTGAGATTGATCAATGGGCCCAAGAAGGAATTAATTTGAGGGGTGACAGTGCTGTGAAGGAACACTCCCCCTGGCTGTTGGTTGGCCTTTCCCTTAGTGGCTTAAGCCATGATCCTTGCCTGAATTGTTTTGATACTACAAAATGGCAGTTTGCTTATTCTATTATTCTTTCTTCATATATTAGCTAGAATTTCTGCAATTTTTTTTTCCTCATCTTATGGGACCGTTTAACTACTCTACATTTCAGTTCTTACAGGAAAGATAAATGTAACTTCTTTCCATTTAATTGTGAATTTCCAAATAAGGAGTTGACATGTAGTTACTTCCAGTCACAAGAAGAAGTCTTTTATTAACTATATATTTTAAGATCTCTAATTCAAATCCTGGAATGTGCTTTTCTTGCCACCACCAGAAAAAAAAAAATAGTTTATTTTTATTTTTATTTTTTTTAAAGAGAGAGTGAGAGAGGAGAGAGAGAGAGAGAGAATTTTTAATATTTATTTCTTAGTTCTCGGCGGACACAACATCTTTGTTGGTATGTGGTGCTGAGGATCGAACCCGGGCCGCACGCATGCCAGGCGAGCGCGCTACCGCTTGAGCCACATCCCCAGCCCCCCCCAAAAAAAAAATAGTTTAAACTTGGGATATATTTTAAAAGAGCAAAATGTTTCATTTAATTATGAAATCAGATACTGTTGCATTGAGTTAAATGTTAAATACCTGTGATCCAATCTTAATATCCAAGAAATTGAAACATGCTTATTAGCTGGTATACCACTAAACTGTAAATTACAAAGTGGAAAACTGAAATATTTATTGACCATTTTCTACCCACAACCCCATGGCAAGTATTATTATATTTTTTATTTTATTTTATTTTTTTTTTAGGAAAAACTAAAGCTCAAGAAGTATAAGCCCACATATAAGTAAGTGGTGAAACCAACATCTTTTACTGAATGGGTTTGCTTGCTTATTTAAGCAGCTTTCTTGAGATATCATTAAAATACACATTGCACATATTTAAAGCATATAATTTGGTAGGTAATCATTACCACAATTAAAATGTCAATATCACCATCATTCCCCCAAAGATTTTTCATACCCTTCCTTCCTGGGCCCCCATCCCAGGCAACCACTGATTTGCTTTCTTTCACTATGGGTTAGTTTGCATTTATGGAGTTTTATGTAAATGGAATCTCATGTGTTCCTTTTTTATTGGACTTCTTTCAACTCAGCATGATGATTTTGACACTCATTTTTATTGCTGTGTATTTCAATAGCTTATTGCTTTTTGTTTCTAAATAGTATTATGTTGAAGGGATATATTGGGAATTGTCTCTTCATCTACTGAATATTTAAATTGTAGCTTTCACAAATGATACTGCTGTGAATTAACTACCATTGCCCAGCCCCTGGATCTTTAGTCTGCACCAAAGATTTATTTATCTGGATGCCAGTAGCATGCTATTTTGTTTATTATAGCTTTGTGATTTCTGAAGTCAGGTAGTGTTAGTCCTCAAACTTTCAAACTTCTATGCTTTTTTCCAGAGTTGATTTGATTAGTCTAGATCCTTACAATTTTCATATGCATTTTAATATCATCTCAATTTTCACATACATACACACAGACACAAAGCCTGCTGGGACTTTGATTGAGATTACATTTTTGTTTGAGATCAGTCTATAGATTAATTTGGAAAGAACTGACATCTAACAATGTGACTTTTCTACTGTATGGGTTTATCATGTTTTCAAATTTCAGAGCCCATTTCATTATCACCTAGGGATTTTTGTCAAAGTGCACATTCCCAGAGGTTTTGATTCCGTGGATCTCCAGGAGAGCCATTAATTTTTTTTCTACCCTTTAGTTTGAAATAATTTCGGAAACAATAACTACAGAAAATAAAAATTATATAAGTTACAAAAATTCCCATATTCCTTAATCCAGATTCCCTAAACGTTCACAGGTTGCCGTGTTCCCCCTCCTCTGCTCTTGTCCTCTGTTCCTGTCTCTTACTTCTTCTTTCTTCCACTCCCCATATTCTTATATTCTGAATGCTTTTGGAATAAGTTGCAGACCTGGTTTCCCTTTGTCCCTAAATACTTCAGAATGTATTTCCTAAAACCAAGGACTTCCCTTACATGGCCACAATACAAATAGCCAGATCAGGAAGATGACCCAGATGCAGCAGCATTGTGACCTAATCCAACGGCCTTATTCGTATTCCAGCAATTGCCCCACTGATGTCCTCTTACAGCAAAGGAATCCACCTGTTTTGCTCTGTTGTCATTGTTTTTTTTAATCTCCTTTAATCTGGAAAATTGGGGGGGCATGTTAACATTCCCTTGATTTATTCGAGAGGCCTAGACTTTGATGCACACTCATGCGCCCCCTGTATTATGGACTATCTCCATGGCTTTCAAGTGGTGGCTATACTTATTCTGCCTTTAAGCTTGGAAACTTTCTGAAATATTCAGATCGTGGGACAGTGTTAACGTATCCTTGTTAGGATTTGTGTGCCTTTTTTTTTGGTGGAACCAGAGATCAAACTCAGGGTCACTCAACCATTGAGCCACATCCCCAGCCTTATTTTTCGTATTTTATTTAGAGACAGGGTCTCATTAGTTGCTCTTCATCTTGCTTTTGCTGAGGCTGGCTTTGACCTAGCAATCCTCCTGCCTCAGCCTCCTAAACCGCTGTGATTACAAGCGTGAGCCACCACAGCCAGTTTATGTGTCTTTTTTAAGGCAAAGAAGTAGGTCAAATGCTGGATTTGCTGTAAAACAAGAAAAATGCTGTTCCCTTTAAGTAATGCTTTTAAAATTTTGTGTGGATTAGATCCACCTATGAGGAAAATGATGCTGCAGAATTCTGCAAAGGGATCTGAAAACTTTTAGCACCATCTGGACAAACACAGGGCCAGGTGCAGTGCGCACAACTGTAATCCTGGCTATGCAGGAGGCTGAAGCAGGAGGCTTATAAATTTGAGTCCAGTCTGGGCAATTTAGTGAGAACTATCTCAAAAAGGGTTTGTGATGGTGCTGGATATAGTTCAGTGGTGAAGAGCCCCTGGGTTCAATCCCCAATACCACTTCCTCATACACACATACAAACAAAAAAAAAAAAAAAAAAAAGAAAGAAAGAAAGAAAAGAAAAAAGAAAGAAGGAAGGAAAAAACAAAAAAACAACTCCAGAAGATAAATTCTCTTAAAAATAAGAATTTTTAAAATCAGAAGGATGTTACATTTTTATATTCAACAGATGGCATTAATTAGTGTTTAGAAGTATAATGCCTCTAGGAATAAGAATTACTTGCTTCTGCATTCCATTTACTTTCTATGTTTTATATTAAATGGTTAAAGTAACTGTAGAAACAATCATAATGGGGAAAAAACCAAAAACTTCTTGCATGAAAATGGGAAAGGTACATATATGAATTAAATATTTTATTATTATTATTGTTGTTGTTGGTACTGGGGCTTGAATCCAGGGTTGCTTTGCTACTGAGCTATATCCCTAGTTCTTTTAATTTTTTATTGAGACAAGGTCTTGCTAAATTGCTGAGGTTAAAAAAACAGACTTGAGATTCTCCTACCTTAGCTTTTTGAGTCTCTGGGA
The DNA here is from genome assembly GCF_045843805.1 of Urocitellus parryii. Lineage (NCBI taxonomy): Eukaryota > Metazoa > Chordata > Mammalia > Rodentia > Sciuridae > Urocitellus > Urocitellus parryii. Next base: position 269,252,012 of record NC_135531.1, read on the forward strand.
TGAAAGGTGCGAGCCACTATGCCCAGCACCAAATAAATATTTTAAATTATTTCTTAATGTTGGCCATTATTTAATGAAAGTAAATTAACTTTCAACGTTCTTTGTAATGTTTTTCTGATGCAGCATTGTGACCTAATCCAATGACCTTATTCGTATTCCAGCAATTGCCCCACTAATAGGCTGCTCAAGGGAATTTAATGGAATCATTTTAAAGATGTGAATATTCTTACATAAGTAGTCTTGTTCTGTAAGCTTGGTTTTATCTTTTACTCTCTTCAGTAGAATCATTTTATTTCTTTAAAAATAATTTTATATGATAATTCACGCTATCTATTAAAAAATTGGAAAATGTGTGAGTTTTTAAAAGAAACTATTACAGGGCTGGGGCCTTCCAGGAAACTGAGGCAGCGGGAAGGCCCTGAGATCAAGTCAGAAAGATTTCAGACATGACGCTCAAAGTAACAGGCATGAGTTTATTGAAGGGCTAGGGAAAGGGGACACTCTCAAGGGAGAGAGTGGGTCCTCTCAGAGAGTAGAGGGACGTGTGCCTCTCCTGCACTCCAGTTTTATTAGGGATTCCAGAGAAGTTTCCAGAGAGTTGTACCCAGGTCCTCCTCTTGACTTCCGACTGACAGCAGGATGACATCAGACTTTCAAGTCCCTACCGTCATGACCACTCTAGGTCACTTTGGTCCATGCTGAGTGGTTCTGATTGGATTCTTAGCCACAAATTCTTACAGATTTTATGATTAGGAGGAATTATCCTTATCTCCATGAGTTCCAGGATCTGGTTTGTGGAAAAGGTCACAAAAGTTCTCCCTTCAGGCTAGCTTGGGTTCTCTTATTAGCATTATTTGGGCCTGATTTTCTCTTGCGGATAACAGGTATTTTGCTGAGGAATGTGACATATCCTGTCACTTTCGCCAGTCAGGGCTGCAGGTAAATTGCTTCTTGGGAAAGAAAGCATGTGGGGGTCAGAACTGTGGGCCTAGTTTATAGAATTATTCCCTGGACCTCTTGTTCCCACCACTCACATCTGTCTGTCTCCTATCAAGACGAGAAAAGTTCCATACTGCTGTCTAGAGATAACCATTGTTAAAATTGTGGTATAATCCTTTTCTCCTGTTTGCCTATTTTAAAAATTTTATTTTTATCCATATAATGTATGTACCTGAGAAGAAATCAGGTAACACATTGGGTTGAACTCTAAGAAACTGGTGTTTTAAAAAGTCTCAAGTAGTCACTGGCAGCTAACTAATAACTAACACTTATTGAGTCCTTTCAACAAGTCATAATTATTCTAAAGGCTTTCTGGGTATTTCTTTTGTGCTCCACTAACCAACTATTTTTCCACGTTATAAATACCATTGGCTAAAAATGCTTTTAAGACTTAACCTTTTTAGAGCAGTTTGAAGTTCTCAGAAAAAAAAAAAAAACGATATGGAGATTCCCACCCATCCCCCACATGGCTGGCTTCCCTCATTGTCACCATCTTCAGTTAGAGAGGTACATTTGTTACAGGTGCTAAACCCACGATGACCCGCCACTATCACCCCAGCTCCATACTTTACATTAGAGTTTGTCACCAGCGGAGCTTCTGGAGAGGGGGACCTGAGTCAGAACCAATGGTACATTTGATGAAAATGAGTTTCAGCAGGGATCAGTTATAGGCACAGATTTACTTAGGAAAGCAGATGCACATCCAAGGGACAATGTGGACTCTTTCAAGGGAGGGATGTTTTTTGGGATAAAGTAGGAAATTACACATGGCTTGGGGGGGGGGCAGTGGAGAATGCCTACCATTTTGAGAATGTGAAGGAGCATGTTGGCCACCTGCAGATTAAGAAGCCTTTGGCATTAAAGCAAGAAATACACATTCAAGGGAGATTGCTAGCCATCTGCAGAGGGACAGCTGATAACATCTTGGTGTGGGCACGTGTATTTAAGGAAGGACCATTGCCAGAGGCTGGATAGAGGTGTAATAAGGCTGAGTTACACAATGTCCTGCCAGTTTTCCTTGTACTTGTTTGCTCTTGTTACCTTTTGCAGGAAGAACAGGGGTCAAGGGCTTGGGTCAAGAGCAGGGGCTAAGGGTTGGGCTGGGTTGCTCACTGATGCTTGTCTTGCATTTCAAAAATTCAGGGCCATCTCCTGCATTCCACGGCTCATGGGTGCTTCTCTCTCTCTCTCTCTCTCTCTCTCTTAAAATTAAATTATTTATTTATTCTAATTTGTTACACACGATGGCAGGATGCAATTCGTTTCATATTACACATACAGACCACAATTTTTAAAGTCACTGATTGTACACAAAGTATTTTCACACCATTTGTGTCTTCATATATGTACTTAGGGTAATTATGTCTAACTCATTCCACCATCTTTTCTACCTTTTTCCCCCTTCCTTCCCCTACCTCCTTTTTTTTTTTTAAATTCCTCCATTCCTCCCATGCTTCCCCCATCGCCATTATGAGTCAGTATCCTCATATCAAAGAAAACATTTGGCCTTTGGTTTGGGGGATTGGCTTACTTCACTTAGTGTTACATTCTCCAACTACATCCATTTATCTGCAAATGCCATGATTTATGGGTGCTTTTCTCTTGAGATCCAGTCTGTCTGTCTTTTTCTGTTCCCCTAGGTTTCTATCTCAGGATCACTCTTGGTTTTTTACATTCTATGAGTCTGAATAACTTAGAATGACAAGTACCCTCCCTGTAGCACAATTCACCGTAGTTCCATTGCTCTAAAAATCCTCTGTGCTTCACCTATTTATCCCTCCCTCTTCCCTAACCTCTGGCAACCACTTACCTTTTTAATGCCTCCATAGTTTCACCTTTCCAGAATGTCATGGAATTGGAGTCCTACAGTATGTACGCTCTTCAGCTTGGCTTCTTTTACTTTTTAATATGCCCTTAAGTTTCCTTTAGGTCCTTTCATGGTTTGACAGCTCATTTGTTTTCATGGTGAAAAATATTCCAATGTCTGATCTACCAATTTATTTATCTACTCACCTACTTTTGCAGAGCAATTATTTTCAATTTTTGATCAAATCCAGCTTCTTATTAGTTCTTTTATTCATGGATTATGCCTTTGGTGTCATATCTAAATACTCATTGCCAAACTCAAGGTCACCTAGATTTTTGTCCTATGTTATCTTCTAGGAGTTTGATAGTATTGCATTTTATATTAGATTTGTCTTCCATTTTGAGTTAATTTTGAAAGCGGTGCAAGGCTGCCTCTCCCCACCCCACCTTTCTTCAGTTCTCCGAATGCCGACTGGACATCTACAGTTCAACTCAGGCACTTTCTCCCTGGAGTTAGTGATAGATCCTACAAGCTGAGAGCTCAGTCCACTAGGTTGCACTTGCTTCCTTTGTCAGTCTCAAGTTCAGGTTGTGACCTCTGTTTCTGACTGGCTACAGATTGGGGCTTCCCACAACCCTCTCCCTGAACTCAGCATCTGGTGTGCAGAAGGAAGGGAAACATTCAGCTCTTGCCAGTTTATTACAGTGGATGTGGAGCTGGGCTGTGCCATCATCTCAGCCTGTATGTTGGATGTGTTCACCAACCTGGAGGCTCTCTAAACCCAGTATTTGGGGGATTTTCTAGAGACTTTGTCATGTAGGCATGATTGGTTATTAACTCCATTTTCAGTCCCTCTCCCCTTACTTGAGGGTAGGAGTAGCGCTGAAGGTCCTAAACTTTTAATCATGGCTGACCAACCCGAACCAGCAATCCACCAACTGTTGCCTCCTTAGAATAAAGACATTGCAGTCACCCAGAAATTCCAGGGCATTAGGAGCTCTGTGTCAGGAACCCAGGTCAAAGTCCAAATATTAGAAGAAAAGATGCACTTCGCACCCCTCTTAATCAGGAAATTGCAATAGTTTAAGGAGCTCTATGGTAGGAGCTGGACACAAGACCAAATATGTATATATATATTTTATTATGTCACAAACATCGTACCTATTGTTACCAGTAGAGAATTGTACACTTAGAAATTTGTCAAAAGGTAGATCTTATGTTGAGCCCTCTTACAACAATAAAATAAAAAATTAAAAAACATTCTTGTTGCCGGGCGAGGTGGCTCACACTTGTAATCCCAGAGGTTTGCTTGGCAAGCTGAGAAGGAGGATTGCGAATTCAAAGCCAACCTCAGCAATTTAGCAAGGCCCTAAGCAATTTAGCAAGACCCTGTCTCTAAATAAAAATTAAAAGGGCTGGGGATATAGCTCAGTGGTTAAGTGCCCTTGGGTTCAATCCCCAGTACCAAAAAAAAAAAAAAAAAAACAAAAAACAAAAAACTAAAAACAAACAAACAAGAAAACATTCTTGTTGAACATTTTAGCACTTCATCATTTGCTTTCCTTGTCTCTCTCTCTCCTCTCTCCTTCTCCCTCTCTCCTCTCCTTTCTCTTTCTCTCCACACATACAAGACATCCAGACCAGACACGCAATGCTGACAAAACATTTGAAAGTAAGAAATTAAATTGTTAATTGCCGGACACAGTGGCGCACACCTGTAATCCCAGAGGCTTGGAAGACTGAGGCAGGAGGATGGTGGTTCAAAGCCAGCCTCAGCAATTTAGAGAGGCCCTAAGCAACTCGGCGAGGCCCGATCACTAAATAAAAATAGAAAAAGGGCTGTGGATGTGGCTCAGCGCTCTGTAGTTAAGTGCCCCTGGGTTCAATCCCTGGTACCAAATAAATAAATAGAAATTAAGTTGTAATCATCATGGCATTTCATCTCTAAATTCTGTAATATGTCCTTGAACACAAGAATTTTTCTACATAAATCAAAATCATTTGGGCTGGGGATGTAGCTTGGTGGTAGAGCATGTACTTAGTATGTGCAAAGCCCTCAGTTTGATCCCTAGCAACACAACACACACCCCTATTATCATGCCCAAGAAATATATCAGTGATACAATTGTCTCATTCAACCTTTACTTCATAACTAGATCAGGCCCCAAACATTATATTTTTTTATTTTTAATTTTTTACAAAGCTGCTTTCCTTTTTTTTTTTTTTCTTTTTTTTTTTTTTTTTTGGTAGTGGGAATTGAACCCAGGGACACTTAATCACTGAGCTACATCCCAGCCCTTTTTATTTTCTATTTTGAGACAAGCTCTTGCTAAGTTGCTGAGGGCCTCACTAATTTGCAGAGGTTGGTGTTAAACTTCTGATCCTCCTGCCTCAGACTCTGGAGCCACTAGGATTACAGGCCTATACCGCCGTGCTTGGCAAGGTTGCTTTCTTTAAACAGCCTCAGCCAATTATCTTGTAGAAAGACCCATAATCTGAGTCAGGCAGTAAACCCAGCTCTCAGGAGGCTGAAGAAGGAGAATGGAAGATTCAAAGCCAGACTAGGCAACTTGGCAAGATCCTGTCTCAAAATAAAAAATAAAAAGGGGGAAGTAGCTCAGTGGCAGAGTGTTGCCTAGCATGTGGAAAGCCCCAGATATGATCCCTAGTATGACCAAAAAAAAAAAAAAAAAAGAGAGAGAGAGAGATAGAGAGAAAGATAAGCCCATTCTTGTTTAGATGATTGGGTATATTTCCCATTACAGCATATCAACAGGCATATAATTTTGTTTTTTCGTTGGTGATACTAAATCTAATGATGACACATAGACTTTGGCTGAGCCTTATTTGTTTGAGACTTTTTGCACTGTTAAAGTGATTGGGACATTGTAGCACTATTTACAATAGCCCAAAGGTAGGAACAACTCAAATGTCCATCAACAACAGATGAATGAATAAACAAACTGTTAACATTCACACACAGGAACATCGGTCAGCCATGTAAGGGAAAAAAGGTGCTGATACACACTACCACCTGGATGAGCTTCAAAAACTTGATGTAAAGTGAAAATTTTAAAAGCTCACCTTATAATACTGTTCCATTTATATGAAATATCTGAAATAGGTGAATCCATTGGATTGTTTTTCTTTAAAGTGGTGCTATGTGAGTTATACCTCAACAGAAATTAAGTGAAGCAGAATCTATGGGAGTTAAGTAGCATGTAAGTGATTAAGAGGCTGCTTTATGATTTTTTCATCCAGTATATCACGTCAATCCAGCTAAAATACAAGGGTTCATTTCTACTTGGTTTGTGAATCTGGATGATTTAGAAGGGTATCAACCGGAGGATTCATAAGTGAAATAAACCAGACTCAGAAAATCAAGGGTTGATTGTTTTGCTCTGTGGAAGCTAAACATAAAGATCAGGGAAGATCAGTGGAGTAAAAGAAGGAGGTAGAGAGGAAGGGAAGAGGGAAGGGAAAGTGGGGGCACCTGGGGCTGAAATGGAGACGATCAAATTCCATGCATGTATGATTGGGTCGAAATGAACCCAACTATTACATATAACTACGATACACTAATTAAAAAATGGTATCAACTTGCATTTTTAAATTTTGTTATTGATGTATTATACTAATAGTGGGATTCCTTGTTACATATTTATACATGCACATAACCTAATTTGGTCTATTTTATTCTCCAGTGCCTCCCTTTTCCCACCTGCTTCCCTTACCAGATCTCCTTCTCTACCCTATCGCTCTCTCTTCTGGTTTCATGAGTCCACTCCTCATTTTTTTCTTTTTCTTTTTTTCTTTATAGCTTCCATATATGAGATAAAATATATGACTCTTGATTTTCTAAGTCTGGTTTTCGTCTTACTTAACATATTGCTCTCAAGTCCAATTCATATTCCTTCAAATGACAATTTTGTTCTTTATGGATGAATAAAATTCCATTATACATTATAAATTTGTCTACATTATAGATGTATACCACGTTTAAAAATCCATTCATCCATTAATGGACACCTCAGCTGGTTCCATAACTTGGCTATTATAAATTGTGCTGCTATAGACAAAGGCATGCACGTGTCTCCGTAGTATGATGACTGTAACTCTTTTTTTAAAATTTTTAAGTTGTTAATGGATCTTTATTTATTTATATGTGGTGCTGAGAATCGAACCCTGTGCCTCACACATTCTAGGCAAGTGCTCTACCACTGAGCCGCAGGCCCAGCCCAACTGTAACTCTTTAGGATAAATACAGAGGAGTCGATAGCTGGGTCAGATGGTGTTTCCATGCCTAGTCTTTTGAGGAACCTTCATACTGACTTCTACAATGTATTGGCGTTGACCTCTTCACCTTCTCTTTGACTTCCAATTTAGAAGAATCTTTTTACCTTGGATTGCTTAATGAGATAAAAATAGGATTAAATAGAGGTTACCAAATCATCTAGTTTTTATAGCATTTTCTTCTTTCAATCCAATTTAGAATCAAGGAATTTCAAAACCTATGTTGGTTCTGTTTCTGATATGAACTATAAAGGAATGAAGCAATATGTGGAACAGGAATTTATTAGGACAATTCTAGATACCAGAGTGTCAAAGCATATCAAGTGACAACGAATTTTCTGCTTACCGACCCAGTATTTACCTTTTATCTCATAAAGTATATTAAACTGTGAGGAAACTTTATTTCGGATGACATTTATAGAGATAATTTGTTAGAAGCTCAGATAATCAAAACTAAGAGAATGTTGATTAGTCATTAAAATAACATTTAAGGGCTGGGCTTGGGCTCAGTAGTACTAGAGCACTTGCTTAGCATGTGTGAGACACTGGGTTCTATTCTTAGCACCAATATAAATAAATAAATAAATAAAATCAAGGTCTATCAACAACTAAAAATTTGTTTAAAAATTTAAGAAGAGATTATAATACCAAATTTATAATACCAAACAGCTAATGCGACGAGATCACAATAATTGATAAAATGCAGAATGAAAGATAATGTTTGATCTGCTGTGTTAAAAAAACATAATTCATTCATATGGGGGGAAAAGACAAAAAGGGAAAAATTTAACAGGAATATAGCTGTTAATCTGTCTGCTTCTAATTTTGTGCATTTTTCAAATGTGCAATAGTAAACTAGATTTTTGTAACAATGGCTCCAGGCTGCAGAGTACTAGCTGTGCCTTGTCATTTATTCTCTCAGCAGCTTTGGAGATAGATGCTGTCATTAGATAAAGGAGTGAAAGTGGAGAGCTAAGAAAAGTTGCTCCAGCCAAATTCTATCAAAGGCGGTTATTATGGTTTCTGTGTGAGGTGTTCCCCCAGAGCCCATATGTGGACAATGCAGGAAAGCTTATGGGTGAAAGGATTGGGTTATAAGGACTTTAATCTAATTAGTGTTATTAATTCACGGATAGGGGTTAACTGGGTGGTAACTGTGGGTCGGTAGGATGTGGTCACTGAGGTAAGATTCCCCAGGTAAAATGGCAGGAGATGGTCCTCACTCAATGGCTGACCTTTCCCTCCTCGGCTCCACCTTGGCTCACCTGATCTAGCTTTAAGTACAGAAGACTGTATATGTTTCTTGTAAATTCTTGGCACACCTTCCTAAAGTAAACAGAAGATGAACCAACACTGGTGAATCACCTGCACTCAGACCTGGGCAGAGAGAAGCCAAGGGAATGATCCTCCTAGGAATGGGGCCAAGGGCACTCTTTTGGCCTTGATTCTGGACTCATGGAAAGTTTCTTGGAAGTCCCAAAATGCAATAAAACACCCCACAGAGGTATGGAGGACACATACTTCCTCGATCTTCTACTCACTCTCTTACCTTTAAGACATGGTGGAAAGAGTAGCAGAGAGTAGCAAGTCAGTCTCCTGAGGTTCACTTACATATGTTGTTAAATCCATACTGGAAAATGTACCGACTTCTATGTATTGAGACATATAAATACATGTCCTGCTTTGGACCTATATATATATATATATATATATATATATATATATATATATACCCATATGTATATACATACACACACACACACATATATATATATAACTTATTATAAAAATTACTTATATATAGAATCTCGGTATGTGTTTATATCCAGTAGTTCCTTCTTATCCACAGTTTTTGCTTTCCTTGGTTTCAGTTACTTCTGGTCAACTGCAGTTCAAAAATATTAAATGGAAAATTCCAGAATGAAACAATATGTTTTAAAGAACTATTACAATATTTGATCTAATTGTTCTATTTTATTATAATCTTTGATAATCTCTTACTGTGCCTAATGTATATATTAAACCTTATGGTGGGTGTGTATATATAGGAAAAAGCATTTATATCTAGGGTCAGTATTAGCTGCGGTTTCGAGATGCTGTTACTCAGCTACTCGATGGGTCATTTGACGACAGAAGGAACAGGGAGTGGGTAGGAGTTGGAGACAGAAACAGCATTGGATTGGAGACTGTAGCTCCTCATAGAAGAAACAATCAAAATGGCACTCTTTAAAGTCGTAGTTGTTTAACGAGCACTTGCAGTATACCTAGCTTTGTGTCTCCATGTATTCTCTCTCCCACTGATGTATTTCCTTTTATAAATATTTTCAATTGTAATACATAACACAGACATTTTAAGAAGGTGTAACTTAAGCCTCGTGGATTACTTTAAGTGAACATTCTTGTCACTACTACCCAGGTCAAGTTTTGTCAGTTTTTGCCCCATTTATCTTTATTGTCCTTGCTGTTGTGCTGGAGATCATACCCAGGGGCACTTTACCACTGGGCTGCGTCACCAGCCCCTTTTTCTTTCTTTTCTTTTTTTTTTTTGAGACAGTGTCTCCCTAAGTTGCTTAGAGCCTTGCTAAGAGGCTAAGGCTACCCTGGAACTTGTGATCCTCAGCATTGTGAGTTGCTGGGATTACAGGTCTGCGCCATGATGCTGAGTGCCCATGTATTTCGAAGCTATAATATTAAGTGGGAAATAAAATTTGAATTGCTCTTTCATTATAAAAGTGGCAAGAAATCACACGCACTGATATATACAGAGTTCCTCATATGCTATTTTTGTCTATGAGAATAAAATTCCTGAAAATGAAGTTTGTTACTAAAATGTGCCCTCTTTGAGGACATTTGAATGAAGGTGGCTCAATGAAAGTAGTATGACAGGATTTTTTTTTTTTTTTTTGATACCAGGGATTGAACCCAGAGGTGCTCAACCACTGAGCCAATCCCCAGCCCTCTTTTTCTAAAAATTTTTTAGTTGTAGATGAACACAATATACCTTTTATTTATTTTCATGTGGTGCTGAATATTGAACCCAGTGCCTCACATGTGCTAGGCAAGTGCTGTACCACTGAGCCACAACCACAGCCCAACCCAGCCCTATTCATATTCTATTTTGAGACAGGTTCTTGCTAAGTTGCTCAGGGCCTTGCTAAGCTTCTGAAGCTGGCTTTGAACTTGAGATTCTCCTGCCTCAGCCTCCTAAGCCACTGGGATTACAAGTGTGTATCACCATGCCGAGCTTAACAACAGGACTTCTTGTGTAGGAAATCTCTGCACCCCTCCAGTTTTCATGTTGGGTGTAGGAAATCTCTGCACCCCTCCAGTTTTCATGTTGGAGAGGTGGTGACACAGGGCCATGGCTGGGGGTATGGACCTTGAATTCAAACAGATCAACCTGGTGTACACTGTGTGACCTGGGAAACCTTCACCTCTATTAGCCTTTATTTCCCTTTCTGTAGAAAGACCAGTAAGTGTATAATGACCAGGGTCAGTGATGCACACCTATAATCCCAACAACTTGGAAGCTGTGGCAGGAGGATTGCAAGTTCGAGGCCAGCCTCAGTAACATAGGAAGACCCTGTCTCAATAAAAAAGAAATGGGGTGTAGCTCAGTGGTAAAGCATCCTTGGGTTTGATCCCCAGGACCAAAAATATTAAAAAAGTACTATGATCACCGTGTTGGTGTCGTGACTTCATAAGGATTAAATGACAATACCCAGGCAGAGTTCCTGTTTGGTGTATAGTAAACATTAAACAACACTGTATTATTTCTGTCTTGTTGTATTAGCTCACCTGAACTAAGGCTCAGTGTGAGGTACCTGATTGCAGTACAGGGAACAGGTGCTAACTGATCCTGATTCTATGAACCTTTTCTCTTTCTTACAGCTCAGGTGTGTGTTGGCATCTTTGTGATACTGATCATATACAACTATTGGTTCCTTTACATCCCTTATTTGACATGGCTTTATTTTGACTGGCGGACCCCAGAGCAAGGAGGCAGGAGATCCAGCTGGATCAGAAACTGGCCTGTTTGGAAGTACTTTAAGGACTATTTTCCAATTCATGTGAGTAGAATTGTTTTTTATGAACTATTATATTGAGTTTGGAAGGTGGACATTTGTTTTCATCTCCTGTATCAAGCTCTTTCCTTTTCAGCGGGAGTGCCTTAATTCACTTTGTGTTCCTATCACGGAATACCAGAGACTGGGAATTTTATAGAAGAAATGTATTTCTCATAGCTCTGGGTGCTGGGATATCCATATCAAGGGGTCAGTATCTGGTGAGGGCCTTCCTCCTACATCATTCTGTGGCAGATGCCGAAGGTCAAGAGGGAAAGAAAGAGCAAGAGGGGGTCACACTTATTCTTTCAGAAGGAGCCCACTGCAGCCATGATGGTGTGAACCTCATCACCTGACCCCCTGGCCCTGCCTCCCAGTGCTGTTGCCCTGAGGACCAAGTTTCCCACACACGTGCTTTTGTGGAGGACACATTCAAATCTAAGCAGGGAGAAAGTCTGCTGTTGGGCTCAAGTTGTTAAATGACCTTTAAGATGAATTGACACAAACTTGAAGGCTGTATATGAAGGGACCTAGGCTCAGAGGCTATTTTAGAAAATTCGAAACAATTCCAAGCCAGGGAACAAAAATGAACCATGTTCTCCATTTTTCTCTTGACACAAAAACTAATCATGTGGTCTTTTAATTTCTCAATTATTGCTTTATTGTTTTATTGCTTCATCTCTGTGTGAATGTGCTATAGCTCATGAAAACTTGGGATTTGGATCCCAGTCACAACTACCTCTTTGGATTTCACCCCCATGGAATACTTGTGGCTGGAGCCTTTGGAAATTTTTGTTCCGCCTACTCGAACTTCAAGGAGCTGTTTCCCGGCTTCACTGTGTATGTTCATGCGACCTCGTGTTGGTTCCGCTGTCCCCTCTTCCGAGAATATCTTATGGGTCATGGTAAGTGGTGCCAGGTCACCGTTTCTCCAGCACACTAGGATGGCAGGAACACACAGGACGTTCACTTGGGTTTTACTTGTTCTTAGAGTGAAATCCTGTGTCCTTGTCCCCATCTGGCACCTCACAGGCTGCCTGCACATCCCTCACCTCTGCTGGACTGCAGGGACACAAAGCCTATTATCTGTTCTGTCGCAAGTGTCTATCATGGTGGCAGAGACATAGGAATGTTTGATATATTTTAATCCAAGGAAAGAATAAATTAAAGAATGCATTTTGTATATCCAGATGTGTGTGGCGGGGGAACCATAGGGCAGATAAGTGGTAAATCATACCCTTGGAGAGGTACTTGGCATACTTTAATGAATATTAGAAATGGAAATCATCCTCCACCGTGTCTTGAAGTAATGGCAGTGATACAGATCAACATACTCAACTTGCTTCTTTGTCTTCCCAGATTAACTGTTACTTGGTTCAGAAATAGCAGCTCTTGGGCTGGGGGTACAGCTCAGTGGTAGAGCATTTGCCCAGCATACTCAGGGTCCAGGGTTATATCTCCAGCACTGTGGGAAAAGAAAGAAAGGAAGGAAGGAGGTGAAAGATAAAGGAAACAAGTCCATTCTACTCTGCTACTTTGAACCAGTAGAAGGTTCAATTCTGAGAATAAAATTAATCTGAAATATCATAAAGATACTATATACTATGTAAAAGTCAAAGCTTGTGTCGCTAAATCTTATTTCAACTTAAGAGGTTCAACTTCTTTGTTTTTCCAACTTTATAAATCTTGAACTACAACCATGAACTACAGTAACTAACAAAATGTTTTATATTTGTGGACATGGTATAGAATAATTATTCTTGTCTTGGTAGTTTCTGGATCCAAAGAAAAATGGATAATTTTTTTGAGAAATTATTTCAGGATCAAGAAGGGACATAATTAAGATATAATTTTCCATGACTTTTCAGAATTTTACTACTTTCTATTATTTTTTGAGGTTACTGTTGTCATTATATATCTTGTAGCAAATTAGTTCAAGTTGTTTCTCTTTATGAGTCCCTAAGAAGAAAGGTGTCCAGTGTGGGCTACTAAGCACACTAGAGGGCGCACTAAACTCCCAAATTACCAGGTGATCTGACCTTTGGTCTCTAGGGGGCGCACTAACCCCTTCCAAACACCAAAGGAGTGGGGTGCCTTCTCTGCTTGTTTGGCAAACATTTCCCTAGAGTTTTATAACAGGAAGAAAATTTAAAAGGAATTTTTAAACTAAAAAAAAAAAAGCACAGAAACGTATTTACAGTACACTGTTAGCTGATTAAAAGTATAACCACAGGTGAATTTGAGTAGTGTAGTTAAGAGCAGGTTTGGCAAATTCCTGGCACTGGAGAGGCAGGCGCACCCTCACCCCACCCCATTATGGCAGTGTCAGACACAAATAATCAATCTCAGAGTCTCTCCATGAAGTGACCCACAGCCTGGCTGTTTCTATAGTTGATGGATGAAAGGAAATCTTTCTGCTGTACTGGTTTATATCATGACATCTTCATTTTTGCTATAACCTTCAATCTCTTAAGCCAGTGGAGGTTTAGGCTTGTCTCTGAGTAGATAGTCCCCAGTACATCCTCCAAGAACCTGCTTCTTAGGTCAGCACAGGGCTAGTTCCCTTCTCTCAACCTGCTTGGTGACTGCCCTGTAAGGTTGTGAAAGACAACCAGACATGTACCCCAGATCTCGTGTTATAAGGAACCAGTGGGGCTTCAAAGGTCCTTTGCTACAGGTGTCTTACTCAAGAGGTCTCTGTGGCTACAAGTCCTTTCCAGTTCCACCTCCATCCCTTTCCTCTTGGCCCATCTTGGTGTGTCTATACTCACTTCTGCATTTCAAAGCTCATGTCCTTTTGGGCTAACCATTAAGTCTGGGCAGGTATCTGGGATCTGATCACAACGGCCTCATATGTCATGGAGAGGACTTTAGATTTTACCTTGTAGGTAAGCCACCAGGAACTTGTCAGGGATTTTGAGCAAAAGAGGGACCTGATTGAATTTTGTGTTACAAAATTCACCTGATCATTCAGGTGGTAGCTGGGAGATAGGTTGGAGGGTATGAGGCTGCAGACTGTAATGAGGAGAGAGGCCTACTGCAGTGACAGAACGGAACTGATAAGGGCTAAGCAGGGACTGTGACAGAGGAAATGCAGGAGAGGAAGTCAATGTGAAAAATAGTTGATAGTTGACAAGGATAGATGATCAACTTACCCTGATGAAGGCAACTCTATTTTGCTGTTATTATCAGCATCTGGCACAGCACCTGGCCTGAAGCACCTGTTTGATAAATGCTTTTGAAAGAATGAATGAGCCACCACTTAAAGTGGTGGCAAACAGAGGGGAACACATCTGGGAGGAGCTGCATTTCTGGCCTGGGCTCTGGATAGACAAGTCCCATTCACCTTGATTGATGATGTTGGAATTGGAACCACATGGGAGGTTTAATTTAATGGCTTTGGGGTGAAGACTTGAAGTTGGAGGAGTCTTGCAGCTGATAAGGTAGAGATATCCATTGGAGATATGGGCCTAGAGGCTAAGCAGGAAGATCTCCCAGAAGATAGATTTGGGAGAACTCAGCACACAGTAATAGTTGAGTCCATGGGTGCAGATGAGGTTAGAAGACAAGAGAGACAATGAGAGAGCTGTCATAAAGCAATCTTGAAGGATGCAAGGTAGGAGCCACATGTCTGGGACTCTAGAGGCCCTCTTTGCACTGGAAGAGAAACCTCTGTTGTCACTCAGGCCACCCCGAGCAGATGGGGACACCTTGAACTCACTGAGAATTCACCCCATCAAGGCAGGTTGGCTTGTTTCCTCCAACTCTACATCCTCTGCCTCTGACATCATTTTACATCGACCAAAAGGAACCCTAGTAAAATTAGCATATCGTTTTCTTTAAGAGATGAAGTATACTATGTCTTAATAAAGCTTGTCTGACACATTTTGTTTTGTCTAAATGGGTAAAACATGCAAGGAGAGGAATCTTAAAGCAATTATCTCTGCAATGTGAGTCATGACTGGTTTGTGTTTTCATCTCTATTCCTTTCTGTGTTTTCCTCCAAGAGCCCATAGGACATTTAAAATCTGAAAAGAAATCTTTAGTTTTTAAAAATTACTTGATATGCAGACTGAACAACTATCTGTCTTAAATGAACTATGTATATTAAAGACTGACTTTACATTTAGAGTCAAATCTACATATTTTAAAATTATTTCGAGATTTGGCAAGTAATCTAGGTTACTAATCTAATGTCTGAATTTAAAGTGATTTGCTATGAATTCAGGTTTGGAAAATAAGAATCCATACAGAATATCTGAAAACAGCCCATTGTGTGTTCTGAAGGTCCAGTGCAACCTCTTGGAAGAGTTCTCTGCAAGGACCTGCTAGGGCAATGATCAAGGCCACCACATTTAGCTCTGCAGCTTGTACATTGAACAACACCCCCGGCAAGGAGAACTGTAGAGTTTAGAAGTTAGTGCACAATCAATTCAAACAAGTGGTAGCCTTCCTAATGATCGGTGACATTTTGAAGAACAAATCCATCACCTGCCTAAAGGTAGATCTCATTAATGGAATGAATACATTACCAAGGATTTGGCTATGAAAAAACTTACAAACTTTCAAAGTGCCCCCAAAATAAACAGCATAGGAAATGTTGTTAAATGTTCACTGTTACCCTACAATATCATAGAAATTTTTTAATTTTTAAGAAGAGACAACTAATTACATATTTCCTTTTATTCATTAAGGGGCTGTTTCGGTGTCGAAGGAAAGTCTGTCTTATGTGTTGAGTCAGGAGGGAGGTGGAAACATTTCAGTCATTGTCCTTGGGGGTGCCAAAGAATCACTGGATGCCCATCCAGGAAAATTGACTCTGGTCATCCGCCCAAGGAAAGGATTTATTAAAATCGCTTTGACTCATGGGTAAGTGGCTTTTTGTTGAAGGTAACTGGGTCAAGAAGGTTAAGACTTTATGAACACCAAGAAGGAAAGTCATTTTTCTAGCCCTTAAGGACTTCCTCCAAGTTGATCTTAGAATAAAAGCAGGTGTGGGTGTTCTTGGGGACCATAACACAACCTTTCTATGGAGGTTGCTTGGTGCCATGGCGTCCAGGAACTAACAAAAAAACAAAATGTGCACACAGCATAAATTTCCCACCAAAGGAACAAAATCCAATGAAAAAGAAGCTTCCCGAAACCCTGAGTAGCTTGCCGAGAATCACTCTCCTTCAAGTGTAATGCAGTTTCAGTCCTTAGGAAGTTACCTATATAGTACAAGGAGGCCTGGGCACATTCAAGAATTTCTAGGTTTTTTCATTGCAAATGTCAGCTGGACCAAAGAAATCATCTAAATCTTTCATCTCAAATTCTTATCCTTTCCCTTTGTTATTTGCAGTGCCCATTTGGTCCCAGTGTTTTCTTTTGGTGAAAATGATCTGTTTAAACAAATTAACAACCCTGAGGGCTCATGGCTTCGGACTGTTCAAGAAAAGCTGCAGAAGGTCATGGGGTTTGCTTTGCCACTGATTCATGCCAGAGGAATTTTTCAGTACAGTTTTGGCTTCATTCCCTATCGGAAACCTATCCACACTGTTGGTATGTACAGAAAATGAAACAAATTGTTATCTCGCTTTTAAGCAATATTAATGTTATTAAGGTGTCCATGTAAGACAAGTGGATTTGGATAAAATTTCCTAACATAAAAATTTGTAGGTGTTATTTGAGCTTTAATTATCATATGCATTTTATTTATGAAATGGCTGTTTTCCAGTTGAATGGGGATTGCTTTCAAGAACACCATTATTGAACTACAGGTAGAACCCAGTTTTATGCCACTGAGTCACACAGAAATAAAAGTTGCTAATACTCTGTAATGAATCATTTTCTCTGTACCAGCTGATGGCATGACAGTTCTTGAACAAGTTCCATCAGCATCTGTTAAACAGAAGAAAATTTCTATGTAGAAGATATTTTCATCACATTTCACTTAAGCATCCATTTCTATAGCAAAAGCATTTTTTTTGTGTATGTGCAATTGGCTAAATTTATATGTATTCTGGTATTGACTGATTTTATTTTTAAAAGTTACACATTTTGGAGAATTGAGTTGTTAAGAGGAGGGTAAAGATCCAAAAGGACAGAAGCAGAGCCAGGTCCTTGTATCTGGAAGGCTGAGGCAGGAGGATGGCTTAAGCATAGGGATTTGAGATCAGCCTGGGCAACATAGCATGACCCTGCCTTAAATAAGTAAATAAATAAGAGCATAATGAATGAGCTCCTCGAGTTGGGGGGAGACTGGTGAGTAAAAGGGAAAATGAGCCATAGCAGAATTAACCAAAACTAGATATTTTATATGAAACTGGAATAATATTTGCACCATGAATTAAATGAAATTGAAATATAGTGACTTTTTTTTTTTTAAAGATCTATTCCACTAGAATAAGATTTTCCAGTAACTGTTTACATAGCTTTGGAGTTTCCATGTTGTCACATGATGCCATCTTTAACTCAGATGTAACATTTACAGCCTGTTGGATAGTTAGTGTTTTAAGGGCACTGAAATAAGTTTAAGGTTACAACTGTATCCTTCAAGATCAGCTGGCTACATTTCTTTGGTATAATATTAATTGATCATTTTTTATCCCTATGTACAAAGTCCTATTACTGGTTTTGGGGTTGGGGACTATAAAGGAAATTTTAAGGCATGCCCATATGTTCACATGAAGTTGTAATTGCTGGAAGCAAAGGGTATTCTGTTGAATTAAGTGATCATGATTGGGTTAAGCTTTTTTTTTTTTTAAGTAAAGTGGTTTATTGTTTGATTTAAGCAGATTACGCCTTTATTGACAAATAAAGGATTGGTCAATTGGTCAAACGGAATTGCTGAATCAGAGCTAATTGTCAAGACTGGAAAGCTATAGCTCTTGCATTCATTCATGTTTTTCCAGTGTACATCTTTTAAAGCTTCAGAATAAGGAACAATTCCTTTGATATGTCTCTCTACTTACCCTAAAACAATTACTAGGCTGTAGCATCCCCAGTATCCTATTATAATTTGGAGCCCTTTGAAAATCAAGTTAAGAATATGGGGGCTGGGAATGTGGCTCAAGCAGTAGTGCACTCGCCTGGCATGCATGCGAAACTGAAAAAAGTAAATATTAAAAAAAAGATTCTCTCTCTCTAAAAAAAAAAAAAAGAATATGAACATTTCATGAAAACTCAGCTGCCATGGTCTTAGAGTCTGAGAGTGAGATGATTGACAGCAGCCAGCTGATAAGAAGCCAACCCTCCCTACCATGTGCACCTAAAGGATTTTGTTTACTCAAAAAATAGCAGAAGTTGAGGATAGGCTATTTAGAATCACAAGCTATATACCAAATGCCACTGAGAATAAAACACAATATGAAAACAATGTTTTGAATTGTGTGCATTTCTGTTTTATATCAATGCACTTAACTCAGAGGTCTTTTTGTGCTGACTCCATGAAAGAGCTCTCTCTGTCCCACCCCTTGGGGATTCAGGCAGCAGCCAGAATGCCAAGTTATTTTCTAGTCCCTTCTCCTTCTAGTGAGTTAAGAGTTCATTAACTTAAGTAATCTCTGCCACACATCGTAAGAAATATTATTTGGATTTCATGTTTCCAGGAGTGTGCTGATGTTAATTGCTTTTAAATTTTATGCTAAAACTAGAAAGGTTTCATGAGTAGTGAAATCCCTGCCTGTGTTCCTTTCTCCTGAACTTCACCAGTTGTTAACATTTTACTATGTTTTGATTTCTCTCTCATGGTGTAATAAATAGGCTTTCTACTGTTACCACTATTTGAGCAAATGCAGACCTCACGCCCATTTGCTCCTAATTACTTTCATGTGTATCTCTTAAGAACAAGAGTATGTTCTTCCATGACACCAGGACAGCTCAGGAAACCTAGCATTGCTGAAGTGCTACTAACAGTCCATGTTCAGATTCCACCAAATGGCCCAATAATTTTCTTGCTAACAATGGCTTTTTTTTTTTTTTTTTGGTTGGTGAGGTACAATATTTTTTTTCCCTGAGAGGATTAAGCATGCCACTTAATTTTCATCTCTTTAACCTTTTAAACTAGACTTAATTTTTTTTTATCCTTATCGCATGAACAGTTTGGACAATTCCACCCATTTGTGCCGTAGAATCCTCCACTGGGGAACGTGCTGTCATTTTGTCTCATTCTTGATTGTATTTTTTTTTTTTTGAATCAAGTTTCAAACCCAGAGCCACATCCCCACCCCACCCCCTTTATATATATATATATTATTATTAGAGACAGAGTCTTGTTGAGTTGTCTAGGGTCTTGCTAAGTTGCTGAGGCTGGGCTTGAACTCACGATCCTCCTGCCTCAGCCTCCCACATTACTGAGATTACAGGCATGTGCCACCATGCCTGGCTTCAGCTGAATTTGTTTTGATCACTAGGCAAAGTGTTTCTCTGATTTCTTTAATGGAAAGAGAATATTCTTTTTTACTTTATATTAACAAAGACCCCAAGAGTGGTGTTCCTCAGAGATACGTAGTTATCCTGCCCCTCGCCCAGTGTAACTTGGTGGCTTTAATATCCATTGATAATTCGTGCTTGGGTCAGTCATTATAGCCACGGCTACAAACTGATGATTTCCAAGCTAGAGTATTCCTTCTGTATTTATTTGTTGGCATTTTACCACAGAGAAGGGCTTGCCCTCCTCGCAGGGCCCCCCTCCCCTACAGCCAGGCTTCTCTGCTGTGTTAGCGTGTGCCACAGAAAGGGCTCCGGACCCTTCCCCAGCCTCCACGTCCTGGCTTCTAAGAGCTCCGGGCCTATCTTCTGAGTATGGATGTGATAGAAGTGTTTATTTTATTTTTATTCTGATCGCAACATTGGAAAAATATAAACAGTGCCATTAAGAAATTGGTTCTTTCCTTTGGAGGGCATGCCCTGACTGTTTGCATTGAACACAGACCCCTGCTACTCACAGATTGACAGTGACTTTAGGAAGGCATTTATTATGCACCACCGAGACATACAGAAGGAAGTGGTGTGGGCTTGAGGCCTAACTCCAAGTGACTTTGAATGTTTCCTTTATCTTCTCTGAGCCTCGGATTTTTCAGATACAAAAGAGGAGATAAGTATAATTGCCCTGCCTTCTTTCAGGGCTCTTCTGGGGATTATATGTCATGATGCGTGGGAAAGTGCTGCCTAACTCCATGCTCGCAGGTGTAGGTTGGAGCCCAGAGCAGGAAGCTTCCTGACCAGCTTGTTGAGAGCTTTCAGATGTGTTTGGCTTTCCCTGTGGAAGTGTTCTTGCCAAAATGTTAATCCGAATCAAATCATGAGGAAATAATCAGACTAATCCAGATTGTGGGACATCGTATAAAACATCTGGCCTGAACTCTTTAAAAATATCAATGTAATGAAAGACAAAGAGGAGGGGATGCTCCAGACACACAACAGCTGTCGTGGATGGGGGGGGGGAACAACCATAAAAGATGTTGAGACTGTTGAGAAAGTTTGCATGTGGACTAAGTGCATAATAATTTGCATGGAGGATCAGATTCTTGGGCATAATAATGATGCTGTTATCTAGGACACTGTTCTTTTAGGTAAGGTAGCCTGAAATATCTAGGGATGATTCACATGATTGAATCATTGATGCCCACAACTTACTTTTCAACACTTGGACAAAAATAAAAATAATCACACACACACACACACACACACACACACACACACACACACACATATATATATATATGCACATATATATATTTAACATGTATATGTGCTCATATGCAGAAAATGCTAGAAATTGTTGGGTCTAGATGGAGTATGCAAGTGCTTATTATAGTGTTCTTTCCACAAGTTTGAATTTTTTAAAAAATAAAAATGACAGGGATGTGTTATGGTTTGGATATGAGGTGTCCCCTACAGAGCTCCTATAGATGCAGGAATGTTCAGAGGTGAAATGGTTGGACTGTGAGAGCTGTAACCTCATCAGTCTGTCCTCATGTGATGGACTAACTGGGTGGTCATTGCAGGCAGGTGGCATGGCTGGAGGAGGTGGGTCACTGGGAGTGTGCATCTGTCCTGTGGCCTCTTCCCCTCTGTGTCCTGGCCCTGCCATGAGCCCTTCCCGAATGAAATGCTGCCTTACCTGGGGCCCCACTTTTGGGGTCTGCCATCTATGGACTGAGACCTCTGAAACTATGAGACCTCCATTAACTTTTCCTCCCCTAAGTTCTTGTCAGGTGTTTTGGTCACTGTGATGCCAAAGCTGATTAAAACAGGATGGGAATGTACTTCGTTTATATAAAACTGACTTGGAACCACGTGAGGACAATTATCGCCCAAGTTCATTATGGCTCAAGTCATCATATTCTGATGGGAAAAAGTAGGGTAAGGGATTTTCTGAAAAGTAGGGTAAGGGATTTTCTGAACCGGAAGGAAAAGAAGGGGAACTTAATTTAAGCCTTAATTATAAAATGAAAGAGATAAAAGGAGATAATATATGTGAAAAGGACTTATTAGAGGAGGCAAGACTTTACCTCCACCTTCTTAGGATCTCCAGCTGGGCCTGAGAATTCCCTTGAGATGAGTCAGATAACAGAAAAACATTCAGATTTTCACATGTACCTGGGAGCCCCTGTGGAGGCCCACCGAGTTGCTAGGCCCGCATGCCTGTGTGCAGCTTGAACAAAGACAGGCGATTGTGGGAACTAGCTAAAACAGATGCAGAGACTAGAGGAAGGTAAGAGTTATGTTCATAAGGCCTGAACCGATTTCTCCTGGCCCAACTCCCACTCTGGTGATAAGAATATTTCTTCTTGATATAAGGAGCGCATCCTTTACATAGCAGTTTTATTTCCTGCTTTTGGGAAGGAAAGGAGAAGTCGGAATGCCCTTTTTATACCGCAAAAACACCTTCTGAAGTGTTTTTAAGTGTTTCTAGCTCAAGATAATCCATATGCCAAAGTGACATGTTCAGGGTGCCCAGTACAATACAGAAGTGTTCAGGGAACGTACTGTGGATGTGTACCGTACTGACACACATTGGGCACACATTGGGCCTACTTCAGGCATCTTTTTAGCCTCCACCATGAGCCAGAGGTTGGATTTGAACTCAGGTCTCATCTGGCTCCCAAACTTGTGCACGAGCCCCCTGCCCATTCTGTCTGCAGCCACACAGCATCTTAAGAAAGAGCAGTCCCTACATAAGACAGAGTCAGAAACTCTACAGAATCTTTTAACTACAGAAAAGTCAGGATTTTTTTTTTTTTTTTTAATTGTGGAAGACTTACTCTTTGCCTCCATGGGAACAAACTCATCCCCATTGCCAAGCTCTTGGCCTGCTGTGGACACTGAGGCCCACCAAGTTTCTCATTCTCCATCTTAGGTAAATACAGAGCAGCACCGTGGACCCAGGAGCAAGACTGTTGCAGCAAGGCTGCAAACTCAGATTAGTCTTGAGGTGTTGGATGGAGTTGGAAATGGAGGAGGTGAGCATGCGAGCTGTACAGAGCAGTGAAACATCAACAGCTCTGCTTCCTGGCTCTCCCACAGTAGGCATTGGCTGGTTTTTCCAAGAGAAGGAGGTCCCACTTCCAGGAGCAGCCTGGTGCAGCTGTTTTTCCCTTTGTGTTGCAAGGAGAGATTTTGCAGCAGTTTGCAAATAACTTAAGTCTGTGTTGAAAGCTTCCCCCCGGCCCCCGCCCTTCTCCATAGTAGTAAACAGTCTACTTTTTGCAAAGAGAGAGAATTCTGGTCTTTTTTAAAAAATATTTTTAATTATAGTTGGATATAATAATTTTATTTTATTTACTTTTTTATGTGGCACACTGGATCACACCCCATGCCTCACACGTGATAGGCAAGCACTCTACCACAGAGCCACGACTCCAGCCCAGGATTTTGGTCTTTCAAGGGCTTCAGGAACCTTTCTTGGAATATCCCAATATGTGATAATTCAGTTCAGAACAGTTTCAGATTAATCTTTTCATTTGACCTTCAGCACTAGAGTTAGTAAGAACGGAACTCCGATGAAACCTAGAACACTGCAGCTTCTCAAGACGCTGAGGCCCCAAGACATTCATTGTTGGTCCTAAAAGCTCAGGGCTGAGTCACAGGAGAGTTGGATTTGAAGCACCATAGGGGCCTCAGAGCCAAAGCTTTGATCAGCTACTCCCTCCACCTGCCCTCCCTTCTGCAGAAGGCAGAGTGACTCCGCTGAGGCCTATGGCAGGAGGGGACACGAGTGTCCCAGCTCATTGCCTTTTGGCCAGGGCCAATCCCTCAAGTTTTACGTTTCCGACACTGCTATTTGGGTTCATGATATTTTTCTTTGGACTCGCTAACAACTTCATTGTTCTCTTTTGTGAAACAGGGACAGAAGAGGCAGCTCACTCAGTTGTTCATGGATTCAGTTTAATGACATCTAGTAGACCCACCATAAATAATAGCTCTATGTCCAGTACAAGTGCAATTTAGCTTCAGAGCAGCAAGAATGGTACTGAACTTAGAAAGGAAGTTATTCCCACTGCTCAAAGTTTGGTGGTTCCCAACCTCTTTTCTGCATGATAGGCTGCCTTGAGTTCGTCAGTTAACATGTGATCATGATGAGCAAATTTTTGTTTTGTTACCTCTGGTTTTATCCTTAAAAAGCAATTGGAATGCAAACAATAATAATAATAATAATAATAATAATAATAGAGCTCATGTTTAATGGCATAATTTGGAGTGAACATACTTTATATACAGAGTTATGAAAAATGGTGTTGTGAATGGATAATTATGATTGTAATGTATTTCACTATTGTCATGTATGTAAGAAATAAGAAAGTTAAAAAAAAATAAAGACATCATAATGAAAAAAAAAAGCAATTGAAAAAGAGTTCTTACTCTATAATCCAGTTTGGGGTTAGTTTAGTAATAAGAGGCAGGAGTGCTAGTTGTAATATTTTTTATTATATTGATTTTTTAAATTTGTTCTACTTAGTTGTACATGATAGTGGAATGCACTTCAAGTCATTGTACGAAAATGGAGTGCAACATTTCAATTCTCTGGTTATACAAAACATGGAGATGTACCATTTGTGCAATCATACATATACCTAGGGTAATGATGTCCATCTCATTTCACCATCTTTCCTACCCTCATAACCCCTCCTTACACTCCCTTTTGCCCAATCGAACAACCCTCCATTCTTCCCATGACCCCCTCCCCCATCATAGATCAGCATCTATTAATCAGAGAAAACATTCAGCCTTTAGTTTTTTGGGATTGGCTTACTTCGCTTAGCATAATATCCTCCAACTTCATCCATTTACCTGCAAATGCCACAATTTTATTCTCTTTTAATGCTGAATAATATTTCATTGTGTATGTATACCACAGTTTCTTTATCCATTCTTCTATTGATGGACATCTAAGTTGGTTCCACAATTTAGCTATTGTGAATTCAGCTGCTATAAACATTGGTGTGGCTATGTCACTATAGTATACTGATTTTAAGTCATTTGGGTATAAATGTCATTGGGATTTTAATAGGAATTGCATTAAATCTGTATAACAGTTTTGGTAGTATGGGCATTTTGACAATATTAACTCTTCCTATCCAAGAGCATGGGAGACCTTTCCATCTTCTAAGGTCTTCTTCAATTTCCTTCTTTAGTGTTCCATAGTTTTCATTGTAGAAGTCTTTCACCTCTTTTGTTAGATTGATTCCCTAGTATTTTATATTTTTTGAGGCTATTTTGAATGGGATAGTTTTCCTAATTTCTCTTTCACTGGATTCAACCCCTTATGCATAGAAATGCATTTGATTTATGGGTGTTTATTTTATATCCTCTACCTTGCTGAATTCATTTATTAATTCTAGAAGTTTTCTGGTGGGATTTTTTTGATCTTCAAATATAGAATCATATCATCAGTAAATAGTGATAGTTTGAATTCTCCTTTTCCTATGTGTATCCCTTTAATTTCTTTTGTTTGTCTGATTGCACTGGCTAGAATTTCAAGGACTATGTTGAATAGAAGTGGTGAAAGAGGGCATCTCTGTCTTGTTCCAGTTTTTACAGGGAATGCTTCCAATTATTCTCTGTTTAGAGTGATGTTGGCCTTGGGGTTAGCATAGTTAGTTTTTACAATATTGAGGTATGATCCTACTATTCCTAGTTTTTCCAGTGTTTTGGACATGAAGAGATGATGTATTTTATTGAATGCTTTTTCAGTATCTATTGAGATAATCATATGATTCTTGTCTTTTAAGTCTATTGATGTGCTGTATTACATTTATTGATTTCTGTATGTTGAACCAACTTTGCATCCCTGAACACCAGTTAATCGTGGTGCACTGTCTTTTAATATGTTTTTGTATGCAATTGGACAGGATTTTATTGAGAATTTTTGCATCTATGTTCATTAGGGATATTGTTCTGAAGTTTTCTTTCCTTGATGTGACTTTGTCTAGTTTTGGTATCAGGTGATGCTAGCCTCATAGAATGAGTTTGGAAGAGTTCCCTCCTTTTTTTATTTTATGGAAAATTTTGAGGAGTATTGGGATTAGTTCTTCTTTGAAGGTCTTATAGAACTCGGCTGAGAATCCATCTGGTCCTGGGCTTTTCTTGGTTGGTAGGCTTTTGATGGCATCTTCTATTTCCTTGCTTGAAATTGATCCATTTAGATTGTGTATGTCCTCCTGATTCAGTTTGGATAGATCATATGTTTCTAGAAATTTGTCAATGTCATCGAGATTTTATATTTTATTGAAGTATAAATTTTCAAAATAGTTTCTAATTATCTTCTGCATTTCAATAGTGTTTGTCATGATTTCATCACTAATTTGAATTTTGAATTCAGTAATTTGAATTTTCTTTCTCCTTCTCTTTGTTAGTGTGACTAAGGGTTTATCAATTTTATTTATTTTTTCAAAGAACTAACTTTTTATTTTGTCAATTTTTAAAAATTATTTCTTTTGTTTCAATTTCATTGATTTCAGCTCTGATTTTAATTACTTCCTGTCTTCTACTACTTTTGATGTTGATTTGTTCTTCTTTCTTTAGGGCTTGGAGATGTAATGTTAGGTCATTTATTTGTTGACTTTTTATTCTTTTAATGAATGAGCTCAATGAAATGAACATTCCTTTTAGCACTGCCTTTATACTGTCCCAGAGATTTTGATATGTTGTATTGGTGTTCTCATTGACCTCTAAGAATTCTTTCATCTCCTGTTTGATGTCTTCTGCTACCCACTGCTCATTCAACATCATATTACTTAGTCTCTAGGTGTTGGGGTAGCTACTATTTTTTATTATATCATTGATTTCTAGTTTTATTCCATTATGATCTGATAATCTGAGAATACAGGATAGTATCTCTATTTATTTATTTATTTATTTATTTTGTATTTGCTGAGAGTTTCTTTGTGGCATAATATATGGTGTATTTTAGAGAAGGATCCATGTACTGCTAAGAAGAAGGTGTATTCACTCCATGATGGAAGATATACTCTGTATATGTCTGTTAAGTCTAAGTCATTAATTGTATTGTTGAGTTCTGTAATTTGTTTAGTTTTTGTTTGGACTATGTATCCAGTGGTGAGAGAAGTGTGTTAAAGTCACTCAGTATTATTGTTTTGTGATCTATTTGCTTCTTGAAATTGAGAAGGATTTGTTTGGTATATGTAGAACCTCCATTGTTTGGGGCATAGATATTTATGATTGTTATGTCTTATTTATGTATAGTTTCCTTAAGCAGTATGAAATGTTCTTTTTTTTAATCTCTTATGACTAACTTTGGTTTATCTGATATTAGGATGGGAACCCCTGCTTGTTTATGTGGCACATGTGAGTGATATGTTTTTTCCCATCCTTTAACCTTCAGTCTATAGGTGTCTTTTCCTATGAGATGAGTCTCTTAAAGGCAGCATATCGTTGGCTTTTTTTAAATCCAATCTGCCAGTCTATGTCTTTAAATGTATAGATTTAGGCCATTAACATTCAGAGTTATTATTGAGACATGGTTTGTATTCCCAGTCATTTTGGTTTATTTTTGGTTTTTAACTTGACTTGGTTTCTCCTTTGATTGGATTTCCTTTAGTGTAGTTCTTCCCTTTGTTGATTTTCATTGTTGTTTTTTATTTCCTCCTCATCAAATATTTTGCTGAGAACATTCTGTAGTACAGGCTTTCTCATGGTTAATTCTTTTAAAATTTGTTTATCATATAAGGTTTTTATTTTTCAATCAAATCTGAAACTTAATTTTGCTGGATATAAGATTTTTGGTTGGCATCCATTTTCTTTCAGAGCTTGGTATATGTTGTTCCAGGATCTCCTAGGTTTGATGATCTGGGTTGAGAAATCTACTGAGATCTGAATTAGTTTCCCTCTGTATGTAATCTGAAACTTTTCTCTTATGGCTTTTAAAATTCTATCCTTATTCTGTATGCGAGACATTTTTATTATAATATTCGTTGGTGTGGATCTGTTGTAATTTTTGTACATTTGGTGTCCTGTAAGCCTCTTTTATTTTATTTTCCAATTCATTCTTCATGTTTGGGAAATTTTCTGATATTATTTTATTGACTAGATTGTTCATTCCTTTTGTTTGTATCTCTGTGCCTTATTCTATGCAATAATTCTTAGATTTGGTCTTTTCTTATCATCCCATAATTCTTGGAGGTTCTTTTCCAAGGTTTCTCACCATCTTCACTGTGTGGTCAACTTTATTTTCATGATTACATATTTTGTCTTCATTGCCTGAAGTTCTGTCTTCCAATGATCTAGTCTGTGGTTGATGCTTTCTATTGAATTTTTATTTGTTTTTGTTTGTTTGTTTGTTTCCTACATTTCAAGGACTTCTGTCTATCTCTTTCTTGAAGTAATATTTTGCTACCTGTATTCCCTCTTGTATCTCTTTGTTGGAGTGGTCAATTGTTGCCTGTATTTGTTCTCTTACTTCATTCTTTGCTTTGCAGATCATTTTAGCTATGTACATGCTGAACTCCTGCTCTGACACTGCATCTACTGTGCTGTCAGTGGAATCTATTTTTGTATCAGTTCTGGGCACTCTCCTCCCTTGTTTCTTCATGTTGTCCCTGTGCCTTCCTCTCTAGCAGTGTGGATTTGAGGTATTATAGTTTCTATCTCATAATCTTGTAGTGTCCTTGCAGGTTACCAATACCTTGCCTGCAGGAACCTGGAAGATGGTCCTGGCTGTTGCCACTAGGTGGAAGCCAGTGGGTGAAGCCACCCCACGTGTTGATAGATGAAGCTGCAGAGCAGTTCCCATCCTCCTACCCCACAGCGGGCCGGAGTCGCTCTCCTCCTACCATGTGGTGGACTGGGGTCGCGGTCATCTGCTCCTCCTCTAGTTTTAATATTATTTTTTTTGTATGTAGTTAGTAACTTTTAGCACCTTGGTTTCTCTACAAGTAAATAAGAGAAAGGCAAGTAGACTCTGTCCAGCTTACAGTTTAACGGGAAAAGCCTTATGTTAAAGTCACTATATATGGCACACTTGAGCTTTTTGAAAATATCATCTGAGATACAATAAAAGAATTAATAAGAAAAGAACAGAACTGGAATTAACTGCAGGAAAGCTCCTAGGAAAGATGACTCACTAATTCAGAATGCACAGCTCCTAATTAAAGTAATCTGGGAGCAACACATTTCATCCTCTTAGACCACCTGTCTCTCTGTTAATCCCCACCCACCCTGAAGCCTTGCAAAGACCTCTCACTGGGATAGTTTCCAAACCAGCTATTTCTATAAAATGACAAATTTGTTAGTAGATTTACATGGATATTTCTCAAAATCTTTTCCCAAAATTTTTTCCTCAAAGTTCAGAGCTGGAAGGATGCTTCCAGATCAAGCTCTACTCTTTTATCCCAGACATGTGAAGATTTAAGAACAGTGAGAAAGTTAGTTGCTGCTGCCATATCTCCAGTCACCACCAACAGCACTGATGGTTGTTTCCGGCTCCTTATGCTGAGTTAACCCATTGAGTTCCAAGATTTCAATTCTCAACTATTTCAATGAAATTGACAGTTGCATTTACATAGTTTGGAAATCATAATCTAGACTTTACATATTATTATTATATTATATATCATTATAACATAATTGTAAAATCATCATTATAGAATTATATTATCTTTTAAAATATGTATGTTTTTAGTTGTCGATGGACCTTTATTTATTTATTTATATGTGGTGCTGAGAATTGAACCCGGTGCCTCGTGCATGCTAGGCAAGCGCTCTACCACTGAGCCACGACTCCAGCCCCCTAGAATTATATTGTTTACTCTAAGTTTTTGTAGGTGTTCCACCTCTGGGATGATGAATTCTAAAGGACTGATGACTACTATTGTAAGTTTGACTTACAAACTATGAAAAAAAAAACTGTTTATAAGCTTCTGGCAGCTGTCTCTGGTGAAATCCTTAGCAGTTTGAGATTATTAATGTTGCCATTAGGGTGTGTGTATCATGCCTATACTAATGTCATTAATCACTTTCTTCCTGTTCCGTTACTTTTGCTCAGTTTTTATTAACTATCCACCTTCTATTACTGGCATAGACCTGAGCCCTGTATGTAGCAAGGCATGACTCAGGGTAACACAAAAGAACCCTCTCCAGTGTGTGTTAACTTCATTGCTTACAGCCTCTTGTATTGACTTCATGCCCGAGTTAACCAAAGGTCAGAAATAGCAGTTTGCAGCTGGCCCTGGGGTTGACTATCTTGCCATCTTCAACCCTTGACATCAGTAGCAGCATCAGACCAGTAGGGGGTGGAGTAACTTCGAGCACCAAAGTCTTGTGCATTTTTATATTCTTTACAAATGAGGTGTAAGTCACTTATTATATAAACATCTTTTAAAATATGTATAGAAGCTACAAGATTTATTTCGAATTAATTACTATGTTTTTAACTAAACAGGCAAAACACAAATATTTTGTTACTTGTAATAAATTCATACAATACAGGTAAAATGGAAGTTCCCCCATCCCTACCTCCTCACCTACAAGAAACTGTTAGCATTTTTCCATACTTTTCCCCCTATGCAGTAAAGTCATTAATGCACTTAGAAATATGAATTGTTTTTCATAAATAGGATCATACTTTATCTTACAACTTATTTTTTCCACTTAACACATTTTATGCTTTTGTGTTTGTACACATATTTCATATTTATATTATTTTCTCTTTTAAGAAGTTGATGCCTAGGGTTTCACTGAATGAATGTTGCATGGTTTACTTAAGAATTTTTTTTTCTGTTGGAACTTTTAGTTGCTTTGTAGATTTCCACTATTACAAACAGCGGAGTCCTTATGACTCTGCATTTCTTTAGCGCAGGTCTCAACTGGGAAGTTAGGTACATTTTCATTATTTAGGAAGACATTAACAGGAGGCAGAATAGAGGGATGCCACATGACTTGAGGATTTCTTGCTCAGTAATAATGACAGCACTGTGGTCTGGCTGACAGCTGTGCCAGAGGGACAATGCTGTTGACGTGGACACACAGCTATGCACACTTACCTCACAGCTGCAGTCAGCACAGTAGCTCCTTTGACTCAAAGTCAAAACCACAAGGAGACTGACAACCCAGTGTCTGCTGGGAAGGAAAGTCCTGCATTTGTTAATGAGTGGGATGGTGTGACCGCTGTAGGCAGCCAGTAAAATGAAGGAAGGATTGGAGTGAGCTGTTGTGGGGTTTCTGATTGGCAGGTCTTCCCACAGCTGTCCATTAGAGGCAGGAGGCTGTGTGGAGTGCTTCTGGTTCCTCATGCATGATGTATTGTCTATTTTTGCAGTTGGCCGCCCCATTCCAGTTCAGCAGACTCTGCACCCAACGCCGGAGCAGATTGAAGAGCTGCATCAGACCTATATGGAGGAACTAAGAAAATTATTTGAGGAGCACAAGGGGAAGTACGGAATTCCAGAGCATGAAACTCTCATTTTTAAATGATTTTACTCTTGTAAGGCATTAAGGAGCACAAGAGAACATCCCTTGAGAGAATAAACACTTTAAATAAGTTTATTTTTTTTTGTTTGTTTTTTGTTTTTACCTTTGGACAATGGAATCAAATTTGCAACTGGAAAATATCATTTATGGTGACCCATGTTGATGTTTTATCTGGGGTAAATAAAAATGTGGTAGATGACTGTAGGAAAAGGTTAGAGAGGACTAAAAGATTTAATAATCTTCCTCATTTAGGCAGAATAAATCATTTTACAGGTTATGAAAAGGTTTGGAATTATTCATGTATTCAAAAGAAAAAAGTGACAGCTTCAAAATGTCATTAGCTCCTTTCACTAATGATTACAATTATCTAAGGTGGTGTTTTTACTAAGTCTAACAGCTGTGGTTTAGCACAGCTGGAGCATTTAGGATACAGTGCATAAAAAATTTGCCATATAAAGAGTTAGAGAAATTTTTTTTTTCTGTTTGAACAGACCATTTGTTAGTGAATAATGTCACTTTAAATGCTTAGATAATTTGATCCTTTAGATCATTTTTATATAATAGTCCAACACTTTTTTGCCATTTTAGAAATAGGATGAGTTTGCCCCAAGGAAACCTATGTGGACATGAGCCTTATTTTCTCGTTTCTATTCATGCTTAGAAACATGTTTACTTGCTATAAACAGGGACATTTGTTTGGGAGACATGATTTTATATATGTTTGAGGACATTGGAGATTCTAAGACTTTTTCATGGTAATAGAAATGCTTTTAGTTTTCTTCCCAAATGGACTCTTCATTGTACAACAAGCTCTGGAAGAAGGCTCCCTCTCTGGTGAGAGGTATCCAGTTCTTAGCAGATGGGGGCTTTATCTTCTCTGAATCAGATTGAGCAAGGACCTTGTCCTTCCTGCCTCCTGGTGTCTTCCTAGTGACACTTAGTAGACACAAAATAAATACTTGTTTAATGAAGGTATTTATAAGTGGAACATGCAAACAAATTCTTTGCTATGATGTGAAGAAGCTCTAAAGCTATTCCATAGAATGAAACCTGCTACAAAAAGATCATTTGCCCTCTG
This sequence comes from Urocitellus parryii, assembly GCF_045843805.1. Lineage (NCBI taxonomy): Eukaryota > Metazoa > Chordata > Mammalia > Rodentia > Sciuridae > Urocitellus > Urocitellus parryii. Next base: position 269,284,164 of record NC_135531.1, read on the forward strand.
ATTTTCCTGCACCAGTAATCGACGGTGCTGTGGGCTGCTTAGAAGGGAGCAGGTCAGAGGAGGATTTTGATAATTAGCTATTAAAGTGTTAAGGAACTGGGCAGCAAGGAGAATGCTTTATTTCCACATGATCTTCCTTCCTAGACTTTGCTTCTGTACCTTCTCTGTCCTGGGTTTCGTAAGCAAGCTTGAATTGCCTTCTGTCGGATTGGGAATGCATCTTCAGGTTCCTGATTGTTAAGACATTAAGCTCTGAGCTGGAACCTGAATGGGGCTGCCTTAAGCAGAAAAGCATTTCACACACAAGAAAGCAAACGTTTTCAATTGTTCTGTTGGGACAACAACGGTATTTTGTCCTGAATTCCTTTGACTTTACACAAACTGAGCAAGCCAGGAATCCATTGACCCGTGGCCTTGAAACCAGTTCAGATTTTTTGTTTTGTTTTGTCAAAGCAGGACCTTTAAGTTAATTCAAACCCATGAATTTCGTCCCTTTGAAGAAGTTTATTAAAAACCCATGACGCGTGATCACAGAGGTATGATTTTAATCTCACACTGAACATCGGGGACGCACTGACCACCCTTCATAGATGGCTTATCTAGCAAGCAGTTGAAGCCCAGGCTTAGTCAGTCAAGAAGAGGCACTAAAAGTTCTCTCTCGTGAATTTATCTAGATATGGGCAACTTTAATTTTGGCTTGCATAAAATGTTATTTTTCGGTAAGTGCATATAGCAGGGGGTGGGGTTATCGCTTCACTTCTTAGGGTGTCCAGAAGTCCTAGTCCAGCCAGTGCCAGTGCCAGGAGTCATTTCATATACTCAGGGGGTAGGAGTAAATTCCAGAAAGTCCCACAGATTACAAGTGAATTTTTAATAGGAATTTTTAATAGGTGGGCCGTGTTTTATATTTGCTGGTCTGCTTTGGTAGAGATCACTTCTGCTAAAAAGGTTCCCATCCACTGTGTATTGGCACATAAATTTTAAACAGCAAAGCAAAACAAACACAACAACGAAAATAGCCCCAGAGTACCGTCAGAGAATCTGGGCCTACTGCCTTGGGAAAATATGCATGTGCACTGTTTGATTTGGACTTTTCTTTCTCCTCTGTTGTCCTTGCACACTGGGGGCAGGCTGAGTCATTTCCTCTGTCTTGCAGCTAGGAGTTTCTGAAAGTGTCCCTGGCCAGCTATGTCTGTTATGCTCACGAGGAAAGTTGCTGCTTCAGGGCTTCTGAAGGGCAGCCCGTTTTGCTCATGACAAAGGGGCACCCCTGCAGGGGTGCTAGATATTTCATTGTACCTTTTGCCACCGCTGTGAAAACCAAGTGTTTACACATCAGGGACGAGGGTGAGCCTTGGTCACGTATAGGGTTAACCACAACATCCCTCCTTTCAGCAGGAGGTTATGTCTCTGTCACTGAACCACGGAGGTGGAATCTGGGTGCAATATCCACACTTCTGGAACTTTCCATGTTTTCCAAAGGTTGTGATGACTATGAAAATGGCTTAGGGTGCATTTGCTTTACATTCCTTCCCTCTGACAAGATGTGCTATTGACAGGTTTTGTTAATAAGTGGTTTGTTTTTGTTTGTTTCCACTAGCCCCAAATGGCATACTGGGCTACTGGAATAGCCTGTATTCTCATATTTGCATTTTTAACCTAAGGCACGTAACATGTGCTTGTGGGCCTGGAGGAGTTGTTTCAAGTACAGTGGGAATAGCATTCTAAGGGAAAAAGCAGGGCAACTTCTAAAATAACCAACCAGCTGCTCTTTCTTCCCTAGGATGGCAAATTCAGAAGCAGGTATTTAAAACAAAGAGGTATATTTAAAACAAAGAGGTGTATTTAAAACAAAGAGGTTTCTTTAGTATCTTGCATTACGATTCTTGAAGTTAATCCTTCCCAAACACTTCCTGCTTAATGCCTTAATGTCTTACACTCAAAGAAGAAAGTCGATCTCAATCCATAGGTAAGTTACAGGACTATGAGTTTCTCAGTAGCCATATTTGTGTCTGGTTTGCATTTTGATCCTGTCCCCAGCAGTGCAGGCCTTTAGCAGTCTCTTGGTGAACACTTGTGGCACCAACCCAGACACTGGGGTGGGTTGTGCCAGTGCAGCCAAGTTTTAGAGCTAGAAGGCACTTCCTGGTCTAATTACTCTGTCTGCAGATGCAGCAGTTGAACCCCTGTGAGGTTTAATGCAGATTCACACTGACTCCGGTTCCTATTACAGTATCCTGGATTAAACACGAGGAACTGCTATGTTGTGGCCACTGCTTAATAAACCCAAGAATCCTCCTATTAAACCCAAGTGTCATCTAAAAGCAAGGGATTAAATGACTATAAAGAAAGCTCTGTCTTCTTGGTACTGAAAACATTTTTCACTTTTGAGGCCAATATACCACACTGTTGACTTTTCGCTTTTGCAAGAGCTATTTTGGTGATGTGAACTGGGCAAAATCCAAGTTTTCAGTCACGTCTGTGGCCACTAGAGCCTGATGTATTGGAGCAGTGGGTAAGGCAAGGTGCCACATGCCCGGGACCACTGAAGGACCCCAGGAAAGGGTCCTCCCGTGTGGCGCTGTCATGGTTAGTGGGGGCCACAGCCATCCCATTATTCAGACAGGAAGTAGAGCTTCTGTCATCTCATTGACAGCCCCAAGCCCACGGGTGAGTCTGGCTCCAGCCCTTATTCAGCTGGATAATCACAGCCGCCTTTGTATAGCTCTTAGATCCTGGTTGAGAATTATCTTGGGCTTTCTTGAGAATAGAGATAAACCTGACATTCCTGGTATTCTCTCCTATTCCAGTTCCAGACCAACTTGGAGCTGTTTCCCTTTCTGTTTGGATTCCAAATCTTGCTGTGTGGGTGTTGGTGATGATGTTGGGGTGCCCAGAGACTGTTTTCTACTCTCCAGGCATTAGTTGCAGGTGGTCCTTTAAACTCTGGTCTCTTACTACCTGGCTAGGGACCTGGGCTCTGTCCTTCCTATGTAAATAGGAGTGAATGATCTCAAGGTCTCAGCTGCCTCTGGCTCTGCGGTCTGTGCATGGCATTTTACTGACATGGGAATAACATCTGGTGGGGGAGGCAGGCTTATCTGACCACTCTGCCTTTTCCATACCATTCCTGTTCTAGGGAAGCCAGTTCTTGGTGTTGCCATTGAAATTTCTCCAGGATCACAGTAACCTTTAGTCATGTGTTTCTAAGAAATAATTTAATCCTCTAAATAAAAATAAGAGAAATTTATCTAAGAGGCGTCCTCATTTATATTACTCAAGACTACAGAATAACGGTTTATCGCTTGCTACATTTTTTTAATAGGAGATGGTGAACTTTAATACTTTCTATATGGTGTGTTTCTTTGTGCCTTTATTAGCTCTCAGTTTCTAAGAGTTTTGACCCAAGCTATACATGTATGGATATGGTTTTTAGCCTGGATAGAATGGTTTTCATTTCCCATACCTTGGTAAGGGTGAATGAATTTAGGCTTGAGTATGAGTGTCAGGTTGCAAGAAAAAATATGAGCAATGCAAATTCTCACACTGAAGAGTCAATGCTTTCATGTCTTTGGATGGAATAAAAGAAAACAGAAATGGGGGTGCAGAGCAACTGAAAACAGCAGGTGCACAGGAATGAAACAAGAACAGAGACGGCAAGAGGAAACGTAGTCAGGAAATGCCGGGTCTCGGCTGTTGGCCCTAAGAACAAAGCTTCTCTGATTCAGAATGTTCAAAAGCTTGTAAACGAGTGATCAGTTACAAATCAAGTCAATCACTGCTGATAGGTATGGGCTTGCTTTCTTTTTCTTTTCTTTTGTACTGGGGATTGAACTCAGGGGTGTTTAACCAGTGATCCACACCCCCAGCCTCTTTTACATATTTTATTTAGAGACAGAGTCTTGCTGAGTGGCTAAGTGCCTTGCTAAGTTGCTGAGGCTGGCTTTGAACTCTCTTAATTCTCCTGCCTCAGCCTCCCAAGCTGTTGGGATTACAGGCATGCACCATGGCACCCGGCTAGTGTGGGCTTTCTTTATGAGCAATGAAAAATATTCTAAAATTAGCCTGTGGTCATGGTTACATAATGCTGTTCAATATGTTGACTGTCTATAATGTGCCAGATACAAGGCTACGTGCTTTACATATGTTATAGTATTTAGCTCATAAGATAGTCCTTGAGGCCCTTGCTATTTTTTTTCCTATAGGCAACTGGGGCTCAGAGGGGTTGAGAACTTTGCTTGAGGCAAGCCTGATAGTGGCTGGTGGAGCTCAGACACAAAGCCTGCCCCTGTAACCAGGTACCGCACTCCAGGTGCAGGACTCAGGTGGGTCTTACTAACTTGGTAATCACACAGTAACTGGGCAGTCGCAACCTAAGTTGGCAATTGTACACTAACTTGGTAATCACACACACTAATTGTGTGGTCCTGGGTAGGAAACCTCATACCTTTCACCTATCAATGACAAGGTGAGACATGAATGTCAAGGTTCTTAATGGGTTCATCTGGCTGTGACACTTTCCTAAAGCCATTTCTTTTCTTTATATTTTTAAAAAATTTCTGCATGATAGTTTCATAGCCAGTTTCAGAACAAGAAATAGAAATTAGCAATGATACCTGTTGTTTCGTGTTTCTAAATGATAGAAACGTCATTAATATTTCTCAAAAACAGTTCAACTTTGGAGATCAGCAGGCTTCTTGATTTTTACTTCTCTCATAAAACAAGGAAACAAGAATATAATTTTAACCAGAAGAAAATGCTGTTGTTTTAGATTTATAAGTGTGTGGAATTCAGAGGTTGTTTCAAAAGCAGGAAATTAAGCATATTGCCTTTGAAATTAAGCATATTATTCCCCAATGCCTGATTTTAATTTCCAATTATCTACTCCAAATATTTAGGGAAAAAAGTATTGTTATGTAATAATATAATGGTTGGCAGAGCTATACATGGGTGCCGGGTTATTTTTCTAGTGCCAAGAATGCTAGCTATTGAGTAGTTACCGAAACATAGGAATTCAATCCCAATATTTTAAATATTGTAAAAGTAGTACCTGTTTCTTTATAACTACCAGTGTGTTAGTAGAATACATTATAATGCAGAATTTGATCTATGGAGGAAAAATATGCAAAATTTCTCCTTTTTCAGGAAGGGCTATTTTTAAAAAATTTAAATTGATTTTTAAGTTCTATATAAAAACATAAAGATTGTACATATTAATGGGGGGTACTACCTGGCTAGGAGCCTGGGCTCTGTCCTTCCTATATAAATAAGAGTGAATCATCTCAAGGTCTCTTCTGCCTCTGGCTCTGTGGTGTTTGGATACATGTATACATTGTGTAAAGTTTAAATCAAGTTAATCATATATTTATCTCCTTAAACACTTAGCTTTTTTTGTGTGTGTGGTAAGAATATTCAAGCTCCTTACTTCCAGCTTCATGAGATATACAGCACATAATTGTACCTACAGTCAGCCTGCTGTGCAATAATAGGACACCAGTACTTCTCGCTCTTCACTGAACTCAGTACCCGTTGATCCTCATCTCCCCTCCCGCTCCTTTCACCACCACTTGACCCTCAGCGTCTATGGGATCGACTTTTTAATATTCTGCCTAGGAGTGAGGTCACAGGTCCTTGTCTTTCTGTGCCTGGCTTGCTTCACTTAGCATCCTGATCTCTGGTTCCATCCAGCCCATTGCAAATGACAGAATTTCATTCTTTTTTTTAAAGCTGTTTCTGAAAAGCTCCCTGACCGCATACCCAGGGGACACGGAGGCCATTTTCAGCACCAGGACACTTGCTGTCTCTTTATTCAGTGGCAAAGTGTTTAAAGAACAGAGCAAAAAATGTTTCATAATTGGACTAATTAGTTCATTGTCAAAATTAAGCATTTAAAAAGGGCAGCAGTTAGGTGAAAGTCTTGATTTTTCTGTAGCTATAAACAGCTGGGTTTAAAAAAAAAACTTCAAAACAACACATTATTATTGTCTTTTTTTTTTTTTTAATTTTATTGCTTTGCTGAGAGTCGAACCCAGAGCCTCATGCATGTCAGGCAAGCATCTTACACCGAGCCACATTCCCAGCCCCAAAACAGTATTTTAAAATTCATTTTATTTCTCATGTGTGTATTATATGTTTGCATTTCCGTGTTAGTCAACCTTTTGTCCCTGTGACCAAAATACCTGACAAGAACAATTTAGAGGAGGAAAGATGTATTTCTGCTCACGGTTTGAGAGGTTCAGTCCATGATCAGCGGACTCCACTGCTCTGAGCCTGAAGTGCGGCAGAGCATAGTGGCAGAAGGGTGTGGAGGGAGAAGGCTGCCAGCTCATGGCACTGGGAAGCAGAGAGAGGCACAGAGCAAAAAGCCGGGAAAATATAACTGCAGCGGGCACGCCTCCCTCGACCATGCCCCTCCTGCCTGCGGTCACCACCCGAAGTCCACTCAATCCTCAGTCCATCCATGGATTCCCCCACAGAAGTGATGCAGCTCTCTAACCCAGTCAGCCCACCTCTGCACATTCCTGCATCAGCGGGCAGGAGGGATACCTCATATCAGAACAGTAACACTTTCCAAGTATCTTTGAAAATTTTTTTCTGCATAAGTCAAATGCCACATGTTCTAAATTAAACAACAAAAACAAAAACAAAACAAAACAAACAAAAAATCTCCCCGTTTGACATCTCCTTTCCACCTTCAGCTTTCCAACAGCTGCTGTAAAAATTCTGAATGGAAGGAAATTCAGTTGACCTGGCATGGACACGTTTTTGTGATGCTGAACATCAAGAATGCTGTACTTTATCGTAGATGGGTGGATATGAGGATTATAGAATTGCTATAACTTGAAATTGTTATAACTTTGAAATAATAATAACGAATCCACAGATGTAGAAGTTTTAAGTCAATCAGGATTTAAGCAGGATTTGCATAAAGAGTTTTTACATTAAATATTTGTTTATACATTATATAAACATATTACATATTTATACATTATGCATACTGTTATGTACTAGTATATACTATAATGTATACAATATGATAAGGATACAGATGGAGATAGGTATGGATATAGGTAGATAAGAAATATATATGTAAAAATATATACATTTTGTATGCATTTTCGTTACTGTTTTCAAGATAATACCAAAGAGCCGGCAGGGTACAGTGGCACACGCCTGTAATCCCAGCAGCTCGGGAGGCTGAGGCAGGAAGATTGTGAGTTCAAAGCCAGCCTCATCAAAAGCAAGGCACTAAGCAGCTCAGTGAGACTCTGTCTCTAAATAAAATACAAAATGGGGCTGGGGATGTGGCTCAGTGGTCGAGTGGCCCTGAGTTTAATTCCTGGTACCACAAAAAAACAAAACAAATCCAAGAAAATTTTAAATCACTGGGAATAAAAACAAATGTGATTCATTTAGGAACCGACTGTACCTTCAGAGATGAATTTGACTCATGTTGTGATCACATATGGCCGATGTGACCCAGTGACGCTCGGCAGCGTTGCCATAGCAAGCAGCACCTTGCTCTTTCCACCAGGCCACCAGCACACACGCGCCCTCGCAGCTCTCCAGCTCTGGGGGGTGGTGGATCCACCTCCCAGCAGGGAGGACTGGGGCGAGACCCCACCTACACTGCTCCTCTTTTTTTCCTTTCTCCATTGCTTATTTTTTTCTCTTTACGTGGCTTTCTGTTCTGTCCATAATCTTGGATAAAGAGAAATTAAAAGGAAGCAAAGGGAAAAGGGGAGAGTTGAGTTGCAGAAGCATCTTAGGAACGCCTATTTTCTGTCAGAGGAAGATGAAGGACAATGAGAGCAGGAAAGAGTAGAAAGGAGGAGATTGGATGCACTGAGAGGGGAGGACGGAAGACAAGAAGAGGAGGTATCTGATCATCGCATATTTTATGTTAAACATTGTACACGAGAGATCTTTCGCAGCCCATCACAGTTTATGTGTCCTGACTCAGGTGACAGGAACTTCTTTGGTGCTGCCTGAGTGGAATGTTATTTCAGAACTAATTCCCCATTGAAGGGAGGCATAGCCTCTCACTGCCCTTTCCTGGCAGTCGGAGGGAGCAACTTCTGCAATAGATACTGAAACTCCCCTAGCCATCCCAGGCCACTGTGATGAACATCTGCTATTTACCTGATGTATTCGTCTGTTTTCCATAACTATAAGGAAATACCTGATGCAGGGCAACTTTTTAAATAAAAGAGGTTGATTTAACTCACAGTTCTGGAGATTCAAGGGCATGATGGCAGCATCGGCTGGGCTCTAGTGAGGACCTCATGGAAGATGGCAGGAGCCTCACACAAGTGAGACAAGATCACATCTGGAAACAGGAAGTCAGAAAGTCTCTCTTACCTGCACAGCTGAAAATTATGGGAGATCCTTAAAGTTCATTTTCACCTAGTATTATGCCAAGTTGACAGGTGACATTGTAATAATCAGTCCATGGGCTAAATAGTCAAGTGAAAGCAGATTAGTAAAATTATCTTTGTTCAAACCTGTGCAGGCAAGGTGACCTTGAGAACCATTGATTGCCACTGTTATTATTGAGAGTTTGTGAAACAACCATCAGTTGAGATAATTATATGACAGAGCTTATTCGAAACAATGTGTCCCAATTGTCATTTGTGGCCAGAGAGAACACTTCTCATAAAGAACTCTTGATACTGAGCTTTGGAATGGCTCTGGAGCTCTTACCACATCCTTTTGGCCTGACTTTATTCTAGGGTTGTTTCCCTCTCCACATCTTGATAGGCTTAGGAACTTCCCCGGCCATTATTTCAAAGAAGAATTTTTCTTCTATCTAGCCTGAGATTTCTCTTCGCTCTGGGCTCTCAATTTTGTGAAACACAGGGACACAGTGACTTCAGACTGATCCCCTATCTGAGGTATGTAATGTGTTTTCGGATAATTCCCTGAGTTCCATCAGGGATGCTTCTCTGCCAGAATTATTTGGCAGGAATCCACCGAAGAATTACTTTCAGCTTTGTTTGTGGTTACTGGATTCAACTGGAATTTCCTGCATCTTCAGGCGATTCAGAGCTTCTCCTGGAGGGAGAAGGTGGGTTTCTGCCTGTAAATGCAGCAAGAAGTCTGGACATGGCGTGGAGAAGGTGCTGAGGGCCCTTCTGATCGCGTTCCCAGGGGCCTTGCCATTTGTTATCAAGCGCTGACTCCATGAAAAGACCCAAGGCAAGGAGCGCATTGCTACCTTCTGGCATCTTGCAGGAGAGGGAAGCAAGGTCCTGTGAGCAGGACCAGCCCAGTGCTCCGGGCATGTGGAGAGATTCATCCTGGCTGGGCATCTGGAAAGGAGTCCTGGCCTGGACTTGCAAGGATGAGGAAGACTTTAGGTGAGTAGTGAGGGAAGCTCAGGCGAAGGAGTCGGGAGGGAGGGCCCCACCTGGGTTTAGCAGGGAGAACTCGTGTCCAGAGAGGATTGATTGGTCACTCTACGCACGAAGACACGGCCCTGGTATCCAGCGGCCAGCTGGCAGCCCTCCCTGTAACTGGGAAGGCTGGCAAAGATGTGGGGTAGCTCTTATGATTATTTTTTTAAATGAGTGATTCTAACTTAGCTCTCTATCCTGTGAGACCCCCCAATTCCCCAGTTACTGGGAGTTCAGTGTGAATGAGGGGCTCGCATCTCTGGAAGGGCCCCATACACTTGAGCAGGTTTGGTTGTGTTTCCCTGAGTGTGAACACATGGTCCAAGTGGCCCTCAAACTACTGCAGTGATGAGGAGTCAGAGAGCGTTCTTCTGTGGCTGTGATCATCTTTTCTGGGCTCTAGTCTCTCTTTTGATGTCTCCTCTGCTGGATTTCTAATGTTTTTTTTTTTTTTTTTTTTAGAAATGTACGCAGACCTTGCGACTTTGAAACTTAACATGTGCTTAGAGGAAATGTAAGGAGATGCCCTAGTCGTTACATAGCATTGACTCTAAGATATATTTTGTTTTGTTCTGACTTTTCCTTGTTATAAAAATGTATTTACATCTTAACTTATTTATATTTTTTCCCAAAGGACCAAAGATACTTGTCATTTATGAAACTCAGTGACAATGAGAATCGAACATAAGAATATCAAATTTCAATCGCGGATTCACTCAATCATGTTCAATAAATTCTCCCTCCTATACCAAAGATCCTCTGAGCAGAAGGAGCTGGCCATCACTGGTGCTTCGAGTCTTTGCCACACTAAGCCAGCAGGCCTAATCCTGGAGTAGTTAAGCTCCTCAAACTTGTTCTCACCTCCCTCTCCCTCCAAGTACCTCGGCAGCTTCAGTGTGGGCTGAGGTTGAATTCCCCTCAGTTGCAATCTGAGGTTATGTCCTCACAGTCAAATTCCTAAAGAAACAGACAGTGTCCCACGAGAAGCATCTGTCCACATTATTCTCTCTCCAGTGACCACTGTTGAGACTAGGTTTAGAAAAACCATAGATTACGGCTTCACATCAATTCCAGCTTCAGCTTCAGAAACCATGAAGCACTGGGCCTTTGACCAATAAGGCCAGGCATGTACGGGATAGGATACTGCAAAAAAAATGTCACCTCTGTGTTTAGGGCAGGGAGGAGAAGGGAGTTGACTGTCCCTTGGCACTTGATCAGGAAGCCCTGTCTTTCCCACGTCACTCTGGCAGACCGTCCTTGACATCTCAATGGTTGGAACTGGGTCACATGGGTTGTCCCAGGCTATCCATATGGCTGGGAAGGAATGTGGCTTCCCGCTATGGCAGCCAGCTTTTTCTGTAATGACTAAATAGTAGATATCCCAGGCTTCGCAGGCCATTCAGTCTCTTAGAACCACTCAACTCTGATATTACAGTGCAAGAACAGCCATGCGTAAAAGATAGGTGAATGAAGATGGCTGTATTTCAATATAATTTTATTCTTGGGCAGTGAATTTTAAATTTCATATAATTTTCATGAAATATTAGTCTTATTATTATTTTGGTACCAGGGATTGAACCCAGGGGTGCTTAACCACTGAGCCACATCCCCAGCCCTTTTTACTTTTTATTTTGAGACAGCATCTCCCTAAGTTACTGAGGCTGGTTTTGAATTTGTGATCCTCCTACCTTAGCCTCCCGAGCCACTGGATTACAGGCATGTGCCACCATGCCCGGCTGAGACTCTCCTTCTTAACAAATTAGTTTTTTGAGATACATAATTGAGAAGCCTAGGGAAGCAGGCCTGGTCCAGATGCTTGGATGAAGCCGTTGGAATGCAGTATTGCTCCAGCCCTCCTCCCTTCTCTCCCCGGTGTGGACTTCACTCTTGGCCTCCTTCATCGTGGTAAGAGCGTCCCCAGCAGCTCCATTCCTGGAGGAAGAGTCACTTCTATTTTTTCCTGAGATTGTGTCTCACTGATCTGGATCATGTATCTGCTCCACACCTCGGTATGGTCAAGAGACTGGAATACGCTGACTGACCTGGCCTGGGCAGTGTGGTTGAGCGCACCCCGAGAGCTGGGGTATGTGGAGCTTGTTGGTTTGTCTGAAGCACGTGTACTGAGATCAGAGAAGTTGTTCTGGATGTACACAATTCTGGAAAGACAAAAACAGTCATCCTCCATGATTATATTTGTCTTTTATTTTAACAAAGGAATGAAGAATAGGAAATTTAAAAAAAAAATGGAATGAGGAATGAAAATAATGGAAATGTAAAGAAAACATTTTAAAGTGGGAAAAGTCAATGGTTCATAATCTTGACAAAGTATCGGAAAAATCCAGAGGTTAAAAAAAAACTTTTTTCTACCCGTACCCCAGACTGAGTTGGATCTCTGAGAGCGGGTGTGGGATACTGAATGTTTGAAGTCACCCTGGGCAACGTTCAAAGACTCACTTTAAGAACCACGGATGGGGTTACATTAAAGCACAGGCTAAGCTGCAAAGAGACCTCAAACTCCAGAGGCCTCACCAAGCTCTGTTTCCACAAAAGGGTTTTGTTTCCATCCACAGGGCATTGCCCTGGTCCTTGTGGTTGAAGGGACTGCTACCACAGGCACCTTCCAGTCCAGGGGAAGCAGAGGGGGCCAGAGAGGCCCTGAGCCTCAGGTTAAAGCTCAGAAGTAGCAGGCACCAATTCACTTTAGTTATTCTGAACTTTGTCACATGGTGAAGTGCTGTGGTTTGGACACATAGTTGGAGTGTATACCTCAAGGATTTGTGTACTGGGAGCTTGGCCTTCAGGGTAGCTATGTAAAGAGGTAGGGGACTTTAAGAGGAGGAACCTAGTGGGTCGTTTTTAGGTCACTGGGGGTGTGCCCTTGAAAGGGATTTGTGTGCTTCTTTTGGGATCCCTAGTTAGTTCTCATGAGAGGGTTGTTATAAAAGAACAAACCTGCCATGCCCTGGTCTTTTTGGCTCCCTGTCTGGCAATGTGATCTCTTCCTACTGAGGCACTCCTACTATGAAGCCATGGGGTCCCTTACCAGGGCTGGTATCATGCAGTTTGCTCTTTTAACTTTCACTTCTGTGCCAAAATAAACTCTTTTCTTTATATGTTCTCAGCTTCAAGTATTTTGTTATAGTAACAGAAATTGGACTAACACACACGGTGGTGAGCTGTAAGGGAGGCTGGAAAGTATAGTCTTTCTCTCATCTAAGATATATTTTTTCTCTTGTCTCCAAACACACACCTGTAAACAGATGCACAAATAGCAAAGGGGTTGCATACAAACACCTAGATAATATTAAACCTCCATGACTTTCAGTTAATCACCATAAATTGAGTGCTTGCATTAGTGTTTATGCTTTCTTGAAATCCCACCAAAATGATAATAAAGGAATTAAAATAATAAAAATTCAAAGAGAATAGGAGAGGAGTAAAAGGAGAAAGGGATGTCCACACGATTTTGCAAAAGGGAAAACAGACAAGAAGAAGCTGCCTTGGCAGAGCAGAGAGAGCAGACACTTAATGAGCTGAGAGGAAGGTCCAGCCAGAAGCGAGCTGGACCTTGCAGAATGTCAGAAGGACTGAGTCCTAGAAGGCACCACCTATCTCTGATGGCCAGGGGTGGGGAGACCCGAAACTGCGAGGAGTGGAAAGTCTCTTTAAGTGGCAATCAGACCCTAGCTCCAGAAGCTGGTCAGTCTCCTGTCTGAATAGAACCCCAGAGTCCTGCTCTGGGAAAGTCTAGGGGACCTCTGAGCTGTGGGACACCAGACCCAACTGGGAGGTGTGAGGTGACTTTAATGCAGATTGAGTGGAAATCTTGACATTGAAGGGTGAGTCCCAAAGCTCCCTTGTGATACTAGGCTCCCGGAATCCTGGACAGTTCTCTTACACGCCCATGATCGAAGACTGGAACCAACCAGCCCCAGGCAGAAGAGCTGCAGCATGATCCCTGTGGGTCCTCATCTGCCACCCGACAACCAGGCCCACCAATGGACAGGCTCTAAGTGCCACTCTGCCTTTAGGGACAGTAACGGACATTCGAGAACACCAGACATTTCAGAAAACCTCCAACAGGAAGAGGAGGCTTTAAACAAGGATAGAAACAGCCAGAGAAAAACATTAAAAAAAAATTCAGCAATTTATATTTTTTGAGAGATAAGAGAAAAAATTTGTAATAGTCAAACAAGAACAGAATGCAATATAAAAAGGAGCACTTAATGAAATCAAAGTGACATACTATAGGAAGATAGTGGGCAGAGAAGGAAAACGGGCGCATGAATACTTGTGGGAGCCAGATCCTCATACTGCACGAGCAGAAGGCCAGCAGATGATGTCTGAAATAGAAAAGTCAAGAAGAGGGCTGGGCCGTAGCTCTGTGGTAGAGCACTGCCTTGAACCTGTGAGGCATCGAGTTTGATCCTCAGCACCACTTAAAAACAAATAAGTAAAGATATTGTGTCCATCTACAACTAAAAAAAATATTTTAAAAAGTCAAGAAGATGCAGTTTCAATTGGGCTACTTACAAACATAGATATAAATACATAAATAAAAAGGTAAATGCATTGGAATTTATTGACTCTGGAAGTGAGAACTCAGGGTGAGGTAGAAGACTGGTGCTTTCCTGATAAACCAACACTATTTAACTTATTACTGCATGAACAATATTAAAATATATTTTAATATTTTTTTTTTTTTGGTGGTGGTGCCATGCATTGAACCCAGGGCCTTGTTTATACTAGGCAAGCACTCTATCAACTGAGCCATATCCTCAGCCCATATTTTAATATTTTTATTGGTTTTACTATTTTAAATATATATATGTGTATACGTGTGTACACACACATACCTAAACTTGAATGAAATATTCATATCCCATGTCTCAAAGACTAATTCCCTATGAGATGGGGACAGATAGAGCAAAATCTCTTTGTGAAGTCATTAGAAGAGTAGCACTAATGCAGTAGGGAACTCAGTTTACAAGGAAACTTGTGGAATAAAAATACGAAGGCATTTTAAAGAATTCTGGCACTTTCAGGAGAGAAGGGGGAATTCCTATTTCAAATACTCTGTCTGGAGGAGGTGGTGCATGCCTGTAATCCTAGAAACTCTAGAGGCTGAGGCGGGAGGACTGCAAGTTCAAAGCCAGCCTCAGCAACTTAGTGAGGTCCTAAGCAACTTAGCAAGACCTGTCTCAAAATAAAACGCAATAATGAAAAAGCACATGGAACTGAAGATATGGCTCAGTAGATAAATGCCCCTGGGTTCCATACCTGGTTACTGCCCCCAACTCCCCCCAAAAAGGAAGAAAGAATTCTGTGCAATGGCACATTCCTATAATCCCAGCAATTTGGGAGGCTGAGGCAGGAGGATTGCAAGTTTGAGACCAGCCTCAGAAGCCCTATCATAAAAAAACAAAAAAGGTGGGGGGAGTGGTGGTCAGCTGTGTGACTCAGTCATAGAGTGCCCCTGGGTTCAATCCTTAGTACTTAAAAACAAACAAACAAAAAACCTGAGCAGATCCTTGTAGACCGAGCTGCCAAAGGTCTACAGGAGCAGGTGTTGCAGAAAATGCAGATACTCTATTTCTTTTAATTCTGTCTGTATTTTGGTAAGAAGAAGTCAAGTCATCTGGGTGATTTTGGAAGTGGAGGCTTCCTTTAATTCTAGGTCACCAGTAAAGCTTTGCAGGCTGTGTCCCCTCCCTGTCTGGAATCCCGTTAAACAGGTCGACACTTTTTTCTGTCTTCCTCTCAGTTCAGAGCACCCATGCTCCCCCTTCCTGGCCAATGAGACATAGGGGAGCCTGCCCAGGGGTTCTAGAAGGTGATTTCCTCCCTGCTGAAGGCACAGGGAGAGAGGTTCTGCCTCCTGCCTTTGAACAGGGCGATGATGTGACTTTGGAGCTCTCTGTGGCCATCTGGCAACCCAAGAGGGCGATGTCAAGGAAGGGACAAAGACTGAGGCCCTGGAAGTCGATAAACCCCAGCCAATACCTGCCTCGAGTGTCCCTGTTGTGCTAGAACAAGAAACCGCAGGTCAATCTGGTTTTCTGCTTTCTGATTTTCTCAACCACAATCATTTCTACTTTCACCCTGGGTCCAAATACGGGGTGGACAATTTGGGGGGTGAGGGTGGGGGAGGGTAACAGGATTGAACTCAGGGGCCCTCGCCCACTGAGCCGCATCCCCAGCCCTCCACAGATACATTTTTATGAATGAAACAGACAGTGTCCCCCAGAGCAGTGGAGTGAGGGGAAGTAAATTGTGTCATTCAAGTGGACACCATCATTTCGTGACATTGTTATAGTTGCATGAAAGTGTAGCGTCTTCTCAAGAGCTGTGCAGAGCTGCTCAGGGCTGCAGCAGAGGTGAGGGATTTCTGACCACCTCATCCTCTGGGATTGCCCAGAGAGGACGCGGGTAGCTGCAGTCTCTGGGGCAGAGAGAACTCCCCCAATGCACCGTGAGTGCCAGCCAGGAAAACATACCAAGGAGCCGTGCTTTGGGGTTTCTCAGGGTGTCGATGTGCATCATCTTTCTTGATTTCACAGGAGCATTCTGAAGTGATGGTTTTTTATTTCATATCCCAGTGTAGAAACTGGGGCTTTGAAAATGGAGCCCCCCAACTGGCACAGCCGGACGGTGACAGCGTCAGAACTTGGAACTCGGTCTCCAGGCTCACTCCCTTCCTGCTGCAAGGACAGTCAGCACACTGACTGTCCCCAGCGTTCCACCCTCATTGGGCACCTCCCTCCGAGTCCTGGTGACAGTGATGGACTTCACTGCCGAGCGAGGTGGGAGGAGGCAGCAAATGGGGTGATGTGATGTAAGGATGGTTCGGTGGCCCCAGAACCGAAGGCTGGGAGGAGGGTGGCTCGGCCAACTCCAGTCTCTTTTTCTGTGGTCTGTGAAGATGTGACAAGACCTGACGAGCCAGACCCAGGACAGTGGCCGCATTGTTCTGCTGGATGGAGGCAGGACGCACTTCCTCGGCGTGTTTCCTTAGCCTCCTGAACTCCAGTGGGTGGCACGGCTCTCGTCCCTGGCCAGCTGCTCCTGTGGGGAGCAAGGGCGAGAGTGTGCTGGGGTTTTCACTTCTAGGGCTGGTGGCGGCTCTGAGCTCTGGGGCTGTCGCCCGCCCGTCAGAGTGAACCGTTGGTGAACCAGAATGCGGGGGCTCTGGGGGAGATTCAGAGGCACTGTAGGGACAGAGGGTGGGCCCATCTTTCTCCCGTCACAGACATGAAAAATGAAGCACGGGTTGAATAAATTCCCCCAGAGCACAGGACTAGCTAGGGACAGACACGGGCAAGGGATGACATTGTTTCCAGGCCAGTGGAGCCAGCTGGTATGAGGCCAGCCCCAGAGCCTGCCACGGCTGGAGTGTGTGACCTTGGCTGAGAGGCTTCACCTTTCCAAGCCGGACCTTGCTCATCTCTAGAGGGGAGCGCTGGTCCTGCAGAAAGCAGAGGAGCCACTGGGTTATGCACCTAAAGGGCTCCACTGCCTGGGCACGCAGGTCAGCGAAGCGATTGCTCTGTGCTGGGTACTGACCTTAGTCTGGTTTTCTCCATTGAGTCTGCACCTCTGTAGTGTGCTAATAGCTAACTCTGTGAATCACAACCAAGAGCCCTCCATCTGTCAGAACTCATGGAACTGGCCACTAGAAAGGAGGGGACTTACTGTCCGTTAGTATTTAATAAGCCTGAGTTTTGTTTTCTTTTGAAGCATTTGTCCTCTGAAAACCATCAGTGCTCACGACCCTGACACAAATTACAACTATCAACTTAAAACAGGAAGGCCAAACTGGGCACGGTGGCTCATGCCTATAATCCCAGTGGCTCCGGAGGCTGAGGCAGGAAGATCTTGAGTTCAAAGTCAGCATCAGCAATGGCGAGGTGCTAAGCAACTCAGTGAGATCCTTTCTCTAAATAAAATATATATATATAAAAATAGGGCTGGGTATGTGGCTCAGTGGCAGAGTGCCCTTGAGTTCAACGTGGTACCCACCTCCCAGACCAAGAAAAAAAAAAAAAAAGGAAGGCCAAAGGTATTAGTTCAAAACCCTGGATTTTTTGTTTTCTAAATTGAGTTTTTAAAAAGCACTTTGAGTGTAGATATACAGAGGCCAATATGAGCGCAATTATAGGTCTGTGCCCAGAGTGTTGGTTAAGGGTCCTAAGATCTCAGCAACTAATCAGAAAACAAAAACCAGCCTGTGGTTCAGCAAAGCTAGTTTGTTTGGGTGCTTTAAGGGGAATTGCTACTCTTCCATTGTAGCTTATGTGCTTTCTGATGCCAAAGACTTTGGCAGTTTCCACGAACTCTCGGTGTATTTCTCAGAAGCGTGGTGAGGATTCACTTTCCTTTCTCTTGGGCAGACGCTGCCTGCCCCCTCTGGGGCCTCGTGACAGTGGGGACACTTTCATGGTGTCGAGGATTCACTTTCCTTTCTCTTGGGCAGACGCTGCCTGCCCCCTCTGGGGCCTCGTGACAGTGGGGACACTTTCATGGTGTCATCAGGAGCTACCCTCCCTCACCGTTACTGTGAACCCAGCTATTTCCTTCTCTAGATGTTTGTCCTTTCAAGGTCAAGGGCTGGATCCGAATGATGTCCGCATTTCCTAATGGTTCCTAGTATGGACGAAAAACCCATCAGTCATTATTGGCAACTGGTAAGACAGAAGAAGTGGTGCTTTTTTTTTTTTTTTTTTTTTTGCAGAGAAATTGAATAAAACCTGGAGAAAAAAATATCATGACCCAACAAACAAATGCTGTTCTATTCTTTCTAACCAGTAGAAACAGAGCGGAGAACTAATAGAGTGAGGCCCAGGGCAGATCGGGGTTGGCAAATAGACAATCTTCCATTCATGTGTCAATTATTTTTAAGTGAATGCTTCTGATGGGACCTGTCATGGGGCACCTGGACTGTCCTTGCGTCCCTGTCTGGCCTGCTGTGGAGACTTGGCCGCATGCCCTCAGTCTCTGATTCTCCTTTCTCAGAACAATGGAAGGACAGAAGTCCTTACTACATCACACCTCAGGGCCTTCTAGTTTCAACACCCACCAAATGCCACCTCTCACGGTGGACCTCAATGCCTCAGGCACAGCAAGGCCTTGGGAAATGCCTGTGAGCTGATTGAGGAGGTCAATTAAGTGATTTGACTTGACATGGCTTATTTCCTACACTCTTTTTTTTAAAAAATTGCTCAATATGCACGTAAATGTCAGCCAAGCTCCTCTTGAGCACACGTTCTGTGCCAAGTTCGCAGTTTCCAAAGTTGCAGGTATTGCCTGTTAATTGGGAGTGTTTTCCACTTTCACCTCTTTGATACCTGTTCTGTGGGTTACGCAGGTTTTTCCTGGGGTGAAAGGGAGGTTTAGAGATGATCTTATCCAGGATCCTAAACCTGGGGTCTCTAACCCTGTGAGCTTTAAGGGCTCCGGGAACCACCGGTGTGGCCCTCTGAATCCGTCACTCTTCACTGCTCTCTTACCTTCTTTTTATGGAAAGCTGTGTCGCCACTTGAGATGGCCATACGCGTTACCTATGCATTGCCATATGCTCTTGATTCTGTGCCGGAGCTTCCTACCCTGCTGGAGCGTGTGCATGTGTACGTGCAGGACCCTAAATTCCAGGAGGAGAGCACCTGATCCTACTGTGTTCACCCATGCACCCCAGGGTCACAGAACAGGGCCCGGCACTCGGTAGGTGCTCAGTAAATGTTGGTTGACTGAATGAATGTGTGAACCCAAATAAGTCTCAGTTCAATCTCACATTCCCTGAATCCCCAAGTCAGATGCCTGAATCCTTTAAGCATATGTAATTTTCGAAGTTCCTAGAATAAAAAACCAAAGGGCATGGGGTTGAATCCTAAACACACATCACACTTCCTAGAATGTTTACCCTTTCACGTCTCCACGTCCCATACAAGGCGGACGCCTCGAGCTGCCCTCCCTCATTCTTCCCCAACCTTCACGCTGGCCCCAGTATCACCCCCATTTCTTCCCTTCACCACCCCTCCCCATCTGTATTTTTAGTTGACATATATGATTCATGCACATAAAACTTATCTCTCTAGAGGGTGCAATTCAGTAATTTTTAGTATATTCACAAGATTGTTCATCTGTCACCACTAAGCATGGATCATTTACATCACTCCATGAAGAAACCCACACCTCTTAGCAATCCCTCCCCATTATTCCTCTCCCATCCCTGGATACCACTTATTTACTATCTATGGCTATGGCTTTGCCTATTCTGGACATTTCATGTAAATGGAGTGACATGATTTGTGACCTTTGTGTCTGGCCTCTTCCACTTAGCATAATGTTTTACATTGTACCGTACAGAAGTACTTCATACCTTTTTGTGACTATATAATATTCCACCATGTGGATTTACTGTGTTTGGTTTATCTGTTCATTAATTGATGACATTTGGGTATTTCCAGTTTTCAGCTATCATGAACAATTCTGCTATGAATATTCAAGTCCAGATTTTTCTGGGAACACGTGTTTTCAGTTCTTTTTCGTAGGCACCTAGGAATGGAATTGCTGGGTCATATGGTAACTGGATGTTGACCTTTCTGAGGAACTGCTGTACCATTTTCCAAGCAGCTGAAAGAGATTTACATCCCCATCAACAATGTATGAGGGCTCCAGTTTCTCCACATCCTTATCTAATGTGGTTTTCTCTTGTTGTTGTTGTTTTGTGGTAGTGGGGATTAAACTCAGGGGTACTCTACTGCTGAGCCACATCCCCAGTCTTTTTTATTTTTCATCCGGAGACAGGCTCTTGCTAAGTTGCTGAGGCTGGCCTTGAACTTGTGATCCTCCTGCCTCTGCCTCCTGAGCAGCTGGACTAATAGCATGTGGCGTGCTGAACCCTGCTCAGTCTCCACTTTCCTGTTAACACCCTCTATTGTCCATCTTTTGAACTGTAACCATTCTAGTGGGTTTAAAGTGGTACCTCATGTGGGTTTTGATTCATGTTGACCTAATAATCAATGAGACTAATGATATTTGGTATCTCTTCATGAACTTATTGGCCATTTGGCCATTTTGCGGGGGGGATTTATCTATTAAAATCCTTTTTCTTTTGTTTTTTAGTTGAGTGAATTTTGCCTTCTTATTGTTGAGCTGGTAAGATGTCTTCATATGTTCTGGATACAAGTTCCTGGCCAAATAAATGACTTGCAAATGTTTTCTTCCATTCTTGTTTTTCTTTTATTTCTTTCTTTCCTTTCCTTTTCCCCTTCCTTCCTTCCTTCCTTCCTTCCTTCCTTCCTTCCTTCCTTCCTTTCCAAGGTGCTGGAATAGAGCACCATAGCCTTGCACATACTAGGCAACAGGTTTTCCATTTTCCTTGTGGCGTCTTCAGAAATGCACAAGTTTTAATTTCGAGGAAGTTCATTTTACCTACCCTAGATGGGTTCTTACTTACCGTCTATGTTAGCGCCCGACCTTTCTTAGGTAACCGGCTCTAGCCTCTCTTGTTCCCTTCGATTCTCCTTTCTACATGTTACCCTGATATCCAGAGCAAGGGTCCTGAGGAAACTGGGAAAATGCAATATCTTCTTTGAGCTTCAAATTCTAAGGTAGGGGAGAGCCTGGGACCTCCTACATTTTCCAATTTTGTTCCTTGCAGATATTAAAAACTGCAGGAGCACAATATGCATTTTTTCTGACGGTATGAGTCTATAGGCTTACCACATTAGATTTGCAAGGTTGACCTTTTTTTTCTTATTGATTTTTTTAAAAAAAATGACAGTGGAATGCATTACAATTCTTACTACACGTATACAGCACAATTTTTCATATCTCTGGTTGTATATAAAGTATGTTGACACCAATTCGTGTCTTCATACAGGTACTTTGTATAATGATGTCCATCACATTCCACCATCCTTGCTAACCCCCTGCCCCCTCCCTTCCCCTCCCTCCCCTCTGCCCTATCTAGAATTCATCTAATCCTCCCATGCTTCCCCTCCCTACCCCACTATGAGTCAAACCTCCTTATCTCAGAGAAAACATTCGGCATTTGTTTTTTTTTTTTTTTTTTTGGATTGGCTAATTTCACTTACCATCCAAGGCTGACCTTAATGCTTAGAATATCAAGGAATATGAGGATAGCCTCATGCTTTCCTTTTTCAGGAAAAAGTGACCTAGAGCAGTTGAGTGATTAGGCAAAGGCCACCCCATTCACCTGTGAGGGTTCTGTGGACACTCGGGTCCCCTCATCTCCACTCCCCACCGGATCCTCCCTACCATCAACACACTCCACTGTACCATGCTGCATCCGTATATGTTGTGTATAAGTGTGCATATAAATAAATATATATATTAGTGTACTTATAAATGTATAAAGTGTCCATCTTGTTAAAATGCAGTTCCCAGCCAGGTGCAGTGGCACATGCCTGTAACCCCAGCAGCTCAGGAGTCTGAGGCAGGAGGATCATGAGTTCAAAGCCAGCCTCAGCCATGGTGAGGTGCTAAGCAACTCAGTGAGGCCGTGTCTCTAAATAAAATATGAAATAGGGCTGGGGATGTGGCTCAGTGGTGGAGAGTCCCTGAGTTCAATCCCCAGCAACTCCCCAATAAATACATACGTACCCATATAAAATGCAGTTCCCAATTCAGTTGGCCTGTGGAGGGGCCTGGGGATACACATTCCTGGCGCTGTGCTGGTGAGTGATGGCCACACGAGTCCCAGGAGCTCAGTTTAGGAATAGTAAGGACCTCATCCTGTGTTGTCCATTGCTCGAGCCTGAGTTGCACTAGGCACATTTGGAGTGCGCAGTGGACACATGAATCTGGTGGCTGCCATGTTAGATGATGGAGGTAGTTTATTTGGGATGTGGCCTCAGCGAACAGGAGTGTGACAGCGGGGAGAATGAAGTTGGAAGAGGAAAGTTGGTGCCAGTGTGAACCGCTGAGCGTGCTGCTGCTCTGGGCGACTGGGTCATCCCAGGAGGCACCCCAGGGGGACTCTTCCAGAAGGGCTTCAGCATTGTCTGGCTGGTGAAGGGAGGGACCAGCTTCTGCCATGGTCGAGGACTGCTCTGTGAGGAGTCACCGTAACAAGCCGAGTTTTGCTCATGCACCTGAGTTCCTCCCGACAAGCAGGGAAGCTGGGAACGTGTGGCGGAGGCACAGACTGCACAACACAACACCAAAGCAATGTGCCAGGGTGGGATGGGCCATTAAAGGTACACACTTTTCTCTGAAAATGGGATCCCTGCAGCATTTTAGAAAAGAGGATCAACATACAGGGAGATAGTAAAAAAAAAAAAAAAAAGCACTTTATTTTCTATTACTATATTATTCAAGGATAGCTCAGTCTGGTCAGGGGTGGTGGTGCATGCCTGTGATCACAGCTACTTAGGAGGCCGAGGCAGGAGGATTGTCAGTCTGAGGCCAGCCTTGGCAATTTAGCAAGAACCTGCCTCAAAATGAAAAAGGAAGAAAGGCTAAAAATGTAGCTCAGTAGTAAAGAGCCCTGGGTTCAATCCCCAGACCACAAAAGAAAAGAAAAGAAATACTTAGTGTGGAAGAAAAATATCTGTAGCCTCTAGTGATGCTTGGCACAGAACAGTCGCTTGGTGGGTGTGGTCAGCTCCTTCCATGGGTCTTTCTTCTCCCTGCATCTTTCATTCCAAAGTGATTAGCATCAAGTGACCGGGGTTTCGCCGTTTGTGCTGGACGTAGTCACATTTCGATTTTATGAGGAGTCCCTGGCATGCCTCGAGGTGAAGAGAGGAAAAGCAGTTCTTAGGAGCAGTCGCCTGCGGGGAGTCAGCCAAGCACCACGCCCTGGTGACATCCTGCTGGGAAATCCCGAGGAGCCCACAAAACCCAGTGTGGCCCTCCTCTGCAGTGTACACCGGGTGATCCTGGCCTCGAAAGCCTCTGAGACCAGGTTCTGCTGTAATGATCCACACACACACACACACACACACACACACAGACACACGTCCAGACGCGCAGTCAGGGGAGCTGAGCCGACGGCAGGATATTCCTAGAGGCTGAGAACCAAAACCTGGGACATCAGTCACGACCCCTTTGCCAATCTGTCTCTGAAAGCAATGGTCGGTGGCATTCTCCCAGTTCCTTTTCCCTCCTTGTCCTCCCACGTCCTCTCCCTCCAGCTCTGGAACACACGCCTTGGGCGCCAGAGAGAGAGCAGAGCGCCTGGGCCCAGACTCTCCCTCCTGGTTGCAACCAAGAAGCTTCTGGGAGCCTCTCCACCTCCCGCTGCACCGAGGACAGCCGGCCCTCCCCTCAGACCTGGGTGACAAGCAGGAGACCACACTCCTGGGAGGGCTCTCTCTGGCAGTGACCAGCTGCCCGCCCAAGCTCAGTGGGCGTCACCTCCCCTGGCCCTGGCTTCTTCCTCTGTCCTTCTCCACCCTCCTCGGCTCGCTCTCTTCTCTCTCTGCCTCTGCTCGTCTCCCCTCAGTCCTCCTTGGTTTCCTTCCCACTGGCTCCTTCACGGGTCGTGTTTCCTACTTTCATCCGCCGTCCTCGTGACACAAGAGGTGTGGATCCCTGGTCAGAAAGGATGGGAAGGAAACAGACCTGACCCGTCAGCTTGTCAATGAACCCAAGTGGGAATGAGAATAGAGGCTACTTTACATAAATGGGTAACACACACACACACACACACACACTCACACACACACACACACACTCACACACACACACACACTCACACACACTCACACACACGTCATCCTGTTTGGGAAACTTTATGCTGACTATACATCCAGTTCCCAGAAAAATACACACTGTCCTGGCTCCAACAGTCACCTTGTGTGGGCGGTGACACCAGTTTGGGGTCCAGCCAGCAGGCAGAAGACCAGAAGGGCAAACAGATGGCCTCCACTCAATTGCTCTGTGGACGATTTCTAAATGGCACAGGGTGGAAGAAAGAAATTTCCCCATGTAAATACCCATTTCTAGCGTCCCTTGAAAGAATGAGAAGTGTGGGGAACCCTGGGTCCCCGTCTCTGCAGGCAACAGCTGTCCGTGAAGAGCTGTGAGCTCCTGGGCCTTAGAAAGGGCACCTGTTCTCCAGCGTCCCCTCCACTCCCTCGAGAAGACACCTGGCGGCCTCAGCTACTCATGTTCCTGCCGGGGCCTCGAAGGCGCTGGGAGGTCTGTGTCCTCCTTTTCCTAAAATCTGCCCTGCAGGGCTCTGAGGGAGGAGGTGGAAAGAAAAGGTGGGAGGAAAGAGAGCCCTAAAAGAAAAGAAAAACTATACAAGTGGCAAGACACCCGTAACATAAACTTAACCACATTGACCATTTTTAAGAGTACAATTTGGTGGCATTGGTTACATGCACCTTCCTGTGCATTCATCAGCACCATTTCCAAAACGTTTTCTTTACCCTAAACAGAAACTCGGCAACAATTAAGCAGTAACTCCCCATTTCTCCCTCCCCCCCAGCCTTTGCTGACCATTAATCTACTTTCTGTCTTGACGAATCTGACGACACTAGGTATGCTGTGTAAGGGAATGCTGCAGTCTTTGTCTTTTTGTGTTTGGCTGATTTCATTTAGTGAAATCATTCACATTGTAGTTTGTGTCAGAACATCATTCCTTTTCTTGGCTAAATAATACTCTATTGTGTAGCCACACCTATGGCTAGGGTGACCAGTGCTGCTCAATTGTGAGCATAGGTGTACAAATATTTGTTTGAGTCTCTGTTTTCGGTTCCTCTGAGTACACCCCTAAGAGTGCAATTGCTGGATTGTGTGATATTTCTAAGTTTAGCTTTTGGCGGAACCACAGATTTTCCTTAGTGGTCCCTCCATCTTACCCTTTCACCTGCAGGTTTAAACCACCCATTATTTCTACCCTGGCGGAGTTAATGCTTTTGGATTGTTCCTCCTGCTTTTTAAAAAAGAAGTACATGTTCACTGTTGGCTTCTCAAAAGACCACTGGGGGAACCTGTTGATGCTGCATAGTGTGTCAGACCAGTTGAGGAAAGGGAGACTGTACTTTTGAAGATCTTAGGACCCAAAGGACTTAAAAACAGCACACCACAGGGACACAGCCACATCCATGTTTATAGCAGCACAATTCACAATGGCTAAACTGTGGAACCAACCTAGATACCCTTCAGTAGATGAATGGATTTTAAAAATGTGGTATATATACACAATGGAATATTACTCAGCATTAAAAGTGAATAAAATCATGACATTTGCAGGTAAATGGATGCAGTTGGAGAATATCATGCTAACTGAAGTTAGCCAATCCCCCAAAACCAAAGGCCAATTGTTTTCTCTGATATAAGGAGGCTGATCCATAATGGGGATGGGGGCAGTGTGGGAGGAATGGAGGAACTTTCGATAGGGCAAAGGGGAGGGAGGGGAGGGAGAGGAGGGAGAGGAAGGGAGGGTGGGGAGGTGAGAAGGAACAGGCGGAAGGAATGAGACGGACATCATTGACCTAAGTACATGTAGGAAAACATGATGGTGTGACTCTACTTTGTGTTCAACCAGAGACATGAAAAATTGTGCTCTATTTGTGTAATAGGAATTGAAATGCATTCTGCTGTCATACACAACAAATTAGAATAAATTAAAAATTTTAAAAGATCTTAGTGGAGTCTCGGAAGGGAGAAGTGAGGGAGGGTATTTGCAGGTTTTAGTGGCTGGTTATAAGGTAGTAGCTGTGGACTGTTGGCACCCTGAGGCGAGAGTCTTAAAGCCAGTGGGGTGGGCCACCTGTCAGTGTTGACACGTGAGCTCTTTGACCTGGTGCGAGGCCACACCTAGGTGGCGAGTGTTACTCAGAGCAAGGAGAAGTCCTGCAGGGGGTGGAACCTCAGGGCCACACCCTCCACCGCAGCACAGAGGCAGAGGAAGGTAGGTGGGTTTCGGTCCTCGTAGGTGGGAGGGGAAGAACCTTATCTCTTCTGCAATGTCCCATGTTCACTGAGTGTGAGCCACAGGAGGGACGGAGGAGTGTCAGAGCGGGATGGGCGTTCAGATGAGATCTGCGGCCATGGCAGCCAGTTCCCTAAACCTGGATTGAGCTGAATTTCTGGACTCTTCAGCTGAATTCTAACTTAGGGATACTTTTTAAAAGTAGCCTATAAACCCTATGACCAGGAGGAAGCCTCCCAGCGTAGGACTCACCTCCACTCCTGTGCCAGACCGACCCCCGGCAACTTGCCCTCTAACACAACCTCCACTTGGTAAAAACTGACAAAGAGCCGTGAGAAAAACCAGGCCAGCTTCACAAACCACTGCATTGTTTGGGGAAACAGGAGAAAATAGCATGTTTGTTCACTTTGATGCCTATTTGCATGCGGTGCCGATTCTTATGCTACAATCTGGGGATTAAAATTCCTACCTTTCTAAAGAACCAAATCAGAAATTCCCATAAGTTTTACGACAAAGGTCCACAGCAGTGTGTTAGATTCTTGTCTCAAATAAGACTTCACAGTTTACCACGATCACTGGAAACAGCTAGCAAGATGTTAAAGGCAATTTTATTCACCAAAACTGCTCTTGGGAGAGCCTGCTATTTATCAGGAGGAAATATTTGAAGAAGTCATCTGATCTGGGAGGGTAGGATCTCAAGGACATGATTAAGGAACAACAGCAGCAGCAATCGTGACCTGACCCACAGGGAGCCTGAACCCGTGCCCAGGTCCCCTGTGTTTGGCAGGAGTGATGTGCTGGTCACGCACAAGCCTGCTTGGGAGCAGCGGTCGGAGGAAAGCTGAAGTCTCTGTTTGAAGGGACGAGGTGGCCCACCAACCAGCCTGGTGCTGCCAGAGAGGAGAGGTCAGAGAACCGTTCTCAGTCATGATGCCTGTCGTAGGGTGCATGACCACTGTGTTACACCTTGATTTTAAAGGAAGTCAACTGCCAACGGCCCAGATGAATGCTGTCATCACAGGAAGCAGGAAGCAGGATGCTTGTCATGCGGAAACACTCTACTTCTGTCTGGGTGCTGTAGACAAGAGCCATGGACCACACATGTTCCGGTTTTTAATAAACATCTGACCCATTTGACAAAGACGAGGCGTCAAGCGCCAGATCACATGGGGACACCTGAGTTCTCTGTGCCCTTGTCAACCTTGAACTTCCTTATCTAGAGCACTTTACATCTCAACACCTGCTTGTGTGTCTTGTTTCCTTTGTGAGCTGCAGGCTGTCAGTCATCTCTACGGCCCAACACAATGTCTAAAATATTCTCTGCATTGCAAATCTGAGGTCGACCTGGGGAACTTTGTGAAAACCTGTCTCAAATTAAAATAAAAAGGGCCAAGAGTGTGGCTCGGTGGTAGAGCACCCTTGAGTGCAATCCCTAGTAGTGCAAAAAAATAATAACAATAAATAAAAAGAATATCTTTTCCAGATGCAAGGTGAATAAGGAAATTACTAAGATATTGGTAATTATAATATCCATGTAGGGAAAAAAATTAATATTTTTTAGCTTCTGGTCACTTAGCATTTTAAAATTTCTGCTCCTATCATCCTTTAATTTTTTATTGTGGTAAAGTCTACATAATATAAAATTGTCATTTTAAACATTTTTAAGTCTACAGTTCAATGGTTAACTTTTTGAAAAATCTGTGATTTCACTAATAAGAAGGTGGGCCAGGCATAGTGGTGGACATCTGTAATCCCAGCAGCTTGGGGGGCTGAGACAGGAGGTTCATGAGTTCAAAGCCAGCCTCAGCAACTGCGGGGTGCTAAGCAACTCGGTGAGACTGTCTCTAAATAAAATACAAAAGAGGGCTGGGGATGGGGCTCAGAGGTTGAGTGCCCCTGAACTCAAACCCTGGTAACCCTTCCACCCCCCAAAAAAAGGTTGACGGGCTGGGTAGCAGGACAAATTTATTTAGGCCTTTTTCACGTACATAGAAGGGGAGTCAAACTAAGACATCAAAAACCTCATTCCACAAATATTTCCCTAAATGAGCTTCTGAAGTTAAAGAGGTAAGAAAATGGCTAAGTGTGTATTTGACTGTTCTTTTTTTCTTTTTAAAAACCCAACATGAGTGGGTAGATTGTGGAGAAATGAGATAGGTTGGCTTTCAGAGAGAGCGGAAAGGAGACCCCCAGTAGATGGAGACCTGGGTCTCTAGCAGAACCCAGTCATGCTCGTCCCTTTAGTGAGATGAACAAAACCTCCAGTGTTTGCTTGTAACAGACAAACTAGAACAAAAATATCATCAATTTAAATGTCACCATATTCAAACACCCACCTAATGGGCCCACGAAGGATTTATGGCTATATGGCTTAACCAGGAAGAAACACTGTGAACCCCAAATATGAAATGGTTGTCTTGGGATTTGATTTTCAAAGAAACTTGTCTGGGAACCCGCACATTTCTCCCCAGGAAAATTCTATAGGGGATCAGAAATGTCAACCCTGGATGAAATCCTCTCTCCTAAGAGCTGAGGGGCACCTGCCCTGCTTTTGGGTGTGGACGCCTTTTCTGTCCTTAAATAAATCATGGCTTTTGACACATCCTGGAAGCCTTTTTAGCAAGTCAGAAACGTGCTCAGGCAGAGTCACGGTCCCATTCTCCTCTGTGGAGGGACCTCCTCGGGCCCCGGTCCAGTGGCAGAAAGAATAAGATCTTTCCTTCTTTTACATATTGGTTTTTGCAAAATTTAAATATATTGCCTTCTTAATATTTGGTGTCATGAGAAGTGCAGTTAAACTCCAGTGAAGAAGTCATACAAGACAGTGTATCCACCAGTTTCCCTCCATTCATCTCACTTGTGTTCTTTCTAAAACTTATTTTGAAAAGAAAAATAAAACATATAAAGCCATATTAAAATGTGAGCAAACGGATTTTCTCTACTTTTAAATTATTGCTTTATTGCAAAAAATAAAAGTAGAATTAGGTCAAAATGCATATTTTGAACTTTAAAGCAAGAAGGTATTTGCTTCAGAAGTATTTTAGGCACTACGTCCTATAGTGATGCTTAAGGAGCTTGGTTGGTGCCATTGTCAAGCTTGGAAAAACTGCAAATGAACTTCTCTCCTTGAAAACCCCCAGTTTTCATCCACATGTAAAGCCCACGAGACACCCTGCTCATGTCTTCAGAGAGAAACCTGCTCATGTCTTCAGAGGATCGCATCATATGTGCCATGATGTCATTTGATCAGGATCCAGAAAAGATTTCCTTTCTTATCAGCAACATATCTTCCTTATCATTATATTAACCCTTATTGAAATGCCATTTAAAAAACATACTGCAGGGCTGGGGATGTGGCTCAAGCGGTAACGCGCTGGCCTGGCATGCGCAGGGCGCTGGGTTCCATCCTCAGCACCACATACAAATAAAATAAAGATGTTGTGTCCACCGAAAACTGAAAAATAAATATTTTTAAAAAATTCTCTCTCTCTTTCTTCTCCCTCTCTCTCTCTCTCAAAAAAAAAAAAAAAAAAAACCTGCAATTATTTCCTTCCCTTCTTTCACTTGTATGGCCTCACTTGACAAATTGGGAAATTCGGTCTGTAAAATGAAGGAAAAATTTCCAGTAACTACACAAAGTGTCACCACATGACAAAACCTTTGTTTTTATCAGAGTGGCACTTTTCTTTAAGGAATAAATACTCTTTTCATCATTTATGTCCAGGATGTTGATTTACCGAAGCTCTTTGCCTGCAATCTCAGGAGCAGCCACCAGGTGGTGGTGAGCCAGTTTGAAGCGCCCTTCCCAGGGAAATCTGAAAAATGCTGTTTTTGCTTTTAATGAAGGAGGAAGAAGTCAAGGGGAATGGGGAGGCGGCAGCCAAACAGAATCACATAGGAAATGTCATTGAAAAATTCATAAAAATTTATGGATAATTTTATGAATAAATAAAATGCATTTATTAATAAGTTTTTTAAAAAGTAGATATACTAGGCACTGACTTCCTTCTCGCCCCTTCTCTGGTCTCCTCTGCCTTTCTCTTCACTGGTAGCTGCAGGGGACAGTGCCCAGCCCAGGCACAAATCACTACCTCAATGCCTGAGCATTCTGCAATTCTGCAGAAGGTTTTCCTTTAGTTCAAATGGCTTTTGGCTGTTCTGTCTGTGTGCTCAGGGAAGCCTGGGGTCTTGGGAACTTGATGTCCCCAGGAGAAGCGTCCCTCTCTCAGTGAGGGCCATTCTGAGAAGCCTCCATGTGGTTCCTCAGAGGGTCCCCAGCAGTCTGAGCCTGGATGGTGCCTAGGAAAAACTGAGGTCTTTCTGTCTTCCTTTCCAGCTCCCTCATGGGTACCTACAGGGGTCACTTCCTCAGGCAACAGCTTGCTTGCCCTCAACTTGTCTGCTTCCAGGGAAGCTAAACTAGTGCATCTGCACAACTTGACGACGGTATCTTCCCTGTCTCATTACAGAAAGTGTCGATATCAGAATCTAAGCATGGAAAATCACATCCAGATTGGTTTTTGCACGGCTAAGCATAAAAGAGAATTTGTGCTTATCTCAGACCCTGCCATCTGAGCCACATCCCCAGCACTCTGTTCCCTCTGACAAAACAACAGCAACACAAGCTACTCCCAGACCTTTATTACTCGGTTCTAAATGTGAGCCTTGTCTCCATGTCCCTCTCTTTTTAAGCTGTCAGATTTCTCAGAAACTCTTTTCTTATTATCTCTCACTACAGCTAAAAAGAAGAAAAAGTAAGAACTAAATTACATACAAAAATGTGGTGGCTAATGAGTAATGCTAGGTTTATAATTTAATTATCTGAGTCCAACTAGAATTTCCCCTCTTTTTAAAGTAGGCCTTATTTTTTGAGGCATAAGGTTATAATGACTAAGGGAGTGCACGTATCTCCTTAAAATGCTGATTTCCATTTCTTTGGATATGCAGCCTCAGGTGGAATCACTAGAACACATAGTAGTTCTAGGTGCACAGGAAAATTGCACAAGAAGTAACGGTCCCCATAGATCCCCTGATGGCTCCCCAATCTGATTCACTATCAAAACCAAATTCTTTCTAATTTTTTTTTCCTTTTAAAAACTTTTGGTCATTTAAAAAGTTTCATATATTTTGGAAAGTAGACAGGCAATTTCTTAATACCCACAGACTCTGACTTTGATCTTTCTTTCCTTTCTTACTTATTTTATTTTAAAAAATATTTAATTGGCCAAATAAAAATGGAAAACAATTGAGGTATAAAGTACAATGCATTGTAGATAAATAGACACCTGTACCTCATATATATATTGTATCAACTGTCAGAATCTAATATCCCATCCATCACACCCATAATGCTCATTAGATCCCTAGAACTTCTTTATCTTATCAGTAGCAAGCTGAACCCTTTGACGGACATCTCCCCATTTTTCTCACATTCAGCCCCTGGCAATCACCATGCTACTCTCTGTCTCTAAGAGTTTGATTTTTTTTTTTTTTTTAAAGATACAGGTAGGTGAAATCATGCAGTATATGTCTTTCTGTGTCTGTTTCACTTAGCATAATGTCCCCCAGTTTATCCCTATTGTCATAAATGGCAGCATTTCCTTCTTTTCATGGCTGAATAATATTCCATTGTGTTTCTGCACCATGATTTCTTTAACTTTCACCCTCTGATGGACACTCGGGCTGTGTCCAGATCTCAGCCATTGTGAGTAGGGTTATAATGACTAAGGGAGTGCATGTATCTCCTTGAATGCTGATTTCCATTTCTTTGGATATACAGCCAGAGGTGGAATCACTAGAACACGTAGTAGTTCTATTTTTAATTTTTTTGTGCAACCTATTTTCTGAAATGGCTGCATAAATTCACATGCCCATCAACAGGGCACAAGGGTTCCCTCTTCTCCACACCCTCACCAATAGATAGATATTCTCTCACATTTCTCCAATGAATGATGTTGAGCATCTTGTCATATACCTGTTGAACATTTGTGTGTCTGTCTTCTTTGCAGAAATGTATATTTAGATCATCTGCCCCGTTTTTAATCAGTTTCTTTTTTTGTTATGGTTGTGGTTGCATTTTTTTTTTCTACTGAGTTGTGTAAGTGCCTTTTGTGTCTAGGATATGAACCTCATCCTCCCCCTCTTCGTGTTAGGCTGCTCTTTCATTTTGCAGGTTTGCGTGTTTGCAGGTTTGCAGGTTTGTGTGTACGTGTGTGTACGAGCTGGTTTGTTGTGACAGAGTCCCACTTGTTTATTTTTGCTTTTGTTGCCTGTGCTTTTGGTACCAAAGCCAGAAGACATAACTGCCAACATGAACGTCAAGGAGCTTGCCACCTATGCTTTCAGGCAGCAGTTTTATGGTTTCACATCTGATATTTAAGTCTTCAGCCAATTTCAAGTTGGTTGGTTTTTGTATGGAATAAGAGTCCAATTTCATCATTTTGCATGCAGACATCTAACTTTCCAATACCATTTATTAGAGAGAGATTTTCCCTTCTACACGTTCAGTCACCCTCATCAGAGATTAGTTGACCACAGGCGGATGGGTTTGTTTCTGGTCTCTCTGCCCTGTTCCATTAGCTGATGGGCCTCTACCATGCCATTTTGGTTACTATAGCTTTGCAATATAATTTGAAAGCAAGTATGATGTCTCCAGCTTTGTTCTTATCTCTCTAAATTGCTTTAGATATTCAGGAGCTTTTTAAGGCTTCGTATGAATTTTAGGATAGTTTTGAAATGAAAAATATCATTGGAGTTTTGATAGGAATTACATTGAGAGTCCTTAACGCTTTTATGGAGGCAGGCACAGCCTCAGCCTGCATGTGCTGGTGCTAGTAAATATCAGGGAACTTTTTAAAAAATATTTTTTGAGACGTTGATAGACATTTATTTTATTTATTTACTTGCAGTGCTGAGAATTGAACCCAGTGCCTCACACATGCTAGGAAAGCACTCTACCACTGAGCCACCACCCCTGCTCCATCAGGGGTCTTTGCGAAGCCAGGATGGAGGGAGGCTAATCATCACCAAACAGTGGATGTCTGAAAGAGAAGAAGATCACAGCTTTCTGCTGTAGAAAAGAAGAGTCATCTAAAAGAAAATTAAACTCAATTTCTGAGCCACATTAACTGCTGATGTGGCAACTTGCTCCAAATAGCAGTTCTTCCATTAAAGCCAGAGAAGTTCAAGGAAAACACACAGATAAAATAACAGCACTTGGGTTACTGCCTCTGTATGGCTTTAGGCTCTTGAGTTGTCCTTTAACAAGAATCAGGTTGGCAGCTGATGTGTTTTATTAATGCCGTCATTTTATAGTGAACTCAACATCTCCTGGTTACCTGCTACAGGCAAAACTCTGTACATCCACATCAGAGAGGGTGTCCAGATGTCTCCAGTGAGCACTCTGTGATCAGGACTCTGCTAATTGTTTCCCCATTTAGTTCTAAATTAAGTACTTGGTAATTTAGTACTAAGTACTAGAGTGCTTAGTACATCAGATGTAAAGTGTACTAAAAATGCCCCGATGCTAACATGGCCCCTAAATGTAGCAATGATAGCCAAGTTAAGGCTCAACTTTGTCTATTGTCTGAAACATGCTTCGTATCTCGTGTTGCTAATGGGGGTTAATCATGATCACCACCGTGGTTAGTCATCTTGAGAAGTCTGGTTGAGGGAAGTCAGGCTCAGGAAAGGTAGAGGGCTTGTGGAATTTGTCCCTAGATGTCTGGCCCTGAAGCCTTTGCTGTGCTCTGGATGTTTGTGTCCCCTCTTCCCCCTCCTCACCCCATAACTCACGTTGAAATCTAATGCCAAGGTGATGTCATTGGGAGGTGGAGCCCTCGGAAAGTGATTAGGGCCAAAGGATGGAGTCCTCCCCTACCGATGGGATTAGAGGCCTTATAAAGGAGACCCCCCAGAGAGCTGCCTTGCCCTCCCACCACGTAAGGACACAGCTAGAAGGTGCCGTCCCTGAGCTAGAAACTGAATCTCGCCCTGATCTTGGGGCTTCCAGTCTCCAGACTCTTGAGAGCTCTGCTGCTCCTAAGCCTCTCCATCCCTGGTATTTGCTGTGGCAGCCTGAATGGACTGCTCACCACATAACCTCTTTACCCAACCCGTAAATGTGCTGATGTGCTTCTTTCATGGGCTAATACGGTCTCATGTTGTTTAAAGAAACATTCGCTGGGCTCCCCCAACCTCGCCCCCAGGGCTGTGCAAGCAAACGGGATCTCTAAGGCTCCACTACCCACAACAGCAGCCCCCACCACCTGTGGCCTCTCCTGGAAATGGATCAAGTTCAAGTTGAGATGTGCTGTAAAATACTCCTGGAATTTTGAATAGTTGCTAAGAAAGGATGTAAAGGATCTCATGAATAAAGCTTGTCTGTCAACTTGGAGTGATAACAGTCTGTCTACCTGGGGTAACCTAAAATAGGACTTCAAATTAATTTCCGGAGTTCCTTTTCCTTTCTTAATAGGACTATTGGAAAATTTAAAGCAGCCTGGGCGGCTGGCGTTCTATTCTAAAGGAGCCTGAGCTCTTGGTGCTGTCTATACATAGCGCTTCTTTGTTGCTTCCTCCATAGATTACGTTGCTATTACTGGGGGCTGACGGAGGATTTGCAGGCAGGAGGGCCCACGGGGTCTCAGCACGCCTGGCTGTTAGAACAGACCCTAATGCCAAGGACTTAACTGGGCTAATCTGCTTGAGCTGGAATTTAGTGGCCTCGGTCATTAATAGAGTTAAATCCTTTAGTGAGTTTTGGCCTTTGAAAACACTACCTTTCTTTTTGGATTAGATCGTAGGGATTTAAAATAAATAAATAAATAAAAAGGAACATGAATGCAGGAGTCGAAGAGCAAAACATCTTCTCACTGCCTTTCCTCAAATGATGGTTCACGGACAAGGTTTCTAAGTTGGCATCGAGTTTACTTAGATAGCAAGCCGAGAGCTGTGGCATCATTTGCCCCCGTTTATAAAAGAAATGCCTATGAATATCGTCCTCTTTTTTATGCTACAGTTGAAAGGGACAGAAAAGCACATTTTCTTGGGAGAGGCTGAGAGGCAGAAAGAACCCCGGCAGGGACTATCACATTACCTCCTCCAGCTGGGAAAAAGACTGCTGGCCCAGGATGGGATTTCAGCCCTGTGGTGAAGTAAGCCAACAGTCCATGCATGCCATAGAATAGTAATGATATGAGAGGGGACAGATAAATCCAGGTCAGCTCCCCACACGAAGCAGTTGGAAGGACAGAGGCCTGGGGAGGGTGTGCTGCTTGAGTCTCTGACCATTTTTCCACAGGGCCCCGAGTCAGCAGGTGGTCGGATGAGACCAAACGTCACAGGTAATCCAGTTGAGGGCTCCCAAAATGCTGTGTCTATTACCATCATCTGGGGATTGTCACCCATGCTTGAAGTTGTACCCCAGACCAGTGAAGTC
This sequence comes from Urocitellus parryii, assembly GCF_045843805.1. Taxonomy (NCBI): domain Eukaryota; kingdom Metazoa; phylum Chordata; class Mammalia; order Rodentia; family Sciuridae; genus Urocitellus; species Urocitellus parryii. The sequence goes on from NC_135531.1 coordinate 269,319,907, forward strand.
TCCAGCAACTGGAAAGTTTTCCAGGTGGTTCTGAGATGCAGCCAGGATCAAGAACCGCCAATCTAGGTCACCCCCTTATTGTTGTAGACAGAGACCTAGAGAAGGTTAGGGAGTGCGGCTCAAGTTCCATGAGCTAGAAAGGGACTGAGCTGGGACAAGTCCCTTCTTTTCTGGCTCTCCACTTTTGCCACGTGCGTACGTGCGTGCGTGCCTGCGTCTCCTGCGTCTTACAGTGTCGTTGTCTGGCTGTCTTCCAGATATTTGCTGGCTCATCTCCTTCTCGACATCTATGCAATATTTCTTGAGAGAGGCTGCCTCTTGCTGCCCGCAGCAGCACCCATGTCCCCAGCACATCACAGTCTGCCAGAGTCTTCTCACTGTCTAAAATCATTGTGAGGTAGCTGGGCTCTCTGGGAGAGAGAGACCCTCACTAAATGGAGACCCAGATCTATGAGCACAGTGGGCTTCTCCTGTCTCTGCTTCTATCAGATCAAGTGGAACAAAAATGCAGATGATTTAAAAGTCACCGGATCCAAAGATCTGCACAAGGAGCCCATAATTGATTTATGGCTAGGCTGCCTAACATGGAAGAATTGTTCTGAACCCCAAATATCAAATGATTGACTTGCAATTTGATTTGCACAGAAGTTTGCCGGGGAATCTGCACATTTCTTCCCAGAATAATCCTATGTATAGGGAGGAAGCTCAAGCCTGGGGTGTCACTTGTCTTCTCTGAGAAGCAAGGGGTGTCTGCACCTTGCCTTTGTGGTGTGCAGACCTTTGCTTTTGCTGTCTTTTAATAAATCTTTGCTTATGTGCTGAGAGCCATAGCCTAGTCTGAATGACGCATGGCATTTTTGCCAGAACGGAGTGGTTGAGAGGTGACACCAGCAAGCCATTGAGATGATAATGGTTATGTTAAGCTGTGTATATTAGACCCCTGCTGTCCTCCTCGGCCTGCTACTTTGGAGTTCTCGTGGGGATTCCCAGAGCGTTCCCATTGGTTGGGGAAGTGCTGGAGGCGGGATTTCCGGTTGCTGGTTCCGGGAGGAGCCCCGTGGCATTCCCAGGGAGCGTGTGTGGAGTGTGCTGGTGGAGTTCAGAAATAAAGTTGTTCCTGCTTGAGTGGCTCGTGATTTGTGCCCAGCCAGACTGTGGCACTTATGCGTTGGTTTTGATGTGTCCTGAAATTCTTTTCAGGACTTTTAAGTCAAGAACCCACCCAGGCCAGGCGTGGAGAATATGCCTCTAATCTCAGCTACTTGGGAGGCAGAGGCAGGAGGATTTCAAGTTTGAGGCCAGTCTCAGCAACTTAGTGAGACCTTCAGCAACTTAACAAGACTCTGTCTCAAAAATAAGAAAATAAAATGGGCTGGGGATGTAATTCAACAGTAAAGCATGTCTGAGTTCGATTCCTAACACCAAAAAAAATAAAAAAAATAAAAATAAAATAAAACACACCTGGGCTGAGTTGAGGTCTTCCTGTTCTCTTGGAGGAACTTCCTCAGCCCTGTCTAGTGACAATTCCATGTATTGTCAGCCTTCCCAACCAGACCATATCTTGTCTTCTAGGGTCACTGCTCATTTGTATTAGGTTGATAAGTATTTGTGGACAGAATGGAATTTTTATTTTTTATTTTTGTGGTACCAGGAATGGAACACAGGGGCACTTAACCACTGAACCACATCCCTAGGCTTTTTAAATATTTAATTTAGAGACAGGGTCTCACTAAGTTGCTGAGAGCCTTGTAGGTTGCTGAGGCTGGCTTTGAGCTCATGGTCCTCGCCCCTTGGCCTTGTGAGCCGCTGCGATTACCTGAACGAATTATTTCTTAGCAGTGATATTCTCCTGAATGGTGTCTTCAGAGGGCATCATTTGAAGGGAAATACAGTCTGTCCTCCAGATTCACAAATATTTAACCAATTTCAAATTTAAAATATTCAGAAAAAAAGAATTGTATCTGTACAACATATCCAGACTTCTTTTGGTCATTATTCCCTAAGCAATACAACTATTTTCAAATAACTATTTGTGGAGGATTTACACTGTATTAGGTATTATATATAATCTAGAAAGGATCTAAAGTATATGGAAAGATGTCCACAGTTATATGCAAATAGTATACTATTTCTTATAAGGGAATTGAGCATCCACAGATTTCCACATCTTCAGTCCTGAACTCAACACCCCTCACATACCACGGGTGACTTTATTCTTCCAGTTTTGTAAGTTGGACAAAATATTATTCAATTTTGAGAAATATATTTTCCAGCTCAACTCTTCCAAATCACATCTGTTCTATCATGTGAGGCTCATCTGGGTGGACAATTTGAATTTACGTCAGCATAAGACAGACTCCTAGGCTATTTAAAGGGAAAACATTTTGCCTGGATCCCAAAATGGACTTTGATTAGATGATGGAGCATAATTATACTAAGAAAGTGTCCCGTGACCACATAGGAACATTTGCTGCCTGCAAGGACCAATTATAATTGCTCTTTTTGCAGTTGAAGGGATAAACAATTTGGCAACTAAAGAAAAAGCTTTCCAGGTGAATAATATTACATCCATAAATTAATGCAGGCTGCAGGCTGCAGGCTAAAAGATTCACCGTGTTTGCGGGCCCCATATTCATGAATCCTCTAAAATGGTATCAAGTAATCCTGTAAATACTCAGAGGTCATGGCCAATTCTCAAATGCATGGATGGAAACCTGCCATCTACAAGGCCTCGTCCCATGTCAATCACCTCTTAGGTTGGCATGGCCCTGTGTGCAGTTTAGAGCTGGTTATTCCAAAGGGTTTCTAGACTAGCAGCTGCAGCATCGCCGTGGAGTTTATCACAAGGGCAAACTCTCAGCCTGCGCCCCACAGACCGACTGAGCCCCGACTGCATTTTAACCAGATCCTCAGGGAATTCGTGTGCCCACAGAGTTTGAGAAGAAATGGAGTCAGTCTGTCTTTTGCTGCTGTAACAGTATACAGACAAGGTAATTAATAAAGAAAATAAGTTTGTATCTCATGGGTCTGGCAGCTGGGAAGTCCAACGGCCTGGGGCCAGGGTCTGCCAAGGGCATTCCTGCTGTGCCTTCATGGGAGCAGGTGGAAGGGTAAGAGAGACAAAGGGGCCCAAGCTTATCCGTTCCATCCTGTGGGGGCAGAACCTTCTTGACCTAATCACCCCATTCAAGGTCTCACCTCTTAGTCTGTCCTGGGGCCCTGTCCACCTGGGTTCCGGTGGCGGTGGCGGAGTTAATCCTCCCTGGGGGCTAAGACTCCAGGGAGGGGCTGCAGGACAGCTGAGCTCCTTTTTGGAGCCTGTTTTGAGGCAGTGAGGGGAGCTCAGGAGAGCCCCTGCCTGCTCCCGCTGCTCCCCGAGGGCCCACAGGAACTGGCACACCCACGTGCCCCATTTTGGGTGCCAACTGTCAGTGTATGGTCTGGGTTTTCAGGCTCCTCAGCCAGGGTTGAGAGCCACCGCACCTGCCACCAAGCTCTGTCCCCTTCCCTCTGGTGGCTCTGAGGCTGCCCTCATCAGAGTCTCTTTCAGAATCATTGCTGGCCCTGGGCATCTCATTAAAAAATAATAACAACAAGCTCATTTGTTCAAATTTCGGAAAAGATGACAAATGATGAAGATGTGGAACTGGTTTACCTTTAATCCCGGGCCCAGAGGCAACCACTGTCTATTTCCCATGGGCTTCAGCCTGGGCACAATCCTACACAAAGTCACCCCCCCCCTCCCGCCCGCCTGCAGGTCACTTTCCCTGCAAGATGAGAGCTCTGTAGGTTGTTTGTAGTTTAATCTCTGATGCAGAGAGTAAGGTCTGGATGGAGGATAGATTTAGGAACCATTTGTTGACTTGTTGAATTTGCTTCCACTATTAAATGGGAGAACAAGCTACCCAGGGTAGTGAAGCCGTTCTACTTTTTGCTATTATTTTTGGTCCAACCCATCCTCTTCCCCACCCCCATCCCCACCCCCCCTTCTTTTTAATTTATTTATTTTTTAGTTGTAGATGGACACAATACCTTTGTTTCATGTATTTTTTATTTGGTGCTGAAGATGGAACCCAGGGCCTCACATGTGCTAGGAGAGTGTTCTAACACTGAGCCAAAACCCCAGCCCTTCCCCACCTTTTAATTTAGAGACCGGGACTTGCTAAATTGAGGGCCTCCCTAAATTGCTGAAGTTGACCTTGAACTTGTGCTCCTCCTGCCTCAGCCTCTGGAGTGCTGGGATTCCAGGCGTGGGCCACGACCCGGGCCACATCCTGGACCCTGAAGTCTTTCTAAAAGGCAGTGTTTCAGCAATTGCTTGTGGCCCCTTTTCTTTAAATTTGACTTTACTCCTTTTTATGCTCAACACTATTCCCTGTTCTTTGCTCCTGGAGGACTACTAATTTCTATTTTGATTGGAATCAGATGGCACCGAATCACAATGAGTTTTCTCTTTTTTTGGAGGGGGCATGGGGTACTGGAGATACAACCCAGGGGCCATTCCTCATGGAGCACATCCCCAACCCCTCTCCTCTTTTTATTTTGAGACAGGATCTCATAAAGTTGCTTAAGGACTCGCTAAGTTGCTAAGGCTGGTCTTAAACTTGCGATCCTCATGCCTTAGCCTCCAGAGCCGCTGGGCCACCAGGTTTTGTGGAATGAGGCTGTTTGGGTGCAGGTGGGTGGAGTTAAGGCGGTGCACAAGCAGCTGCTTTGCTCTTTCATAACAACAAAAACATGCAGCTGGAGTCCTCCAGAGCCCTGGAGATGACATGAGCTGATAATGTTTTAATAAAAACACTTGGCTTTCCCCAGAGGTGATGCTGTGCCTGGACTGTTTTTTAAAGGAGTTCCAGCATGCAGAGCGGGAAGACTGCAGAGAGGACAGGGAGGACATAGGAGCTCTGCCACACGCTAACAGTTACTTTGGTTAAATAAGCTTCAGTTACATACATTTTTCCATTTAGTATCTGAGTAGCGTAGTAGCATCCTGAATAACAATAGCTAAAATCAATACATTTTATATGAAAAATGTTTACTGCTTGAAATAAAATATTTAATCCACCTAAAAGGAAAATGTTAAAAATGCCAAGGAAGTAAAAGAGGCAATTCAGAGTTTCAGGAGAGAAAACAAATGTTGAATTCCCAGCAAGGCGATGTCCTTACCCGAACTCATTATCATTATCCACAATTAAGATAGCAAGTCAGGCCCCTCAGTCCCTTCTGCCTGCTTCTATTACATCTTATTATCATACAAACTCTGCAGTCTTTTGTTTTAGAGCTGCTTTCAATTGTGTGTTGATAATTTGTTGGCTCCCAGGGGACTGGGATTAAAAAAATACAATGAGCCATTTCAATTGCATTTCAACGAAAAAAATGAACTCAGCTGTCTGCTTCAAACCTTCTCCCTCCAAACCCAACTTGAAGGGACACCCAGAGGTTGACATTTGAACATGGACTGAAGCTGAGAGTTCTGCTCAGCCCAAGCCTTTGATTCTCTGCTGGGAGAGGACTGTTTTAGCACAGGTCAGGACTAGGTAGCAACATAGCTTTGGGGTCAGTCAGTCCCCTTATGTATGACTTGAGGAGGGTTTACTTCACCTTTCTGAGCCTCTGGTTCCTCATTGAAATGAGGCATGATAACACAAGCCCAGGGGTGTCTTGGGATTAAGTGAACAATCACATCAAAGCATTGAGTACAATATCTGAACATAGTATAGTCTCAATAATTGTTAGTACTGGTGAGCGTTCCACATCGGATCCATCATAATGCACTTGGAAAAGTCTGGAAAAAGTTGGTTCTTTTCTCATGTTTGGATTTGGGGTCCAAAGAAACTCAGAGACAGAGAGCAAGCAAAAGATTCAAGGGAATCTTTTCATTCAATCTCTGGAACTAAGTCATGGGGTTTCACTCTATCAACAATACTCTTTCTTAATACTCTAGGTGGTGTTCTGGGATTACTTAGAGTGAATTCTCCCAGATTTTCAATCGTAAAGACCACAAATGAATTCATTTCATTCATTCATTCATTCATTCATTCTCCTGCTGAGCTTGGCTCAAGTTTTTGTTGAGAATATTAGTTCTAATACAATATCAGAGACACTCAAAATAGTAATGACAAGGACAAAATGAAATTTCATTTCTCTGTCACATAAAAGTCAGAATAGGTAGTTCAGGGCTGGTATTTGGCTTCATAATCATCAAGATACCAAGTGCCTCCTACCTGTTACTCTGCCTTTGAAACATCTGGCTTCCTTTTTATGGCCCAAGGTGGCTGCCCTGGCCCTACAATCCCAATGGGAATATGGGGAATGGAAGGAAATGGTTACTGCGGGGTTTGTATCTGGTATGACCCCCAAAGGCTAATGAGCTACGCTTAGAGGTGGGGCTTTGGGGAGGTAATTGGATCATGAGACTCATCAGTAGGTTAATCCATTAGATTCATTATTTGATGACGTTGTTGGGAGGTGGTGGACACCAGAGAAGGTGGGGTGTGGCCGGAGGAAGTGGGTCACTGATGACATGTCCTGGAAGGGTATATCTTACTTCAGTACCTTTCCCACTCTCTTTACTTCTTGGCTCTCATGAGCTGAGCAGCCTTTCTCTGCCATCCCTTCTACCATGATGTTCGGCTTCGTCTCAAGCTTGGTGTCATGGAGTCAGCGACTGTGGACTGAGACTTCTGAAACTATGAACCAAAATGAATCCTTTCTCTTTTAAATTGTTTTTTTATCAAGTATTTTGTCACAGTGACGAAAAGCAGACTAACACAAGTTTCTAACCTTTCCTTTAAGGGAAAAATTTGGAATTTTCCCGTACTACTTTTCCGTGTGTCTCATTGACCTGAATGTAGTCCCACATCCTACCTGCCACGAATCCTGGGAAGTCTGATCTTGATTTGGGGTGAGCATTGGCTAACGCCCCAGCTGCTAAAACTCAGTCCAGCACCATCCTTTCTCCATCCATTTATTCTACAGGTGGAGCTCTGCTCTCTCCAGCTAGGCTCAACCTTCTCCTCCACGCAGGAGGGCCAGGAGGCAAAGGAGCTCAAGCAAGTCCTCCCTGCAGGCAAGTTCCAAAGGGAGTATTCCTCTTCCTGTGGGGACCGTGTGTTTGTCCCCAACCCACAAATTCACACATTGCAAACTCCTCCCAGGTCTGAGGGTGTTTGGAGGGTGGCCTGCAGGAGGCAGTTGGGACCTAAGGACAGAGCCCTCATCGGTGAGATTAGTGCCCTTACAGGAAGGAGCCAGAGAGCTAACTCCGTCTCTTTCTGCTGTTGGAGGACACAATCAGCAGTCCACAGGGAAGAAGGCCCTCACCAGACGCCAGCACGGGGGCTCCCAGATCTCAGACCTCCAGCCTCTGGAACCACTAGGAGTACATTTCCATTCAGTCCCTGACAATTTGTCAGCAATACCCGAGATGCCTAAGGCACATCCTGGCAAAAGGACACGTATCCTATAGGCTCCTTCTCGTGCCCACCACCAGCCCCCTTAGCTTGTGGACGGGCAGCTCTCTCTATAAAGAGGAAGCATTTGTGCCTTTGTTTCCCCTTCTGTTCCACCTGCCCACATTCTGCATCCCAGAGCACCCCACAGTCACTCAACCTCCTCTCCAGCCCCCTGAGCTTGTCCCTTCCCAGGATCAAAACAAAACAAGGCCCTGGCAGACACGATTTTGGAAGGTGGGCTTTCAAGGCCCCCAGTGGTATCCCAAGCGTTGCTCACTGGGAGACCAGATGAAACGAGTCTTGGTGCTTTCACTTGCACCTCGATGGCAACGCAGGTGAGTCCCACCCTAGCTCTGCAAGAACTTGAATCCCATCAGAGTCCAGGTATTTCTCTGAATCCCCAAATTGGCACCTCAACATATGCCCCAAAGTCATTCCCTCTATGGCATTTACCTCGGTGTCCCTCTTTTCTGCCTCTCAAGGTTCACTGCCCAAGAACGCACCAGAATGAGCCAGAGTTGGAGGTCCTGTCCCCACCAAGGGCCAGTCCATGTGGGAGAAGCAGCCCCTGCCCGGCACTGGGTCACTCCTGTGATACCCGTGCAAAGCAGCCCAGTTCCTGGATGGAATCTCAGAAGGTCTCTCGAGAGACATTTCCTCCTTCTGTCTCCATTTCTCTAACCAGAGGGCTTGACCCCAGGTCAGGAGGTTGAGACAGAAGCATACTTGGACATGGGGACTTTTCCAGTTGTCCTTGTCATCCCCCCTACCCAGGACTTCAGTTCTTTCTCTTCCAGGAAGAACCTTCAGAGCAGGTGCATGTAGTTGCCTATAGGAACAAGGGACTTTACTCCCTATCTGTACAAAGGAAGGCCTAACTTTTTTTTTTTTTTTTTTTTTTTTTTTTGGCCATCGGACTCTTTGGCTGTCTGGACAGGTCTAGACAATGCTTCAGAAAAATAACATTAATGCATAGGATAAAAATAAAATTACCTAGCACCACACAAGGCAGCCATTTGTTAACACAATGTGAACAGATTTTATAAAGCAATTGGATGGTAAAGAAATATGTATACCTTTCAAAGCATTAGGTAACAGGAGGAGGGCCATTATTATAGTGGCTCTGATAAATACTATAAGTTCAAAGTGATGAAGACCAATGCAATTTTGTGGTATCTGCAAAAATTTAATGGGATACAAAATTATCTGTGATTCCCATTAGTGACAAAATTGAAGGCACTTCTAATCCTGCTTTTGTTGGTTGCCCACAATCATATTTGAAAAGTAATCTTAATTACAATTAGAGGCTAGTGAGAGTACAGATGTAATTGTTCCCCCATTTCAGTGAATTCTCTGCTCCTTTTACTGTACTCATGGACCCCCCCAATCTGTCCCCACCTCCTACCCAGTCCCAGTATCTGTTGTCCGGTCCATATCCTTTGAAGCTGACAATTTTGAAGGTTCATAAGTGGATCTGAGTGTGAGCACAAGTTGTAAGTTATTCTCAGGGCACTTTCCTTTTATCCTTCCTGTTCAAGGACCTCAGTGTGGCCATGATGAAGGGCGGAGGGACTGGACCAAGTTCACACAGCAGAAGACAGTGTGGCCCATGGGAGAAGCAGTTGGCGGCCTGGCAGGAGGCGCTACAGCTGTGCCAGTTGTTAAGAGAAAACTTTAAACCAATTAGATTTAATAGAGTTTAGTTGAGCAAAGACCAATTCACGAACCAGGTACCACTCAGTAACCGTGAACTGCACAGAGCAGCTCTTGAGGCTGAACATGGAGCAACATAGAGAAGCCATCTGATTGGCTGCAGCTCCAAGTTCACCTGTATGAATCAAGATCTAGCTTGACATGACCACTGCCATCTTGGTCGTAATTGCCACTTATCTGCCAGGTGATCCTGGCTTGCCTCCCAAGCCCCATGGGACAGAGTGATGAAGAAAATCAGCTCAGCATGTTGTGCTGGCCATTGACGCTCAGAATATTTCCTAACTGATGATGGATATGTAAATAGGTTTTAAGAAAGCCCAGTACGTTCCTGTGGGCTGGGGCCCACCATTGTCTTCCCCTGGGTACAGGAATCTTTCTGTCTTGCTACCACCCAACACACACTTCTGTCTGTAAGTCCCTAATGAATTGTACTCTGTGCAGTCCTGGATCTGCCTGCCTCTTTCTTTGGTCTCCTGATGCCTTCTATCTTGGAAGGCCAGTTCTCATACTCCTTACACTGTATACTTGGTTTTTTTTTTGCCCTAAAACACGGGGCATGGTGTGATCGTTTGGCTATCTGTGGTTGGCTGAATCTCAGCTGCTTGTTACAAAAGTATAGTCCTAAATTAGGTTGTGGTTTGTTATCTAGGAACCCCAAGTACAGAGTCAAGCCAGTGGCCTCCTCCCTACTCAGTTTAACAGGGCCAAGAAGAGATCTTAGCAAGATCACTAGCTGGGTGATAGAGGGGGAGAGGAAAAGAAAAGAGGGGTTTGTTTCTGGACAAGGGAGACTTAAACACTTAGGGACAGTGGCCTCCAGCCCAGGGACAGTGGCCTCCAGTGATGGATTACAGGTGAATTCTGTTTTCTTTCTTTAAGTCACCCTAATAAGTTCAAATTTTCTACGTGGACATACACACATTTGTAATAATAAAGAGGAATTAATAAAGTTCGCTTTTTTAAATGTGATGTAAAAGATCTGTTTCTTTTTTTATCATTGAATGACAAATGGAGTGACAGATGATGCTAAGGCAAAAACCAAACAAATAAGCAGAGAAACCCCCAAACTTGGGGTTCTTGGTTCATGTCTGATTTGTTCTGGGACCTTGGACAAAGCACTTAACTATAAAATGGGGTGTGTCATTAGCAAAGCATGCCATAGTGAAATACACAAACCACGGGATTAAAGAAGAGAGACTCATTGCGTTGGTCTGTTTTGCTTCTTCTGAGTCCCCTCTCCTTGTTTGGCGGATGGCCATCTTCTTGCCAAGTCCTCCTGTGGTCAGTATGGACTGGACTGTGTGTGTTCTAATCTCTTATCAAGGACACCAGTCAGATTAGATTAGGGCCCACCCTAAAGGCCTCATTTTTAAATGAATCCACTCTTTAAAGACATTGTCTTCAGACAGTTACGTTCTGGGGACGGGGTGGGGGGTTAGGACTTAGCCATATGGATTTTGGAGGACACAATTCAGTCTGCACTTAGAGAATATATGATAGTCATTTTCCTATCCCTTGGACGGATGAGAGGTTATATGTTTGGAATACTGTAAAGGTCTAAGCTGCTACAAAGATCTAAGCATTAGGAATGGAGGATTTTTTTTTTCTTTTCTGTTTTTGCACCACCTTGCAAATGCTAGGCAAGTGCATTACCACCAAGGTGCACCCCCAGCCTAGGAACTGAGAATATTATACTTCACTGTGAAGTAATTGGTACCTTTCCCCTGTGACTAGAGCCCTTCGCAAGTAATAATTTGCTCTCCCTTGCACCTCCCTGAGATACGGGTCAGCTGGCTGTCCGCCTCCCCTGTGTAGACCTGAGAGGGAACACCTGGCCAGGTGCACAGGACCAAGTTTTTCTGCCTTCTACTTATTTTATTTGGACATCGCACTGCCTCCCAGGTCATTCCTTTATGCCAAAAATAAAGATTTAAAAGGAGTGTGTCTCTATCTCCCAGCCAAAGATTTTCGACAGGGTCTTGGCTGAACCACTTATTCACCTTGGATTATGGAAGAGACTCCACAGGCTTGAAAACTTTAAATCTGCTATTAGCCAACAGTCCAGCAGCACGGGAAGGGGCTGTGCCAAGAAAACTCAGTGAGTGACATGCACACAGATCCGAGATTTCTACTTCTGCCACCCGCAGCCACCATTTCACCTCAGTGAAAGTTGCCAAGGTGAGACAGACTGAAGAGGGTGGGAGGAAAGGGCAGAAGGAGTACTTTGCTGTTTGGATGAAAGTCTTTGTTTAGGGACTCATTGTCTTGAACAACTTTCCCAAGCAAAAGTTTGCCTACCGGGGGGAGATGAGGCTTAATGCCCCTTGGAACAAATAGGTATATACTTCCTCTGTCTGTGGAAATTCGGTCACCCTTTGTTGCTTTATCCTGAGAGGACCACATATCGTGTGTGTGGCGGGGGGGGGGTGTGAGGGTGTACACGCATGTGCACAGGTGTTTGCACATGTGTGCTGGGGGGCAGCAGACAGGAACTGGAGTTTGAGAACAAGATAAAAATGAACACAGAGTTACGGGATCATCCACATTCATATTGATCCAGCTAGCAGATGGTTGGAAATGTGGTATTTGTTCATTCCTAGTCTCCTTAGGATCATTGATTTCTTTCCCAAACTTTACTGTGCTATCACTGTTCCAGGCCCCCAGACGCTGGGGACGCTGATTCGTTTTGGCTTCAAGAGACCCCAAGTCTTGAAGGAGACAGGCACGCCAACATCCCGACAGCTGTGGTTCCGCAGGCAGCCCAGCTCACCTCCGGTGCTCATTTCATAGTGGTGTTCAGGTCCCAGCCCAGCACTCGCTCCCCGTAAGCAGCCAGCGCCGACTTCCTTAACCTCTCTGCCTGAGACCTGCCTGGGTCCCTGCTGGTTCTCCTACCCACCAGCCTCACTACTTAGTAGTCTCCACTTGGAGGTCTTCTTCTCCTGGCAGGTTTCTTGTGTGTCCTTGTCTTTCTGGTGCAGCATCTTGCCTTGCTCTCTGTGATGGCCTGAGCTGTGTCCCCCACAGAGTTTGTAGATGGAAGTCCCACCTCTGAGCACCTGAGGACGTAACAGTCTTTGGAGATCAGGACTTTAAAGAGTTGATTAAGCTAAAGTGAAGCCATTAGGATGGGGCTGCAGTCCAATCTGACTGGGTTATAAGGGACAGAGGGGCGCATGCACAATGACAAAAGGCCATGTGAGGACACAGAACACCCGCGGGTTGGACTTCCAGAACAGTGAGAAAGTAAATTTCTGTTGTTGAAACTACCAAGTTTGTGGTATTGTTACGGCAGCATGTGTGTGCTGCAAAAGGCACTCACTCAGTCTTTATATCTGGTTAAAGCAGCCTTAAACCATTAAACAGACTCAGCTCTTGTTACCCGAGTGACCTGTATGTGGTCCTACAACAAGGTATTATTCTAATGTGGTATGAGATGTGACCGGATGAGAGAGTGTGTACAATAAACTGATGAGAGAAGAACAAGTGATCAACTTCAGCTGGATTGAACTTTAGAAAGTGTCTTAGTCTGTTTTGTGTCACTGCAACAAAATACCTGAGACTCAATACTTTATAAAGAAAAGAGGTTTATTTAGCTCAGTTCACAGTGTTGGAGATTGAAAATTCACAATAAGGCAACACCCTCTGTTCAGCTTTTGGAGAGACCCCTCTGCCTGCACACAATAAGGAAGGTGGTATCACACAGCGGGCGGGAGCTTACATGAGTGGCAGCGAAGGGTGTGGAAGAGGGATTTGGGGAGGTGCCAGGCTTGCACAGAACAACCTGCCCTTGAGAATACTAGTCCAGTCTCATGAAAGCTAGAGCCACTCAAGGCAGCATGAGTCTCTTGTGAGGACAGTGTCCCCAGTCGCCCAGTCACCCACCAGGTCCCACCTCTTCCACTAAACTTCTACCTCCTCTCAATGCCATCGCATTGGGCCCAAGCCCCAGGACATGAGCCTTCATGGAAACCACCCATGGAAGAGAGGAACGGAGGGTGTCGGGAAAGCCGCACCAAGGAGAGAGGCCAACAGTGGGCCAGGCCCATCAGGAGGACTCTAAGGAAAGAGCACAGACAGTGTGTGTGAGTTCAAGGTCGGCAGCAGCATATGGTGATGGGTTTTCGTAGATCCCTGGCTACAGGGTGAGACAGTAAGAGGCAGGGTGGTGGGGGAGGCTGAGGGTCTTGCCTGTCACAGAAGGGTCTGGACATTATACTACAAAGGATGCAGAGATGTGAAGGGTGACCACGTCCCTTCAAGTAGACCTGTGTTACGCAGATGTCAGGATGTCACTCAGCCCAGCAGGTGGGTTGAGGACGTACATTCAGTCCTCATCTCAGGTGCTGGCTGGGGACAGGACATTATTCAGACAGTCTCTAGGTTCTTGCTTTCCATGGTTTCCTCTGCCATTTGCTTTTATCATGATGTTCGGTCTCATCAAAGACAACCAGAAAAAAAAAAAAAACAAAAAAAAACAAAGACAACCAGACCAGGTGACCATGACTGACACCTCTGAAATAAACATCATCTCCTCTTTTAAGTTGATTTATCTCAGGTATTTTGTCACAGGAACAGAAGCTGTTCAACTCCATTTCAACTCCATCTCCACGCCTCCACCCACACACCATGGACGCATTCACATCGTGACAAGTCTCTGGCCCTGGTCTCTGTGCCATGTCACTGCACAGAGGATGGTCGGAGATTCCCAGGCTGGGAAGGCAGTGACATGGACGTGACTGTGGGCCACATTCATTTCCCCATGAAACACAGAGTCAATGTAGGAGTCTCTCCAACTCAGCCTCCCTCCCTCGGCTGGAGCCCGGGATCCTTTCTGGCACCAGGATGTTATCCAGCACAAGTTGATGGAGGGTGAACTGGAATGTGGAGAGACGGCCGACTTGACCAACTGCAGCTGTATGATCTCACACTGGGAAATCTTACAGAACCTCCTGACCCTGCGCTCACGACTAGGGTGAACGCAGGCCTCAGAAGCAGCCCTCAGAAGCAGCCCCTGTAAATGACAGGGGCTGTGGGCTACAGCCACGTGCTGCCTGGTGAGCCAACCTGGGGTTCTACCCGTGGAAACAGGAGATCAGAGAGAAGGAGGAGGACGACGAAGCTGGACTGTACATTCCCCTGGCTTCTTTCCAACAGGGTTGCCGCAGGCTGGCTAAGTCCTTCAAGGACTCAGCCTTGGTCACAGCTCCTGTGATGTGGCCCTCTCTCAGAGAGGTCTCTGCACCCATCTTTGAGTAACTTCTTCTTCCTCTTGCCCCTCCAGGCTTAGGGCTGGTGACAGCACCGCTGAGTTATTCCTTGAGTTTTCCCATAGCTTGCCTGAACCTTTTAATTTAAATAGTCTGTTTACTAAACTCTCCTCAAATTACCCATTTTAATGTCCCATCTGTTTGGATACAGGGAGGTAGAAGGTTCTGACATATTATTAAACAAAGGAATGAATAGCAGAAAAAGCAGGAACTTTGCAGGTAAGTCAGAGTTTAAAACCTGCCCAGGAGGGTCCTGTCCATTTCCCACCATCCCCATCCACGTCTTGTGACCATCCTGGCATACGGAAGAAGAGCAAAATCAGGTCAGTCAGAAGCCTAACGGACCTGCCAAGGGCATGTGGGATGAGCCAGGTGAACTGAGAAATGCTGGTCATGAAACGATGAGAGAACTGGAGGCAGCTGATAAATTAGCAACCTGACACCAACCCAGGGTCTGTGACCTTGAGGGTGTTTGCATATTTATTGGGGACAGTTTTTATTTCTCCACTTCCCACTCTCAAACAGACCTGTTTCAAGTTTTATGTCTGAGGACACATCTGATGCTTCTTATATTGCAAGTATGCTTCTCTATTCTTCTCTGGGTAGCGGCCATCAAGGTCACAGTCGTGAATATTCACCATGTCAGGCTGCTCTGCCAGAGATTTTCTTCAAGCCATAAGCAAGGTTGTTTGGAGTCTCTCAAGAGAAATTTTAGTTTTCTTTGAACTTTATTCTTGGTATCACAGGCAACAAAGTGTTACAACCAAATATACGGCCGGGCTTGAAAATTGCCAGGGAAATCTAACTTGTCTCAAAATGAGAACCAGAAATGACGCTTATATCGTCAAAGCAGTGGCTGTCATTGCAGAAAATGTGACGGCCTGATTTGAAGAACTGCTGATCTGCTATCACAGCGAAGTTGCTATTTTAACATGGTCGGTTTATTTTGAGAAAAGTCTGCTAGGTGGCAACTTCACACCTGTCTATGAGCCCTGCCTCCCGCATCCCTCATTGTGATGCCCAGTACCGATAACGGAGATTCCCTCAGTGCTGTCAGATTCATCATTTGTCATTCGGTTCACTTACATGTGAACAGTAAACCTTGTCAGGAGATGAGAAATATCTTGGCTTTCTGGCCAATGTGCTGAGCTTTGTCAGAACTGCTTCTTTGAAGGTTATATGCTTTGAGTTCCATTTACGGTTGTGGAGACAGATTTTCCTCTTTTAATTATTCATCCATTCAAAGTCTTTCACAATTGTTCTCTCTGATGATTAATGTCACTCATAATGGAAAATTGAGGTTACTGCTATCATCAGGGTCATAAAACAGCAGAAGGCTCTCTGGCCTGCTCAGAAACCGAACCTGTGACCCCAAGGTGATTAGCACCATGTTATTGACCACAGGTTTATGGAGACTTATTAATAGGACTTTGGCCTGTGGTCTTTCTAGGACAAGAGGAGGCAGATGCTGTCATCTACTGCCAGTGGTGCTGTGACATGTGCCAGCCATTAATCTTTAAAGAGAGCTGAGCTTGGAGTCCTCAAAAAGAAAAATTTCAGGTTGGGTCTAAGCATGTGAGGGAGGTAAGAATGGATGACACCTCTCTTGATATGTTCTGGGAATTATTCTCAGGAAGATACAAATACATCAATAGAGTATTTAACGGTTTGCTCCAGGAGCTTCCTGTAAATGAATTTATCCAGGAAAATAGTTTGTTCATGTGGAAAAACAACTCTCAGGAAGTGAGTTTCTCAGCTGACAGGAGACTTTGCCTATCAGAGAGAAGCTCACTCATCGACACCCTCTGTGGTGCCACCAACCCCACCTTGTGATGTCGTGCCATGGGCCCAGTGTCAGTTGGCTTCCTGGATTGAAAAATCAGCCCTATGCCAGCTGAGCCTGAGTGACTCCTATAAATCATCTCCCTCGAAATCCTCCTTCGAAGATACTGCCAGGGATTTTGTCAAGGTGTTTTCTGTTGTTACTATAAGTATAATAAAATCAGCTCCAGGGAGTGAGCAGTTAACAGAAAGGAGGAAAATAATATTCACTGAGTGTAAGCACGGCTTCTCATTGTTTGTCCAGCCGTGACATGGTGTCATCCACTTCCATTGCTCCTTTGTAGAGTTCACACTTGCTAGGAGGGGCATCACGCCATGCCGGGGTAGAGAAAGGGTAGTCGGTGTCCTGCTACCCTATCTCTGAGTCATGGTGAATGTCAGTGTGCGCAGGAAGCTGACTTAAATATGAAACACAAGATCAGATGGTCTTCAGCAAGCTGCTGCCCCTCCTCTTCCCTGTGTGTCTGGCCTCTACAAATGTCACAGAAGTGGGTGTGGAAAGTCCTTCCTTGCCATCGTCCCCTCTGACCCCATCCCGAGGTTGGCTTCGGTGGCCATTACTTAGCATGGCCTCATACCTCTTTGCTCAAGTCCAGTGGTTCTGGGCTAAATCATGTCCCCCAAGAAGCTTATGTTGACGTCCTAACTCCCAGTGCTCAGAAAGTGACCTTGTTTGGAAATAGGGTTGTCGACTTCACAGGAACTCATTAGAGCTGAGTCAGACTCAATATGACTGGCGTCTTTATAAAAGGGGGAAATGTAAACACCAGGACAGACACAGAGGGAGATTGATGATAGGAAGACACACAGTGAGAAGATGGCCACGTGGCTAGAGTGATACATGGAAAACACAAGGAATGACAAGGATTACAGGCCCACACCTGAAGCCAGAGAGGCAAGGAGAGTCTCCCAGGGGCCATCGGAGAGCACGGCCCTGCCCACAGTTGACTTCAGACATCTAGACTCCAGAATGTACAATAACCTTCTGTAGTTGAAGTCACCCAGTTTTGGGTGCTTTGTTACAGTAGCCCCAGGAACCTAATACACCCAGAGTCAATAGGAAAACAAAATGATCACATCAAACATTTTAAGATTACACACAGGATTTATTTTAAACTGCTATTCAATGTGGTTTGAGGCAATATAATGGATAAAAATAACAGAATGCTGGGTTTCCAGTTACCTAGAAGGGCATTTTGCATTATTTATTATGTAAATAATTTTCCTCTATGACTCATTTTAGAATGAATTGTCTTTTCCTGAAATATGACTTTATAGCATGGAGACCTGAATCTATTCTCTTGGGCTCTTGGCATGTGTGAATTAAATTGTTGAAGTGGTGGTAAATACTTTTTCTGCAGATGGGGAGATAATTTTAAAACAGTAACTTGCCCAAGATCTCATGACTTATAGATAGTGAAGTCAACCATAGAACTAACTGCCATCATAAAACAAAGTCCAACTTTCCACCCCACAACTTCATTATTATGGGAACTAATTGTAAAAAAAACAACTTACACAAAGGAATTATCATAGGATCAATATCCAAGGTCATGAAAGAAAAGAGACTGTTCTGGAAAAAATAAAATATCAGTAAATAAAATCTTTTCTTCAACTTCTAGAAAAAAAAAATCTATAAAGATACATCCCAAAAAGATTTATGTTTTAATCTGATTTTTTTTTTTTTTTTTGCTGCTGTGAATAAAGAACCTGACAAGAACAATTTTAAGGAGGAAACGTGTATTTAGGGGCTCATGGTTTCAGAGGTCTTAGTCCATAGATGGCCGGCTCCATTCCTCAGGGCCCAAGATGAAGCAGGTCATCATGGCTGAAGAGTGTGGCCAAGGGATGCAGCTCACATGACAATCTGGAAGCAGAGAGGAAGACTCCACTCGACAGATATATACCCCAAAGGCACGCTCCCAATGACCCACCTCCCCCAGCCACACCCTGCCTACCTTCAGTTACCACTGAGTTAATCCCATTAGGGGATTCATTCACTGATTGAGTTAGGGTTCTCATTACCCAACCATTTCTCCTCTGAATGTTCTTGCATTGTCTCACACATGAGCTTTTGGGGGACACCTCACATCCAAGCTATAATAATTTAGATTCAAATCTAGTAAGACTTACTAGGTATCAGACCTTGTGCTATGTACTTTCATAGATAATGACTTTCAAATCTCATATTGATAACAAAAAAACCACTACTGATATGCATTAGGATTATAAAGGATTCATATTAAAACAACAAAGGTTATACCTCATTGATAGCAAGAATACTTTAGAGTTCTCCACCCTTCCCTCATTCACTTCTAGGATGCATTTGGTAAAAACATGTTAAATGTTGAGCATCAGACTTCCCTTTGTACCCTTCTTTGATCTAGCTTGTGAGTTTCAGGCTTTTATGTGGAGGTTAACGCTACAAGATGGTACATGGCACAGCATGCATGCTACCATTTGTGAATCATTTAAGAAGTTTTCAAAGATCACTTAAATTACACATGATTTTTGTTTTTGTACTAACCTCTAGTTTAATGTGCAATTTCTTAATAGTTTATGTGATTCAATTCCAAATTTCATGTTGCATTTCCAGTATCCAGTACTAGAAAGAATCGTGATCACACACACACACAAAAAAAGTTCTAGATGATGTTAAGTGTTAATTTGAAGAATCAAGAAGGGAAATTGAAGTTGTCTAGGAGCTAGTAAGAATTCATTGGAAAAAGTCCTCCCACACAAATCTCACTGGCCTTCTAAATGTTTTGATCAGGAGAGTACTTCTCCTGATCTGAAGATTTGAGAAAGATTGAAAGAGAATTTCACAATGTCCTTAGGACAGAAGGTGATCATGAAATGAACCTACCAAGTCTTGTAGGACTCTAACTTAATGGTGACCAGCCTCACTTTAGAAAGGAGTCAGTAGGGACAGGTTGAAAGACTCCATCCTGGTTTTTTTGTTGTTGAAAATACCTCCTGATGATTTACATGGGGACCAAGAGCATTGCTGATAGTGTCAATCTGGAATGAATAACACTGCCTGGATAATAGAATTAAAATCTGAAAATAACTCCGTAAAGTAGAACCATAAGTCAAATTGAACACTGTATAACATCTTACAAATAAAGACAAATTCTCTTCTAGGATTCCCAAGATCAATGACATAAGTCAAGAAAGATGAAGGGATGGAAAAGATTTATGGTCTTTACTTGGCTGAATCACCAGTGGGAAGTGCATAGAGGACAATGAAAACTTGGCCACCTGCAGTGATAACTTGGAATGATCGAGAAAATCGTCTGACTTCTCTGGCTTTGCTCACATCACCCCTTGAACAGTGGTGTTATTGGATACTTTTTAAAAATTTTTTGCACTAGACATTGAAGCTGGGAGTGCTCTACCACTGAGCTACATCCCCAACCCCCTTTTTTTTATGTTTTATTTTGAGTCAGGGTCTCACTAAGTTGCTGAGGCTGGCCTCAAAATTGTGATCTTCCTGGCTCAGACTCCGGAGTTGCTGGGATTACAGGTGTGCGCCACCCATGCCTGGTCAGTGGTGCTATTTGGGACAGTGAGATATAGTAGAAACATGGAAAACAGAGGCAAGCCAAAAGGTGAGAGCACTAAAAGTCATGTCAATGTGAGGACCCAACTGGAGATGCGTCCTGTGGACAAGAGAATAAAAGGAGATAGGACAGCTGTCTTCAAATGTTTGTATGTCCGTCAATGAGAAGTATCTCAATTTATCTGCATAACTCCTGTGGGGCAGAACCAACAACCGTGGGGAGGATTTGGAGGGAGACTGATTCTGAATCCAAACAAAAACATCTTTCTAGAACTGCCAAACATGGAATGACGTATCCCTTTGCCTTCAGGATTTTCAAGCAACTATGAATGGCCTTGACTGAAGAAATCAGGCCATCACTTGCAGTTTCCTGCCCAATATTCATCCTCTACTTCCTTTCTCACTACACCTCAGTTTTACACCGGGATGAACAGAAACCCAGTTAAAACCTTGGATCTGGAGAAATTGTTGACTGGACCATTTGAATGAGCTTTTGATTTTCTGATAAAATCAGAAAATTAATGATGTAGTAGGGGAACACCCACCCCCTTCTTCCACCTGAAATGCAAATGTGATATAGAAGCCACCTTGAAACCATGAGGACAAGTCCAAGAGTGTCAGGGAGGATCAGTTCTGAGATCACAGAGCTGCTAAACCAAAGTCAGCAACTTCTTACTTCCAGATCCTTTGCTGTGTAAGAAAAATAGATTCCTACTTGTTTAATCCACTGCAGTCCAATATTCTGTTATTTGTAGCCAAATGCACTGCTTAACTAGACTGGAAAGTGGAATACAAAGAGCAATGGCGACAGGGTGGATTAACTCTAGAGTCCTCCCAACCCGGAGATTCTTGTAGTCCATAAGCTAAGTTAAAGTACCCAAAATCTCGTATAGTGAACCAACAAGTTCAAATATTCTTCTGAATATTTGCTGTGCAGATGCCAGGGTAATAAGAGGACTGACCTCTCCCACCTATGTGTATTCTACCAAAGCATCTTGCTTTTGGCTAAGAGTTTGATCGTATGCTGAAACCCCAGTGATGTCATTGCAAGAAAAGATGATTTCACTTGTGAATGAGTTTTCTATAGCAATTCAAATACAGTTTTGTCATCTATGATCCCTGTTTCAGATTCATATTTTTTTTCAAAGGGCTACTACATTTCTACTAGATATGACACATTTAGGTCAACATCTCCCTCCATCACTACTACCTGGAAGGAGAGGTAAGCCAGATGGGAACCACCATTGGGGGATGGAGTTTGAGGAAATAGAGTGGGGTCCTAGCCAGAATATCTGTGGTCATTCCCAGCTTTGAGACCAGGGAAGGAGTGTGGAGAAGGATCTCCGCTGCACCACTTTGAGTGAGACCCCACTGGACAGCTTCCTCTACAGATGGCATTCCCATTTCTGTGCAGCTGCACTAGCACATTTCTGGCTGGATGAAGAGCAGGAACTCTCAGGTTGAGAGGTCTCTGAAATACCAGAATGTCTTCCAGGACCAGGGGCCCAGGACCACAGGGGTGGTGTACCACCTCTGCAAGATGGTAGAGGTACCCTCTGCTTGAGCAGGGTTGCCAGGGTTAGCTGTGCAGCCAGAAGGGAGCCCAGCCTGGCAGAGTGGAACCAGACCTTGACTACAAGTGCAGACAGGACCCATCCTGTCTGGTGGTGTCCAAGGGCAACAGCACCAAGAAAGATGGAGGAGAAGAGGCAGTTATCCTGAGGACTCTGTCCTGCTCTGCCAAGAGCGATGGTTTCCCCAGGAAATTTGGAGGAGGGACAGAAACCACATTACTCTAGAGATGGGAGAAAATCACTGGAAACATGGCGGGAAACTCTAGTTCACATTCCAGGGAACCTGGTTGTAGGTTGGAGCTGACCAAGCTTCCATTGTGACCCAGGTATGAGATCTCACAGCAGCGCAGCAGCAGGTGGGGCCTCAGTAACTAAGACATTGCACATTAGGCCATGTAATAATTATCTTTCAAACTGTGAACTTCAACCTATTAGCAAGTTATGAAATCACCTCTAACAGTTTTTTTAAGCAAGAATTAAATGAAATAGTTAAGAAAGAAAATAACCAAGTGCATTTCTTGTAGTAAAGGTATAGTGCGAATTTGCCCGAGTGTGTGTGTGTGTGTGTGTACCATATTTTGGTATAAAATGTATTTCAATGATTATGAGTCTTACTGCCAAGATTGAAATATATATATTTCATTTAAGTAATATAGTCCTCAGGACATTTTGTATCCTGTTTAATTTTCATGATTGGCCAATAGGAAGGTAAACAATTGAGGACACAGGCCTGTATTGGTTAAACAAATGTCTCTTGGCCTTGGGATGACATGGCCTGGTTTTCTGTTGCTCTTCTGGTTCATAGAAATGTTCATATGTATGAGAAGGGGAGAGAATTGTTTGTTCTTTTTCTGCTTTTATTTCATTCTTCCTTGTTGTTAGCGATTTATTTCCTGGAACATTCTCTACTTATATTTCTATAATTTTGGTCACTGGTTCCAACCTCCCTCCTCTGGATCTGATATAAATTATCTGGGTTGTGTTAAATGAAATTCTTTCAGTGTTCAAGAGGCATAGTGATGCTTCTGCCTCTTCACATTTTCACTTGGGCAAGGTAAGGACCTTGTTTCATTGCCCTTGGTTTTTCCAAATACTTAGTGCAGATCTTAAATAAGAACACAGCTCCCAGAACCTACAGAAAGATTCCGGCCCAAGAGAAAAGAGGAGAATGAAGGGAACTTTTTGCATGCATGTTGCTCCTAGGGAATTATGATGTGTATTAAAATAATTGAAGTCATACCACTAAAATCATAGGAACTCAAGGGCTTCCCAGCTCCCTCCATTTAGTGTCAGGAAAGAGCATTGGAATTCTTGGATGAGTAATGCCACCAAGGCCACAGAGTCCAGGGACTTATAAAAGACTGAGAGGCCTTCAAAAATAGGGAAACCACGGAACAGGAGAACTTTTTTGCAAGTTATAGATTTGATAAAGCATTAGTATATAGCACATATAAAAACCCCTTACAAACCAATAATACAAAAGGCAAATTATCCATTTTAACAATTGGCAAGGGATCTGAAACAGACCTTCCTCCAAAGGATTTACACAAATGGTCATTAAGTGCACAACATCGCTTCTCCAACTTTTGGCTAAGATCAAGTGAAGCCTGTGAAAAGATTCTCAATACCATTAGCCATCATGGAAAGGCAAATCAGAACTTCAGTGAGATACTATTCACCTCCATTAGCATGACTCTGAACAAATGGACATAAAATAATGTGTCAGCCAGGACAAGAGGAAATCGGAAGCCTCACACCCTGCTGATGGAAATACAAAGTGATACAGGCATTCTAGAAAATAATCTGGCCATCCTCAAAAGGTTAAAAACAGAGTTACCATACAGTCCTGCAATTCCATTCTTAGGTGTTTACCCAAGAGGAATTAACACATACGTCCACTCAAACACTTGCACATAAATGTTCACAGCAACTGTATTCACAATAGCCCAAAGATAGAAACAATCCAGACATCCATCAACTGGTTAATGGACAGAAAAAATGTGGTATTCACATATAGTAGAGTATTATTATCCTTAAAAATGAAGTCCTGACATAAGCTATGACATAGGTGATTGCTGAAAACATTATTATAAGTGAAAGAAGACAGTCACAGACAGACAAATTTTGTATGATTCCATTTCTATGAAATGTCTAGAATTTGCAGTTGCCTAAGGCTGGGGAGAAGGGAGGGAAGCAGGGAGCTGGAGGGAAATGGAGTGAAAGCTAATGGAGTTTTTTTTTTTTTTTTGGTGGAGGGTGAATTAAGGCATTTTAAAGTTGATTGTGGTGATAATTGCAGAAGTAGGTCAACACACCAAAAACCACTGGATTGTGCACTTTAAATAAGTAAATGGTATAGAACATGAAGTATATCTTCATAAAGCTGTTTTTGAAAAAATACAGGTAGAGAGATGGGCCCTCAGTCAAGAGGCAGGATTTGGGGGTTGATGGGAAGGTCCTATACCTTGATTGTGGCGGTGGTGGTGAGGGCGTATCAGCTGGTCAAAACTCACCGTAATATTTGTCAATTAATCCTCAGTAAAGTTGTTTTTTTAAATGTCCAGAATTCAGACGAGTAGGCCCAGCTGGGCTTAACAGCCTGCTTCAGGCTGTCAGAATCCTCTTTGCCTTCCCACAAGGAAGGTGACAGTACCCAGTGTGAGATGTGCACGATATCTAAGGCCAGGTAGGCAGCAGGACTGGGCGGCCCTGAGATCCCATCCCCAACTCTCAAAGTCCCAATTGTTACAGCAGCAGGTGACTCCTTTCCTCCAGGTCCTTGGGCACCTGGAACTGGGTGAGATTTCCTCATGTACTCCTTTCCTACCCAGCTGGGGCAGGTCACTCTCACCTTGGCCAGAGTCAGCGTCAGGTGTGGCACCAGTGACGTCACACCCCTCTGACCTCCCACAGGGCAGTGTCGGAGGCACAGCCTTCCCGGGGCCGCACTCCCTGTAGTCCTTGCTTGGATGACTTTCTTCAGTTTATCTCCAGTGAGCCCTGAGTAAACAGAGGCGAGCTGTCTGTGGAAACAAGAATTCCAACCCCCCAACCCGGCCATAGCTGCTGGAGCACACCCCCCACAGATGCTCTAGGGGGCGCCACTCCAGTTGCAGTGTCTGAACTTGGCTGGGGAAGCTTGGCCCTCAGCAGGTGTTATTCAAAAATAATAATCCAGGGGCTGGGGCTGTGGCTCAGTGGTACAGCGCTTGCCTGGCAAGCGTGAGCCACAGGGTTCCAGCCTCAGCACCACATAAAAATAAAACAAAGGTATTGTGTCCACCTACAACTAAAATTATAAAAAAATAAAATAATAATGCATTTTCATGGGATGGTGACTAGGTGTCTGGCACTAGTGAGCACTATTGACATGGTCTTCACATACCTACTCTTATGGCTAGAATATTATTTTCCTTATGTCACAGATGAGGATGGAGGTTTAGAAAATTCAAGTCACCTTTTCCAGCGTCTCATCCCTGGAGCACTAGCCAGCTAGGATGCAGTGATCAAGGCAGTGGCCAGAGCTCAGACCCTGGGCTGTGGCTGAAGCTCAGTGTGAAGCCTGGGTTCCCCCAGCACCACCCGCCGCCGCTGAAAAAAAATGTCTTATTCTGACCAGCAAATACACATGAGCTTGGTAAACAAACACCAGGAAGACGATGAGAAGTGTGTTTTGATAAGCTTCCTCATCCTATAAGCTATATTTGCCTTTGTGTTTTCCACCTGCGGAAACAGCACAATTTAGGGCTTTAGGAGAAAAAGTAAATTCTCAGTAGAGCCACAGAGTTGCTTCCCTTGTTTGCTCTTCAATGAGAGGTCTCCGCGACCCTCAGCTGCTCTACGGGACTGAGAGGTGCAGGGCTGAGGTCCAGGGCTGGCGGCCAGTTCTTCCAGTGCCTCAGCTCTGCATCAGGAACCGAGAGGCTGCGAGGCGGGCGTCTTCCCTAAGCCACCTGGGATGGCTCTAGGACTTAAGGAAGGCAACGAGGAGAGCAGCCTTGCCTTGCAAGTGGAAGAAGGGGAAGGGAAGGCAGGGAATTTGTTAAAGTAAGGGTTCTCATCCCTGCTCTCCCAGGGCAGCTGTGTGTGTGTGTGTGTGTGTGTGTGTGTGTGTGTGTGTGTGAAGAGACAGACAGACAGACAGACTCAGCTAGATTTGGGGAGCCAGAGGACAGCTGTTCTAGGGATCTGCTTCCATGAAAGTGGTATGAGGAGCTTCCCAGGCCCCCGGGAGAACTTCCAGAAGCCGTAAAGCCACAGGTGTGTAGGTTTGGGGGCTGGAGGGTGGGCAGGGGCATCGAGAAGCTGGGGCTATTGGAGCCCGAGGCCACACTTCTAGTTACACAAAACCTTCCATGGCCTGAAGGGGAGTGAGACCCCAACGCCTGAGAGGGGAGGTGTGGTCCTTTTGAATGTGCAGTAGACCAACAGGGATCTGGGCTCATCAGAGGTGAGGATCACAGGTAGCAGCCAGAGGAAGCCGTGGATCACCTCCAAAGCCAAGATGGGATTGTGCACATCCTGGCTCTCAACCAGACCACGGTAGAGACTGGCCCAGGGCTTTGCGGAGCTCTGTGTGGATCCAGCAGACACTGTGAGGACCACGTGGATAAACTGCACACACCCCAAAACTCAGACACCATTTTGAAGAGCAGCAGACAGAAGGAGATGAGATGGGAAAGATGAGAGGGTCCCTGGAGGGACCAGCCGTCCTCTGAAGGAATTGTTTCAATGACTGGATTAGAATTAATTACAAAAACTGAGTTGTTTCTCTCTATAGTAGGACAGATTGTGTTCCCCACCAAAATCTGTATATTGAAATCATAACCCTTGGCACTTTAGAATGTGACTGTATTTAGAGATAGTCCTTCAAAGAAGTGATTAAGTTAAAAGCAAGTCGGAGCTTAATCCATTCTTAGAAGAAGAGGAAATTACCCTCATAGAACTAGGAAAGTACCTACACAGATAGGGCCAGGTGAGGACATGGAGGACAGCTATCAGCAAGCCAAGGAGAGGGACCTCAGGACAAACCAAGCCTCTCCAGCACCATAAGAAATAAACGAGTGTAGTTTAAGTCACTCATTCTGTGCTTTTTGTTACAGGACTGGGGCCTTCTGGGAAACTGAGGCAGTGTGAAGACTCTCTTTCCAACCCCAGTTCTTTCCCCAAACACCAAAGGCTGAAGGTTTTCTCTGATAATGGAATGCTGGTCCGCAGTGGGGCGGGGCAGGGCAGAATGAAGGAATTTTGGATTGTGCCGAGGGGAGTGAGGGGAGGGGTGGAGCTGTGGGGCAAGCCCAGTAGAGAGAGAGGGACATTATCACCCTATAAACATGTATGATGCCACTACTGGTGTGACTTTGCACCAGGCACAGCCAGAGGAAAGGGAAGCTGTGCTCCATTTGTGTACAATGTGTCAAAATGCAGTCTACTGTCATGTCTAACTCATTAGAACAAAATTTTTAAAAAGAAAAATAAATATAAATAAAAAACCAATACTACTTCTGCTTTAAATGTCTAGTCGCTTATTGCTAGTATATAAAAATACAATTGATGGATGAAAAGAAAAAAATCCCAAGTCTTGTGAACAAAGTCAGAATCAGAAGGATTTCAGACATGTGGCTCAGAGTCACAGGATGGAGTTTATTGAAGGAAGAGGGGAAGGGAAAGAGGACACACTGGAGGGACAGAGTGGGTCCTCTCCAGTTTTATTGGGGACCCCAGAGAAGTTTCCCAGAGTTCCACCCAGGTCCACCTCTTGACTATTGACTGACAGCAGGATGACATCACTTGCAATTCCCGCGGCCATGACAACTGTAGGTTACTATGGCCCAGGCTGACTGGTTCTAATTGGATTCCTAACCATAAATTCCTACAGGTTTTATGACTAGGAGGAGTTATCCTTATTTCTCTGAATTTCAGGATCTGGTCTGTGAAACGGGTTACAAATTTCTCCCCCTTGAGGGTAACTTGGATTCCTCTTATCAATATTATTTGGGACCTGCATTTCTTTTGCAGGTAATAGGTATTTTGCTGAGGAATGTGACATATTCCTGAGGCCAGGCAGGGCCAAGAAAGCCTGTGGGGGTCAATGGGCACAGTGGGCCTATTTTCCAGAATTGTTCCCCTGACATCTTTTCCCTCCACTCCCATCTGTCTGTCTCCCACCACTTTGTAGTAGAAGCCAGTGCAGAGTAGATACTCCTCCACCCATTCCTGAAATTGAACCCAAGGGCAGGGCTGGAGGAAAAGCAAATCACTTAATAGAAAAATAAAGAAGCTATACACTTCCTTGTACTTGTTCAAATCATTAGAAAACAATTTTTTTTAAAAAAACTTTAAAAACAGAACAATTTACCTACCTATCGACTTTCACTTGTTATTGGAGAAGAAAATAAATTTACTTAACTAAACCTCCATAAATTAAAAAGCAAAATCACTCAAACTGTACTTAACATTTTTTCTTTCTTTCTTTCTTTTTTTGGTATTGGGGATTTCACTCAAGAGTGCTTTACCACTGAACTATATCCTTGGCCCTTTTGATTTTTTATTTTGAGACAGGACCTTGCTAAGTTGCTGAGGCTGGTCTCCAGTTTGCAATCCTCCTGCAAACTGGAGGCATGTGTTACTGCTCCCAGCTGTACTTAATGTTTCAAATCAAATGATTTTTTTTTAGATGTGCACCACCTAATCTTTTTAGAAACTAAGTTAGCACAGTTTATTGCAAGTTAGGAAGTATACTATATTTTAATTCAGAGTCAGTCTAGGAGAATTCTAACTTTCTCCTATCTCCCATTAGATTAAAAGGGAAGGTCATATTTTTCTACTAAAAAATGTCACCTGAAATCAGAAATATTTCCCTTCAACTGAGTTTTATATTTGAACGTTTGTTGTTCCTTTGTTCTCTGGTCCACAGTTCTATTTTATATGTTAAAATTAAAAACAAGATGCAGAACTTCCTCATGAATATTTCTGAAGAGGGACATTATTCGAAGGGAAGTGGGGCAAATGCAGCCGGTCCTGGTTCGGGCTGCCCTTTGTCTTTGTTCGGGCCCAGGCTTTTCCCCTCCAGTGTAAGTAGGACAGTTGGTGCCTTAGCCGGCCGCCTCATTCAGGCTGAATGGTAGGGAACAAAACCCTGCCTCTGACTGGGGACACGGAGCCCGGACACTGTGTGCTACCGACTGTGTGCAGTGCCATTTGGCATCCGTGGGCATTTTTGCCGAGTCTTGAACAGTTGTAGCTGATTAAACACAATTTACTAATGCTCATGACTTCCTTTTAAAATCAATTAACTCCTCACAGGCCCATTCCGACAAGCTTCAGGATCAAAGCCAAGTCATCCTGACGTCGAAAAGAAGAGTTGGGAAGGCTTGGCTCCCTCCCCACAGAGCCACTGACCCCCTCCCACCACAGACCCAATGGCAGGGATGCAGGGCCTTGGCTTGGACAGACTGAGGACTTTCCCTCACAGTCACTCCTCCTTTTCCCTGACTGTGGCTGACTGTCTTAGAGCAGGGATCTGTGGATGTGGCACAGGGATCCCTGGAGACAGGCAAACACAGAAAAGGCAGGAGAAGCATTTTCC
Organism: Urocitellus parryii; assembly: GCF_045843805.1. Lineage (NCBI taxonomy): Eukaryota > Metazoa > Chordata > Mammalia > Rodentia > Sciuridae > Urocitellus > Urocitellus parryii. Next base: position 269,348,910 of record NC_135531.1, read on the forward strand.
CAGAGCACATCACATCAATGAAGATGGCGTGAGGGTGTCTGAAGGATCCACAGGCGGTGGAGCTTTGTAAATTCGGAAGGAAAGCAGGTCATCTGCGGCCCAGATAGGCAGCTGTGTTCCTCTTCTGTTAAAATCCATTGCTCTTCCAAAAAGATTCCCTGCTAAGTGCTAAAGAATTCCCAATGTAAACCCATGATAAAAAGTGCTGTGTCGCTTTTTGGAAAGCTTCCTTTTTATATTTCCAAAATTAATGTCTTCTTCTCTTTGACCTCCTCCTCCTCCTTCTTCAGTAAAATGCTCCCTATGGACATAGTCAAAATTCAAGAGGTCTCAAAAACAAATGCTGACAAATGGTATTTTTTTTGGTAGAGTTCAGAAATACTTCCCTTTAAGCATAAAGAAAAGTACAGATATAGTCTTTAAAAATCCCATGCTCATCCTCTCTTCTCTCCGAAAGAGTTACTATTAGCAGTTTCTGGTGTGTATTTCCAGAATCTTCTATATATAAGTGCATGCTGACATGTTATTTTGATCCTGGTAAAAACAAAACAGGATCTGCAAGCGGGCGAAAGACCACGCTGTTGTCTGCTGGGTGGGAGGGGAGGTCGTCCTGGGTCTCCTAGGGGACCCTGAGGCTCCCTCCTAGTCTGTCCCATCCATGTAGAATTCCCTATGGAAGGATTGTCCTGCTTTATATCCATCTGCCAGAACACCTACGCTGTCTCCGCTTAGGTTAGCACAATAAAATAAAATCTCATTCAGTGTATTTCCTACTCTGAGTTGCGGGGCCCTAAAGAGTTGATGATTTTTCCAGCAGCCTCTCCATGGAGTTCATCTTTGGTCTACAGATTGACAGTCACTTGGTGTTTTTGACGGTCTGGGCTGATGTAAGGAAATACCATCGCCTGGATGACTTGAACGACAGATTTATTTTCTCATGGTCCTGGAGTCTGGCAAGTCCAAAATGATGGGTTAATTCCTGGAGAATCCGCTCCTTCTGGCTCAGGGGTGCCACCTTCTTATTGGCTTTGGCTCATGAGGTCAGGGAGAGAGCTTTCTGGTGTCTCTTCTTTTAATGAGGACACTGTTCTATCAGCTTGAGACCAACCTTTACGATCTCACTTAACTTTAATTACTTCTTAAAGGATCTGTCTCCAAATATAATAAAATCGAAGGTTGGGGGCTTCAACAGGAATTTTTATGTGAGTGAGGGGAGGGGAGCACAATTCAGTCCATAACAGAAAACAATATTGATAACTATTTTAATAAAATAATAATAATGGCTACTCTTTATTCAAGTGCTTCCTGTGTTAGGTAATGCACAGCATGCTTTATGTGTATTATTTGTGGTTATTAAAATAACTCCGAGAGGTGGACATTATTCCCCTCAGGGTAATAGTCAGAAAACTCAATAAGAGGTACAGGTGAGCGTTGACCAGTCAGAAAGATCTCTGGCTATAAAACACCCAGGGAGGACGCTTGTTGCAGGGCATGTCGAGGATGAGCTCCAAATAATCCCCTGGCTCAGGTAAAGAAGGGGCAGTTTGGAAAGATAAGTGAGCTGCATGGGCTCACTCAGCTGGCTAGGGATGGAGGAGGGACCGGAAGCCATGTCTCTCTGACTTGGCACCTTTTTGTCACCTTGCCAGGGGCTATCGGCTGGGGTCTCCATCTCTCTCTGCCTCAGTGAGCCTCAGTTACAGAGTGTGTCCTGAAGGAGGCAGGCTCGGTATCAAGATCAGTTTGGCTGGGGAACCTCTGAGCTGACCCGGACCCAGCTGGCAGGAAATCTTTGCTGTGCACACTGGCTCGCGCCTGACACTCTTCCAGGGCTTCTGTATCTGGGTCTTGGCATTTGGGTCTCTGGGGTCCTTTGTCTTCTTGCATAAATTTGACTTCCACTGTCCATCTAGATCAGGGTGCGTGCTGATCCCTGCTCACTGTAGAGACTGCACCTCTTCCTTTGTTCCCTTATGGGATCCTCCTTGGGGCTCAGACTGCAGCCTGATTTTCCATCACAGTGAACCCAAACACCATTCCAAGGCTTCCCAAGTGCTCCCTTCCCAGGTCCCAGCCTTTCTCTAGCTGCTTATCTCTCAGCTGCTGAAGCTTTCCTTCATAGGCCTTTCTTCCGCCCAGGGAACTCTAAGCCTTTCCTCCCTTCCTTCCTTCCTTCCTTCCTTCCTTCCTTCCTTCCTTCCTTCCTTCCTCCCTCCTTTCCTTCCTTTTCTTTCCTTTTTTTTTTCTTTCTTCTTTATTTTTTGGCTCTCATATTCCTCCTTTACTTCTTTTTCTCTTCCCTCTGATGTAGAGCTGTGTTAGGACACACCCAAAGAAGCAACTTTCACTTCACAGTTAGGGCTTCCGCTCACCCCTGTCTCCTGGGCTGTGGGGAGTGGGGTGTGTCTGTGGGCCATCGGTGCACTTCTCCCTCCATCAGCCCGTCAGTGATACCTACAAAACAACCCCCAATTAGGCCGAGTTTGAGGCAGCTTCATTAAAGATTAAAAGGCAACCTTGCTCATCCCAAACTCCACCACACTTTCCCTCAATGTCACCTTGTCCAGGGGGAAAGGAAATACTGTGTTATCAGTAAAACCGCTCTCCCTTTCAGACTCTACCTGGATGCATCCTCCATTGCTTCAACAAAGGTCCATTGTACACAGTACTCTTTGGTCCACTATCCTGCGGCGCACATTATTACTGGAACAAATATTTGTAGTGCAAGCAGAACTTTGTTCTGAGTGTAAACCCAAAGTATGCTTAGAGCTCTGACAAATGAAAACACACTTTTTTTAGCTTCTCTTTGTTTGAAACACACTATATGGTGTGTGTGAGAGTGTGTGTACACATAAGTGTGTTTTCTGGGTTATGTACGATGGGTAAGCTTCAGGCATTTCTTGACAAATGCTTGTAATGAGAATTTGCAGAAATGCTTGTAATGAGAGTCTGCCTCTAGACCATGACTCTAGAGAGCCTTCCCCTTCTTGAGACATATCCTTCCATGCCTCCGAAGGTCTCAGTATAAAGGCAAGGTCCTGGCTACTTTTCTTTTGCAACATAAATAAAATGACAGTGAAGACATGAGCCCCGCCTTATTGGAAAACTGCCTACATGTTTCTTGAGACCATAGACCATCTTAAAACAGGAAGGCACGATGCTCACCAGCTCATACATCCACAGAGAGGCATGCTTTACATTCTCATGTCTGAAAGTTGCTCTGGGGAAGGATTCATTTCCCACCTTTCCCCCCACAGTCATTGACTCTCCAAGATCAAGGCACATCTTGAAGTCAGTATAGACCCTGAACTGGAAGCCCAAGGAATGGCTTCAGGTCGCCCAAGAGCTGACATTCATTCTTTTGTTCGCCACCTAACAAATATTTACAGAGTGCCGCATCTGCACTAGATACTGTGCAGGGAGCGTGTCCAGGAGTAGAGGAATGGTTGGGCCCTGGCCTGAGGAGGGGTTCCTGGGCTCCTGGGCGGCGGTGTGGCCCTGGGCATGGACAGGCAGTGGTGCGCATCTGCTGAGCTAGAAGAACAACGAAATCCAGTCGCCAGGCCCCAACGCGCTTCCCCTGGTGGACCCGGAAGAATCCAGCTTTTAAAAATCTGTTGTTCAAGTGTTGAAGACCTGGACCATTTTCTGGTCAGGGAAAATTTTTTTCTACACAATGAAGATCAAAACCAGGAGTCCCCATCCCTGACATGAAAGGGAAGACTGCTTAGGGTTCATGGTGTAGAGATTATTTTGAAGAAGGTTTAATCTTATTAGGATGGATTTTTGTGACTGTGGCCAGGTCTGGGAACCCTTGGCAAATAAACGCAGATGACATTTGCTCAAAGTAATGCTACCTCAGGTAAATGTAAAGGGTCACCATCTTCCCCCCAAAACTCCTCTTCCCCGCAGTGATCTTTCCTGCAGCTCATCTTCTTTGGCTCTGGGAGGCACAGACTCCCCAGGCTGCACAGGGTACCATCTGCCTCAGCACAGAATTGTTCTAATGTCACTTTTGAAAGGAATGATTTGGAAGTTCTAAAAGCCAGCGGTTCTTGTCCCCCCACCTTTAGCCCTAGTCATTCAGTGATCAATTCTCGGCCTCATACTTTATCACTGCCATTTATTTGCTTTAAAGTCATTCTAATTCTTAAAGACAGAGGGTTTAACCTCAGCAAGAGGATGATTAATGACTTACTTTATAACTACAGTGGCTAAAACAAGTAAGCTTCCTTTTTTTTCCTGAGTGGCACATAGAAACATACAAAATTCCTCCTTTTCTTTTTCGGTATCCTGATTTTCTGGACAATGTTTAAAGAGTAGAGTGGATTAGAATTTTGCTGGGTCCCACAAACGTCTTAGCCTACTCATCACAGACAGCATTTAAATGCCTGTTGGTTGGTCTAAGCAATGACGCGGTCGTGTTGACAGATGGCTCTGTGTGGCCTCCAGCCTCTGCCTGCACCTCCTGGTCATGGGGAGCTTTGAGATAAACAGCAACACTGAAGGTGTGGGTGAGCCCCGGGTGCAGTTCACAGGACCAGAGACCCCCTTACGTTGACAGGTCAGCTCCTTTCAGAACCCCATGACTACTCGATGAGCAAATACTTGGTAGGTAGCCCCTTGGTTCGATAGTGGGGATATTTTACAGCTGGGGTCCAGTCCAAATCCCAATCCTAGGAGCCTACCTGTGAGTGGGATTTGGGTGTTGGGCAGGGTGGACCCATGGCCTAAGGACAACTACTGGAATTCATTGTAGGTTCAAGAACTTACGAAAGGCTTTCATGTTCAGGTGTAGCCGATATCTTAAAGGGACCCATTTTAGCAAGTTCCATAAATGACAACTGTCCATAGAGCTTTGAGTCTAGTTTTTTTTCTTGAAATTGTTGGCAAATTGCTGTCACTGGAAAAATCATTTTCTGCCACGTATTTCAAGATTTTTCCATTTCCAAATTCAGATAATCTTACGGCCATGTCTTAAAGTGTGTAAGAACAAATTCATTAAAATGTTACTTTGTTTTATCATCCAATATTGCAAATCCTATCACTGTTTGGAAATCATATCACCATATGAATGATTCAGTTCTCAGCAGAAGGACATTTCTTGTAGGTCTCGTAGGTTGTTACTTGCAGACAATTTTGCGATTAGTTTTCTGAAGGGCTTTCGCTGTATTAACTAAGAGCCCTTAGTTCTCGTAAATATTGTCTTCTTAAGCTGCAAAAATTTCTCTTAGAATCTCCTTTTCTAGAACCCTGGGAAGTTAATATTAGAATAAGTGCCTTAACCAAGATGAAATAATTGAAGTTACAGTTATTTTAAAAGTTATCTTAGAATTAACTCTATTTTCTTTTACCTAATAGGACAATGAGGTATTTCCAAAACAAGGTTAATTGTTTGGAATACAAGTACTAAGGTTGTAATATATGGTAGGAAAATTAAGAAGCCTTGTTGCATTTTGAAAATATTAAAAAAAAAATACTCCCAAGGAAATCACTCAAAAAAATTTTTTTTTGTTTGATTGCTCTTATTTTGAGAATTGGCTACCTGCAAAATGATAAGAAATCAAACATGCAGTATGCCAAGTGTAGCTATATAATTTATTTCGTGCATGACTCGCCATTTTAAGGGAGAGAAATAGGAAGATAACTTTTGTATTAAGTCCAGGCCTATCAGAAACCCTGACTTCTTTCCCTAGCCTGTCTCTGTCTTACTGGATGTCTATAACAGGTCTAAATCTATCAGTCGACCTCTCCTACCAACACACTTCTGCCCAGCTATGCCCATGTCCAGAGTTTCCATTCAGACCATGCTGACGCTGATCTGACGTGCCACTGCCAACCTGAAAGCAAGCTTTTCTCAGCAGCCTTAAAGTTTGCAGTAGTAGTCACACTTGCAATCATTACCAAGGACAGAAAAGGCTGAACACACTTCTGGAAACATTTTTCTAAAGCATGGCTCAGAACTGCAAATTACTCCTAGAGATCATGTTGGAAGTTGTAAATATCTGCTGTTTGGGGCTACTGAGCTGTGGCCTAAGAGGAATGAGCTGCTTTAACATTTGAAGTTAGTGTTTGTGAAGACAGAGAATCCAACACAACATCTAGGAGACACGAATCTCCAGGACATAGAAAAAGGGCGCTGTGTTAACTGAGGTGGCTGCCCCTTGCTGGCATGTCCAGAGCAACGCCATGCCTCCCACCAGCTATTACACAGCTATCTGTCTCCATGGTGGAACTGGATTAAATTGGTTGAAAATAAGATGTATTAATATTTTGAAATCTGTGAATTACAATTTTCTTTGGAGGGTGACAGGAAGCAGAATTTCTGCTTCTTCATCTCAGATGATTCTGCTCCTTGCCCTCATTTTCCTGGACATTCAGCTCCAGCCCTGTTTTGTATCTGATTTAGAGACAGGGTCTCTATTTGGAAATCATATCACTATATGAATGATTCAATTCTTAACAGAAGGACATTTCTTAGGTCTCTGAGTTGCTTAGTGCCTTGCTTTTGCTGGCTTTGAACTTGTGATCCTCCTGCCTTCAGCCTCCCGAGCCACTGGGATTATAGGCATGCACCACCGCACCTGGCTGAGAATCCTGTTTTCTTTTGCCTTTTCCAGAAGACGTGTTGCCAAACTTGTGGATTTTGCTAATCTGTTGCTAAAAAAAAAAAAAAAAAAGTCGCAAGACATCTCCATATGTGTGAGTTTCATTGTGTGTTCCTTATTATGGTTGAGATTGATATCAATATTTACCGAAGACTCTTATGAGTTCCTTCTATGAATTGCATCATCATGGCTTTGTCAGATTGGTGGTTAGAGTCTGTCAACTATGATAATTTGATTTTCCATAGTATTTGACTTCTGCATCTTTTATATTTTCCATTCTTGCACTAACAAAATAAAGGTACAATACAGTAAATGTATAATGAAGTTATCTTTTTTTAAGCATAAATAATTATCTCCATAACACATATTTCAAAAGGAATGTAATTTGTTGATTCCTAATTGAATAAGGACTTATCTTTCATTAGTGATGACTCCTTTGGTTGGCAACATAACCGTCCTTATCATGAAAGTGCAATTCACATGACATGAAAACAAAACACCTATTTATAACCAGTTGAACTATTTCATTATATGTTAGATGCCTGCCACCAGTTTCATTTGGAATTTCTAAAAAAAAAAAAAAAGGCTATTGAATATCCTGAAAAAAAAATTAATAAGGCTAACAAAACCCCTGCTCCACTAGATATTCTCCCTCTTTCATTAGACTTTTTATCAAGTGAGTTTGTTCTTTTGAAATTAAGATTTCTACATGAGTTCTGATTGATTTAAGCTTACTGTACTGTAATTTTGAGACTTGTTCACAAGCCAAAGTGTGTGTGCCTCCCTTGGCAGCAAGCTGTGTGAGAGAGGTAAACACTTTTCCTCTCAAAGAACACTATTAAGCATTGAGATGGAATTTGCATATCTGCCTCAGATAATCTGGGGTGTCAAAGCAGGACAGCACAAACTCTCCTTGAGTGGATCAGCCCACATCTCCTGAGAGAAACAATGATGAAGATAGGGCTGGCGGCCAGACCCTTAGAGCTCTGACTCAGACACTCCCGGGGCAAACCAGAAGCAAACCTACCCTGACTGACAGGCTCTCCTGATGCTTCCTGGGGCCTGGCAGGAGACAGGGGCACTCTGGAGAACAGGCATCAGGGCATGGACCAGTGGTCAATTGCTATGGGGTCGGGAGTGAGAGGGCAGAGAGTTCTTTCTTTAGAGTGTCAGGGTGTTGGCTAGAAAAAAAAAAAATCTAAGACAGTTCCCCAGCATCCCTAGCAGGAAGGAGCGTAAACTATTGGTGGGACTCTGTAGCATAAGCTAAATTTTCTGAGAGGCCCCATTTTTACTGTTAGTCAACAACAATGACAGCAACAATAATACAGAAGATTCTAGTTATTCATGACAGTTATGTTGCACGAGGTTGTCATAAACACTGACTTAGGAAATACTGAACTGTTGCTTTGAGGGGTAAAACGTGGCTAGGTTCCTGCAGGCCTCTGAGCACACATTTTCCACTGATCAATACCTAACCTTGTTTTGTGTGTGAACTCACAGCCAACAGCACTGCAGGTCACATCTGAATGAAGTGTATCTAACACATGATTTTCTCTGCATGGACATCACCTCCTGCTTGTGCTCAGGAACAGTAATGGCACTTCTGTGCTATACTGGGACGGGGGTGGGGGGCATTTTGAACAGTGGAATCACCCATAAAAGCACAAAGATGCAAACCAAATAAAAACAAAAAACTGCCCTCAAAATAGAAGCTTGTCTCCAGTATAAGAGTTGAGAGAAGGCAGCTCATTTATCCTCAGTCGGGAATGTGCACGACAGGGGAGGCGGTGTGCTCGAATTTCTTTACTGCTATGTGCAGATCCAGGAAGGCCCAAGAAAGCACAGGGAATATGTAATGATTTAGGGACTGCAATATGTTTTTGCTGGCAGACAAAACTGCAGGTATAAAATATGCAAATGATGAGGAGCCAGTAAATTGTAATTGAGAAGAAGAAAGTTTCTCCACATTTTTGAGCATCCTGCACTGGTAGCAGAAGCAGGGGAGCAGGTATGGTGCCCATAGAGAAGAGCTGCTAGAAATGTCCCTTGGTGGCCACCATGAGACCAGCTTGAGCTCTGGTATGAATTTGGTGTGGGCCTCTGGACATGTTATTGAATTTCATCAGTTTCCTCGTTAGTAATACTGACATAATAATTCCTGATCCTCTTACTTCAAGGGGATATTTTGAAGCTAAAATGTAGAAAACCTGAGAGACTAGATACATTAGAGAATTAAGTTTTTTTTTTTTTTTTAAATCTAAGAATCAATGGTCATTTCTATATGGGTATATGGTAGAAGTAGTTTTTATTTTCTCCTTTGTATCTCTGAATTTTGTTTGCAATGATCTCTATTTTATATATATATAAATGTTTACAGTCAGAAAAAAAAAATTTAAAGGCAAAATTCATGTGCCATCTCTTTGGGAAAAAAAAAAAAAAAAGATTACAAGGTGTCACTTTCCTGAGATAGATCCACACAAGCAGAGGGTTAGTAAACTGAAGTGAAATTCCAACCTGCTCTGTCATGGGCGGAAGGACAAGTCCCACCTGGTTTGCTTAGTTAATCTTGTTGTCAGAGCCTTGGGCTGGGGACTTCATCCACTGAGAAGCCGCTCTGCTCTGAGCAGCCTCGGTCTGCCTGCAGCTGCCAGCACCGCCCTGACTTCATTTGTCCTGGAAGAAAAACAAAGGGGAGGAGGACCGTCCCTCCCCCTTCCTAACAGCAGCCAGTGCTGACAGAGCATTGGGCCAGGGGGAGGAGGGCGGTGGCAGGGTGGGATCTAGGCTGTGTATGCTGCAGCTTTTCACCAGGAGGAGCTCCCAGTGATCTGCCTTGGTTCAGTAAAGCAGTTTATACACTGAAGCTCACGTGGGTTTCTCGGTTCCAGGAACTAAAACTGACCCCGAGTTTAGAAGGGCATGTCCACGGACTGGGCTCCTTTGAACAAAACGCAGGTTTATCTGATTGGAAAGGGCACTGCCTTCCATCAACAGTCTTCACTCGCCCTCAAATTTCTCCTTGTCATTTCCATTGGACATGCGATTCCTTTTCATTCTCTAATCTCAACTGTCCTGTGGTGTGACTCAGGGCAGCTCAACAGCTGTGATGTTTTATGGTAGAGAGAGTTAGTTCTCCACGCGGGGTAATGTGAGCCTAAAATAGATCAGAGTGAAGCCTGAAGCCCTTCAAGCTCTCCTCCCGGGCTCACATAAAACATAAACCTGGTTAATGTATTTTAATAGTGTTAAACAATTAGCTCCCTTGCAAAAGTCAACAAGAAGCATCACTTGTGTGATGATTTTACATCATTTTTAGGTATTTTAGAGAAAAAGCCTTGTAGAGTTAATAAGGAATGACCTACATGGTTATTATTTAATAAGAAGAAATACAAAGTAATGAATGCTTACTGGCGTTAACATGTTTTAACATTAATTCTGTTTACCCAACTGATTTATTGTGTAAATTGGATTTCAAACATTAGCTAAATATGTTCTACCCAGATTTTCACAGAAAATAACTGAAAAGACTGCAGCTTCACAGTGATGTATCAAAAGCAAGCCATATAGCAAATTTCAGGATTTTCCATTCAATATGGCTGTGAACTTAAAACCGATCATGGAAATAAAGTCTATTTTGCTGGGCAGAGTGGTGCACGCACATAATCCCTGCAACTGGGGAGGCTGAGGCAGGAGGATCACAAGTTCCAGGCCAGTCCCAGCAATTTAGCAAGACCCTGTCTCAAAATAAAAAAATAAAAAGGCCTGGGGATGTAGCTCAGTGGCAAAGCACCCCTGGGCTCAACCAAAATAAAATAAATAAACTCCATTAAAAAGGAGATGATAGGCAGATCTTGGGGAATTTCAGTCTAGATAGAATTTTTTAACTTCAGACATATTAGATAGAGTAAGTTAGACAAGACATGCTCTTAGAACTATACAAATGGTTAAGATTTTGGTTGAGCTCTTTGTAATTTTGTATCATGGCTTAACTATGGGAATATTACTTTACATAATTCTCTTTTGGAAAAAAAAACACGTTTTGTGCTCTATTAGAGAATCACTAAAAGTGTTTACATGAGTTGGTCATGATTCAAAAGTTGGAAATGTAGTGATGACATTTTTAATAATACCCTTGGAAGGAAACTGAGTCAGGAACATGGCCAAATTGATGATGATCCCTGGCAGAAATCAGTCCATTTTGACCTCTACATGAAGTCATAAGCAAAGCCCTACTTGAAACTACGTAGTACAATCAAGGTACATTTTAAGCGCCTAAGAAGAACCTTGAAGTTGGACTCTCAGTTTCTGGAATTCCATGGATAAGGGAGAAAAAAGGAGAGATAAAAAAAAATGAAAATAAAATGAAATAAACCACGGGCCATGGAACAAAGACTTGGTTTTGTGGAACATTCAAATTAATATACAGGCAAAGCATCTTTGCTGACTTGTATGAACCATGCTTTTCCTTAAACACATTAGACATAAAGAGACGTCAAAGAAGAAAAAAGGAAGTAGAATCTTGGGTTGGCCCCGCTCAGAGGGAGCACTCTCCTGGCCAAATCACCTCACTGTCTCTTACCATTTTCCAGTTGCAGACCCTACAGGGAGCCCAGGTTATTGCCCAGCTGAGTTCTTTCCTCCAGGCCTCACTCCTCTTGCAATAAAACACACTAAAGGACCAGGAATGTCGAGAACACCTCTGTAACTGGGAGAAGAGAAGTTATTCTTCCTGTGGCTCAGCCCAAAGCACCTGAAATACATTTATTTATTTATTTATTTATTTTTATGGCAGGGATCGAACCCAGGGGTGCTTAACCCCTGAGCCACATCCCCAGCCCTTTTTATGATTTATTTTGAGACAGGGTCTCGCTACATTATTTAGGGACTCCTAAATTGCTGAGGCTGGCCTTGAAGTTGCAATCCTCCTGCATCGGCCTCCTGGGTTATTGGGATTACAAGTGTGAGCCACCACGCCTGGCCCCACATTTTTTTTTTCATAAACCTCAGGCTGCCTCTTCGTTTCCCCTTCTTACTCCTAAGTGTCTATCATTAGTTACAAAGATTCTATACCCAATTAAAAATGAAATGGGCAGGTGTAGTGTGCATACTTGTAATCCCAGCCGTTTGGGAAACTGAGGCAGTAGGATGACAAGTTCAAGGCCAGCCTCAGCGATTTAGTGAGACCCTGTCTCAAAGTAAAAAAATAAAAAGTGCTATGGTCCATATCACAATGGAATATTACTCAGCCACAAAGAAGAATGAAATATGGCATTTGCTGGTAAATGGATGAAACTGGAGACTATCATTCAGTCCAACTTCAAGGCTGAATGTTCTCTCTGATAAGTGGATCGGACTCACACTGAGGCAGGCTGTGTGTGGGTGGGAGGGCGGGGTTTCACCAGGTTGGACAGAGTGAAGTTGGGGGAAGGAAGAGGGCATGGGAATGGGAAAGGCAGTAGAAGGAACTGAACCTAACTTCCCTGGCTCCTATGGGAACATGCAACCAGTGTAACTCCACACCGTGCACAACCACAAAAATGGGGAGTCACACTCCATGTGTGTATGATATAGCTTAAAAGAACAAATAAAAAGAAAGAAAGAAATTTAATTGAATATATAAAAAAAAAAAAAGTAAACAGTGTCGGGACTATAGCTCCGTGTGACGGTGTCCCAGGGTTCAATCCCCAGTACAAAACAAAACCACCAAAACCAAAACAAAATCAGAAATTGACCTGAGTGAATCAACACACTAGGATACATCCAGACAATCAAGTATTATTTAATTCCCCAAAGAAAGGAGCTGTCCAGTCGTGGAGGAAACATCAATGCCTGCTACTAAGTGAAAGGAGGGAATCTGAAGAGGTGACATGTGCACATGATTTCCCATACGTGACGTTCTGTAGAAAGCAAAACTAAGCAGACAGTGCAAAGCTCAGAGCTTGCGGGGTCTAGAGGAAGGGAGAGATGATCTGCAGAGCACAGAGGATTTTCAGGGTTCTGAGACTCTATAATCGTGGATACATCTGTCTAACTCACAGGGAACATCTGTCTAACTCACCAGGAGTGAGCTCTAATGTAAACCATGGACTCTGGGTGACAGTGAATTAAAGTAAATGCACTTCTATGGTGAGGGTTATAGACAGTGGAGGGGGATGTGGAGGAGGGTGTCAGTGGGCACATGGAGAATCTGTACCTGCCTTTCAATTTTACTGTGGACCTAAAACTACTCTGAAAAGTAAAATCTTTTTTAAAAGGAATAAGAAGAGAAATTTAAAAAAAAATGAAATAAACTTGAGGATATAACATAAGGAAAAGTTAGAAACAGCACCTGGTAAATCCATACGAAAGAAGAATAAATTAGCTTTTACAATCTATCCTAATAAACCTGCAGTATTATCAAAACTAAAGTTTTTAGGGTATGTGAATGTTAATCTAATAAATTAATGCAAGACTTGAATGTCCCAAATATTAATTTGCAGAAGAACATATGCCTATAAGAATGAAAGAAAAATTGAGGAGTCTTGGATTTCTGTCTCTAATTTGTTGTATGACATTGGGCATATGCCATGATACTTTCATTGCAGCTTGTCAGTCCATAATAAGGATAATAAAATTCCCCATGGAAGTGACTTCAAAGAATGTTCTCACGGTTAATGAGTTGATGATGCTAACATATCCGAGATGAAAGGCAGTGTTTAAAAACAGAATGTCATTGTTCTCATAATTACCGTTATTACTCATACACAAGGGAAAGACTCGAGGGCTGGCCACATGTCAGGTACCAGTCTGTTTTGCATTGCTGTAATGAAACAACTGAGGCAGCCTAACTTTATAAAGAAAAGAGGTTTCATTTAGCTCACAGTTTTGGAAGCTGAAAGTCTGAAGAACATGGTAGAGGCTCTGGCAAGGGTTTCCTATGGCTATGTCACTTCATGGTAGATGGCAATGGTGGAAGGAAGAGATCACATCAAGAAATTAGGAAACTGAAGGGAAACTGAGGAGCTACAGACCATTCTGAAGACATGTCCTCAGTGGACCTACAGGCCAGTACTCCCTGGGACCAAGCTTCCAATGCATGGGCTTTGGGGGACAAATATCATTCAAATCATAGTAGTTGGTCATAGCTAAAGACCACCCCCCCAAAATGAGCACATTTATGAATTGTGATTTCACTGGTGTTTTAGTGAGATATACATCCAAACTTGAGTCACTGGTATACTGAAATGTTTTCAGAAACTCATTTTCTCATGGGAGATACGGAATGTTCCAGAAGCCAATATAGTACTGTGACTGATTGAAGACTCTGACTATGCTAACTGTTGATCATTGATCTCATAGTACTGAGGACCCATTCGTTGCCATGGAGAATGCAAAGATTCAATTGAGTGGATCTCAGTTTCTATGTCTGTAAATTCCAGGTGCCGGATCAGATGATCTCTGAGCTTTTTATGAGCTCTGAGGGGTTTACAATTGTATCACTTCAGAATCCTTGAAAGCCAATTTGCAGCTGATGAAAAACAGAAGTCCAGAGGCAACGACCATCATCAGTTGGAGAAGGTGGGTCACAAAACTGTCAAGGATGGTGCACAGGGTTAAGGCAAGGTCTCCAGTCAGGGGTTGGCTGTGGTTCTTGTTCTGGTACTGTATGCCAGCAGGTGTCCTCATCTAAACTGGAGCTCAAACAGAGCTCACTGACCTGGAGCGGATTCCCTGAAGTGTTTAGGACAGTGGCAGTGCACAGGGAATGCTCCATCCTCGTCAGAAACGACCAAGCTCTGGGAGGATCTCTGCAGCACCAAGTCACTCACTCTGGTCCCCATGTGACATTCATGAAGCACCCACGGTGCCTGGCATAGTGCCTACCAGCTGTACATGTTCTTGCCCAAGAGATGGTGCTTTTGTTTTTGAAAGAAAAGTTTGGATTTATTAATTCAGATGATTGTCCTCAGCGTTAGTACCTGCAGTCGGGGAAGCAGTGGTGGAAATTTTTTTTTAGGTTGACCCAAACCCAATCTTCCCCTCCCGTGAGTTTGGGAATTTCATATTGTATTCTCTGATAGCAGAAGGGGTGCCCCATGTCCCTGAACCTTCAGATCCCCTCTTCCCTGCCTCCCGCTAGCCACTACTCAGGACAAGAGCTCAGCTGCACTGGCTGGTGGCTCCCACCAGGGATTTGTGACTCTCTAGTAATGAGGCAGAGATGAACTGGCAGAGTTCATTGGCAGCCAGGGGAGGTGGGCAGCAGCGCTGTTCTCTCCAGATTGTTGTGTTCGACTTTGTGGCCCCCTGGAGCTGCCCAGGTTTCTGGACAGTTTTCAAGTCTGATTCTCAGTTGTGAGCCCCTGTTCTCCTCCGATAAATTCCCTATTCACAATAAAAGGAAGAAAGAAAAAAAATATCCTGTTGGGTCTTCTGCCATCTTACTTTTTCTCTTTAACATCATTTTCTCTCCCTTTGAAGTTTTAAAAAATTTTAATCTATTGAAAACTTTCTAATTGACCCACAGTATTTTTACATATTTACAGGGTATAGTATGGTAATTCAGTAAATGTATACAAAGTATAGTAATTGGGTAATTAGCTTTTCCATCTTCTCAAATATGTATCATTTCTATGTATTGGGAGCATCAATATTGGTTCCTTATTACAAATCTTCACCCATGAAATATGTCCACCCCCAATGGTGACATGTGAGTATGATTGTGAGTATGAATGTTATATGTGAGTATGACTGTTATTTTTGCAATATTATTAATTTCCTTAGATTTTTAAAATGATTTTGTGATCCTATAGGAGAATATTTTATTCTCAGGAGATGCATGTTAAAGTACTCAGGTTAAATGTCACCATACCTGACACTGAGTTTCAAGTCATTTAGCTAAAGCCCCACACTGTACCCCTGTGTCTGTATATTTAGGTGTGTGTAGGTATGTGCATAAGAGAACATATACACCTGTGTATCCAGACCTCCACTCACCTCTCTGGCAAGCTGCCAAGGCGTTAGTTAACATTGATGACTGCAGGTGGAGGATATATGAATATTCACTGCACGGTTCTTTCACTATTTCTATAAAATTCAAAATAAAAAGTTGGTGGTGGGGAGGATAAAATACAGTGTATCATGAATCGAGAAAAGTGTTTTTTGAGAAAAAGCTGTATAACCTAAGTTTCCCCAGATCTCAGTAACTAGAGAATGGCAGCATGTTGCCTGTTATATCCTACAATACCTAGCCTGGAATTGGTGTTTAGTGAGTAAATAAATGAGTGGACATTTCAACGTCTCTTTAGCCCATTTGGTCCCACTCAACACCAACTCTCTGCAAAGTCTGCCCCCCCCACACACACACCCACCTAGTCTGAATGGCTTTAACATGGGCTCATACCAGAGTCTAGGCCTCAGACCACAGGCTTGATCATGGGCAAATTCCCAAGCTCTCCCAAAGGTGCAGCTACTCCTCACACATCTTTCTATTCCGTTACACTGTGTATACCGCTCTTTGAATCCATTGTTTCTCATGGGCTGCTGCCTTGGGACTGCTCCCAACAGGGAGTTTTATTTTCCTCTGGTTAATAATCCATTGTGCTGACCCTGAGAGATGTCTATGAGCAGTTCTTCAACTTTTCGGGTTCTTTGAGGATTGCCATGTATTGTCTATATTAATTTATTGCTGATATGGGTCAGTTTTAAATTTTGCCTCAGCTCTGAAAGTCCAAATTATGGCATCAAGTGTGAATTTCCTGACCCCATCTTTTAATTTATCTCTGAGGTCGAATAATAACCTTTCATCCATTAAATCACTACCTTTTCCAAAGTGGGGAAGTAGTTTTTCCATTATCAGTCCTCTTCATTTGTCAAAGCAATTTAAGTTTTTTTTTTTTTTTGCTTAGAAAAAGTAAAAGGGAGAGGTATCAAATATGTGGAATTATACTCCTCTTGTAAAATTACTTGTATTATTAATGACTAAGCTGGGTCATTACTAATTCCTTATAATATCTCCCTAGTTTTTACTAGGTAATTGTATTGCCAAGTGAAGTAGTAAATTTCAAATTTAATACATTGGCTTTATCTATCTAATTGGGCTTCATGATCCATATCATACCAGGGCAGGTACATAAATGGTCTTTACCACACTTGCCTTCTGTCCTCTAGTAGCAAGACACACAGACAGATGTCAATTAAAAACGGTCAAAAGCCTCTCCCCAAGTGATTTTCTTTCCTTGAAATGGGGCTTGTTGCCTTAATCCCTATTTCTGCAAAATCTCTTTGCTTATTAGGTTAGTTGTACAAATCACAATCCCTCCCCTATTCAAGTGCAAATGTGAAAAAAGCCTTGTAGGTTGGTTACTGAAGAAAAGACTGAGCCTCTACTCAAATAAATGCTGACTTAGAATCAGACAAAAACTATGTATTAGTATGTATTACGAGACGTTTCCCTTCAGTGGATCAATGAGAGTAATTGTCAATTGAGCGCTGCCCACAGCTCGGCGCAGAACTTGCTCCATCCCAAAGCCAGTCAAAAGCGGGTTTCAATAGGCCTAATGTCAAGAGATAGGAGGAAACAAGGAGCCTGGAGAGACGTCAGGGAACCTCTGCAGAGCCCACATGGGAGTCGTTACAGGGTGCACTTAGGAGCACTTGACGTCATTTGTTCTGGCATCTTGGACAAAGTTTGTCCTGCTTCTTTCTGCAGCCTTATGTAACACTTTTTCAGGTTGAATGAGGTTCTTAACCTCATTCCCTTCTAGCTAAGGTTGTGACTCATTTTATCTATGTAAGTACCTTGCTCCCCACCCCCATCAGTGGAGAAAAGGGGAGGAAGGGAGACCAAGGGTCCTCAGGAGGAGCTTGAGGAACAAGATGAAAGGATGGCGAAGAATCACGGGCTTCTTTCTGCACACGTTATTTTCTGGAACCCCATCTCCCTCTGCTGGGAACATGTCTGCATCCTATCTTAGCATCAAAGTCACCTACTCCAGGCAGCCTGCGTGGGTCATTTCATCTAAATTTATTCTTAACTTGCTGTTCTTATCCTTTCAAGAGTCATGTGGCTTATTTCTGACTGGACCTTAATTGTGGTCATAAAGACACTGTCTTGGGGCTGGGGATGTGGCTCGGGCGGTGGCGCGCTCGCCTGGCATGCGTGCGGCCCGGGTTCGATCCTCAGCACCACATACCAACAAAGATGTTGTGTCCGCCGAGAACTAAGAAAAAATAAATAAATGTTAATATTCTCTCTCTCTCTCTCTGTCCCCCTCTCACTCTCTCTTTAAAAAAAAAAAAATAAATAAATAAATAAAGACACTGTCTTTGTTTTGCTCACAAGTGGTACAGCCAAGAAATCACACAATTTCTGGTGCAGAGCTGTGTGTGTGTGTGGGGGGGGGGGGGGGGGGTAAACATTGGCTGGATCAATAAAGCGCATCTCTTCCCTGTCATCTAAACAGAAGTTCTAACTGGGTCCCTGGGACTTGAGTCTTAGTTGTTGAGGAAATGGAAGTTGTCTTTTTAAAATCTTGCCTCTACTTTGTCTTTTTACTTATTCTCAAATTTGGCTCAAAAAGCTCTAAGTATGACTTCAGTATTTTGCTAAAGGATTTGTATCATTTTATTATCTCTCTAGATATCTTCCTTAGCCAACATTATCATTCTCTGTAAGAAATATTAAGAACTCAGTTATAAAGCCCCTTGGATGATTGGTTATAACTTTTATAAATTGGATCTGAAATATCATTAATGTTAAGTAAGCTCGGTTATATTACTGTCACCTCAGGAAGTCATCTCTATGAAATCAAATTTGTGACTTAATCCTATTAAGAAAAATGGCATTTTTGACTACTACCAGTAATCAGAAAAAAATGTCTTAAATGATAACAGAAAAGCCCAAACAGCATTCAAAATAGAATTTGAAACCTGGGTCAACTAATGTGATCACGAAAGGCAACCAACATTTTAACAAAATATTTAAAATGGGGAGAAAATAATAGCTGTTTGAAGTAACTTTACCTGAGTTATTAAATGTAATTATTTAATAAGTATCTTTAAAATTTAATAAATTACTCCTTCTAGGAAATATTACCAATATAACAACATAAAGAATAACAGATTTATAAGATCAATTGGAGAACTGATTAAAACTATCAAATAAACTACATTCTAAATTAATAATTACACTGACATATAAATCATTTACATTGTTTCTTTATTAATAGATTACATTAATGATCTTTGATTTGTCCTGTTGACATAATTTTTCCTCATTGTGATTAAACCATGATTTTTTAAAAATACATATATAATCTACTGCAGGGATAAATTTCTGGAAGTTTTACTCAAGGAGAATTCCTAAGTAAGTATATAAGAGAAGTTAAATAAGTTAATCAAAAGAAGTAAAATGTGAGCTGTTTTTATTTTTAAAGCTTATTTTACCTGATAAAATTTCAAAATTCTGATCTTTAAAGTATTGAAATATTAAGGAGAAATATTAAGTTATACATAAGTAATAAAATAAAGAAAGAATATTTCAGGCCTTTTTCAGAATTAAAAAGAAACAGATTTAAGATACATTCAATTGGACCATGTATATGTAGTTAAAGGTTATCTGTGTCCCACTGTAGTTTGGCCAAGAATATATAAGGGACAGGGTATTGAAGTGCACATACCCATTGAGACATTTGTAGGTCTAGCATAATGGCAGTTGTAGAATACCCGGCATCTGCTGAGATCCTGAGTTGATGTTATTTTAAATAATACGACTTGCTCTATCATGTTCATCGTTTAAATAAGGTCATACCTCCCTAGACTATCAAGTTAATCCCTGGGGCCCTACTTACTTAGGTGTACAGGAGATCTGCTTCCTCTCTTAAATGCCTCTCCCAAGAACACCAAGGGGTCACACAGTCCAAACCCATTTAGAAGCAGGCCAGTCCTGCTTCTAAACATGCTGCCGAGAGAACCCAGAGAATCTGATTCGCCTCCCTGCTGCCTTTGTGAATGCCCCTGGTTTTCGCCCTGCTCAGCCACAGTTCCCCAAAGCACAGCTCCTTGTCAGAGTGTCTTACACTCCTTTAGAATCAGCTCTTAATAATCTAGACCCCAGTACTGGGCCTGGGAGGATCTATCTGCCCTTTTTCCCCTTGGCTAGATTCCTTGTGCAGATCATTTCAGTTCCATAAAGAGAATCAAAACCCCCAAAGAATAGGAAATGTGACTCTCTACGTTTTCCCAGAAGCTCCCAGTCCCTTGGACAAAGTTGCCCACAGTATCCCCAAAACACACCACTCCAGCATACCCCAGATTATGGGGAAGAGCATGCTTTGGTTAAACCCAAAACAAAACAATACGACAACCAAAAATAAAAATAAAAAAGAAGAAGCACTTCTTTCCTAAGCCAAGGAAACATGCTTCACATTTATTTACTGCCGCCATCTGGGCTGAGATGTGTCCAACATTATTTAAGTGACAATCTCTCTAGGTGAATTTAAATTCAGCACTAAGTGGTAAAATAATATTAAAAGTACAATAGAACTCCAACCCCATTTATTTACCAATCCTTTCTTGCATTAACCTTATTTCCTTCCAGTGGTGTGGGTAAATTATCCATATTTCTGGATGAATAAACTTTTAAAAATTATTTTTATTTATTAGTACATCATAATTATACACAATAGTGGGGTTCATTATGACATCATATGAACTCATATGCACATAACAATTTGCTCAATCTCATTCCCCAGTTCCTTCCCTCCTCCCTCCCCCATTTTCTGGCTCTACTCTATTGATTTCCCTTCTATTATTGCTTTTGTTATTTTAACTAGTGGAAAAAAATATTTTTTCTATGTACAAATATATGACAATGAATATACATATATACATATATCCCAGTAATTTTCTAAGGGCTATTTATTAAGTAATGAACCATTGAAATTCAAAAATTTCTGTAAGATTTTCAGAAAACTGCTCAATGTAGAATCTCGGTCTTTGGTTAACTAAATCTATTCCAAACAAAGTTTAAAAAATGTTTTAGAAGTTAATTTTCAAGGTCATAACCTCACATCTATGGCTTTATCAGACACTAACTTTATTTGGATTTCCAAATTTTATATATATATATATATATATATATATATATATATATATATATATATTCATTGTGATATATTTGTACATAGATATAACATAACTTGGTAGATTCCATTCCCCAGTACTTCTCCCATGCCTTCCCCTCCTACCTCCCTTTTGATTTTGACCTTTCCATTCTTTTCCTCTACTCATGAGATGCCCTTTTCCCCCCCCACCTCTCTCTAGCTTCTGCATGTGAGAGAAAACATCCAGCCTTTCACTTTCTCAGCCTGGCTTATTTCACTTAGCATGATGTTCTCCAGCTCCATCCATCTACATGCAAATGACATAATTTTATTCTGGGTGAAGAAACGTTTTAACACCTCTCCATCACACATTGACAAAGAATGTAGCTACCCACAGTGCATAATAGCCAATGGCTCTTAATTTTCTATTTCTTATAATTTAACATCCTGTACAATTTTGAAATTCTTATTTAACTTCAAAGACCTTTTTCTTGGAAGAAAATTATGAATCAAATCTCTGTTATCTAACTAAAATGCATAAGGAAATAGTATGAATTTGTTGCAGATGTGTCACAATTTGATTATGTCCTCATAATCAAACTTGGCAAACCTTAGCAGTCTTACCGTGACCAGATACAGACTTAATATCTGAATCAAGTAAAAATCCAACAAACCAAAGAACCTCTTTAGTTTTCTTTCCACCAACTTTTGAATACAGTGTTTTTAGATTTTGCATCTTCATGGTAGGGTTTTTAGATATATTGTCTTGGAAAAATGTATCTGGTTTTTATTCTTCTCTTAATATTCATGTTTAGACTCTTTAATCTTCAGAGCTGGAAGTTATTTTCTTCTGTATTTTTTAACTTAAAATCTCATTCATGAGAACAAAGACTTTCTGGTCGCTTATGAAGTCTCCTTTTGGATTCCAAGAATTAAACACTGTTGTTTGAAATGTACATGTTTTTTTATTTCTTAGTCAAGTCTAATGTCTTTAGATTTTGATGTAATATAAAAGACTGTAAAATATCACATGAGTAGTTCTGAATATTTTATATACAGTTTCCAGTGATTTTCTAAGGGCTATTCATTAAGTAATAAACCACTGAAATTCAAAATTTCTGCAAGACTTTACAGAAAACAGCTCAATATAGAATCTCTGTCATTGGTTAACTAAATCTATTCCAAACAAAGTCTTTAAAAATGTTTCAGAAGTTCATATTCAAGGTCATAACCTCACATCTGTGGTTTTCTCAGACACTGACTTCATTTGGATTTTATTTCCAAGTCAGCAAATTGGCAACAAACCATCAGGCACAAAGGAAAGAAGATTAATTGTATTAATTAAGACTTTTTGCAAGTTTCAGAAAAATACCCCTAATTTAGACAATGAAGGGGATCTGCTGGCTTACATAAATACTCCAAGATATATAGCCTTCAGACGAGGTTGAAACTCACAATTCAACCAATCTCACTAAGAATGGATATCATCTTCTAGTTCTTCTGGCTTCTCACCACCTTCCAACTCTCTCCAGCAGCTCCAAGTGATAAAATGGCGGCAGCATTCTGAGACCTCATACTTGTGGTATAACTAGCTTCTTCACAAGCCTTGGGATCAATCATCTCTTTGACCACATTGCATAACTTGCCCATCCCTGAACCATCTCAGTGATTGAGGAAAGGGAACTTGTCAATTATCTTAAATCAACCACCTCCACCCCCTTTCCAGAAATGTGGTTGTTTCCTTGAGCTGGGATGAAATCTTGCTGTTCCCTGATAGCAGGAGATGGAATAATGCATATACACAGGGCCCACTGCCTCCTTACTTGGAGACTTGGGGGTGTAGAAAATGGCCCATTTAATTTCAGATCTGCCATCTCCAGAGTAGCCTGTTGTCTCTACTCATTTCCACGGAGCAAGCCAATATTTTTACTCCTTTGTTGATGTGATTCATTTGGCTATCATTTATGTTATTTCATTTATTGATTTGTTCATCCCACACATATATTTATGTGCCTGATATTATGGTTTTCTTCCCATCTCTTAGGACTGAGTGAGTGTGGTAAGCCCAGGAAGAACCAATATGCCCAGAGGTGATGGGAGCAGACAGGGAAATCTTTGAGCAATTTTTCCTGCTAATGGGCAGGACTGCCAAGACTTTTTTTTTTTTTTTTTTAAATATAGACATATAACTAATTCCACCCACTCTTACCTGGAAATGCCTGATGATTATCAAGGTCATTAATTAGTCATTCAAAGATAATCCTTGAGAAGCTGTTATTTTCCAATCGGCTATTTTTAATGGTACTTTAAAATTCTTTTCATAGATAACAAAGGTAATCTCCTCCATGTATTGAATGCCTCTTAGGCATTAAGTCATTCATTTGACTTACATTATGTTATTAATTCCTTACAACAAATCTCCAAGGTAGAAGTTATAATTTTACCAGTGATAAAAGGAATGCATATAAAAGCCAAGGAAATTTCTCCAGGTCGAATGTAACAAATCCAGGCTATAAACATTAATCTGTCCAATGCCAAAGTCAGTGCACATTTCCTGGGCTTCCCTCCCGCTTAGGTACACAGCACCTTGTTGCTAATTTTCAAGTTTTATTATCATTATTAGGTAATACTTAAACTCGCCTATTTCATCACTGTTTATTCAGTTCAATCTAGTAAATAATTCTGAAACTAATATGAAGATTTGAAATGGGTCTAAAAGGCCATGCAAACAGAATTGTATTTTACTGGGAAACTAGTGGAGAACTTAGGTTTTCTGACTCTCAACCTGGTATTCTTTTCTGGATCCTGCAGAAGAAGCAGACATAGACCCTTCCTGAACTTATGGGCTAGCTGGGTCTTACTGCTAGCAGTCTAGCTGTTCAGGTCTTAAAGGAGACAACATTACTCTTGGTTATCCAGGCAAACTGGGCCAAGGTAGTGGAATGTCCTCAAACCTGCAGGGGGGACTCAGTGTGCACCATTCCTGCCATTCCTTTCCTTTTCACAGCTGTTGGTAGAAATCTTCTTCACCTTGTCCCATTTGGTCTACACGCCTGCCTTAGAATTATCTGACTGGTGGATGGTGAGGATCCCACACCTAATGGTTCCTGCTCATTTGGGTACAGTTTATCTATTTAAAAGCTGCAAGGTTGCAACTCTCAAGAGAGGCATTCTCTTTCCTCTCAGCCAGAGCAAAGAAGTGACCTGGGTAAGCACATCTGCTCAGGTCCCCTGTCCCACAGTCCAGACTGCAATGTGGGCTCACAATGTCAGCCAGCCTAGCCCTGCAGGTCACAGGTGGATACCCGTGTTCTCCAAGCTGCTGCCACTTTTACCTCCATCTGTCAATTTCCTGTGTCTTGTAGTTCCATTGCATCAGAATTCTGCAGTAGAAGAAAGAGGTATTATTTATTCCTCTTTAAAATCCACCAATATAAAGCATCTACTTTATTTAAAATCCAGCAGATATTATGGTTTATTACTAAGCCAAAGGAATTAAAAATAGAACTTCTCTTTTCATATTTTAATTTTTATCAAGAACATTCACCAAGATGCACCTTTTAGAAACGTGTGACTGCTTTCCCCAGGATCTCTGGTAGTTTATGGCCTTGACAGAAACTTCTGTGGCTGATATCACACCTCTCCACCCCCTCTGATTTTCAGCTGTCTCTGAGATGAGCTCAGACTAACCCACCTCAAGCAGATGCCTGTGTTGTTCCATTTTCATGCCGACATCCCTCCCACCGGCTTCAACCACAGCTTGGAACTGAGGGGAGCTCACATCTACAGGGACAGCCCTTTGGCAGTGAGGGAGAGGAGCCAGTGGGAAGTGCTCCAGGCACCTGTCCTTAGGGCGGAAGGTCCTGGGAGACATTCTAGACATTTCTCAAGAGAACTCAGTGAACCAAACCCTTTTCCCACCCAAGTGATGAACAATACACCTTTCTATTGTTTTTTTTCCTCCTTTTCTGTCTCTTTCTTCTCTCTTAGGTCCATCTCCAGGGACCTCCTCCCAATTAAACTACCTGCACTCAAATTCTGGCTCTGCTTTTGAAGAGATTCAAACTAAACCTGTGATATAATTTAATATAAGTGACGTAAATAAGCACATCTGTTCAGGTGCCCTGTCCCACAGTCCCACAGTCGAGACTGCAACTGGTTCATCCTCCCAACCCAACTTTTCCCAGGACACAAGACCCATCTCAGACCTCATCTCTCACCCACAGCAGGTCACCTGTCATCACTCTGGTCAGGTGTACTGTTGCTACTTAAGAGTAAAAAAGCAAGACTGAATCTCCACGAGAACCATGTCCCTTAAATTCTGACCTTTTCTCCCAACCTTGGATTTGTCCAGCTTTATTCTAAATTTATCTTGTTTGCTACAATCAAGTGACTAGTTCAAGTGCCAAACAATCCTCTTCAACAGAGTGAGAAAATGTCAAGGTCTTAGTGGAGCTAAATAATAGGTACAGTTTCAAGTTCCTCTGTCGGCTTATCCCAATTTTAAATCATTAAACAATATTTTCTGACACTTATTGCTATCTTTTCCCTATTTTAGACAATGAACTTTTTCTCATGCACCCCAACTCTTTTTTGTTTTGTTTTGTCTTGCCTTTCCTTTTCATTTGATGGTTTGGGTTGTTGTTCTGATGTACCCTTTGGGAATCTTTAGGACACCCTGAAATAATTATTTTGCAAACCCCTTCCTATTCAGGCTTTCTTGTACTGTCACCTTAGCCACTGTCTGGAATTCTGCTCCATTTTTGCCCTCTTAGTTGGCTCTTTCTTTGGAAGTCTTCACATCTGGGATCCTATTCCAGGTTGCGTTCCCTGAAAGTCTCCTGAGATTATCATTCAGTATGTTTTTAAGGAGTACCCTTGAAATCTAAATGTGGGGTAGGGTGAGAGAACAGAAGCACAGCTGCACAGAGGAGGAAGATGGACTGTTGTCAGGTAAAACAGGGAATCATCCCAGAAGAGCCCCAAAGCTGGATGGGTCCTCAGAGTTGTCCTGCTGGAGCAAAAACTCAGCCTTGATGAACTCCTCGAAGACAGACCACTGTTGGCTGGTATGGGAGACAGGGTGACCTTGGCATAGCAGCTTGACTCAGTCTAGAAATTCCTAAAGAGGGCTGACATCTGAGAGCTGAGGGCTGCCATCATTCCCAGCAACTGAGGACATAAATCCTTGACCCCTGAAAGAAGGGGCAGACTCTGAGAAGACTGTCATCCATGGATCCCTTAACCCTTCCAGTCCTTAGTCTTCCACTCTTCGTCCTCTAAGTCCTTGCCTTCAGCTCTGTCTAGAGATCTTCAAGGTAAAAATCAAAGACCTAGCAGCATCTTAAAAAGCAAACAGAAAAAAAAATAATAAAAAGCATTAAAAGAGAGTCCTATTTTCTTACAAAAATATTGAGACATTAAATAATTTTTTGGTAAATGAATGTCTATGTTTGAAAATATATTTCTAAAGCCTAAATCCTTCTTTTCCAGATACACTATAAACTTTGTGAATTTATGGGAAGTGGAAACTTTATTTTAAAAATAAACCTTGAAGCAATTCGAAAATAAAGAGGACCTTCCTTTTGAACCAATGCTAAAAGTTAAGCAGGCCCACAGGCACTGTGAGCAAAACTTCTTAAGATTTCTTCAGAATTTGGAAAGATTGGAATAACAGATGTCTCAGAGTATGTGGCAGGATTTTAAAGTAGCTGAGGGAATACTGAGCAGGCTTCCAGTTTGAAACTTATAAATTCTTCTTTCTGAACTTGAAGTACATTCTGAGGTCTTTCTGGCTGTTTTTATGAAGTTTTGAGAAGCCGGGAGTGCAAGCCCACTTGAAAGTACAAACAACCCAATGTTAAGTCACTGTGACAGGCTGAGTGTCTTCCCCCACCTCATTCCTCCTCCAAAAAGAAGACATAATAGAGACCTAACCTTCTGTACCTTAAAATGTGACCTTATTTGAAGATAAGGCCTTTATGAAGTTAATCAAGTTCAAAAGAGGTTATTGACGCAAGGTCTAATCCAATACTACAGCTGTCCTTTAAAAAGGGGAAATTTGGACACAGAGACAGGTGTAGAGGGGAAATGATGTG
The DNA here is from genome assembly GCF_045843805.1 of Urocitellus parryii. NCBI lineage: Eukaryota > Metazoa > Chordata > Mammalia > Rodentia > Sciuridae > Urocitellus > Urocitellus parryii. Next base: position 269,375,703 of record NC_135531.1, read on the forward strand.
AGGACCTGGGGAGAACCCCAGCTACAAAGTCAAGAAACATCCCAGAGTAGAGTGAGGAGAGAGAACACGAAACATCTTCCCTTCTGTTCTAAAGGAATCAACACTGCTGTCACCTTGGTTTTGCATTTGTGACTTCCAGGCAGAGACCATCAGTTTCTGTTGTTTGAGTCACCTGGTTGGTGGCACTTTGTTATGGACACCCCTTCCCCTAAATGAACATAACCACTCTGACAGCCCCATAACATCTCTGCTCAGCCTCACACAACATCCTCCACGAAGATGGCTCAGAAGTTAAATGGACTTGATGATCATGGTTCCCGTCACTTGCTTGGGTTACTAAATTTCTTTTGCATGTTTTCTCATGTATAGGAATGTTAATGGAACCAATTAAAGAGACCTTTCAAATATGAAAGGAGGTGAGATAGATAAGACGCTTCCTCTCTGTGTGCTATGCATCCAAGAGTGTCCTCATACAAGGCTGAGTGACCGTCCTCCTAATGAATGCTTATCGTTTAGTGGTGGGTAGGTAGATCCTTGTAATTTTGACACCTCTTAGAGACTTGAGCTCAGATCACTTCTGTCCACTAGTGCCCATTATTGGTGTCATTTCTTCTTATCAACTCTCAGTGATGGAGGTCATTAAGTCTCTTGAAACCAAACAGTTAATTATCTTTTATGTATTGAGAAAGTCGTAAACCAGAAAGACAACCTTGGAGCAAGTAATCAGACTTTCTTGTCATTGTGAGTTTTTACAAGCCCTTCTTGACAAGCCATTGAGGACATTGTACATTAATTAGCAAAGTGGGCAAGCCCCAATGAATCACCCAGCCAGGGACCAGCTTCCAGCCTCTTCTGAGTAAGAAATATATACAGGGATTTATTATTTTAAATCAATTTTTTCAACTAGTTAATCAACCTTGGCTTATGGCACAGAGACTTTGAAATAACACCAATACATTACAGAGTGAAAATACAGAGATACTTTGAACTACTGGTTTGATTTGATTACCTAAATTGTTTTCTTGCACTGATGTAGAGATAATATAAAGCCAATTAAACTATCATGAGATACCTCTTTACTCCTACTTAGACAGCTATAATTTAAAAATTGGAGAACTTTTAGTGAGGATTTTAGTGAGTATTAGTGAGGATTTGGAGAAACTGGAACACTGTACATTGCTAGTGAAAACAAAAGCAGTACATTGATATGAATTATAGTTTGGTGGTTTCTCAAAAAAAAAAAACTTTACATAAAATTCCACATGACCTGGCAATTTTATTCCTTGATCTAATATATACCCCCAAATAATTGAAAGCAGAGACTAAAGCAGATACCTATTGTTAATCAGGTATCCACGGCTGTGAACAAAATATCTGAGATAAACAACTTAAAAAGAGGAAGAGTTTAGCTTGTTCAGGGTTTCAGAAGTTTTGGTCCATGGTTTTTTGGCCTATCACTTTGGGTCCGTGGCAAGACAGAATATCATGGGGCACACAGTGAAGCTAAGCTCTTCAACTCATGGTGTCCAGGGAACTGAGAGAGAGAGAGAGAGAGAGAGAGAGAGAGAGAGAGAGAGAGAGAGAGAGAGATGGAGGGACCCATATCCCAAAATACCCTTCAGGGTGCTTTAGTCAGCTTTTTCACTGCTGAGATGAGAGGGCCCAACCAGAACAACTCTAGAGGAGGAAAAGTTTATCGGGGGGCTGGAAGTTTTAGAGGTATCAATCCACAGACAAGAGGTTCCATTCCTCGGGTCTCGAGGTGAGGCAGAACATCATGGCAGAAGAGTGTAGCAGAGGGAAGCTTCTCACATGATGATCAGAAGTTGAAAGAGAGACTCCACTTGCTGGATACAAATATATACTCCAAAGTCATGCCCCCAAAACCCCACCTCCTCCAGGTACAAACCACCTGCTTTCAGTTACTATTCAATAAATCCCATCAGGTGATTAATTCACTGATTGGGTTAAGGCTCTCATAACTCAATCATTTCTTCTCTAAACTTTCTTACATTGTCTCACATGTAAGCTTTTGGGGGATGTATCACACCCAAACCATAACACAGGGGAAAGCCACCAGGGACCTAACTTCTTCCCCCTAGACCCCACCTCTGAGTTTCCTCTACCTCTCAATAGCATCATTAACTGGAGGCCAAACCTTCAACACATGAGCTTTCTTGGGATAGTCAAGATCCAAACCATAGCCCTTTTCATTGCAGCATCATTCACACTAACCAAAGATAGAAACAACCTAAGTGCCCATCAATAGATGAATGGATAAGCTAAATGTAATCTATCCACACAATGGAATATTATTCATCCACAGAAAGGAATGAAATATTGACACATACAACTACATTTGTGGACCTTAAAAATGATAAGTGAAATAGTCCCGATACAGAAAGGACAAACAAGCAGGCTTTCATCATTATGAATCATCCAGAATAGGTGAATTCAAAGAGACAAAGTGTACCTCAGATGTTACAGTGGCCAGCGGTGAGGGTGAATGGGAATTACTTCCTTAATGGGTATAGAATCTCTTTTGTGGTGGTAGAAAAATTTTGCACAATATTGCATATAAATAATGCCAATGAACTGTCTACTTAAAAATGTAAATCTCATATATATTTATTACTAAATAAAAAAAATAAGTCAATTAGATAATCATTGTATTCTTTTCATGCAAAACCAGAAGCTCTATCATGTTGATGATCTCATTTCGTCTTCGCACAGTGTTGTAAGAATTATTGCCTCTATTTGACAGGGAAAACTGAGGCTCAGAGAGGGCTCATGGCCAAGTGGCCACTGACTGACAGAGTCGGGTTTGCATTCAAGTTCATCTCTCCCCTGGGCTATGGGGTCCATACATGATTTTCTCTGTCTGTGGTCTATCAGGATAATCAAACATGTGGTGTGTGTGTATGTGTGGGTGTGGGTGTGTGTATCCACCCACTGGTTCTTTACTTTCTTAGTAAGGTCGGGGGATAGGGAGCAGTGGCTGGGAGATCTGGGCTTCATACAGAGTATTTCCTGGTTCAGAAGGAAACGGAGTTTTCTCAAGAAGTCCAGTTGATTCTTTATCAAGACAAGGTTTGCCCTGGAATGTGTCATGCATCTTATGGCCTCAGTTGTGTGGAAGGCAGCCAAGCATGCAGAGAGAGTGAAAAGCATCTGCTAACAACACATAGGATGGCAGAAAAACTACCCACATGGGGGCTGTACTGTAGGGGCTGCAGTCTTTCTGAAGCCTTTTCTTATCCCCAGGCCCTGTCTGTAACTTTAGGAGACAGAAGCCAGAGCAGGGAGGGGAATGAGACTGTTTTTCAAAACAAAACTACAAATAATTATAAAGAAGAGCCTCTGCCATGCTTGGTGAGGTGGACACCTTCATGGCCCCCTTTCAAGTCCACTCCTTCATTTTCATCTTCCTTCTGACTGCTTTTTATTCACTGGACTCAAATACTGGTGACACCCAGGGACCTGTCTGTCCCACTTGTCATACAACCTCCTGAGACTGAGCCCATTCACAGATGGGCTTCAGCAACTCATTCCCTGATGACATCTACCTCTCTAGCCCTGAACCTGACCTTTATATTCATTACCTATCTCCAACTGGATGCCACCCCAACCACATCCACCCTCGTCTTCTGAAACCTCAGTTTGATTGGCAGCATCAACCAACCAGTCACCGAACTCAGAAACCAGGGAACTGTCCGAGCCTCCGCCACTTTCTCATCTGTTCTCTTTTCCTTCATTCCCCTTACTTTTCCTGTCCTGCCAATCCTCCTGTATGTTGCTAATCCAGTTTTTCTCTTCCACTCTTAACTGTGCTTTGTTTGATTCTTCGTTTCAAAACCTGCCTGATCTGCTCCAACAGACCACATCAGTCACCAGTCCTGTGCAATCTGCTTTTCAAGGAGTGATTAAACCAACCAACCAACAAACAAAAAACCCACATTGGGTCGTATTTTCCTTTGTTTTAGATTTAAAAGCATTCAGTAGCGAATGTTTGTTTATAAGCTTAGTTCCCAACATCCAGTCTTGATTGACTGACAAGTTCATTCCTGTTCTTTCCTACACGTTCTCGAGCCGCTTTCTACACATCACCTGAGTTGCAGTTATTCTGGCCTACTAGTAATCTCAAAAATGTGCCATCGCCCATCTTGCCTATGTGCCTATATTGTTCTCTGCACCTAGAATGTCCACCCACTCCTTTGTTTTCCACCTGTCTGCCCAACTCCTACATGTCCTTAGCAACTTTGCTCAAATATCATCTTCTCTTAGAAGCATGTTTTGACCACCCAGAACTGATTTGGAGGCTTCTTCTTTGTAGCCCACCCCCCTTTTTAAAAATTAATTAATTTATTTTAATTAGGTATATATGACAGCAGAATGCATTTTGATTCATTGTACATAATTGCAACACAACTTTGAATTTCTCTGGTTGTACACGATGTAGCATCATCACACCATATGTGCAGTCATACATGTACCTAGGATAATGATGTCCATCTCATTCCACCATCTTTCCTGCCCTGATGCACCCTCCCTCCCCTTTGCCAAATCAAAGTTCCTCCATTTTTCCCATAGCTCCCCCCTCCACACTATGAATTAGCATCCACTTTTTAGAGAGAAACTTTGGCTTTTGGTTTTTTTGAGATTGGCTTACTTCATTTAGCATGATATTCTCCATTTCCATCCACTTACCTGCAAATAGCATAATTTTATTCTCTTTTAATGCTGAGTAATATTTCATCATGTATATATATCACAGTTTAGCCCCTTTACCATCCTATAGGAGCTCAACCCTATCCCTTATTGCACTGTCTTAATACTAATTTTATTACATAATACTCTCACTAGGCTAATTATTATAGGTGAGAACCAAGTCAAATACCATGTTTGGTAAATAGAAGTGGATGAAAGATGTTGATTGAATGATATCTGCCTAGAAAAGTATTCCTTTTCAGTCTAAATCATAAAGGGTTAATAGAACAACCCCTTCTAACAATGACATTAAGGCTCTGAGCTCCTGAGACTCCAAGATTGCACTAACTAATTATCATTTTTGATTCCATATGGAAGAAGACTTGACAATGAAACCCATGTAAAAGAGGTAGGAGCTGAGAGGCAGGAGAACACATCCCTGTTACCCAACTTCCTATGATGCTAAGACTATTTTGTCTTTTTTTTTTCAGTTGTTTTTAGTTATACCTGACAGTAGAACATATTTTGAGATATTAAACACATATGGAGTTTAACTTCCCATTCCCGTGCTTTTACATGATGTGTAGTTAACACAGGTCTTGTATTCATATATGAACATAGGAAAGTAATGTCCGATTCAGTCTATACTGCCTTTCCTATTCCTATCCCCACCCCCTTCTTTTCTCTTCATTTCCCTTTGGCATATTTTGTCTTGATTTTCCGGTTACATAATAAAATAAATTCTGTTTCACTTCTATTTGAGTCTTTTCCACTTGCAAATGAATACAGTAAATGCAGAAATCAGAGTAGCGGACAAATCTAGAATGGAAATCTAAATACAGAGGTCCTGTGGTCATATGATGACCATGTGTTTTCGTCTTTCAAAGAATTTCACCCAATGACTCCCCTGGGGCTATGGTCACTGACGCTGGGAGCCTACAGCATAGGAAAAAGTTCCTTGGAGTCACGGATGAGTCTCAAGCTCCTATATTCAATATGGTCCACTTCATGGAACATTCCTACCGCTCATTCCAGCTGCATTTTTCAAAATATATTTTATATTTGTTTTTAATTACAAAAGCAAAACATTAATATATTCTTCATGTAGAAATTAAAATATTATAAAGAAAGCAGGAAAATGTCCAGACTTTTCCTTGACCCTTCCTTTTCAGAGGTCACCTTGTACTTAGCTAATATTCCTTAAAACTTTATAACTCTGGGATGGGGATAGAGGTCAGTGATAGACCACTTACCTAGTATGTGAGAGGCCCTGGATTCAATCTTCAGTACTGAAAAAACAAACAAACAAACAATAACAACAACAAATAAACTTTATAACTCTTTATAGGTACCCAAGTTTGTTTCAAATGGTTATGTAGGGGATGGTGACTGTGATCATGAAGTTTCTGCCTATATCTACACTAAGAGTGGAGTTGCATTTAAAAGTCCCAGAAAACACCTCCCCTTTAACTCTACCATCCAAACCAGAAATAGCTCCTACCCATCTTTTAAACCTGTTCTAGGTATTTAGGAATCCTCTTTAAGAGGGCTTCCTGGGAAAGGAAATGAGATAAACCAGATTTTTTTGTGTGTGTGTGTGTTTTCCCCCTAATCATTTAAAACATTACATAAGTAATACAAGACTATGGAGTTTAACGGAATAGATTTTTAAAATACAGAAATACATGGAACAAAAGGTGAAAAATCTGCTCTCGTTTCACAATCTCACCATTTGTTCCTCTTCTCGTGCATTGTGTATTTTTCTAGTTCTTCTTCTACGCATTTCAATTTTTCATATGTAATGGAGTAATATGCTTTAGTAACTTTTCCATGTCAGTGTTATAAGATTAAAAGATTAAGTTATGAAAAACTGAGAATATGCCTTTAGGTAATGAGATACAGGATGTGCAAGTTTTGAAGGGTGGAGAAGCACCAAGAAAGTGTCCTCCACAAGTTTGAATAGGGAGAGCTGGGCTGGGTGGGGTATTGAAGAGTTGTATGGGTGTAACTGAGCTTTTAATTTTTCTAGTCGGGCTCCTCGAATCCCCAGGTTAGACTCATTTTTTTTTCTATTCCTAATTGCTATTTAAATTTGATGTTTTTAAAAATCACGATGTTTGATTGTTTAATGTTTATTAAGGTAGATATCGTTTTTCCTTCCCATGTGCTAATTTTATACCTGGAGATGGATGGCTGTTGAGGAATGATCCTTGCTTTGAGTTCTCCTGTTTATCTGGCAGAAATTTCCTCTTCCTTATCCTTTTCTCCCCCATCTTTTTTTTTTCTTCCTGTTCCTCCACTTTCTTTCTTCTAGTAGGTAATATTTGGAGAAAGGAGCAGAAAAATTGTTTTTCCCCTATTTTCATTTAATTCAGGCTCAATCTTATGATTACTTACCTAACACACCATTTTACCCTGAGACTTAGAGAGTGTTGAATACACTCCCAAAATAGTCAAACGTGTTGGCTTTGTGTAATACAAGATATGGCTTCAGGATGACAATAGTACCTTGTTCTCTGGAAATCAAGGTAGTGCCACAGAAAAAAATCATAAGCTCCAGGGAATCAGGCAAGCCTGGGTAAATGTGCAGGTTCTACTACCCACTAATTTCAGGATCTTAAGAAGGTACCTAAACAGGGAAATGCTTTATGGGGTAGTTATCAGATTTTATTTTTAAAAAATGTACATTTATAACATTGATACCATAGATGAGTGCTCTTTTTCCATCTGAACACTTTGATTTTTGATTTTAAGAATAGTTGACAGTCAATGGAAATTTCATACTTTGGCCAACTCAAGCAAGACAGAAAGGGAGAGAGTGATTCAATGAGAAGCTCTGTCTAAAAGAAAACACTGTTTTATGCATCTCTTTTGCTTTATTCCCTTGGAAACCTGAGCTTATCTGACCTAGAGCTGGAAGAAAAAGACGCCCTAGAAATGTGATTCCACTCACACAGATGAGAAGATAGAATGCATGCCAAGCATGTTCAAAAGCTAACAGAGTACCTAACGCCGTTTGCTTAGTGAAGATACAACAGTAATTTTGCAAAGTAGCAAGCTACTTTCTTAAGCCTCCTAAATTTCATTTTTAAAATCCTCTTTTCGTTTTCCTGTTTGTATATCTGGAAGCTTGATCTGTGAATGATCCAAAACTAGCTGAAACAAATACACATATACAAGAATGTATTGACTCTTTTTACTGGAAAAACAGGAGTGGATGCCATCCTGAAGTACTACTGGATTTGGAGATCATCACCCCCATGTCTTCCTGGGCTCTCTATGTGTGTGTTAGCCAGTGGCTTCTGAGAGACCATCTATATGAATTCAGTAAACTTCAGGCTTACATGGTTCCAAACCTATCTATTTTCTTAAGATGAGATAGCAAGTGCCAGGGAGGGACTTTGATTGGTTCTCCCTGGGTCATGTGACCATTATTTGAGCAAATATTGGTGGCAAGGGGGGAAGAGACATTCCGGTTGAAAGGTTGCGTCCAGTACTGAATTCTGTGGTCATTGTGAACAAGATTTGGTGACCTGCAGTTCTTCCAGAAACACACAGGATGGGGAGGGGCCATTCCACAAAGGGAAGAGACGACTTTGAATAAAGACAGGAAGGAAGATTTGCCGGACAGAGAACACAACAGATGTAAATGCTGGAGATGATCTTCTACAAATGATCTTCTAGCTTTAACAGAGTGCATGAATTAAATTAGAGTTTGGAAATTTTATCTGTCAGGTTCTTCATTCCCTGTGAGAGTGTATTTGTCTCATCATTATTTCTGGAAAACATATCCTAAAGTATTGAGGGAAATGTTTATTTTTCAGAGCTGCTTCAATAGTGGTAATAGGAAACGATATACTGGGGTGTCTCACCAAAACTAACAAATTCTCACTAAATTCTCACTCATTATCCATTCGATGGTTTTCTTCTTTCTGTACTTGCTAAAAGTAGCTGATGGAAAAGTGGATAGATGAGAATTTGTGATTTTATAGTTAAAACCAGTATGTGGTGAATTACTGTTTTCTTTAGATAATACCACTAGTGTAAAATGAGTCTGGGAGGCAGATTCTAACCTCATGGTTATCACTGGCTTCACTCAGTTGAGTGGGGTGAGGTGGTGGGTGGGAGGTGGAGAATGTTATCCTTGAGAAGGATTAGGCTACTTGCGGAGAAACCTGTTTTTTTTTTTTTTTTTTCAGATGACATACTTTTTTTTTCTTCTTTTTTTCTAACTTAGCTCAAATTCTCAGAATTTGGCAGAAGCCCCTGCTTTCTGGATGAAACAATCAGGATACACTTTAGGTCTGGCTTTGTATTGCTCTCCCCCACTAGCCTCTCCTCCTTTTGTGGGAAGCTCCCTCATGCTTCTTTCTATTCTGTGTGACAAGGTATTAGAAATCAGAGATCCTCTATTTGTTTTGGGTCAGTTGTTCTCTTCTCTCTGGGGCTGCTTTCAGTGTAAGCAGCAAGCACTTCTACTTTAGGTGGTAGAGGGATCCCACAGAAAGGCTAAACTTTAATGTGCACACAAATCACCTTGTTAAAAATCTGCAGATTCCCCTTCATCAGATCTGGGCAGGTGCCTGGGAGACTCTATTTCTAACAAATTCCCCTTTGGGGTCGCTGCTGCAGTTCCATAGAACATTTTAAGTAACAAAGCAGTAAAATCATAGGTAGGTGTTCCCACATTTTATTTAAAGCTGTTTTGTACCTCAATGAGGTAAGTTAAATCCTGTCTACCCTTTTAGTTAGTGCTTTGAATTCTTGTCATTTGTGCAGGTTTGAGCACTATGCTCTTAATGCATGATGACATAAAGACTACTTGAGTGTTGTGGATTAAAGACCACAGAGAAGATATATAAAACAGATTCAATATAAACAAACAAAATGTTTTTCTATTTGTGCATAGATCCTAGAGATGTTCACAAGATCATTAGAGTATAACTCTAATAGGTTAGAGTTTATTTAGTATAAATGGGAATAAAATTACCAGCCATAGTCCTGTAACAATGTTTACAAGTGGTTTACTTTTTTAAAAAAATTGATGTTATGCTATAGTCTTACTTCATTAAAAATTTCTAGACTAAAAACTGTCTTTATAATGATAAGAAAAATGCAAATTTTGAAGTTTTTCAATAATCAAGGTCTGAAGAAAAAAAACTAAAAGGAAAAACTGAAATGACTTCTCTGTTTTGTCTTTGCTGTGCTGGTTAAATGCCTTAAATATTCTTCTCTTCAAATGTATTAATTCAACAAATGCTTTTTGCAGGCTTGTTACAGGTCAGGCACTGACATACAGCAGTGAGTGATGTGATTAATCATTTTCATGTACCTTACAGTCTAGTGCTATGCTCATTGCAGTAGCCACTAGCCAACGTGGCTACTGAGCACTTGAAAGGTGACTATGTTATAAGTACAACATAAACACCAGGTTCAAAAGAATATCTCCCCAAAGTATCTCAGTAATGATTTTTAAAATATTGATTTATAAGTTGAAATAACTATTTTAAATATGTTGGGTGATGACAAATATAATATGGATTTAATTTCATTTGTTCCCTCTTTTCTTTTTTAACATGGCTATCAGAATATTTTAGATGTCATATTTGATTCCTATTGTATTTCCAACGAATGATGCTGGTCTAGAGCAGTTGATCAGTGAAGCTGACTTTTCTGTATCTAGGACTAATCTGAAAACTTTGTTAAAATGTAGATCTGGCCCAAGTGGGCCTGAAGTAGGCCTGGGATCCTGCATTTTTTACAAGCTCCCAGCTGATGCTAACACTGCTGTCCCTTAGAGCCTACTTTGAGTACCAAAAGACTAGAAGACTTATGACAGGGTCAATTAAATGTGGATTTTTGAAATTAATCATTGAAATAAATGATAAACAAAAATATATAGGAATAAATTTATGGCAGCAAGGGTGATAAACAAATGTCATAGAAGAAGCAATTGACATAAATTCTCATGCTACGTGAGGACAGTTTCTCAGTTAAACTTTTGAGAAACAGTTTGATGTAAGGCAGATTTCCATGAGCTGCCAATACCAACATTGGTATACATACCTTCTAAACACAGGCATGAACGTACAGTACTCATAGTTAAATTCAACCCACGTTCTGACTTGGAGCAGACAGTGTACGTACCAGCACATTGGGGAGACCCTAGGACGGAGACATGAAGCTCCTGCAGCTCATCACAGAACTGAGAAAGAAATACAGTGGCAAAATCCAGCACAAGAAGCTCTGAGTTCATGGTGGTGCCATCTGATGCATTGCTCCCTTTAACCTCTCCGCTAATTATTGCACTCTGAGTTCCCCGTGGAATTCCCCACCTCCTCAACCGCATTCCCTCAGTGTTTTTGGGGTGTGGACTGATGGATTCCATCCAAAGATCGAAAGTAAAGTGCATGAGTCAGGCCTGGATGGACAGCATGATGTTCCGGACACAGACTGAACAAGGAGAGACATATAACCCCATAAGAGGAAATTTAGTCTTCTGGAAGAGAATCTGAATTTCCAATGGGATAAGAGTCTGGAGGGGCCTCTTGCCCTCTTGCTGCAGGGGAACCTCAGGATGGAGCAAACACCCGTACCAAGGCACTTAAGGCACCGGTCAATACCAACAATGTTCTCATATCTTTTGAGCCCCTTATCAAGCTGGTCCTGAAGGTAGATATACTCCTGGGCCCTTTAATCGTGTAAGCCAACAAATTCCATTTGCTTCAGCAAGTTTAATTTGTATTTCTACTCCTTATAAACTAAAGAGGCCTAACTGATAAATGGCACAAAACACAGAGTATGGGACAAGTCATTTTGCATAGGAGTTTCATAGTTGCACTTGACATTTAAGTTCAGTGCCTTAAATGACAAAGCAAGATCTAAAGGACCTTTTGATGATAGGAACTTTTCCTTGTGACATGTCTGGATTCTGAAAATTGGGCAGCAGTTCTAAAAATGCCAGGTCTAGTCCACACTATACAAGAATATGCTCCTAGTTTCTAAGAGAAGCCCTTTAAAGTCAGAGGAATATATTTTTTTCTGCTATAAAAACCAGGCAGTTCTTCATTAGGGCTTAAATGTCACAAATGAGTTATCTTTCCTAACCTCTCTATCTAAAATTGTCTCGATGCCTCCCTTTCCTCATTTTTAAATGTCTGAAGAGCACTGTAATTATATATTTATTTTTCATTATCTTAATTTACCATTTTACTTATTTATTATTATGATCTTAGAATATAAACTTAAGGGTCAGAAAGTTTTCAGTCTCTATAGATGCTGTATCTGAACGGTCCAGCCCAGTACTGGCCATCTGGAGGTACTTACATATTTGTTGAATTAATGTTCAAGTAGTTAAGAGTATTGAATCCAGGCTTGGTTTCCAAATATTTTGTAATGATACAGAGAAATTCTATCCGATCCAGAGAAAAGAAATAAGAAGGATGAAGGGTTGCGGAGCAAGTTCATCAAACAACTCTGAAAGGGAGGAATGGGGATAATTCTGGAAAAGAGAACCCTCAGGGATTACTTTATTTCTCAACTAAATTGAGTTAGTCAGCTTTTCTTCACTGTTAACAAAATACCCGACAAAAACAGCTTAGAGGATGAAATATTTATTTTGGCTCATGGTTTCAGAGGATTCGGTCCTTGTCAACTTAGCGCAAGGCAGCCAGGAAGGTGTGTGTATGTGGTGGTGGTGGTGGGGAGGTAGAACACAAGATCAAGAACACAAGCACTGGGGGGGAGATCAACCTTGTGAGCATGCCCCCAGTGACCTATTTCCTCCACTAGGTCCCTCCTCCGAGTGGTTCATCTTGCTGTCAGTGAATTAATCCATCGAATGGACACATGGCTTAATCCACTAATGAGGTCACAGCCCTTGTGATCCAATCATTGCCTAAATCTTGATGGGACCATACTTTGAACACACGAGCTTTGGGCACATTCCAGATCCAAACCATCACATATATAAATGCTCTTTATTTAAGACAGAAAGAAAGAAAGAAAGAAAGAAAGAAAGAAAGAAAGAAAGAAAAAGAAAGAAAGGTAGGTTGGTTCTCTGTCGTCACAAACTTCTAAATCAAAGGAAGAAACAAAGGAACACTTTTATAGGTCCTTAGTAAATACTTGACTATCATCAGGCCAAGGGAAGTATTTCAGTGCTCAACATGCTGTTTCTTCTTTCAGCTACCCCATCTTTATCAGGAAAACAGAGAATTTTGGTTGCTTATTTAATAAATATTCTGTTCTTCATGGTGAGGGGCAGAAACTTGATTTTATTTAAGATGGCAATATCTGCTTCTAAGAAATTCTGTGCTCCAGCTTCCATAGCATGTGACGACATTCTGGTCAATGAGATGTGAGGTGTGGTACTGTGTGTGTGGGGAAAAGTCCTTAAAGGAATTACCGGAAATTGCCTCCTTTTTCCAGTCTCCTCTTCTTCCTTCTGATCCCGGAATGCAGATATAATGGCTGATAATTCAGTAGTTATTTTATGACTTTGGAAGTCACACACTGAGAGTGATAAAACAGAAAGAGACATCTTGGGTTCCTGATGATTTCAGGGAGTTGCCATAATGATCCTGGGGTACCAAATTTGAGACTCTTCCTGTGAAATAAAAACCCTTGTATCTTTTCAGTCACTACTATTTTATATTCTTAGTTACATGTAGCCAAACTTAATTCTGCTACATCTAGGATTCCTCTTTTTGTAAAAATATTTTTTTTAGTTGTAGATGGACAAAATACTTTTATTTTATTTATTTATTTATTTTATGTGGTGCTGAGGATCGAACCCAGGTGCCTCACACTTGCCAGACAAGTGCTCTACCACTGAGCTGCAACCCCAGCCCCAGGGTTCATCTTTTGTAGTCAGATATATCAAGTCCGTATTACAGAAGATTTTTTAAATAATAGGAAAACCCACAAGTACCTTGGAGAGTTTAATGTAACTTCCTGAATTCAGGGCTCTTTATATATATAAGAGGGAAAGAGACTCAAAGGAATTGATAAATTACAGAGAAGATTTAGTAAAGATAACATAAAAGATTGTATATGCAGAGGCTCATATATTTGTTTATAGACCTGAAGTAACTTTTTAGACATTTAAGAATGTGTAGCTAATAAATGTTGGCTGCTTTAATGGAGAATTATCATTAATCAAAATGAACCAGGAATAAAAAAGTGTGTGTTGTTTCTTTAAACAGCTAGTTAATTTTAGGCTATTTTAATGGAATTCTGGCATATAAGGTATTGAAATAGAAGCTTTCAATATATTTCACAATTTCCAGGTCCTGTTAAAATTTAGGGATTGTCTGTTTTGTTTTCTGAACGAAGAAGAAGGAAAAAAGAGCAATAAAAATGAGTAAAGGGGTAGAAATTAGATCATTTGGGAAAGGGCGTTAAAACATAGTTTTATATGCAAAGAAAAAGTAAGAGAGGACTCAAAAGCATTTCACATACTTCAAGAGTCAGGCTGGGGCTGTGGATCGTGGTAAGAGCACTTGCCTAGCATGTGTGGGGTACTGGGTTCCATCCTCAGCACCACATAAAGACTAACAAATAAAATGAAGGCATTTCTGTCCATTAGAACTACAAAAAAGAAAAGAAGAAGAAGAAGAGTTATTGAAAGGAAGGAACTGCTTCTTCCTTTCCTCCCCCCCCCTTTTTTTTTGTTGTTACCAGGAATTGAACCTCGCTGCTTAGCCACTGAGCCACATCCCAGACTTTTTTTAAAAAAAAATTATTTGTTTTAATTAGTTATACATGATGGCAGAATGCATTTTGATTCATTGTACACAAAGGAAGCACAGCTTTTCATTTCTCTGGTTGTATACCATGCGGAGTAGCACTATTCGTGCAATCATACATGTGCTTATGTAATGACCTCCGTCTCATTCCATTATCTTTTATTCCCCCATGCCCCCTCCCTTCTCTACCTTCCCCTTTGCCAAAAGTTCCTCCATTATTCCCACGCCCCTCCCCACACCATTATGGATCAGCATTCACCAATCAGAGAAAGCATTCAGACTTTGTTTCTTTGGGACTGACTTAATTCTCTTAGCATGATATTTTCCAGCTCCATCCATTTACCGGCAAAGGCCACAATTTCATTCTTCTTTAAAGCTGAGTAATACTTCATTGTGTATATTTACCACAGTTTTCTTATCGGTTAATCTATTGAAGGGCATCTAAGTTGTTTCCACAGTTTAGCAATTGTGAATTGAGCTGTTATAAACATTGATGTGGATGTGTCACTGTAGTATGCTTTTAAGTCCTTTGGGTATAAACTGAGGAATGGGATAGCTGGGTCAAATGGTGGTGCCATTCCAGGTTTTCTGCAAAATCTCCATACTGCTTTCCAGAGTGGTTGTATTAATTTGCAGTCCCACCAGCAATGTATAAGTATACACTTTTCCCCACATCCTTGCCCACACTTATTACTGCCTTTTTTATATTTTATTTAGAACAAGGTCTCACTCAGTTGTTTAGGACCTTACTAAATTGCTAAGGCTGGCTTTGAAATCGAAATCTTCCTGCCTCAGCCTCCTGAGCTGCTGGGATTACAGGCATACCCCACTGCACCTGATTGGAAAGGAACTTGTTATTAACAGTGTTTGTGGTATTTGTGAAATTCTACCTCGGGATTTTCCCGCCATCAGTGTCTAAAGAAGGCATTTGTCTTTACTGGGGCAGATATACAACTTGGGTACGAGTTTGCTGAGCAAACCAGGGCTCACAGAGTGTCTACTCTGTACAATAGAATCCTGCATAATATTGTGTTGAGTTCAAGGGATCCACTTTATGGCAGAGCTGTGTCTTTATGTGACACTTGAAACTGTGGCTGACCCAGAGGACTATGAGGGGTTGATTTACAGATGAAGCTGACTATGAAATCCAGTGGTCCAACCACACATTGCATAACTGATAAATACCGCCTGATGGGACACTTAAAGCTAAGGAGCCATCTTGGGGATGATGCTCTGTTGGGGTGGAGCCTTGTCCTTTAAAACCTGGTTTATACTTAGAGGTCAAATGATACTCTGTCCCAGTAGGTAGACTGCTCTCCTGCAGTCCTAGTAGATATTTTTAAAAGCTTCTATGAAATTGGATTTATCAGGATTATTTAATCTGCCAGCTATTGGTTTGGGGGACTGGGATAAATGAGTTTTGAAAAACTTCAGTTCCCCATTAAACAACTTGTAACTTGTAAGAGGAAGCCACCCTTCCCTTCTGGTTGGGACGGTCATAGAACAAGAGTGCTTGGAGCAGTTGCAGTTATCTTAGAGCTGTGAAGGGAAAGGTAAAGAGAGTGAAGGAGCTGGGATCTAAAAGACAATGTGGAGCCTTTGAAGCAACCCTGGCACTGCCTGCTGAACATTTTGTTAAGTTGGGTAACAGATGGTTTTATTGTTTAAGCCACTATTAGACATAAATGGGTGATTTCAGGTGAAAATACAGGCCACATTTATTCCTTCCCTTGGCTTCCTCTGTGCTGATAGTGCTGACCTTCCATTAGAGACACCAAAAAATGCAGCCATTTCCCAGCCTCCCTTGCAGCTAGGACATGGCTGTGTGATCATTGGTATTTGCAGAAAGGTCTGCTGTGAAAGAGTTTAACAAAAAATGGAGTTGGGTGAACATACCTCTATTCTTTGGCTAGATGCAGCTGTGTCTTTATGTGACACTTGAAACTGTGGCTGACCCAGAGGACTATGAGGGGTTGATTTACAGATGAAGCTGATAGACTGAGTAAAAGATGGGAAAAGCTAGTTCACTGATGACAGAGTCCCTGGACTGATTTTGGACTTTCCCTGCCTCTTGAGTTTTCTTTCTGTAAACTAATAAATGTCATTTTAAAGTTTTTTTTTTGGGGGGGAGGGGTAGACTATTTTGTTTCTTGAAGCCAGAAGCTTCTTATCTCACAGAATATCATCTGCCACCTTAAACCCTCTTCCAACAAACTCACTGGAAGTGAAAGACCAAAATAATTTCTGTTGAAAATCTAAACATTAGCTGGCCCTGGTATTATATTAAAAAGGGAAATTCAGGGTTTTTTTTTTTCACACAGTATTTTATAATGTAAAAACAGACCATTAGGTATTCTGGCAAATTACAAAGACATCTTCCCTCAATGTCCCTGTTGCTGGGAGAATAAACAAAACGTTAAAAGGGACTGCCTTGTTCCTATAGATGTTTCATTCAGTTGGTCATTAGTTTCTAAATTACACTTTTACAAGAAGAAGGAAAATGTGGCAAATTCTGTAACTCTCAAAAGCTCTCAATAAAAATATACTGAGAACCTTCCCAGAAAAAAAAGCAACTGTATATGTGGGTTCTTTTAATGGAAAAAATAAAAACAACCTAGAGAGTAGTGATATTACATTTCTGTTTATTCTGTTAAACAGAAGACAATAATTTAGCATTTTTAAAAAAATTTATTTTTCGTTGTAGATGGACACATACTTTTATTTTACTTATTCGAACCCAGTACCTCACATGAGTCAGACAAGCACTCTAGCCCCAAGAATTTAGCATTGGAATTCCAAGTAATATTTTCTTTTAATATAATTCTATGCTTATAATATATAATGTATATGGAAAGAGATAATCAAGAAACAGTGCTGAAATTTTACTCATCTGCTTTGTGGTCATTGATGGGGAAAAAAGGTCTACTGTTATTTTTTATCCAGTAGAAGTTAGAAAGTTTTTCCAGAGGCTTCTCATGGCTCTGGAACTGCCCCTTCTAAGATATGCAACCCTCTGCACAGCAGAAATTTTGAGTTCCACTTATTGTTTTTGTCTCTATGGATATTATTTCCACAGATTAAGGAGAAATCGGACTGCCATATTTTTCTAGTAGGAAAGCAGGTTGCCTGAGTCAGGTGTTCTTCCCTAGAGGTAGCTGAACTGGCTCTGGGCCCAAGGTGAGTGAGCTCTCTGCCCGGTGCATCATTGCTCCACCTTGTGCAAGTTCTGGCAGCTTCCCTTTTGAGATTCTCTTGGGAAGTGAGCCCCTGCTTCAGCCTGAGGCTGGCTCAGGGACGCAACCTTTCACCTAATTTTTTAAAAAAGTTCACAGACTGGCTAAATAATAAGTCTGTTAAGGATGAGGAAAAAAAGCACCCACTCCTACTGTTACTAGTTTAATGAAAGTTTTCTTATATAGCACACTGTGGTTTTCGTTCTACTCATTAGTGTTTGGTGTGTGTGTGTGTGTGTGTGTGTGTGTGTGTTTGTGTGTGTGTGTGTTTGTTTTGCTTGCTTCTGGGGCGGCGGCAGTCTACCTGCCCCGGAGTACCCCCCCCCCCTTTTTGTAGCGTTTCAAACTAGAAGCAATGGCAAACTCTGAAAATATGGAAACTACACTTTTAGATTCCCAAGAGCGTTCAAAACCAGTAATTTGGAGTAAACTTTAACCTTCGAAAGCAGATAGCAAACTTGCATAGTGAGTGAATTTAGGAAAAAACGGGTTATATGCTGGGTTAAATGAAGTCCACAAAAGAGACTTAGAGTATCCTCCCGCTCCAGGCATTTCCAAAAGTAGTTTTATTTTGCAAGATTTAACAGAAATTTGTGTACAGGGTAACTAACCTAGTTCAACGAAGAAAAAAAAGGATATGCATAATTATTTCATGATCTAAATTCCGATTTACACATGATAGCAATAAAAGCGCGTTTGTAGTTCTTTATGGGGGGGGAGGGTGGTCTTTTCTCCTGAGGGACAGCCCTCGCGCAGACCCTCGGAGACCAGCTACTTCTCCCACGTCGCGTCCGCCCGTCCCGCTCACGTCCCCGCACGGTGGCGGCCAGGTCTCCCAGAGTCGACCCCTTCCCCGCCCCGCGCCGGCTGCGGCCAGGTCTGGACGCCGGCGGCGGCTCCGCAGAATGACCCATAGTAACCCCGCCCCGCCCCGGGCCGCCAGCGCCGCGCTCCCCGGCCGGCCTGCGATAGGCCCAGCCCCGCACGCGCCACCGCCCGCGGGCCAATGGGCGGCGGCCTCTCTGCATATGCAACGAGCGCCAGCCCGGGGTGCGCGTCCCGGGGTTCGGCTCAACAGACGCTGCTCTGCCGGCGCCGGGGAGCGACGTCGCCGTTGTCGCCGCGGCTGAGGCTGGGACGAGGAGGCGGCGGACGGGACGCAGACGGTACTTTCCTCGCAGTGCGGCCGCGCCGGCCGCGCCGGGGTCCCCTGGAGGCGGCGCGGGGCGTGAATGCTCCGGGGCTCAGCCAGGCCTGCGTGGGCCCGAGGCCGGAGGAACCGCGGCCCCGGCGTCGCGGTGAGTGCGGCGCCCGTTGTGGGAGCGGCGGGGGCCGGTTGGCGGCGCGGCCTCCGCGTGCGGTCGGGTGGGCCCGAGGGGCTCCCGTATGCGGGGGACGCAACCGGCCTGGGCCCGAGTCTCCCGCGCCACCGCGGAGCTGGCTCTGCGGCTGTGCGCGCAGGCGGTCGGTGGTGCTGGGGAGAAGCAGCGGTCAGGTGGGGAGGCGCCCGTGCCAGGGTCTGGGGAGCGGGCGGCGGGGGCCTCTGCCGGAGAGCCCACGTGAGCCGGGAGCCGCATCCCGGGAGGAAGGATGCACGGGTCCCTCCCGGCGCTGCGGGGACGGGGGCGGGGTCGCCCACTCTAATAAGCTGGTGCAGTGTCCGTGGGAGGCAACCCATCCCAGCGGTTTCGGAAAACCCAGGCTGGAGGGACGGGAGTGTTCTTTGCTGCAGGGTGTGGGAAGAATTTGAGAGTGTGAGGAGGGTCGACCTTGGCTGTTTGTTGTGGGCACCCTTCCTAGGTGGTAGGACTGGAATTGAGACCGAGGTTTGGGGTTGCTGGTTGCTGGTGTGGTTTTCCTGAGTGCATTTTCATTACATACTAGTATGTCATGGGATGCCTAAGGAACACCGAGAGAGAGCCTATCGCCAACAGTCCTAGCGGGGTAGGTATTATTAGGCCCTTTTCACAGATGAAGACCCCGAGGCACAAATTGAACTGGTTTGCCCAGACTATCTAGTTCTAGATGTGCTCCAAGCTATTGTCCGTAGGGCCCCTCCAAAACAGAAAGAGTAGAACAAAATTATATGGGAGCTAAAGAGGGAATAGGCTTTGTGCAAGCGATTATAGCTGAATAAAATGACAGCTGACATTTATTGAATGCCATGTACTGTTCTAAGAGCTGTATGCACAGTATCTTTACACTGTTAACAACCTTCTAGGGTGGTGGTTACCCATTTTACGGCGGGAGAAACTGCAACGTGGACACATTAACTTGCCCTAGATCTGAGCTAGTAAGAGGAGAAGCTGGGGTTCAGACGGTCTTGTCTAAATCCAGAGCCCTTACATCCACCACTATAATGTGCTGCCTCTCCTTGGTGGCTGGCCAAATAGTTTCGTGGGTGGATTTTTTTGGTCTGGGTGGCCAGGAGAGCCGTAGTTTGGTGACACAATTTGTGATCATTGGAACCTATTTTGTGTTCCCAACTTGGCTCCAAGAGTTAAGGGGTGCCCTCCAGAGAGTATGTTAGAAAGTTATCACAGGGCTGGGGATATAGCTCAGTTGGTAGAGTGCTTTCCTTGCAAGCGCAAAGCCCTGGGTTCAATCCCTGGCACCACAAAAAGAAAGAAAGAAAGAAAAAAGTTTCCACAGGAAAGAGGTGTTGAGACATGGGAGTCCACAGCACAGACTTTATTCTTGTGTTTTCTGGCATTCTGGCATCTTCCTATGCAGTTCTCACAGGTAGGTAAGAGTAAGGTCACTATGGTCACTATAGTATTCATTTCCCCTTTAGGCATTTTCTGATTTCTGTCAAAAGGGTTGATTCTGTAGGATGACAGTGTTGTTAGGGGATAGGACAAGAATGGCCTATTGAACTTAAGGGTCAAGGTGACAAGTCATATGGTATCTTTGGGGCTCAGTTATTGGGGTAGTAAGTTATTTGGATGAGTAACTTCAAGTTCAAATGTTCTGTGAGTCTAAAAATGTCCTCCTTGAAAGGAGAAATGAAGGACAGACCAATTATGATGGGAAAATCAGCCTCTCTCTTCTTTGCAGGGGGCCAGTGTTGAGGGGGATCGGATATTCAGGCTTCAAGGTCTATTTCATTGTGTTTCCCTGCTGTCTGGTTCCAGTTAAATGACTTAATTCTTTTTGGGGAGTTGGTGTGGGTGTGGGTGGGCACTAGGAATTGAACCCAGGTGTGCTTAATCACTGATCCACACATCCCCAGCCTTCTTTATTTTTAGGTAGGATCTCACTAAGTTGCTTAGGGCCTCACTGAGTTGCTGAGGCTGACCTTGAACTTGTGATCCTCCTGCCTCAGCCTCCTGAGTTCCTGGGATTACAAGTGGGCGCCACCATGTCTGGCACTAATTCATTTTTTCATTCAATTAATTAGTTTACTAGAACTTTATAATTTCTGTTTCATGTCAGGAAACTTGCTAGGTGCTTGGGGATACAGCAGTAAACAGGATTAATGTGACCTGTGCCCTTAGGCAGAAAACAGACTCCAAGCAAATGATTGTACAGATAAATGAATAATTACAAGTTATGGTACATGTAGTGAAGGAAAGGTATTGAGGGAATGAAGATTATAATCAAGATTGTGATTTAGATCGAAATCTAGGTAACTTTTTTGAACTGATATGGTGAGATTTTACTAGATGACAGTCTTGTATTCTGAGATTGTAGTTGAACATACATAACACAAGAGTTTGAGAACTTTTGAGCAGTGCTTATTCATTTCAGCATCTATTCTTTATAGATAATCTATAATGCTATTCCAGCTCACCTTTCAAGAGAAGTAAAGGGAGATAGGAAACTTTTTCAAACAGTCATTCTGTTTGCCTTCAGGGTACTTAAATCTTTAATATTCCTGAAATGCTTACCTTTTTTTTCCTTGAGGAACAGTTGGAAAGCAAAAATCTTTTGTGTGCGATTTGGATTTGAAGATGGGATTTAGATTTTCCCCCCAGGAAGCTGGGCCAAAGATGATAGGCTTTTCTAATTTTTGATAAGCAAGTATCATAATTATCAAAAGTATCTATTGTAGTTTATCCTTTATAGAGTGACTTAACTTTAAATTCTCAGCTCTCAGGAGGCAAATGATGGCATGGATTGGGGAATAGATAAACTATTAAATACATAAATATTTCAGTTGAACATGTATGAAGCCCATGTAGATAATTCATTACAATGCTTTTGCCAAAATCAATCTGCATGCAAAGTACTTAACTTGGTTGTACCATGTGGAATAAATACAAAAATGATAGTCCCTTGCCTTTAAGATTTCAATTTAATTAATAGCTTTAATACTAATACTCAAATTTAACCTTCCTGCTTTCCAGTGTACTACTGGATGTTGGTTCATTGGAGCCTTTAAAAGAGCCCTGATAACAGAAATATTGAGAAAGTGGAGATTTTATGGTAAAATTGTCACAACATGGTGATAAACAATATATAAGATGTGAGTTATTGAATGATTACTAGATGTTGCACTCACCAACTGAAGGTCACTATGTGTGCTGGCCAGTGATGGGGCTAGAACTAGGTTTTGGATATGGGTAGAGCATGACTGTAGTTTTGGAAATGATCACTTGGAGCTGCCCTCTATTGAGGTACTGGTTTAGGGTGCAGAAGTAAGGTTTTTGAGCACTAGTGGTAGCTAGTGAGATTGCCTATAGAGAGGCCAAAGGAGGAGGCCTGGGCTGGTGCTGGGTAGAGAAGGCTGAGTTTGTAAAGGAGACCAGGAAAGAGCGGTGGCCAGGAAAGTGAGAGGACAGCCAGGAGCACATGTTCCTGCATGGGAAGATATTTATTTCTGTGGAATGCTCCTGTGAGAGCAGAATTGAGAACCATCGTTGGTTTAGCACCATGGAAGTCATTGATGACCTACTCAGGAAATGCTGATCTGGTGGCAGGAGATGAGGGAAATGGAGACAGCAGGTGTATAGGAAATTTGTTTAAATGTTGATGGGAATGCTTGCTTGAGAGGGAGAGGTTGAATATAGCGGAGAAAGGGTCACTCATTTCTGTATAGTTCCTAAGAGGATGGGAGGGCATGAAATTCAGAGCACTAGCCAGACCTGTGACTTGGCTGGGAAAAGGGGCGAGGGGCATGTCTTCTATAATAATGGAAAAAGAACCTGTACTTCATCACAAGAGTTCTAAACACGTTCCTTTAATTTGACAAGAACTATTCCTAAAAATCAAGCCAATTTTTGCTGATTCATGACCTAGTCTTTGAGAAATCCACACCACAGAAACATTGTGTGAAATTGGTTTAGTATGTGGTTTAGTCTTGACTTCATTTACCTTATTAAGTTATATACTTTAATCTGACTTTTGATTATAGTTTATGCCTTTTATGAAGGAGAAATGTTAAATTCTGTGATTTCTTTCCTATGTGCTTATTTTTGTTAAGAAAAAGTCTTCAGATTTGTTCTGTTTTCTGAGATTTTAAGTGCTACCTTTTAAAGTTTTAGCATCTCTTATTACTGAACTATGTTCTCTTATATACTGTTTAAAACATAAGGAATTCTTTTTTTTTTAAAGAGAGACTGAGAGAGGAGAGAGAGAGAGAGACAGAGAGAGAGAATTTTTAATATTTATTTTTTAGTTCTCGGCGGACACAACATCTTTGTTGGTATGTGGTGCTGAGGATCGAACCCGGGCCGCACGCATGCCAGACGAGGGTGCTACCGCTTGAGCCACACCCCCAGCCCTAAAAAATATTTTTTAAATTATGTTTTAATTATTAAAACATAAGGAATAACAAACAGAATTTTCCCATTTTGAAGGAAACAGTAGACTCATTTGATCTGCCATTTATTTAGAATTGAAGCTACTCAAGTAACTAGCCTTTTTTAGATATGTCACTTCCAAATATAGGTATCTACTTATTTGTGAAGGCGTTTGTTGTCATGGTATATAGGGATATTGATTCATTTATTGTCTCTTTATTTAATGTGTACTCTGCAAGGTACCAGGAACTTGGAAATGATGAACAGTTAGTTTCTGCTCTTAGAGAGCTCATGACAGGAAAGAAGTGTGTGAACAAACATCGCAGCGTGGTGTGATGGAAGAAAGCATATGAGTAGATCCGTTACAGTATGATTAATTAGTGCAGCAGTGGAAGAAAAACATGCAGAGTGGGCACAGAGCAGTGGGGCTGAGCCAGGTTTTCCAAGATGAAACGAGTTTTGCCAGGTGAACAAGGGAGCCAGGAAATAGAATGCTTTACCTTGAATTTGGAGCAGGTGGTTGTGTGTGTATGCATACACAGATACATTTACATCGAACAATGATTGAATAATATTGCTAAGAAAATTAAAAAAATTTCTTACTGTTCTAACATTGCTTGCTCAAGAGGTGCAAAGCTGCTCAGTTTTCCCTCCCCTATCATGGTCAACTCTTTATTCTATCCTCTATTTCATGTAAAAAGTATTGATCTTAATTATATTCTTCTGATACAAAGCCTGGTTTTTCTTTTTTAAATGGGTGGAATAAAGATAATAGCTAACACATTTACAATATACTGTGGCCAGGTACTTTTTCAATTTTCTTTTCTCTTATGAGGTAGACTCTTTTATCATTCTTATTTTACATTTGAGGAAACTGAGGTAACAGAGGATCAAAAGTGACTTGCCTCAATTGGTGGGTTTTATCCCCTGCAGTTTCATTCCAGAGCCCATGTTCTTAATGGAGGTTCTCTACCTCTTCTCGAGGGCCACCCTTTTTCTTGAAGTTCATTCACATTGACTTCTAAAGGCATGATTATATCTGGAAAGGAAATGTGAAGACATTTAAGGGCAATGTTATATCTATTTTAAGTTGCACAATTATTGTTCCCAATAAAGCCCTATTTTTTTTAACAGTAGGGAAAACATAAGGAATAACAAACAGAATTTTACTAGAAATTTCTTCTTGTACTTGAACATACATACTTTCGGATACATTCTCTTTTAACATTCCTTCAAAGCAATCATTATCATTGCCCGCCCCTCCCACCCCCCTCCCTCCCTCCCTCCCACCCCCCTCCCTCCCACCCCCCTCCCTCCCTCCCTCCCTCCCTCCCCCCTCCCTCCCTCCCTCCCTCCCTCCCTCCCCCCTCCCTCCCTCCCTCCCTCCCTCCCTCCCTCCCTCCCTTCCTTCCTTCCTTCCTTCCTTCCTTCCTTCCTTCCTTCCTTCCCCGGGCCTTGTGCATTGCATGACAAGTACTCTACCACTGAATTACATCCTCAGCCCTATCATCGCCCTGTTAGCTTTCTTTTTTTGGATCAGAAATATAATGGAATTTGGGATGCCATATCTGCCAATTTCATTTTTTTTCTCTCTTACATAAAGTGTAGAGGTACTTTATGTCTGAAAAATATTTCACAACATTTAATCCAGTTAAAGAAACTAACTCTTATCCTCCGAATCTTCCAGCTAGCCACTACTCTGAATTTGATGTTTATTATTTTTTTGTATTTTCCCACAGTTTTACTACACATTAGTATCCTCAGAGCGTATTATATTGTTTTGTACATTTTTAAACTTTGTGTTGATGGTGCTTTATGTATTCTTGGGAGCATATGGTTTTCTCCCACTCAGTGTCACTTATCAGTGTGGTTTCACCAGTTGAGTTTCTGAGTGTGGGTACATGTTGATTTACCTCATTCATTTTTACTGGAACATGGTGTGTTACATTTAGGGCAATGCCACATTTATTTCCCCTTTAATTTGATGGTAGACTTTTAGGTTATTTCCATCATTTTGTTATTACAATATTAATTACAATAAGTCTTCTTGAACAAGAGTATTTTTGTAAACCCATTTTGACATCTTGGTTACCTTGCATTCTTTTTTCTTTGTTCTTTATATTTTAATCTTAGCCCTCCTCAAATCCTTATATTTCTTGACTTAAGATGCCTTTGTCTATTGTACTTAAAATACAAACTATAATGGACACTTTGCTGCAATTTCTTGATCTATCAAATAGAGTTAATAGAATCTACCTATAGATCACAATATTTTAAATAAGATTGGTATCTGTAATATAGTTAGTATTCAATAAGATGAACTATTTTTATTCGTTTCATTTTTAGAGGATGCAGTATTTTCAAGTTTACTCTTTATTATTGCCTTCCTTTTGAAACAGCATTATCATCTTCACATATATAAGTACACCTCAAGGAGATGTCTCATTATAACTCTTGTTAGTGGAGATTGGGAAGAGATGTTGATGAAATTGAGAGATATTAGCTAGGTTTTCTTATATTTTGACATCAGTCTTTTAGGATTCATTTTGTGCTTAAATTCTTTTGGAGATACACACACACACACACACACACACACACACAGGATACTGAAAGTATGTCAATATCATGTACTTCTCATTCAGATG
The DNA here is from genome assembly GCF_045843805.1 of Urocitellus parryii. NCBI lineage: Eukaryota > Metazoa > Chordata > Mammalia > Rodentia > Sciuridae > Urocitellus > Urocitellus parryii. The sequence goes on from NC_135531.1 coordinate 269,401,781, forward strand.
ACTGACAAGAGTCTACTTTTATTAGTTATAAATACCTTGAAATATGAATCTGATAATAATTCAGGTGATATTTCTAAGTATATTATTCTTTATCATCAACTGTGTGTTGCTGTGTTGAGAAGGAACCATTGAAATTTGTGTGTGTGAAACTTGATATGTAAGTTTGAGTTTAACCTTTCTCAGCCTTCCATTTCAGTTTCTGTAACAGAAATATTATAATTCTGATTGTACAGGGTCATGAGGATTGAAGGAGGTAGTAGATAGTAGTTCAGGGCACACAACTGACTACCTGTGAGTTGCTTCTTTCATCTCTCTGCCTCCCTCATTCGTTTCTAACTTCTCTCTTAACTTCCCTTGTTCCTGTTTTCTCTGTTCTGTTTGATTCCTTCTCCTTCCCTTCACTGTGCTTTTGAGTCAACAGTAACAAGGCATTCTTAATCCAGCAAGTTAGTGAATCTGTTATATAAATTCAAGTATACATCATTTAAAGGGGACTAGGAATATTAATTCCTAAGGACAAGAGTTTTCAGGCTATATGGAGGTAACTGGTCAGATGTGGTAATGGTTAAATAAGCAGTATGAAGGACAGAGAGGTCATGTTTGTCTAGAATAGCCGTGGAAGGATCAACTAAGCACAAAGTTAGGTAAGACTTGTACAAAGACTTGGGTTTGAGAAAGATGCTCACAGTGGTGTTCAGGGGAAGTAGAGATGGGAAGAGGAGCATTGATAGGTAACATTGAGTCATCAGTTGCTTAGGAGGCCTGAGGAGACTGAGGATAAATCACATCCCATGGGGAAACAAGGAACAGAAATGCAAGGAACAAAAACAATTAAGACCTTGCATAAACTCATTAATTTATTGATTCAACTCAGAAAGTAATTGTTGAATGAATTAAAAGTTATTGGAATAGGAATGGAGATGAACAGCTAGCAAATGAACAGAACAGGAAGAACATGGGACCTGGTCCCAGTGGTTTGTTATTCTGCTGTTAGGATTGTCAGTGTGGCATTATTCAAGATGTTCAGTCTTAATAGACCTCTTCCTTTTCGGTAATCCTCTTACTTTTTAAAAATATCTGTTATTCCACCATTGTTCTTTTTCTTTTCATTTCCCTCTGCCCTCTCTTACTTGGCTCAGGATTTGTGTGTTTCCTACGCCTTAATTCTTTTAAGTGTTACCTATTAGCATTGTTCTTATTTTTTTTTTGTTGTTGTTGTTTACTACTAATTCATTGGGGTATTTGCCTGGGTCTCTTCCTGTTTAGACATCTCAATAAATAAGATTCTCAGCATCCATAGAGAAGTTCAGGATGGAGTTAGGGCCTTTGGAGGTTTGGCACAAGAGATTGTCTAATCAATTATATGTTAAGAAATTAGTAGAATTTGGTTGTACACAGAAGGTGCTAGTGTACACTAGAGAGAGAGTGATAAATAAGAAAAATACTGCCCTTCTTTGGCACGTAGAGTGAGAACATGAACATTAAGTAGTTCCATAAGCAGTTATTTAATTATAAATGCAATAGGTACTGTGAAGGTAGAATTGAGGGTGCTGATAGTAAAGAATCCACCTAGGCCATGTTTGGACACTTCTCCGAGGAAGTGGCATTGAACAAATCTGGTGAAGGGGATGTGGTATGGAGGTAGGGATGAGTGGGCAACTTGTGAGACAGAGGCTTGAAGCATTGGGGAGTGATGTGGAGACTTGGCATTGGGAAGAGTCCACAAGAAGGCCAGAGGACAGGAGTTTTCGTGTCAGTTGTTTGAGATGAAACTGGACACAAGGTAAATAGGAACACAGAATGTGTAAGACAGGAGTGAAAACAAAGCTCTCTGTTAAAGGCCTTTTATTAAGAGTAGAGTGTGTAGGTAGATTCAGGAACTTGGAGGCTCTGTGGTGCCAACTAAGAGTAGCTATACCAAGTCAGTGTGTTGTTTTGGTTCTCATTTACTACAGAAAGTTTCATTTTTATTATTATATAGTAATAACTTTTTCCTTCTTGTGGTTTGAATTGTAATGATTTGTAATGTTAGAATTTACCAAAATAATCTTTAGCACTATTAAACATCTATAAACTTGCAACAATATATCTAATTGTAATTTATTGCTTTGGTTTTGGTATTACTCACATAGTAAGTTGTTAGTAAAATTTTTCAGCTGGATTATGTAATACTTTATAATATTTTGTAGTGCTGTATGTTTTGAGCACATATTTTAAATAAATATGTTTATTTGCCAGATTCTGTTCATTTCTTGTGTAAAACAAGATTTTAGTACTGTTTCTATATAAATTTGTAGAAATTATAATGCATTTATATATATGCTTAAAGTTTTTCTTCATCACAAAATGACTACATGAAAAAGATTAGAAAATACATAAAAACATAAAGGAGAAAATAAAAATCACCATTAATTGTACTTTCCAGATATAGCCACTGCTGAAATTTTGGTGCTTTAGTCTTGATGTATATTTGTGTGTGTTAATAACAAAAGTGGAGTTGTATTTAATTTTTAATTACCTTTCTTCATTTATCAGGAGCAATTCCCATGTTATTAAATATTCTTTGAAAATATTTTTCGTGGCTACATAATAATATATTGTTTATATATATCATGACGTATTTGACCATTTCCCAGTTATTGGATATTTGCTTAATTCCTTTATTCCCCTTATTATAAATAACCATAATGGAAATCTTCAGGAAACTTTTTTCCTCATTAAAGATTCCCAGAAGTGAAATTGTTGGGTCAAAATGTATGAAAAAATTTAAGGCTCTTAATTACAGTTGCTGTACTTATTTTTGTGCCCTCTAGTGGCTTATAAGAGTGTTTTCACGTAGTACCGTGTATGTATTGAAAATGAGGAGAAATATTTTTTCATATTAAGAATATTTTGTGAAATTAAAAACTTTTTTCTTAGCAGCCCAAATATTTATTTTGGTTGAACCAGTCTTGATCTAGGTATGATTTAAATAATTGCCCTACTTAATTTTTTTTTTAATTCATTAGCTCTGAGCATCCTTCCCTGCCAAGAATTTGGAGAACAGAAAATTTCAAGATTTAAAATTTTATTTAAAGATATAAAAGTAAAAACTGAAGGTTGCAAAATTTTCATTTGTGTGAAAATTTGAATGGAGAGATGAAATTGGGAATAATTTAAAAATTTAGCTTTTGATTTACTTTTTTGTTATATATAATCTGTTAAAAATAGCACATCTTTAGTGCTCAGTAAATGGACCTGTTGCTATTTTTACTGTAAAAATTTCTTTCTCCAACTCAGGAAGTTTGGATACACGTATCCCTCAAAGTTCCCTTTGGCCTTCTCCTTGGTACTAAGGGGGTTGGAGAGAGGGTGCTGGGGTGGAGGGAGGGACCTGTCATATCCATTAGTTGTGATTCAGATGAGGATAATAGTTGATCAATATAGCATCTGTTAAGATCTGGGTTTTATTCAATAAATTATAAGTTGATTTTTTTTTCACTGGTTGATTTTATAACATATTTTATGTCCCTTTACTTTTGGTTCCTAGAAAAATGATAGAAAAATTTTCTGTAAATTCATCCTTATCTGTACACTTAACTTTCATGTAGTGATTTTAGAAATAAGTGCTGTTAGTACTGAGAGAGGTTAATTATACCATATTTTAGCGTAGGAAGGATCACATCTGGAAATCTAGACAGCCTCACTGATTGCTGTTCCCCTCAAGTATTAACTGGTTGTTGAGTGAGCTGATGGTAGGAAGCCAGCTAACCAGCTTCCCTGTCCCTTTACCTGTTTTGGGGTTTCCAGAGTAGTTTCAGAAGCACAGATGTGCTTTTCTTTCCTAACTGTTGTTTTCTGTCATATTCCTTCCATTTTCCCTCTTTAAAAATATTCATCAAATCAATAAAATGTATAGAACATATAATGTTTTCTAGGTTTATTGGCATAAGTATTTCAAAGATGAATCATTAGAATGTCTACCTTTCTGAGGTAGGTAGTAAAACATTAAACATAATCCATGTGAAAATAGGTATATTCAAAGTATTTTGTGTTCTTGAAGAATGGCTAAGCAGTTGTTAGAAGACTTTATAATTGAGTGATATCTGAGGTGGGCATGGGACTGTTGCACATGTGTGAAAGTACTGAGATTGATGGATGGGGAGGAGCAGTAGATGGGAATTTGCAAATCATAGGACTAGCTCTGATTTCTGGTACCCTTGTCACTGCCCTTGTTTGGGATAGCTTTCCTCAATAAATTGTTCTTGTTATTTTTGTTGTACTGGGCAATGACACCAGGGCTTCACACATGCTAGGCCTGTGTTCTACCACTGAGCTACATCTCCAGCCCTCAACAGATATTTGAACTAATTATTACTTTATGGCTTTAAATTTTTTCCCAAGTTGGGCACAGTGGTGTACCTGGTTACCATGGAGGCAAAGAAGAAGATCACAAGTTCAAGGCCAGCCTAGGCAACAGAGCAAGATACTATCTCAAAAAATAAAATAAAGTAAAATTCCCTATACCCATTGAAATTGTTGAAAATAAAATAGTAGATGATAATGGAAATTGACTTGGATGAATGGAAGAATAACTTTTTTTAAAGTCATGAAGCCACAGTGATAAAAAGTCATGAAGGTTTACCTTCCCAAAGGTATTAGTAGTAGAAGTAAGGTGAAAAGATTTGGAGAGTGTTGGAGAGGAGACGACTGAGGGATAATATGGGAGATGAGCTGACTAATTGCCGAAGAAATGCATTAAGTAGGCCAGAGGTCCACAGAGATACCACACATAATAGAAGGAACATGTGGTTTGGAGGGGTTGAGAGAATTTGAGAAGGAAGGACTTGAGATTGAGTTGTAGTGGTTAACAATAGGGATCAGAGAAGTCAAGGGGATTGGAAGTTTAGATGAAGTCAGATGGGATTGAGTGAAAAAATTCGTAGAATAGGACCAGTCAGATAAAATCAGGAATGGAGGTGTTTGGGGTTCGTGTACCCATCCTTTCAGCAGGCCTGTATTAAGCATCTACTATGTATGCGTGGTCTTTGAGTAGAATCAATGACAACTCTAAATTTAACGTGTATTTTTACCTGTGTGGAGGCTCAGCCCTTTATTTCTGACAATATACTGAATATCTCTTCTGGTCTTTCCTACAAACTTAATAACCTACCCTGCACTCATATACTTGCATAATACATCTGCTTTTCCTCCCGTATTCCTTGTTTTTATTGTAAGCCACAGGTTCCTCCACAGTAGAAATGTTGACGTTTCTCTTCAAAGCCCTGACTGTATCTTATCTGACAGGTCCTGTTCATTTTGCCTCATAAAAGTTTCTACAGTTGGTCCTGTTTATCCTCTGCTGCCTTAAATTCTGCACCTCTTCATTCTGTGTGTGCTTGAAATCCCTTCTGGTTTATTTTCTATGTAAACCCTAGCAGTCAATCAAGAAAAACCATTTGTTCAAATGCCTTACTTAAAAACCTAGCTCATTCTGTCTTCAGCATTTTCTAACCCCTCCCAGGTTTTCTATGTTCTAGCCATTTCGGGCTGCTTGTGGTTCCTCATTGTGTTCATTTGTGCATCTGTTTGTTGGGCTGGCATGACGGAGGAATCAGCATAGAGGAGTGATTCAGCTCACTGCGGTCCAAGGAGGACTTCATGGAGGTTTAAACTGAATCTTGAAGGATGAGTTTACTTTGGCAGTCCTCTTAGCTTCTTTTGTTTCTCTCCAGTTCCATATCCCAATTTCAATTTCAAGGTGAAGACACACACAAGGTGAAGCCAAGAATGTGCCCACACATTCATATTTTTGATATCAGCGTCACTCTAGATACCTGTGGATGTCCATATTTGCCGTGATCTGCTGGGGTGGATGTGGAAGCCAGCTGCTTTGCAACTTATAATCAGTTTTACTCACTGGTCTAAAACGCCACAATTGTTAGTTAAAAAATTGCATGAATATGTTTGGTTTTCAAATTCTGTACCAGAATAATAGTGTTTGTTTTGATATCTAATAGGACAAATATGCATTAAGTATTCTTTTTCTCTCAATTTTTAATAGATAATCTTAATTTTTCTTCCATATATTAATATATTAGTATTAATATATTAAGATATATTAAGAAACCATACAAAACAAAAAGTTAGAAAAATCTCACTAGGATTTTGATTGGGATTACATTTGGATAACAGGTTAATTTTGGCAGAAATATATTTTTCCTTTCCACTCAGAAATAAGTCTGTCTTTATGTTTAGGATGTTTAGTGCCTATCACAATAGCATTTTCCATATGTGTGTGTGTGTGTGTCTGTGTGTGTGTAACCTTTCCAAGGTCTCATACATGCTGGGGAAGCAATCTGTCACTGAGCTACATCCCCTGTCCTGGTATGGGTGTTTTATAACATGAAATGTTTTAAGGTTGTTTTGTTGTTGTGACTAAGATATTGTTTCTTTTTATTTGCTAACTGGCTGTTAATACTACATAGGGAAAAACATAAAAAGTTTTCTGATACTTATGTTGACTTTTAAATTTCAGCTGTTATTATTAATTTCTAAGAGTTTTTTCTTATTTTTATTCCTTCTTTTATTTTTTAATTTTATACCTTCTTTTCCCTCCCATTTAGCCTGTTAATATAGAGAATGATAATTGTGGAGTCCTAGTTGTGAAGCAAATTTATACTTGTGAACAAACCATGTTTGAATGTGATGTAGTATTTTTGGAGGGAGGGCACTGGGGATTGAATTCAGGGGCACTTGACCACTGAGCCAAATTCTCAGCTCTATTTTATATTTTATTTAGAGACAGGGTCTCACTGAGTTGCTTATCAGAGGCTGGCTTTGAAATGGAGATCCACTTGCAGTGGTGTAGTATTCTTTTAACTCTGCTAGACTAGATCTGCTGGTGTTTGGAGATTTTTTCCCTAGAGTGGTTGTCCTGTGTGGTTATGTTGAGTTTTGGAATTAGCATCATATGTATGCTTGTAAAATAGATAATAAAGCTTGAGATCAATTCTTGCTTAGAAACTGTCTTTAACTTTTATCAAAGGCATATATTCACATGGTTGAGGGACTTTGAGTCCTTACATGTCTGGAGAATTTCTTTATTCTACTTGTAATTGATGGGCAGTTTATTTGGGAGTGGAATTCGAGGTTAAAATTAATATCCCTCAAACCTTTTAAGGCAAATTGTTCATAGCCACCTGGCTTCAGGGGGCTCAGCTGTTTGCTGCAGTGTGATTCTCATTCTTTTATGGAAAGCTCCACAATGTATCCTGATTTGTTGGAAGTACCCTCAAATTATACTTTCTAATAACACCAGCTTTTACTCTGAGAATCCTTGTTGTTGATCACTTACAGGCACACCTTATTTGTAGATAATCTGCTTTTTGTGTCTTTTTGGAAGCCTTTAGGGTATTCTTACACCTTGTGCTCTGAGAATTCAGCAGGCTATATCATGAGGTCAAGTTTTTCCATCATTCATCTGCTCTCCTCTTTAAGTTTGAAGACTAGTGTCTGTCAGCTCCAAGGTACTTTATTGTAGACTGCTTCAGTGATTGCTGCCGCAGCCGCACGATGGCGGCCTCCTCCTCCTCCTCCTCCTCCTCCTCCTCCTCCTCCTCCTCCTCCTCCTCTTCTTCTACTTTTCCTTTCTAGAACTCCTTGTAGTGGCACTTGGATCTCTTTTAGATACATTTGACACCTTATTTTTAAATAGAAGTCAAATTCTTTGCTTTTTTTTCCTTTCTGGGAAATATTCTTAATCTCATTTTCTGATACTTATGTTGACTTTTTAATTTCAGCTGCTATTATTAATTTCCAAGAGCTTTTCTTATTTTTATTCCTTCTATGTAGCATCCCAGTCTTGTTTTGTAGACATATATGAGAGTCTCTTTCCCATTGAATATTAATTACATATACATATTTAATATTTTCCCCCACTTTCTACATTCTATTTCCATTGAGGTTCCTCTTCCCCTCTGTTTCTCTTTCTTTTAAAGCAGTGGTTTTTCTCATCTATCTGGTGATCCAGAAGTTTTATCTTCTGTCTAGATTTTTAGTTTTAATGGCTTCTCTGTTTCTTTTCCCACCAATTGTCAATTCTGCCACCAGATTTAACATTGGGAAACATAGATCTGATTTTGTTATTCTATGCATGAAAATGATACCTCTTTAGAAACCTGGTTGATGTCTCAGCCACTTTGCATGGCATTCATTTGCAGTGGCAGCCCTGTTTGCTTCCTAGGGCTGCTGCAACATATCACCACAATGCTGGTGACTTAAAAGAGCAGAAATGTATCCTCTTATAGTGATGTAGGCCAGAAGTCTGAATCAGTATTACGGGCCAAATCAAGGTGCCAGCAGAGTTTCTGACCCTCTGAGGCTCTGTGCAGGAATCTGTCCCTTATATTTTCCAGCTTCTGTTGGCTATTGGCATTCAGTCTAATCTCTTAGGCCAGCGTTGTCAAATCTTTCTGTTTCACATCATCTCCTGTGTATGTGTGGTCTCATATCCCTCTGTTGCTCTCTTACAACGGTACCTGTGATTGTTTTAGGGTTCACTGGATAATCCAGGATCATGTTCCTGTCACATAATCCTTAATTTAATCACATCTGCAATGATCCTTTAAATAAGGTAACATTCGCAGGTTCCAGAGATTACAGCCTGGTACCTCTGAGGTTGTTTGTTTAGCTTTCTGTCAGTACTTTTGAGTTTTCTCTAATTTCTCTCTATCTCTCTCTTTTTAATTTTTTTTTATTATTTACTGATGGACCTTTATTTATTTATTTGTTTATATTGGTGCTGAGACTCGAACCCAGTGCCTCACACATGCTAGGCAAGTGCTCTACCACTGAGCCACAACCCCAGTCCCTCTAGTTTCTCTTTTGTTTGTATGCCTCTGTGATTTTGCAAATGTCATTATTTATTGTTCTGTTTAGACAAAAATGTATGTATTCAGTTCATAATGACTTCTTTGACTTTCTTCCTCCTAGACAGAGGACTGCATTTGCCTGTCAGATTTTGTACTATAGTCTTTGTACTTCTTCTAACAGTATTTGTCACATTAAAGCATTTTGCCTTGTCAGGCTTTACAGTGGTCTAGGAACTTTTTGAAGACTAATTAAACACTAGGGACTGTCCATTGGACCGTTTAATTAACACAACAAAGTAGGCCAAAGTAAGTATACACACGTGCCATACTTTCTCCAGGGCAAATTACTTACTTAAGAGGCATTTGCTAGGTCATAAGATTTTACATTTTCAGTCTTTACTAGATGCTGCCAAATTGCCCTCCAAACCAGTTACATTTTCCCCTAAGTGCTAAGCTCTATTCTGTTTCAATTTTTTTTTCAATTCCTGTATTTTTTTTCATTAAAAGAAAATTAATGGGGAGAATGATAATGTTTTACTTTACATTTCCGTGATAGTGAGGTTGACCATTGTTTTTTCAGTATGTGAAATTCTGTTAATGTAGTCTGCTTTCTTTTATCTACAGAAATTGTACAAATATGGATATGAATGATGTTGCTGTTCTCACTTATATATGGGGAAACTGGCAGAAGATATTAGCAAGGACATTTATAAGATGTTTTCCTCCCAGATGGATATTTGAACATGTCTAGAGTTATAGCTAATAGGAAACAGAGCAGGGATTTTGATCTCAGTTATATCTGGCTTTAAGGCCTATTTCTTCTTTCCTCTCTATATCAGGCTGCCTTACAGAACATGAGCAAATTAATATTGCAGTGGTATGCTGAAGTTTGATCCAAAAGATTTAACTTTTAGCTCTACTTTCTAGCTTTGTGGCTTCGGGTTGGTGTTAAAATATTTTTAAAAATGACTATCAATGACAGTCAATTTCCTTCATAGGTGATTGAGAAAAAACATTGGGATGATGTAAAAATGTGTTTTATGAACAGTATGATGCTATGAATAATTTTAGTAATTATTATTCTTTTTTTAAATTTTGTTTTGTTTTTGGTGATTCTGGAGATTGAGTCCAGCGCCTTGTGCATGCAAGGCAAGCACTCTACCAGCTGAGCTATATATCCACAGCCCCCCACCAGTAATTATTATTATCATCATCATTTTAATGAGTAAATAAATTTGATCTTTTCTTGTTTTTTTTTTTTAATTTTGAAAGTCCTTTGTTTTTAATGGACTTTATTTTTTTTTAAAGCAGGTTTAGGGTCACAACCAAATCTCTGTACCTTCTTCTCAGTTTTAAGAGAAATTTACTGCAGGACACATACAGCTGCCTTCATTATCACCATCCCACACCAGTGGTACATTTATTACAGTTGAACATGCATTGACACATTACCTTCACTGGAAGTCTGTTATTTACATCAGCGTTCACTATTGGTGGTGTATATTCTCTGAGTTTTGACAAATGTATGATGATATGTGTCTGCCATTACATACCATTCAGAGTATTTTCACCGCTCTAAAATCCTTTGTGCTCTACATGTTCATCTCTCCTTACCTCCAAACTTCTGGTGTTTACTGATCCTTTTTACTGTCACCATATGTTTGCCTTTTTCTTAATGTTATATAGTTGACATTATACAGGAAGTAGTTTTTAGGTTGTTTTCTTTCAATTAGTAATATATATTTATATTCTTCCCTTTTCGTGGGTCGCTATATAGGTTTCTTTTCTTTTTAGCATTGAATCATATTCCATTGTTTGAATGTACCACAATTTATTTATCCATCCATCTAATGAAGGATTTGTTGGTTGCTTCCAAGTATGTGATTATAAATAAAGCTGTTATAAACATTCATGTGTAGTTTTATTTTTTGGTACTAGGGACTTAAGCCAGGGGTGCTTTAGTAACCAAGCTACATTACCAGACCTTTTTATTTTTTATTTTGAGACAGGGAGGGTCTTGCTGAGTTGCGCTGAGGTTGGCTTGAAACTAGTGTGATCCTCTGTAGCTGGGATAATAGTTGTGTGTCATTATACCTGGCTCATGTGCACGTTTTTTTGTGAACGTGTTTTCACCTCTTTTTGGTAAATAGCAAGAAGTATGATTGCTACATCATATGCTAAGAGTATATTAGTTTTGTAAGACACTTCTCTCTCTCTTCCATAGTGGTTATACTATTTTTCATTCTCATGAGCAATGAATGAGAATTCCTGTTGCTCCTCATTTAATTTTTTTTTTAAATTGTAGATGGACACAATATCTTTATTTTAGTTTTCTGTGATGCTGAGGATTGAACCTTGGACCTCATGTGTGTGGGGCAAGTGCTCTACCACTGAGCTACAACCCCAGCCCTTGCTCCTCATTTTTGCCGGCATTAGGTATTGTCAGTATATTGGATTTTGGCTATGTTAGTAGATATGCAGTAAATATACTATACTTTTGTTGTTGTTGTTTGAGAAAGATTACATGATAAAATATTATTTGCTATTATGATAGAAGGTATTTCTAGAAAAGCTCTCCAAAAATTTTCCTATGAGTTTTAGAAGTAAAATATCTTTGGGGAAAGGTTCATATTTTTAACTAAACTGTGATCAGTGCTTATTGTCTTCATGTGTTTGTTTTGACAGGTAGTGACCCAAAGGCGCTTATCTTGAAGGCACTAGTACCTCCTACCATTGTCAACTGGTAAAATATTTAATTTTTTATTATGAAATATTGCTTTAAGCATAAAATATATTAAGTTAAAATAAGTTATGGCTAAACTGATAAAAACGCTTTCCATTTTGTGTTGTAGAATTAGGAACATTATGAGACAGTAGTTTCATACTTATTTTAACTCCATACAAACCTATTTAGCATTAAAGCATGTTGTTTAGCAGCGTTGTGTACCTTCCTTTCCTTAGTTTGGATTTCATTAAGTGTTTGTACAAAGGATATGAACTAAGTAACCTCTTTATTTTATTAAGTTTATCGCTAATTATATTAATGTTAACCATTTCAACCTCTGATGGACACTATAAATTTTTATTAGTGTTATTATAAATTTCTAACTGGACATTTTAACAGAAATGGTAGTTTCAAGGTTAGGAAAACACCAATGGGCTTTTTGTTAACCTTTAGAAGGTTCTACATGATAATTACAGTAGTCTTGGGCATGCCAAAATATATCAAAGTTTTCGTTATTATGGTTTCTGAAATAGTTTCGTGAGATTGGGGGCAATAATTTAAGGATCAAGTGACCTGAAAGTTTTTAGCATTCTGTGATATGAAAATAAAATTAGATAGTTTCCCTTGTTCTTTTGCTAGGGCCTACCCCTTAACAGTATGGACTGTGTCCTTTCAGACCTTTTGTGTGCATAACTAATTTTACCATCTTTTGACGAAGCTGGGTGTTGGATAAAAGAATATACTTTGTTCGTTGATGTCCTTCACTTTAGACATTGTTTGCTGTGTCTCTTTGAGGGATATATGATGCAAAACTATTAGTGCTTTGAAGTTACTAAGCGAACATACTGGAACAATACAGTAGTCCTCAACCTCAACAAATTTCTTTTAGTGGTCAGTAGGTTACCAAACTTTGATCCTAGCTAAGAATACATAATTAGAATTTAGATTTACAATCAAATTGAAATTACCAAGGTAACTTATGACATTAAAAAATAGGTAGTAAATAGTAAGGCATTTATAGAAATGATTGTAATTGGTATTGCCTAGCTTGTGGTGGATGGAGAAGTGGGTTTGGGAGATTTAGTACATTTACATGTGCTCAATGTAGGACACTTAGGACACTTGAGGGTCTTTCTGTAAAAGGAGGATGACGTAACTGGGGGTAGGGAATGGTACATGGGGAAACAGTGGTATCGTATGGTGACAAGAGTAACTTTGTCCCTATCATAATTTTGCCTAGGTTTGACCAGGTAACCAAAAGTGGAAAGGAAGCTCAGAGTCATATTTCATAAGTTATTTATGTGATGAATTAAAGGGGATGTCATGAACTACTTGGGGAACCCAGTGTCTTGGATTCTGGAACTACAACTCAAACCTTTCACAATTGGGAACTGCCTGTGTTCGGAAGTCCCGTGAATTAAGAAATGATGTCAACACTGAAACAGATTTACATGGGTACATGTCCTATGTGAGATTGTCAGATTTAAAACTCCTTAAATACCCTAGGAAAGCAGATTTTTAAATACAGAATTTTATATTATTTCATGTTTTTAATAGTCTATCTAAAAATGACTTTAGAATTTAAAAGATATTATTAAGAAATAGAATTGTATATGAATAAATTTATAGACCTTCATCACAGCTATTGTAAAATGTTTAAGTCTGTGTATGGATTCTCAGCAAGTTAATTACTCTCAGTTTTTTCCCTTAATGCTCAGTTCTGTTGATAATAAAAATCATCCTGTCATGATTATAGTAATAATTCATATTTAAATATTTTGTACAGTAGACGTTTTTAATGACCTTCAGCTTTTAATAACTTATTTTGCTATTCAATGTTCTGTGTTCATTTGGCATCAGAAAGTGTTACCTATATGTGTAGCCCTGCATTAGAGAAATTGTTCAGAAACTTTTCATTTGTATGTGAAAGTGATGAGAAGTTAAAGGAATGGGTACGACAGCAAGTTGGGTTTAACTGGAAAAGGTTTCTTAGAATTGGGCCAAACATTCCACATAGGAATTTAACTGGGATTGCTTTCTCTTGTATCTTCTCTTTTAAAAAATGTAATCTGGATTTTGAATACTTAAAACTGCAGAGGCCAGAAAATGGTACACCAGAGAATGGAAAAGAGGAGAGCGAAGACAATTATTTATCTTAGTAGCTTTTGTTTTGAAACATGTTGTTTAGGAAAAGCTTTACTAGTGTTAAAACAGTAGAAAATTTATGAGAAAAGAAAGCACAGTTAAGAATTAAAAAGGAAAAACATGGGCTGGGGATATAGCTCAATTGGTAGAGTGCTTGCCTGGCATGTGCAAGGCCCTGTGTTCAATCCCCAGCACCACCACCAAAAAAAGGGGAAAAACATAAAAGTAGATAACATTGTATGAATAAAGTAATAAGACTTAGGATGGGTTGGGGTTGTGACCCTAGGTTCGATCTCAGCACCATCTAAAAATAAATAAGGGGAATAAAGGCATTGTGTCCAACTACAACTAAAAAATTAAAAAAAAGTAATAAGACTTAGGAAAAGCTTTATTAGTGGTAAAACATTTGAAGATTTATGAGAAAATAAAGCACTGTTAAGCATTAAAAAGGAAAAAACAAAATAGTAAGACTTGACCAAAGGAAATAGTTGCATGTTTGAACCTTTTTCTTAGCTATTTAACCTTTAAGTAGTACATATAAAAGTGAAATTATGTTAGTCGTGATGCAGGTAATTCATTCCATAGTTAAGCTGTATTTCTCCAACATTTTTATAAATTCCAGTTATGCTATATGTTATTTGCCTTTTATTCAGTTTGTTTTTTAGCTTATTTGCCCAAAATAAAGGTAAAAAAATGGACTTTTTGGGCAGGAGGGGAATGAAGGAAAAGATAAGGAAACACTCAAGAAATCTTATCGAACCAAATTAAAAGGAGTAGGATTCTGATAGACATAGATTATCAACCAGCCAGATTGATGTCATTATGTAATTTTAATAGTTTGTTTTCCGTAAGTATGTCTACAGCTCACTCAATAACAATTTTATTAAAGATGATTGGAATAAATAAAGAATAGAACTAACAGGGTGAATAGTCCTATTCAATATTAATATAGTCAAGGTATTAAGTTTTTGTCTCGCTGGCACATACAAAATCGTGCTATTGAATAGGGCACTAGAGTCTAGTTTCTCCACTCCACCATTTGGATAATGCAATGATTGCTTGATTTCGGGGTTTTTAGCCCCCCCCCCCTTCCCTCCTGACCTGCGGGAGAGATTGGGAGAGCCCTCCCTGACCAGGAAAGGAAAAGGCCAACTGACCGCCCACACCTAGCACTCCCCTGCAGAAGGACAATCAGACCCGTCAGGGAGACCAGTCAAAGCAGGATCTCGTTTATTGAGAAAACACACACAGCTAATATATTGTACAGGATAAATCAGGATAAAGGTCAGCAGGGTGGGGAGAGTTCACGTGTACACCCATCCTACAGGCAGTAATGGGTGACAGGAGCTGTCCACAAGGTTGGAAGGGTTCTGAGCCTATCCTAGAGGTCCTCAGATTTTTTGTCACAACCCAGGCAACGCCTTCTGGCTGATTGCCAGGCGCTATCTTAGCCACTTGTGGCCCCAGGACCGGGATGTGGGTAGCAAGTTAGGTTTCCTCTTTTCTGATGCAACATGCCCCACATGTTACATCATGCCCTACAGCTTTACATGTCTTGTCATCTCTCCCCACTCCCCTTCAGCGTGTCAAATTTGAACAAAATTCTAATATAAAAAGTTATGCTTCTGAATGGAGAAACCTTCATGTCACTTCTTTTTAGATGTAATAGGTGAATACAGCTTGGGAAAGTAAGTAGAAAGAAAAACAGGAGTAGGCTTTCCTGTAGGTGAGCAAGTTGAAGCAAAATGATTCAGAACCCAGAACTGATTGGAGGATAAGTGTTTGGGTGCTGGGACTGGAGGTGGTTAGCAGCACACTTCATGGCAACTGAGATGGCTGAGTGGACTGCAGAGCACTTTTGAAGTACAGAGTCGCTTCTGAATCTTGTTAGGGAAGTTTGTTAAGGAACATCTCTTTTAAATATATGATGGTTGTGTGAGTTGAATTGGTTAAACAGTTTTGAGTGTTATCCAAATGTATTCTTTACCTTTGGGACTAGAGTGGGATCCAGAAAGTGGAATTCAGTAGTTCTGTGTTATAAAATCCAAATGTTTAAATTTTAGCACAAAGTACTAAAACAGGAAAATATTCTCAGCATGTGATGACATCTTAAACAAAAATGAATTTTGTAATCAACTCACTGAAGCTCATGGAGCGAGATCCCCCAAACTGACTAGCTAGCCAGAGATGCCAAGTGGAATACTACCAATTTCAAATATAAGATGTGTTAAGTATCATTCTTACTTTTGCTTATTATTATTTTATGTTTTATAAGGGACTTAATGGATAAACATGATTTTATCCTCTTCCAACCAACCTTAAAACCTTAAATGTAGTAGCCTAGGTACACTTTTTAGAATAAAGTTGAATTGACTTCAGTGTTTATTTAATCCAGACAAAAGAATAGTGGTATACATGGTTGTATGATCAACAGCATTTAAAGTACTATCAACACTTTTGTTAAGTTTTGTACTCTTTCTATATAGAGGATTTTCACCTACTTGTTACTAATAGGAGTTTTGTGGGGCATTGTCATCGTGCTGGTTTTATAGTTGGTCCTAAAGCATGAGGGTGTGAAGGGACTTGCCCCATGTCACATAATTATTAAATTAGAAGCTGGCATCAAACCCAGAGCGTATTGCCATAGTTCTAAAAGGAATGAGTCTATTTTAAACATTGTATGTAATCAAACTAGAGTTGCAAGTAATAGCACTGCCAGTGAATCCTGTAGAGTATGTAAATACAACAGGTACTGTCTGCTTTGAAACTCTGAATTACACTGACTGAACTTTGTATCTGTACCTTCTATATTGATAACTAGTTTTTAAAATCCCTTTGCATCTACTGCATTTCACATTTTATTCATACTTTAGTTTTGTGTATTGGGTAAGTTATGATGACCAGCATATCCTGGCTTGCCTTCGACTTCCTTGGTTTCTAGTTCAGAATTGAAAGTTCTGTGTTTTGGGAAACCCTGCTGCTCTGGCAAACCAGGGTAGTTGCTCATCTTAATTAATTGTAATATATGGTGGATTGGAAATGGGTGTAGAGTTGCCGTATAAAATACAAGACAAGTTAAATGTTAGTTCACATTTGATAAATGTGGCAACCATAAGTAGGAATGAAGGGACATTCCTGTGTGTAAAAAGTTCACTTAACTGCTTTTGTTTGTGGACCCTGGGCTTCACACATTTATTTGCTTGAGGGAACACCCTCTGGTAGTTTCCTTTTCTAGGATACTCGGCTCTTGGGTTTTTAGCTGTGTGGACAGAGAAGTCAGGATGAATGTATAAAATTAGATTTTACCCAGTGCAGTAAAACTGGTGTGTCTTCAGTGGTACGTGGGGGTTGGAGTTTGAAACAGTCAGTCAGTTCTCCTTTACTTGACTGTAAACTTAACCCAGGCCTGAGCCCATCTGTTTTTTTTGTTGTATCACTCCTTCAAACCAGCAGTTCTTGTGGCTTGGCATATTATCTTTAGACTGCATGTTAGAAAAGCATTTGTTGTTGTTAAGATAGTCCATTCATGTAATTCAAAAATGAAAAGGAATTAAAATCTTTCTTCTTTCATGTACCTATTCACTAACTCATCATGGAGATAATCTGGTTTGATTGGAGAAGGTAAGAAGTCTTGAAAAGGATCTTAGACTTTTTTTTTTTTTTTTTTTTAATGGGCAATGTGAAAATAAATCCAATGGAACTCTTTCCCAACCCTCTCACCCTCACCTTCCAAAAAGGGAAATATTTAGGTCACTTATATCTTCATTATTTCGTGGCTATCAATAATTGATTTTGGGGAGCTTTAGACATCAATAGAATATATTATTAAAATTGATCTGTGATAGTTGAATCCTAAATCCCATCAGTATTAATGGCAAGCAAATTAAGATTTATTGTCCTGATCAAGGTACTGGTGGCAGAGCTAAGATGTGTGTGATATTTTTGCATGTATGTATCCATGCATGTGTTCAGTCTGGTTGGGTTTTTCTTTCTTGTGGTGGTGCTGGGTACACCAGAGTGCCATGGTTTTGATCTTAAATGTTTCCTCAAAGGCCCATGTGCTAAAGTTTGTTCCCTGCTCATGGCTCTTTTGGGAGTTGAGACTTACAGGGAGATTTGAAGTCAGTGGGGGCCTTCCTTCAAAGGGAATTTTGAGACTCTAGACTTCTTCCTCCTTCCATCTGACTGTGAAGTGAGTGGGCCTTCTTCTCTGCCATATGCTCCCACCATTTTGGACTGTGTCACCACAGGCCCAGAGCAATGGGGCTAGTCAGTTATAGATTTTAACCTTCAAAACAGTGATCCAAAAGAAATTTTTCCTCTTCATAAACTGATTTATCTCAGGTGTTTCTAATAGTAATGGAAAACAGGCCAATATAGGGTATACAGTCAGTGAATGTTTTAAATCCATTCTCCTAAATCAAATATATATTTTTATCATGCTTTTAGACTTTAGGGGTAGAGAAGTGAATATTTTCATTAGAACTATGGTGCCACTCTAAAGAAACTTTCCAGATAACAAATAAGAGTTGTTGGTTGCATTTATGGGGACCCAGAAGACCCTTTTGCTATAGAATGAATTTAATGACTTTTATTTCTATCCTGTGGATACTGCAAATGTCTTCAATTCTGAGGGTGACTCCTCTTTCTTTGCTCAGTTCACCAACTTTGTAGAGAATAATTTCACAGATCTACCAAGTTTGGATTGAGGTATTGTGCTGCATCTTTCCAGCTTACAATGATCTTGAGATGTCTACCTTTAGCTGCAAACAGATCTTAGCACGTAGAACCATTTGATATACATATAAATGTGATCCTTAGTCACCATTTTTCTGTTATTAAAACATGCCATCTCTGTTTTCAGATAAGAAATTACAGCAAATTTTTTTCTTTTAAAAAACGAGCAGGTGGTGGGACTGTGATACTATTAATACTCTTTAGTAACTGTTTAGCGTAAAATTTTACTTAACATCATTTTTATACACTCTGAAAATGTATCATTTGAGAGCAATTTTGTGGGTGGGCATTAATCTTCCTTATTTTATGTATAGTTGTTTCCATAATCCAAAGATCTGTCCTCACCTTTCTGTCAATGACACAAAATCCTTCTGCTCCTTCATTTTTTCCAAGGCTCTTGTATTCTTCATTCCTTCCAAGGCTCTTGTATCTCAAATAATAGAGGTCACACAGAGAAAGATCTTCCTTACTATTTGATTATTAAGATTTTAGACAATTACTAATTAAAGTGATACAAGATGTAAACTCTTGACATAATGCAGCTGATCATTTTCATAGAACATTTTAAAAACACATTTGATGTGTTTGAACCCAGCTATCTATTATCACACAGTTTCACATTTTAAGATTTGGTGTTTGCTCATCTATCATTTTATAAATGATAATAGGTCATTTTCTTTTAATGCTGTTAAACTTGACTCTTCTTGTTATTTTAATGAGCCATTCTGAGAATAGTAAAGAAGGGAGTTATTATATTTTTCGTGATGTAAGATTAATGTACTTAATTAATGTGGGCATTTACATATTTAGAGATAGTTGCTTTAAAATCTTGACTTGTTTATTTTTTCCAGTATGGTCAGTCATATAACCTAGTGTACCTGTGTATGCATTTTTCTTTTCTTGCCCTTTCGCTAAAATGAGCAAGATATAGACTCCTTCTGGGCCAATGCATGTATACTCTTCCTTCAGTATCATCAGGGAATTTGTTCTGAGACCTCTATACATACCAAAATATGAGGATGCTTAAGTTTCTTACAGAAGGGGCTATTTGTATATTACCTGTGCACATCCTCCTATATATTTTAAATAGTCTGTAAATTACTTAGAATACCTAATACAATGTGATGCTATGTAGATAGTTGTTTTAACTTTACTGACTGGAGAATAATGACAAATAAAATTTTCAGTTTAGACACAATTAAAAGTTGTTTCAATATATTCACCCATGGTTGTTTGAATCTGTGGATGAAGAACCCATTAATATAAAGGAATGATTGTACCTATAAATCTCTGTAAGTGGTTGCATCACAGTCCATTTAGTTTCTCAGTCATTCTTTGGTAAGTAGATCTTTAGATTGTTTTCTTCTTTTAGTTGTTTATTTTTTTCTTTTTTTGGTCACTGAAACAATACTTCCATATCTTCCAAGCTTTGCCTTTAGACTGGGCCACTTACTACCCCTTCTTGTTGTAGTCATCTATACCTCCTTCTTCCTTCTAAAGCCTTAAATAGTTGAATACCAGAATAATAGGCTTCCTGTTACTCTAGAGATGAATGATTTCAGTGTCTTTCCAATACTCTGGTCTTCGCTCCCTTGACAGCCTGCCTTTAAGTGATTTCGTATTCCATTCTGTATTTGTTACCCCCTTCTTCCTGATCATAACCTGGATCTCCACAGGAACCCAACTCACGTTGTCTGTAATCGGAATTTAAAGGATTGGTCTCAGACTGTCACCTCTTATGGTTCTAACGTGACCCAGGATCTAAGTTTATTGATTCTGTCTTTTGATAAACTCTTTGTCTTCTCAGGCTGATGAGTGTGCTTGCTTGCCTTCCTTAACTTAATTCCCTGATGAATCATTATAATCACATCATTAGAAACAATCTCAGTACCCTTTGTCCTCTCTCTTCTTTCCATTTGTTCCTGGGGCCTCTGTGGGCCAAACTGCCCTGTGTGGGTTGCCGCGCTCTTTTCTGGAGTTAAGGTTGGGTAGGTGGGGTACCTGGAAGATTCCCAAGGCTGGGTCAATGAAGCTGCTGGGTGCAGCTGCCCTGCTGTTTCATGGGACCCTGGGTGGGTGGATTCTCCAGACAGCTATGCATCCTGGTTGGGGTTGGCAGGGCGGGCGTGGGGATGTACTGTGCCCTTTATCCAGGGCAGTGCAGTGGTGTGGTAACTAGGAGGCTTGTAAAGATTGCAGGCTTTTCCAACAGCAAATGCCTTAGGTATTTGTGGTGTGTGGGGGAATTCCCCACTTGGTCAAGTTCTTGGTTCAGGGTTGATCTCCACAGACAGGATGGTAGCTGCTTTGTGCTTAACTTCCTTCTTTATGAGGCTGTCTGTGTTTCTGTGCTTTACAACATCTCTGTCACATCCATATTGCACTCAGGTGCTCTGCCTCAGACATTCCAGTGGAATAGTTCCTGGTTTTTCCTTGTTTTGGTACTTTGCTCTGGAGGGAAGTGTGCCAGGCATCTCTGGTCATCCATCTTGCTCATGTTCCCTTCCTCGATTTGCACTTGCTTACAAAGTAAAGAAAGCACATTGTCATGTGAGTGTTAGCCATCTGCATTTTCTTTCTCTATAGCCCAGTTTTCCTTTTGTTGCTTTTTAAATTTATGGACACTTTTCATATTTTGTCATTGTTACTTTTTCCCCACAGTCTTGTTTTTCTTTTAATTTTTAAATTGTTTCAACTTACAAAACTGTTAGATCTTTAAAGTTTATGGAGGAGAAGAATTGGTGAGAAAAATTTGAAGAATATGGGTCTTTAAAATTGTAGTTCCCAAGCATTATTATACATAAAACTCACGTGGTTTCTATTTGAAGATACGCACGCCACTAGAGTTTGCATTTTATAGCTGTTGGGGTGGTAAGGAAGAGGGAGGCATATCTGAGTAAATTTTATTTCAAATAACCTCTAAGGTAATTCTGATAGTGTGATTGGTTAGTACATGGACCATGTTTGAGAGACATTGTTGTAAATCTATATTCAGAGTAGTAAAATATTAGCAAAGCAGTAGAAAAATAGATGAGAGAGAGAGAGAGAGAGAGAGAGAGAGAGAGAGAGAGAGAATAGCAGTTATAAATATCCAAGGGTAAATGAGAAGTTTTTAGTGCAGGTGATATTTTGGTTAACTGGGAGAAGGTTGATTTGTTTAATAAACAGTTTAGGAGGTTCTTGAGAAAAAAACTTTCTTTATAGGAAAGTAAAGTCTGTTTAAAAATCTGGATGAAGGGCTGGGTCTGTGGCTCAGTGGCTCAGTGGTAGAGCCCTTGCCTCCTGTGTGAGGCACTGGGTTTGATTCTCAGCATCACATATAAATAAATGAATAAAGTATGACCCATCAACAACTAAAAAAAATTTTTAAAAAATCTGGATGAAAAATTATGTAAATACTAGAAAAAATATGAGTCTATTAGCTTAATCTTTGGATAGATAAAACCAGTTAGACTGGCAACCTAGAAAGAAAAGATTGACAGATCTGTTTACTTTTCAGAGTTAATACAAATGTAGAAATATGAAAAATTGCCCTTGACTAGATTTCTAAGTTCTTTACATTTTTCTATAGCCAATAAATAGGGTACAATTTGCCAAAGGTTCATAATTCTACCTAATTTTTCTAAAATAAAAATTCTACCTCCATCTTACTTCACCTGGGTAGCTGGGATTACAGATGTGTACTGGGCCTGGTTTACATATTGCCTCCTGAACACATGCTGCTTCTGGTACTTGTTCAAGCCCCTTTTTTCCTATCCCTGTCCTCATTTAATTTTCATGATTTTAACAAATTGTTATTTGTGCTTTTTACTGCATTCTTCCTGAAGTGCTATTTATGCTCAGTGATTAATACTTACAAAAAGTTTTATATTTTAACCTATGATTTATTTTATATTATGCCTATGATCCATTATTGTTAATTTTTTTATTTGGTATAAGGAAGGAGGTCCAACTTTATTCTCTTAGGTTGATATTTATTTGTTTTAGTGTAATTTGTTGAAAAGACTGTTCTTTCTCTAAATACTGTCACCCTTTTGAAATCCAGTTGTCCATAATATAAGTGTTTATTTCTGGACTTGAAGATCTGTTCCACTGCTCAGTATGTCTGTCCTTTTCCTAATACCCTCATTATGATGATTACAGTTGCTTTGTGATAAGTTTTGGAATGAAAATATATAGGTTCTTCAAGTTCATTCTTCTTTTTTAATTGTTTTAGCTGTATTAGATAATTTGAGATTCCATATGAATTGTATAGGATCAATTTATCAGTTTCTGAAAAAAACAGCTGAAATTTTAATGAGTCTATATATTGATTTGAGGCATATTGCCATTTATTATTATTATTTTTATTATTTATTTTTGTATGCGGTGCTGACGATCGACCCCAGAGCCTCACACATGCTAGGCAAGTACTCTGCCACTGAGTTACAGCTCCAGCCCCAAGGCATATTGCCATTTTAACATTAAATCTTGTAGTCTGTGAACAGGGGATATTTTTCTATTTATTTAGGTCTTCTTTAATATCCTTGAACAATGTTTTGTGGTTTTCAGGGTACAAATTTTATAGTTCTTGATATAGTTAAGAGTATTATTATCTAAGTATTATTTAAGAGTATTATTATCTAAGTATTATTATTTAAGTATTATTTCTGATATTATAAATATAATTGTTACTTTAACTTCATTTTCTTATTTGTCATTGCTAGTATATAAACATGAATTGACTTTTCTATATTTATCTGATAGTAGAATATAAAAATCAAAATGGAAGCTGGGTGCTGTGGTGCACACGAGTAATCCCAGTTACTCTGGAGGCTAAGGCAGAAGAATTGCAAGTTTTAGGTCAGCTTTGGCAACTTGGTGAGACCTTGTCTCAAAATAAAAGATATGAAGGGCTAGGGATATAGTTTAGTGGCAGAATGCCCAGGGTTCAATCCCCAATACCACTCCACCCCCACCGCCCGGGCCCCACTACACACAGAGGAGATTGTAGAAGCTACAAAAGAAGAGCAGAAATCCTTTTCTGAGCCAGAGATTTGCTGAAAAGAGGTAGATGACCACACAGATATCATGTTAGAAACTGATTCCACCAGAGGGAGCTGTTTTCCCAAACCTGATGTCTTGCAAAAATGGAGAAATAACAAGAGTTCAGTTTTGCCTCCTGACCTGGCAATTTCAGTGGACTTAAAAATTTTTACCACCACCTAATTTGCATCAGTTTTCAACTTATCTCAGTCCTGCTTATCTCCCCCAAAGAATGATGCCAAGCTGCATGGATCCACATATTGTTTAAAAAGACCAAGTTCACTTTCTTTGGTGGATGCTTGTTCTGAGCCTGTGTTTCTTGATTGGCAAATTTGTTTTGTATCAAGTAAAACTATCTTTGCTTCTATTTTAGCCTTGTTTATCAGTTCTTAGCTTATACATCCTTAAAGGTAAAAGGATATAGAGATATCTCTTGTCAGAACATTTCAGACACCAAATGTATGGATTTTCTACATCAAACACTTCTCCAGTTCTCTGGATACCAATGGGGTACATTTTACTTTAGTTCTGACAACTACCCAGAGTTAGCACATGTTTCATAGGTTAAGGACTCATTCTGACAAGATTGTCCTTGTCCTTCAGACACTAATTACAAGTAGTGGGTCCCCAGGTCACCCACACTGCTGTCTGATGTGGCTACAAAAATTGGGAGCTAGCCTTCTTGTCAAGTTTGATAATTTGCTGTAATATACTCAAGGAAACACTTTATTTCCAATTGCCAGTTTATTATAAAGAATATAATAAAGGATACAGATGAAGCCACATGACGAAGTACATAGGTTGAAGTCTAGAAGGGTCTCTGGAGTGCAGGGCTTTAGTTCATGTGGAACTGCGGTGTGCCACTCTATAGCACATTGTTTAGGATTTTTACAGATTCTGTTACATAATTGATGAAATCATTGGACATTGGTATTAGCTCAATCTCCAGCCCGTCATTATTCCCTATAGGTAAGAGATAGGGTTGAAAGCTCCAGTTCTAGTCATGTAGCTACTAGCAGCTAGCCCCTTGGTGGTAACTAGCCCCCATCCTCCAACAGTCACTTCATTAATAAAATTTGAGGTAAAGTGCATGTTATGGAATAATAAAAGACCCTTATCCCTCCCTTATCACTCAGAAACTCCAAGGATTTTAGGACTTCTGTGCCAGGAACCAGGAATAAAGATCAAATATGCACTATATCATTCTTTCATAATAACACAATCTTGTATCCCTACAATCTTGCTGAATCCTATATTTGAATTGCTTTTTAGTGGATTTCTTATGATTTTATGAATAGTTTTTAAGTTAAATCATGATATTTTAAGTTCAGAATGCAAACTTGCAAAGTTAAATTTCAGAAACAGAAAGATAAACAAGATTGATAAGTCCTTAGCTAAACTAACCAAAAGAAAAAGAAGACCCAAATTAATGAAATTAGAAATGAAAGAGGAGGGCCTGGGGTTATGACTCAGTGGTGGAGTGCTAGCCTTGAATGTGCAAGGCCCTGAGTTTGATCCTCAGTACCACATATAAATTAAAAAAATAAATTTATGTGTCCAACTACAACTACAAAATAAATATTAAAAAAAAATGAAAGAGGAAAAATCACCACAGACATCAGAGAAGTCCAGAGGATGATTAGGGACTATTTTGGAAACCTACACTCCACTAGAAGAATTGGATACATTTCTAGACACATGACTTGCCACTGTTGAATCAAGAGGACAGAGAAAGCCTAAACAGCCCAATGACTTGCAGTGAGGTAGAAACAGTAATAAAAGCCTTCCAACAAAGAAAAGTCCAGGACCAATGAATTCTCAGGCGAATTCTACCAGACATTTAAAGAAGAACTAATGCCAGTGCTCTTCAAATAATTCCATTAAATAAAAAGGGATAGGACTCTTCCAGATTCATTTTATGAGGCCAGTATCACCCTAATACCCAATCCAGATAAGGATACATCAAGGAAAGAAAACTAAAGACCAGTATGCCTAATGAAAAATCTTTAATAAATAAAAATCCTTAATAAAATACTAGCAAATTATATTCAATAACATACTAAGAAGATTGTACATCATAACCAAGTAGGTTTTATTTCAGGGTTGCATTGATGGCTTAATATATGCAAGTCAATAAATGTAATTCACCACATAAATAGAATCATGGACAAAAACACTTAGTCATCTCAGTAACCTTTGACAAAATTCAGCACCCATTCATGAAAATGCACTGAAGAAATTAGGCATCAAAGGAACTTAACATCATAAAGGCTGTATACAACAAAGTCAGGTCATAGTGAATGGGGGAAAATGGAAAGCATTTGCTTTAAAATCTGGAACAAGAAAAGGATGTCCACTCTCACCACTCTTATTCAATATAGTACTAGAAATTCTAGCCGGAGTAATTAGGCAAAAGAAGGAAATTAAAGGGATAAATAGAAAAGGAAGAATTTAAATTATCGTGTTTGAGATGATATGGTTCTATATTTAGAAGGTAAAAAAAAAGTTCTACTAGGAGATTGCTATAGCTAACAAATTAAGCAAAGTAGCTTAATATACATACAAACCTACAAAAATCAATAGTTTTTGTATATACCAACAATCTGCTGAGAAAGAAATCAGAAAAATAATCCCACTCACAATAACCTCAAAAAATTCAAACAAACAGAAATCAAGCAAACCTGGAAATAAATCTGACCAAGGAGGTGAAAGACCTTTATGATGAAAACCAAAATGCTGAAGAAAAAAATTGAAGATATAATAAGATAGAAAGACCTCCCATGTTGTAGGTGGGAAGAATTAATATAATTAAAGTGACCATATTACAAAAGCAATATACCGATTCAGTGCAGTCCTCATCACAATGCCAATGACATTCTTCACAGAACTGGAAAAAACAGTCCTAAATTAATTTGGAAGAATAAAAGACCCTGAATAGCCAAAGCGGTTCTAAGCCCAAAAAGCAATGCTCAAAGTATCATAATACCTGACTTCAAATTATATACTATGGAGCTATAGTAACATAAAATAGACACATAGACCGAGCTACACAACAGAAGACAGAGAAAAACCCACACATGTGTAGTCATCTGATCCTTGATAGAGGTGCCTAAAACATACATTGGAGAAAAAACAACCTTTTAAATAAATGACATTGGGAAAACATGTACAGTGATGAGACTAGATCCTTATCTCTTACCTTGCTCAAAAATCAACTAAAAAAATGGATCAAAAATCTAGGAATTAAAGAGAAACTATGCAATTCCTAAAGAAAATATAGGGTTAGCACTCCCAATATATAGGCACAGGCAACATCTAAAGCTCAGGAAATAATACCCAGAATTAATAAGTAGGATGATATCAAATTGAAAAGCTTCTACACAACAAAGGAAACAGCTAAGAATGGGAGAAAATATTTGTCAGCTACTCTTCTGACAGGATTGATATCTAGGGCATATAAAGAACTCAAAAAACAAAACAAAATCCCAAAACAAACAACCTAAGTAATAAATGGGCAAATGAACTAAACTGATTTGTGTTTCTTTCTCAAAGAAGAAATACAAGTGATCAACAAACATAGGCAAAAAGTTCAACATCTTTAACCATTAGGGAACTTCAAATCAAAATTACACTGAGATTTCATCTTATTCCAGTTAGAATGGCAGCCATTAAGAATATAAAAAATAGACCGTTGAAGGAGAGCGCATGCGCGTGTGTCAGAGCGCGTGCCGGGCAGTGAGGTTCTGGTCGCCCCTCAGACGTTACGGTTGAATTTAAAGTATTTTGTCAGAAGATGGCCACTGCACAATTGCAGAGGACTTCCATGTGTGCATTGGTATTTCCCAGTAAGATATCAACTGAGCAGCAGTCTTTGGTATTAGTGAAGAGACTGTTAGCAGTTTCAGTATCCTGCATCACGTATTTGAGAGGAATATTTCCAGAGTGTGCTTATGGAACAAGATATCTAGATGATCTTTGTGTCAAAATTCTGAGAGAAGATAAAAATTGTCCAGGATCAACACAGTTAGTGAAGTGGATGCTAGGATGCTATGATGCTTTACAGAAAAAATATCTAAGGATGGTGGTTCTAGCTGTATACACCAATCCAGAAGACCCTCAGACAATTTCAGAATGTTACCAGTTTAAGTTCAAGTACACAAAAAATGGACCAATCATGGACTTTATAAGTAAAAATCAAAGCAATGAATCTAGCATGTCATCCGCTGATACCAAGAAAGCAAGTATTCTCCTCATTCGCAAGATTTATATTCTAATGCAAAATCTGGGACCTTTACCTAATGATGTTTGTTTGACCATGAAACTTTTTTACTACGATGAAGTTACACCCCCAGACTACCAGCCTCCTGGTTTTAAGGATGGTGATTGTGAAGGAGTAATATTTGAAGGGGAGCCTATGTACTTAAATGTGGGAGAAGTCCCAACACCTTTTCACACCTTCAAAGTAAAAGTGACCACTGAGAAAGAACGAATGGAAAATATTGATTCAGCTATACTATCACCAAAACAATTGAAAACACCACTTCAAAAAATCCTAATGGACAAAGATGATTTAGAAGATGACCAAGAACATTATATAAGTGATGATTTTGACTTTGAAACTAAAATGGAAGAGCAGAAAAAAAACTCTGGAGTTTCTGAAGTTGGAGAACCAAATTTAGTTTGTGAGGAAGATGAAATTATGAGGTGTAAAGAAAGTCCAGATCTTTCAATTTCTCATTCTCAGGTTGAGCAGTTAGTTAGTAAAACATCTGAACTTGATGTGTCTGAAAGCAAAACAAGAAGTGGAAAAGTCTTTCAGAATAAAATGGCAAATGGAAATCCACCAGTAAAATCTTCTAAAGAAAATCGGAAGAGAAATCAACCTGAATCTGGGAAAACAGTTCTCCATCACTTTGATTCTTCTAGTCAAGAGTCAGTACCAAAAAGGAGGAAATTTAGTGAACCAAAGGAACATATGTAAAAATTACTTTTTCTACTACATATTTGCAAAGTTCTTCTCAACATTTAAATTAAAAAACACTATATTAGTATTTTAAGGTGTATTTTTCCTACCTCTGAACATTTATATGTAGTTTTAAGAAGTTCATTCACTAAAATGAAGTTTCTAGCTAACTATTGTATTGTTGTCTTTAATCTTAGTAAACCTGAGATAAATTCACAAAAGTACAAATACCATAATTATTCTGTTTATTATCAACATGATATTGATCTACCTTCCATTTTAGTGAACAAAAATATATATTAACTGTTAAGCCCTCTAAAGCCATTTGTGAAGCAAATAATGTTTATTTTCATATTAAAATTTTATAGGGATTCACTTTTTAGCTATGTTAAAACTACCATTTAACTGGATGTTTGTCATTGTGTTGTTATTTAAACAATGTTTTTCAATACTTTGAAATAGTGTATTAACATGGTAATATATAATGTACAATTAAAAATTTGGTACTTTACCTATTTTTTTTTTTACATTTTTTTACTATAGGACAAAAAAGATGACTGGTTTTTAAAGACTGATATTTTTACCAGCATAAATAAAATGTTGTGCAGTAAAAAAAAAAGAATATAAAAAATATAAATGTTGGAAATGATGTGGAGAAAAAGGAACATTTGTTGGTAGGATAAAATTAGTACATCTACTAAGGAAATGAGTATGTAGGTTCCTCAAAAGACTAGGAATGGAACTACACATGATCCAGCTGTACCAGTCCTCAGTTTTTACCTGAAGAATTAAAGTCATCATACTACAGTGATACATATGTTCCCGTGTTTATAGTAGCACAATTCACAACAGCCAAACTATGTAACCAGACTAGGTGCTCATCAATGGATGAATGGATAAAGAAAATGTGGTGTGTAATATAAAATGGAATTTTATTCAGCCACAAAGAAGAATGAAATTAGGTCATTTGCAGGAAAATGGATGGAGCTTGAGAATGTTAATTTTAAGTGCAGTAAGTCAGAACGTCAAAGGTCATATGTTTTATTCTCATGTGGAAGCTAGAGAGGATAGAGGACAAGAAAGGTGGTGGTGGTGGAATCTCATGAAAGTCAAAGGGAGATCAGTAGAGTAGAAGAAAGGGACTAGGGGAATGGTGGAGGGGAAGGAACAGGGAAATACTGGGGAATAATATTGGCCTAATTTTTGTGTATGTATGAATATGTAACAACAAATCCCCCCATTAGGTATAATTATGATGCACCAATAAAAATACAGAAAATAAATTTCAGAGTACTTAAATAATGTCATTCTCCTGGTTATTAATGTACATTTTTTTTTTTTTTGTTACTCTGATGTCCTCAAAATAGCAAGACCATTTGTTTTATGTGCCATTTTCCTGAATGGAGACCTTCATTGTCTCTCCATGACCTTTATGGCAATGATCCATATTCTTTGGACTGGTCTTCAAAATATTATAGAGTATGTTGTCTAAGAAAACAGCCTGGGAGGGTGAATAGAACCTGGGCCCCATTTGGAGTCCTAGCTTCTCCCCAGTTGTGCATGAGCAAATTTGGAGGTGTTTCTTATCTTATAAGAGAATTGGATTTTTAATTTTTAAAGCACAGTTTTCTTTATTTCCTTGAACGTATTCATGCTTTGATCTCTTTTAAATTAAGTCTGACATCTGGGTCTTCTCAGGGACAACTTCTGCCTGCTTGCTTGCATTTTATATGTGTCATATTTGCTATTTGTTTGCATGCCTCATAATTTTGTGTTGTAAACTGGACATTTTAGATGGTATTGTATAACAACTCTGATTAGTGATCTCCCTTTTTTTCCAGGACTTCTTGCTATTGTGGTGTTTGTTTGCTTAGTGACTTGGTTAAACTAGTTCACTGAGCTTTTTCTTTCTTGCATAGTATACTGATACTGATCCTCTGAGGGCACATTCTTGGGCCCTCACACAGTCTTCCCTTCTCAAGTGCTGACAGCAGTTTTAGCAGAGTTCACTTTAACTGTCTCTTTCTATGCTTTCCTTGTTAAGTTTGTAAGTATTCTGTCTCTGTTGGTATCACAACCAGCAGTTATTCTTTACTAATTAATTGTTGGGTGATTTTTTTTTAAATCATTTGGACAGAGCTCTGGGCCATAAATAGCTCCTTAAAATACATGCCTTTTCATAGGGGTTGTACCAGATGCTGGTCTTTTGTTTTTTTCAGGAATCTTAGAGGGTTCTTCCTGGTTTTCTGTTAAAAATTTGATTGGCTTATTCTTTTACTTACATGCTTTCTTGTTGCCATCAACCTCGTGTTAATTGCTCACCACCAAAGTCTTTGTAATTTTTGATAGTGCCATCAGACATGAACTACTCCATTTTCTGTTCCACATAATGTCAATCTTAGAAATTACTAAGGAGTTTTCTGTTCTTACTGCCTGTGTCTCTGGCCTGTGCAGAACCTCTATGCCATTGATATGGAGGCTGGGGCAGTGGCTTGGTTTTTTTTCTCTGCTTATGAGTGGTATGCTAGGCCATGGATTTAGGTACTGATGTTAGTTTGGAGTTTCTCTACCTGCCTGGACCCTCTGCCTTAAAAGCAAACTAAAATCATTTCGGAAAGCAGTATAGGGATCCTTCAAAAGATTAGGAACAGAACCACCATATTACCCAGCTATTCCACTCCGTGGTATTTATCCTAAAGAACTAAAATCAGCATACTGTTGTAATACATGCATGCCATTGTTTGTAGCAACACAGTCAACGATAGCCAAATTATGGAACCAGCCTAGGTATGCATCAGTAGATGAATGGATAAAGAAAATATGGTATATATACACAATGGAGTTTGCTCATCCATAAAGAACAATGAAATTGTTATTTACTGTTAAATTACTGTTAGAATTGGAGTGCTTCATGCTAAGTGAAATAAGCCAGACTCAGAGAGTCAAATATAATTTCTTCATGTGTGGAAGTTAGAAAGTAAGGAACAAAATGGATCTTGTGAAAATAGAAGGGAGATGAGTAGAGTAGAAGGAGGGAACCAAAAAGGAGGGAGGGGGAAGAGGGAGGGGAAGAACTGGGGAATGAAGTTGATCAAACTAAGCTAGGTGCATGTATGAATATACCACAATGCATTTCAATTTTATATATAACTGCATCCATTAAAAATAAATAGAATAGAGGAAGGGGATCAGGGGAGGGAAGATGGGAGGAAATGGGGTAGTACTAAGGACTGAAATGGACAGAACTATGTTATGTGTATTGATTAATATGTTAAAGTGAACCCTACTGAGATATATACACACACACACACACACACACACACACACACATATATGTATATATACGTATACACACACACACACACACACACATATATATATATCCATGATGCACTTAAAAAATAATAATCTGTACTCATCGTTCTTGTCCTGCTGCACCTGGGATAGAACTCTTGTCTTATAAGTGGAGATTGGGTTAAAGAAGGGATTCCTCAGATCTCTTAACTACACTTTGCTGGAATAGAATTTTTGTAACATGGAGCTGAGGTGAACTCATAGTCCAGGATTTGAATCAGGGCAGACAACGAGTTAGTTGTTTGCTTCAGTTTTTTTCAAGAATGACATTATTCCCCATGTACCACACAGTGGTATTTCCTCTGCCTAGGGCACTCTTCATCTCCACATAGGCACATGGAACACTCTTTTCCTTCTGAGTCTCTGTTTAGAGCCAGGGAAGCTTTCCCTAAGTTTCCATACAAATTACCTTTCCAA
Organism: Urocitellus parryii; assembly: GCF_045843805.1. Classification (NCBI taxonomy): domain Eukaryota; kingdom Metazoa; phylum Chordata; class Mammalia; order Rodentia; family Sciuridae; genus Urocitellus; species Urocitellus parryii. The sequence continues at coordinate 269,433,999 of NC_135531.1, forward strand.
CATTGTCGCCATCATTTTATCTTTCACTTACTTGGGTTTATTTTTTTTTTCCTAATAGCATTTAATACCATTGGGCATGTGAACATACACATGTATGCATTTGCTTGTCTACCTCTCCCAGTAAAAGTGTGGGTCTCTTAAGAGCAGGGACTTTATCTGTTTTGTTCACCATTGTATTACCCATATTTAGAATAGTGTCTTGAGAGCCTGTTTGGAGGTTCTATCAGGGAAGCACAGCTCCTCCTGTACCCTCGATTGAAGAACAGCCCTCCTTGATTGGGGAAGTTTGTCTTCTTCATCCTCTTTGAGCGTGCAGCTTCAGGAGGGACACAGGTGGAGCAGTGAGGAGGGAGGGGATACCCACCTAACCAGCCAGGTGAGCTGAATCAACCTGGTGATCAGTGGGGTGACAGATGTTGCAGCTAGAGCAGCTCACATCCTAGAAAAATATCTAACACAGTAAAGTTTCAATAAATTTGATGAATGAAGAGTATAAAATGACTGCAGTTTATCGCCTTGTTGCTTCGTTTTACTGCCTAAGTTGGCAGATATTTAGAAGTACTGTGAAAAATGAATTTTACATGTTTGCCAACTCCAGTACTTGCTAGAGTGAGAATGGTGTTCACAGGGTAAGAGTGCAGGGATTATTTAGTAATGGCTTCTGCTTGAGTCATGAAAGAGAAGAATGTGGCATTTATGCACAATATTTGCCATCTTTAATGTAGTGGGATGCTAAAGGACAGGAAATAAGTAAATTTTTGGTCCCCCATCCCTTTCTGGCTTGCTCCCTACTTAACTGTTGGGAAGGGTTAGGTTGGAAAGCCCACCAGTTTACAGTGTGATGTGGAAACTTCTCTAATTTCATTGTTACTGAATTTGGTACAAATAAGACTATTAGAAGCTTCAGGATATTGGTAGGGGACAGAATATTAATTCCTGTCTGATTAGGAAAGTTTGTTTGCTTGACTAATATGAAGAACTGTTCTTTAAAGTTATTTTAAAATAATTTCAAACTAATGTCTTTTCCTTCCTTCTAGATTCTTGTTGAAACCTGTTAATTCTACTTCTTGAACACTTATGAATAACCACGTGTCTTCAAAATCATCTACCATGAAGCTAAAACAGACTATCAATCCCATTCTTTTGTATTTCATACATTTTATAATATTACTTTATACTATTATAACATATATTCCATTTTATTTTTTATCTGAGTCAAGACAAGAGAAATCAAACCAAATTAAAGCAAAGCCTGTAAATTCAAACCCTGAGTCTGCATACAGAGCTATTAATAGTTTAGGTGGTTTGGTTTCAGTATTGTACCCTGGATGTGATACACTAGATAAAATTTTTATGTATGCAAAAAACAAATTTAAGGACAAAAAACTCTTGGGAACACGTGAAATATTAAACGAGGAAGATGAAATACAACCAAATGGAAAACTTTTTAAAAAGGTAAGGTAATATTTCATTGCTTTTGACTTCCCTCTGAATACAGTGTACTTTAGAAGTGGTGGCAAGGGACAAGTGACAAGCACAGCCTTCTCCTGCTGGAATTTGCTGATGTTGGAGGAGAAAGGGGACTAGACTATGTTTTCATCTCTCTGAACCTCACAAGCCTAATTTATTCTGCAATTTTCAGAAAGATATTTAGAATGCCCCCTGCTCTGGGGCTTTTTTGAATCTGATTATCTCATAGGGCTTAGAATAGAATGTCATGTAGTTTTGGCTATGAAACCGTATTCCCTGGTTTCCAGAAGCACCTGGGTACTTGAGATGCCTCCATGTTTTGGGTGTGGACCTTCTGTTTCTGATTTTCATGTGGGTTTCTGTGGGTGCATAATGTCTTAATACTTTGATTATGGCAATTGATGGTTTAAAAAATATCTTTTTATAACTATAGAGGAACCTGCCATTATTGATTTGAAACAGAACAAGCTGTCCCCAGAGTTAGAGAAACATAGTTATTAAGAGCCTGGAATCCTGCCTGTAATCCCAGTGACCAGGAAGCCAAAGCAGGAGGATTGCAAGTTTCAAGCTGGCCTTGGAAACTCAAGACCCTCTCACAAAATTAAAAACAAAAACAAAACCCCCAAAACGGGCTGGGGATGTAGCACAGTGGTGCCCCTGGGTTCAATTCCCAGTGGTGTTTGAAGGGGGTGGGGGGAAGCCTGGACTCCAGATGCAGACTGTAGATTTGAATTTTATCTTTGCCTCTTACTGGTCTGTGACTTTGGAAAAGTCAAATTTGCCTCAGTTCTTTTATCTTTAATATGGAGATAATGATCATCACATTTGTTGTTATTTTTTATGAGCCAAGCTGTTTTGAGATCTTTATATTCATCAACTTTCTAGAATTTAAATGACCCTAAGAATTAATATTAATGTCTCTTCAGATTATAGCATTAAGGCAGAGATGGGTTAGGTAACTTGACCCTGCTGTATGCATAGATTCCACAAAGCAGGAAGTTTTTGTATTAAAATAAAAAAGGTTAGACAGTGAGACATACTGTTTTTAATCAGCAGTCTTTTCTGTCTGTAGTACAATATTATGAGGCTCTATTCAGTATAGGAAGTTTTTAAGTTTCCGTATGTCAAGAAGATTCACCTATTGTTAGTATTTGCCTCAAACTGTTCAAAAGGTTGTATTCTTGTCTGAAATCAAGTTCATTGGGAAAGTAGAATTAATTTTTAGGTTTTGTGTGTAATAAATGAAGCAGATATTTTCTTTTGGTCTTCCCAGAGAAGAAAGTGTGCTTGGCCGCCAGTTAGCTAAGCCTTGCATTTCTCTTGGCCCTGTGTTGCCTTGTGGCACACAGGAGAGGAGGTGGGTATCTCAGCTGCATGTTAAACATTCTGGGCTTCCCCGGCCCATGGTTTCTTGTTAAACCCATTGTATTGTGGTTGTAACAGCCTTTATCATGACAGGGTATTAAGTATCCTGACTTCTGTCCTTTGTGCCTGCTACCCTGCCACCGATCAAAACAAAGATAGCTCAGCAGGAGGGTTAGAAGATATACTTTTGATGAAATATTTTCATTAAAAAGATTATCATACTTGAAGGCTTTGGGAGGCAACACTTTTAGGGCTTGTTTAAGCTGGGATGTATCTGATATGGTAAAACAAAGCTATAAATATTGTATACCATACCCTTACAAACCTTATTTCAAAATAATGATTTAATTTTTTTTTTTTTTTTGCGATGGTAGGAATCCAACCCAGTGTCTCATGCATTCGAGGCAAGCACTCTACCACTGAGCTATATTCCCATTTGTGAACTTCATAGCTTTGTTTTGCACAAACTGAGAAAGGCACAGAGCAAATTCTGCTATGATTTTGAGGCTTGGTGAGCCTTTTCATGACTATTTGCCCATTCTTCCAAGCTCTATGTTTTATAAAACTATATAGCAAGATAAACATCTTGGCAGGTGTGTGTGTGTGTGTGTGTATCACCTGATTCTCACTGTCCTAGCCGCAATAATGTTTTGTTGAAATGAAGAACTGTGAAAGATTGGATTTCAGAGCAACTTTAAAAATGCATGTGAACCTGAATAGAAAAGAGTTGCAAAAAATGAACATATCAGAAATGGAAAAGACCACACGTCTGGTTCAGATATTTTTTGAGCTAAATATCTGAAATACTTTAAACTTTTTTCTTGTGTATTTGTTACATATTAGAGGATTATATAATCATTGTGCTCACAGAAGACTTTACTGACATTCCTTATAAATTGATCCAAAAAGATAATAGAAACACTTATTTCTGTCCTTGTAAATTGACCTCACTTTCTTTTCCTCAGTGCCTTCCTTTGTGTTGCCTCTTCCTCCAGTCATTTTTTTTTACCCTTTAATGTGTATGTGTGTGATATTTACTTCCTGATTTGTAAGAACTTTAACATCATAATTCATGTAAAAAGTAATGGATCTCTTGGCCAGGATCTGTGGTTTGGTATTATATCTGTCTCTTCTTGGTTTTCCCTTTGAAACTTGTTCTTTTTCTTGCCATTTTATTTATGAAAGGCACATTGGGTACCAAGATTGCTCAAGCAAGGTCTTTTATTTAGAGTGCATAGAAGCTAGATGGACTTTCTTGATAAGTTGTAGATGGACAGAATACTGTCTCACCCATGCCAGGCAAGTGCTCTTATCACTGAGCCACAACTCTAACCCCCGGAAAAAGTACAATTTTTGAATAGTTCTTTTCCAAATAGTAAAAGGAAAAATAGTACTTAATAAAAAGGTTTGACTCAGCTGTCTGAAAGCTTGATCCTCACTAAACTGTCTCAACCTTCTGAGTCCTGAACGCATTTGTGTGCTTTTATCTTATAGTATGTTCTCTATGTTGTCACCATTGTATTTTTTAGTTTTCTTTTAAAGTAAGTGACCATGGTCAGAGCATCTAAGACTATAGGTTCCTGAACAAAACTAAATTACTGAGTTGATGTATTCCAGGAAGTTATAGTCAGAATGATAACATTGATGTTATAAATGTATGTTATACCTTTCATAAAATAGAAATATAGACAAGTGTGAGAGAGGAAAGTGATCTTTGGAGTCATCTTAATCCCCTCCCTAAGTTTTGATGACATCATTGCTCAAAGATTCCCTGATAAGTCATTCAGATAACCATGCTGTGAGGAAAGTTGACCATATTTACATCATGTATTGGGGCACAGGTAAGAATATTTAAGAAGTGACAGGCAGAGAATATATGTGATTGTTGATCATAACAGAACTATGGTAGTTAAATGTTCAGATGGGCATGGCTTTTTTTTTTTTTTTTTTTTTTTTAAATCAGTCTTAAAAAGTGAGGCAGCCAGCCAGAGGGGAGACAGATAAGACTTCCTGGGGCTCAAAATGAAGTTGTACTTAATTATACTATCCATTCCATATTTATCAAATAATTGTTGAGGGCCTTTAACAATAGTGAACAAGTTATGGTGATTACTCTTCTCTGGATCTTAACATTTGCATGGGAGGAAAAGAGACAATAAATAAGTTAACAGAAATGTGATCTTTTGTGAAAAAAATAAAGAGGATTGGTGATCAAGGAAAACCAGCCCATCTTAGTATGTTATGATTCAGCTGAGGCCTAAATAGCAAGAAAGAACCAACTTTTCAAAGATATGGGTAAAGAAAGTTCTTTGTAGTGGGATAGAGTATAGTAGTGTCTCAGAGGCACTAACTACTCAGTTGAATGAGGTCTGTCTTTGGGGTATAGAATTTAAGAAGGCATTTAGATTCTGAGTGCCCTACATACCTGTCTTGCCCTAGCCTAGCTAGTCTGAAGAATAGAGAAGACAAAGTGAATTAATAGAAAGTAGTCAGGGAAGAGGATTTGAGAGGAATACAGAGAGGCATGTCACTTCTAGATCCCCTACTGCTTGTTAGGCCAGGGTAAGTAAGGTGTTTGGTTTCTTCTCTAGTGCTGCTGGAAGGGGAAACCTGCAGAATCTTAAACAGGGGAGTGACCTCATTTAAGTGGATTGTAGGGGAATAAGAATGAGGGCAGTTTGACCAATTGGTAGGAGTTCAGGGGAAAGATGGACCAGGATGACAGGGATGGAGGTGGAAAGAAATGACTAGATTCTGAGCATGCTTTGTAGATTGAGTTGGTAGAACTTATAGGTGGATTTAGAAATGACTTGTGAAGATAAATGTCATGGAGAGTGTCTCTTAATTTTTGTGTTGAGAAGTTGAGGGGATGGTACAATACTGACAGGAATGACCAAGAGAAAAAACGGGGAGGACAATGAATGAGAATTTTTTTTTTTCTTTTTAAAACTCGCTGAGTTTTGTGGGACTGTTAGATAGCCTACTTGAATGTAAAAAAAAATGGGTATCCAAGTTAGGGGTCTGGACTGGAAATGAAAATTCTGAAGACTTTGAAGTAAGCTCTTCAGAATCTGGCTTTTGACAGGAATACTCAGCCATGTGGACTACAGAGTGTAAGTACAGATCAATGTAGGTTATTAAATTTAATCATAGGAAGCTTAGGGAATTTCTGTTTAATTGCTCAGTGAAATATGAGACGGGGTGACCAGATGGATGTATGAAAGGGAGGAAGTAAACAGAAGGTTTCAAAGATATTTCAGAGGGTGAGAAAATGAATATACTAGGGTAGAATAAATAATATGATTGTGAGTTGCAGAGATCTGTGTGCTATATTTAATAAGGTGATTTTTTTTTTTCCTGCAGCAGTATTTAACAACAAAGGCAGAATAACTTAATGAGTTTAGTCTAGGGTTGGGCTAACCATAGGGACAACAGTACAGAGTTAGGATTAGAAAATTTTCAGAGCAAGTCAGATAAAATTAAGGAGTGAATATTGTTATCTTAATGCAATCTGCAATCTTTATGAGAAATATAATTACTAGAAGACTCAGTGGTTTAAAGAATTCACTTTATATTCAAATCTGCAAAGATTTTTTTTTTTAGAGAGAGAGAATTTTTTTAATATTTTTTGTTTTTTTAGTTTTCGGCGGACACAACATCTTTGTTTGTATGTGGAACTGAGGATCCAACCCGGGCCGCACATGTGCCAGGCGAGCGCGCTATCGCTTGAGCCACATCCCCAGCCCCAAAATCTGCAAAGATTTTAATTATCATTAAATAGGACACTAGAGGGCAGCATTTGTCCTTTTTTTGTCTTCATCCCACCTTGTCTGGAAATTACTTGACTATTTTTTGCATTTTAAAAAATGAATATAGTCAGATGTTTTTGAAGGTATTTAGATGCACATTACTAAAGCTGTGTTTGGGAGCTAGCATGCTTCTGCAGAGTTGGCTTTTTTATTCAGTCTTTACTTGTGAAGGGGAATTTATGGTCTTGTCTAAAGAAAATTCCTAAAGACAAAAAATATGTTAACTAGCTTTAAAGGACACTATTTCTAACTCAAACTTCATTATTACCTGCACTCATGCTATAAACATGAATGAAAGGCTAGAATCAAGACTTTTTTATTCTGTATACAGCAATTCAAATTGAACAGCCATAAATATTTCTATTACTTTGGGGAGCAGGACCAACAGGTCATGTTGTATCATTTAGTATTGAAATAAAGATGTTCCTAAGGGAAAGAAAGTCAAATTTTGGCATTAGTTGTACTTAGTACCAGGCCGGACTAAATTAACAACTAAATCATTTAAGTAAAGCAAATCTGCAAGTGAATTATTAGTAGATGGCCAAGAAATTGACCTATAAAATTCCATGAAACTGGATATTTTTGAAAACAAAAAGTACTCCCCCATTTAAAAAAAATTCTGTCACAGTTAAAGATTTAGAATAGGATTTGAGTTGTTTTAGAAGATATCACAAAATAGCTGATTTTTTAAATAGATTTTTCACTTGAAACTCAATTTCTAGCTTTTTATTGGGCAAAATGTTTTATGCAGATGTAATATGCTACTTTGTTATTAAGATTGAAACATTCTGACTTCTGTCTGTAAATAATATTTTGGTTATATTAAAAGCTATTTGTATCTTTTTTTGATGTTTATTAGGTTATTCTGGGAAATTATAATTGGCTGACCTATGAAGATGTCTTTGTCCGAGCCTTTAATTTTGGAAATGGCTTACAGATGTTGGGTCAGAAAGCAAAGACCAATATCGCCATCTTCTGTGAGACCAGAGCTGAGTGGATGATTGCTGCACAGGCGTGTTTTATGTATAATTTTCAGCGTAAGTAAGCTTTCTTATTTTCTGAAAGAGTGAACTTTTATAATTTGGGAGAGGTGATATTTTTAAAATTAAGAGGTTAACATTCTTGTATCCAATCAGTGGAGAACTCTTTGTTAGGATTTGGATTTTTTTGTCTCTTGGAAAAGGAATCAGTTGTGGAGTAAATTGTACCTGTCAAATGTAGTAAGGGGACTGGAATCTTTGCAGGGGTGGGTAATGGTGCTGGGAATTGCATCCATGTCTTACATGTGCCAACCAAATGCTCTTACATCTGAGACACATTCCCAGCCCTACTTGGACCTATTAATAGGAGACTTTCTGGGTCTAGGGAACTACGTCTCTACCTAGGGCTTATTGCTCTGCTGCCCTCTCTCAGGAGCCCCCGTTGAAGTTACTGGCATTTCATTAATGCCACTTCGGTCAGTAGCAACAGTTGACCTCTAAAATATATCCACGCTGAAACTGGTGGACTTCAGGGTGCTTAATTGCATGATTGGTAATTTTAATGTTGTAGTTATTTGGACGGCAACTATGATCTGTGAGATGGTCCTGGAAGCTTAGTTCAGAAATCTTTCATCTTTTAGATGAAACAGCAACGAAACTTTTCACCAGATTTCTTGCTGTAAAATCTTCCAATTTTTCTTTAAATAAGCATTGTCTTTTTGTTTTCACAGGTTTGGATTTGCATTATTTATTTTAAGAAGCTTTAAAAGAATTATTTTCAAAGTCATTTTATGTCTCACGTTTTTCAGTTAGGCAGAAAGTAAAAAAAAATCCATGTTATTGTAATATCTGTGGGTGAAACAAAATAAAAATTCAAATTTCATTAATACTTCAAAATAATTTTAGGAAACATAACTCCATTCTCATGGACTTATTTATTTAATAATCTAGTGTTCAGAAAGCTCCTTTGTGACTCACATCCATTTCCAGGGATGCTGTTTGCATTTGGTAGTTCATGAGGTGTTTTGAATATCTGACTTGTGTTTCTTTTCCTTGTAGTTGTTACATTATATGCTACCCTAGGAGGTCCAGCCATTGTTCATGGATTAAATGAAACAGAGGTGACCAATATTATCACTAGTAAAGAGCTCTTACAAACAAAGTTGAAGGTGAGGACTGTAGTTAATTTACTTCAAAATTTTTACTATGATGAACCTTATTATTGACAACTTAGTTCTTTTTTGATCTTTTAACATTTTAAATATTTTTGTAAGCTTTTAAAAATATCAGATTTTATTCCTTTCCTTTGAAATAGAAGACTTAGATTTCATATATATTCAGATAGACCCGAGTTACAAATTGCTAGTAGGTCTATATCTAAATTGAAGAGGCTACAACTTTTTCTTGTATAATACTCCTATTTTCTAGTGTATTTTAAATAAATTTGTTATTTTGAAGGGCTATATTTAAAATCAGTAATTCACTGAGTTTAAATCACTGAGTAATAATGATTTCTATGACAAATTTGCCCAAAAGGGAGATTCTTAATAAAATAGGAAAAGGGTTTCTTTAGTTTCTAGACAGCTTCCTCTAAAAAGAGCAACATCTGGGATATTCTTTTTAAATAAATTTACAAGTGAAATCTCCCTCCTCCTCCTACACCCTCTCCTTACATCTCCTTCTTGCACCCTTCTCCTTTCTGGCTTTGCCCCTGGAAACTTTATCCTGAATTTACCTGCCCATTTTGTTAGGCAGTAACTTTGTTGATTAGGATTTGACCCAAGAACAGGGTACACACTGTAAATCTAGTACAATGCAGTAGTGAGTTAGACCAGTATTTATTGATCTAAAAAAAGATCTTTAGCTAGTGCACGTCTCCCTCTTGCTTTTTTTGAGGCAAGAAATTAATAAGTCACTGAATATAGTAAACTTCTTTTATTGGATCCTGAACTGTTTGAATAAGGAATGTGGTAAATGTGTTTTTCCAGGATATAGTTTCTTTGATCCCACGCCTGCGGCACATCATCACTGTTGATGGGAAGCCACCGACCTGGTCCGAGTTCCCCAAAGGTGTCATCGTGCACACCATGGCTGCAGTGCAGGCTCTTGGAGCAAAGGGCAGCATGGGTATGTCACATTTCCCTCATTCCTTATGTGCAGTCTCCAATCACCATGTTCTCTAGAATTACTCCAAAGATTTGATTCTCAGGTTAGATCAAAAATCACATTTGTCTAGGCATAGTTGGGGAAGGTGGGCTCTTCTAGAAATACTTTTCATCCTGCCTTTGAAAAGAAAAGTTTAAGGAAAGCACCAACATCAACATTAATTTATTGGTATTCTGAAAGTAGTACTTAATTGAAATGAATTTTAAAACTTTTTCCCTTACATCATTCATTTTTCTTGTTGCCTTTTTCTGATAGTTTTGGAGAGTTTAAAGTTAATTTTATAAAGTGATGCCATTGTGTTTGCCCATGTGCATCACTGTTAAGTTATTAACAGATGGCTAATCCTAGAACTCCTCCTTTTACTTCCTGCTCCAACTCTAACCTTCTAGAGGGATCAGATTTTTCCCTCCAATGATAAGCACAATTAGGAATGGTAAATCTAGAAGTTAGGACTGTCAAATAAGCATTAAAAAAATTAGAGAATTTACAATTGTTTTGAGATGTTGCAAAGTCTCCTGGGATATTTGGACTATTTCCTCTGAAGTTCAAAGACAAGGACCATCAGAGTTAGCAAATGTCATCTTAGAAAGGGAAGTGTCTTTAAATGGTGGCAGATAATTATGCTGTGAGCCGAAGGAGTGAATGGCAGATGCAGAAGTAGTGACTGGTGAGACAGGAGGTCATTCTCTTGGGAACCTGTTGAAAAGAGTTTTTTTCCTTGAAGTCTGTATGTTAGGAAGTTCTTGAGTATAACCAAGTGAATTTCACCTCTGTGAAACAGAGAACATTTTTTAGCAAATATCCAGATACCCTATTCTGTTTCTTAGTTGAATTACTGGAATAACCTTTTGTCTCCTTAATTCCTTTCTGCCTTTTCTAAAGTTAGGTAGCCACACGGCAGTATGGTTATCTTTGTCACAGTTGATGATAGCTATGTTTAAAACATGTTGATTTCTGTTTAAGAGTGAAATCCAAAGTCCTTAGCCTGGCCCTCTGAGGCATGTGGAGTCCTGGATGCTCCTTCACCTAATTTCTGCCATTCTTCCTCTTGCTCATTCCATTCCATACATATTTCTACCTGAGAGCCTTTGTACTTGCTTATTTACCTCTACTTGGATTTCTGTCTTCCCAATTCCAGGGTTTTCATGGCTCTCTTCCTCACTTTATTCAGGTATTCGCTAAAACAACTCTACAGAGAGGATTTTTCTGACCTATCCATCTAAATAGCATCTATTGTCATTTTCTCACCTTGTCTTTATTTTCTTTATGGATCTAACCTGTCTGTCCCAATAGAATTTATGTCCTCTATATGTTGGCCACTGTATGAATAATTGTGTTAACAAATAAATGATTATGAAAAAACTTGATGTGGATGAATTTCTTAAAAGTATGCATTTTTTCTTTTCCTTCATTACAGAAAACAGACCTTATTGCAAACCATTGCCCTCAGATATTGCAGTAATCATGTATACCAGTGGATCCACAGGACTTCCAAAGGGAGTCATGATTTCACACAGTAACATCATTGCTGGTATAACTGGGATGGCGAAAAGGATTCCCAAACTGGGGTATGTCATAGTGAAATAGCACTGAGTAGTTCAGTATTCGTACCTGTTGTTATAATGTTTGTGTCATTTTAGTATGTCGTTAAAGTGCTTCTTCAGTCTATTCATAGTAGGCATTTCCTTAAGTTTATTAAAACCAGTTACAAAACAGTTACTTGTATGAGGCTTGAAATGTAATTTGTAGGTTTTTTAAAGTGCATATTTTATCTGATTTTATAATTGTGAATCCCCTAGTTTAAATTATTTTAATCAGTTGGTATTGTTTCCCTACATACGTAGTCATTTTTATATCTAAATACAATTTAGGTGAACAGATAATCTAACCCGGAAATATTTATTAAGTTTCTGTATTTACAGTCTCTGATTTATGTTTTTAAGACTGACTCCAGTGGCATTCGGTAGGGTATAATGAACTGGGAAGAGACTGATGGAGGAAACTGGATGGAAGTTTGAGGGACTGTAAAGGAAACATCCTAGATGATATCAGTATTGTAATGAGTGATCTGGTGCAGTGGATGGATATTTTTGATGCCATTATGTATAGAAATCACACACATACACATGGAGTTACTGTGGGATTGAACTTGGGGATGGAGAGAATTTTATATATATATATATATATATATATATATACACACACACACACACACACACTTCAGGAAAAAAATTAAGAGCAACAGTTTTCTTTATAATTTTTGCCTCAGTTGCCCTTCAGATTTTAATTGTAGGGGCAGTTCTTGAAAAATATAGACATAGGTATGTACATTTTCTTACATGTTAAGATATTATTATTCTTAGTTATATCTAGCTCCCAGAATAGGCATGTTTTCTGTAAAATTCCTGGAAGACACTTGTGAAATCTATTTGAGTTCTTTGGGTTGGCAAACCACTAAAGACCATCTCCTCCTTGGATTTCTTCTGTTCTTCTGTCCCCTCTTTCTATGCCTTAGTACTTTGTGTCTGTAGCACTCAGTGTGTGCTTTCAAGTAGGACTGGAAACAGCCACTGCCCAGGGTACCCACCACCTCAGGTTTAGGTTGGGCTGTAGTGCTTTTTTCTTAATATTCTATGTCTGTTTGTCTGTCTTAGTGTTTCTTTTTCTTCCTCTAACAACAGGGAGCCCAAACTGATACTTTATGGCCCTTCCATGTGCCTTCTGTGACAGGGAGAATGCACCTGACCTTTGCTTTTTATATCTCTCTTTTCTTTTAGAGAGGAAGATGTATACATTGGATATTTGCCCCTGGCCCATGTTTTAGAATTAAGTGCTGAGCTTGTTTGTCTTTCTCACGGCTGCCGCATTGGCTACTCTTCACCACAGACTTTAGCAGATCAGGTAAATCTGTCTGTAACTTGAAATACTTATCTAGAAAAATTAATTTTTAGCAATTTTTTCCTGTCAGTATGACACTATATTAGAAGAATGACAATCATTTAAAAATAAGCTCTTTTTAATTGCTCTTTAGAATATAAGTACATTAAAAGGATAATTTTACAATAGGCTTTTTTAATCTAAGAATTCCATTGAGTTTTTAAAATAAGGATCACTTTTTCTTTCTGTTTCATAGTCTTCAAAAATAAAAAAAGGAAGCAAAGGGGATACATCCATGTTGAAACCAACCCTGATGGCAGCTGTCCCGGTAAGAATCGATGATCGTTTAATATTGAGTTCTGAAGAACTATCAGCAACCCCACTTGACAAGGCAGCTTATGGAGGATTTATTCCATATCGAATATCAATATTGCCTTAAGTGTTATGAAAGATTTACTTACTCTTGCTTTATCTTTTTATTTACTAAATACTCAATTTAGTTTCAGCTTCCACCTGATATAGTCAGTTAATTTACTTAAATAGCTTCTTTAAAAAAACAAAAACAAAACCTTTATTTTTAATTTATTTTTATGTGGTGCTGAGGATTGAACCCAGGGCTTTGAACGTGCTAGACAAGCGCTCTATTCCCAGCCCCTCAGTTAAAATCATTTTTCTGATACCTATTTGCTGATTAGTAGAAACCTTAAGTAAAGTGCAGTAGGAGATAGGAGGAAGGAACAAGGCCATTTTTTATTCTTTTTAAATATTTTTGATTGGAGATAGACATGGTACCTTTATTGTTATTTATTTTTATGTGGTACTGAGGATCAAATCCAGTGCCTCACACGACAGGCAAGTGCTCTACCACTGAGGTAGGCCACTTTTACCTACATATATTCCCTCCTGAGTCCTCAGAAAGTCTGACCAAGTTACCAAAAAGAGTGACAGAGAAGCTATTCCAACTTTGAATTACCTGGGAAGTGCCATGAATCCAGTTATAATATGAGAGTGGAATGGGTCTGGGAATAAGATAATAGATAGGGACAGCAACGATTTTCTGTCTGTTCCTCATGAGGGCTTCATGTAGTTTTCTGATTTTGCTTTGAAGTGTTGGGTACTTGAATGCTCAGAACAATATTATTATGTCGTTCTTCCAAAATCAAATGAAAATGGTTAGTAGTTTTGGAATTTGTGAGTATAATTACAATTTCCTAAGTAGTATCCTACTTTAAATTCTTAGTTCACTTAGAAGTTAATGTAACTTAAAATTGTAAAGGAAAAATTATTTTTTTATTAAAGCAAATTGCAGTTCAGACAAGGGAAATTTCATGGGTGCAGCATTAAAAAGAAAACCAAAAACCAAAGAACAAAACAAAAAATGCTATCTATGATCCTTTTGTGAATGAAATAGGTGGTATGTCTATATATTTATGTGATAATTTTAGGAGATTTTAAAAAATATTTCAAATAGTTGTTTATTTATTTTATAAATTTAGTTTTTAGTTAAGAATAAGTAAGATAAACAAGCAAAGCAATATAAACAATCCCTAATGGTATATTCCTGCCTTAAGGCATTTGTTTTTCTTATTATTCATTTGTGTATCTATTTCTGCTATTAAAAACTATCTGCAGAAATCTCACTTTTAAGCTGTGACTCTATTTAAAATTCTTGTCTTGATAGAATACATCTTTGAAAATGTCTTTTAATATTGATAGAAATAGCATAACCAACCGGTTATGTAAATACATGAGGCAGCTGATATGCTATCATTATTAACTCATACATGTAGGAAATCATGGATCGGATCTACAAAAATGTCATGAATAAAGTAAATGAAATGAGTAGTTTTCAACGGAATCTGTTTATTCTGGCCTATAATTACAAAATGGAACAGATTTCCAAAGGGCATAGTACTCCACTATGTGACAGGTAAGTAAAGGCCCATCTACTCTCTATCCCTCTCACCCTCTTTTCTATCTTCCCTTCCTATTCCCTTTGGTAAGTTAAGGGTTGTTAATATGATAATTGTGAGAAATAAAATTTATTTTTAAAAGTCAAAGGACTATTTAAAAATTTACCTGCATAAGAATTTGAAATTTTTCACTTATAATTTTGTTATATTTAATATTGTGCTTAAATTTTATCACATTTTTGTTTTAAAATTTAATTCAATATGAATATAAAGTGATAATTAAATATAATTAATATTTCATGTTTAAAGTTTTAAATGACAAGTTTTACCCCCACCTATATTCAGTAGATTTATGATTTCTTATCAAATAGTTTAGAAATTAGAATATGAAACTATTACATTCAAATTATTTTTTATGGGAATATAAATACAGTTTTAAGATGCTTCACATTATTTAAAATTTTATGTTTTTTCCCTGCCTTACTTTAATTACCTATTTTTAGTGAAATAAAATAATTGCTATGGGAAGTCTGTTCATCTATCTTTTCTTTTTCAAATGAATTGTCACTTGGTCTTAATCTTTTTCAAAAAAGTGTCTGCAATCCCCACCCCATGCATTTCTGGGGATGGAACCTAGGGTGCTGCTCATGCAAGGCAAGCACTCTACTCTGAGCTACATCCCTGTCTCCCTCTTCTCCATTTTTTGACTGAGGTGTAGTAAACCATCTTTAACGTGCATTTTCAGAAACATATCAAAAAATGTTTGCATTTTTTATTCATACCAAATACTTTGCCAGATTTTAAATAAGCAGTAACCACTTTAAAACTTCAATTATCCTGAACTTTTAAAAAAAAAGTTAGATTGCTGTATCATAGAATTATAAAATTCTAATTAAGTTAAAGCAAAAAATTAGTTTGCCTTTAATAAATTTTATAAAGATGTGAGATTGTTTAGTATTAATATATAGTAAACAATGATAGATATTTTCACACATACGTATAAAATGATATAAGTTGCTCTGGCCATAAGGGATTTCCATTACTTTATAAAATTAAATCTGGCAATTTTGAATTCAAATGTTACTTGAAAATTTCTTAAAAGGAAGCCATACTTTTTTACCTGGTTGATGATATACTAAAAATAAGATATAATAGTGAGTCATGATATCTTCTGAATTTGGATAGGTAACTTAATTTTAAAATCTCATATAACAAATTTGAGAGGTTAATCTAAATATTTGAAAAAATTCCATTCAGCTTTAAAATCCTGTGATTCTCTGATTAATTTTTTTTTAGATTTGTTTTCCGCAAAGTTCGAGGCTTGCTAGGTGGAAATATTCGCCTTTTATTGTGTGGCGGTGCTCCGCTTTCTGCAACCACACAGCGATTCATGAATATCTGTTTTTGCTGTCCTGTTGGTCAGGGATATGGACTCACTGAATCAACTGGGGCTGGAACAATTACAGAAGGTTAGTGTCGTCCATGAAATGTCCTCTGAGTGCCATTGGAGGCTGGGGCACAGCTTTAGGCCTTTTTTATTTTTTATAATATATGAAAGAAGAAAGAAAGTTAAGGTTTTTGTGTAGCAGAATAATGGTAAATTCCAGATATTGTGATTATTATTATTGGTTTATTAGGATGTATTATGTGGATCAGTAGTCAATAATTCATTTAGAAGAATTTTTAATATTAAACTATGGGATATGTAATATTAAAAAGTGATCAACATTCTGGAAAAGAAGCTTTAGTAACAAATGTTGCTTGTATTGTATACATTAGTTTTCTTATAGCAGTTATTAAATTTCTTCTTTCTAGAAGGAATTTAATTTCAATTTAAATTTAATTTTAATTTCTTTTAGAAGACATTAAATTTTCTATTAAATTTCTTCTTTTTTCCTAGTTGTTTGGGTAAGTGTATTAAGACTCAGATTCCAGAAATGTTTATGGGAGTCTTCCTAAGTATGTAGAGAAATTAGATTCAGGTCTAGATAATATAATGCCAGAGTTTATCATGATGTCATGGTTGAGGAGGGGCTCTTCTACTACCTCTTCAGTGGTTCCTGGCGAATCCCATTTCAGAGTATCCTACTCCTAGAAGAAGCTACTGTGCATTTTCTAGATAGAGGCTAAACCTCTTAACTAGCAGTTTTCCCCCCTCTTTTTCACGAGAGCTTCTATTACACCTTTCTTATGTCTGGTCTGCTTTGCATTGATTTTTTATATTTCTGTGTCTTTGTTGTGTTCTCTATATTTTACATATTTTTGTAACTTACAAATATCATTTGTACGAAATAAACAGTCCTAAGTACATTCATATGGTTTCTTCTGTGGATCCTTAATTTCTGTTTTTAAGATTTAAGCTGAATGTGTTATTAATCAGTATCAGTATATGTTGTAAATAACAGTCTTTGATTTCTGATATTTGATGATTTTCATGGAGAAAATTTATTGTAGTAATTCATAATAGTGTCTAGTAATTTGGGGTTTGCAAAACACTCTATGGGTCAAATAGTACCCCCTGTGTTGGCCTCACAGCTGGCAGTTTGCAGCTTTGCTGTTCAGGATGCTTTAGGGCTGTCTAAGTTTTCATTTTTTATAATGTAGAAAAATCAACTCATTAACTACTGTTCTGAAACAACTTTTTCCCCTTTGCATCTTAGTGTGGGACTACAATACTGGCAGAGTGGGAGCACCATTAGTTTGCTGTGAAATCAAATTAAAGAACTGGGAAGAAGGTAATAACTCATTTTAACCAGAGCATTAATTTTTATAAGATTAAATTGTGAAATTAGAAGCATACTTCATTTTCTTATTTTAGAAGATAAAATTACCTACAGGTACTCTTTTTTGTTATTTATAATAATTACATTTATCCAGAAATGTCAGATACATTTATTTTGCTTGTTTCTATAGAATTATGTTTTAATTTTGCTTATTATTATATAAATACAAGTAAGATTATGGCCAAAAACTTGAAATGTACTAAATGCATAATGTTAATAAATTAGAAGTGATCATAACATTATTTTATAGAAGCAGAATCATAAAATTAATCTTTGGGGAGTTTTACGTGTTGGTTTTTTTTTTTTTCTTTTCCATGAGGACTTCAACTTAGAATTTGTCAGAAGGAAATTTTCTTGTAATCCACATAAGTTTGTTTGTTGCTTTTGCTCTTGAAAATACAAATCACTTTTTAAAAATTTATTTGATCATATTAAAGTGTAAAAATTGCCTATGATTTATTGGGATGTACCTTTCTTATATTCAAAGTAAAGATAAATCAGTTCTAAGGTTCCAATTATTTTTAGCAAAATTGACGATAATGTTCAATAAAATTAAGCTTTGAGTCAGTCTGAAGTTTCTGTAAGAATAAATCTTCTACATCTATAGTAATTTAGTTTTATACATGGATTTGTTCTATTATTTAATTCATGACAGTACTTTTATTGCTTTTTATTGGCATGATATTTAAGACTATAGAAACAATTTACTTGTGTAGTATTTGTAATTTATGTAGTAGATTAATTACATTCTTTTCCCCCTTGTAATAGTAGCTTAAAAGCATAAATGCTTAGGGTTAAGCAACTGAAATATTGCCCCTAGTTTTTATATTGATACACCTCATTCAGTCTCTATGTTTGTCTTGTTTCCTTTAGGAAACTCTGGATTAAAATAAGATATTCCTATTAGAAAACTGATAGTGTTAAATGTTCATGTGATACATATAGGATAAAAATGGTGAATTAACTCTTAAATTATTCTGTTAGGTGGATACTTTAATACTGATAAACCACACCCCAGGGGTGAAATTCTTATTGGTGGCCAAAATGTGACAATGGGTTACTACAAAAATGAAGCAAAAACAAAAGCTGATTTCTTTGAAGATGAAAATGGGCAGAGGTGGCTCTGTACTGGAGATATTGGAGAGTTTGACCCTGATGGTTGTTTGAAGATTATTGGTGAGCCATCAGATATTTTTTTGAAAGTGAATGTTTTTCAAATGGGCTTACGCTAGAGGGCTGTGTTTAGAGAAGCTGCCGTCAGTGCAGGGGTATATCTTTGTGTAATGTTGGTGTGGTCTGCTATGCCATCTCTGGAATATAAAAACATTTTTAGTAGGAACTGAGGATTTATGAGGTTTTACTTTGAGGTCTCAAAAACTGCAGCATTGGTGTTTTTAGTTACTCTTAGGTGACTTTACCATTCTGTCCTGCTTCTGTAGGGAATGCTCATTTTTGGGACTTACTTGACATCTATAGATTATTGGGCAGGGGTTTCCTGTCTGAACCTAGTCTTACCTTGCCCAGTTAAATGAAGCAAATCCTGACAGCTCCAGTGCTATGGCCCATATGGTGTGAAAAATACCTTCCTCGGCTTTTTGTGTTCATGACTTTTTGTGTTCATGACTGTGCTGGTCATGCTAACTAGAAGCCCTGAAGGAGTTGAGACTCTCCCTTTAACCAGCTCTCCATACCTGTTTCGTAGCCCAGAGTTAGCTTATGTGATGTGCTTCAGAAGTACACTCCTCCTTTCACTGTCCTTCTTGCTGTGTTCATAGGTCAGGCTGTTCTGCCACTCTGTTCCTCTCTGTTGCTTTGCTTGTGTCTCCACCCTTCTTTATGCCTCTCACTGATACTCTGTGGTTACTAACCATAGACCTTGCCAGATCACTTTCTTGCTTAAAATCGTTCAGTGGCTGCTCCAAGGGTGCCTCTACCAAATGACCATTGTTCACCTCCTACCTCTTTCTTTTCCTGTCTTCTCCCCTATCCTGCAGTAATACAAGCTGACCAGGTTCTGGCCTTTGCCAGTGCTGTTCCACTTGACTACTTCTCACTCTTCCCTTCAGGCTCAGCTCAGACTCCACTTATAGAAATAACCCTGAATCTACAAGTTGGAGAGACTTGACACTTAGCACTACCTATTGTGTTGGCATACTATGTTTCTGTGTTATGCCTTTCTTCAGACAGAATGAGAGCTTACTGATGGCATTTCATTTCTTTTTCCTGGTATTGACGAATACCAGGAACATAACCATTCAGCAGAATACACCTGAAGCCCTCATGATGGGGTTCCTTAAATAGAAATTAATTATTTTTCTTTAAAAGAATATTTAATTCTATAAAAGTTAGAGCCTAATTTTATTATGTTTTTAATTTTAGTATAGTTGGTAATGTTTAATTTAGCAAAGTTTTAAATAATTTGATAGCATATTATTCAGGGAGTGGCAGGTATTTACATGTATTAATATTCTCATTGTTTTTCCCTCCCTTTTGCACAGATCGTAAAAAGGATCTTGTAAAACTGCAGGCAGGAGAATATGTTTCTCTTGGGAAAGTGGAGGCAGCTTTGAAGAATCTCCCACTGATAGATAACATTTGTGCATATGCAAACAGGTAAGAAAGTAGACTTTGTACTATTTATACTGAAAACACTGGGTGTGCCATAAGCATTTTCAACCTGTATGGGCTCCTTTGTAAAATTATTCTAAAAACTCTTTCCCCTCCTCTGTGATTTCTGGGAACAGTCTCCTCCTTACAGCTGTAGCTGATCCTATGTGATAGAGCATAAAATAAAATAAAACCTTTCTTATGGGTGCTTAGATATTGCTAATTATCTATCTCTTTGCCTAGGGAAGTTTCACAGAACCAGCCTGAGGAAAGAGGAGTAAAGAAATGTCAGCAAGTGGTCTTCTGGCTAGTACTTAGTGCCCTGCTTTCAGCTGGAGCTTGCTTAGGCCTGGCTTGTCAGTGGAGCCAGGAATGACCCACCTACAGCTGTGCATCATGGTCCAGATGATAGCAGAGAGCTGGAAAGGGGATTTAAAAATTAAAATCTCAGATCTACATTCTTGGGAAATGTGTTAGAATTTCAGATTAGAACTCTTGATTGCATTTTTTATAACAGTATTGCACAGCATATTATTCTCCAGTGATATAATGATCAGATATTTTGTGGGTATAACTGTTGACATAATTGGAAAAAGAAAATTGGGTATCAGAAAAACCAATTTAGAAATGGACTTTGGCGTTATAGCCCAAGTTAAGGATGGATTTCAGGTTGAATACCCCTTATTTGAAATGCTTGGGACAGGAAGTGTTTCTGTTTTCACAGTGTTTGCAAAGGATATTTGCAAAGACTTGACTGACTGAGCAAGCTGTACTTTGATTTATAAAAGCTTCTGCCATTTAATTAGCCATTTAATATTTTCTTTAGTGAAACTACAGATCTGGATTTTACTTATAAATATCACAAAATTTTACCTTTAATTATCACAACTGTTTATCTCTTCTTGATGCTGTTACTATTCTTCCAGTTACTATTTTATAAAGTCTTCAAAAAAATCCTCAGTGAATACAGATGTTCATACTAAGAGAAAATGAATATAATGATGTTATTTTGATTTGCCACCGATTTTTTTTAGATACAGTTCCTAATATATGTCAGATTTTATATTTGTTTTACTGTTGCTATGAAATACTGATTTTTTAAGGTAAATTATTTATTTGCAATTTTCTTTTCAAAAAGGTATATCCAGCACTATTCACATTAGTTATGTATATTTGAAATTTATCATGCAATGTCAGATTGAGCTTTTTAATAGTAAACTTTCCCCTAGAATATATTATAAATCAGACAGTAAAACTGGCTCTTGCATGAAAAAAGTATGTCATACCAAATATGGCACATGCATTTTTTTGTTTTGTTTTGATACTAGGGATTGAACCCAGAGGTGCTTTCCTACCGTGCTACTCTCCTACCCCTTTTTATTTTTTATCTTGAGACAATTTTACTAAGTAGCTGAGACTGGCCTCCAACTTGTGGTCCTCTTGCCCCAGCCTCCTGAGTTGCTTAGGGTTACAGATGTACTGGCACATGCATTTTATTTTATTTATTTATTTTTTATTGGTTGTTCACAACATTACAAAGCTCTTGACATATCATATTTCATACATTAGATTGAAGTGGGTTATGAACTCCCAATTTTTACCCCTAATGCAGATTGCAGAATCGTGTCGGTTACACATCCACAATTTTACATAATGCCCTATTAGTAACTGTTGTATTCTGCTACCTTTCCTATCCCCTACTATCCCCCCTCCCCTTCCCTCACATCTTCTCTCTCTACCCCATCTACTGTAATTCATTTCTCTCCTTGTTTATTTTCCCATTCCCCTCACAACCTCTTATATGTAATTTTGTATAGCAATGAGGGTCTCCCTTCATTTCCATGCAATTTCTCTTTTCTCTCCCTTTCCCTCCCATCTCATGTTGGCACATGCATTTTAATTAAAAAAAAAAAAGATTTAGTTATAAAATATCAAGGTATCAGTAACTTCACTTAACTCATACCATCTTGTTTCTTGGTTGTTGTCCTTTATGTATTTCAGCTACCATTCTTATGTCATTGGATTTGTTGTGCCAAATCAAAAGGAACTAACAGAACTAGCTCGAAAGAAAGGACTTAAAGGGACTTGGGAAGAGCTGTGTAACAGTAGTGAAATGGAAAATGAGGTTCTGAAAGTGCTTTCAGAAGCTGCTATTTCAGGTGAGTGTTTTGTTAAACTAACTCTTAAGAACTGCTCTTATCGGTTTAATCTGTCATGTTATAGGAGTTTGGGTACATCTTTTCCTGCTCAGAAACTATTTCTACTATTACTAGATAGAAGAATATATACTTACCAGTTTCCATTTCAGCTCTCCTACAGTACACACAAATCATCCACTCCTACCAAATTGATGTACATGTCTCTTTAATATTGTGATCATTGTAGCCTTTGTTCTCCACTTAGCTGTTCTTCAAGGCTCTGCTGAGCTTCATAAGCATTCTAGCTCACAGTGAAAGGTCTAAAACTCCTTTTGGAATTGTATACATTGTTAATGTATTGGCAGTTTACTGTGTTGATATGTCCTATACTGTCTCTCTCTCTCTCTTTTTTTTTTTTGGTCCAAGACTAAATTGTTGATTTGGTCAAAACAGCAGTATCTTTTGAGTTAAGCATTAAGTGCAACACAAACATGCATTTTTAGTTTACTTGAATATGTTATGTAAGATCATGAGAAATGTAAATTTGCATTGAGACAAAAGGAGTAGTTATTCCGGCCCTTTATTTCAAGAGTATATCAAGATTGAAAGTAATTTTTAGGTAGCGGAAAACTTTGAACCAATGCTAAATTGATTTAATTAATTAATGGATGTTCATTGAAAACCTATATTATCTCCCAATAAAGTGAAATATCCAAACATTAACAACTAAATATAATATACTTTTTTGCTTATTTTTATATAATAACGTTTTTGAAATATAATTAGTCTGCCGTACAGCTCACCCATTTAATATGTGTAATAAGATATTTTTTAGTTTATTCATCAAGTTGTAGAACCACTACCACAATCAATTTCACAACATTGTTATTACCCCACAGAGACCCCATACCCGTTAGCAGTCATTCTCCCTTATAGTATGTATCAATGATACTTAATTCCCTTTTATTGATATAAATATATAGATATATAACATTACGTAAATGTTATATGTCATATAAATATTTGTTATATTTGTATTATATAAGTGGATATATGCCGCATTTTGTTTAATACATTCATCAATTGATGGACATTTCTTTTGTTTCCGCTCTGGGCTGATGTGAGAAATGCTGCTATGAACATGCAGGTTCAAGCTTTTGTATGAACATGTGTCTGTTTCTCTTGGATAGATTCCTATGAGTGGAATTGATTTGACATATGTTAACTTTATATTTAAACTGTTTTGAATTAATAGAAGAGTCAAAACTATTTTCTAAAATATTTTTTCCAGTATTTTCCACTATGTTGCTACTATTTTACATTCCCAAATGGGCTTATCAGGGTTATAATTTCTCTACATTCTCATCAACACTTGCTGTCATTTGTTCTTTTAATGCTAGCTATCCTAAGTATTATCTTCTTATGGTTTGGCATTTCTCTGATGGCTAATGTCAAGTATCTTTTAATGTGATTATTGATGTATATCTTCTTTGGAAGGTGTTTATTCAGATTTTGTCTCCCTTTTTTAATGGTACTATTTGTCTTTTTAGTACTGATTTGGTATGGATCTTTTACATATTCTAAATGCAAGTTGATGATCAGTCTCATTTCTGCTCCTAAGGCCCATCAAACTGATTGAATCAGGCCCAGTAAGATTGTTTATACTATAAGAAATATCCTCACAACCCCTAGATTAGTGTTTAATTGAATAACCAGGCACTTTAGTGTAGGCAGTTGAAACATAAAAATGAACATCACAAAGCATTCATAGGAATCTACTTAAATCACAGTTTCCAAATAAAGGCAATAACAAAGCTTAGACTTTTGTCTAATAGGATACAATTATCCTGCTTACAACTAAAAACACTAATCCTTTCCTAGAGGAAAATGCAAATTACTGGGATGATTTTTAGTCATGTCCTTTGTTAGCCTGTAACTTATGTGCTGTGACTTTATTCAAGCATGTTATAGATAAGGGAGTAAAAATATTCATAACTGAGGAAGAAATAGCTGTTGAGAGTCCTCATTTCTCCAGCCTGCCCTGTAGTTTTGCCGTATGTGATTTTTTTTTTTTTTAAAGCACTGGTTCAGGTGGTGTCAGTACCTGCTGAAGAAGATAATTTTAAGTTGGTTCCTAGAGGAGAATGCTGACTGTTTTGAAATTAAAAAAAAAAAAATAATAATCCAGCAATTACTTTATAGTCTCCCCATATCTCAGTAGTATCAGACTCTGTCCATTCCGTCTTAATGATATGTGCCTTCCAGATTTTGCTCATGTGTTTTTATTTCCTCTTGGAAACATCTCCTGAAATACTTTTAATCTTTGAAGAGTCAAAACTTGTATTCTGTCTCCATGTTTACTTTTACAACTAGAGTTAATAGATGTTTTTTTACTTGTAAGACACCTTGTACCCTTAATTTAGCTCATTTATTTTTTCAGATTTGTAGTGAAAATCATAATATTGAATTTCCATTTTAACCCTTTTTTTAAATTTTATTTTTTTTATTTGTTCTAATTACTTATACATGACAATAGACTGCATTTTGACACATTGTACACAAATGGAGCCCATCTTCTCCTTCCTCTGGCTGAACAAGGTGTAGATCACCCCAGTAGTGTAATTATACATGTATATAGGATGTTAATGTCTGTCTCATTCCACTGCCCTTCTTATCCCTACACCTCCTGCTTCCCTCCCTACAATCCAAAGTTCCTTCATTCTTCCCCACCCAACCACTCCACATTATGGATTAGCATCTGCTTATTAGAGAAAACGTTGGCCTTTGGTTTTTTGGGCCATCTTAACCAGTTTTTAAGTGTAGAATTCTGTAATGCTAAATATATTTATATTTATTGTGCAACAGATCTCTAGAACTTTCTTGCAGAACTGGTATGTTGTACACACTAAGCATTGATTCTCCTTTTATCCTTCTTCTGCCCTTGGCAATCACCTTCCTAATTTCTGTTTTTATAATTTTGGCTACTTGACTTTCATGAATGGAATCGTAGACTATTTGTTCTTTGGCTTCTGGCTTATTTTGCTTGGCAGGATATCTTCAAGATTTGTCCATGTAATGGCATGGAGCAGGATTTCCCTCCTTTGTAAGGTTTATCATGTTCCATTGTGTGTATATACTACATTTTTCCTTATCCATTCATTCATCTCTCAGTGGATATTTGGGTTACTTCCACCTCTTGGCTTATTGTGAATAATAAGAGTGATGAAAATGGGTATTCAAATACCTCCTTGAATTTTTTTGGAACTATATCTAGAAATGGGATTGTTGATCATATGGTAGCTTTATTTTAATTTTTTTGAAGCATCTGATCATGACTACTAATTTACATTCCTGACAATATGTATAAAATTTCCCTTTCTTCACATCCTCACTAATACTTGCCATTCTAATAGGGAGGACAGGGTATTGTGATTTTGAATTGCATTTTAGTTTTTAGGTTCTTATTCTTTTTTTTTTTTTGTAGTTCTTTTGAGTTGTAAAGTCAGGTGGTTGATTTGAGATTCTTTTTAAAATTTCTATATAGTTATATATTTTTCCAACTGCTGTTGATTTCTAATTTCATTTCATTGTGGTTGGACAAGATGTTTTATATAATTTCAGTCATCTTAAATCTGTTAAGACTTGTTTTGTGGCCTAACCTGTGGTTGTCTTAAAGAGTGTTTCATGTATAATTGAGAAGAATATACATTTCTTACATCTCCCTTTGAGAACTGACCTTTTTATCATTATATAATGCCCTTTGGCTCTTGTGTTATCTTAGTCTATTTTATCTGATGTAAGTATGGCCATCCCTCTGCTTTTCAGGTCCTATTTCCATCATGTGTCTTTCTATATCCTTTCATTTTATAGCCCAGGTTTGTGTTTGCAGTTAAAGTAAGTTTCTTATTGACAGCTTTTGAGTGTGTGTGTGTGTGTGTGTGTGTGTGTGTGTGTGTGTGTGAGAGAGAGAGAGAGAGAGAGAGAGAGAGAGAGAGAGAGAGAGAGAGATCCATTTGGTGATTTCATGTCTTCCATTGGACATTTAATCTATTTAGATTAAGGGTAATTACTGATCTGAAAAGACTTAACTGTTGCTATTTTGTTATCTGTGTTCTGTATGTCTTATAACATTTACCTTTTCTGTCTTCTGTTGTTTTCTTTTCCAGTGCAGTTACTTAAAATGTCTTGAACTATGTTGATATTAACTTACCTCCAATCTCATAAAACTCTACTTTATATTCCTGCTTCTCCCTTGATGTTGTTACTTAAATACTACTCACTTTTTAATTTAATTTAATTTAAATTTTTTTTTTTTTTTGAGCTAGGGATTTAACCTAGGAGAGCTTTACCACTGAACTAAATCCTCAGCCCTTTTTTAAAATTTTGAGAGTGTCTCGCTAAGTTGCTGAGGCTGGCCCCTAACTTGGGATCCTCCTGTCTCAGCCTCCTGAATTGCCAGGGTATGCACCATGGGGTTCATATCACCTCATTTTAAAATTGTGTTTGTGTATTTGCTAGTTAGCTTTTTGTCGCTGTGAGAAAAACAACTTTAAAGGGAAAGATTTATTTTGGCTTATAGTTTTAGTCCATTGTTAGCCAGCTCCTTTTCCTTTGGGTTTGTGATGAAGCAGAACATCATGCAGAAGGATGTGGTGAAGGAAATTTGCTCATCTCATGCCAACTGGGAAACGCAGAGGGAAGGGAGACAAGGGTTTGGAGACAGGATGGAGTTCCCCAAGACAGATACCCAAGCACCCACTCCCTTGGGCTCAGATCCCACCTCCTGCATTCTCCACAACAAAGATTCATGGGCTAAATGGTTGGGCATTTTGGTGGGTACCCCACTGGGGAAGTTACACTATTTGTTAAGAACTTTAATTATACAGCTTTAATGCCTTTTTTTTTTTTTCCCTTCATCATCTCAGCGAGTCTGGAAAAATTTGAAATTCCAGTAAAAATTCGTTTGAGCCCTGAACCATGGACCCCTGAAACGGGTTTGGTGACAGATGCCTTCAAGTTGAAACGCAAAGAGCTTAAAACACATTACCAGGCGGACATTGAACGAATGTATGGAAGAAAGTAATTATTCCCTTTTGGCGTCAGTTTGCTACAGTGAGCTCAGATCAAATAGGAAAATACTTGAAATGCCTGTCTCAAGTTGTGAGGCAAACTCCATTCCTCATATTAAGCCTAAACTGTTCTTTCTCATGACATCACCATTTTTTAACTGACAAGATTAGTAAAATGTTAAGACAGCAAACTTGTGTCTGTCTCTTCTTTCTTTCTCCCTCCTCCAGTTTACCACCTACAATTGTACTTGTCAGTAGGAGAATTTTTCTGAATCAGATTGGGGAAGAAGTGATTTTAAAAACCTCAAGTTTTTAAACATGATTTATATGTTCTGTATAATGTTCAGTTTGTAACTTTTTAAAGTTTGGATGTATAGAAGGATAAATAGGAAATAATAAGAATTGGTTATTGGGGGGGCTTTTTTACTTATTGTATTTAAAAATACAAGGGTATCATTGTGAAATTATGTAAATTTCAAATGCTATGAATCAAATCATTGTTGAACAAAAGATTTGTTGCTGTGTAATTATTGTCTTGTATGCATTTGAGAGAAATAAATATACCCATACTTAAGTTTTATGAAATTGAGAACTTGTGAATATATGCCTGACAGTGTCTTCTTTAAATATTTATTTTTTATTAGGAATAAATGTAGTTCGGTTGGTGTTGCATGACACAGATAGCGGAGAAGGGATGGGGACAGAACAGCCAGTGCCGCACCAGTTGGTGATTGGTCCCAGTAGGTCACTCTCAAGATGTTTGCTGTTTTCTGTTTAGCTGTTGAAATTAGGAAAATATCCAAAATTAAATCGGAGCAATTCTGAAAGATAGGGTAGAATTTTAAGAACAAAGTATAAAAAGTTATTCTTTATTTAATCATATGTACATTTACTTGTCTGTATGAACACATCAGTTGTGGAAATTATTCTACCCCAAACTCTTCCACTTTTAATACTTAATTTTAAAATTAGAATTTTTAGAGTAGTTTGCACTGGTGTGTGGGTGTGTGTGTGAGAGAGAGAGATGGGGGGGAGGAGAGAGGGAGAGAAAGAGATATATTCAGGGGTGGTAGCTTATATTAAAAAGCACCTTTTCTTTCTATACTAGAAAATGAAGTAATTTAGAATGCTGCTTCTAGTAGCATTCTCACGAAGAGAAATTTTGGATACAAGAGAATTTAGCTTTATAATGAGGAGATTTAATATTTGATTTGTAGATTTTCATGTCAGTGTAGAAACCGTAATTAAAACATTGCTTATATGGTATGCAGTAAGTCTTTCATATGTATTGCTTGTCTTATTAATTCTAGATATAAATAATATTGCATCATTTAAGATATGCTTAAATTAGGATTTAAAAAGTCATAGGCACTGCATTTTTCATGTCAGACTAGCTATTTTCTTGATTCTGTTACTTTAGGCAATAAAAGGCAAAAAAGGAAAGAAAGAAAAAAATATGAACATAAATCTGTTCATCCAGTAGTGGGAATGTTGAAAGCAGCTAAGACCTGGTGGTTTTGGGTTACATAAAAAACAATGTATCTGGAGACATTGCAATACAGTGTTTTGTTTTCAACTTTTCTCGTATTGTTGTGTTATTGTATTGTGTTTTGGATGCTTTTTTCTTGTCATAGTTTAAATTTTAATAATGTTTAGGAAAATGCCAAAAAAGTAAAAATATGAAAAAAAAATACATGGAACTTCTCTGTATCAGGATGCTGTGATCTAAACATTAGTCCAGGGTAAATAGAAGCATTTGTTCCTGATGCTTTGTCTTTAGAATAATGATTGTTCAAATGATTAAAAGGTTGTATTTACTTAGAATGAAAGCTTTAATGCTTTAAAGGAACGATATTCATTGACATGAAATAATACCAATTGAATAGGTAGCTTATCACCGATTCAGAATAAAAATTATTTCTTTTCAGAAACATCTAATGAGGCTGTTTTAATCCATATCAAGTTCCATTTGTTTTCTCATGATTAACGTTTATAATTCAGTCTTAAAAATGTCAGATAGCAGGGTCAGATGTCACAGGAGAACAGGAAATGAAGTAGAATCCCCTTTCAAACAAATTATTCTCTAACCCAAATCATCTTTAGTGTCTTGAAAAATCCAATTCTTTCAATACTCCCTTTCACGGAGAAAAGGTTGACCAATGAGAAAAAACAAAAACCACATCCATTCAACAATTATGAGAAAGACTGGTACTACCAGTTGATGTTTGAGGAGGAGAACTTTAAGGAATTTCAAATAAACTGCTAAATTTATATGCATATATAAAAATACAGTATGAATCGTAGAAGAATGTTGCTTCAGAACTATTGTTTTCTGGAAATAAACTATATGAAGAATCTATAGACGTTTCTGTCCAAGTAAGTTTAGCAGTTTATTGCACACTAGACTGGTGGCCACCTCCCCACCCCATGCCCCCATTGGCATTTTTTTTAAACAAATTTAATTAGAAAGGTTTTTTGTTGGAAGTGATATCTACTTTTTAAATACTACCTTGTTTTTAAGTCGTGGAGTTGATATCCATGATGTTCTCTATTGTAAATTTTCAGCCATGTTTTAAAATGAATGAACTGGGAATAACTTTGCTACTAACATATTCAAGGTTTTACAAGTTTTTAAACAATTAG
Organism: Urocitellus parryii; assembly: GCF_045843805.1. NCBI lineage: Eukaryota > Metazoa > Chordata > Mammalia > Rodentia > Sciuridae > Urocitellus > Urocitellus parryii. The sequence goes on from NC_135531.1 coordinate 269,463,819, forward strand.
TCCCTATGATACAACTTTAAAACTTTTTTGGAAGAAATCTGATGTGTGGGTTCCTTTTGTAAGTTGATTTATGTACACCTGTGATGTTTTAAAGGGGGATCCACTTCAGTGTACATACTGGACCACACTGAAATGTAATGCATCCTTTCTATACTTGTTATTCACTCTGAGTTCATTTCCAATGTATTTTTAGTTACTGGTGTTTTCTGCCTAAGAAAGTGCATCATAAGGAAGCTCCATAGCTATATGGGTACGGACTATTTATTTGTAACTTGACATGAAATTTGAAGAATAAAGATGTATAAAAAAATTAGAAAGTTTCTGATATTAAAGCTTCAGTATTTAAAAAATGTTGAAGAAAAAGAAAAGCTCTTCCTTAAAAGTCAAACTTGAATTGACCTTCCTGAAATACTTGCTGAAAAAGAAGTTTGGGGAATTTTCTTTCCTGGCCTACCCACCCATCTGAGGGGACATTTTTATTTCTAGAAGTTCTATTCTTTGTTTCTAGGATTCTTGTGCCTTGCCCTACCCCTTCTAACTGGCCATCCTGCCCTTTTACCTGTTGTCAGCAGGTAAAAGTCAGTGCGGGTGAAAATAGAGATTGGAAGTAAACTTAGTGTTAAGACTTGTGGGGTAGAGAAGTGTGCCAGCAATAAAATGCCCACCTTTTGTGACATCACTTAACTCCTGTGAATGGGGAGGAAAAATTTTATGCCATGATCTCAGAAGGCAACCCCTCCCTGCTGGTCAGGGGAAACAGCCTGTGTAACTTGATGGTAACATACTTTTTATATAAAAGTATGCCTTTTTGTGTAGTCCTGCAGCAAACCCAGTTAAAGTAATTTTTTGTAAGCATATGGAAGTTTCAATGTGTGTTTTGAATGTTTTGTTTTTTGTATTAACAATTGTGTCAATTTTCTGTTCACTCACTTGGCTCTATTTTAAAACACTGGTTGCTTAATACTCTGTGATCAAATATACACATCAAATATGAGGTAGATCTGTTTTCTGGATCTAGATTCAGTTAACTTTCCATGGAGGTGACACAATTAGAAGGGGGAAAATTTATTTTGGCTTGTGATTTCAGAGGCCTCCGCCCACCCCACTTGGCTCTATGCTCAAGTGAGGCGAGGCAGCGCATCGCCAGGGAGCATGTGGAGTAAAGTTGCTCACCTCGACTGGCCCCGGGGCCCACGTTCCAGTGTCCCCGCAAGGGCATGTCACCAGTGACCTAATCTTCCACCAGCCCCGTCTGCTAAATTAAGTTCCGCCACCACTATCAGCTGGGGCCAGTCCTTCAACACATGAGCCTGAAGAACAGGCTATGGACCAACAGAGAGCTTGATTTAAATAATAAAATGCATAGTCTGAGAAGGAAAAGAACAAGCTCTGGTTCCCTGCTGGTCAGTCCACATGCTACGGGTAGGCTAAAAACGCCTGCCCATTTCAGACTCCCTCTAAACCCAGTGCCATAACGTGGTGCCTGACCATAGTAGGCGTTCAGAACTGTTGAGTGAATTAAAATGTCAACCAAATTATAGTGACAATGCATGTATGTGCCTCTAATGTCATGCCTTTTTCTAGTTCAGACTTTTATTCAAAACATTTTTCAGCAAACCCTTCCGCATTGATGTCCTTAATTAGTGACAATCCTTTGAATAAGGATGTGGATGAATCCAGAAGCGACTCTTCGAATTTGGTGATTCCTTTTTATATTAGCCCTCTGTTCTTTGTGAAGAAAGGAAAGGTTCTGCGTGGCTTTTTGTTAACCAATGTTAGGAGGTCTCAGCTTGAAGACTTTCCTGCATAAATTTTGCAGAAATAGGGGTTCTTTATGAGAGTTGTGATGGTGGAAGGTTTTCCGTGGTTCGTGCACCCGCAGTTTTCCTCTGTGAAGAGTGCCCTCTAGTGCTGAGAGGGAGGAGCTGCAGGCTTCCCACACTGTCAGCCTTCGCGGGCTTCCATCCTGTGAGATCTTGATGTGCAGTCAAGGGCGAGCTTCTCCGCAGAGCTCTGCCCCGCCCCACTGCAACCTTTTAAAACTAGTGTTCTCACTTGATGAGAAAGGCAGGGTCATTCTTTAGGAAGATGATTTATCCATACTTTATACTTATGGTACTGGATAGCTGTATGATTTTTCACTTGATTAAGGCAGTGGTTCTTTTTTTGTTTCAGGATCCCTTTGTTCTGAAAGAAATGACTGATGAAATTATTGTGGATCCCAGAAAACTTTTGTGCATGTGGCCTATATCTGGGGATATTTTTAAGTTTCATATTTTTTTTCTAAAGAATTTGTACTTCACCATGATACATGGAGAATTTTCAATCATTCACTTTGATTTTCCTTAGTGATGACCATAGTCTGTGTGTGTGTGTGTGTGTGTGTGTGTGTGTGTGTGTGCGCGCGCGCGCGCGCGCGCGCGGGCGCCCTTGTGTGTACATATAAATAAAACAAAGACAGGAGTTCGGGGGGAGGGGCTGTACCTGTGGAGACCTTGCCTTCCACCTTCACTTGGGGAAAAACTTCATAGCTGTTAGAACACAAATGAGAAAGATTTGTTTGGTGATAGATGCAAAACCCCACATTCTTAAAATTGAAATGGAAAGCCCACCCCTATGTTTTCTGAATAGTTGATTCCCCGCTTTTAAACTTTCCATGAATAAGTCCAGAGTTCCAGTGCTCTTCTGAGCCACACCTCTTCACCATCCCATGGCCACAACCTGGGCCCTGTCATCCCCAGAAGTACCCAATGCCTGCCACCTGAGAACAGGTGAATATTGAAGGCTGAAGGTCTGAGTGAGATCAAAAAAGGCCTGGAGGACAGGGTTCAGGCTGGGAAAAGAGGGCGGAGGTGGGAAGTTTCTCACGAATAGAACACCCCAGCAAGTGCCTAAGAGATGGTCCTGGGGTCCCTCAGCCTCCCAACCCACCCACCATGGGCTGCCCTCTTCTTCTGAGCACCGAGTGCCTCCCAGGCTTCCCGGGCTCAGGCCCTCACTCTGCTCTGCTTTGTTTGCCTGCGTCATATCCTGTTTTTCAGCTGCGGTGTGGCCCCATCACCACCCACTATCCTCTCTTGCTTTGAGTGATTTTAATCATTTAAGTTTTAACTGACAGGTAATTGTACTCATTTTCTGGGATACAGTGTGATATTCAATGCAAGTATGTTTTTAAACCTGATTAGGGAAGAGGTACCGGAGATTCCTTCCCCCTCTCTCCTCCCTCCTTCCTTTCTTCCTCTCTTCCCATCCTTAACTATAAGCCATAACTTCATGTGCCTTCTGAGTCATTTGAAGGAGTGTTTAGTTCTTGGCTTTCTTAGCAATATAGTAATAGTGAGTAAAGGAAAGCTGGATGCAGTACTGTCAATCAAGAGGGCTTAGGAGGAATTCCTCAAGGCGGGCAGCCTCCTGCTCCTGTGTCCTGCCTCCCTCCCCCACATTACAGGAAGACTGTGGTCCTGCTGCGTGGGGATAACTGATGCTGCTGTCTGTGACTGTGGCCACCCGACTGCTGACATACCCCAGCTCTGCCATTCCTGGAGCTTTCTGTGAACAGAGCGCTGGGGATGTGCTGCAGCAGGCAGCGCTGTGTGCACAGGTAGAGAGGATGAAGGACGCAGCTCGCCACCATAAGATACCCATCAGCACTAGACCCCTATGTGCCCTTCATGTTGGAATGGACAATTAGGTCTGATCACGGGCAGGTGTAAAAAGGATTTTTCTTCTTCTTTTTAACAGGTGCATTATAATTATACTTACTAGTGGGATTGATTGTTACATATTTGTACACACACACACACGCAGTGAATTTGGTCAACTTCATTTCCCAGGACCTCCCTTTTTGTCCCTCCTCCTAGTCCCCTTCCTCTATTCTAGGTCTCTCTTCTGTTCTTATAAGATCCCCTACTCCCTTTTTTCTCTCTCGCTTCCACATATACAGCTCTCGTCTTTCTGAATCCAGATCATTTTGCTTAACATAATGCTCTCAAGTTCAAAATTTTTTTATTGCAATACTGGTAATGAGACTTGCTTTCTGAATTTTATGATTAGGCATATGATTAGTCCTTCTTGCCCTGCTCTCCTCCCCCCACCCCCTGCTTTAAAGATACAGAAAGATCACTTTGATTTTATTAAGAACCTGTGTTGAGAAGCTGTGCCTTGGGTGACACTCAGTCTTCATGCTTGTGTGCTGGAATAGCCATGACTGAGAGCTTGGTGCCTGTTACCACCATGAAGCCTCCTGATGCTGCTGCTTAGCTGCATGTCCTTATCATGTCAATCACCTTCCTGCTGATTAACCCTGGGGCTCACAGAGGCTCAGTTAGCATCTGAGCTGGGGTGGAACCCAAAGGGGAGCTCTTAGACACTGTTGGTAGGGACGTAAATTAGTAGAACCATTAGGGAAAAACAGTCTAGGGATGTCTAAAAATGGTCACCAGAAAACTTATCATATGATTCAGCCATCAGCTCCTGGGTACAAACAGAAAGGAAATGAAATCTATATGTGCAAGAGATACTCTGCACCCCCAAGTTTATTGCCAGCATCATTCACAATAGCCAAGATATGGATTCAACTAAATGTCACATTGATGGATAGATGGATAAAGAAAATATGCTGTTTATACACAGTGAGATATTATTTAGCCATAAAAAGAAAGGCAATCCCGTCATGTGTGGCAATATGAACAGAACAGGAGGAATTGATAATTGAAATAAGCCCAGTGTAGAAAGACAAATACCACATGTTCTCACTTATGTGTGGAAGCTAAAAAGTGCATCTGGTAGAGGTGGAGAGTAGTGTCCACTAGAGGATAGGAAAGGCAGGATAGGAAGGGAAGGAAGGTCAGGTGCCAAAGTGCAGTTAGGTAAGACGAATGAATACCAGCCTTCTACAACTTGCCGACGACACAGTCCACAATAACTTATTACGTATTTTACAAAGAATTAGGAGAGAAGGCCTCCAAGGTTCCCAGTACAAAGAATGATAAACGTTTAAGGAGGTGAAAATGCTAATTGCCCTGATTTGATCATTGCACATTATACACATGTATTACTGTCATGCTGTGCCCTATAAATATGTAAGACCGAAAATAATTTTCTTTTTTTTAAAGATTTTTTAAAAAGATGGACACAATATCTTTATTTTATCTATTTTTATGTGGTGATGAAGATCAAACCCAGTGCCTCATGTGTGTGAGGCAAGCGCTCTACCGCTGAGCTATAACCCCAGCCCCTGAAAATAATTTTCATTGGGAAAAAAATCCTTCCTTTTTCCCTTGGCGATGACTCTTCCTTTTAAAGTCATGTGGCCCTTAAATGGTGCCCTTCATCTAATATTTAATATTCTCTCTCTTACCCTCTCATTTACCTGTTCATCATTAGATCACACTCCTTAACATCTAATGAGGGTAATAATTACTTATCCTATGGGTATTTGCAACCGGCTCCTTTATTAATCAGCGTTGCATCACTATAACGAAATGCCTGAGGCCTCTGGTACAGAGAAGTGACTTGTTTGGCTCACAGTTCTGGAGACTCCCATGCAGGGCAGGGTGGCCCGAGGGGAGTGGGTCTCTGTTGAGGGCAGCACATCATGGCAGGAGCGTCTATTTGAGTGTTCCTATCTTGAGCCAGGAAGCAAAGGGAGACTGAGAGTCGGGGTCCTACAATCCCCTTTTGGAGGCCTGTCCCCAGAGACACGGGAACCTCCCACCAGGCCCCACTCTTAGAGGTCTCCAGCACTTTCCAGTACCACCCTGGGACCACGCCTCTGCACACGGACCTTGGGTGGGGCCCTCAAATCACATCCACTCCATTGCAGCACCTTCCTTCAGTGTGTGAGGGGGAAGGACTCCGACCTGCTGGGCTGTTCCCAGCTGAATTCTTGGAAGGGTGTTCATCGCAAGCAGGAATGTAAACAGGTGACAAGGACACTCTATGCTCTGCGCCATTTCTTCTAGTTGTACTGTCCAGTGTCTCAGGTACGATGCTGAGCAGAGAGGGTGACGGTGCAGATGGCTCTCAACAGGGTACTCTGTCTCAGGGTGCTAGCTGCCCACCCCACTTTCCCATTCCTTCTTGGTAATAGAACCTCAAATTTACTGAGCAGAGTGTTTAGCCAAAGGATGATATTCCAGATATTACTTTACCTAGGTATGGTAATGAAACTAAGTTTTGGTCAAGAGATAATGAATAGCCAGGTGGAGTGGCGCATGCTTGTGGTCCCAGCCACTTGGGAGGCTGAGACAGGAGAATTGCAAATTCAAGGCTGGCCTCAACAATTTATCAAAGCCCTAAGCAACTTAGTGAGGCCCTGTCTCAAAATTAAAAAAAATAAAAAGGACTGAGGATAGATAGCTCAGTGGTAAAGTTCCCCTGGGGTTCAATATTCAGTACCCAAAACCAAAAACAAACAAGAAAGTGAATCATTTTGTGAAGCATTATTTTTCAAGACAAATTTTATTTTATTGTACATTGATAGAGTATAGCTATGTATATTGTTGGGGTACAAAGTGATGGTGTAATATATGTGTACAAAGTGCAATGGCTGTATCAAGCTACTTATTGCAAATCAAATCATGGGATACTTTAGATCCATCTCCTTCCTCTCTCTTTGCCGCTGCTTAGAATTTGAATGTAATGACTGGAACCCTAGAAGTCATTTTGGGCCATGAGGTGGGTTTGTGAATGGGAATCATGCATCCAGGTGGCTACATTAGCAAGAGAGATGGAGCCTGTGTCGCTGATCATTAAGCACTGTCATATCAGTCCCAGATGAAAACAAAAACAAAAACAAACAAAAAAAACCAACAAAACAAAACACTTTCACCTTGTTTGAGTGGATGTTGTTGGAGTTTCCAGTCACATGCAGCCAGTTAATTCTAATGAAACCTGAGCTTCCTCATCTGTTGAGCCATAACAGTCTACCTCTGTTCTCAGGACTAAATGAAAGAGTTCATGTAAGAAGGAGCCTGCCCACGGTAGGTTCGGGAGACAGCGTGCCCACGTCTGCTGTGGGACTGGATGGCTGGTGTTCAAGTGCCCTCTGCCAGTCGTCAGTGGGAGGCTTGCAGCCCGCCTGCACTCGCCCTCCTCCTTTCTGAAATCATGATGATCTTTTCTTGAAGAGTCAGCCTCTTCCTTTCAATCTGACTATTACATACATTTTATTTGTTTTTCTGTTTTTTTTTCACATTGACTTTAAACGTGCGCAAGTTGTTCCTGTTAAATCAAAGCTGCCCCTCGCCCCTCCAGCCCTCCATTCCATCTTTTTCTTGTTCTTCCAAGTCTAACTTTTCAAAGTCGACTTTCCTCACCTTCTGTCTGAGCAGTGCTGCGTCTCCACAGGCCCCTGGAGCCTGGCCGTGGGGGCCAGCCTCCCTTCAGAGCCTTCTCCTCTGACTCCCAGCTCTGCACCTCTGCAGGTCCTGCTCTCTCTCGGGCTCGGGGCTCGGGAAACACTGTGTCCCCACCTCTTCATCCCCAGAGCCAGAAGAGCCTGAGATCTGCTCCAGGCAATTCCCATAGGATCCAGAAAGTTCCGGGAATTTATTTTGGGTAACTAAGGCAGGAACCTATGGCTTGTGTCAGGTTGGGATGGCCCTGGCTGGAGCTTCCTGCAGGGCTTTGCCAGAACTGTGCCCTGGGTGGCTTTGTCCCCCTCCGTTCTTCCCTCTCTCTCTGACATGTATTTTCCTGGGGTCTTTGAATCAATCACTTGCTCTTGAAGGCGTGTCCCAGAATCTGCATTTGGGGAGCTAATTCCAAACACGACCTCCATTTCCCACCTCTCCTTCCCTCCTCGGCCCAGGGCACTCTGGCTTTGGGCCCATCACTCTAAGGAGGCAGCTCTTGCGTGGAGCCCCAGGGACGCCATGTAGACGAACCCAAGGTGCACAGCCCCTCTGCATGCATGGACACTCTTCTCTGGTGCCCCCTCCCTGGCTTTTCCTCTTCCATTTTGTGACCTTTCTTCAGTGTTTCCAGGTTAGCTTGTCCTCCTCTCATCAGCCATTGAAATAGGGTTCCCCAGGCTCAGCCCTACGCCCCCTGCTGTCCTCCCTGGTGAACTGCACATCCCAAGTATCAAGGTGACAACCAGCAGTAGCCACACCTTCTGCCTCAGCACCATCTTCTCTGAGTGCCAAGCCGTCATTGTCTGTTATATCTGCACGTGGATGTTCTCAAAAGCACTTCTGAGCTAAATTTGTCAGATCTAGTCCATGAAAGCAGGCGGTCCTCTTGCCCTCGGTTCCAACGTTGTGCATGTAGACGCTTGTCCATCCTGGCCAAGAGCTGGGAGCCGCCCGGTAGCCAAGGGGCACCAACTGCTGGGAGTGGAGGACTGGGACTCTTTTCTCTCTGCCTCCACCTTCAGCTCCACCCCTGGAGTCCAGACTGTCTTCATTGACTATCGTCTCAAAACCAGCCTCCTTGTTGGCCTTCCTGCATGCATTTTTATATCCCTCTATTTTTTTTCCCACACTGCTCCCAGGCTGATCTTTCCAAAATGCAAATTTAATTATGCCTTTAAAAAATGATTTCATTGAAATATAATCACCCATTCAAAGCATGAAATTCATGGCTTTTAGTGTATTCAGAGTTGTGTAAACATCACCACAATCTAATTTTAAGAAAGTTTCCATCATCCCCCAAGAACCCTTGTACCCATTAGCCCCCACTTCCCATTTCCCCCTGTGCAGCCCTAGGCAACCACTAATCTGCTTTCTCTATGGATGTGCCTATTCTGAACATTTCATACAAACATAACCATATAATATGTGGTCTTTTGTGACTGGCTTCTTTGACTCCGTGGGTTTTCAAAGTACGTGGATGTTGCAACATGACTGGCTGAATGGTATTGCCTTGTAGGGTATACCACATTTTGCCTATGTATCAATCACTTGATGGGCACTTTTGTCTTATGAATGTTGCTGCTGACATGCACATTCACGTACAAGTGTCTGTAGGTGCGTTTTCATTTCTCCCGGGTGTCACAGACCTAAGAATGGGATCACTTGATCATAAGATAAATCACACCTCTTTCATAAGCTTTTCAATGGCATTCCACGCTCTTAGGATAAGTTTGGTTCCTCTTTTCCTGGTGACCATGTTCCCTCATGGTCTGACCCCGCCTGCCTTGCCAGTCTCCTCTCTGTGTTCCAGGATTTGGGCCACTGTGGCCTTGGGCTGGTCCCTGTCTCCCCATGCCTGCCTTCTTCCCTGGGTTGACTCTCTCCTTCGGGGTGTAGCGATGTCACTTCCTCCGCGAAGCCTTCTCTAAGCTCCCTGATGACATCAACTTCCCCTTTTCACACCACCATTGGACCATGTAGCTCTCTGTAGTACTTACTGCAGTTACAATTTACATCTTGTTTGTAACTTTTAACCCACTGCTTTTCTGTCTTTCTGGGCATCAACTTGACTCGATTAAAGGATGCCCATAGGCCTGGCAGAGCATTATCTTGGGTGCATCTGTGACGGTGCTGCCAGCGGAGGTGAGCACGAGAGTCAGTGCCCTGGGTGGGGAACACCTGCCCTCAGTGTGGATGGGCACCTCTAGTCAGCCCTCAGTGTGATGGGTGCATCCAATCAGCTGGGCGTGCCCAGAGAGAATAAATACAGAAGGCAGATTGGTTTCTCTCCCTGAGGGCTTGGACATACTGGTCTATCCAGCCTGGGACATCAAAATTCCAGGCTTTCTGTCCTTTGGAATCCAGGACTTACACAAGTGGCCCTTTCCTTGGGGATTCAGGCTTCTGACCTCAAAAGGAAAGTTGTACCATCAACTTCCCTGGGTCTGAGATTTTCACACTTGACTTGGACTGATCGAGTGCTACCAGCATCCAGGGTCTGCAGCCTGCAGACCACCTGTTGTGGGACTTCTCAGCTGCCATAATGGTGGGAGCCAATTGCCCCAATAAGTCTCCCCTCATCTATCTCTATACATATCCTGTTGATTCCATTGGTTTAGAGAACCCCCACTAATATGTCAACCATGTCTATTTTTTTTCACACCTCACCTTTGTAGTTCTAGCATCTATCCAGTGCCCAGCACATAGTAGGTACTCAAAAATATTTTCCCATCATTGGATAGAAAATGTCATCATCTCCACATGTATGATTAAATCTCAAGCCATATCCAGTTCGGCTAAGTGGTTTTGGTCTTTATGTTATGAAAACATGAATCTGTCCAATGATTCCAGCTAAACTATGACATAACTTCAAAGAATAAAAGGGCATCGGCTTCCCAAAGCCCACACCAGCAGATGAGCAGAACTTCACTGGTGGGAGGTAGATGACCTCATAAGGTTTACTGGAAAATAAGCTCATCAGGGATAAGACTATTGCTTCCCATGTGTAGGAACCCCAGATCTGCCATTTAACTGAATTCCTCAAGGGTGAGAAGCCATGTGTATTTCTCAGGGTCAGGAGCACGCAGCTTGGTTTTGAGACACCTCCACGGACTTCCTGTCTGGTCCCTGCATCTGCCTCAGAGGGATCTAATTTGATTAGATCAGAATGTAAGCCGAGCTTCTCCTCTCCTCCCTCAAACTGAAACAGGAGAATCTTCTGCCCCGAGTGCGTTTTAAAAGGAAATTGGAAGGAGATAAATGTAGCTCTCTGGGAGCAAAGGTCTAGCTGCCTTCTGAACTTGGGGGGTTTTCTAAACAGGACATTTCTTCCAGGTAGGTGGGTCCTGGAGCACTTCTGCAGATATCTCGGAGGAGCCCCTGGGGAATGGTGGTGTGCGAGGGTGGCCTGGGCCACCAGAAGAACGTTTCCAGACTTCTGAGGAAAAGGCGGCCACGCGGGGTTAGCGGTGCGTCCTGCAGAGGCCACTGCGCCTGCGCAGGGTGGTCCCGAAGCCTGCTCCGCACCACGCTGCAGGTGACCTGGCTGCGAGTGACCTGGCTGCTCCTCCGCCTCCTTCTCCTCCACCTGGTCCACGCTTGCCCTTTCTCCCTCGTCTCTTGTGGACGTCCTCAGAAGCACCCCATGAGATGGACATGTGTGCGCCCACGACAGAGGGAGGTGTGTGCCCAGGACAGAGTGGTAGAGGAGATAGAGGCAGAGGAGGGCCAGCGCCCGCGTGGCTCTGGGCAAAGTCCACAGAAGGGAGCCTCTCTGGATCCCGCAGAGGACCTTGGAGTCCAAGTCCCACTGCGGAAATGCCCGAGCAGGGCCAGCGAGAGGGCTGCTGGATCCCATCTGCAGGGGCCACGGGGGTAGGGCCGGGGGGTGCAGAGCGCAGAGGCCGCAGCCTGCGTCTGGGGGCAAACCCACCCTGGGAGCCTGAGGGCCAGCCTCTCAAGAGTGTCCGCAGTTAGAATCAAAAGCACAGGAAACAAGATGGGGTCCGCCAAAACAGCACAGAAAGGACTCAAAGTGGGGAGCAGGGCAGTGCGGGCCTGCCTCTCCCAGGGTGTGGATCATGGCTCAAGGGCCACCACGGGAGCACACAGAGTGCGCTCTGCGGGAACAGGCTGGATCCCCAGTGCCACCGCCACCTGCACCCGGCTCCTTGCGGCCGCAGCCACCATAGTGGCTTCAGAGCCCTCTTTTCTCTCCTGTCACCCCAGCACCCCAAGTGCTGCCGGTTCAGCTTTTCCTAAAACACTATTTGCACCATTTCATACCTCCCCCACCCCAAGGCTTCTCGTTGTTTTAATGATACACTTAAAACTCCTTGGCCTAACTCTGAGGTCTTTGAAAATCTAGCCTCAACGTACCTTTCGGTCACAGAGGTCCCTCATCCCGGTCAGATGACCGAGGGAGGACACCCTGGGTGTGATTCTGCCCAGCACCAGCCACCCATGGACATAGCGATGCATCACTTCTCTCTCCCAGGCTGAGGGGCAGTTGGAAGGTTCCAGTGGGCACAGGGTGACCGGGCTCAGCCCGGTGTCCCAAGATGCCCCAGGCCTGGGCAAAGGGGCAGAGGCGCTGCCGTTTCCCTATGCCACAGCTGCTTTTTTTCTGGTCTGAATATTTTCCTTGCTGGGCTCCAAGCCGAAGGGCCCTGCCTCTCCCCATTGGGCAGAGTCCTGCACATCCTCCAGGGCTGGTCTGAAACCCCCGCATCCCGAACCGCCAGTGACCGGTCCCACCTCAGTTCTCACTCTTCTGTTTTAAGTCTCTGATGATTTCTTCTCTCGAATTTCTCTTTTCCCTGCAGTTCTATTAATCTAACATTGGGTCTTCTACATCTCTTATCTTTTCTTTGTTTTTGTGAACGTATTTTTTTTTTATTTGATCATCTGGATTTTTATCTTCTAACCCTCATTGGAATTTTGTTTGTCCTCATTTAAAAATTTCCAATGGCTTTCTTTTTGTTTCTGATTTTTTTCTCTTGATAGAGTATCATATTTTTGTCTTATGGGTATAATGACTAATTAGAGGTTTTTGTTTTGTATTGGATGACATCATTAATAAATTGTCTGTGTCCTGAAGTGACTGGTCAACCTTGTCCATTCAGGTTGAAGGGGTGTTGCATAAGCACAGAACCTATCAGCTAGGTGGCTTTGCCTCTGGGAGGTTAGGGACATTCTAGATGCCAGAATGTGATGTTTCCAGTGGAGCGTTTTTATTTGCTTTGAGGATAAATCTTTGATGATTAGACTCGGGGGCAGGAGGGTGGGGAGACATCTAGCTTCCTGGTGATCTGAGGAAGTTCAGCAAGGCTCCACCCAAAGCCCAGGCCTTTGGCCCCCTGCACTGGCCTCTCCTGTTTTTGGATCTCTGGGGTGGGCATGGCGGTGGGGCATTTCCCTGGAGTGCACTCCCTTCCATGCAGACCCCAGGCCGTGGCTTCCTCTGATCGGCTTCAATTCACTATGCTTCATCCATTCTCCATCTTCTGGTCACTTGAATGTCCACTGAATGCAGCCCTCGCCCCTTTATTGTCTCTATTTTGGAGTTTATAGCCTTTAAAATTGTTTTGCAGCGATTGAATGTCAACTGAGATGAGGGAGAAATGAAACACATTTTGTGTTTGGAGCTAGAATTTTTGCTCTCTGCATAGTTGATTGAATTAACTCTTCAAATCAAGGTAGTTTTCTGTGAAATGGGACCTGGTTAGAAAAATGGCACAACTGGACTGTAATCCACCTTGGGGAAGGCAGGGGCCTGGCGCCTGTGGGGTGAGGTGCTCTGTGGTTCAGTTGGCTTTAACATTTCGGTTTCAAAAAAAAAAAAAAAAAAAAAAAAGCCATTTTGGTTTCCTTGCCCTTTCTGGTTCACATTTTTATCTGCCTCACCAATGTGTTTCTCATAGATGGAGTCACACATCTGGGGAGCCATTTGCATCTCCATTTTATGGCCTTTCGTATTTCCAGTCTTGACTCTGCCCTTGTGCAGGATTTGAAAGAGATGAGAAAATAAGGGAAGTATTCTTTGTGGAGAGATTCATATTCTAACTTTCCTTCAAAGCTGCAGTCCTTCGGGATTCCTTCCCTTTCAGAAGAGAACAACTTGGCGTTTTATGATCCCTTATCTCTGACTTTTTTTTTTTTGGTTTTGGTTGATGTTTGGTTTGCTAGGGCAAGAAGGTCATTTCCTCTTATAGTTTTCTGAGTTGTGGGGTATCCTTCCTCCCTTCCCCACAACCCTGGCACATGCTCATCCTCCTCTGACTCACCCCCCCACATACTTTAGTATAATTTAGGTGTTTCCCCTTCAAAAGAAAACCAAATTGGTGATTTCAGTTCACCCAAATAAAAACCATCAAGCAGAGCAGTGTGACATGCTCCCTGAGCCTCTCAGGTCACGTTTCTGGCAATGCTGTGTCCCTTCCCTGTCATTCCCATCATGTTTGGCTTTCTCGCCTGATGCATGACACTCTCTTGGCCACGAAAAGTTCCATCTCAATTAAAAATGGAGGAAAAACAGTCATTTGTCTGCATTATAGGTGGGAAAAAGTATCGGACGGACTTGTCACTGAAGATAGAAGAAAGACATTTCTGTCCTGCTGGGGACTTTTGGGGCAGGTGACTGGTCCAGGATGGAATTGGCTCAGAGGGAAAACTGGGTGGTTTCTTTCTATTTTGGAAAAACTGTCTCCAATTAGTTTACAACATATTTTCAACACTTTTTTTTGGGGGGGTGGCAGAATTAAACTTAGCAAATTTAGACCAGTGGCATTGAATGCATTCACAATGTTTTGTAGTCATTCTCAATATCCATCTCCAGAATGTCATCATTTCAAACTGAAGCTCCACACCCATCAAGCACTATCTCCCATCCCACTCTCTCTACAGCTCTTGATAACCCCACTCCAGTCCTTGTCTCTGTGACCTTTCTAATCCTAGCCGTCTCATGGAGTCGTTGGCTGTTTGTCCTCGGTCCCGGCTGACTTCACCTAGTGTGAATGGTTCATCCGTGCTGGAGCATGTGTCAGAATTTCACCCTGCCTTTTTCCAGATAGGAGCTTGCTGTGTTGGCCAAGCTGGCCTTGGACTTGTGATCCTCCTGCCTCAGGGTCCTGTGTAGCTGGGATTGCAGGTATGTGCCACTGCACCTGGCTCATCACCTTTTAGTCTTAATGATAATCCAGTGTATGTAGACACCAGATTTTGTTTGTTCATTCATCTGGTAATGGACATTTGGGTTGCTTCATTTTTTGGTTACTGTGAAAAATGTGATGCACACCTGCACACAAATGTTATGAGCACCTGCTCGATTTCTTGTTTCCACTTCTTTGGGTACAAATCCACAGGTGGAATTGTGAGATTGTACAGTAATTCTGTTTACAGGTCTTGAGAAGCCACCAAACCGTTTTCTACAGCAGCAGAATACTATTTTACAGATGAGGAAATGAGGCTTGGAGAGGTTGTGCTACTTGCCCACCATCATGTGGCAGGCTCCTAAAGAGGTAAGTAGTGGGGCAGAGGATGTGGCTCAAGCGGTAGCGCGCTCGCCTGGCATGCGTGCGGCCTGGGTTCGATCCTCAGCACCACATACCAACGAAGATGTTGTGTCCACCAAGAACTAAGAAAAAATAAATAAATGTTAAAATTCTCTCTCTCTCTGTCCCCCTCTCTCTCTTTAAAAAAAAAAAAAAAAAGAGGTAAGTAGTAATGTGCCCAGGGAGTGCTTTCCTGATAAAGACTCTCCATTAATGGTTATTCTTTTCCTTTCCCCTTCTGATGGTGATTCAGATACACTAGCTTAAAGTTTAAATTGACTTAAGACTGTATACCTTTTCTTTCATTGTCTTCTAGATACCAGAAGAGTAAACAATCCCCCTAATCTTGGCTAAAATAATGAAAGAAACTTCTTATAATTGCAAGTTCCAGGCCAACCTGGACAAGCACATGGACCTTTCAAACACTTCTTGAGCTAATTACAAACCATCCTTCTCCATCGAGTCTCCTAGAAGGCTTTGCTGGTGAGAGTCAAGAGAGCTGGAGGGTCTGGAGAGTAGCAGAGGTACACTACAAGTTATTGTAATGCAGACTTTTCACAACTGAAAATCAATCTGGCCCTTCCCCGTCCTCAATCCCAAACACACAAGGTAGAATGAGTGAGGTCATATTGGGGGTGGGCTATGAAGTTGAATCTGGGACTCCACTGGCCTTTCTTTGTCACAAGGCTGCTTCTTCATGTCCACTGTTAGTGTACCCTGCCTTTTAGGCGACCAGTGATCCTTCACCTCTGCCCTGGCCCTCTGATGCGTGTAGGTCGGCTGTTGGCTGTTTGGGTTGGGATGAATGGCATCAAGCTGTCACTTCTCCCAGGAGTTACCTACATCCGAAACCTGAGTTCCCACGAGGAATATCACAGAACTCCCCATCCATCTCTTGGTACCCAGGTTTGAGGCTGGAGGTCAGCGGGCCTCGGGCCTCACAGGACTGACACATCGGGCATTGAAGGATGACCTGACCCACAGGGGTCCCTGATGAAGGAACTGAAGTAAGAGCTCTAAGGGAACTTAAAAGGCTTTCAGTTCCCTCCTTGTGGGACCTGGAGAAAGATTTTTTTTCTTCCTTCTGAAAGTGAGAATCACCAAAGTTAAATCGCCCCCAGGCAAGGAGCATTTGGGAAGACAAGAGCTGGTGAGGAAAGGAAGTAAGGGGTTCCTTTCTGGGTGGAGAGGAGACAGTAAATAGGGGCCCTCCTCATACAACCCTGACCTAGGAAAATGTCCTGCACAGTAGGTGTAATTCCCAGATTTTCCACAAGATGGTGCAGAAACTCCGCTCACAGTTTGACAAAACCACTCTGGGTGCAGGTTTGTAGCCACTGCTAGACTCCTGGCAGTGGATATGCGGTTTTGGAGAACAGGATGAAGCCTTCACCTTGGCAAAGATGTCTTTGACATTTTAAGCATTGTGATTGAATAGTCAATTAAAAATTTGAGTTTCTAATATATATATGAAATGACAAATGTGTTCACAAACTCCAGGCAGAAGCTTGGCTTGTACAAGAGATCATGGTCAGAGAAGGAGATACAAAGGAGACCTGAGCCCCAGGCTGTGTTGAGTGGGACTCATAGAGAGCCTTGACATCTAACTGGGGATCTGATTGTCCACCACACTGGGTCTTTCCTACGGACAGTGTGTCGTGCTGCAGAGAAAGTAATAAAAGTGACCAGGAGAGAATGAAGTTCCCAACACATGGAGATGATTAATGTTTGAGAGATGCAAATGCTCATGACTCTGATTTGATTATTACACATGGTATATATGTATTGAATTACCATAATGTACCCTGAAAGGATGTATAAATATTGCCTCAATAAAAAACAAACAAAAAAACCAGTTCCAGCCTTTATAAAGCTTAAGGTAATAGCTTATCCTATTGGGAGAACCAGACATAAAATTAGAAGGTGCCAGATGGTGATAAAATGTCAACACTGATAGGTGGAGCTAGAGAGCCACACTTAAACAGCAAGGTCACAGAAAGTGACCTGAGAAGGTGACAGTTCAGGAAGACCTGAAGGATTGATGGGTTAAGCCCATGTTGATTTTAGAGGGAGACTGTTCTAGGCAGAGGGCACAAGGAAGGCACAGGTCCTGAGGTCGGAAGGTGCTGGGTGACTCTAGGAACAACAAGGAGGCTGGTGTGGGTGCTGGGGCAGAGGAAGGAGGAGAGCAGGATAGAAGGTGGATATCTGCTGGGGAGTGGAGCGGGTCTGGGTAGCAGGACGGAGCCTTCAAGGTTGTGTAGAATGTAATGTGGTATTATGGTTTGGATGTGAGGGGTCCCCCAGAAGCTCAAGCGTGAGACAATGCAAGAACATTCAGAGGCGAAACGATTGGGTTGTGAGGGTCTTAATCCTTATGGGATTAGCTGAGTGGGGCCTGAAGGCAGGTGGGGTGTGGCTGCAGGAGGTGGGTCATTGAGGGTGTGGCTTTGGGGTTTATATTCTGTATCTGGTGAGTGGGTCCCTCTCTGGTTCCTGACCACCATGTGAGCGGCTTCCCTCCACCCCACTCTTCTGCCATGATTTCCTGCCTCTCCTCGAGCCTGAAATGGAGGAATGGAGCTGGCCATTTATGGACTGAAACCTCTGAAACCGTGAGTCCCCGAATACACTTTTCATCTCCTAACTGTTCTTGTCACTTTCTTTAGTCACAACAGCGAAAAACTGACTAAAATCTGTGGATTTTGGCTTTTACTTTGGGATTGATGAATACTACTGAGGGTTCAGGAGAAGGGATTGGCAAGATCTGATGTGTGTGTGTGTGTGTGTGTGTGTGTGTGTGTGTGTAAGATGTTGCTGGACCTTTATTTTATTCATCTATTTACATGTGGTGCTGAGAATCGAACCCAGTGCCTCATCCATGCTAGGCAAGGGCTCCACCACTGAGCCGTAACCCCAGCACCCTGGTTTATATTTTATGAGGACCACTCTGGTTCCTGTGCTGAGAAGGAGATGAGGCAGGAACAGGGGACCAGTTGGGAGACAACTGCCATGTTCAGTTGCAAGATGGTGTTGGCTGGGACCAAGGTCACGATGGTGGACTCGGGGAGAAGTGGTCAAATTCTGGTCATTTCTTGAGTCCGCAGACCTGATGGAAGCTGGAATGAGTATTTGAGAGGAAGAACAAGGTCAAGGAAACCCCACAGCTATTTCCCTAAGCAACTGACAGATGGAATTGCCATTAACTGAGCTGACTTGGAGGAACAGGTTTCTGGGGGAAAGATCAGGGGCTCAGTTCTGGGGATGCTGAGTTGGACGTGCCTTCGTGATGTCCAAGTGGTGGGTGTAGATCTATGAACCTGAACTTCAGGGGTGGTGTCCAGACTGAGATGTACGCTTGGAAGAGGGCCCACAGCTAATATTTAAAGGCACAGACTGGAGTGAGAAAGAGGAGGCCAGGGAGGAAGGTCAAGGATGGAGCCCGTGGGTACTCTAACATTTAGAAGTAGAGGCATTGAGGAGATCCAGGAGGGTGGGCCCATGAGGTTGGAGAAAACCTGAATCTCGAGAGTGTGGTCAGCCGTGTCCACGGTGGCTAGCAGGCCATCTCAAGTCCTCCTAGCCTGGCTTCTCAACCCAGCACGGCCCATGATTGGGGCTCGATGGTCTCCGGTTGTGGAGGGCTGTTCTGTGGATCAGGGGAGGGTTAGCGGCAAAGCCCTGTCTTTACCCACTGGGTGCCAGCACCACCTCCCTCCCAGCTGTGACAACCAGAACCATCTTCAGACTTGGGTCCCCTCTAGGACCAAACTGCCTGTTCCTTCTGGGGAACGAAGACCTCTTTTGACTGGGGGCAGAGGAAGCTTCTAGGGAGGCAGAGACATTTGAGTTGGACTTTGAAGGCTGGGCAGAATGTCCACAGAAAGTGGCTGGGTTTCAGTGGGGAAGACACCCAGCCAGGGCCATGTCCCCAGTGCTAAATAAGTGTCTCTGTGTGGAGACCAGTGTCCCTTTTGGAGTCATGGAAACAGTTATGTCATTTTAGGCACAGTCGTGTTTCCATGACATCTGTCTTTTTAACCTAGCAAGACTCCAGGTTAAATGATTGTTTCTCTCCAAACTTTAGTTTAGGGAGGTTTAGGCATGACACTCTTTTTTAATTTTTTTAAAAACTGAGATTGAAAAAGGAAAACCTGCACCTTTGCCCTCCCCTCACCCCTCCCATTTCCTGGGCCTTGGCATCTTTCCAAAATGATAAATAAGAAACTTGTTTTTCCTCTTAGTTTTCAGATATGAGATCAGATTGCTTTTCCATTATTGGAATATAAAATTAACGTATAACCTTGCTTAAATTTGATTTTTAAAAAAACCCTCTCCTTCCCTTAGACAAACAGATATATGCACGTGTATGCACACACACACACACACACACACACACACACACACACACACACACTTCATTTTTGTAAAGCTGCTAACCGTGGGTTCAGTAGGAGGTTTTACTGAGCACTTACTGGAGTGATTATTCTCAGCAATTCAGTTCCTAGACATTTGCTGTTATTTTCAGAGGACAAGCTCATGTCACGAATCTCAACAGAGAAAGTCTTCAAAATGGGAAGGGGTAATGTGGATTCCACTCTGAGGAGGGGATGGTTCAGATGCAACTCAAGGTAAAGGTCAGTTTAGGAGGGAAGGACTAGGGTCTTTAGAAGGAGGAGGGATCTTTCCAGTGGAGGCGCAGGGACACCTTGGGGAAAATGGGGGTGGGGTGGGGGAGGTGGGGGTGGGGGGTGGAGGTGGGGGAGGTGGGGGTGAGGGTGTAGAGGTGGGGGGTGGGGAGTGGCTGGCTGCAGCACATTGTCTTCTTGGATCCTGCTTGACAAAGCCTTCTGATGGCCATTTATAAGGAGTAACATCAATTAATTGACATGACATTAGGGGTGGACCCTGTGAATCTGGACATGGAAATGGCTTTCATCAGGGGTTCCCAAAGGGAGTCACCCTTCACCAGCATCAGGGATGCTCAAAACGATGTGTCCCTGCCCTGGAGATTCTGGGTGAGTCCATACGGGGGGACCCTCAAGTCATCTGTAGTTGGTAAAACCTTCCCCACGTGGTTCTGACTGGCCCCTGGACACCACAGTGTCATTTAATAGAAATGAAGGAGTTTCTATTAAATAGAAACGAAGGAGTTTCAGGTCTAAGACAAGAAGGGAATCTTGTAATTTTGTGAAACTGACTTCTCCATTTAAAAAAATAGTCAAAAACCAATTTGGTATCTCAGTGACGATGGTCAGATCTTAGCAGAAACACAGGTGAGAAAAATAAATTTCCAACTTTTATTTTAGGCGAGTTCTGCTGAGCACATGGGAACCTTTTTCCTTCCTCTTCTCTTTTCCTTCCACTTTGGCTTGGCAGTGGACGCTGTGGCCAAGGACTGTTTGTGGGATGGCCTGAGATGCCCTGGCAAACCATCCTGGTGCCCAGGTCAGAACCAACAAGTGAGACTCTGCCAAGTGTGTCTCTGTGTATTGATGTGCACTTGTCACTGATACAGGGGACAGTGACTTCATGCGTTTTCCCCTTTTGAGGTCCATGGGCCCTGAAGAAATGCCCACTTCTCATATTGCCCTCTTCACAGCATCCCGAGGAAGCAAGGTTGGAACACTACGTATCAGGGGTGGGAAGGGCCAAGAGTCTCCTGATGAATGGCCACGGTCACTGCCTCCCTTTTGCATTAATAGTTACACAAACTCAGGTTGCGGGAGTCTGGCTGCCCTGTGGCCGCCATTTCTATTTTTATGACAAAATCCCAGCCCCCATCCTAGAGATCCCTCCCCAGCTGTGGAAAGGCTGAGGCTGATAGGGAACCAGTCTTTGAAGGTCTTGCCTTGCTTTGGAACCATTACCCCACCAGGATGTGTGGCACTTAATGAATGTCTCCTCTGTTGGCTCTTAATGGCTCCCTGCCAGGTCCCCACTAGCTTAGATCAAAGAGTTGCCTTCTAGGCCTGATGGTAGGAATCTGTACAGAGGACCAACTCATTTGTGGTCTTCCTCCATCATTAGGGGTCCCTTCTCTCCCTGGATGGAGTAATGACTGCAAATATTTCCTATTCGGTAAAGAAAAATGGTTAAATTATCAGACATTTTTTAGAGGCCAGCAAAGATAACAATAATATTAGCAGATTTCTGCTAGCACTGCATCAGGAACGAGGTTCTACACGAAAACTTTTACATGTTGAATCTCACTTAACAGTCGTGTGAGGTGGGTACTACAGTCATCACCATTACGCAGATGAGTGAAGCCGAGTCTCAGAGGCGTTAAGAAGCTGGCTTGAGGCTGGCAAGGGGTCAAACCGGGTCAGCTCGACTCTGAGTCCGTGCTACTCAGATGACTTGGCTCTGCTCTCTTCATGGCATTGACGTGATGTCTGCCCAGTTAGGGTGCCGAGTCCACCCGGAGCCTGGCCCACGGGGATTCCTGTCCATCTTACCCAGGACCCTGTCTGCATGTGAAGACTGCTACCCCGACGTGGCTGTGGGAGGGTTGGGTGAAGGGGGAGTGCGAGGCCATAACCTCTTTATTCCCCTTGCTTTACTGCATCGCCAATATCCTCACGGAAAGGACCTGCAAAGTGAAATGACCTTCCTGCTGTTCATCATCTAATCGCCCCAGGAAATCAAGCTAAGGATTAAATCCTGAACACACCAATATTATTAGTCATCGCCATCAAGAGCGGTAGCCCATTAGAGAGCATCCCGCCCCTGACCTGTCACTGGTTTCTTAATTAGCGGCTTGTGACTCATAGCCAGAGAAGAGAAGAAGAGCTCCCTGACCCTCCGTTGTCCTAATTGCCGATGGAGCTGCTCTCCGAGGGCTTGCTCTGTGTGTTCGGAAAGCCTCATTCTGCCACCGGCAATTTCACAATCCCTCAGGAAACTTCTAGATACCTTTAAAGATGTCACCTCCCTGAAAGTGTTATTTCCAGTAATGAGACCCGAGGGCAAGGCCACCTTGTTGTCCCCTTCAGAGCTCAGCCTCTTTCTCCCTCTGCTATTTATTGCCACAGAACTGTCTTCATCGAGTCTCTGTTTCTCTGAAATCTCTTCTTGGATTTTAAACAACTCATTTTTACCTCTTTCAGAAAAGCAGAATGCCTTTGGCCACAGAGGGTGCATCTCAGTACAACTGGACCCTCGGGGTCCCTCCTCAGGGTAGAGGCTCCACTCAGATGGAGGTCCAGGCTCCAGGGCTGTCTTTCCTTTACTGCGGAGCCGATAGCATCCCCTAAAGGACCCATCAGTGAGAGAAGCAAGCCATCCTGCTCTTCATCATCGAATCACCCAGAAATCCAGTTAAAGATTAAATCTGGAACACACCAATGTTATTCGTCATCGCTACCAAGGGGGATGTACCTGCTGTATTCTGCAGTTAATGAGTTCCAACTGTGTGCAGCCATTGAGGAGTGGGGGAGGGGGCAGGTGTCTACAACATGGAAAGACCCATTTTTGGTGCTCAGGATGGTTACAATAGAATTCGGAGTAAAAAAGTTCACCAAATAGACACAATACAGGAAGATCATAATAGGAGTCTTAAGATTTGTACCCAAATTTTATAGTCTTTGGTCGGATGAACTGTTTGATTCCCTACTTTGAGAACTCTTCTCCAGCAAGGGACTAAACACACTGTGCAGCCTGAACCCACCTGGGTTCTGTTCTTTCTAAGGGAGCGTGTGTAACACTGAGTCCCTTCATTACCTGTGGGGATCAGCGCTGCTGTGCTTCTCTCAGCCCCTTATGTCCCTACCGTGGGCTTGTTGTCCCTGAGGGTCATCTGGTTGACGAGTTCAGAGCAGTGACCAAGGTGACCTGGCTGACGAGTTCCCAGTGGTGAGCGTGTCCTATCCAGGTGGGAACACACTGTTGGATGAGTATCTCTGAAGGGCCCGGAAGACTGGTCCTCAGGTTGCCCTGGATGCTGGTGGTGGTCCCTGGGCATGACACTCAAGTTTCCTTGAACAGAGACTTGAAGTTTCTTTAGCAGGCTTTAAAAATCACCCAGACAATTTCTAAAACTTGACAAACGAGAAGGCTTTTCTTTCATGGTATTTCCACAGGCGAGCCTGGCTGCTCTTCCCTGGTCACTCTGTCTCCATCCTTCTTTCCCTGCAAGTTACTGGGAATATCTTGCAGCTGGCCTCCCTGATCTGCCCTAAGCCCTCTCCTCTTCTCCTCTGAATTCTCCTTCTTAGTGTCCTTTGCTAATGGTTTCATGCTCCCCTCCCTGAGCTGAGGGCATCAAGATTTGCTCTTGGACTCTCTTTCTGTCTCTCAGCCACTTCCCTGGTTGAATTCTCCTTCCCTTCATTTGCAAAATCTGAAACATGTTGTATTTGCATTCAAGGACACATTCCTTAAACACACATGAGATGGATTTTTATGTAGGTGTGCAACTGTGTAACTGTCACCTGCATCTAAACTGGAGCATCGCCAGTACCTACGAAATGTCCAGCATGACCTTCTGGGCCAGGGCTTTCCAGGGGAGCCTTTTTTGACCTCCCTCACCACAGGTCAGCTTTATTTACTTCTGATCTTCATGTGAATAGAATCCTGCAGTCTGCATTTCTTTCATTTAACATGTCTGAAATTCACCCAAGTTATATGTTTATATGTTTCTGTGGCATCTTCTTTTTAACTGAGGTCATTTTAGACGTTATCCATATCTAAATGATCCTTGTCTTATGAGCATGTGCATTCCAGTGGAGGAAAAGGGAAATTACAGTCAGAAACATCAGTGGTACCACATCTGCTGAGTAGGCCTGGGATTTCCAAAGAGTTTGAGGATCTGAAGATTATCTCAGGCAGTAGGACTCTTTGATGGCCAAAGTCTAGCCAGAGTGCTTTACAGCCATAGTGCAATGGTACTTGGCAGGGGCATTGGAGTGGTTTTCCTGGAGAGGATAATGTCCACATCATAGATCCAGAGCCCTGGTGCTTGTTGAATGGTTGAACATCTTTGAGCAGAGTTAGGACCTGGAGGTCCTGGGACCTTTAAATCCCTGTGAGGAACCAGTGGACCTGTGTGTGACCTGGGCACTTGGCCTGTTTATACAATTCCAGGTCTTGCAAAGGGATTTACTGCTGTTTTTACGATCTGTCTCGATGCCTTTCTAATTAGCAAATATGAATGTATTAAAAGAATCATTGAGCCATTGCTTTCTGCACTTTAGAAAGTCTCTAAAGCAATAGGAAGAGCATGGTGATATTCAAAGGGAAGAGTTTTAGAAGTTTTCTGGTGTTAAGATATGATCTTTTAAACCTGGGGCAGTATGGAAACCATCTCAGCTTATTGAACTTAGCAAGTATTTGGGGCTCAAAATGTACTTACTGGGTATTGAACAAATGAGGAGATGGTGCTCTTGAGGAAATTGACTAGACGAAGCTCTCTTTTTGCAGCTAATGGAAAAACCGCACTGGGGGACGAGTCTCATGACACTGCAGAGTGTAAGTGTCCCCTCAGGGTTCTGCATGGATATTGGTTGCTGGGCACCCACCCCCACTTTGTTGGTATGTCTGGGTCTTTGCAATTAGACTTTCTTCTTTGGATGCTACATTCTCCCATAAACCACTGAAGATTTTAGGACTAGATTGAAAACGATATGATACTCTTCTGTCATAGTGCAGAAGTTAAAATTAGAAGCTAATGCTTTATCTTCAATATAATAGTACATTGTTTTCTAGTGATTTGATTTGAGAAACTGGGAGAGTTATTTGTATTCAAGTGGCTTAACCTGGAACTGGCTAGCAGCTTTCTGTGCATTCAGTTCTCTCAAAGGAGTAAACTTTAACAAACAATTGCCCAGTTCCCCCAGCTCCACCCCTGGAAACCACCATTCGACTCTTTTATCTATGAATTGGACTGTTTTTTGTTTTTTTTTTTTTAAGATTCCACATGTAAGTGAGATCATATAGTATATGTCATTCTCTGTCTGACTTATTTCACTTAGCGTAATGTCCTCCAAGTTCATCCATGTTTCCACAGGTGGCAGGATTTCCTCCTTTTTTAATGCTGAATAATATTCCACTGCATATACACCTACTGCAATTTCTTTGTGCATCTGTCAATAGACACATAGATTGATTCCATATCTGGCTGTTGTGAATAATGCCACAAAGAACGTGGGAGTGCAACTATTCCTTTGAGCCACTGATTTCTTTCCTTCTCACCACACTCATGCACAAAATAGTAACTGGGTGTTTTGGTTAGCTTTCCATTGCTGTGACCAAAATACCTGACCAGAACAATTTAGAAGAGAAAAAGTTATGACTCACCGTCTCAGAGGTTTCAGTTCCAGTTCTGCCAACTGCATTGCTCTGGGCCAAGGTGAGGCAGACCCTCATGGTGGAAGGGCTTGGTGGTGGAAAGCTGCTTAGGACAGGGCACCAGGAAAACAAAGAGAGCTCCATTCACCAAGGACAAAATGTAAACCCAGAGGCACATCCCCAGCGACCCACTTCCTCCAGCCATGCCCTATCTGCATCCAGTCACTGCCCCGTTAATCCATATCAGTGGATCAGTCCACGGATTAGGTTGCACCTCTCATAATCAAATCATTTCATCTCTAAATTTAAATTGCCTTTCATCATCTCACACAAGAGCTTTTAGGGGATATCTCTTAACATAACCATAACACTGGTGAGGTGATCGGTGTGCTGTTAACCAGCTTGATGGTGGCAGTGATTTCATAATATATACACATTTTTAAATCATCGTCTACATCTTCAACGGATACAATTTTGTCAATTAAGCCTCAATAAAACTGGAAAAAAATAAATAAAAGCAGCACACTTCAGGCCCTGTCTGCGGGGCAGCCTGACCTACCCGGACTGCGCTCCACCCACTGGGAAAGCTTGTGTGCCTGGTGGAAGCCCTGCTGCCCCTCCCTGACCAGTGGAGCTGGTCCTCAGGAGACACTGCTGTCCTCGGGGAATATCCACAATGTTCAAAGGCTTCTGGGACAACTTCCAGCCCAGCTCTAGCCTTTCCGCCTAACTCAGCTCTGACAAGTGTCCAGACTTCGCCTGGGAAGGGTGAGCGAGGTACCCCTCTCTCCTGCCCTAAGACCCTCCCCTCCTTCCCCGTGTGTCTGGGGGCACAGCAAGGTCGCCAGGGAGCCCCTCCTTCCTCCCTCATGTCCGCTGGGTCTGGGTTCAGAGATGGAGGCCCAGCTGCTGGGGAAAGGAACCTGCTCTCAGCTCTATCTGTAGAACTGGGTCGAAATCGCCTGGAAACAGTTTGAGAAGGAGGGACAGAAACAAGCACATATAGAACAGCTCAGGATACGATGCAAGAGGAACCTGGGATAGTTTCTTGCATGGAGCACTTTGGGCCCTGAGGCTCCAACGTTCATTTAAGGATTAAAAAAAAAAAAAAAGACTTAAAATAAATGCCCTTACTGTAAGATTAGAGAGAACTTTCCATATAAAATTAAATTAAAAGCTTGGATTAAAGAACAATACTATGGACTAGTTTTCTCCCATTGGCGACATCATGGCCACCTTTGAACCCCGGGGTCTAAGAGGGAGCAACGCGCAGAACTGTCTTCTCAAACCCCGTTTCGCAGTGACACGGGCCACCGGGGATCCAGAGGCCACCTCTTTGGCCAGGGGAGGGCACTTCATTCTCCCTGATTTCCACAGGACCTTGCAGCCCTGATGCCACTCCGGCGCCTCCCACAACGGCTGTGTTTTCCGTCCCTTTCTTCTTGGCTTTTTATTCTGATCTCGGTGGCAGAGACGCCTGTTTGAAAGCCTGACCTTTGGCGTCTAGGAGAACGAAGGCATTTTGAAGCCATGGCAGGACAGCCTCCGGGAGGGTCAGGCTGTATTTTGACTCAAATGAAGATTTCAGATTCGGAAGACATGTTTATCTACCGGGGCTCCAATTTTAAAAATGTCACCATGAGTAGACATCTTCTGATCCCCAGAAGCTCCCATTATGAGTTCTGGGTCACCCACCTTCCCACGGCGTCCTCTGTTTTCCCAGAACCTCTGTGGCTCTTAGGAAAACCACTTCCTCTGGATGCCTGGCCCTGGCTCCTGCTGCTTCTGTCCTCCCAGCTGCCCGCGGGTAGTGCTCCAGCCATTAGTCACCAGCCCACCGGCTGCTTCCCCCTCCACCTGCCCCTCAGAACCCTGACCCAGCCCGTCTCTTCTTCAGTGTGAGGGATAACCACCTGGCAACCAGCTTCTTTGTTTTTGAACCCGCAGTACATCTGAGTGCTTCATTCAAGGGCGACATCAGCTTTGATTTTCCCTCTCCCAGCACAATGCTGCAAGTGTGAAAGTGCCTTTGCTCAGACTGTTAAAAATCATCCGTGTTGATGGAGTGCAGTGTGATGTGTTGGTCCCTTTACACACGGTATGACGTCCAACCCAGGATGGTTACCTTCTCTGTCGTCTCAAGCATTTATCATTTCCTCTTGGTGAGCAAATTCAAAATCCACTCTTGTAGCTATTTTGAATTATTATATAGTACAATATTGGCTGACTATAATCATCTCCCTGCATAATCATGTGCCAGAACTTATTTCTCTTATCTGGCTGTGACCTAGCACCTGTTAGCCAATCTGTTCCCATCTACACCTGCCCTCTTCAGCCCCTGGTGAATTCTACTCTTTCTTTTTTTTTCTTTCTTTCTTACATTTTTAGTTGTAGGCAGACACAATGCCTATATTTTATCTATGTATATAGTGCTGAGGCTCGGACCCAGTACCTCCAGCATGCAAGGCAAGCACTGTACCACTGAGCTACAACCCCAGCCCTCTACCCTTTATTTCTGTGTACAGTTTTTTCCCCCCACAGGTGAATGCAATCATGCGGTGTTTGCCTTCTGCACCGACTTACTTCACTTACATCACAAATCCCAGGTTCGCACATGTTGCCACAGAGAACAGGATTTGTTTGTTTTTTGTCCTATACAAGAACAGTGGTATTGGTACTGAGGAACTGAGCAGGGTCTCTGGACTCAACATGCCTGGAGGAATGGTGGGTTACTGAACCCGTGACCTGGAGCAAACTCGTTTATGGTTCTTCGCTTCAGCTTCCTCCTCTGCAAAATGGGGGCAGGATGAGAACCTACTTTCGGATTATTAAAAGGATGACGTGAGAACTTACATTAGTTTGTGTCATGTAGTAAATGGTCAAAAAACATTGGCTAGCAGTCCAAATAGAAGCAGAGGCAGATTTAACGACATTTATGATAATCACTCCAGTCTGCAAAGAATTTTTGCAGAACTGGGAGGTGCACCTGAGAAAGGTTCCCCGTTACCATCTTTCAAATCTTGTTCAGGCTGAACCAAGAACATGTCAGGCCTTCAGCTCGGCCCTTCCTTCCCTCCTCTAGCTGGGAAGTAGAAATGTGGATGCCTTCCTTCTTTCTTTCTCTCCAGATACCAATGGTCGGGTAGATCATGTGTTCTATACACCATTTCTTGAGAGCTAATGTGCATTGGAATGACCTGTAAACATTAAAAAAAAATGCAGGTTCTCATCAGGTGGTTCTGGGGCTGAGGTTGAGACTTTGTATTTCTTACAAGTCCCAAGTTGCTGCTGTTTCTGGTTTTTTGGGCGGGGCTCATTTTGAGTAACAAAGACCCGTAGGATGATCTGACCTGGAGGAAGAAGCCCACCCAGGTGAAGATTGGGTGGGAAAGAGCACCAGGATCTCTGTTCTCTGGCTTGGGATGTTTCCTGCTTCTCATGGTCACCAGCCAGAAATGCAGAGTCAGATTGCTGCTGATAGGTCTGGGGATGGTCACCAATACTCGGAAACCCTGTGGCTCAGGCCATCTTATTTTGGGCTCCGTCTTTCTTTCTTTTTAAAAAATTCTTAATATTAAAGATTTGAATCTCTCCTCCGCCCCTGAGGGAGTCACAGTAAACATTTAAAAAGGAACTCAAGTTTGGATTCTGAAAATACAGGAAGTCACAGCAAATGCAAATAAAATACACTGCTGAAAGATGATTCAGATATATGGTTTTTTAAAAAAAATTTTTTTTTAGTTGTATATGGACAAAATACCTTTATTTTATTTATTTATTTTTTATGTGGTCCTGGGGATCGAACCCAGTGCCTCACGCATGCTAGGCAAGCGCTCTACCACTGAGCAGCAACCCCAGCCCCTCAGATATATGTTTTTAAAGAAAAGACAGTTTCCACCTCACCCTGCCCCCCCCCCCCCCGCCCCGGCATTTTTAAGTTTTAGAAAGACATGATATAAAGTTTTTGGACTCTGAGGCTTCTTTACTTTCCTCACCTGCTCTTCTTGTTTGTTCGAACCATGCATTCATTTGGCTAAAATTATAACTTTCTAAGGATTCTAATTCTTCTCTGTTCCTGGAAGAGAAACTTTAGGGAAGCGGATAAGGTGAGGGGCCGTGAAGGTCACCTGCCAGCTGGGATGCAGCCCGGGGGTCCTCGGAGAACCTCAGCAGTTCTGATGTTTCTGGTCCTGTGTCTCCAAGTAGTTCTATGAGAGTTATTTCTGATCAATCAGGATACCCTGGGGACACAAGGCTAAATTTGTCACAGGGGAATGAAAATTAGATTTCAGAGGTATCAGCATTGGCAGAAAAGTTTGGTAGCACTTTAGCAGATAGGTTTTGTGGTCCCCAGGGTCTCTGGTTCCTCAGCCTGGCTGACTCTGAGGACAGTCTCTGCCATTGGGAGTGGCCAGGAGAACTGCACAGGGCCCTCACTCCCTGGGCATAAGATAGCTCTTTCTTCAGACTCGCTCCAGGTGGACCCATTTTCCTGCTGAATTGGTTATGTTGACGTGAAATTTGCTGTTGGCCTGGTGGCCTGCATCCCCCATGCAAGGACAATGGTAGCAATTGTTTTCTGAGCTTTGGAGACAGCAGGCAGAAAAGAATTGACTTCACCTTGAAATGAGTCCCACCGTCCTTGGATTTGGAGACTGCTTCTTCTTAAAGATAAGTGGAAGGACTTTGGGCACTTGAGGCTTGTTTGGTTGCAATTTATAATATTAGCAACTGAATTTAGGATGGGAGGCTGTTTGGATTCTTGTTTGTGACCTTGATAGTATGGCTAACTTTATTTATGTTGTAGTGTCGATGATTCCTTGACTTGGTGAGGGGAATGCTCACTCACTCCACTTCCTTGAGTTCAAGTCATACACGTAATTTTTCTGTCTGCTAAGAGAAGCTCACAGCTCTCCCCAGACTAACAGGCTCTAATGCTAGGTGTCTTTCCCCCTTTAAACTCTAAACCTTTGAATTTGATGTGACCCTAAGTAATGCAACAGCACACTGAGAACCTTTAAAACTTTCATTTTCCTAGGACCATGCAACACTTTCATATACTTAAAGTTATATCCTATTAGATTTTGAATATTTCAAATGACTTTGTATGATATATAAGCAAAGGCCCCTCACTGTGCACTTGAGGTCCAACATCATGAACACAGAGGGTGCTTGTGTTCCTTGGCTTGTAGGTAGAACAGCCCCGAGAGGCATCCCATTTAGACCCAGAATAGCCTTAATCAATAATGATGTCTTTATTTCTGAACATACAACCCCATGCCTTTGAAAGGAGGAATCGGTGTTCAACCTTGACTTAGTCAGTTTAGGCTGCTATAACAAAACACCTGAGCCTGGGTAATTTACAAATAAGTAGAAATTTACTGCTCACTGTTAGGAAGACAGGGAAGTCTCAGATCAAGGTTCAGCAGACTTTGTGTCTGGTGAAGTCCCACTACTCATGGATGGCACGTTCTATGCATTGTCATGTGAGGGGAAAACAGTCTCCCTCAAACCTTTTTTATAAAGACACTAATCTCATTCATGAGGACTCAGCCCTCATGATCTAGTCACCCTCCAGGGGCCCCATGTCTTCATACCACCGTAGAAAGGGGTTAGCTTTCAACCTAAGAACTCTGGGAGGACACAGACATTCAGGACACATCAGAGCTTAATTCCTGCTAGTTCAGAGGCAGCTCTCACATTTGGAATGGGTTGCCATCGTCATCAGCACTGTCACTGTCATTGGAGACCACCACCACCACCACCACCACCACTGCTCAGCTTATGTGGAAGAGATTAATTCAGGCTCAGGGAGAGACAATTTTTAATAAAGATCAGCAAAGAAAACATACAGCCCTTGTCTTAGGATGCAGGTCTTCTCTTGTCGGATTGACATGACAATATTAGGCAAGAAAGAAATGCCACCTTGGGAACTGAGTGCAAGTAGCCCCCCTTCTCCACACCCATGCCGCAGGGTCAGTTCAGACCTTCTCCATCTGAGCCTGGACTCTGCCTGGCCTCCCCTCTAGTCGTCCTGCCTCTGGTCTTACCCAGTTGCCATGTCCTTGGCACAGTGGCTACAGCCATCTTTTTACTATGCAAGCCTGATCATGATGCTTTCCAACCTAAATCCCTTCTATTTCCCCTAATTGCCACGTGACAATGTTCAAACCACTACATATAGAGCCCAGGACTCCCCACTCCTGACTTTTACATGAGTGAAAATCTGGTCTCATCTCTGTCGTTGTGGCTGAAGACAGCTCCCTGAATACACATGTGATTTTCCATCTTCTCATCTTTTAAGATGATTTTCATTTAGCCTTTTAGGTTCTTTCCTTTTTTGTCTGACTAGAGAATTGCTCTTCATCCTTTAAGAGCCAGCTCAAATGTCACCACTTCCAAGAAATCTTCCTCCACATCTCTAGAGACAATTAAGAGCGTCTTTTACTGAATCCCCGTAATGCCTTTCTTCCATCTTTCTTTTCTTCCATGAAAACCTTGAGACGCACACATTATTATAATTGGGTGTCCTAGGATGGCAGGATACTCCGTTCACCTAGATACCTTTTGCCCAGGTTGGGTATAGGGTTGGAATTTGATAGTTGATGAATGAGTGAAAGCACGTATGTTATTTAAAATAATTTCCAAGTATAAACAACAGAAGTTTATTTCTGGGATGTGTAAGTTATCCTTTTTCTTCCCCTCCTGAGAATTCTTTTTTCCATTTACTTTGGTGAGAATGGATGGAGGGCTAAGAACAGCTGGAAGGGACAGAAATGCTGGAGGAGATGGGCAGAGATGGAGGTGTGGACGTGGTGTCGGAGACAGGGAAGTGAGCTCGGGTCTCCCTCTTGACGTTAGTACATCACGTTCAGGACCACAGAGAGTAATCCTCGTGGGCTTTCCAGAGGTAAGCTGGGGCTCCCAGTGTGTGGGGGAGGGGCAGCTTCCCAGGGAGAGAAGAGCATGGGGGGCTCCCAGTGCAAAGTTCAGGGGGAGCTCAGGCACACACACTCCAACTGTCTCTTCATTCTGTTTATTTTCCTTTACATCCTCCCTCCCGGCACTCAGGGATCTTCCCTTTCAGCCTGTCCAGCCTGAAGATAGTGGAAAACACAGTCTTGGCCACACCCAGGGGCCTTTGGGTTCCATTCAACCTGCCACTGCTCCTGATCCAAGAGCCAGATTTCAGTTGTCTTCCCCTCGAGGCTCACTTAGCCTGGGAACTGGGTGCCCTAGGTCTTGGCAGTGTTTAGAAGCCCTTTAGAGAGATGCTAGCTTTTCCAACGGCAGGACTGGGTAGACGTCTATGCTGATGGGTGGGCGGTGCTGCTGTTGATCTCCCTAAACATGGAGCAGACAGGGTAGGGTAAAGTTAAGCTTATTTCTCTTCACCGTTTATGTATGATTTAGAAAGAATCACGCATAAACTGGGATTTGCTCCACACATAAGAGGAGAGCATTATAGTGGAAGCTGAGCATTGGGAGCCTGCTCTCCCTTACCATCAGCAGCATCTCCCTAGAAAACCGTGCTTAGAGGGTAATTCTGAGAGTAGGAGCTTCCTCCCTCACTGTGGATTCTGCTGGAGAGGGGCTAAGGGCTTCCAGTGGTACTTCTGGTGTCCTGGGGTGTCCAGATCTTGCCTCCTTTTGTGGCTATAGTTCCAAAGGGGCAGAGATGGGGGAAGGGGCGCATCCCTCACCTGAAGTTAGAGTATGAGCCCAGGCTGGTTAGGTGCTGTCCAGAGTAGGTGTGAACACTGGAATGTGAGCACTGAGACGAGCAAGCTCTTGGGGAGAAGTGTTTCTGAGTGGGGGTACCAGAAAGGGCTAGCATACAACCAAGGGTTTGTAAGGAGCTGTGGGCTGTTGGTGCTTGTAGGACACGTGTAGCTGCATTTTGGGGACAGACAGATAGCAGTACGGTCTCAGCTGCTGGTTGGTGGCTTCCTGAGTCCCTTCTTTCACTGGTGCCTTAGTCTCTACTTCTCCGGAGTGTTGATCGTGATGCTTTTGCCCTCATTGCTTTTTCCTAGAAGTGGATCAAGTTTCTTTTTTATAAAGGGAAGAAAATAATTGAATTTGAAAAATATCCAAATGTATGGTTTATCCATGGGGTCACTAGACCAAAGTTCAACCTCTAGTAGGAAATTCTGAGTTTATTTTCCACTTTGGTCATTTAACTAGTTTTAGATAAACCAAAGTATATTTTTTTTCCTGAACTTTGGTACTTCGGAAGCTGAGATTCAATGAAAGTACACATAGACACACCAACACACACACACACACACACACACACACACACACCTGATACACACACATCAGCTTTTCTCATGATCAGGGTTGGTTACAGAGGAAATCTAGGTGACGTTTCATTCATTCATTCACAGAATATAATTTGATTTCCTCTGAGAACTGGCTCCTCACATGACAGGACATGTCAGAAGGTCTTCATCCCTTTACCCTATTGGGCTCTGAGCCGATGCAGCCTCAGGCAATAAATGGAAATCTCAATTATCTCTGCAACATTTCAACTGACTTTTGGTTTCCCTCCATTTTCTCTCTCGGGAATGCCACGGGTCTTGGCACCTCTGGCTGTCCCAGAACAGGTGTGTGGGAGGCACTGCCACTACCCTGACGCAGCTTTTCGAGACAGCTTAGATAAGCCCACGGGGTTCTTGGGGATTTGTGTTTGGGAAACCATATTATGCAAAAGCTGATCTCCTCTCTCACCCTTCGGATGACTTTTCCAGGAAGCCTCTGCGGTGCTTTTGCCCATGGGCATGGGGTGCCGTCTGCCCAATGTCCATGGATTCTGCAGGAGACCACCTGGTTGGAGGAGCTCTGCTCTGCCTCAGGGTGGAACCTCGCTGTCGTGTTTACGGAGCTGCGTCTGCTCAGTCTCCTGTGCAGAGAGAACACGAGGCAGCCCTGCTGGCTGCTCTGAGTCACTCAGCAGAGAGTTCTGGTAATTTTCCTCTGTGAGAAAAGGGGCTGCCTGCCAACCGTCCTCTGCGATCCCTCTGTCTTCCTTCAGCATCAGCTGATGAAACAGGGCTTCTGAGTGCCTTTCCCTTTGTATTCTGTGACACAGAATCACCAGGGAAATGAGGCTAGAAACTTCTAGGGGATCCCAGGCAGCCAAGAAATATTCATAGAGACAAAAATGTTAGGTTCACTAAACATAAAGAGCCAAATCACAATACTCTAGTGTTTGTGAATATGTGATGCATGTGTAGATCTGTGTGTATGTTTGTGTATGTGTATGCTTTCCCCCAAAGATTGCATCAGTTGGAAAGAACGATATTCCCCCTGCATTATTTTTCATCAGGAAGAAAATGTGGTAGGTGTACACGATGGAAGTTTATTCATCCATAAAGAAAAATGAAATTATGTCATTTGCAGGAAAGTGGATGAACTAGAGAACATCATGTCAAGCGAAATAAGTCGCATTCAGAACGGCAAGGGTCATGTGTTTTCTCTCATATGTGGAAGCTTAAAAGGAGAAAGGAAAAGAAAGGTGGGGTGCATCTCCTAAAAATAAAAAAAGAGACCAGTAGAGGAGAGAGATTAAGGGTGGGAGGTGGGACGGGAGGCGGGAAGTGCTGGGGAGGGACACTGGCCAAATTACACTGTGGATTGTGTGCGTGTATGAATATGTAACAAATCCCAACAAGATGAACAAATGAACAACAAAAAAGGTGAGAAAAAATAAGAAAACCAAATACACCATTTAGCTCTTGGCCAAAAAAGAGTTTGTCTTCTGTACATTTTGAGGGCAGGGTTTTTTGGGGGGGATCTGGACTGTCCATTTTTTTTTTAATTTCCCATGTTTCAATTATTAAGAGGGCCCTTCCTCTTGGAAGAGTGGGGAGTTGTCTGTAGGTTAAAAGTACCTTGGTTGATGTATTAACCCCCTTCAGTTTGAGACTTGCAATTCTGTGTGGATTCTACAGCCACAATACCCTGCCCCACCCTGATGCAGTGTCAATCTCACCCATCAGAAATTCCCATCCTCTGACACTAAGGTGGTACAATTAGGGCCTGCGATCTCAGCTGCACCCACCTTCCTCCACCTAGAGTTGGAGTTCTGAGTCGGGATCTGGCAGTTTGGGTCTTAGAGCAAGAGCATGGTGATCCATACTAATCTGCTTCGCCACTGTTGGACAGTCTCTCTGTTCGGCTGGAGAATGCTGACAGAGGAGAAAAGCAAGGTGTGACCGAGGGCGGAGAGACTTCCGTCCTGTGTGTAGCTGGACTGGGCATCAGCTGGACTGAACAGGCCCTACCACAGTTAGAAGGTGAAGCAGTGTGTTCCTCACAGCAGCTCTGTTTTAATGTGACTTTACCTACCAGAGAAGAGAAGGCAAAATGGCTTTCTTAGAGAATGACAGGTTAAAAAAAAATTGGAGTCAATGTTATTAAAGCATCACTTTTTACAAAATAAAATGCATTCATTCCAAATGCACGATGAGATGGATTTTGACAAATGTGTTTACCCATAGAATCACCCCCTGAGTTAGGACAGAGCATTTTCATGCCACTGAGAAGTCCCCACGTGCTCTCTCAGGCAGTTCACTGTCTCTCAGCCCCGTCCAACTATGGATCTTCTTTTTGTCACTGTAGAATAGTTTTCTCTGCTGTATAATTTATATAAAAGAAATGACATATTTTCATTCTTTTTAGTCTGGCTTCTTTTGCCTAACAGTGTTTTTTTTTTTTTTTTTTTTTTTTAGCAGAGATTGAACTCAGGGGCACTTGACCACTGAGCCACATCCCCAGCCCTATTTTTTATTTTATTTAGAGACAGGGTCTCACTGAGTTGCTCAGGGCCTTGCCATTGCTGAAGCTGGCTTTGAATTCGTGATCCCCCTGCCTCAGCTTCCTGAGCTGCTGGCATTACAGGCGTGCACCACCGCGCCTGGCTCTAACATAGTGTTTTTGATTTATGCATGACATTGTGTTTGGTGATTCATTTCTTGTTATGGCTGAAAGGTAAGAAGAAACATACTTTAATTTGTTTATGCCTTCACCTGTTGATAGACATTTTGTTTGTCCCAAATAAACCTGCTCTGAACATTTATGTATTTTTGTGGACATACATTTTCACTTTTCCTGGGTCTTGCTCTAAGACCTAAAAATGCAAGAATTTTCTACTGATGAGTAGAAATGCTGGCCCATACAGTAATTATTTATTTAAATGAAAATGCAAACAATTTTTCCAAATAGTTTCCATCAACAACATATGAGAGTTGCAAATACTGTACCTCTTCCCCGGCAGCCCTTTTAATTTTAGCTATTTTAATGGGTGTGTACTGGTATTCTTTTATACTGGTATTCTTTTATCTTAATTTGTATTTTCCTGGTCTCTTGTGACATTAGACATCTTTATTTTCCTTATTGTCTATCTCTATAGTTTCTCCCGTGAAGCAATGGTTCAAGTATTTTTCTCATTTTAAAAATCAGTTTATCCTGTCACAATTGGCCTATTTTCTTTTTTAAAATATATTCTGTGCTACAAGTTTTTGTTATATATATATATGTGTGTGTGTGTATGTGAAATCATTATAAGTGATATATGATATATGTAAATTACTATAAATATTATAAATTTACATATACACTGTATATAGTACTTTCTCTAAAGAAATGGCTTGCACAATGGCATCTCTGAAAGAACAGAAATGTCATTTTCAAATTGTTGTTCTCCTATGTTGGATGTATCATTAATGTTTCATTTTTTTTCTTTTATGGATTAGTGATTTTTGTGCCCTGGTTAAAACGACTTGTCTGCTCTCAAGAAACAAACTTTCTCTCTAGGCCTGGGGGTGACTCAGTGGTAGAGCTTAGGCTTAGCATAGATGAGGCCCTGGGTTAAATTTTTTTTGTCCCATTTTTTAGTAGTTGTCTTTAACTTGCTCAAAATGATCTATTTTAGTTTGCCTAGAATTAGTATTTTTTTTCACTTCCTGGGGGAATGTAGAAACCTACTGCTATCACCCCCTCTTTATGGTCTTGCTGTCATACGTATTATAAGTACTAATAGCCCTATTATACCATCCTGTGGATTTCCTGTCAACTCTCCCGTGTATTTTAAAGACCTTAAAATGGTCCAGAATCCCTTGGACTACTTACCAGTCCTGTTGCTCCCTGCCCACTCTCTACGTCCAGGTTGCCCTCTGGTAACATTTCCTGTCCACCTGTAGGGCCCCTTTAGCGATTCTCGTAGGAGCACTTGCTACAAGTTCTCTGGGCAATTCGTCTGCTGGTGTCTTGGTGTCCAGTGCCCTGGTTCCTGAAGGGTATTTTAATGGATATACAATGATGCTCTGACCAGTTCTTTTCTTCTGGCTCTTGAGAAACTGTCCCCCTGCTGCCTGTCCTCGGTGAGTTCTGGGGAGAAGTTCACAGTCACCCCCATCCTTGTTCTCCTGTGTTGAAAATATCATGTCCTCTCTGACTTCTTGGAATATTTCTTACTTGGTCTTTAGTTTTTAGAAGTTTCAATATGTTTTATCTGCACACAAATTTCTGTGAGTACATCTTCTTTGGAGTTTAATGAGCTTGAATCTTTGAGTTCATGTTTCCCAAATTTGGGGAAATTTAAGGTATTACTTTTTCAAACATTATTTTTTTCTGCACCACACTCTGTCTCTTCTCTCTCTGGGACTCCAATAACAGAACAATGATACCTTTGGGTATTAGCTCACAAATCCCTAAGACTTTGCTCATTCATATAAGTATTATTTCTTTCTGTTCAGAATGGATAATTGTTTATTTTTTTTGTTTCTTTTTCTTTTCGTATGTTCTTTTTTAGATAGACATGACAGTAGAATGTATTTTGGCATATTTTACATACATGAAGTACAACTTATTCTAATTAGGACCTTATTCTTGTGGTTGTACATGATTCAGGGTTACCCT
Source organism: Urocitellus parryii (assembly GCF_045843805.1). Lineage (NCBI taxonomy): Eukaryota > Metazoa > Chordata > Mammalia > Rodentia > Sciuridae > Urocitellus > Urocitellus parryii. The sequence goes on from NC_135531.1 coordinate 269,501,938, forward strand.
GGTCATGTATTCAAATACAAGGATAGGGAAGATGTCCAATTAATTCTACTGTCCTTCCTATTCCCTTCCCTCTCCTTTCCCTTCATTCCCCTTTGTCTAATCCAATAGACTTCTATTCTTCCCCACCCAACCTTTCCTTGTTGTGGATTAACATCCACATATTGGAGAGAGCATTCAGCCTTTTGTTTCTTGAGATTGACTTATTTCACTTAGCATGATAGTCTCTAGTTCCATCCATTTACTGGCACATACCATAATCTCATTTTTCTTTATGGCTGAGTAATATTCCATTATGTATATATACCACAGTTTCTTTATCCATTCATCTAAGTTGGTTACATAGTTTAGCTATTGTGAATTGAACTGCTATAAACATTGATGTTGCTGTATCACTGTACTATACTTCTTTTAAATCCTTTGGGTATAGACTGAGAAATGGGATAACTGGATCAAATAGAATGGATAATTTTTATTAGTCTATTTTCAAACCATTGAACTGCTTCTGTGTCATCTTTATTTTGCTTTTAAACCCATTTAGTGAATATTTCAATTCAATAATTATATTCTTTAGTTCTTTTCCATTTGAGGTTTTTTTTTTTTTTTTTTTTTTTTGCATCTTTTATTTCTCCACTGAGATTTTCTATCTTTTTATTTGCCTCAAGAGTGGTTGCCCAATTTCTTATAGCATGATTGTAAGGGCTGCTTTAAAGTTGATAAAGGATATAGCATTTTTGCTATTTAGGGATTGGTATTTATTTTCTCTTCCCATTTGAGATGTTGAGATTATCGGGCTCTTTGTATTATCAAATGATGTTAGATAGTATCTTAGAACACTATGAATACTAACTAGGACTTTGGGTCTTCTTTAAATCTGATGAAGAATATTAATTTTTTTTTCTTTAAAACCAACCTGCTTAGGTGGAGGTTGCAAGTTCCCGTCTGCCTGTTGCAGTATGGTTCTGAAACGGTTCATTTTTGAAAGACTCTGTAGTGCTCTCTGTATCTGTCTTTTGTCTTCACAACTGAGTCTTGAATCTAGAAGCGGTCCTTCCTAGGATTCAGTTCCCAGAGTCTTTGGTGTGATGTTAGAGTCAGATTCACGTATCACAGCTCAGAGGTGACACGTGGAGTGTGTGCACTGCTATAAAGGATGACTTTCTTGAGCTCCTCCTCTACGTGATGACTGCTTCAAGCGACTCCCTTCCCTTGAACGTCTGACTAGAAAATTGGGGCTTATTTCTCCCATGCTATTGCTCCCTCCCACAAATGCATATGCCTGTCTGGTGGCTAAAAATGGAGACAAAGAAAGCCGTGGAGTTATACCCTCCCCCACATTTGGGGCCAAATTCCTCTGGTCGGAGAGCAGGATTCCCTTCCCACGGGGTGTTGGGAACCTGCACCAGGGGCTTGTTTTTGTATGCACAGGGTGTACTTTCAGGTTTCGGACTGCCCTGAAGTCCAGGTAGAGGAAAGTGGAGAATAAATGTGAGAGCATCACCATTTCAATGATCCATGGAAATCCCTGTTCCTTGCACACTCATCTATACTCACGCAATTTACTTTGTGGAGTCTTCAGATAGGTGCTCTATGAATTCTTTCCAGTGTAATTGCATTTGGTGGGAGCAACGTGAGTACTCCATCTTAACTAGTACCGAATCTCTTATTATTTATTTTGATCAGATAAGAATTGTGATCCTAATTTGAAGGTTAATTGAGAAATCTCAAATTAAAAGTTTTTTTTTTCACATCTTCAAAGTTTCCTTTGAAGTCTTCAAGCCTTGTAATTCTAGTTTCTAAACAATGCAAATGAGTCAACATTTATTCATTTATTTCTTCAACAAGTGTCTGGCTATTAAAGGTGTTGAAGATACAGCATAAAAACTTGATCTAGAATGATTTACCAAATTTACAGTTGGGTAGAGAGTTTTAACATACACACACAAGTTGATGTATACACACTTATTATCAAATAATATTATCATTTAGATTGATCCCTGAAAGGGAAAATATTGCTTCATTCTCACTTGGTGTTAAATCATACTGGAATAACAACCCCCACACTTTTTTAAGGAATAAAGATACCTGTTGCAAAAAGGAACTAGAAAAAAGAATACTAGGAGTTGAACAACAACAAAGAAACTCCGACATGATGTGAAGAAACAAAATTAATAAAAGGAAACCTATGTAATAACAATAGGAAAAATTTTGTGGGAGAAAAGGATGATTCATGAGAATAAAAAGGAAATCCCCTTTTCACCTGGAAATTTAAGATTTAACTATTTGATGTCCATCAGTAACTCTCTGCTTCCAGGGATTTTCATACAGTGAGTGAGAAAGTTGGTCAATGGAGAAAACAAAACTTGAAGATGTCCCATTGTATGGCATTGACAATGGATTTCGTGTCATTGAGGTTAAACATAAGATCTTCATTTATTTATATCTGTTTATGTCGCTGTAACCTGGGCTTGCCAGGGCCCTTGCTGTTCTATTATGGATGAATCAGGGAGGGACATAGGAGAATGGGTTTTATTCTGTCTCTTGGTGGGGAGAGGTGCCTACCCACTGGAGGCGATTTCTGTCAATCATCCAGGAGGGTGGAGCTGTCTCAGCTGGAACTTTCACTCCCAGGTTACCTCCCTGTGACCTGGTCTAGGCAGAACGTGTCAGAAAAGTGATAGACATTCAAGCAGCTCTTTGACACTCGGATTGTGTAAATATCTCAAAATATTACAGATTAAGCCACGAGGGAGCTTCTCTTTTTCTCTGGATCTCTTCTAACTTCTGAGGGTTGGGGAAGTTATGCCACGTAGATGTTCCCAGGTTCTTCAACTTAACCTCTCCATCCTTCTAGCTCCCTCCACATCCCACTGCACACAGACCCCAATGTTCTCTTAGGAATACTTACCCTTCTCCATGTGAATCTTCCGGGGCTTCTCTCTTTTGTGAGCTCTGCTGAAAGCTTAAGATGAATGCTCTAGGTGGATTTCTTTGCACCAGTTTTTATTATCCCTGAGGTGGGAAGGAGAGTGCAAGCCAGGGGGTTGATCCCTGCTGGCAAGAGTGTATCTTCCCAAAGAAGGGGTGTGTGTGGTGTGTGTGTGTCCGTGTGTGTGTGCGTTTCTTGTTAGCGGCATAATCAAATCTTATAGAGGGAGAGCTCTGTTCCTTTCATCATTAAGACTTTCACCCCCTCTCCTTGCTGAATAATAAATTTACCACTATTACTTTAAAGAGGTGACTTTTTTTTGTACCTGTTGACTTTAACCTTACAAGAGCCTCCAAGGAGCTGGGGACGGCTTGGTGTGGGCTATCTGAAACAAGGTGAGTCAACTTTAAGTAGCTGATTTCTGATTCTGAGCGTTCTCCTTTGAATAGAAGGGCACAGGATCCGTAAATGCTGCCAAAGGTCTTTAAATGGCAGGCACATCTACATGTATAACTGGTTTGAACAGATGGATCTGCCAATTCACTTAAGATGGTGAAGTGGACATTTTAGATAGATTCCTTCTGCAAGTATTTTGGGGGTAAAACCAGCCACTTAAGGGCAAAGGTCAATTTGGTGGGTGGCTGTCATCCTGATAGGACAACACATTTATGTCCCATGCTTTACCCTCTTCGATGGTGGCCATAGCTGGTATTATGGAGTCTGAAGTGATTCTTTGGGGAAATTATTGTGATGTTGCATTCCTAAACTTTGCAAACACCCGAGGTTGAAAAATTGCTTTTCAGAGATATCGAGGGGTCATTCTATCAGTCCGTTGGGGTTTAGCAGCACTAACCCTGAGAAAAGCCTTCCCCTCGAGGCCATTTCACTTGGTTATTGGCTCCACCTGAAGGTAGAGAGTCTCCCTCTCTAATAGGCGGCTCAGGCGTCACGTGGAGTCATTTGGTTCGGTGATCTGCAGTCATTCTCTGCTCCGTGACACTTTAATTTCTGGAGCTGCAGTTGTTGTCATACCTTATTGGTAACTATGGTAACGGACACTACTGACAAGCTCGGTGCCTACCATGATCAGAGATGCTACAGTCTTGTCAACTACAATTAATAGAATTTTGGAGAGAGGTAGGATCTGTAAAGCCATGGATGTCAGTATTTCCAGGGTGCAAATAAAGATATTTTGTATGTGGGAACAAAAACTAGCCTTCCTCTTAAAATGGTTGCATTGACTCAAAGAGGCAGCTCAGGGAGAGAAAGTTAAAAGAGTGTGCATCCACCCGGCCTCCATCCTCCCTCCCGGGAGGGCGTTTGGCAGTTTCTGTGAGCGAAATTCCAGTCTGTGGCCTTGACATATCTAATGGGCAAAATCATTAATTTTTTTTCTTGCAATATTTAGAGGGAAATTATCCAAGAGAAAAATTTAAAGAGTCATATAATATTCTGGAAGCCCTCAAAAATGCTTTTTCTCAGCCTTCCTGATGAGTTGTTCTCTCTGTTCTCTAGGGCTGGTGGTGAAAAGTATTCTGATTATTTTGACCTTGAAAGTCTATCTAATGGTATTTTGATGTGTCAGAAATCCTTAGGCAAGGGAATAGGGCTTCAAAAGAGAGCTGTACTCTGGATAAATTTAGCACCATGGTTAGGTTTGAAGAAAAGCTTATAATGTTGCTCGTTGTGAAAAGGTATGAGGCACCCAGAAAGAAATTTCAGCAGATTCAAGGTGAGCAAGCACCTGTTGTGTTTGCATGTGTGCCTTAAACAGTGCTAGGTACTTCCACATTGATTTCCCCACTTCAAGAATTTAGTGTACTTATGAAGGTAAAAAGAGTGTCTGTAAACACATTTGCATGTGTATGATATTGAGCATGATATATTCTTCTTGACCCAAGGTATGTTAATCAACTTTTTGCCTCTGTGACCAAAATACTTGACAAGAACAACTCAGAGGAGGGAAAGTTTATTTGAGCTCACGGTTGCAGAGGTCTCAGTCTAAGGTTGGCCAAGTCCATTGCTCTGGGCCTGAGGTGAGAACAACGGGCTTCGTGGAGGGAAGCTTCTCAGCTCATGGCAACTGGGAAGGGAGAGAGTGGCTGGGGTGGGCCAAGGAGAAGCTGTAGTCCAAGGGCATACCCCAGTTACTTCCTCTAGCTATGCCCCACCTAATTACAGTTACCACACAGTCGTCCATTGAAATTATTAACCCATCAAATGGATCACTGCACATAAGAGGTGACAGTCCTGTGATCTCATCATTGTTTAAAAGTCCAACCTCCGAATCTGGCTTATTGAGGGATCACGTTTTTAAAATATGAGCTTTTTGGGGCCATTAAACATCTAAGCCTTCACATGAGGAGATAAATAAGAAAGAATAAAAAAGAAAATGATCTGCCTCTTTGAACATGAACAGAAGTTTATACAGGAGAAAAAAATTGACACAGAACCCAGCAAATGTTTGGATGATCTTATCTGGTTAACTTTTGGGTCTGTTCCGTTTCAGACTTAATTTTTCTTCCTGAAAAGGCTTCTCCTCTGCTAGGAGGTCAAACTACTTGCCACTCTTCAAGAAGGTAGTTTTTTCCCCCTAGGGATGCTTGTTGCCTGGCAATTGGACTTTTTTTCACCTGAGATGTTAAACCAAGAAATTAATAATTGCCCAGGCTGACCTCCACGTTGTGCTTTTTCACGGTAAATTCTGAGGCTACTTTATTTCCTTGGGGCTTAAGCCTGGGATCAGCAGAAATCAGGCACTGAACCTCATTAGATCCAGACCGATAGACATTCAGAAATGACATTTATTCTTTAGGAAGCCTGAAATTTCTAGGAAGTTTTTCTAGACTAAGAATGTTACTTTTGAACTGGAAGACCTGCATTTGAAATTCGAATTCCATCTCTTGTTCTCTTTGTGGCCCAGGGAAGATTATGTCATCTTTTTCTCCTCTTCCGATCTCATATTGGAAAATGAAGTCAATTTAAACATAAAGGGAAAGAGTAGGTGGAGATAAATGCTAAAACACTGGTGCAAAACTCACTCTCCGGAAGAACTAGAAAATGAGCTCTTGGGATTGGAAAAGGAAAAAGAGCCAAAATGTTTGGTATTGGAGTAGATATTTTTGCAATGCATTTTTGGATAAGATACATATAACAGAGACAAACATATCTGAGATCATTTCCACAGGCTGCCAGTTGGGAGGTTGAATTAACAGTTTGCGAAGCCTTATTCTATATCCAAATAGTCAGACCTGACACATTTTTGAGGTTTCTGGCAGAATGATATTGCTGTGGTTTAGTTTAGATGTTCCTGAAAAGCTCATGTGCGAGATAATGCAAGAAAGTTTAGAGAGAGATGAAATGACTGGGTTATAGCATGTTTAACCTAATCAGTGTGCTAATCTTCTGATAGGGATTAATCTGATAGTATCTGTAGGCAGGAAGGGTGTGGCTGGAGGAGTAGGTCCTTGGGGACATGACTTTGGGCTCTATATTTTTGTCCTTGTTGAGCAGATCTCTCTCTGCATCCTGACCATCACATCCTGAGCCACTTTCCTCCACCACACATTCCACCATGACATTCTGCCATACCCGGATCCGTGAGAATGGAGCCAGCCTTCTATGGACTGAGGCCTCAAAAACCAGGAGCCCTAAAATAAACTTACCCTCCTGTGATTGTTCTTGTTAGGTCTTTTCATTACAGCAATAAAAAAAAAAAAAAAAAAAGCTGGGTAAAACAGATGTCCTTGATAGAGCGATGTCACTCTATAGGTTGGGTAAAGGGAATGATAATGACACCAGTTTTTTGATCACATATTATTTGGTAATACACGTTATAAAATGCTTCTCAAAAGTCTTATTACTCCCAATAAATCTACGCACATGAACTCGAGGAGTCTAGGGTGCAAAAAGCTCAGGACAGGTGCCTATTTGCTAACTCACACGGGAGTTTTCCCTGTTTTAACAACGGTAATAGTGTACCAGTGTGTGCTGCTGAATCTCAGCTCTGCTTAGTCAAGTATGTCTCTACTTATATGAAAAGGACAGTCAATAGCTACTGGATACTGAATGGATGAGTAACTACAGATCAGCGTAAGTTAGGGATAACTGCTGGTACCTTGTAGAATTAGAGTTGATTTGTCTTTCGAGGATTTCCAAATTCTTTGGTGTTATCAGTAGTCTTGTGATGTAGGTCATGAAACAATTTCAGAGCCTCTCTCCAGGTTTAGCATCTGGCCCCCGAACTGACACCTACACACAGAGTCACCTACACTTAGGAAGGAATGAGAAAAAAAAAGGTGTAAAGTCATATATCCCAAACATGAACGGGACATCATTGGGTGGCAAACCAGGACTGTCAAAAGAGAGGGACTCTAATAGAATACTTGGCACATAGCAAAGGCTCCAAATGTCTGTTGAATGAATGATTATGTGCGTGACTCCTTGTGTTTTATGCATTTAGAAGAGAAAGTGATCTGTAAGGACTGAAGTCTCCAGTGGATATTGCACACTGGAGGGTGTGGGTTGCAGGTAGAGGGGGTCAGGAGGGTGAATGAAAGAGTGAGAAGAGTGGATAGTGTGACAAAAGAAAGGGTCTTGGAGGACACTTGGATCTTTTGCCCACCCAGCAGCTCATCTCTCTCCTTTTGGGGACTCAGCTTCACTCTCTCTCTCAGTCTTTTAGGCTTGGAGGGACTTCCAATCAAGAAACCCCATCTTTTCTTAATAAGGAGCAGATGATGGATTCAAGCTACCCTGACCTCCCTGAAATGTGGATCTCACAGTGCGTGATTCAGAGGCTCCTGCAACTGATGAATCCTGACAGCCCCGAACGGACTGTCCTTTGGTTCCCGATCTCCAGAACTTCCCTAATGCCCGGGTTTTCTGGGTTTTGACCTCTCTGCCTTTCTTCATTTCTCTGAGTTATTCCATAGCCTCTCAACACTTTTCTGTTTTTACTTAATATAGCCAGAACCGATTTCTGTTGCTTACAACCAACAAACTCTGACGGACTTAGGCAGTTTCCAGTTTCCCAGCCCCGACTACTCTCTTTAGGATGTGCTGGTTGGTCAGTAGCTGATGACTGAATACTTTTGAGAGTGGAATCCCTGCTCTTTCCTTACGAGCAGACCACATTGTCTTGAGTCAACGGTGAGATGTCTGGAAGTGGACTGTTTCTGTTTTTGATCCGGTTTCACCGTTTACTACAGGACTCCCCAAGAGGTTGTGCTTCCAGTGCTGCTGGGAAGGTGGCAGATAATACCCAACTCCCTGCAGACCCTTGACAGCCAGGATGCCATCTGATGAAAAAAAAAAAACAAAACCAAAGAGGATTCTTAATTTCACAGCTGCAGCCCGTGGCTATATATGGTTTTTGTTTTGCTTTCCACAGCCAATAGCTATATAAGGTTTTCATTTACACATTTATGTGCCAAAAGAGTCCATGTCTTCCTTTCTCCCTGCAGGCTCCTTTACTGGACTGCATTGTTATTATTATGGGCCTGTTCTCCACACTCCCTTCTGAGCTTCCCCTCAGGCCTCTGCCAGCTTCATCTCTGTCCCTTACTCGGGAATGCTTCCGTGTTTGTGCGTGGTGAGTGCTCATCAGACTCTAGTCCTCAGTTTTTCTCATGAATCCTGAGGAAAGTAGCATTTTTCCTCCCCAAGGGGAAAATGAAAACGTGACACAGGACTGAAGAAGCTGTTATGTAAACAAGACAGGAATCATAGAACAGAATTCGGTGGCCTTTGTGCAAAAGGAACGTGGAAAGAAGATGAGCAACAAGCCCAGGCCCTGGCCACTTGGCTCTGGCTCTAGCACGACATGTGCATGAGAAAACAGATGGCCTCTCTGGAGCCAGAGCTGCAGCGCAGGCTGGGCAAGTCCTGCTCTCCGGACCTCAGTGGAGTCCAGGAGGAACGAGGAAGAGCCCCAAGAATTGCACCCAGGATGAGAACCTGCAGATACATGGGATTCTCCACAGTTATACTATTTGTCATTGATTGATAGTGATTGTAAGTGCACTTAGTAGATAGAAAACATGGTTAGCTTGGGGAAGAAAACCTGCCCTTCTTTTTAAAAAAAATATCTGTTTTTATGGGTGCATTGTAATTGTACACACTGGTGGGATCCATTGTTTTATATTTGTCACTGGTCATCATTTTGGGCATAGACCCTGATGCAAAGGAGTTGTCAGGAAATTCAAAACTCAGCCATCATGGGTCTTTTGATTACTGTATAACCCAAAATGAGAGATAACTGGGCAAGCAAAACCTTAAAAGACTTAACTCATAGAAGTAATAATAATAATTGTGATAATCATATCATCTTTAAGATATAATTTCTGAATTAATTATAGTAACTTCTACAAATCTGCCTCATTGATTTTTATTGCTTTTATGATATGATTTAGTAGTGGTTTTTGGAGAGAGGGTGGGTTGGCAGGTCTTAGAAAGAAGAAAACACCATTAGGTATAACTGAGAAGTGTACTACTGTTTGTTGCTCTACCTTTGATGTACTATGTGTACTACCTTTGATGTTCCAAGGAGGTACTCTAGGATGAACGTCCTTTTCTATGACCAACTGACCCTAAACAAAGGCATAAACACAGCCTCGGCAGGTGTTTTAATTATGGAAAACCTGCCCCTCGGATGTCCAGGTAAGCATTTTATTCTTTGGTGCTTTAAGAATTATCCATGTTTTTCATTATTGTCTACTCTCCCTATCATTGATCTAATTTGCATTCTGTTTTAGTCAGATTTTTCATTTCGGCGACCAAAAGACCTGAAAAGAACAATTAGAGGAGGAAAAGTTCAGTTTGGGGCTCATGATTTCAAAGGTCTTCCTTCACAGATGGCTGACTCCATTTCTCAGGGCTGGAGGTGGGGCAGAACTTCATGGCAGAAGAGTCCACTCACCAGATACAAAATATATACTCCAAAAGCTCACCCCCAGTGCCCACTTCCTCCAGCCACACCCTACCAGCCTGCAGTTACCACTCAGTTAATCCCTATCAGGGATTTGTTCACTGATTGGGTTAAGGCTCTCATAACCCCATCATTTCACCTCTGAACCTTATTGTCTCACAGATGAACCTTTGGGCTACATGACACATTTAAACCATAACAGGTTCTTATTTCCTGACCTGAGTTTCTAACTGTCTTTTTCTTTATCGTTTTCTCTTATTCAGTCTTGCGCTCTGTTCCCTGAATAAGCAAGACCTGGTCATGTCAACGCTTTGGTTTTTAATCTTTGGTGCTGTTCCTTAGTCCACAGGACCGATCTGGACTCTCTACAGTGGCAACCAAGACCCTCTCCCTGGGGCCTCCATGTACCTTCTTGGCCTCCTCTCTTACCACTTGCTTCCCTTCCTCCCCAACATGGATCTACTTGCTGTTTTGCAAACAGGACAAGAATTTTAAAGCCTCTGTGACTTGCTCATGTGTCTTCCATTTTGGTGTTTCCCCTCAAACCCTCCCCAGGAAAATCTCTGAGAGACCCATGTTAACTGTCAAAACCTCTGCCTGCACGACCAATTGACTTTCCCTGGGCACAACTGACTTTCTACCTGTGCACATGTTATGGCAGTGAAATTCATCAGAAAAGACGTATAATACAATCCATGGATATTAGTCAGAATCTTCCAGAGCCACATTAAAGAAGGTAAGAATAAACACATGAAGATAAACTTAAGAGTATGCTTTATTAACTCAATATAACAAAAATATAGTTTCACACTGTGTTAGGGTTCTCCAGAGAACCCTGTGTGTGTGTGTGTGTGTGCGTGTGTGTGTGTATGTTTACATATATGTCTTACATGAGTACCAACATATGTATATATGTGTATATATGTATGCACACCTGTACACATACATATATATGTAAAAATGAATATATTAAGTAATTAGCTCACATTACCATGCAGATCAAGTTCCAAGATCTGCAGTGTGCGCTCTGGCAAGCTGAAGAACTAGAAGAGTAAAGGGGGCTGTTCTAGTCCAAATGCTGGCGGTCTGGACATGTGGGAGGAGCCAGTGTTTCAGTTCTAGTACAAAAGCAGGAAAAGTTGATCTTCCATTCCAAGGACTGCTCAGCCCTGAATGTTTCTCTCATCATGCAAATTTTGTATGTTGAATTCCTAGTCCCTGATGTGACCGTATGAAGAGATGGAGCCTTTGGTTGATGGTTAGGTGGGGAGCACCCTGATAAAAGAGAACTTGAAGAGTGCTTTAGCCCTTTTACCACTCGAGAAGCCAGCCATCTGTGAACTAAGAAGCAGGCCCTCACCACCAGATACCCACTCTGGACTGAGCCTCCAGAACTGTAAGCAGCACGTTTCTGTTATTCACTAACCACCCCGTCCGTCTGTTCTGTTACAGAATCCTCCATGACCCAAGGCAAAGGTCACCAGGCAGGAAGCCCTCCCACTCATAGGAGAGGGTCAGCACTGGTGTCTTGGTCAGGCCTTGGACTTGTTAACAAGGCCCACCAACATTAGGACGGGCAATCTGCTTTGCTCATTGTATCCATCGAAGTGTTCCTTTTATTCTGAAACCTTCTCTCAGAAACACTCAGAATAATGTTTGACCAAATATCTAACACGTGCCCAGTCAGTTGACCCATAAAATTAGCCATCATGGATGTGTGATCAGTGAAACTTACTGAGATATAGTGGATTCTATTTTTAAGTAATTATTTGAAATACTGGTATGTATTCTCTGTGTAGCACATTTTATCTGGACTAGCTACATTACTGGCACTCAGTGGTAACACGTCTATAGGCTTCTGTATTCTACAGTTAATATTATATCATAGGCCATTATGATACTGTCTTTTCTTTCATTTTAGGTACTTTTTTTTGAGGGAAATCTTATTAATCTTATTTGGATGTCTGATATATATATATATATATATAGTCCATTGCTGGGATCATAACAGCTGAATAAATGTGTACTGAATAGAAGAATAATTTTAAAAATATTGGAAATCTTGAGTGTTGAACCCATAAATAAACTATTATTTCCTCTTTTATCAAATTCCCTTGGTAGTCTCTGGAAAAATTATAAAATGATATTCAATAATTTTCTTAAATCAGTTTCCGAATGGTCAGTGAGTTGGTATATAATAGAAATAGCCTGAAAGGAAGATTATTTGCACTGTTCAAATTCTTTTAGCTATTATAATATTATCATAACAGTCTGAGTACTTAGGGACTATAATGATCGGATTGTAATTGTATATTTTTTGGATATTTTTGGTCAGGACTTTGGCCTAGATGAATCTACCATCAGGCGTGATGTCACGGGAGGTACCGCTAACTGTGTTCAGGGCAGGTGGAAGTGAGAGGGAGAAAGGGATCCATTAAATCCCATTACATTGGATTGTGGTCTTCTCTGACTTCCTATAGAATTTGCACCGTATACAACCTCACATGGGGACAAAGTCCTCCTGTGGTATTGGTGTCGCCAAGGAAACCTCTGAGAGCTGTGGACACACACCATTGGCAAAGAGCCTGTTCCTTCATCCTACACTGTTCCAACCTTCTCAAAACCACAGGAATAGAGTCTGCAGTGGGGACTCTTGGGATTTCAGGATGAAATTACAGAGTACAAAGCACAGTCACGTGCAATTAACGTACTATAAACATGGTCTCTTCTTGCCAGAACAAAGTCCTTGAGAATTATTTAATTGCTTGAAATACAAATAATGATCGTATTTTAAAAGGCTATCCAAACACATGGTTTTGAATGTCTCAGCTGAAATAAAACCTCCCAGTTTCTGTCCACCAGAAAACGACATTTGGATGAGACTCTAGTCATGTCTGGGCCAATATTTACATTTCCAGGTCAGTTGGCCTTTTCCATGGTCTCTATATGGTTTACTCTATCATACTACCCATCTGTTCATTCAAACATGGATATTAAACTATTACTGTAATCACTTGCGGTATGATTCAGATTAACCATGGAAACTATTCTACTTCATATTTTGAAGAGTGTCTATTATTTTTCAGCGTAATAGATATAATCATAAATTATTTCACACATGCCAAAATTCAATTGCAATAAGTTAAGAAAAGTCCACTAAAAAGAGTCATTGTCAATAAGGCTTTAGCTTTCTTCTCTGTCTGTGGAGGAAACTTCTGGATGCTGAGGGCAGGAACAGATGGGACCTGGTGGACAATACCCAGCCATGTGTGATAGTATTGCCTCCAGCTGTTCAAAACTAGGATTACCTTGACATTTCTCAAAACACTCAATAGAGATGGAGAAAGGAGAGACAAATGTGGAATAATAGTATCACTTTGGGAAAAATCATAAAATGATATTATTCAATAATTCCTTTAAATCAGTTCTAAATGGTCAATGGAGTGGTATACAATAGAAATGAACTGAAAGGAAGATTATTTGCCCTGTTCAAATTTTTTTAGCTATTAAAAATTATCATAATAGTCTGAATATATAGGGACTACAATGATCAGATTGTAATTGTATATTTTTTGGATATTTTTGGTCAGGACTTTGGCCTAGATGAATCTACCATGCAATCTGAATGTGCTGGTTGAATTACAGGTATGCACATGCCTGTAATACCAGTGACTTGGGAGGCTGAAGCAGAAGGATTGCAAGTTTGAGGCCAGCGTCAGCAACTTGCCCTAAGCAACTTATCAAGAGCCTGTCTCAGAATCAAAAATAAAAATGGCTGGGGATGTGGCTAAGTGGTTAAATGCTTCTGGGTTCATTACCCAGTACCAAAACAAATACAATAAATAAAATGAAAATCAAACAAAAACAAAATAATCATTAAAGCAATAATATATTCAACATTTTAAATGAGAATTCAGGTTTGGCTCAATTTTCTGTATTGTGTATGTTTTAGAATATTTTTTTTCTTCTAAACTTAGACATTGATAATATGAGTAAAGTCTGGGCCTTGATTAATGATAAACCAAATATTAAAACTGCTGGTTCTCTAAGGAGCACCCCACCTGCTGTGTCTGCTAAGAAAGATCTGGTGGGCTTGTTTTGGGCCTTTCTCTGGATACCCCTCTGAATGGTGGTGCAGAGCAGGCCTCTGGTGGCAGATGCATCTGGGCTGGTTCTGGGACACTGAGTACAACGTAGGACTAGCTAAACATCGAGGCCACTTCTTTATATTGTTTTTTTTTTTTTTATTTTTGTCAGGGGGGAGGTACCAGGGATTGAACTCAGGGGCACTCTACCACTGAGCCACATCCCCAGCCCTATTTTGTATTTTGTTTAGAGACAGGGTCTCACTGAGTTGCTTAGCACCTCGCTGTGACTGAGGCTGGCTTTGAACTCTCAATCCTCCTGTCTCAGCCTTCTGAGCTGCTGGGATGACAGGCATGCACTTGACTGTCCATATTGTATATATATATATATTTATAGTGGTACATATACACCCCACATTTAATTCATGGTAAGAATTCACCATTGAAACATTTTTAGGAGTTTTAATCAAGGGTGAATTCAGTTTTGGCTTTTTCCTATGTGCAGCAGGGGGTAAAATTTCTACTCCCTATTGCACAAGATCAACTTTAGGCTACTTATTAGACCAACTGACAGAATCATTGGTATGGTTAAATTGTAACAGCATAAAAAACTAACTTCTATTTGGAAGCCTCTGTGCACTGGGTTATTTCCAGCATGTCAGATAGCCCTGTGGTCAAGCTTAAGTATCAAATAAAACAGTTTTCCCAAATTTTAGAAAATCTAGTAACAAAAATTAAAATTTACTCAACAAATAGAGAATGATGATTTTTCTCTGACAAGAGAAATAATTAAAATATGATTTATCCCTGAGTTCCTTTAAATTGATCCTCACCCCTGAGGGAACAATTTGGATGTGACAATAATTGAAGTGGTGCTCTTGACATGGAGTGAGGAGCAGATGGTAGTACCTGGCTGCCCAATACCCAGCATTCCCGCACACACACATCTCCTCTCAGCCTGCACAGTTCCCAGGTGTCCAGTGGGACATTCACATAGGTGTAAAATCCATTTTTAGTGAGCTAAGGCTAGAATCCAACTTCATTCAACATGTTGCTATGGTTTGAATGATAATGTCACCTTGGATATTCACATTGATACTTAATTTCCAATACAACAGAATTAACATGCCCTTGGAAGGTGGTTAAGCCACGTGGCCTCTGGTCTCATGAAAGAGCCCTTATTTAAGGTCCAAGTCTGAAGGGAGTGCAGGGTTGCCTTTCTGTCTCTTCCACCATGTGAGGGAGGACACAACCTTCCTTTCGTCTACAAGATTCAGTAAGAAGGCACCATCCTAGGAGCCGAGAGGAGCCCTCACCAGACTTAAAACCTGCTGGCACCTTACTCTCCATCTTCTCAGCCTCTGGAACTGGAGAAATAAATTTCTGTTGTTTATAAATTACCCAGTCTGTGGTATTTTGTTATAGTCACAAATTAACTAAGATGCCTATAAACATATGTGTGTGTGTGTGTGTGTGTGTGTGTGTGTGTATACATATATGTATATAATTTTTTTTTTTGGCAAGAGCATGGTTTTAATAACTTAAAATTTTTTTCTAGGAATAAAATGACCTATTTTATTACTTAAAATATTTTGCTATTTTGTTTCTTAGAAAGTTGTCCCAATTTGGTTGCTGCTATGAGTTGAATTCTAGACATTGAATCCCTAATTCTCAATACCCTGGAATGCAACTGCATTGAGAAACAAGGTCTTTAAAGAGACAACAGAGCTAAAATGAGGTCATTTGAGAGGGCCTGACCCAATGTAACTTGTGTCCTTTTAAGAAGAGGATATTAGGACAGAGACGTCAAGTAGATCATGCCCAGTGAGATGACCGCATGAGGACGAGCAGGAAGGCCGCCCTCTGCAAGGCGAACAGAGGCTGCAGAAGAAACCAAGCCCGCCAACTCCTGATCTTGGACTTCCAGCCCCCAGAACCGTGAGAAACACGTTTCTGATGCTTCAACATCCTAGTCTGTTGTATTTTATTATGCCAACCTTAGGAAGTTGATGTAGCTGCTTTACTTTTGAAAAAATCACACAGTGATGTTGTATTTCCGTCACCAACGTATGGCATCTGTGTTAGTTTGCATTTGAAACTGCTGCCTCTATAGTGATGCTACACCTACTGTGCACATCTAACTAAATTATGAGTGGTATTGTTATTCCTGGACATGTGCCTCATGGCATTCACGTATTTGATTATAAATCACCTTTCTTTACTTTACCTTTAATATTACTTAGGTGAAAATATTGGTATCTATTGAACATTTTGTGTATAAGCAAGTTATATTACCCATAAATTTTAATTTAGAACATAAACAACACATTTAATTTTTTTAATACTTGTAGATAGACAGCATGCCTTTATATATATATATATATATATATATATATATATATATATTTTTTTTTTTTTTTAATGCAGTGCTAAGGATTGAACCCAGTGCCTCACACATGCTAGGCAAGCACTCTGCCACTGAGCTATAGCCCCAGCCCCATAAACAAGACATTTAAAAAATATTTAGGTTGAGAGGCAGGGCTTTAGGTTGGCATCACTGGAGGTAAATTTTAGGTAGATGTTATTTTGCATGCTCAACAGGAATCCTCTTATAAGTCTAAGCAGGGTTTCTTAAACCTGAGTTCATGTTATTGAGAAAGTGGTACTTAGGTATATCCAGAGGGAATGCAGTCGTCACACCAAATTGGTACTTGCACTCTTGTGCTTATTGCAACAGTTTTCACAATAGCCAAAATATTGAATCAACCAAGATGCCCCAAAGGGGAATGAATGGATAAATAAAATGTGATATATTTACACAATCAAATACTATTCAACCATAAAAGAATGAAATCCTGTCATTTTCAGTAACATGGATAAGACTGGAGGTCATTATGTTAAGTGAAATAAGCCAGGCACAGAAAGACAAATACCACATGTTCTTACTCATTTTTGGAAACTAATAAGTCAATCTTGTAAAAGAATAGAATGGAATACTGGTCATTAGAGACTGGGAAGGAGAGCAGGGGTGGGGGTGGGAGTAATGAGAGTTCCATTGGGAAACTAAACATAGTTAGAGTGGAGGAATTACTTCTGGTTCTTCTTTAGCACAGCTGGGAAACTACTGACTTAAACAATCTATGATATATTTCAAAATGACCAGAAGTTCTCAACACATAAAAATAATTAATGGTTAAGGGGATACAAATACTTATACATGCACTGAGTTTCCATAATTTATCCCATAAAGATGTACAAATATATCAACAATAAGAAAAAAAGAGAAAGAAATAGATATTTAGACTATTCAGTGAGAAATTCTACTTTGCTAGGGAGTGGGGCCTTGGCATCAGGACTTGCAAAAGCTTCCCAGGTGATTCTAATGTGCAAGTTGGGTTGAAAACTATTCTGGTGGATTTAAAACACATTTGCTCCATTGAAAGATGTATGTAGGGGTGGATCCAAGATGGTGAGTCTGAGGGAGGCTGCATTCTGTGTTGCTCTGTGACCTGGGACTCAAGCAGTGAGAATACTGCTTCTCTGCAAGTGATAATCCTGCTCGCTGCCTTCTTTGGACTCTGCAGCAGCCGAGATAGTCCCCTCTGCACAGTAGCCTGCCTGCACCTGAAAACCTCACACAGGCACTGAAGTCAGCCGACAGCCACACACTGCACGCCATAGAGCTCGACTCTGAACTCATCCTCCAACACCATAGCCATCGCTGGGCTCCCCCCACCTGACCCAACACCCCGTCATTGAAAGCAGGCGCCTCCATCTTGGGCCACCTTCATCACCATCTTCAGTGGGGGCAACTCCCATTTGGAACTCCGGCTGGCCAGGTACCAGTTTCTAATTCCCCCCTCTCCCCAACAGCCACTACCTCAACACAGTGACACCCTGGTTACCTTCACCATCCTGAGGGTGGAGATAGCAGTTAACCACAGACGACCCCACCTACTGGATGAGAAGGGAAGCAGGAAAGATACTGATTTCCAACCAAAACAAGCCCGGTTTCTTTCTTCAAGATTTTTGTTTGTTTGTTTTTTTGTTTTTGCCTCTCCCTCTATTCTCCCATTCTCACATCCCCAACATATGTGGAACCAAGTAATTTGCATGAATTAGGATTTTGAGGACTGGGACATCTGAATTACAGTTGTGTTGTATATTCTTGTTTCCCCATCAATTTCTACTATTTTAACATTCTTTACTTAATATATATGTGTGTTTGTTTTATGTACTTTACTGTCTTCCCACTTAACTTGTCTACTCCAAATTATTTTCTCTTCCTTCTCCTGCTACTAATTCTTCCTCTTTAGATTTCTCTTTCACTCCTCCTAAGATATAATAGCTCTCTATCCTCACCTCCTTACCTCCTTGGCATACCATCGTACTCCTCACCTCTGGTTCTTTGTTTGCCATCAGAAACTGTAAACTTTTTTACAAAACAACTGAGTATATTGTAAATGATTGAATTCAGCATTTCTGTACATTTTGACCAAACTGTAAATGTCTTAATGCAAACATTT
Organism: Urocitellus parryii; assembly: GCF_045843805.1. Taxonomy (NCBI): domain Eukaryota; kingdom Metazoa; phylum Chordata; class Mammalia; order Rodentia; family Sciuridae; genus Urocitellus; species Urocitellus parryii. The sequence goes on from NC_135531.1 coordinate 269,520,403, forward strand.
GTTTTTAGAGTGTATATTATTTATTTTGGGATCTGATAACATTGTCTTCACCTCAAAGGACAGGTATTGGATCCCTACAGGGACACTATAAGCCTATAGGGTAAAAAAGTAATGCCTGGATCCACAGTGCTAGAAGGGAGGACACACAAGCAATATGAAAAGACAAGGGAAGAAAGTGCCCCAAACAAATCAAGAAATCACATTATGAGAATCCATGGGCAGCACAGCAGAAGAAATTACAGAGAAGGAGTTCAGGATGTATATAATTAAAATGTTCTGCAAATTAAAGGATAACATAAGAGCAAATACAGGCAGCAAAAGACCATTTTGACAAAGAGCTACATAAACAAATACAGGAAGCAAAAGATTACTTCACTAGGGAGATAGAGGCTCTACAAAAACACCAAACAGAAATCCTTGAAATGAAAGAAATAATAAACCAAATTAAAAGTTCAATTGAAAGCATCACCAACAGATTAGACCACTTGGAAGACAGGACCTCAGACAATGAAGACAAAATATATACTCTTGAAAAGAATATAGACCATACAGTGAAAATGGTAAGAAACCACGAGCAGAACATTCAAGAAATATGGGATAGCATAAAAAGATCAAAATTAAGAGTTATTGGGATAGAGGAAAGCACAGAGTTCCAAATCAAACGAATGAAGAATCTATTCAATGAAATAATCTCAGAAAAATTTCCAAACATGAAGAATGAATTGGAAACCCAAATTCAAGAGGCTTAAAGGACACCAAAATTACAAAATCACAACAGATCCACACCAAGGCACATTATAATGAAAATGCCTAGCACACAGAATCAGGAGAGAATATTAAAAGCCACAAGAGAGAGGAATCAGATCACATATAGGAGGAAACTAGTTAAATTATGCGCAGAGTTTTCAACGCAGACCCTGAAAGCTAGAAGATCCTGGAACAACATATACCAAGCTCTGAAAGAAAATGGATGCCAACAAAGAATCTTAAATCCAGCAAATTAAGCTTTAGATTTGATAATGAAATAAAAACCTTCCATGATAAACAAAAGGTAAAGGAATTTACAACTTGAAAGCCTGTCCTACAGAACATCCTCAGTAAAAGAGTCCATGAAGAGGAACTGAAAAACAACAATGAAAATCAGCAAAGGGAGGTATTACACTAAAGGAAATACTAATTAAAGGAGAAACCAAGTCAAGTTAAATACCAAAAATAAACAAAAATGGCTGGGAATACAAATCATGTCTCAATAATAACCCTGAATGTTAATAGGCCTAAATTCACCTACAATAGACACAGACTGGCAGATTGGATTAAAAAAGACCCAATATATTCTGCCTCCAAGAGACTCATCTCATAAGAAAAGACATCTACAGATTGAAGGTGAAATGTTGGGAAAAATCATACCACTCACATGAACTGCAGAAGTAAGCAGAGGTTTCCATCCTCATATCAAATAAAGTAGACTTCAAGCTAAAGTCAAGCAAAAGGGATAAAGAAGGATTTCATACTGCTTAACAGAACCATTCATCAAAAAGACATACAATAATAAATTTATATACCCCAAACAATGAGCATCTACATTCATCAAACAAACTCTTCTCAAGTTCAAGAGTCAAATAGACCAAAACACAGTAATTCTAGGTGACTTTAACACACCTCTTTAACCACTAGATAGATAGTCCAAAAAAAAAAAAAGCTGAACAAAGAAACTATAGATCAATCAATAACTTAGACTTAACTGATACATATAGAATATTTTATCCTTTAATGTACGAATATACTTTCTTCTCAGCAGCACATAGATTATTGTCTAAAATAGACCATATATTATGCCACAAAGCAACTCTTAGCAAATATAAAAGAGTAGAGACACTACCCTGCATTCTATCAGATCAAAATGGAATGAAATTAGAAATCAATGATAAAATAAAAAACAAAAGCCATTCCAACACCTGGAGACTAAATAATATGCTACTGAAGGAATAATGGGTTACAAAAACCATCAAGAAGGAGATTAAAAAATTCTTATAGGTGAATGAGAACACAGATACAACATATCAAAATCTCTGGGATACTATGAAGGCAGTACTAAGAGGAAAGTTCATTGCATGGAGTTCATTCCTTAAAAGAAGAAAAAGTCAACAGATAAATGACTTAACATTACATATCAAAGCCCTAGAAAAAGAAGAACAAATCAATACCCAAAGCAGTAGAAGACAGGAAATAACTAAAATCAGAGCTGAAATCAATGAAATTGAAACAAAAGAAACAATTGAAAAAATTGACAAAACAGAAAGTTGGTTCTTTGAAAAAATAAAATTGACAAACCCTTAGCTATGCTAATGAAGAGAAGGAGAGAGAAAATTCAAATTATTAAGATACATGGTGAAAAAGGAAATATCATAACAGATACTACAGAAATAATTAGAAATTATTTTGAAAACATGTACTCCAATAAAATAGAAAATATTGAAGGCATTGAAAAATTTCTAGAGCCATATGATTTGCCCAAATTGAATGAGAAATGATATACACAATTTAAACAGATCAGTATCAAGTGAAGAAATAGAAGAAGCCATCAAAAGCCTATCAACAAAGAAAAACCCAAGTCTAGATGGATACACAGCCGAGTTCTACAAGACCTTTAAAGAAGAACTAATACCAGTACTCTTCAATTTATTTCAGGAAATAGAAAAAGAGGGAGCACTTCCAAACTCATTCCATGAGGCCAATATCACCCTAATTCCAAAACCAGGCAAAGACACATAAAAGAAAGAAAACTTTAGACCAATATCTCTAATGAACATAGTTCCAAAAATTATCAATAAAATTCTGGTGAATCAAATGCAAAAACATATCAAAAAGATAGTGCACCATGATCAAGTGGGGTTCATCCTAGAGATGCAAGTTTGGTTCAACATACAGAAATCAATAAATGTAATTCATCACATCAATAGACTTAAAGATAAGAATATATGATCATCTCAATAGATGCAGAAAAGCATTTGACAAATACGCACCCCTTCATGTTTGAAACACTAGAAAAACTAGGGATAACAGGAACATATCTCAAGATTGTAAAAGCTATCTATGCCAAGCCCCAGGCCAACATCATTCTAAATGGAGAAAAATTGAAAGCATTCCCTCTAAAAACTGGAACAAAGCAGGAATGCCCTCTCTCAGCACTTTTATTTAACATAGTTCTTGAAACACTGGCCAGAGCAATTAGACAGACACAAAAAAATTAAAGGGATATGGATAGGTAAAGAAGAACTCAAATTAGCACTGTTTCCTGACCATATGATTCTATATCTAGAAGACCCAAAAAATTTCACCAGAAAACTTCTATAACTAGTAAATGAATTCAGCAAAGTAGCAGGATACAAAACCAACAACCATAAATCAAAGGCATTTTTATATATCAGTGACAAATCCTCTGAAAGGGAAATGAAAAAAAAACTACCCTATTTACAATAGCCCCCCAAAAATAAAATACTTGGGAATCAACCTAACAAAGAGGTGAAATACCTCTACAACAACAACAACAACAACAACAACGACAACAAAAAAAAACAAGACAGAATGCTAAAGAAACAAATTAAAGAAGCCCTTAGAAGATGGAAATATCTCCCTTGTTCTTGGATAGGCAGAATTAATATGTCAAAATGGCCACACTACCAAAAGCATTATACAGATTTAATGCAATTCCAATCAAAATCCCAATGACATTCCTCATAGAAATAAAAAAAGCAGTCATGAAATTCATCTGGAAAAATAAGAAACCCAGAATAGCTATAGTAATCTTTAGCAAGAAGAATGAAGCAGGTGGATTCACTATACCAGACCTTAAACCATACTACAGAGCACTAGTAACAACAACAGCATGGTATTGGCACCAAAAAAATAAAAAAGACTGATAGACCAGTGGTACAGAATATAGGACACAGAGTCTAACCCACAAAATTAAATTATCTTATATTAGACAAAGGTGCCAAAAACATACATTGGAGAAAAGATAGCCTTTTCAACAAATGGTACTGGGAAAATTGGAAATCCATATGCAACAAAGTGAATTTAAACCCCTCTCTCTCATCATGCACAAAAGTCAATTCAAAGTGGATCAAGGACCTAGGAATTATACCAGAGACCCCTGCATCTAATAGAAGAAGAAGTAGGCCCAAATATCCATCATATCAGATTAGGCCCCTACTTCCTTAATAAGATAATGCAAGAACTAAACTCAAGAATCAATAAATGGGATGGATTCAATCACAAAGCTTCTTCTCAGCAAAAGAAACAATCAGTGAGGTGAATAGAGAGCCTACATCCTAGGAGCAAACTTTTACCACTTGCATATCAGATAGAGCACTAATCTCTAGGGTAAATAAAAAACTCAAAAAGCTAAATAGCAACAAACAAACAAACAAACAAATAGCTCAATAAATAAATGGGCCAAGGAACTGAACAGACACTTCTCAGAAGATGATATTCAATCAATCAAAAAATATATGAAAAAATGTTCATCATTGCTAGCAATTAGAGAAATGCAAATCAAAACTACTCTAAAATTTCATCTCACTCCAGTCAGAATGACAGCTATTAAGAACACAAACAACAAAAAGTGTTGGTGAGGATGTGGGGAAAAAGGCACACTCATACATTGCTCGTGGGATTGCAAAATGGGGCAGCCAATATGAAAAGCAGTATGGAGATTCTTTGGAAAGCTGGGAATGGAACCACCATTTGACCTAGCCATCCCACTGCTTGGACTATACCCAAAGGACTTTAAGAAAGCATACTACCGGGACACAGCCACATCAATGTTTATAGCAGCACAATTCACAATAGCTAAATTTTGGAACCAACCTAGGTGCTCTTCAGTAGATGAGTGAATAAAGAAAATGTGGCATATATACACAGTGGAATATTACTCAGCAATAAAAGAGAATAAAATCATGACATTTGCAGGCAAATGGATGGAGTTGGGAGTATAATGCTAAGTGAAGTTAGCCAATCCCAAAAAACCAAATGCTGAATGTTTTCTCTGATATTGGGAGACTGATTCATAGTGCAGTTGGGAGGGGGAGCATGGAAACCCAGACTAAAACCCAGCCAGGCAAACAGGTCCCATAGCTCTGCTTGGAACCCCTAGTGGGCGTGGCCTTGCAAATTCCCAGGGGCTCTCCAAGCATCTTTCCTATTGTCTCTGTGCAATGTACTTAGCATCTCTTTAGAATCTGTAATTTCTTTAGCAAATCTATCTTCCTTGGACCCATCTTTACATGTACTTTTCTGGCCAAATTCAAAGTTTTAAAAATCCTTCAGCTCTGCTTTTCGTTCCTGAATCTCAGAGTAAACCTAGCTAAAAGCTGTTGGCAATATTCATGCTACTGACTAAATGCTACGTTGTCTTGAAATTTTTTCCACCAGATTAATTAGTCCATTATTTAAAAACAGCCTCACACCAAGTCTCAGGACATGGACAAAATGAAGATGAGTTCTTTGTCAGAATATAATATGAGTGGTCTCTGGTCCAATTCCTAATGTAATACACAATTCCCTTTGAAACCTTATGAGCACAGTCTGTATGACTAGGGGCATTCCCACCAGAACCACCCATTAGGCTCCACTTACAACATTCTATGGCTTTTTCAACTTCTGTCTCTAAACTTTTCCAAATGACTCCTGCCAACCAGTTACAAAGGTTTCTGAGACACAAGTTCAGGTTAGTCACAGCAATGACCCTACTTCTTGGTGACCAATTTCTGTTGGTGCCAGGTCAGTTTTGTGTTGCTGTGTCTATTCTACTTGATCGGAACAACTTAGAGGAGGAAAAGTTTATTTGAAGGTAATGGGTTCAGAGGTTCAGTCCAAGTTGGATCAAGTCCACTGCTCTGGGCCCCAAGGCGAGGTGGGCCCCATGGTCAAAGGACTCAGTGGAAGAAGCTGCAGAACAGGAAAATTCTGGTGGAAAGGCCTCCACTGTAGGACTGCATTGCTTAAGAGGACACAGGAGTCAAGAAACTTATATTTTCTTTGCCTCCCAATTAGTTCATAAAAATTTGAACATGCTGCATTTCCAAAGGATTAAATTTTTTTTCTTTTCCTAACCTGACAAATTTCTGGCACATCTGGATGATGTGCCAACCAGCCTCAGTCTAGGCAGATAGAACTGGAATTTCATCTCCAGTAATTTCATTGCAAATTGACAGATGTGACAAAAGCAAAAGGTGAATAGAGAGGCTGTCACTGTTTCCCGTGCAGCCAGAGGGACAGACACAGTCCTGGCACACAGGCAGCCTCACCGTGAGTTCTGACTTAATCCCGTTAGAAGAAACTGGACCCTGAGCTGAATGTTATAAATGCTGTGTGTGGCCTTCTCTGGAAGGGTTAGCCGGGAAGACAGAATGCACAAGTAATACAACCGTGGGTGCTAGAGCACTTTCTGATCTCAGCTTCCGTTTGCATTCTCTTTAAGTAGCATCTCTGAGATGATCTCTTCCTCCTCAAGGGCAAAGTCATGGCTCAGGTCATAACCCCAACTTGGAGTTGAAGTTCTATAAAAAATAATGAATCTTTTGATAGAATCACTGGAGGTTCCGGTTCACTTACACTGTTTCTGGAGTGCTGGGAAGGACCTTACATTAAAAGTCCCACTAGGGTTTTCTCACAGGAGCTAATTTCCTGGAAAACCCGGCTCTAGAAAAGAATTTGGGTATCTAGAGTACAAAATGGCTGGTTCCCCATTTTCTAAGGAGACATTTTTAGACCAATGGAGGGAGGTAGCAATATTTGCAAGAGACTGATTTCAGAAAAAAACATTTGTTTTTCTCTGGGAGGAATGTGAAGCAGGGTATGTAGCAACTCAAAATTTTACAGTTTGCAAGCTGTAGGGGAAGTTAGGAATATTTTCATGGGACTTTCTGAAAAGGAAAAGGATTTTTCAGTAAGCCCTGCTTGATACTCACAGTTACTTAAATCTCTTATGGTAGCTGGGTGTGGCAGTGCCCAGTGGCAGGAAAAACACTGAGACAAATCATCCTGAAGGTAGAAAGAGACGTGGCCAAGCTGTGCAGTGTAGCATTGAGAACAGAGAGAACAGGCAGACTCCTGGCATCTGGTGAGCCTGGGAGTGAAGGGTGGAGCTGGGTACTGCATTTCCTGCTAGTGGGAATGTGTGGGCCTAATCCATGTTTGCAATCCCCACAGAGTCAGAACACTCCTATTTTTATGTTTGTATAGTATTTACAATTTACAAATTGATTTTGAGTCAATTCTACTTATGTCTTACAACAGTTTATTGCAATAGGGTGGAAAAGGTCTATTGTTTCCAATTTATAGATCAGAAGACTAATCATAGTCACCCAGGACAAAGCAGTTGGTTGTGACTAATAGAGGCTGACACTTCCTGAGGACTTACCATGTGCTGGGCCCTGCTATGAGCATTTTACTTGTGTGGGCTCATTTCACTTGGCACCATGTCCTTTAGTTCCATCCATGTTGGAAAGGCAGACTGCTGATTGCCTTTGAAAATCCTGCATCCACAGTTGGTATTTACATGTAAAAGTGACCCCTGCACAATGTTCCCTATGCAATGCCCTAGGCTACCAAGGAGAAGCTTCGGGAGATGGAGATGGTGTGGATTTGCAGTGGATTATTAAATTTCTCATGTATTTTATAAGAAGAATTTGAATAGGGAAGGAAGGCATCAGGCTAAAAGCCTGGGAATCATTTCCCCATGTAGTGTGTGTGAATAGTCTGGAAATTTCATGGAAATAGAGGATTTTGGTTCCAGTTAGTCCTATTCCTCTTTGCTAGACAGTACACACTGAGATCAGTGTGGCAAAGGAGGCAATAATAAGTATTTTCAGAGTTTCTCCACCAAAGAATGGGAGCTTTTGAAGATGACCCTGGGATAAAATGACAGGATGGAAAGAGGGGACGTTAGTTCTGGTGTTCTTCCCACTGACCAGCCAGAATGTCTGCGTGGGATAAAGAATGTTGAGTCAAAACACCAGGGTTCACTGGCAAGTCATCCTCTCTTTATGCCAGCCTCAGTTTTCTAATCTGCAAAATGGGTAGAATAATATCATTTCTTACAGGAATTGAGGAGCATTGAATGAATCTATGCATGCAATCTATGCAGGTGAGGCCTGGCACAGGACAGCTACTTTGTGGTTTTCCTCTGTACCAAGGTTTCTCATCTCAGCACATTGACATCCAAGCTCAAGGTCATTGTGTGCATTTTAGTATGGACTTTGCCTATCAGATGAGAGGGGGAGCCCCACTCTCCAGGTTGCTTCAGTCAAATGTGTCTCCAGACATTGCTCAATGTCCCCAATGAGTATGATATATTCTAAGAAAGCATTGGTTTGCTAAGACTGCTGTAACGAAGGGCCTCAAACCACCCAAGTGTGTTTTCTCAGTGTTGGAGGCTGGAGCTGCAGATAGGGGTGTCGGCAGGGTTGGTTCCTCCTGCGGCTGAGCGAGAACCTGCTCCAGGCCTCTTCCCTAGCTTGTGCTGTTGCTGGTAGTCCTTGGTGCTCCTGGGCTTGAGGAAGATCGCCCGGCCTCTGCTGCCATGTTCATGGTATTCTGCTAGGTGAGTGCCCTGGGCAGGTGCCCCCTTTCTATCATTTAACCAATAGTATCTGCGGAGACCCTGCTTCCAAGGAAGGTAGCGTTGTGAGACACTGGGGGCCAGGACTTCACCATATGGATTCTGGGCACCACAATTCAACCCTAACATTTAAATTTATGTAAGTGTATAAATGTAGGGGCCACAACTCACAGGTTTGGGTCTAGGCAATTGCTCTCAGCCTGGAAAGTGGATTCAGGGATGGCAGACCTGATTTCTCTCAAAGAAAATTCTTCCCACTCAGGATTTTAGGTGAAATTTCTCAAATTAAAAATGCCAAAGAGCTCAAGCACTTAGGAGAACTGGGCAGCAGAGAGTGTAGACATCTCTCTCTGTCACCCCATGTGGAGGCCCCCACCACACACTCTAAGGATGCTCTGGCTGTCTGGGGAAAAGTCTTCTTCCATTAGTGTCTCGGGTATTTATGGCAGAGGTAGCTGCGTGCTTTGTCCCTGAAGATCAGCGTCCATGGACACGCTCCTGATAAGGGAATGAAACTCCCTTATGCTTCTAGAGGCCCCTTGTCTGGAAAGAATCCTGGGTTGAGACTCTGTACACCTGGTTTCTAGACCTGGGCCAGCCTCTGACTTGCTAAGTGAATAGGAGTGTGCTGTGTGCCTCAGTTTACTTTTTGGTAACTTATGGTTTGGATGTCAGATGTCCCCCAAAAGCTCATGTGTGAGACAGTGCAAGAAGGTTCAGAGGAGAAATGATTGGGTTGCGAGAGTCTTAACTCAATCAGTAATTTAATCCCCTGATAGGGATTAACTGAGTGGTAACTGAAGTGGTGCGATGTGGCTGGAGGAGGGGGGAATTGGGAGCACGGCTTTGGGGTATATATATTTGTATCTGGTGAGTGGAGACCTCTCTCTGCTTCCTGATCATTGGTGAGCTGCTTCCCTCTGCCACATTGATGGCACCACAATGTCACCATGAAGTTCTGCTTCACCTGGAGCCCCAGGGAATGTGGCCAGCCATCTATGGACTAAGACCTCTGAAACAGTGAGCCCTCTAAGAAACTTCCCTTCCCTAAAATTGTTCTGGTTAGATCTTTTAGTCACAGCAGCAAAAAAGCTGGTTAAGCCGCCGGGGTTGTGGCTCAGTGGTACAGCACTCACCTACCACAGGTGAGGTAGTGGGTTCCATCCTCAGCACCACATAAAGATAAATAAATAAAGGTATTACGTCCATCTACAACTAAAAAATGTCTTTAAAAAACTGATTAAAATTGATGGTTTTCATGGTATGGTCTTTGGAACCTAAGGATTTTGATACCATAGAGAAGGGAGCAATAGATGGGTATTTTCACATCCAAACCTGTTTTAAGTATAGTAGCTTAAATTTTGTTTAGTTGACTTATTTTTTTGGCGGGGGGGGGGAGGAGTACCAGAGATTGAATTCAGGGGTTTCTCAACCACTGATCCACATCCCAGCCCTATTTTGTATTTTATTTAGAGACAGGTTCTTACAGAGTTGCTTAGCACCTCACCCTTGCTGAGGCTGGCTTTGAACTCGTGATTCTCCTGCCTCAGCCTCCAGAGCACAGGAATTACAGGCATGGGAAACTGCACCTGGCCTTATTTGGGTTCTTTGAGAGGCCTTTAAAATATGGGCTCCAGGGTGAAGCAACATTGGTCTTTAGATACCCTTCCATGTAAAAAGTAGGTTTCTGTGATTGATGATTGTTGTTCTTTTGAAAAATAACCACATTAAACTTTTTAAAAAATTCTTTTTGAAATCAGTCATCTATTTTATGTCTTTGTTTCCAGGAAGGCTGAGACTTCAGGTCACTGAAGTTAGTGTCTCTGGAACCCCTGGAATAAACTTTTGGTGATTCATCTGAATTAAGCTGCAGATGGGCACATCATAGGCATTTAGTTCACTGGCTACTTCTCTGCCACAAAGAAGCCCAAGTTCAGGTGAGCAGACTGGGGGTTGAATAGTAAATATGGGACCTTGTCAGGGCTGAAATCTCATTTAAATAAACACAGCTGAACAAACACTAGACTCTTTACAAGGGCTGTATTTACGTAGCCATTTCCTCAGTGGTTTATGTGCCAAATGAATTCAAATGGCTTTTTGACTTTTTCCCTTCTGATTTAAATTGTGACCTGTTCAGCTAAGTCAATGGAAACACTTGAAAAGCCTGTATATGCAAAACTAGAGAAGCTTCCTGTGAAGGGCCTTTTTATTTAATCTTCCATTATTTTGTGGGACTAAACAGAGGGTTTAAAGAATTTCTTAAAATTTAAGACACAATGATTTGTGGGTCATACTATTCTCTACATTGGTTTGTAAAGGAAAAATTTCTAAGCTGACTCTAAACTGCAAAGCCTGAGTTAAAGTGTGAAAGACCGGGCATTGTAAAGTTTCTAAACTGCAAGGCCTGGGTTAAAAAGTGAAAGACTAGGTATTGTTAAAATTCCTCTGCTACCCCCAGAACCTGTTGTTAGGACAATACCCGAACTGCCCAGTAAATATCCCCACTGTTTCCACTGGTTGTCTCATAACCTGGGATTCTGTGTAGTATGTCACGTAGTCCTTTAGGCCCTAAAACCAATCAGTTTGAATGTGTACCCCGCTTAGAAGTGACCAATCACCCCTGCCCAGCCTGTTCCCGCCAATGAATGTACTAATCATGTCTCAGAGTTGTTGTTCAATTTTCCCACGCCTCATGATGATTTGTTCTGATGTATGCAAAGCCCCCCCTCCCTCCCCAAAAAGTGTACTTAAGCTCTGCTTGACCTCTGCTCTGGGCTCTGGGCTGCTCTATCTTCCTGAGTGAGCCTGGAACCTCAGCATGCTGATTCAATAAATCCCCTTTTGCCAATTGCATGAAGCCAGTCTCTTGTGTGGTCTCTTCCTCCGACGCTTCGCCGGACCCTTACAGGTGGATTAAGAAAGGGTAGACATCACTTTGGGGATAGTGTGCAGATAGAATCTGAGTGCTGAGTCTTGGGTGAATCAGCAGAATCTTCCAGAGTATCTCCCCTGGGTATTCCCAAGGGGGCACTGGGTTGTTGCTGTGTCTTTGGTTAAGGGACCAAAGTCAAAGCCTTGAGAATGTGTCTTATCATTTAATTAACAAATAGAGAATGTAGCCAGGAGCTTCAAGTCTTTTCCCGGCTTCTGATGTAGTTTTATTTTATTTTTTTGAGATGTTTCTCATTTTCATAATCCCATACCACAATGATTTAACACAAGTTATTTCTCACTCATTTGAAATCTAAAGTGGGTTTGGGCTTCTCGCCTTCCAGGTAATGATTCAGAGACACAGCCTTCTTCCTCCATGTCGATAGAGCACACTGGCTTTCTACCCGTGATAGCCAAATGTGACGCTCGTCATACCTATTCCTGTTCCATTGATGAAAGCTAGTCCCTGACCCTACCAAGTGAAAAGAGACCAGGAATGTTGTGCTAGATGAACAACAAAACTGCATAAAATCTCTGGTGGAAGTTATCTTTGTCATCACTAATAATCAATCATCACATGAACATGCAGTTTTGACTGTGTTCGTCCCAAACATTTTGATGGCAATGATGACCTTAGTTAAAGCAACGGAAGATGTAAGGGACCGGCGAAGCGTTGGAGGAAGAGACCACCAAGAGACCACTCATGCAATTGGCAGAAGGGGATTTATTGATCCAGCATGCTGGGGCTCCGTGCCCACTCAGGAAGAGAGAGCAGCCCAGAGCCCCGAGCAGGGGTTGAGCAGTGCTTAAGTACACTTTTTGGGGAGGGCGGGGACTTTACGCACATCACAGACTCCTTTAACAAATCACCATACATTGCGGGAAAATCAAACAATAATTCTTAGACTTGATTAGTACATTCATTGGTGGGAACAGGGCGGGCGGGGGTGATTGGTCACTCCTAAGCGGGGTACACATTCAAACTGATTGGTTTGGGCCTTGAATGACTACGTGCCAGGCTACACAGGGTCCTAGGTTATTAAACAACCAAATGGCCAGTAGGGCATTGTCTTAAATGCCTCAGGAATTTAACCCAGGCTTTGCAGTTTAGAAGCAGGTTTACAGTGTCTGGTCCTTTACATTTTAACTCAGGCTTTGCAGCTTAGAAACTTTACCCTTTCAAAGAAAAGTACCTAAGGCCATTCATGGTCACTTTGGAGGCTTGGAGAAATGTCCCCATCTATCCACCCTGGTGTTACTTGGAACAAACCGAATCTTTCTGAGCCCAGCAGGAGAATGTACCAAGGCAAAGCTTAGCTCCCTCTATGTAGATGAAGGAGAATAACCTCCTTTCTCCTGTGCTTCAGCTTTCTCTTCTGTAAAAGGAAGTTGCTTCACAAATTGCCTCTAAGATCTATATTCTGGAAGTTTGAGTTTGATTTCCTATGCTATTGAAATCATTGAAACGAACACATATGTCTTTGATGCGAATAATTTTTTTTTCCTACAGGAAAGACAGACAAAAACTAGTCAGAGGAAACGGGGAGTTAAATGTTTGCTTTTCTCAATGAATCTTGGCCATGTTTCCAAATATTTAAATGCAAAATATGTATTATTTAACCACAACTTCAATGCTAAGACCAAACACGTAAAAGCAGATGGTAAAATGGTGTATTTATTCCAAACAACCTACACGTGCAGTTTTCAAATAACAATAAGCCTAAATTTCTTTTTTTTTTGTACCTTTAAAAAATTTTGATCTTTTTTGTTATACATGACAGTAGAGTATAATTTGACTTATTTATGCAAACGTGGGGTACATCTTATTTTAATAAGGATCCCAGTCTTGTGGTTGTAAATTTCAATGAATATGAACTTTAAGAATTACTATTGATCTTCAGGCTCAGATTGAACTTTTAAAGAATGAATCTTTTCCCGCTAACTACTTCATGTCCTTATTGGTTTTTGAAAGGACGAATAGTGGCAGAGGTACCAGAATAGTCAAGTTTCCCACCAAGTCACTGCCTGGAACAGGACTCCCTCCCGAGCCCTTGGAGCAGGGCAGTCACTCACTTGCTTTGTAGCTAAGAAAGCAGCTTGTCCTCAAAAAAGCCTGCTCGGCCTGCTCTGTCACTATGCATAGGACTTTCCAGTTTGCAAAGGAGGAGAGCTCTTAGGTTTTGGTGCCAACTAATGTGAGTTAAAATAGGAGAAAAGATTTGTGGTGCACAAAAACAGTTCCCTAAGAGCGGGAGACCTGGGTTCTCCCATGGGACACATGCCTGTCTTGGCTGCAGATTATTTTATTTTTTTGTTTTTATTTTTGCCTGAAAACTCTAGTTGCAGGGCTGTGTGTGGGCCCGGGGAACGACACTGGAAGCTTAGACAGGTGAGGATGCATTTAGGCAGTTAGTGTTTAACACCCTTCCCCTCTGGGCCTCAGTGTTCCTGTCAGCACATGAAAAGGTCTGGGTTAGAGGATGTCCGAGGATACTTCTGCCTGTTGCATAACATATAAGCCCCTGTTAGGCCCTGTGACTTCACTGTCAGTATCTTTAAGGGAACAGGAATCTGCAAAAATTACACGCAACTCTTGGGGACTGGAGCCCGTTCCCCGACGTTGGGTCCAGTTACCGAAGATCCTTCCTTGGGTGTCTCCCGAGAACGCGAAAGAATTCCACTGCTTTCCCTGAGCATTCCCAGGACTCGTGTCACTCTTCCTTGAGAGTGAATCACACAGTCAGGGACCTGGAGCCTCTCCAAAACTCAAGCCAGTCCTGGCCAGTCATCATCTCTGAGCTCAGTCCTCCTGCCCGCCCCCCTTTTCTCTAGTGTCTAGTTACTGAGTCAAGATCACAGTCTCCTTTAGGCTCAGAGAATGCTAAAGAGAGGAAGAGAGATTTGGTGGGGATGGAGTAGGGGGATGAGGATCCAGTCTCTAAATATCTGTTGGTCTGTCATGTTGAGGGTAGTCACAAGGTGGAAGATAATAATAAAAGTCAGAAAGTACAGGATGCAACTTGGAGCCGATATAAGAACTCTGTGACAATTCTAGCCTCTTGAGAGCTCTTTGTCCAGGAAGGTGTTTGAGTATTAAGTAGCTGATCAGCACAAGAAATATCTAATCTACGTATAGGCAGGCTCTGGGCTGGTTCTGTCAGAAGAATAAGACCTTGCGCCCACAGTCAGGGGCTTACAGGCTGATAGACACCATGCTCTGCTTTACAAAACTTAGATACCCATCTGAGCTCTAGGCCAGCCAATAGCAAAGCACTTAAGAGAGCAGAAGAGGGAGAAGGAGAAGTTGTTGTGAGGGAGAAATGAGGTCCTGGCACTAGAATTAGGCCTTGGAGATAGAAGTGCAGGTGTGGGGTGTGGACGGGGTGGGGGATGGAAACAGTGTTTTCCGGAGGGAACAGTCTGGGGACCAGGAAGATGACAGCTCAGAGGAACAGCACTGTTTAAAAGCTCTCTGGGCAGTGTGGGGTGGCTTTCAATAGTATGCTTCAGGGTGTCTGTACCCAAAGGGAACATGCCATTTCTCTTCCGAATGAGATGTCTTTCCAAGTTCTCTGTTCACTCAGGCGTCAGACATTCATGTTTTCTTTGACCTCCTCTCCCTCTCTCCACCATCTTTTTGGCTGTCCCAGTGTGCCCCAGGCAGGCTCCAGGCAGGTTGGTGGATGTTTCTTCTGTTCCCTGAGCCACAGCAGCCAGCCATAGTATGCACTGGGGGAGGGCTTGTTGGTGGAGGCCCCTGTCTGGATGAGCAATTTGGAGAACAAGCCCTTGAGGTGGAGGTGCCGATCACCCCTCACCCCCATTGGCTGCTCATCACGGTGTCAGTGGGATCTGGAAGCACGGCCTGAGCAGTGGTCCACCTCAAGCAAAGGGCAGCCTGTCCTTGAGCCATGATGGTGCTGTCCCCAACTTGAGTTGGTGCTCACGTGGCATGGCACTCCGTGCTACTCTCCACAGTGACTTGCTTCTCTGCTCAGCCACTTTTCTGAATCTTTGGCCATAGCCTCAAAGTAGGAGAGGGAGACATGGAGCCCAGGCATCCAGAGGCTGGTCTCCTGATTTGCTCTCCTGAGGTCTTCCCCTCCCCTCTAAGTTCAAATGCTGCAGGTTACATCAGTCTTCTCCCTTCTTTGGGGGTGGGTAAAGAGGTTGCTATTGTTCCATGTGCTCTCGCCACTTTGGGGGATGGAGATGAGTGGGTGGTGGGTAGGAAGTGGCCTTCTGTGCCCTAAAGGTGACATCAGAGAGGGAAGAAAACAGAGTGCATAGCTCCACAGTGTCACCCTCCTCCAGCCCCTTCTTTCTGGTCTCATGGATGCCACTGCAGTTCTCCTCCTAAGAGTACAGTAACAGTCTGCCAGCTTTTTCTCTCTTCCATTTCTTACTGGTGTGAACCACAATCTCTGCCAAAGACTGAAAATCAGAAGTGTCTCAGCTCCAGAATGACCCCAGACCATTCTCACTAGTTTTCCTACCTGTGCATGCCCCAAGGGCATTTTGACCCATCCAGGCTGAAGTATAATTTCCTTCAGACCCCCCTGCCCTGTGGTTTCTATCTCATTGCTGCCCCTGGAAGTTAATGGCCCTTTTCTTGCTTAAGCCTTTTCTTGATTTCCATCTTTGGTTTGTAGTTTCTTGAAGCTGTCGGCTGCTTCTTAGGTTTGGACTCATCCCTGCTGATGGAGAGCCCCTCCGAGGGAGTGTGATACTTTGCTCAGAGGCCATGTTCAATGTCTGCTTCTTAAATGGAGCTGTGTAGGGCAGGTGGAGGGAGGGGGCCTGCTACAAGGGCTTGCACTCCTTGGCACGGTAAGTCATTGAGGCAAGAAGGGAGAGAAGTTTGGAGGGGCTGGCCATGTCACCTGGAGACCACCAGACTCTAGAAAGCAGGCAACATAGATACAAATACAAATATAAATGGGAACTGCATAAGAAACCTTCTTCCTTCCAATGGTAAGTGATGCGAAGATCCGAATGGAGAAAATGACATGCTCCCTCTTCTGATGGATACCCTAGGAGCCCTTTTCCCTTTGGTGGCTGCCCCTCGGGTTTTCTTTGTTCTACCTACATGCATAGACTTTTGCTCTTTCTTCTTTGCTAGGTGTATAGAGAACAGGGAGGTGCAGTGGGAGTCTCCCCCCTCCTCTGGGAAATCACAATCATCACGGCATGGAACTCATCTTTGTTACATTTTCTTCTAGGCTCTGACTTCTTTTGTGTCTCGAAAGTGACTATGACAGCAAAAAGCTGGAGGATCATCTTGTATACTGCTCTATAGCAACACAGTCAAAACTCCTAACTACGGATCCCTGGTGAATTTCTGAATCTCCTTATGACCCATTTCTTAATTTGTCAGTGGATAGAATAATAGTCCTTCCACAGCAATGTTTAGAAAAATGAGATAATAATAATAACAATAATAGCAGTAGTAACCAGTATTAATTGAGTAGTTAGTCCATGCCAGGCATTTACTACATTTTTTAACATGTATTTACCATTTTAATCCACATGATAATCTTAGGCAGTATACATAAGAAAACTAGAGCACAGAGAATTTGAGGAACTTGAACCCAGGCAATTTGGCTGCCAGAGCCCAAACTCTGAGCATAGTGCTACAGACCATACAAAATGCCAGGCAGAAATGATGTCAGTGAAAAGAGTAGGATAAGGGATAAGAACTTCAGAAAATCCTGTTCTACATAAAAGCAAAAAGTATAGTCAAAAAAGATCAGAATCAACTTTAAAAAAAAAAAAAACAAAACGCTGGAAATTAACCAAAGGCTTGTAGCAATTTGGGGAGTGTTTAAGAAGAATGGCTCAGTAGCACTAAGAACATAGAACTTTATGGTGTTGTAAGTTACCTTATCCTCAACCATGCCTCCAGCTCCATGATAGTCTTGAAAATTTATAGAAGGAAAATGAAATTACACTGAAATTAACAGTCTGGAGTCCAGTAAGATTGTGTTTCCCATAAAGCATCATTCCCAAAGAATTGCAGTTGTTTTAGTTTTATGATAATTCCCTGGAAGACCCTGCTTTCAAGGTTGTCTTTATTTACTTGACTTAGAGTTTGTCTAGTGAAAAAGCCTTTTACTCAGGAATGTTTGTTGAAAACAATTAGAGGTAATGGATTAACTTGGTGGTTGTCTGAAGCAAGGCATAGTTGTTGGGGCAAACAGTAGACTTACAAAGAAAACAAAAACACAGCTTAAAAAAATAACTAAGGAATGGTATGTTGCTGGGACTTTGAAATCTTTGACAATTTCCTGGGAATCCAGAAAGCCACACATGCATAGAGGTGTGGGCATATTCAGGAAAGACCTGAATAGGTCCTAAACTGTCACCTATGGCTGAATTTGAGGCTCTATGCAAGTGTGAAGTGAATCTTAATACAGAGTTGTAAACTGAGTGTTGAAGTTCCCAAACATGTGTAGAGCTTCATGGAAGTCTAGGAAATTGATTGGTTCTAGCAGTTTAAGTAAAATAAATCTCTGTCCAGTTATCATCTGGTTATTAAACTAACTGAGTAGAGACCAGTGGCCACACATGACAGAATTAGTTCAGAAAAAATCGTTTAAATAATTGAGACAAGGCAAGGAAAAAAAAACTCACCCAGTGCTGGGCGCTAAGGCACAAGCCTGTAATCTCAGCAATTTGGGAGGCTGAGACAGGAGGATCTCAAGTTCAAAGCCAGCCTCAGCAACTGCGAGACACTAAGCAACTTAGTGAGACTCTGTCTCTAAATAAAATACCAAGTGAAGCTGGAGATGTGGCTCAGTGGTCAAGTACCCCTGAGTTCAATCCCTGGTCCCCCCCCCCGCCCCCCGCAAAAAAGAAAAGTCACCCAGATTGAAAAGGAAATCTATTTGCAGCTGACATAATGTTTTATATAGGAATTTCTAAAGGAATATACTAAAAATTATTAGAACTAATAAAAAATTTCACCATGGTTTTAGGGTATAAGAACAATATACAAATTAAAAATATTTTTATTTACTAGCAATTAAGAATATGAAAGTGAAATTAAGAAAGCAATTTTATTTACTATAACATTAAAAAGAATAAAATTTACCAAATGGCATACAAAGCTGAGACATTAAAAATACAAGATATTTATAAAATAAAATAGAAATAAATAAAAGACATTTCGTGTAAGATTTGATATTATTAATATAGCAATACTCCCCAATTTGATCTGGACATCTAATCAAATCACTGTTAAATTTGGAATTGCATTTGTATTGTCCCTGCCCCCAGCAAATAGACATGCTGATGCTATAATTTTTAGAAGACTGCAAGGAACCCAGAATAGCCAAAATAATCTTGAAAAAGAGGAACAAAATTGGATGACAAACTTCCTGATTTCAAATCTTATTATGAAAATAAAGAATTCAAATGATAGGATATTCACATAAAGCTAGACATATTGACTAATTGAATAGAATTGAAAGCCCAGAAATAAATCCATCCATCTATGATCAGTTGGTTTTCTACAAAGATTTCTACCAAGAGCTTTCCATGTGGGAAGGGATAGTGTTTTTAACAAATGGTACTGGGGCAACTGGGTATCTACCTGCATAAAAGTAAATTTGGATCTCTATATCATACCAAAAATTTGCTTAAGTGATTCAAGAAACTAAAAGTAAAGAGCTAAAATACTACCTTAGAAGGAAGCAGTGTATTAAATCTTTGTGACCATGGACTGGGCCATAATTTCTTAGATTTGACACCAAGACTGTAGGCAACAAAACAGAAAAGAGATAAATGGGATTTCACCAAAATGTAAAACTTTTGTGCATCAATGGACACTTATCAGGAATATGGAAAGGCAACTCGGAGAGCAGAAAAATTGATTTTCAAATCACACATTCGATCAGGGTTGAATATCCTGAATGACAAATGGCTCAATTAAAAAATCATCAAAGGTCTTGAATAGATACTTCTTCAAAGAAGACATACGAATGGCCAATAAGTACTCGGAAAGATGCCCACCATCTTTAGTCGTTAGGGAAACATACATGCTATGATTTGAAAGTTTGTGTTCCCTCCAAAATTCATGAAGGAACATGACTCTCAACACAACAATATTAAGAGGTGGAGCCTTTATAATGCCATCAGGCCAGGAGGGTGGAGCCTCATGGTTGGGATTAGTGTCCTGTGATAGGGTCCAGGGAACTAGCTGGACCCCTTTTGTCCTTCTGCCTTTGGCCAGGACAGGATGCATCATCAAGGTGCCATCTTGGGAGAGGAGATTGGGCCCTTATCCCACACTGAGCCTTCTGTTACTTTGATCTTGGACTTCTAGCCTCCAGAAGTGTGAGGATTAAATTTCTATTCTTTGTAAACTACACAGTCCATGGAATTTGTTACAGAAGAAGGAACAGATTAAGACAGCAAGTCCCAACCAGGACGAGCTTCTATTTCACATCCACTAGTGTAGACGGTTCCTCAAAATGGTGGGACCTTGAGACCTTTTACCAAGTGAAAGAAACAATCACAAAGGCCCACATATTACATGATTTCACTTCTAAGAGGTTTCCAGAATGGGTACATCCATAGAAATAGAAAGTGAAGTAATGGGGCAGCAGGGGGTGGGAACGGGGTGACTGCTCACAGGTAAGGGGTGTTTCTGTGGGATGATGAATTTTGATAGTTTTAAAACATTGTGAATAAACTGGAAAAATAAAACCCTCCACTGAATCATACACTTTAAAATCAGACATTTTAGAGTGCAG
The DNA here is from genome assembly GCF_045843805.1 of Urocitellus parryii. Lineage (NCBI taxonomy): Eukaryota > Metazoa > Chordata > Mammalia > Rodentia > Sciuridae > Urocitellus > Urocitellus parryii. Next base: position 269,540,713 of record NC_135531.1, read on the forward strand.
AAATGATACCATGTCAATTTTAAACTGTTGAGCCTCACCTGGTCGGGATAAAACCCACAGGAACAGCTGAATGAAGGAGTGCCTAGAAGGCGGCAGACAGTGTGCAGCGTGGACACCTTATTCCACTCAATCCAGACAGCCTCCATCAAGGCACAGAGGCGCTCAGTCAACTTCCCAGTGCCCCACAGCTGCCGAGTGGCCGAGGATGAATGCGGAGTGCAGACATTTTACTGAGGACCCCGTCCTTCCAGCCGTTCCCTATTCTCCCTGCCCCTCACTGTCATGGGGCTGGTTAGTTTTCTTCTTATGCCTCAGTGACTTAGATCATGTAATCAAAATTTTCCCACACTAAAGAAAGAGGTAGAATTTGCCGCCCAGCTCCTTAAAAAGAAAAACTTACATCTTTACACAGAAAGAAGAGCAAAATAGCATAGAGTATGGAAATTTCAAAAGAGCCTCAGATTTAATTTTCACATCAACACACACACACACACACACACACACACACACACACACACAGCCATAGACACATGCTTGTTCCTTTCCCAGGAGACTTGCCCCAAGGGGCCAGGCTTCCTCTGGGTGGGGCCTGGGCTCTTCGTCACAGTTGGAGCAGGCTGAGCCCGGAGCAGGTTGAGCACAACAGCTGTCATGCGAAGCCATCGCTAGAGGCCTGAGGAACGCCACGGTCATCCAGTGCTAGGATTCGGTGACAGCCCTGGCTCTGCGTTACTGGGGTTTGAGTGTGATTCATGGTAGACAAACGTCTGGTTCTGTCAGAGAGGAAATTAGTATGATTTAGCTGTGAACCTGGGCTCTGACAAGTCCCAACCTTTGCGTGACACTGATTTTACTTATTTGTATTGGACTTACTTTCTTGGAACCTTTTAAAGATTTGATCCTTCAATTTTGCAAAATATCTATTGGTTCAGGTTGCAAGACAGGTTGTTTTTTTTTTTTTTTAATAAGTGAATCAATCAATAAATGAACAGATAGCGGCCACATAAATATTTTGCTATCATACACAAGATGGGCCCAGAACCATGATGGATTTGGCTGAAATTCCTGGAAATATTTATCTGGGACATCAGCTCTGAATCTACCTGACTAATGACCCATGACCACTCACTCACTGAGAGTCTTCCTCAGGCCTCAGGAGTCCCCCAGCAGAACTGGGATCCATTTGTCTCTCACCCCACTACGCAGCATAGATGAGCATTGCTGATGCCCCTTTCCTGCCGTGTGCAGGACTGAGTTATTTCTTGAGCTCAGAAGGAATGCTTGCCCACTCAGCCTGGACCTGGCATCAGCCTCAGCTCTCTAATGACCAGGCCTCTTTTTGTCCTTGGTCACTTGGGAGAAGCAGTAGAGCACTTGTTACATTTTCTTCCCTGCCTAAAGAGTTAGCTCTGGTTATCAGGCCCTGGGTGTGACCTGTGGCTGGCTTCATGATGCTGAGGGGGTGGGCTCTCTGGATGGTGCTCGTTCTCCTTGCCTACCTGAGCTGACCCGGAGGAGCATGGCGGTGCAAAGATGGAGATTCTTCCTGGCCTGTCTGCCTTGGGCTGCCCTGCCCTTTAGACCCCAGCTCTGCCCCTTGAGGGAGATGCATGGAGGAAGGTGATGGGAAATTGTTGCAACAGGAAGCCGGTCCCTGGAGGAAGGGGACCTTCGTTTCCTGTCAACCATAGTTTAGTCTGGTTTTTCAGAAGGGCAGCCCGAGCTATGCAATGCTCTTGAAATCCTCTGTGTAAGTCCCTTCTCAGAACCAACTACCTTTGGTGTGTGCAGGAGTCAGAGCTAAATGGAGATTGGTTTTTTACTGGGTGCTATGTTATCATCGGGTACTTGGAAGGTTCTGGAAAGCTTTTTAAAGGTTGTGAAACATTTTCTTAATAAAAGTGTCAGTTCTGTTCTCCACAACTGAATCCCTGAAGCTCTTCATCAGCATCGTCTTTCCATCCTTATCTCTTGATTAGCTGGGGCCAGAGGAAGTGACCAACAACCACTGAGCACTCTGTGTCCCAGAAATGGAGTATGTGTCTGGCATGGTTTCCATAGGAGGCAAATTGGTTCATCCCGGCATTGCTACTTCCTGCTATGTGACGGGACAATTACTTCTTAGACTGTGTTGTTCACATTATTTTATAATGTTTTTCTCATAATTGCTGTCACTGGGACCTGGTGAGACTTTAATAAGAAAGTCTGTGACCAGCACTCAGCATATTCTTTCTGTTATTCAGTGAATACATGTTTTAAGAACATCTATTGTGGGCCAGGTATCATTCTAGAGGCTGGGAATAAAACAGTGAACCATCGCCTGTGGTCCTTAAATTTAAATTTATGGTAGGTAATGCACGCAGCAACCAATATTGTCTTTGTGCATTTTCTAACATTGCTCAATATCATGATACGTGGACGCTCATCCTGTGCTTAACACTGTTCTGAGCTTTTACAGGTGTAATGTGTAAGAGAGGCAAACGGGGTTTGCATGGTGTCATCATCTGGCAGCCTAATAGTCCTCAGACTCATTCTCTAGGGCCAATGATCTCCCTGCCCTGTGATGGATATCGGGAGCAGTTCCCATAACTTTCTAGCCATTCTTAGGTAATAAAAATCCCATGGCAACTCCGTGTCCTGGAGTAGTCTCAGTTCAATGACCAGTATGTGCCGTCCCAGGTGATGGTCCTAGTGGCTCAAGCTCCTCTGGGTCAAAGCTCCTCCTGTTCTCTCCTCTGCTGCTTGGGCTTTGGGCAGCTGGAAGCTGTTGTTGGTGGGGCCATCACTTCCCACCATTCCAGGTGCTTCACCTAGACCTCCCATCCACAAAACTCCATCTACCGACTTGTTTATTTGGTCTTCTTGTTTCTGGGAGATCTGCATCACCTTGTCCAAGTTTTGACTGGAAATTATTTCAAACACACTGCCGACGACGCCCCTGGAGGATGATGTTGAGATGTCTTTAAGAGCTTTATTTAAATGATCTGGAACTCTGGATATGAATTTTGGCTGCCAAGTCCACATTCTGGGTGTTTCTTCACACACACGCACACTGCCGACTGCTCACCCTGGTTTCGGGGCTCCTCCACTGGGCGAGGCGCGCTCTGGACTTCCAGGCCCTGGTTGTACTCTGCACACCTCAGTGGCTACGCCTTCAGCCAGTCCCCTGCTGGCACACATCTGCCCCAGACCTGGACCTCCCTGGTGGATCCGGAGCTCCTCGAGGCAGGGGTCTAGCTTCGGCCCCTTTGCTCTCGTGTCCTCATCCCTCTAGGTGATGTACCTCTGCCAACGCCAGCTGCTGCAGCTCTTCTCCTTGTGGCATTTCAGTTCCTCCTTCTTCTCATCCCTCTTTGCTCCCCATTTTCTTCCTGAAAAAGCCTTTTCCAGATGACCACTGGCTCAAATTCTCTTACCTTCTCCATACCTATGTCCAGCTCCTAATTCAACCATCAGATCCTAACTTGGTGGCCACTTCCTCAAGGAAGCCCTCCCTGATTTTTCTAAGGAGTTCAAGTCACAGCAATCCGGGCTTTCCTAGTATTATCTTTTTATAATATTTGCCACTCTTGCTATTTTACCATAAGATTTTTGGATCTTTGTTTGTGTCCCGCACTATCTGTAGGCTCCACAGAGGCAGAGACAATGCTTTTTTCTTTTTTTTTTTTCCTTCTCTTTTCTCAGCTCTGGGTTCCCAGCTCAGCCATGTACCAGCTGTGTGACCCAGGACAGGGAACCTCAACCTCTCTGTCCTCAACCTCCCAATCTTTGTAGGGGTAATATAGGGGTTTTATGAAGTTTATATGAAATCGATGAAATGCTTACAGCAGTTATGAGACACTATGCAAATATTTGCTCGATTAAAATGAGGTGAAAAGAACGTCTGAGTAATAATTCATAATGGTGAGTTAGTGCCAGCTTTACTCTTTAATTTCCAGAGTTCTGGGTTCTTCCACCCTTTTTGCCTTTGATGTCCAGGTGGGACCTGGTGATAGTCACATCCTCCTGAAATGTGGCTGGTGCTATGGGGGCAGGGGATCTGGAAGTCTTAAGTACCTTGCAGACACCGGGCCCTGTCTTAGTCGGAGTGCTAGGAACGCTCAAAAGTATGCAACCAGGGAGGGTGACTCAAGGCTTGAGAAGGGATGTCCCATTTCAAGAGTTCCCAGACACAACTTTTCAGAGTTTCTGGGAAAAGCAAGATGAGTGGTGCGCACCCAGGGTTTTGTTTTGCAGGGCTCTGTCAAACCTGCAGCCTGGTCTGCTCAGGGTGGGGGGAGCCTGTCGGATGATGGGACATTTCTGGGGATCTCGGCACAATTAGTGATCCTACGCTTGACTGCCTGCGGGTGGCGAAAACAGAAGCAGAGAAATTATGCAACGGAGCCAGTCACGTAGCTCGGGTGAGGCCGAGCTGGGTCAGGTCTCCGGCCCCAGACTTCTGTTTAATCTGATGAGATTTGTGGCTGTTCTATTATCCCAGCACGGACTTTGTTTAGTCACAGAAGCTGTTAACATAATTTCAGAGATGTGGTCAGGGACTCCTGGGTCATCTTGTAAAAATGACGTTACCAGGAAATGAAAGTACTCAAAACTCTGGAGAAAGTGTATGTCGGGATCAAGCTGGGGGTATGAGCAGGGAACAGCAAAGTCACAAGAAGGAGGTAAACAACTCAACGCATCAAAACAAGAGAACTGTACATAGGCAAAAGGGGAACGGCTGGACTAGGGACTGCATAGCTTCAGGGTAAGGGTATTCTGCTTCACCTACAGCCTCTAGGATATCTGAGTGTGTATGATGAAGATAACCTGAGTCCAGAAGATACGATCTGTAACTACATGCTTCCATCTATGTTTGAGGAACTGGTCATCTAGGAATTCATGCTTTAGAAAAAAACGTTTATGAAGATTCCTTCCCTCAAATTGAAAATGATATGGGTCTTTGACTTTCTACTCTTCCTCTGATCCTTTCTTGGCTCTCATTCAGTGAGATCCAGGTAGTGAAAACAGAACGGGTTTGGGGGTTGCCCAGGCCAACTACTAATGGCATGACTATGAGAAATTCAGAAATTATTCTCTCTGAATTCGGTGTCTTCATCCATGAAATGGTCATAGTAATACCTCACAGGGTTGATGTGTGTCTGATGACACTCAGCTAGATACTGACTGCAACATATCTTGGACTTATTTAAAATGCCAGTTTAAGCTGAGCACCGTGGAACACACCTATAATCCCAGCAGCTAGGGAGACTGAGTCAGGAGGATCACAAGTTTGAAGTCAGTCTCTGCAACTTTGTGAGGCCCTAAGCAACTTGGCGAGATCCTGTCTCAAAATAAAAAATAAAGGGCTGGGGTTGTAAGGCACTGGGTTCGATCCCCAGCACCACACACACACACACACACACACACACACACACACACACATACACACGAAAGAAACCAAACTAAATAAACAAAATAAAGGTATTGTGTTCATTTACAAATAAAGAATATTTTTTTAAAAAAAGTGCTGGAGATGTAGCTCAGTGTTAAAGTGCCCCTGGGTTCAATCCTTCAACATAAATAAATAAATAAATAACCAGTTTAAAATAGGTTTCTCAAAACAGTGTAATAGTGATATACTGTTAGCTCGAGCAAGGAATGAGAATAAAGAGTTTAGAAACAGATCTGTACATGGAGGTTAATTAATTTTTGACAAATTTTTTTTCAGGATAATTTGATAGGAAAAAGATAGTAAGTTTGGCAAAGAGGATTCATGGGGCTATTGGAGCTACATATGAAAAAAATATATATATATACATCAAAGAAAAATCCTTGACTGATGCTTTCTCTTATATAGCACTGCAATAAAACCAACTTGAAATGCATGAGCGGCTATAAAACTTCTAGAAGGAAAACAGAAGAAAGTCTTTCGTGACCTCAGGTCAAACAAAGGTTTCTTAGATAGGATTCATGAAGCACAACCATAACAAATTTTGATGACTAGGCCTTGATCAGTATTAAGTATTTGCTCTTCAAAAGACCCTGTTAAGGAAATGGAGATGTAGATGATAGGAGGAGAACGCATTTGCAGGATGGATTAATCTTTTAGCATTGCCGTCCCTTAACCTGAGGCGCAGTGTGCACGTGACCCTGTGCTCTCTTCTCCCTCTTCAGCGTCCACACCATTATTTACTGTCACCGTCCTGTCCATACTGTCATGAAGGAGGTTGCAGAGAAGACAGAGCTAGGTGTCATGAGGTCTCAAGGCCCAAGTCTTAAGTTCCATTCCTGGGACTGGTGGCCAGAAAGAGAGAGAGGAACGTGTACATTAGGAAGTGACCAGAAGCCCCTAGAGGCCCCGGAGGTGGTCTCCACAATGACAACAAAACACACCTTCTGCCAGACTGCATGATGCTCTACCTGCTGGTTTCCCTGAACTGGAGAGGCACTCACTCGGGGAGTCGGTGGCACCGGAGGCAGCGGGCACCACGGTGGTCACCCAGTGGAGTTTCCCGCCTTGACTCCCGCCCTGACTCCTGCAGTGGGTTTTTGCTCTTCCTGTGTCTGCGACCTGCTGTCATTTGGACTCCATTTCAGATTTGTCCTCACACACGTCTTCTTTGGTTTTAGTGCCTGGAGACTGTTGGCTCAGGGCTGGGAATTTATTCCCTTGGAAACTTCAGCCTCTGGCTTCCTGGCATCAGGCCTTGCGCTTCCTGCCTTTGAACCTGCTAACCCTTCTCCCCACCTCCTCTCCGCCTCCTGGGAGCTTCCAGTTCATTGTGCTTGACAAACCCTGGTGTCTGCTAATTTCATACATATCTTAAGGCACACGATCCACAGCCCTGGGCTCTGTGATCAGCAGGCAAACGCTGCAGGCTCCCGTATGGATACAGTGGCCAGTGCTTGGGGTGGATTCGGGTGGGCAAAGCCAAGTCTACCACGGCTGAGGCAGCTGTGGTGCTTTTTAAGGATCGACACGAATGTGAGGGCGTCTTTATCCATGTGAGCCAGGGCCATCGTATGGATGATCTTCGTGCTAGGATTGTGGGCCCTTGATACCTCATTGCTGATGGGGGATTTAAGGGATGAGCAGAGGAGAGTCCAGTGGGAAAGGCAGCAGCCTCGGTTCAGCAAGCCCCTCTTTCTACAGGCGGCCTCCTAGTAGGACCAGGCACATAGCCAGGTTCCTAGTGAAAGTTCTAGAGTCCCGGCCGTGTGTGTTCTGATGGGTCAGAGAATGTCGTCATGCGTTCCCTGAGCTTCTACTTAACAACAGCAGGACCACAAGTGATGTTCCCTGTAGAGCTGGATGGAAAAGTAATCTGACTGCAATTCACAGACAGCTGGAGGCTGAGGACTCCTTCCACTTTGACTTCAAATGGGAGCCTCTCAGAATGCGCATGCTGGGGAGCAGAGACTGGAGTGAAATCCTCACGCTCTTTGGTGCTTCTAGGTTGATCCCAACAGCCACTTTGCACCATTCACTACCACAGAGCCAAACCTGCTCATAGAACCTTTCACCATAACATCTTTCCACTACACACAGGCTGCTGAAAAGAATCTGGAAGATTTTTATTAAACAATGATTATAAAAAATAGATTTCATTGCTTGGTAGACAGGTGGAGTCTCTCCAGGTTGCTACAGGGCTAACCTGTACCAAATAGATTTCAGGCTTTAAAGGGATTAAGCCAAAAGGAACTTAAAAATTTCACATGGTTTATACAATTCTGCATTCTGAAGCCCTCCCTGCCATGCCCAGCAATTTTATGGATCAAGAATCTGAGGTATAGGAAGTTTAGGGAAGGATTTAATTTGCAGAGAAAGTGGAAGAACTGAAGCTTAAATCCTAGTTTCCTGACTGTAAATCCTGTACTTATTTCCAACTGTCTCTCATTCAGATTGTGGGATTCGGCTGCCTCAGAAACCTACAGATGACATAATGGTTATTCCCAAAGGGGCATTGAAGCAGGGACTAATTTTGCACGAGGCTGGACTTTGGAGTCCTGGTTCCGACCTAGCACCTTCTTCTCTCCTCCCTCCACTCCTTTTCAAGGCCACCTGAAAACTCTGGCTCAGGCAGGGGCAGGAGGAGCAGCTTCTACTTTGTAGCCTTTTTCTTTTCACCAGCTGCGAAGTTCAGGGAGTTGAACTGCTGTGCTGTGAGTTCACTGCTCACTCTGCCGCGGTCAACCTCTGTTGTAAATTTTCCTCCCAGAACACGTGACGATGCATTTCTTGACTATATATCCCCGACTGCAGCAGCCGAGCTGTCAGAGTGCGCGCCGGACGCAAAAGCGGAGCGCTCTTGGACCAGGCGATTTAGGAATTCAGAGGAACTGCCAGCCTTGGGTAAGTCACAGTGCTGCTTTGCTTCTTTGAAAGAGGAACGTTCCTAAGTACAAATACACCAAGCTCTTTTCTTTCTGTTTCCTTTGTTTGCTCTAAGGAACTTTGCTTTGAATTTTAAAAGTTTAAAAAGTTTTAGAAGCCAAATGCCAATTTTTGGTTCTGCTCCATGGGTTCAAATATGTGTCCCACTTTTTAACATATTATTTACTTTCTCTACTCTTGCTGGCATAGGGAATTTTTGAAAGAATGAAAGTAATGCCTGCTCCTTTATGAAATGCACAGAAGATGGATATATAGCATAGACGCGAAAAAGTGAAAGTTCTTCCTTTCCCGCTTGCCCTCCAACCCCTCAGAGCTAAACCCTGTTAACTCTTTGGTGGAACTTCCTATGCTCTTTATCTCATGCATTTATAAACTTTTTGACACTGTGACTCCATAAACCTCATGCTTGCCCTCCACCACGTTAGGGGGCCCTGGTGGGAGAGCTCTAATCTGTGGCTTTCTCCCCAGACCCCAGCTGCGTGCGCCGTGCTTCAATGCTGAAGATGGAGACTCTGAACAGCACACACCCCAGCACCGCAGCCTCCAGCAGCCCCCTGGAGTCCCATGTGCCCAGCAGTGGCAGCGGCAACGGCAATGAATATTTCTACATTCTGGTTGTCATGTCCTTCTACGGCGTTTTTTTGATTGGAATCATGCTGGGTTACATGAAATCCAAGAGGCGAGAGAAGAAGTCCAGCCTCCTGCTGCTGTACAAAGATGAAGAGAGGCTCTGGGGAGAGGCCATGAAGCCGCTGCCCATGGTTTCAGGCCTGAGGTCAGTGCAGGTGCCCATGATGCTGAACATGCTGCAAGAGAGTGTGGCCCCTGCGCTGTCCTGCACCCTCTGCTCCATGGAAGGGGACAGCGTGAGCTCCGAGTCTTCTTCCCCAGATGTGCATCTCACCATCCAGGAGGAGGGGGCAGACGACGAGCTGGAGGAGACTTCAGAGACGCCTCTCAACGAAAGCAGCGAAGGGTCCTCTGAGAACATCCATCAGAATTCCTAGCATCCCCAGGGATCCTGAGGTGGCTCCGCCAGCCAGCAGCACCCTTAGAAAAAGAAGAGACATCATCAAGTGTCCGGTTTCACTTTTGCAGTGCAGCTGCCACTTTGAAAAGGCCCTCAGATAGCCCCTGAAATAGGGGAGGGTGAGAGGCAAGGCTCAGCTGGAGGTGCCTGCGATTGGGACCTGCCACCTGAAAAGCCCCAAAGACGTGCAGTGTGTTCACTTACTTTGGGGTCTGGGTTTCAGGGTTCCTGTTCAGCCTTTGGTCTGATGATGTGCTTGTCATTTTCTCACTGGATGTCCAGGGTCACTTGCGCAGCATCTGCCTTTTGCTGGGGCTGCTAAATGCCTAGGGCAGGCTGAGGGACTAGTCTTGATTTGCTAATTTGCCTAGAGCTTTGTTCTTCTAGATCTAATTGGCTGTAAGTATCTCTACTATGTACCTGTGGCATGAGTTCACAGAGGGTTACAAGCTGCTTTTGGAGGTCTTTGGATAAGAGGGGAGATTTTAATGAATGATTTTAGATAGGAGAAAGCTGGAGATCTGAGCTGAACCTGTTTGCACAATGTAAGGGGAAAAAGCAACTTTTTAAAATCTGTTAACATTAGCTGGGGTTATAAGAGATGATCTGCTATTTTGATCTTTTGTCTCATCTATGACCTTGAACTTGTGCCTGTCCAACATTAGATGCTGGCATGATGCTCTTTTGGTCAGAGAGCTTCCCCAGAATCTATCCTGCACTCTGGCCATGCAGGGGGCTCTTCCTGATCTTTCCAGAAGGAGTGTTGGTGGAGCTGAACCAGGCCAAGCCATTGGCTCGTTTTCCCAGCCTAGTTTTCTGAGCCGGGAGAGGACATACGACGGGACTCACAATGTGGTATTTCGTCACGTAGCTGAGACCTAAAAGGGCATATTCAGGCAGAGATTGCACAAAGCTGGGGTCCAAGTCTATGGCTGCTGATCCCAAGCCCTGACGTGCATCTGCTGTGTGGTCCTGGGCATGTCTTCAAGAGGCTTGCTGCCTTCACGAGGCTCCTGAGGATGTGCAGCCCCAGGGGGCTGGGAGGATTTCAGGACTCTGTGATAAATGCTCCGTGGCCTGGTGTGAGGAAGCTTGGACCAAATATTTCCCCTTTTGCCAGTTAGTCTGAAACAGGATCTTCTGATTTAAAGGAGCAGTTGGAGACTCTTGTGTATGTGTAACTGGGGAATGGGGGCTGATCACCAGCTATCCTTGCTGTCATTTTCCCAGGATTAAACTAAAAAGGCAGATACCACATTTTCCTCTGCACAGTTCTTTGGATGGTGGGTCGTGAACACTCCCAGCTAAGGAAAAGAGAAGTCTGGAAGGAAATGCTCAGGAATGCTTGTCAGTATGTGTTCTTGTGGTCAGTAGCTTTGTAGCAGAATCTCTCAGCCATTGGAGACAACACGAAAACATCAGATTTAATTCTAGTAAAAAAAAAAAAGTTAAATTATATATATATATATATATATATATATACACTCTCCCTGGATTGGAGGTACAGTGATAACTGCTGTTCCCATGGAAGGGTTAACAGTATAGGAGCCAGTTTATCAGTCTGCCTTGATACAGAACTAGAGGAAATTTGTTGGTGGGAGAAAGGCTCTCTGTTCACTTTAAAACTCAGAGTGTGGATTTACTCCAAAGGGGGCCATTTAAGTTGAAAGAAGCCAAGTTGAGTTTGGCCTCTTGCCTGGAATCACTTGAATTCTGAAACTTCACTGCGACGGACATGTGCCTTGTCACATTTTCCATTGCTTAATCCTGAAGTTTGGTGCAAGTCTATCTGCGCCTGTTAAAAAGTGATGTATATACTTCCTGTTTGTTCTATTGAGTTGTATAGAATTGTCTTTTGTATTTAATGGTTTGTAATTTTCACAGTTTTTTTAATTTAAATAAACAAACACATTTCCCCCCCCTGGGAAGTCATGTGCCTTTTTCTTTGCTTCTTCAATATAATTTGTAGTTTCTCAGACATCACAGAAATGTGCTCCAAGTCATCTCCAAATTTTGCTCATCTTCCAAGTCAGACTCTCCTAAAGGCATATCTTGTTTCTGCCTGAGCCATGGAGTGAGTGAGGCATGGCTTTTCAGCTTTTGATAAGCTTTGATTTGCTTTGCAATGAAAAGAAAACAGGCTGAGCATGGTCTTCCATCAACTTCTCTGAAGGTGGTGAAGTCTTTGGACTTGAATGTGTACTGACTTGGCAAGTGCTGTTAAGACGTTGCTTCAAATCTGGTTGCAAGAAAACATTTGATTTGCATGCTGGCTTGGCAAGTGTTATCGACATGTGTGGCCTCAGAAGCACAGGCGAACGTCAGGGTGTTGCTGTGTATACAAACTTAGGAACACAATGGAGTACAAAGTCCACAAGTTGGGGTTGACTCTCTTCCAGTCTCCTCCCTGCTAAGACAGATTTCTCCTTGGGTCTTGCTGTAGCTCTTCCCCACAGGCTGAAGCATGGCTAGCCTGCTGCCACCTCTGCTTTATTGATTTTATTTACATAGTCAATGCGAAATAAAACTTACCAAGACCTGTGGTTCATTTTCCAATCAAGCAGGTGGTAGAAAGTCCCCTTATTTTTATGTTTCTTAATCCACTGTGAACTTGACTTTTAATTCCAAGTAAAGGGTTCTGTTGGGCTCTCAATAACTGTGTACCTGAAGGGCTCACCTGGAAGTGGTACAAGGGAAATTAGATCCTTCCCAAATCACATCAAAGCTCTCAATCCTCCAGTTGGTACTTTGTCAATGTAAATGAGATTATTTTAAAAGGTAAGAAAACCCTTCAGTTCATCCCAGCTTAATGTCATTCGTGGTCAGGAAATAGTTAAGAAAAACTTTTTCTGACCATGGGCGGAAGAAGAGGGAATTCTAAACTCTAATTGTCCTAAAAATATGCAGAGTACACTCTGTCGTTTTAATGGAATATTTGTTTTCTTAAAAAAAAAAAAAAAAAAAAAAGAACTTCTAAGGAGAACCTAAGACCCGAGGGGTTTAGTCTGTGTGGATTTACTCATGCATGTGAAAAACTGTGAAGGGAATTCGGACCGTGCACCTAAGACATTAGAAACATATTTTAAAAGCACTTAAATGTCCAGGGGGGAGGTCCCTGGCCTGTCCGGCTTGCTCCATGCTGTTCTAATTACACCTTTGTACGTCAGAGTCAGGCAGGGTTGCTGCAGAGACAAGGATTTCTTTCGTGGACAGAATCATGGGATCAAAACTATCGGGAAGGGCTGAAGTTGTGCCAGGGAATGAGCACTCTTGGCTCACAGTCCTGGTTGGAAAGTGGACCCCGTGGTGCATTCAGAGCTGTGATTGGACAGTTTGTGCTCAGACGTGCACTTCCAGGGCTCAGCCAAGGAAAGGTCATTTATCACCCTGTAAAATGCTGTTCTAACCCTAGACAGTGTGGCACAGGCAGAACGCTGAGTTTCAAAATGTCAAATTTAAATTTAAAGTTTAAGAAGGGCATACATTTACCCTAAACTCCGGGCTTTGTGCTGGAGAAAATCAAGGGCATCTCGTGGGTCCAGGGCTTGGAGGGAGACAGGTCAGCTCAGCCAGGTGTCCCGGATGGTGGTGAAGCTGGAGATGAACTAAGGAGGGCAGGCCATGTGCAAGGGGAGGAAGGTGGGCTCAGCCTTGTTATGTCTGGCTTTCTAAGCTGACTCTTCCCCTGTGTGCTTTGCAGCTCTGGGGAAGGTACCCAACTCTGACTTCTCTCTTTCAGCACGGATAACACACTGGCCTCCCTCTTTGGGGAGCTGTTCATGAAAAAGAATAGTGAGACGAGAGACACCGAGTGCCGTGTGAAAGTCAAGAAAAAGCAGCTCCAGGCTTCTCCTTTTAAAAATGTTTCCTGGGCACGCATCTGCAAACAAAGCCACAGAGACATCCTCTTCTATGACAGTTTCCTCAGGAGACTGCACTGTTCAGAGAGAGGACATGATTTGCCAAAGGAGAAGGGTCATAAAGAGAAAGCACTGTCTAATTCTGCCTTTCCCATTTATGAAATGTTTCCTCCCACACAGGAAGGAACAGTTTGGGATGCAAGCTGTTACCATGGAGACAACCAACCAAGGCCATTTGATTGCAGGAACCTGGGGCCCACTGCTACTGGATCTCTAGGGCCATTTCATGAAGTTGGGGCTTGGTCCTTGGCTCATTTGATGTGCTGTGAGCCCACTGCAGGCAGAGTACAGGGTGCAGGGGCAGTGTCCCCCTTTTATCCTGCACTCTGCTGTTCTTTCTTCCTGCTCTCTCCTTGTAGGCGTCAGTATAGGGCTGCCCCATTCCAAAACAGGGCTAAGCTCTTGTTCTTCCATCCTTGGAAATATACTTTCCTGCAAAGAAACCTGATCAAAGAATTCTTCTCATCAAGAACTGTGCTCCTTTCCTGTTCTTAATGGGTCCCCATCGCTTGTTTTCTCTTTATTCCCCCTCCCTCCCCTCTTCTCTCACTTTGTTCTATTACCCTGAAATAACAAAAATAAATCATAATCACAGGGCACAATACTTATTCGGCACTTATTATAAGCCATGTACATAATTCATTCAACTTTTATGGTAACCTCATGCTTTGAGCTTCTACCCCATTCTAGGCACTTTTCTAGATGCTGGTGAAAAAATGTAGCACCTGCCAGACCCCCAGTCATGGCATAGACTGCACATGGATGAATCCCATTAAAATTAACTCTGTCTCTGGCTGAGGGCTCTCTGGCTCTAGGACGTAAGCATACATGGCTTTTGTCTTTCAATAGTTAGTGGACACTGTTCTCATATATATATGAGAACACTCCCTCACTGGTAAAGTGGAGAAAGTACCATTTTTCTACTGCTTTCAAAACATTCCCAAAACCACATATGAAGTAGCTGGAAAAATAGAAAACCTTTGTCTTTGATTGGGGACAGTTTTTAGACATCTTATTTACCAACATCTTGTTTTCCCCTCTGACTTCATAAAATATTCAATTTCTTAATTGCTGTCCACCTCTTCCTCATACCACCACGGCTCCTGGTCAATGTGAACCGAGTAGAAATGATATAGGGCACTTCTGAGTTGAGTCAGTGAGAAGATATGATTCTTTTGGTCACAGTCCTCACCTGCTTGTTACCAATGAGACTGCATATTCCAGATGGTACAAATAACAAGAAGAGCCTGTGGCAGCCTGAAATGGTTAGTTACTTCATGGAACACAATTGCTGTGGAGAGTTGTCCAAACATGTAGCTGACTTTACATGAAGAAATAATAAATCTAAGCTGTATAAAGGTGGAGAGTTTGGGTGTTTTGCTACTGCAGAACCTCACCAACCTGCTTAATACAGGCTATGGCTGTATTAGAGAGACAGAATGCTGGAAGATGTCGTCTGGACAATTTGCCCAATCCCTACATCTGATGGCAGGGAAATTAAAGTTTATAGAAGTTACGTGACTTGTCTTGACCACAGATATCTCTTCCAAGGCTCATTGAAGATTGAGGACCTCTACCGTGTTCTCTTTTTTAAAAACATTTTTTAAAGTTGTAGATGGACACAATACCTTAATTTTATTTATTCATTTATTTTTTGTGGTTCTGAGTGTCAGACTCAGGGCCTCACACATGCTAGGTAAGTGCTCTACCACTGAGTGACAACCCCAGACCCTACCGTGTTCTCTTTTAAGCCTGCACCTTAAATCTGCTCGGAGCAGGACTGAGTCACTGGTACTACCCTATTTACTGTCCCAGGAGCCTTTCTGGGAATTAGCTTCTTTTCCCCTGGTCAAATTGGACACTTACTGCCCTTGTTGTGGGATGGATCTGAGTGGGTAAGAGTCAACACATTTCCCAAAGCCATGCCCTGAGACACACTGGGATTTTGAATAAAGGTGGAGAAGCTATATAGGAGGAGGGAAATATTCAAACAGGATTTGACATAATTGTCTGCACAAAGCTTACTCTCTTTTAGCTTCCTTCCTTTTTCTCTCCCTCTCTCCTTCACCCTCCCCCTCTCCCCTCTCTCCCTCTCCCCTCCCCCCTTTCCCCTTCCCCTCTCCCTCTCTCTCTCCCTCTCCCTTTCCCTTGTCCTCTCCCACTCCCTCTTCTCCTCTCCCTCTCCCCCTCCCCCTTTCCCATATCTGCTCAGTTCCAGCACCACAGGGTCCTGTGCTCTTGTATCCATCCTGCACAGGCTCTCGGGTCTGATATCCCTGAATGGATACCCTTGAAGATAGACACTGGAGGTTCAGCTAAGGATGTGGTTCAGCTAAGACAGACACTGGAGGTTCAGCTCCTGACTGAGGATGTGAACGATGCAGAAGCTCATGCGCACACCTCTGACCATTATTTTTACATGCCTATGTCTGATAGGGAAGCAGCTGATTCTCATTTTAATTGTCCTTTTCCACCCAGAACTTCTGTTAAAGAACTGGACACGATGCTTGGGCAGATTCTGTTTTTTATTAAAAATCTTCATTTTTATACTCTTATTACACTGTCCTCATGACTCATTACTGCAGAGTTATGGTGTCTTTTCCATAGGATTATAAACCTGTCAGGAGCCAGCACCATATAGCACCATGTGGTATTATTTCGTAATTATTTATTTAAATATAATATTTGAGCTGGCATCGTCAGGGTTCTCTTTCAGCATGTTATTTTTTTAAAAATTTTAATTTTAATTTTTTTACTTATACATGGCAGTAGAATGTATTTTGACATACTATACATACATGGAGTACAACTTCCCATTCTGTGGTTGTACATGATGTGGAGTTACGCTGGCCGTGTATTCCTATGTGGTGAACACAGGGAAGTTATGTCTGATTCATCCTATCAGCATGTTCTTTTAGTCCTGTTTTACATTTTCCCCTTAGATGATCTTATCCAAATTCAAATCTTCAACTATTAAGTAAATAATTATAACAAACACCTGCCTGATACTTACTAGGTGGCAGGCACTTGTCATGACATTTAATTCTCACAAGAGACAGGAATTTTAAGTCCATTTTAAAGATAAAAAGACAGATCTTGAAAGGTTAAGAGTACCAACAAGGTCATGAGACTAGTTAGCAGAACTGAAATTTGAACCTGGTAATCTGGCTCTGGAGTTGATATACCCAACCGCCCACTACAAAGTTGCTCAATCTCTAAGCCACAATCAGTCAGCTGTAGCTTACGTTTTTCTCATGAATGCCAGCGCCTTTGACTAGATCCATTTACGTCTATAAACTCCTAAAATTCCCTAAATCAAAACTTGGACTCATCATTTTCCCCCTAAAACCAGTCCTCAACTTATATCCCAATTGTGTGCTAGTCCCAGGAGAAACACCAGGAGTAGTTCAATAAGTAAAATCAGGATGGAAGAATGCCCAGGAGCAGAGTTTGCAGAAAGAGGACATGGCCAGCCTTAGTGATGGGGGGTGGGTGGAGAACTCTTTTGACAGCATGAGGGTGGTTAGTACCTTAGGGCTTTGTAAAATGCTGAGCCATCACAAGTACAAAAGT
This sequence comes from Urocitellus parryii, assembly GCF_045843805.1. Lineage (NCBI taxonomy): Eukaryota > Metazoa > Chordata > Mammalia > Rodentia > Sciuridae > Urocitellus > Urocitellus parryii. Next base: position 269,557,613 of record NC_135531.1, read on the forward strand.
TGGCTGCATGCCAAGGAATAGTTTTTGATTGTCTTTGTGACCTAACTCTTTTTGGAAAGTTGGCTGTGAAAAGTAAAGTATAATGTGGCTAATTCAGAGTCAGAATTACTCAGAGGTCTCATTCTTTCTTACTTACCTATCATTGCTGCTTGGTTGACGTTGTGAATCCAGTTTCACTTCTTTTGTTAGTATGCAGATGCTTAGTTCCTTCCTGCATGTGTTGCGGTCAGAGCTGATATGTCCCTGGATTTATAACAGATCACCATGAAAGATACCCAGGGAGAATATAGAGTCAGCTGGGACAAGTGGCCCAGAGAAAAGGTGCTATAGGATTGCGCCAGAAAGCAGGGAGGTAAAATCAACCTCAAAATCTCTGCTTTTTATTCAGGAGCTCTTTTTTTTTTTTTTTTTTTTTTTTTGTGATTTAAAATTGATAGGGTGTGTGATTTTCTATAATGGTGTTTTTTTAATATAGAAAATGCCATAATGAAGTCAAGATGTCATTATGTCTGATTATGCTTAATTTCTGGGTGTCGAGAAATGGATCAAGGTATATTTTACATATATCGATTGTAATTCAAACTACCCTAAAAATTCAAATTTCTGAAAAAGTGGGTGGATAAAGATTTTTCTGGTAGAGAGTAGTTGATACTGCATGATTCATGATTCTCTCATGGGTCTCCACATTAAAAATATCCAATGTGAAATACAACTTACTGATTTAAAAAATAAATAAGAATACAAACAATAAACTGGTTTAAAATCCTCCTTGCATGTGAAGCATCATATACAAGTCCCACAAAGCCACACACACCAAGGAGACAGAAAGATGGCAGAGTAGAGAAGATTGCTATTGTAAAGGTAAAATTTCTAAGCTAGTTCTAAGCTGCAAAAGCCTGAGTTAAAATGTAAAAGACTGGGCATTGTAAAGTTTCTAAATTGCAAGGCCTGGGCTAAAAAGTAAAAGGCTAGGTATTGTTAAAATTCCTCTGCTACCCCGGGAACCTGTAATCTCTGTAGCTGTTAGGACAATACTGGAACTGCCCAGTAAATATTTCCATTGATTTCCTGGTTGTTTAATAGCTAAGGGCTCCAAGTAGCTCGGCACGTAGGCATCCAGGCCCCAAAACCAATCAGTTTAAATGTGTACCCCGCTTAGGAGTGACCAATCACCCCTGCCTAGACTGTTCCCGCCAATGAATGTACTAATCATGTCTCAGAGTTGTTGTTCAATTTTCCCATGCCTCATGATGATTTGTTCTGATGTATGCAAAGCCCCCCGCCCTCTCCAAAAAGTGTACTTAAGCTCTGCTTGATCTCTGCTCTGGGCTCTGGGCTGCTCTCCTTTCTTGAGTGGGCACAGAGCCCCAGCATGCTGGAACAATAAATATCCCCTTATGCATATTGCATGAAGCTGGTCTCTTGTGGTCTCTTCCGCCGGACCCTTACACTATCCAGGCTGCTCCAGGACATGAAACCCAGAAAGCAGGTAGGCAGCTTCTCAGTAAGGTGGCTGGAATAATAAAAGGAGTTTGGGGAATTAATACTGAACATTCAAAGCAGCTCAGGGACTCAGAAGGATGGACATAATAAAATTAAAAAGAAATTCTCCATGCCATCGCTGCTGCTGCTGGTGTCTGCCAGAGCCTACCCTCTGTGGGCAAAGTGGAAGGATAGGGGAATAAAGGGAACCTGCATTTTGAGGAGGCCTATGGCATGTCTTGGTACGAACAGGTCAGTGATCAAAGATACTGCCAGACCGAGTGACCCAGAAGTTGTGCTGCACAATATCCTCCTGTGGGAAAGATGACACCTCTCTCCCAGATGCCCGTGGAGATCCATGGAAGGTGCCATCTTGCAGCTGTACTGTAGCAACCTGTGGGTGTGAGAGCTGAGTCCTGGCAAATCTGAGCTGGTTCCGAAAATGGGCCTGGAAGCTGACTGCTACACATCATGGAGCTTGCCTAGGAGACCAGGAGAAATTCAGATGTGAACAGGGCTTTGCACAGGGGAATTGAGTTGTGGAAACTCGCTCAGCTCTCCTTCCCTTCGAGTCCAGTGGCTCTCAGGACTGGCTGGGAGGGCTGCACTGGCCTGGAATTTGAACAGGTGGTGGTGGGTATGACTGAGCTTGGGTCCTGAACCCAGGAGACAAGCAAAGGCAGGGTCCACAGGTGACTAAGAGTTAGAAGATTGGCTTCTCCACTGCAGAAGTGGATCCCAGGGGAGGACTCCTGGGGTGCAGTCTCCCAGAGTGGACCAGCAGCTGCTGGGGCCTTAAGGTATGCTGATTTAAAACCTTCAGACCAATTTCCATTCAACCAAGCACCTGGGGCCTACCTAGACCTCACCAGACCTTCGGGGAGCTCTGCCTGTGGGAACTCCTCTCACAGTACACCACAGTGACCTCCCCGCCCTGAAGGCAGAGCAGAAAACACTCACCAACTCACTCTACCTCACCCTGCTGAGAAGGGAAACTGAGAAATTTTGAATGCCAATCAGCAACTTGACCAGCAACACAGAAAGAGGAAGGATTTGACAGTTTGTGGCCACTAAGAGGAAATGGAAAGACAGACATTTGGGAATAAGCCACAAAGATATAGTCTCATTGACAATTTTTGACCACTGCAACAAAAAGAATTTCTTAATGTTTCATACACAATTTTTTTCTTCCTATCTCCCTCCCTCCCTCTCTCTCTTTTCCTGTTTAATTGTGAGCTGAATGGTTTATGGACTCTCATACATATTCTAGCATTTTTTGAAGGTAATTATTTTTTCATGGCTCAGTCTTTGGAGGCTATGAAGTTTGATTAGTATATTTTGGTTTTGTTTTGTATTACCCCCATCCTCCCCCCCACACACCCTTGTCTGTTTCCCTTGATTCTCTTTCCCTCTTCTGCCAATACCTAAATTCTATTGTTCTCTTTTACTCTTCCTTTAATTTTTTACTTCTATTTGCTTTTGTCCTCCCTTGTAATCATCATATCCTGCATCTTTTCTGTACTCTCCCTGTTCACCTTTCAAAATTGCAAACACTTTCACAAATGTATTGGTTTTACATTGGCTAATCTGATCATATTTCTTTTTATTGTGACAATTAACACTGTATATTGTTGGCATTGGTTGTTGTTATTATTTGTCTCCCAATAAACTGAGGTACTGGAAACTTTAGGGACACTATAAGTTCATGGGGTAGAAATTTTACTGCCTCAGATTTATATTGTTAGATAGGTAGACACACAAACAACATGAAAAGACATGGGAACATATCATCCCAAATAAACCAAAACACCCCAATCACAGAACCATTGGCACCACCATGGAAGAAATTTCAGAGACAGTATTTAGAAAGTTCAGAGTTAAACTGACCCAAGACAAAGTAAGGAGTGAAATCAGAGAGAAAATACAAGAAGTGAAAGATCACTTCAATAAGGAAATAGAGATTCTGAAAAAGAATCAATCAGAAGAAATCAATAAACCAAATTAAAAATTCAATGGAAAGGATCACCAGCAGACTAGATCACTTGGAAGATAAGAGCACTTGGAAGATAAGAATTTCAGGCAATGAAGACATGGTCAACAAATGTTGAAAATAAAGTTGACCATGGAGAAAAGATGCCATATAAATTTCAGGAAATATGAAATAACATGAGAAGACCAAATTTAAGGTTTATTCGGGTAGACAAATGCTCTGTAATACAAACTAAAGAAATTCATAATCTTTTCAATGAAATAATACCAGAAAATTTCCAACACCTTAAGAATGAAATGAAAAATCAAATATAGGAGGCATACAGGACTCCAAATACACAAAATTACAACAAACCCACACCTCAGCATATTATTATGAAAATGCCTAACATACAGGATAAGGATAGAATTTTAAAGGCTACTGGAGAAAAATGGCAGGTCACATTTAAAGGTAAACCCATTTGGATTTCAGCTAATTTCTCCACTCATACCATAAAAGCTCAGAGGTCTTGAAATAATATATACCAAGCTCTGAAAAAAAAAAGGATGCCAACCAAGAACACTATATACAGCAAAAGTTAGCTTCAGATTTGAAGATGAAATAAAAACCTTCCATGATAAACAAAAGTTAAAAGAATTCACACTTAGAAAGCTGGTACTACAAAACATGCTCAATGAAATATTTCATGAAGAAGAAATGAAGAATAGAATTGAAAACCAGCAAAGGGAGAAACTACACTAAAGGAACAGTCAATCAAGAGAGAAACTAAAACAAATTAAAAACCAGAAATAAATAAAAGTGACAGGAAATAAAAATCATTTCTCAATAATAACATTGAATATAAAAGGTCTAAACTCATCAATCAAAAAACATAAGTTGGCAGATTGGATTAAAAAACAAGGCCCAACAGTGTGCCATCTTCAAGAGACTCACATCATAGGAAAAGACATCCACAGACTGAAGGTGAAAGGGTGGGAAAAAGCATTATTTACATGAATATCATAAACAGGCAGGGGTTTCTATCTTCATATCAGATAAAGTGGACTTCAAGCTAAGTTTAATCAGAAGGAAAAAAGAACTTTATTTCACACTGCTTAAGGGAACTATGCAACAACAAGAAATAACAATCATAAATACTTGTGCCCAAACAATGCAGCATCTATTACATCAAACAAATCCTTATCAAGATAAAAAATCAAAGAGATCACAACAATAATACTGGCTGACTTTAACACAACTCTCTCATCACAGGATAGATCTTCCAAACAAAAAACTAAATAAAGAAGCTATAGGACTAAAAATATAATTAATAATTTAGACTTAACAGACATATATAGAGTATTTCTTCCATGAATGACTGAATCCATGTTATGGTTTGGATGTGAGGTGTCTCCCAAAAGGTCATGTATAAGACAATGCAAGAGGGTTTAGAGGACAAATGATTAGGTTATGAGAGCCTCCACCAAATCAGCGAATTAATCCCCTGATGGAATTAACTAAGTGTTAACTGAGGATAGGTAGGGTGTGGCTGGAGGAGGTCTGTCCCTGGGGGAGTGCCTTTGGGGTATATATTTTGTATCTGGTGAGTGAAGTCTCTCTCTCTCTGCTGCCTGACCTTGTGAGCTACTTCTCTTTACCACACTCTTCTGCCAGGATGTTTTGCCTCACCTCAGTCTCTGAGGAATGGAGCTGGCTGTCTATGGATTGAGACCTCTGAAACTGTGAGACCCCAAATAAATTATCCACCTCTTAAAGTGTTCTGGTTGGGTCTTTCAGTCACAGTAGTTACAGAGCTGACAAAACAATACATTTGCTTTTCAGCAGCACATGGATCATTTTCTAAAATAGACCATATCATTGGCCACAAAGCACCTCTTAGGAAATAGAAGAAAATATAGATAATACCTTGCATTCTATAAGATCACAATGGAATTAAATTAGAAATAAACAATAAAATAAAAATACAGAAGCCCACCCTAACATCTAGAGACTAAATAATATGTTATTGAATGACCAAAGGATCTCAGGGGTGAAATAAAAATATACTTAGAGGTAAATAAGGATAGTGAAACAACATATCAAAATCTCTGGAACACTCTGAAGGTGGTTCTATGAGGAAAGTTCATTGCATTGAGCTCATTTATTAAAAAAAAATTAGAAAGTCACCAAATAAATAATCTATTATTCCATTTCAAGGCCCTAATCAACACCAAAAGCAAGACAGAAAATAATTTAAAATCAGAGCCAAAAACCAATGAAATTGGAACAAACAAAAAAAGAATTTAAAAAAATCAACAAAACAAAAAGTTGATTCTTTGAATAAATACATAAATTGATAAATCCTTAGCCAAACTAACCAAGAGAAAGAGGGAAAAAACCCAAATTATTAAAATTCGTGATGAAAAAGGAAATATGCAGAGGATAATGAGCAGTATTTTGAAAATTTATACTCTGAAAAAATAGAAAATCTGAAGACATCAACAAATTCCTAGAGACATAGGACCTACTCATATTGAACCAGGAGGACATAGAAATTTACAGATTAATTTCAAGTAATGAATTTGAAAACACCATCAAAAGCCTACCAACAAAGAAAAGCCCAGGATCAGATAGATTAGCAGCCAAGTTCTATTAGACCTTAAAAGATGAACTAACTCCAATCCTCCTCAAATTATTTCATGAAATAGAAAAGGAGGAATTTCTTCCAAACTTATTTTATGAAGATAATATCACCCTGATACCAAAACCAGACAAAGATATCAAGGAAAGAAAACTTCAGATCTATATCCTTAATGAACATAGATGCATACATTTTAATAAAATATTGGCAAATCGCATACATGAACATACTAAAAAGATAGTGCACACTGATCAAGTGGGGTTCATCCCAGGGATGCAAGATTGGTTCAACATATGGAAATCAGTAAATATAATTCACCACATCAATAGACTTAAGGAAAGAATCACAGGATTATCTCAATAGATCCAGAAAAAGCATTTAACGAAATATAGCATTATTCATGTTCAAAACACTACAAAAACTAGGGTTAGTAGAAACATATGTCAACATTGTAAAAACTATATATGTTACACCCAAGGCTAACATCATTCTAAACGGAGAAAAACTGAATGCATTCCCTCTAAAAACTGTAACAACATAGGGATGCCCTCTTTTACCATTTCTATTCAAAATAGTCATTGAAATGCTACCCAGAGCAATTAGGCAAAAGAAAGAAATTAAGGGGATATGAATAGGTAAAGAAGAGCTCAAACTATCCCTATTTGCCTATGACATTATTCTATATTTAGAAGACCCAAAAAACTTCTAGAACTCATAAATGAATCCAGCAAAGTAGCTGGTTATAAAATTAACAACCATAAATCAATTGCGTTCCAGAACAACAATGATGAGTCAGCCGGAAGAGAAATTCACAATAGCCTCAAAAAAAAAAAACAATAATAACTACAACAAACAAACAATAAAACCACTTTGGAGGTCAGTCTAACAAAAGAGGTGAAAGATCTTTACAATGAAAACTACAGAACACTAAAGAAAGAAATAAAAGAAGACCTTAGAAGATGGAAAGATCTCCCATGTTCTTGGATAGACAGAATTAATATTGTCAAAATGGCCATGCTACCAAAAGTGTTATATATATTTAATGCAATTTTATTAAAATTCCAATGACATTCTTCTTAGAAATACAAGAAGCAGTGATGAAATTCATTTGGAAAATTAAGAGGCCCAGAATAGGCAAAACTATTCTTAGTGAGAAAAGTGAAGGAGAAGACATCACAATTCCTGACTTACAGAGCTATAATAACAAAAATAACATGGTATTGGCTCCAAAGCAGACTTGAAAACCAATGGAACAGAATAGAAGATACAGAGACAAACTCATACAAAAACAGTTATCTCATACTAGACAATGGTGCCATAAACATACATTGGAGAAAAGATAGCATCTTTAATCAGTGGTGCTGGGAAAACTGGAAATCCATATGTAGCAAAATGAAACTAAACCCCTATCTCTCACCCTACACAAAATTCAACTCAAACTATATCAAGGACCTTGGTATTTGACCAAAGATCTTGTGCCCACTAGAAGAAAAATTAGGCTTAAATTTCCATCATGTTGGATTAGGAACCAAATTACTCAATAAGACTCCTAAAGCACAAGAAGTAAAATCAAGAATCAATAAGTGGGATGATATCAAACTAAAATGCTTCTTCAAAGCAAAAGGAAACAATTAAGAGTGTGAAGAGAGAGCCTACAGAATGGGAGAAAAATTTGCTACCTGTACCTTAGAACATTAATCTCCAGAGTATATAAAGAACTCAAAAAACTTAACACCAAAAAAACCCCCAAATAACACAATCAATAAATGGGCAAAGAAACTGAACAGTCACTTCACAGAAGAAATAGGAATGGTTGACAAATATAAGAAAACATGTTCAAAAAACATGTCTAGCAATTAGAGAAAGGCACATTAAAAATTCACTGAGATTTCAGCTCACTCCAGACAGAATGACACTTTTCAAGAATATAAGCAACAACAAATATTGGAGAGGATGTGAGAGGAAAAAGGTTCACTCATGCATTGCTGGTGGGACTGCAAATTGGTGCATCCATTCTGGTAAGTAGTATGGAAATTCCTCAAAAAACTAGGAATGGAATCACAATTTGAACCAGTTATACCACTCCTAGGTGGAAGTTAAAACCAGTATACCTCAGTGACACAACCACATCAATTCACAATTTCTAAGCTATGGATCCAACCTAGATGCCCTTCAAGAGATGAATGAATAAAGAAAATGTGCTATATATACACAATGGAATATCACTCAGTCATAGAGAAGAAAAACTTTATGATGTTTGGAAGTAAATGGGTGGATGGAGACTATCATGTTAAGTGAAATAAGCAAATGCCCCCAAACCAAAGGTTGAATGTTCTCTCTGATATATGGATGCTAACACACAACAGGGGGGGATTGATATTGAGAGTTCACTGGATTAGACAAAGGGAAATGTAGGGAAGGGAGTGGGGTCAGGAAAAGGAAAGATAATGGAATGAATCTGACATGATTTTCCTATGTACATATATGAATACAAGACCAGTGACACTTCACACCATGTGCAATCACAAGAATGGGATCTAAATTAGAATAAGTTAATCTCCATGTATTTCTAATATGTCAAAATACACTCTACTGTTATATATATATATATATATATATATATATACATATATATATATATATATATAAAATAACTAATAAGAAATTAGCCACACACATTGTAAGACCCTGCCCAACACAGGGACAAAGATTGACTTCAGATTGTCCAGAGGCAGATGTTATATTCCAGAGAAGCAACACTGTGTCAAGAACTTATGCAGATGAAATCAAGCTGTTCATAATTATTTCATAATTTGATGAGTGGCATAATTTTGCTGCAATAATAATTCAGTATTAGCATTTTGACAGTTTAAAATAAGGCAAGAAGCAGAAGGCTAAAGAAACATTACTGTAGATCAATTAAAAAGATAGAATGTAATATTACTCTTCAGATAAATTGTTATACTTTTGAAACCAAGACAAAAGCATAGGGGGAAAAACAAAACAGAACTGCCATGTGAATTTAAAATGCTTTCGATTTGCTACTGGAATCCATATTTTGAATAGGAAGTGGTATCTGATTTTACTTCTGGGATCAGATTCTGAAATCAGAGCAAAAAAGGCAAAATTATCATTGAAAGTCCTTTACTTGCTCTCGAAATCCCAGGACCTGAGCACTTTAAGTTGGAAAATTAAGAATTAATTTCTGTGGTTTTTTGGAGTGTTTTGATCATGGCCTCCCTTTCCCTGGATAGAAGAGTTTGTGGAAAACTTGAGTAAAGGAAGGGGAAGGGCAGAGGGGAATTTTCTCTCTCTCTTTCTCTGTTTCTTTTTCCCTTTCACATCACACACGAATTCCCATAAATGCAGTATGGCTATTTTGAACATTGCTATAAATTAGATGAGTTATTTCTCTGTATTTGGCTGTTTTCTTCCCTAAAAGCAATCCCTATTGAGTCCCTCTGTGCCACCTGAGGCCCTACAAATCAGCTGCAAAATGACTAGAGTTGTGACAAGAACACAATACAGAGGAAAGCAAAATGACTTTTTGAAGCATATGTCATAAACATTTGGAGTCTGTAGTTTCAATGGCCATTCATTTTGCATCTTTTAAAAATTTTTATTTTTATTTACCAGAGATTGAATCCAGGGGTTCATTACCACTGAGCCCCCATGTCCAGCCCACCCCTTCCTGTTTTTTTTTTTTAATTATTTAGACATGGTCTCACTGAGTTGCTTAGGGCCTTGTTAAATTGCTGAGGCTGACTCTGAACTTGCAGTCCTCCTGCCTTAGCCTTCCCAGCTTCTGGGATTTCAGGCATGTACCTCTTCTCCTGGCTCGTTTTTCATCTTAAATTATACACTTGGCCAATGAGCATATACTGAATGCCTGTTATGTGCTTTCAATATGTCATCTCATGAAGTCCTTACAGTGGCTCTATGATGTTCACCTCAGATAGGAGAAAGTGAGGCTCTGGGAAATGTCCAAGGTCACACCACTAATGGGGCACATCACTAGGATTTGTCCTAACTATGCATCTACCCAGTGCAAAATCATTTTTTCCACTATGCATAACAGAGTTTTCCCTTGTTTCCCACAAAATGATAGTAAAGTTTTGTAATTATTTTCCAATCTAGTTTTGAGGGTATTCATATGAGGTTTTATCTAAAACTCACATTTCTTTTTGAGTTTGGGAATTTGTGAAGGGAAGCTGTGACACATTTTCTAACTCCCACTCAGTGATCTTGACTGTCTTCTCAGCATCAGTCAGCTGAGAAAGGGGGGCTTTATTGTAATGCAAACTGTGAACAAAATTAGCCATGACCTGAGCTGTGGTTCTCTGGGATGGAAGTCCCGTGGTAGGAAGGAAGACCATGACCACAAGCAGCCACCAGGGTCCTGAGGGTTTGGGAGCTGGTGCACCATGGAGGGAAGAGAAGAGGAGGCTCTGAGATGGTCACCTGTGACTGTGAGTGGTTTGAGCAGAGCCTCAGGGACCCTCCTAGGGTGGGAAATAAGGCAGCTGCTGCTTCACAGAGAATTCTCATCTCAGTCCTTACTGTAGATGCTGAAGAGTGACTGCAAAATGGGAAACAAAATCATTTTAATTCATTTATTCAATAGACAGTCATTTTCCAATCTTTATGTTGCGTGAATCCTTTTTTGTTTTAGAGCTCTGAATGATTCAGGGAAAGCAAGATAATTCTTCTTTTAGGGCTGGAAATCCTAGGTGGCTAACCATGACTTGATGGCACCTTCAAAATACTTGGAAACTGTTATTTTTTTAATTGAAAAATTCAAGAAACTGCCTTTATTTTGTTTGCCAAGGGACTTATTATTAAACAAATTCATTTGAGTTTAAGCTTTTCATGGAAAAATGGATTCTTTTGTTTTTCTTCTCATTTCTATGGAAACTTTCAGCCTCCTCCTGATTGGATTTCTTTGTGTCAGGTCCATACCTTGCCTTATCTATTGAATTGTTTCCAGTTCCATGGTGACCGACAACACAGGGAGGGAAAATATTTTTGGCCCAATTTTGGGAACACTTGGTTCACTCTGAACAAAGTTCTTCTAGATTTAAAACACACATTGTCTTTCAAAGAAATGTATCCTTCATGCTTTTAGTTTCTTAAACTTTTAATCAAAATGTCATTATAAAAGAAAAATTTGACATCTAGAAATATTTTCAGTTTTTAAAGTAAGTCTAATTTTTAAAAATGGAAACATCATGAAAGGCCATGGACAAGAAATTTGAAAACAAAGATTGCTAGGGAAAGTTTGACAACTACCATTTTTTAAAAAAAATATTTGTTCTCTTTTCCATTTAGGCACAGCTGGAGGAGATGTAAAGATAAGCTTTGAAATATAAAATCTAGTTCCATAGTTGTAGTTTTAACAATTAGCATAATAGATGCCTTCAATTATGTTAAGAGTTAGTACACATATTATTCTTAGAATAGTACCTTATATATTGTAAATATTCAAATTCCTGCTACTATGGAGTCAGGATCCTTTATCTGAAAGTTTGAAATCTGAAATGCTCCAAAGTCCACGTGACGTTAGAAGTGGAAAATTCCATCCCTGCCCTCATGTGATGGGTCAAAGTCAAAATGCAGGCACATCAAAACTGTAACATAAAATTACCTTCAGGTGACATGTATCAAGTATATATAAAATAAATGAATTTTGTGTTTGGACTTGTATCCCATCCTCAAAATATTTCATGATGTATATGAAAATATTCCAAAATTCAAAAACATTACATCTGTAACACTTCTGGTTCCAAGCATCTCAGCTAAGAAACACTCTTCCTGCTTTATAATTATGTCTAAATTGATATTAACACAGCAAACATTTATAACTACATTTAATTTCACTATATTACAATATTCCCTTTATATTCCAAGATCAGTATTAGTATTACTATTGACATAATAATTCTTTTGTCAAGATTAAGAAACCTTAAAACGTTCAGTGTTAGTGCCTAGGACTAATTGTGAACAAGTCTGAAATCTATGGAATGTTACCAATACCATTTCAACAGGACTATGTAAAAAGGATGTATTTGGTGTACAAATTTATTCAGATTCTCAACCAATAATCACTCTTGGAGTACCTATCATGTGCTAGAATTTGAGAGTACAGAAATCTTGGTCTTGTGTTTAGGGAGTTCCTAATATTAGTAGAGGGGACAGATCTATAAACATGTGATCAGGTATTGGAGTAGATCCTCAGAAAAACATGAAGTACAACCTAGTCTATTCACCATGGTAGCCCCAAGGCACATTCACTGTACTACATGGGTTCCATGTTCACATTTTGATCAGTTCATGGGAACCAAAGTAGAATAGTTTGGAGAGGCGTTTGCTCACATTTCTAAAGGAGAATAGGGGTTGCCTCAATTCATTCATCTGTAAACATAAGCAGTTAGGCAGAATTCCTTTGTGCTCCAACTTCTATGCCTTTAATGCCAAATGAGTTCATTTGGTCAGTAGTAAGGGGCAGTAGGCCTTCACATTTTGCTTTTTGCAGCCGAACTTATCCCCATAATTCTAGGGCTTCTCAATCCACAGTGAGAGTGTCTGTCGGCTGATCAGCTGTTCTGCTCCCTGCCAAGTAGCTGAGTTTTACATTTCAGGACAAAGAATTCACAGAACTGGCTGAATATTTCACTTTTCATCAGGACATTTGGCATCAGGTAGACACTAACTGTGGATGAATTTCAGGAATTTGAGTGATTTGGATTCAGTACAGAGAAAATAATAGCTTAGATTCTAATTTGAAGTGAAGTTCAATTATCCAGAGCCAAAAATATCCTTTCTTCTTCCAAGTGGTCTAAGATGCTCATTAGCTCTGGCTTTGGTCCTGCGGTATTTTTGTAATGAAGTCGGCTAAATGTTTGCAGGACAGATGGGGCTGCCATCCTTCATGGGGCTCTAGAGGAGAGCAGAGCTGAGTTAGAGAAGGGAAGTCATAAAAAGTAGAATGAGAAAAAAAGTCCAGAATGTTTCCTGAGTGTTTGTGTAACTGGACTCAGTCCTGCCTTAACCATCCCTTGATAATCGTGGCACATTTTTAAACTGACCTTATTGAGGTAAAAATACACATTTTATGTCCACTGTTATTTGAGCTTTGGTTACCAAGATAACCATCACCACAAAAATTCCATCCATCGCCACCCCTAAGCATTGTATCCCCTCACAGTTCTCCCCAGCCTGCACCCCCAACCCTAGACAACCATTGATCTGCCTTCAATCACCTCAGATTGGGTTTGGACACTCATGTGATCCGACCGGGATCACTCAGCACAGTGTTTTCGGGATCTATCCATGCTGTTGGGTACATCAGGAGTTCTTTCCTTTCCATTGTTGACTCGCATTTCATTGTATGGAAATCCACAACTGGCTTAACCATTCACTCCTTCCTGGACACTTGGGATGTTTCTAATTTTAGACACGTATGATTCAAACCACTAAGAACATTCATGTACAAGTCTTGATGTTGACATGTATTTTTATTTATCTTCGGTAATTACTCAGGAGTGAGATCGCCAGGTCAGGTTGAAATATGTTTTAAACTCACGAGAAAATGCCCAACTGTTTTCAGGTGGATGTAGCCATTTTGCATTCCCACTAGCCATGTTTAAGAGTTTCCATTGCCCAGCTTTCTTGTTAACCTAGTAGTTTCAATTTCAACTATTAGAGTAGGAGTAAAGTGGTATTGTAAGGGTGTTTTAGTGTGGATTTCCTTAATGGTAATGATTTGGGGCAATATTTTCTGTTGGTATATTGGTGTATTGGCTGTTGGTATATTCTTTCTTGTGGAGTGTTGGCTTACATATTTTCTACAGTGGTTTTGAAATGATAACATGGCACCCATGTGGTTCAGTAAATGTTCATTGGGCTACCATGGTGGGGAGAGTGGGTTTGTGCTTAATGTTATTTTGAAGACCAATTTCCATGGATAGAAGCAAAATATGAAAATCATTGTTTAAATAAAAATCATGAAAGAGGCAAATTTGGCTCTTGGGGTTTCTATTTCTCTTTTCTTCAGTCCACACAGTAAGTAGGAGAGTGTTGTGCTGAACATTCTGGGGGAGCACAGAGTTCAGCAAATAAGGCATTCAAGAAAGCTTTGTCACAGACAGAAATGTGTCCAGGCTCCAGGGTTAAAGAGATATGGGTTTATACTAGATTTTACCATTTGTCAGCTCTGAAAACTTGAACAAATTTATTATCCCCTTTGAGTCTATGATTTCATCAGCTAAAAATAAGATTAATAATATCTAATCAGTAAGTTATTCTGAAGATAAAATGAGAAAATAAATGTAAAAATCTAGAAGCATGTCCAGCATGATTGATAGTAGTTGTGTGTCAATATTAGGTTCTTTCTCTCTACCCGTAAATCTGCTTCATTTCTTCTTTTCTTTTAGGATTTCAGGGTCCCTCCATATTATGGTACTTTGTGTTTCCCACTCCCTGGAGATTCTACACTTAGATTAGTTCCGCCTCCTTTCCATCATTCTCTATTTGTGCTTGTTCGTAGTTGCTCTGAATATGTGAGCAGAAATGAAATTTCTGCTAATATGGTAATAGTGATAGCGTCTTTATGTTTCAATGTACCCAGTTTAAGGAGCAGGATTGAACTCAGAGTGAGGAATGGTCAGAATTCAAGGCCTGTGGAAGGTTGACTGGGGTAGGTAGTGTTTTGGTACTGCTGACCTTTCCCAGAATCCCATAAATTATATTCCATAAGTGATTTTCCCCAGAAAGTTTGCCTGAACTTGGAAATTTTCAGTTAGCTGATTATTCTCAAGTACCCCCACTCCCCCTTTTGATGAGGTCTTTCCTAGCATCTTCTTGTGGGCCAAGCCATACAAATAACTTTACAAGCCAACTGATTCCTTTTTTTTTTTTTTGACAAATATCTTGTTTTTCTTTAGATTTATAGTTTTTCCATGGTCCAGTACTTATTGAGTGCTTGTGATTTAGTGGCATATTTCATAAAGATTTTAAGACTTTGGATTAATTATCTATAATTGTCATGGCAAAACCCTAACTGAGCAGGTAGGCCTGCTATGGGTCTTCTGGATTATATTTTTTGGAACCCATATAAACATTTCAGCTAAATCTTCAAGGGATGTTTGGATGATAATCAACTCTATCTCAAAGATGTTGTGAAATCATAGAAAATTACAGCTGGTAGTGCCAAAGGGAATAGCTCATCTCACCCCACATTCAGTTTTCAGATGGGAGCATAAATTGTAGGGATTAGATTGTAATTTCTTGATGAGTGTTGCTATGTCTCATCGGTTACAGCATTGACCTGGGTGGTCCTCCCTGCTGGAGATATTCTGAGACAACTCAGACGTTCATTTCTTGAATTTCACTTTTTGTAATTAAATTCACAACTCGTGATTCTGGTTACTGTTAGTTTGTTTAGTTGTGTTAACACATCTCATTTTTCTATTGCTTTAAGAGCCAGAATATTAACATTATGCGAAGAAAATCACACCAAATCTCAGGTCCCAGTTTCTTCCTTGCCAAATTATCTTTAGGAATAAGTTAACAAACAAGTTGGAAAAAATATTTATGGCTTCCATCAAATAGTTGTTCACACATGGGTTCTCACTTTGAAACTTTATCCATTTTACAAAACCCCAAATGTTTCCCCAGATGATGGAAAAAGATCATTTCCATGAAATCGACTGAACTGACATGAATCCAAGTTAATCCAATTGAATATTCCTGGAAAACCCAATTCTATTCTGAGAATGAAAAGTTATAGGAGAAAGTACGTAGAGAATTTGGCTGTCTCCACTTTAATCTGTCAGGTTGGGCAACTCTTTGTATATTTCAAAAAATAATCTTTGCACTATTAAAATGTCCTTCCTAAAACAGAAATCAGTCAATATAAAGAAATAAGTCTTCACTGGGAATCATTGTCAAGTACAGAAATAGGGCAGGCATGGGTCATGGTGACTTGAACTAGAGAGTAACAACAATGTTGGGAAGAAGAGATAACCAATATGAAGGTGTAGAGAGGTTGGAAAGGTGTCTAGGAGTGTGATAGGGAATAGAAGTTCTAGCTGAAAATTTAAAATTCAGCTGTTAGTACCCAGACCCAATAAAAGAGTTGCAAGTGCATATACATATCCTTTTCAAATTACCCTGAACATTCTGGCATAATGGGGTCTCCAAGGAGTCCCTCTAATTTGTGCTGTTTCTCCTGTGGTCTTGTGTGGTGGTGGCTTCACTGTTCTGTGGACTATGCTCATTGTCTTGCTTTAGGGGTAGCTGAATTTCCCCATGAGGCATGTGTGTGCATGTGTGTGCATGTTACTGGTTTTTCATTGTGTGAAGATTATAGAAACTTGGTGGAAAGGAAGGCACTGTTTTATGGAGCCAACCATATAGAGATAGGTAAACACTTAGGATATGAGGAAACTTACAGGAAGGAGGCTGAAAGTGACCATCCCTGACTAGCTGATGGAGTGTCATGGAGCACACTTTATCATTCACGCCGAAGACAGTACAGAAGAGAAGAGGGAAAAAGTTTCTTAAAAATCCAAAGCTCAAAAAGACTATCAATTGTAATACATTTTAGGGAAATGGTACAGTGATTTTATTGAATATTGCTTATAAAGTTCAGGAAAAATCCTGGCTGCAAAGATAAGGAAACTTAAATAATTTGGGAGGGGATGGATTTGTGTTGACATTGATCTTTTTTTTTTTTTTGAACGGGAATTCTAAGTGTAACTTTATTTCAACTACATTTAAACCGATTATTCTTCCAGGTCCAACTACTTTTCTCCACTTCAAAGGACCAGTAGTTTATAGGGATTTGTCTAGAGAAACTTTCATATTTTCTTGTAAGATATAGATAAGATTTAAATCTGGACTGGAGTAAGTCATAGTATCCCAGAGTGGACTGGTGGGATCACTGCAATTTGACTTATTTATTCCTGAAGCTGAAAGGTGCAGCTGTTTAAAAACTTACCTACATTACTGGAATCATCTGAGGAGGTTAAGAGTGTACTGATACCTGGGTCTGCTCCCAGAGATTTTGATTTAACTTGTCTGGAATGAGGCCTAAATATGAGTTAGGAAAGTTTCTTCAGTACTATGAGTGTACAACTGATTTTGAGAACCACTGCTTTAAAACACCAAACAGGTAGAAGGCAGAACTTCAATAACCTGCCTACAAAGAGATGACCAGTCACATTGGACAAAATCTCATCTAAAATCCTAGCCTGACTTTCAGAGTGTACCCCGTTGATTTTTCCTACCTTCCTATGTAGAATTTCTGGTCTTAAACCACTCTCACTTTGTCTCTGTGTTTCATACCTTCCTACCTCTGACTCAAGACTTAGGCCATTCTGCACGCCTGTAGAGACTCTCTCATCTTTGTCAAGTTTTATACTGAATTATCTGACAAATCAGCTCCTGTATCTCCTCTATATTGTGAGCAATTATGCACTGATTATGTCTTTAGACCTGGAACTGGCTACCATTTACATATAAAGCTTGACTTATTACCAACTATTTGGTTGGGCCACCTCCCTGGAGATAGTAAGGATAGGTCTTTCATATATGTTATTAAGAAGATTAAATGACTTGGATCATGTAGATTGCTTGGACCATTGATTGGCACATAGTAAGCCTTTAGTCTATAAGTAAATCCCACTCCAATGGTTCTCCTTCACAACACTTCAATGCATTATCAAATATCAGGTCTTTGTCTTGTTTTGGGAGTTATTTCAGTTTTCTATTACTCTTTTCTAAATCATTCCAAAACTTTGTCCTTTAAATGATAACAATTTTTAAAAATTCTTCATGTTTCTGCAGTCTGGACTGGATTCTGCCAGGTCTGCTTCTTGTGGTACTTGTAGGGCTGGAATATCCAATATGGCTCTTTTACTCTCTTATGAATTGGAATGGCTGGAGGAGTTGGGGGCTGGTAGGTTCTCCCTCTCTCTGAGGCTGTCTTGGGCTTCCTCATAGTATGGTGGCTTCAGAGTGGATGGCTGTCTTGGGCTTCCTCGTAGTATGGTGGCTTCAGAGTGGATGGGGTTATTCCATGGTAGCTGACTTCCCATAGAGAGGAAGCAGAAGGACATTTTCCTCCTAAGGCCTCATCTCAGAAATCTCAGCATGTTAATTCTGCTGCATCAGTCAAACTCAAGTCACACAGTCCAGGCCAGACAGAAGAGAAGAGAAAATGAACTCCACTTCTTGAAGAATGAAGCAGCAGTCACATTGAAAGGAAGGAAGTGATGGAACCAATTTATGAGATTATCTAATGCATGAATATTCTTAGGTTATTTCAAGAATATATGTTTTATTTTCAATTAGATTTCATGTACCATAAAATAATATATTTTCTTTTCTTCCATATTCTCCCATAGTGCTCTAGTAGCACCACAAATTCAACAAATAAATACTGATAAACTGATATTAGTACATGAGGTATAAAGTTGAGCAAGGGTGAAAAAAGTAATTGACCTTTCACCTTGGAGAACATCCCTGCAAAAGAGGAGAAAAATTTTCTTAGTAAATTATAAATGTCTTTGATGTGCTTCTCTGACTTAGGCAATAGCATGCGCTTTCTTGTTTTCCTTCCCTACTTCCTACTAATTCCTTGAGGTAACCTTAAGTGGTCTCCAGCTTCAGGGGAGAAATGAGAAGACGTGGGGCTGAGCTGTCCCTCTGCATGTGTTACCATGGTGACAGGAGGAGCTTGTTCCTCCGGCCCCAGTCTATAAGCATCGCTTTTAAGAATCCCAGGCCTCTTTTGTTTTCCATCAGTTCTGGATGCTCACACTTGATTGCCACATACCCTCTTTCTTAAATTGTATTTTAAAGATAAATGGTTTGTGGAAGAACATTGAAGGTTTAGATTTCCATCAAGAGATTCATAAAATAAGTATGTAAAATAAAGCTGTGGAAACAGAGCTTGGCTCTGGAGAATTCTGAAATATGAATCTGAAGCTGCTTCATTTGGATCTTGTTCTATTTCCATAGGGAACTGAAGGGTTCAACGAGTGGATCAGCCTGAATAGAGCCCCCGGCCTCAGGGCTATCAATGCCCCTCAGTCCTTACTTTGCAGTAGGTAGCCTTTTACCTTGATCCTGGTGGGCACAAATAGGTCATCAATGTGGTTAAGTATGGATATGCAACGGGAGGGATCAGTCCCAATGGTGTCCTGCGGTGGAGAGGTGTCAGAAAGTGGAGCTCATTGGCTTTTACTTCCTAACACAAGTTTTCATTGCCTTCATTATTTTGAAGAGATGTTTTACTTTATTTTTAATTCATAATTGTTTTTAAATTTAACAGAAGAAAAAAGGAGGAGGAGGACGAGGGGAAGGAGGAGAAAAGCAGTTAATTTGTTATTGGGAGAGGAATAGGGTAATTTTCCCAACAGAAAATGTCATGAGAGGAAGATCAGTGGTTGGGCTAGAGCATAGGTCTCCGGCGGGGAGGGCGCTGTCCCCTGGGACTATTTGAGACTCTTGGAGTCTTTGTTGTACTATTACTTGGTGAGTGGGGGACAGGGATGCCAGGCCATGTAAATGCATGCAACAACTTTGTTTCCCTTGCCATTCACATGTCCCCCTGGGCATGCGTGTGTGGATATCACAGGTATGTAATTGTCAGAGTATTTTGTTCAGTGTCACCCAGAGTTATAACTGATGTGGTGAATGTCATCACAGATGGCAAAGCCCTGGGTGATCGGGGCCACCACACCACACACGCTTTGCTTTGCAGCTGACTTGTGTGCAGATGCTCAGAGTGTGTGCTAGAGAAACAGCATCTCCCGGCGTCCCTGGTCTCTGGTGTAGCCACACTGGGGATGTTTACATATTGAATTAGCTGATATTTTATTACACATTGCTTTTATTTAATTTCTGCTTTATGTTCCTCTTAGGGCACTATATTGAATTTTTAAAGTTAGATGTGTAATTAAGTTACATTATGCATGAATGGGTTGCTTGATTTGATTCAGGACCCCTGTTTTAATGCCTTCTGTGATCCGGTGTCTTTTCATCAGAGACTTTAACACCAAATAAGTAAGTGGACCACGTATTGTTTCAATCATGATATAATTTATTATTACACTCATCGAGATAGCGTTCATGGAGCATTCACATTGTGCGGGGGTAACAAAGAAGAGGGAAATTCTTTGCTTCAAAGAAAGACTCTTGTTGCAGAAAGGGAAATGGAGCAGGAAGTCTAAGATTGAAGGGCGGGGAGTCAAATGCTACCAAGGCAGGTGTGGGGTGCTGGAGGATGCGCGGGAGAAGCAGTCCTAATCACGGGTGGGTGGGGAGGGGAGTTCTAAGGCAGTTTGTTTGTCTTCTCAAGACAGAGTTGAACATCTTGTGAGCAATGGGAATAAACCTTTGGGGGATAATTGACAGATGTCAAAACCCTACCTCATAATTAAGAGCTTGGGTGTTGAACGGAGACGGATGTTGATTTTTACTCAGGCAACCTTGGGCAAGTCTCTTTGTGTCTCCAATCCCTGGTTTCATCATGATAAAAAATGGGCAAGATAGTGCCCACTTAGTGAGCTGGATACCACTCAGGACCCTGGAGTATGGGCCCGTACCCTGACTTCTTCTCACCCCAAAGGTATTGAAAAGGAGGAGAGAACTAAGCTTCTTGTTTGGCTAAGTGTTGGGCTAAGAGTTGGGAGGTTTGGGTGTTAGTCCTGTTCTGCTAGTGTCTTGCCGTCTACCTCTAACAAGACCTTTAACCCTTATGGCCTCATTTCTACATCTTTAAAATGAGGCAGTCAAACCCGGTTATTTCCAAGTCCGTCCCCAGCTCTGACCTGCTACATGTGTTCTCACGGTTTGTGTCTCTGGACAATTTCCTCAACCGCCTCTGCCGCTACCTTCCTTTTAAACATTCTTTTGAATGTTTTTGAAATAAGCCCTTATTTCTGATTTCAGTTAAGTTATTTTGTTTTCTAAGTCTAAGATTGAAATGTGGGGAGACAAATGCTACGAAGGCAAGTATGGGGTGCTGGAAGATGCACGGGAGAAGCAGTTTGTTTTCCATTATAATGACTAAATCCTTGTGACATTAATCCATAAGTAAATTAGTTTTCTAGGTAGAAGCTGTGGTAAAGATAATCTAATCATTGTAATTTGTATTTCCGATTCCTAAAGAGTCTCACCTTGATCCTGTCTCAGGGCCTTTGCACACCCTGTTCCTTAGACCTTGTCATGCCTGACTCTTTTTCTCTGTTCAGGTATCAGCTGGAACATCTTGTCCTTAGCTGTCACCTTGTTGGTGGTCACTCTCTAGTGCAGAACCCTTAGTTGGTACTCTCTTAAATTATTGTGCTTCTGTTCTGTTTATTCAACACCTGTCTCTGTTGGCAGAACATTTGCTCCATGACAGCAGAGACCTCGTCTGCCTTATTCACATGGAACAATAGCTTGTCCTTGATCAGAACTCAGTTTAAGCCCTGACCCTGTGTCCTTAGCTCCTACTGTATATTGCTGTAAGCAGTGAGAGACACAGGCAGCTGCTACAAGGAAAGAGACTGTTAGATAATGATTACATATTGGCCATCCCCTGAGTGGCCTGAGGATTCTGACTCCCAAACCCAGGGGTCTCTGCTTATCTCCATGTGCAGAGAGGACCTGGGGCGTAGGTCATAAAGCCTGCTTGCAGATGAGGGCTGCCATAACCAAACACTACATACTCAGTGACTTAAGCAACAAAAGTTTATTTTCTCACAGTTCTGAAGACTGGAAGTTCAAGATCTCCTGCCTCTCTTGTGTACTTCCAGTCACCCGCATGCTGTGTCCTCAGACGCCCTTCTGTCTGTGCATGAGCATCCCTGGCGTCTTCTGTTTGTTATAAGATCAGTAGTCCTGTTGGATAGGACCCCATCTTTATGTTCTCATCTGACCTCAATCACCTCTCTAAAGTCCCAATCTCCAAAGCCACACAGGAGGTTGGGGCTTCAACATAGGAATTTGGAGGGGAAATAATTCGGTGTGAAACACGGCTCAAAGTCACTCAGCTAATAAGGAGCAGAAGCATGATTTGAATCTAGGTCACATCCCCAGTGCCCTTCCCCACCCCACACGCGCACTGTTCTGCACTGCTGCTCCGATTCCCTCCTGATGGCCATCCATGAAAGCCAAGCCCGTGCAGGCTGAGAACATGTCCACCTCTGCAGAGGGAATCCTGGGAAGGGAAGGGCAGGTGCCAGGAGGCTGAGTGACGGCTGGCCCTTACTCCAGGGCAGTGCTCAGACTGGGTAACTCGTTGACGGTGGCCAGATCTCATGACTGCTGACAGGTACGACAGGAAGGTCACAGTAACAGGAGCCACCAAGCATGACAATTAGCCAGAAACCTCTCCCAACCTCTTCTAAAATTATGGGAGGATAAATTTCACTTCGGTTCTTCTCTCGAGGATAAAGTGGCAGTTACCCAGGGATTTCAAAAGGCCAGCAGAGTTTGTAAAGGCAGAGCTGATATTTGCCAGAGTGTTTCATGGGAATCTTGGGTTGACACAAGAGTGTATGGCAGCTGGGGCCCAGAGAAAAGAAAAGAGGTCATCCAGAAGTGCTGGTGGGGTGCGGTGGGCTGTCCCTGTGTCTGGGCTGTCTTTTGCCACCTGTTTAGTAATGTCTTCTGCTCAGCCACTGTGCACCAAGCACCCTATGAGAAAGGGATTCTGATTCCTCATGCCCCGTGCCCACTTGAGCAGATGAGGTCAACATCCAAGCCGTAGGCCTAGAACAGCATGGTGCTCCGTGATCAGAAATCCAGACAGAACTTTCAACTCCATCCAACCTTCTCCTCCTGCTCCCATTCCTTCGAGACCTCCCTTTCACTATATTTACCTTGTGGCAGGTGATTGACAGGCTGTTGCTCCTTCAACCCAGGTAAGCTCCGTCTGAAGTGCGTATGACTATCACGACCATTTTACATGTAGATCCAGTCACTGAGCTGTCTCCAGTGGTGGGACAGAAAGAGGTCACTGATCCCCTTGTCTTCAATCAGAGCCTCGGCTGGGCTGTGGAATGTCTCTTCTTGGTGGGGTTCCTTAATGGAACTGTGGGCAGGTTTGGTAGTTTTTTATCCCTCTTCAGTTCTTTAAAACCTCACTCCAATGCCAAGCTCCTTCCATCTCACATCCCCAGTCATTAACACCGGTAGATCCATCATTCTGTAATGAAAAATTTCACATTTGATTATTTTAGCTTAAGGTTACCTGTGTTGTGTGACAGGGAGTCAATGAGTTTTCTCTTAGAATTGCTGCCTAAACGCGGTGTGGAGGTTGTTCACACAGGCTGGCCGAAGGAGTAATGTGCAATACTGGGAGGGATTTTTGCCTTTGCTGTGAATCAGGAGATGCACATTTGGTTCTCTGTATCTGTGAGTTCTCATCTATGGATCCAATCAACCACAGAAAATGTTCAACCACATGGAAAATGTTTGGGGAAAAAAATTTCCTCTGGACTGGTCATGTGCAGACTTTTTTTTTTTTCTTGCTATCATTCCCTGAACAATACAGGATAGCAACTATTTCCATAGCGTTGTCATTGTATGTAGTATTGCAAGTGACCTAGACAGGATTTAAAGTATTGAAGAGGATATCTGTAAGTTATATGAAAAGATGAAATCATTTTTTATAAGGCACTTAAATAGCCCTGAGTTTACCCTCAGGGGGTCCTAGAACCCACTCCCTGTGAAACCAAGGACAGCTGTAGTGTATCTTGAATTTCATCTAGTGCTAGTAAAACCAATCCTGTTACAGGAATTCCTCCACTCCCCTGCTTTTTTTGCACTTGGAAATATTTAGAAATGTTTAACCCTTTTTCTCTGTGAAATAGATGTTTTATGTAAGGAGCTGGGCTGGGTTTTCTTGTTCCTTGTATGAAGTATGAATGATTTTGTCAAAAGGCACCTAAACCCTGTGTACAGTTATAATGCTCTAATAAAAGAAACTGGCTTTTCAAATAGAAGTCAAGTGCATTTTGAAGAGTATTAAAAACTAATTCGGGGTGGGGCTATAGCTCAGTGGTAGCACATTTGCTTAGCATGTGTGAGGCCCTGGGTTTGATCCTCAGCACCACATAAAAATAAATAAATAAAATGAAGGCATGTGTCCATTTACAACTAAAAATTAAAAAAACTAAATTCTATAAAAATTATTGAAAATTCAAGTATAGTATACAAAATACATATTAAAATAAATTTCCTTTTAATTCTACAACCAGCATTTAAAATTTCATATCAATTTTGCTTGTATTTATGTATGCTCAAGTAGATTTTGAAAGTTGGCATTTTGAAGCAATAAAAGTCTATAATACCCCTTAAAACCTACTTCTTTAAATTATTTATAAACATTATCTATTTTTAGAAGTAAGCATCATTTTTATTTCTATAAAATACTATGCCATTAGGTCCAGAATCAAACTTCTGCTAATTTTTGATGTTAAAAGGCAGAATAAGTTACTTATTAAAAACCAGGAATAAATTTTAAAATTTATTTTAAAATTAAAAAAAATACTACGAACAATTAAGAAAATAAACAAAACCATCACTTTCCATCTAGCAACATTTGCCAAATAATAATTGTAAGAAGAAAAATCAGACATACCTCTGTTATTTGTAAAAGAAACTGTGGAAGATATGGTTAAAACATTTACCTGCACTCCCCAAAGTGAACTCATAAGCAGTGATAACAAGGGACTGCGAGCATTACTAGTTTAGCTGGGACGGTCTGCCAGGAAGATGGAGAGCAGACACTACTCAGGTTAGCTTCTGTGCACATGAAAATACTATTTATTGACATCAGAAATTTATTAAAGTACCATAAAACACTATTCAAATATGACTTTAACTGTTGGAAATAGTTACCGGGTCCTAAGCAAGGCCTCTAATTGGTCAACAGTCTACAGCTTTTAGCACAAGGTCTCCCAGCACATGAGCCAGACGTGGCCTATCAGTGGAAAGGTCTGTGCTGTTGAAGGCCGGGACTGGCTCCTACGCAAGGGAACATCAACCTCTTTCTGGCTTGTTAGCGCTTCCAAGGCCCTGGTGCCTTTGATGCTGACCATCTGGCCAGTGTTATTTTATGAACCAGATGGTGAGAGTGCCTTGGAACGTGGGTGGGACTGCAGAGCTATGATCCGTCTTCATATAGCAGCAGGGTTGCCATCACGGTGGTGCCTACAGGGAGGGCGGGTGTGAGAAATAGACCCTCTTAGCAGTTGGCACCTGGATTCTTAGGGACAGGAGTGTCTTTGTTTACAGTAACACTCCATGAAGACGTTTGGTATAGCAGGTGAGAAAGGCTGACGTCAATAAAGGAAAGAGTAAAAGTATTCAGAACAAGAAAATAAAAAGAGTTCTGCTCTCAGAGAAACAGAGCAAGACTGGACAGTGCAGGGGGGAAATGGCCAGTGGAAATGCTCAACAGGCAGGTGGCCTAATGTTTGGATAGGTTAGGAGCAGGGAGGCAACTTTGTGTGTGTGTGTGTGCGTGTGTGTGTGGTAATGAGGATTGAATCCGGGGCCTTGCACGTGCTAGGCAAGTGCTCTACCACTGAGCTTCACTGCCAGACCTTAAGAAAGAAACCTTTTAACTGGGTTGCTTATATTTCTGCACTCCTTTCAAATTTGTAATAAAGTCAGCACTCCTTAATATCCTTTAGAAATTGAGGAAATGTAGGAAAGGATTGAATTTCACATCTAGGTCCAAGGATGTGGGTGGGGACAGACACGAAGTAGTAACATGATCTATCAAGCTAAGGTAGTGCCAGATGTTATCATATCACGAGAGCAAAAATTCCACCAGAAATTTTCACAAACTGTGAGAGATGGGTTTAGACTGACATGGAGGATGGAATTGGGTACTTGATCCAATCTTGTACAGATCTCAAGACACATGGCTGCTTCACCTAACGTCTTGGTTACATAGAAATATAAAAAAGGATGCAGACTCTAAGTGGATAATGAAAATGCTATCAAAGAGATGCCCTTTGGACCTTGACTTACAACACCAGGACATCCTTACCAAACAGTGCTCTAATCACTTTCCCTAACATCTTTGTGTTTCAGCAATGAGGAAATAAACCCAGAGGGATGAAATCCCTGTCCAGGTACCATAAGTTAGAAACAAGAAAGAAGTGTACTTGGAACAATTGTGTGTCATGAAAATTGCAAAATATTGCCTTCAGAGGAAAAACTGCCAGTATCCTAAAATGTGTCTGGCTTAGGAAGGAGAGACGTCATTAATCGACAAAATGATTTGTCCTGCTAATGATGAAACTTATTTCCCGGCTGCACATACCCTTCTCGCAGCTGCAGTTTGTTTTTCTGAGTTGCATGTTCTTGAGACTCCTGCCACCTCATCACAGGTTGGAAAGCTGATACGGGCAGCACCCATTTATGCTGGGGATTTGTGCTGACTGGGGACCTGTGTATGAACCACCAACGAGCGCCAAGGCAGAGTTGGAAGAAACATGAAGTACAAAATACATTTCAGGTTCATAATTTTTGCCAACTCCTTTTTTTTTTTAAGATTGACTTTTGAAGAAAAAAAAAATACATAGCAAACTTAAAGACAGCATGACATTCTGATGACCAAGTGACTCTTTAGAAATACTGAATTGGAGGTGGTTACATGTTTATGGTCAAGTCTCTACAAAAAAACAGAACTAAAAGGGCATGTAGCTGTGTAGAAGGAGATTCATCATGAAGGAATTGACCCACTCAATGATGGATGGTGACAAATCCCCAAACCTGCAGTCTGCATGTTGGAGGCCCAGGGGAGTTGATGGTGGAGTCATTTCCAGTTCAAGTACAAAAGCCTGAAGGTAGCTGAGCAGTAGGAGTTACTCCTTAGTCAAGGGAAGGTAAGTTTCTGTTCTATTCAGGCCTTCGACTGATGGAATGAGGCCCACTCACTTTAAAGAGGGTAAAGGCTTTACTGAGTCTCCAGTTCAAATGCATTTGGAAACATCCTTGCAGACAACCCAGAATAATGTGTGACCAAATATGTGGCTACTGTGTGGCCTGCTCAAGATGACACATCAAACCAATTGTCACCTTATTACATAGGATTGTGTGTGAGGTCAGTTTCCTTATTCGGTTTATAGAAAACTGATGTTATTTAAGCAGGACTTTAAAAATACCTAATTATTTTTTTGTCCATGTTGGATTTGAGGCCTTGTTTTTTCTCCCGTAAAAGGTTTAGTCACTCTATGTTTGTGTTTTGTGAAATGGCTAAGATGTGGCAGAAACCTATTTCTCAGGAAAGCGTCAGGTTTTAGATCATCTATGTTTAACTGAGAATTATTTTTCTATTCTTCACCCAAAATATTGGAAGAGACGTCTGCAGATGTTCACTTGGTAATTTTCCTGTGGTTTCTTCGCCGATGTTGTCTTCCCTTCTGCCACCCTTCCCAGGTAAAGGGGCTCGTCTCCCCGTCACCCAGGGTCCTGACTCCCTTCTTGCCATGAACCCCAGTTAACTGTTTTCTTCTCTTTGAGTCTTTCATTTACTTCCTGCCCCGGCATGCTCAGGAATGCTGTCATTTCCTGATTTCAGAGAAGGTCGGGGCTCTTTGATAGGAACTTTGACTCTTCCTTCACTTCACATGGTCAGCCGTCTCGGTTTCCTCCTCTTTCTCAGATGCAGAAGGAAGTCTCCTTTTTCTCTCGGTTGAGGGTTGTGTGCGCTCTGATCTCATCCCCTGGTTACTCTCCGACTGTTGCTCCTCTGCCTGGGTAGTTCCTGTGCCCAAGGTGTTCTTGTAGGTTGCTTATCTTCAACCACCTGTGACTCTCAGTCCTGCTTCTCATAAGCTCTCGATCCACCGCTGGGCCCTCTCATACAGACAGCCAGCTTGACGTGTCAGCCGGTAAGTGAACCTGCCAAGGCCCCTAGCCACCGTGTCGCTCCCAGTCCTCCTCTCTCCATTGCCACCCACCTCCTCTTCCTTGTCTTGTCATTTCTGTCTTGATTGGGAGAATTGTCTTCACCCTCGTAACCAAGTGAGTGACCCTCTCCTCCCTCACTCTCTCTGTCTCACCACAAACCTCTCTTGATTTTCTGTTCTCAATATCTCTTTGTCTAATGCCATCTTTTCCTCCACCGTCTGTGTTTTCTCCTGCCTGGAATATGGCCACAGTTCTCTGACTGTCCTGTCTGCCTTCGTGGTGTGGTGGACAACAGGACCAGGGTAAGTCTGGGAGACCCGGGAAGCACTTTGATTACAGAAGGCCCCATGAGTAAGAGGGCTCCTACTTACTGAGTGTCCTTGTGAGTCTGTGGTCTCCAGGCAAAAGCTGGCCCGTGGTCTCAAAGCTGCAGACCTTTGTGTTCTACAAACATTGGGCCATTCTCTCAAAGCAGGACTGAATAACTAAATCCAGACTAAAATGGGCCACAAAATACTGTGGCTAAAAAGTTGTTTCGGAAAATGTGAGGCTGGAGAAGCAGCATCAAAACAGGCATTATGGGAGAAACTAGTTTTTAATCTTGGATTTTCTTACCCTTATTTAATTAATTTATTTATGAAGAATTAAAATCTTTTTAAAATTAGTTCTAATTTTTAATTAATTTTTAATTAATTTAGTTCCATGATAATAGAATGCATTTTGGCACATCATGTATAAATGGAGTATAACTTCTCATTCATCTGGTTGTACCTGGTGTAGAGTTACACAGGTCATGTAATCAAATGTGCACAGAGGGTAATAATGTCTGATTCACTCTACTGTCATTTCAACCCCATTGCCCCTCCCCTCCCTTCACTCTCCTCTGTCTAGTCCAAAATACCTCTATTCTCCTCCCTGCTTATTGTGAATTAGCATTTGCATATCAGAGAAAACATTTGGACTTTGGTTCATTGGGATTGGCTTATTTGGCTTAGCATAATATTCTCCAATTCCATCCATGTACCAGCAAGGGCCATAATTCATTCTTCTTTAAGACTGAGAATATTCCATTATGTATATAATGGAATATTATGAATATATATCATAATTTCTTTATCCACTCATCTGTGGTTCCATAGTTTAGCTATTGTGAATTGAGCTGCTATAAACACTGATGTGGCTGTGTCACTGTAGTGTTGATTTTAAGTCCTTTGTCTTACCCTTATATTATGATTCAATATAAACAGTGTTTTGAAAGGCATTTTGGGGTAGGGATGATGACTGGATGGGAAGCATACTCTTCCCAGTGTTTAGGCCTCTGGACATCTTAAACTGCCCCCACCCCTGCCCTGAGAATGCTACCAGGTTGTCGGGGTGACTAGTGGGGGGAGAATCCTATACTTCAACCCACCAGGAGATGGTCCCAGTTCTCAGCTCCGGTTGAACCCAGGCCAACTAGACTCTCGTTCGTACTTCTGGACAGTTTCCTATTGGCTGTTTTCTTTTCTTACTCTTGGCCCTATCTACATAGATTGAATCTAAACTTTGAACCTAAAGGGAGGTGTCTGGGCCCATTGCATACCCCTCAGAAGGCTCCTTAAATAAACTCAAAGCTGCAGACTGGTTAACTGGGATGATCGTGGCCATTTTGATTGCTATTAATATTTGGGTCCAAGGTCACTGCAAAGCCTGGCAATTCAATCTGTCCTCCAGAAGAGCCAAAGGGCCTAGCTTTCAGAGACATTTCTGAAGGCCCATTTCTGGTACACTTCCTGGAACAAACAGGGTCTGCTCCAAAGTCACTCTCTGTTCCCGCCTCGCAGCACAGAGGCTGTTGCTCATCTCAGGAAAACAAAACAAAACAAAACAAAACAAAAACCCAACTTGTGTGTGCTGTAGCACCTTGTTGGTTCCTGAGAAATGAACAGTCCTTTTGTTGAGTCTGTGATTTTCCATCTGGCTTCCACTGTGCGCTGCTGACTTCTTTGACTCCACCCTTGACTGGAAGGACTGCCTCATGGGACCGACGCATGGGGCTATCACTAACAAGGTGGCTCAGTGCCAGCTTGCCTGCTGGGGACACCACATTCTTAAAGTCCTGCTTGGCCAACCATCAAAACCAGCTTCCCACTCGGTCCTTGGAGAACGTGAGGAAAAATCAAAGCCACCTTGGTCAATAGCATTAAACACATTTTCACATGACTCACAAGAAGGCTTGGCCAAAAAACTCATTTGGTTTATTTAAAAATTCCATTGTCTTATCATCGTGTGAGGATTGGAAACTGGCAGCCACATGGATGGATGCTTTAGATGTTTTTGATATGTCATTGGTACAGGCTCAAAGTGCTTGGAATGAGCCGAACCCCTTCAAATTGCCTAAGAAAAATTTTTAAAATATAAATCCTTATGTGCATTATTTTTTTTAAGAAATATTCTATTACCTTCTCTCATACCCTGCTGGACTCGTAAAATGAAATGGAAAAAAAAAATCTTGTAAAGCAATATCAGCCGGAATGTTTCAGACTTTCTGTAGGAGAGGCTGTCAGAGATATTGGCAGGAATTTTACTTCCACAAGAAATATAGGTTGGGTTACAATGTTTATAGTTATCAAGGGAACTATTTTTTAGACCAAACTGGAAACACACTTTTTCAACAGACAAATTTAAAATAGCTAACTGTGGCCCAAATACTTCAATAGAGTCATTTTTCAAATAAATTTATACTCTCCCAAGGTTTTAGTAGCAAATATTGCCCATGTCATTATGATGTGTCCTATGTTAACTATATAAAATAAGAATTTTCATTGGTATATAATTGATATGAAAAAGTCTAGTTGAATGGAATATA
Source organism: Urocitellus parryii (assembly GCF_045843805.1). Lineage (NCBI taxonomy): Eukaryota > Metazoa > Chordata > Mammalia > Rodentia > Sciuridae > Urocitellus > Urocitellus parryii. Next base: position 269,588,477 of record NC_135531.1, read on the forward strand.
GAATAAAAATATTTTTAGAACAATTATTATTTGAATAAGGGAATGTTTGGGTTCTTGATTTTTTTTTTTTAGTGGAATTGGGGATTGAACCCAGTTGCTTGCACATACTAGGCAAGTGCTCTATTACTGACTGTGTCCTTAGCCCTTTGTTTTGAGAGAAGGTCTCATCAAGTTTCCCAGGCTAGCCTTGAACTTGTGATCCTCTTGCCTCAGTCTCCCAAATACTTGGGATTACAGATTTACAGATGTACGCTACTGAACCAGGCCCTTAATTTCTTTCTTTCTTTTTTTTTCTTACTGAAGTTTGAACCACAGGGAACTTTACTTCTGAGCTGTATCCCAGTCCTTTTGTTTTTCATTTTGAGATGGGGGGTCTCTCTAAGTTGCACAGGCTTTAACTGCAATCATCCTGCCTCAGGATTATAGGAGCGTGCCCTCTGCTCCCAGCTCCTTAATGTCTTCTAACAACTTTAATGTGAGGTGTTCTCTCCATTTTAAAAATAACAAAAGCAAGGATCCAAGAAACTAAAAGGCACTAGAGTGAGTTCTTCAATCTAGATTAGAATCTATTTCTTAGATAACAGAACTCTGTTCCCAGGGACCACAACCACTTTCTCCTTGAGGATTTATCACTCTTAAGTAAAATAGCTTAAAAGTGGCAAACGATATTTTCTGGTCTGCTTTAATAAAAAGATTAACAATGTGCTCCAATTAGTACCTAGATTATGCTGTTGCTTTGAAATCCTTAGAAGTATATTAAGTAAAAACTTTTTCCTTGAAATCTTATCTGTATTGCAGTTTGCTCTTGGTTTTTTACATCAATACTGTGCAGGGTACTATAACCATATTGATTTCATGTTTTAAGAAAGTATTTGCATAGTTATGAATATATCTTTGCATTTTTGAGAGCTCCATAATATGGTCTATTTCCTTTTAACTAATCATTCCCTAAAATTGCTCATACGCAGATGAAAGGAGGTAAGAGATTGTCATTTCTCTGATGCAGAGAAAACTTTGAAGAGAAACAGCAACTAGAAATACAAATTCAAGCATTTTTACTAGTCCCAATAATCTTGTCCATAATTGTAAACATTTGATAGAAAAGACCGAAAGTCTCTCTTACTTTGTAGACAATAAATGTCAGAATATCAATGTTGAACATATTTCCCTCTTTGCTGGTGGTTAGAAATGTACCAGACCTGGTTTACAGTAGAAGCAGTTACTTTTATTGAGAATTTGCTAGGCGGGAGGTCTCAGCTTAAGCTGTATGCATGTGTTCTTCTTTGGGAAAGCCACTCTGCAAAGGAGATGTCACTAAGCACTACCATATGACCCAGCAATGGTGTGCCTGGATGTTTATCTCACAGAAATGAAGACTCAAGTTCACTAAAACATAAATGTTCATAGCAGCTGCCGTCAGCCGAGATGTCTTTTTTGACAGGTCAGTGACTAAACAAACTGTGGCATATCCATACCACGGAACACAAATCTTCTGTGAAAAGAACCCACTATTGATATACACAACAACTCGGATGGATCTCCAGGGAACTACGTTGGAAAGGCCTGTCCCCAGACCGTCTACTGTATGGTTCCATTTATATGACATTTTAAAGTTTTAGAGATAAAAGACAGATTAATGATTGCCTGAGATTAGGGATAAGGGAAGCAGCAAGATGGATACAGTTATAAGAAAGCAAGTTGGGGGATCCCTGTGATTTGGCAATGGTTCAGTAATTTTACTCTGGTGATAGACATACCAATACACACAGGTGATAAAAACAGTTAAAGCATATGCATGCGTGCGCGCGCGCGCGCACGCACACACACACACACACACACACACTCATAGAAGTAAAACTGAGAAGTCTGGATGCAAATGAATTTTATTAAAAAATAACCCAATTGTGATATTATGCTATCATTTTGCACAATGTTATTATTGGGGAAAATGGGCAAAGTATATGAAGAATCTTAATATTATTTCTTACAACTGCATATGAATCTGTGATTATCTCCATAAAAGTTTCAATCAAAGGTATATAAAAATATTAAAGAAAGTTACTTTTACTCTACAACAGTCAACAATAACTTAACTATAAACAGAAGTGACTGCAAATTATGTATAGGTTTTATTGCTAATCCTAAACCAATGTATTTCTAAATCAATTTTTCCTTATCAGGTCTTCTAATACCCTTCTTCTCCAATACCACCCATCGTGAGAAGTGTGACCGAGGGGACTGGCGTGGCAGGAGTCAGTGGGACTCACCTCTATAGGTCTAGTGAAGGCTCCCACCACGTGGATGCAGGACCTCCCAGGTTTGTAAAAATGAGACATCCTGCAGCTTAGATAGGCATTATCACCTTCCCCAGGCTTGGTCTAGATCTGGTCCCAGTGGGGATCTCTCCTCTGATTCTTGGTGCCTAGATTGGGCTGGCTACTAAGTAGTTTGCAACAGGGCTACTAATCTCTAAGTTTATTTTTTTTTAATTAAACTTTAGTTTATTTTCAACTCAGGGAAATTAAAGCGTATGGCAAGGGAAGACATGCTAAGAGGTTTGCTGTGGGACTTTTGCTCGCGTCAGGGCTTTGGAATAAAGTGAGAGCTCTATATGTGTAGGGAGTCTATTTCCAGAAGAACCTGGAGTTTTGGAGAGAGGGCTCTTTGACCTGTGGGGACGCAGGTGTCCAGCTGTTCTGCCTCCCTGATGAATGTGCGTTCCTCTGGGCAGAGGGCAGGAAGGAGAAGGCTGTTTCTTTTGGCCTCTGCCGCAGGCCAGGGGGTCCAGCCGTACAAGGTAAAGCTGGTGCTGGGATCCCGATCTCACTCTCGACTACTTGTCAACCGTTCCAGAATGTGTAGTCTGAGCACTGTGAGGAAATGCGCTCTTGAACGCTGATCACGTTTGCTGTGTGCCAGACACACAGTCTTGGTCACGGTCACGGTCCCTACCTCGGCAAACATGGTTCCCGGCATGTTTTGGTGCTTCACGCGTCTCCAGCTCCCGCTTCTGCCTCTGAACACTGGGTGGTGACAGTGCTGGTCACGGAGAGGAAAATCCCTCTGTCAGTACTGTACATTCCTCCAAGATTTCATGAAGCAGCTGGGCTCCAGCCCGGGAGTCCTGGGGGAATCACTTGGCCTCTATGTCCCAAGTATCCTTCCCAAACATGTGGCAGTCAAGGAGAATATTCCTCTGATGATCTCAAGTCCACTTAGAGTAAACCACGCCAGGCTGTGATGGAGGAGGCTGTGGACATGGCCGTACTCACTGGTAAGCAGGCAGCAGGCTGTAGCTCCTCATCCTCTGGTGAGGCAGTGGCTCTGAATCCAAACTCCAGAAGAGACAGCAGACCAGCTGAGCACTGGCGCATCCCTCAGGTGACAAGTGGCCAGCCTGCCCCTGCCATCTCCCCACGGCCACCCTGATCCAAAATGGTGGAGAATTGTTACGTTCTCTCCTCTTCATCTCCTGCCCCCAGTATCATTGCCTTTGGTAAAATCATTTATGAATACAGCTGTGAGCTTCACTTTGAAAATGAATTCTACTTTCCTCAGAAGAAAAAAGAGAGTCACTCTGAATTTTGTAGTTAGCAATTATTTACTGATGTTGTCTTAGCCCCGTCTACTGTAACAAACACCACAGACTGGGGGGCTCATCGGATAGAAACGTCTCTCACACTGCTTTGCAGGTTGGAAATCTGAGATTAAGGTGCCAGCGTGGTTGAGTTTTATGAGGGCTTTCGTCCTGGTGTGGTGATGGCTGTGCTCATCGAATCTCACATGGAAAGAGAAGGAGGAAAGAGGGCAGAGAGGAGAAAGGAAGAGACAGAAGAAGAGTGCCTAAGAGAGCCAGTTTGCAGTGTCATTTTTATAAGGATCCAACCCCACTGCAAGGGCTTCACCTTTCTGACCTAATGACCTCCACCTTCTAACACTGTGCCACTGGGGTTAAGTTTCAGGATATGAATTCCAAGGAGCACAAACATGCAGGCCATGACACATGCACTGTCACTAAGTGGTTGCTGGATCTGGGTCCCTCAGTCTGCATGCAAGTCTGCTTGCGGGGGAGAGACTTTCTCTGCTTTGGAGCAGGTGACTCTGGGACTGAGGATAAGCCCCGTTGTGGGGCAGACTGGTTGAGTGCGCCCTGGCTCTGGCCAGCTCCTGGCTCTGCCCCTGACATGTCACAATCATCATGTTTAAATGGAGTCTCCTCTTTGCCTCAGTAGACTGGCATCCTCAAAAGAGAGAAGCAGTTCACAACATGGTGGAAAGAATACCAGTGAGCACACAGGGTGTCTGCCTCCTGCTTTGGCTTTGCCATTAGCTGGAGGGCTTCAGCTCAGTTTTTAACTATACCTTAGTTCCCCTTACCCACATAATGAGCAATCAGAACAAGATCTTCTGTGTTCCCTCCAGCTCACACTCTCTATAGAGTTCATGAATGCTGTAGCTTATTCAGGGAAGGAAACAAAATTTACTGGGCAGCTACTACATGCCAGGCATTGAGACAGACACTGGACACTGTTGCCTTATTTAATCTTTAGGAAATATTCCGGTTTCACAGGTGACAGGGTGCACCAGTTGAGCCTCAGAGAACCCAAGAGACTTGTGTCAGATCATGAGGGTATAATCGTGAACAAACTTTTTGTTACAAGTGTCAGGAAATCCCATTTATGTTGGCGTAGGCAGAAAAGAGAATGAGGGGTTTGAAGACATGTTTAGGAACTGGCTTCTCTCCTGCTCTCAGATCCTCTTCCTTTGCGTGATTTGATTGTCAGATTTCATTTGTGACAATATGGCTGTAGCAGCTCCAGCCCTCCCATCACTTGGAGTGAACAACATTTCCAGTTTGTCTGGATTGAGGGGGGTTCCCCAGATGTGGGGCTTTCTGTTTTAAAGAGAGGAAAGTCCCAGGCAAACTATGATAAGTTGGCCCCACCGCCGGCTCGGTTTCAAGTGCCGCAGGAAACAGGATGCTTCTTTGAATTGCTCTTGTAAAATGCTCTGACCTGCTCTGAACTGACTGTCTTAGACGAGGGCCTGTCCCGGAACCCATCCCCGTGGCCAGCAGGGTGCAGGTGTGCTCACGGGTTTAGGCTTGGGGAGAGTCCTACCTGGATCCATGCATGGGCGGTGGGGAAGAGAAGCAGCCCTAAAAGGAAACAGTGACTGTGGTCAGGAAGGGGACCCCGTGGAGGTGAATAGGAAGGACACCCTCTGCTGGTAAGTGTCAGGGTCAAGTTCCAAACCCAGTCTCCTTGCTGAGAACCACAGGGAGGTGGATGACTCCAAGCCATGCCGTGGTCTCTGGCCAGGTGGGGTCAAGGAAGAACACCCAGCCCAGTGAGAGTAGGGACTCTGACACAGGAACTTTGGCTCTGTGGCCTTTGAATGGAGAACAGATCTGTTTCCTGGCCCACACTGCACAGCAGGATTTATGGAGGTGGGTGGGCAGGGTGTGCGTGGGGGGTGCTGGGCTGATTCCGCACCGTGTGAAAAGAGTGTGGTCGCCGCAGAACCTGGGGCGGGCTGCAAGAGGGCAGCCCTCCAGCGGGTGGGAAGCCCCTTTGGGATGCTGAGGGCAGAACCAGGCCTATCCCCTGTGGAAATATGGTCTCCACACACAGAGAAGGACATCTGCCTAGAAGACTGATCCCCAAAGACATTTAAAAGATGCCTCTGCTCAGCACCAGCTTGGGGAGCCCTGGCTGCTAGTGCTGCCTTTTATTAAATCTTCCAGCAACACTTGCTGGAGAGCTACTAGGCTAAAAGGAAAGATTATTTTTGGCTCTCCTACTTCCTGTTTGGGGAGAAAATGATGTTCCAGAAAGACTTACCAAGACTGAGAAACTGCTAACATAATGACATTGAAGACAGGGGAGAAATTTCACACTAAAATTTTTACTTCAAGTGAGAGAAAAAGTGTGAAAATTTTGATGAGGGTGATGATAGAAACATGCTGTCACCAGGAAACAGAAATATGTTCTACTTAAAAAGGCCTAATGTGAGAGGTACTGTATGTGGGGTGGTTTCCATGCCAAGTTTCTCTGCCTGCATATGGAAAATTTTTAGAAGTGTTACTAACAGGAAGGACTCCACAGCAGGATGATTGTTCAAAGACCGCCTTGTATTTACACCTCAGAGCCCCGGATGAAGGGCCTGTGGGGACCCTCCTGCCTTTGTGGTGGGACAGCTTTGCCTGCCCAGGGTCGCTTCTCTCCTCTTCTGCTGCTGCTGTCTCTCCCTTTTCTCAGCCTGTGTTGTTTCGGATGGATTGAGGTCTAGGCTTGAGCCCATGATCAAAGTCTGGTCACTGTCAAAAGATGAAAATTACAAGAAATTTGGCTCAATGATCCTAACTGGTTTTTTGTTTGTGATCCTGAAATCAGGCAACACCTCATTTTATAAAGTGGAATGAGTTCTGAGGAGCTGAGCAGAGGAGTTTGGCTTTAAAAGCTGAAAAGGGCTGAGAGAAGTCAAAACAGAATAAAAAGCATTTTATAGTTACTTCTCCTAGGGTGAAAGCAGAGGGGACTTCCCTATGACACTGATGTGGGTTGGCTGGAATCTCTTGGTTTTTGGAAACAGACCCATTTCAAAGTTCAGTTTGGTTATGGGGCACCTATGACATTCTGGTTTGGTCTGATCTGCGGGGGCCTAGTTCAGGAGGCCTGTCCACAAGGATGACCTCCCCTGAACTGTGACACCATTTAGTCCCTGTGATTGGCTCAGGGCTGGTCATGTGACCCCATCACATGGATTGGCCTGGATTGGGTTGCAAACTGTTGACACAATGCTTGAGCGCTGGGACCAGGCCGTGACTGAAGTGGATGGATTTTTTTAGTATAATGAGCCAATTTGTTCCTAATTTTTCCTGAAGCCAGTTTGGATTGGCCTGGGGTCACTTGCAAATGAAAATCCTCCCTCAAAGATGATGACATTATAATTAACCACATCATTTACTTGAAGCTTCATTGTCCAACAGCTTCCTTTACGTGGAGCCCACAAAACTATGAACCAAGTATAAGGGGACTTGGAAGAGGAGGAAAAAGTATCCCATCATACATGCTAAATATGCTGGGATGGACCCCAAAGCAGATCTCTGACAGGCACTGCTCAACTTATAACAAGTTATGTCTCAATAGGTCCATCATAAGTTGAAAATATCATTAAGTTGGAAATGCATTAACCCACCCAATCCTCTGAGCATCACAGCTTAGCCTCACCTCCCTGGGCGTCCTGAGAACACTGCATTAGCTAGAAAAGCCTTCATCTCACGGAACTTACTGAACACTGTACAGAACCAGAGACATGTAGGATGTTACATAGATGTGAAAACATGAAACACAATGCTCAAAACTCTCTGGCAACCCAGCACACACTCTAGGGCATCTGTAGTTCACCCTTGGGGTCACAGGGCCACTGGCTGCGGAGGCTGCTGCCCAACACAGCAAGAGGTTAGTGAAGTGCACATCGCAAGCCCAGGAAAAGGACAAAATTCAAAGTGCTGTTTTCAGTGAACACATGTTGCTTTTGTACCATCAGGAAGTCAGGAAATCTAAAGCATCATAAATGGAGGACTATTGTATTTAGGATTAAGTGACAATTAAGTCAAAATACCCTTAATAGACAAGCCAATTGTAAGACAAGCAGGAGCCACATCAAGCAGCCAAAGAGAATCGAGGAGCAACCGAGTAGCTAACCATGGGGACATGGATCCCATAGGGTTCTGAAACTGCAATAGGCAAGTCCCAGGGTAAGGTCCAAAAGGGCCTGAACCCTGTGAATGTGGTTGAAAATCCCTGAGTCCTCAAGAAAAGACTGCAGCCTGTTCCAGCCTTGGATGTTTTAAAAGAAGCCTGGGACACATTTTAGGGACACTCCTCCATGTTTTAACTAAACCAACAAATAAAAAACAAAGCAAGTTTTGGTTATAAAAGGGGTGGATTTCACTGGAAGAGCCCTCCACTAAGACCAGCTTCCTGAGGGTAAGGGATCATCTGAAAACACTTCTGTATTGATTTAGAAGAATGCTGTCTGTGCCTTCTACAGTTTACCACCAAGTGAAGCAGCCGGTGTTCCTTGATTTCTCCCTTCTTCAAAAACAAGCCGCGGGTTGTTTTTGCTGCTGACGGTGAGACAGCCATGCGTAATGCAACCAGAGGGAGCCAGTCAGTCCACCTCATCTCAAAGGGGAGGCAGCACTCATCCAGCTCTTTGAGCATTTGTTCTGGGTGAACTATTTTGTGTAATAAATAGACGTTCTCTGGGGTTTCTTTCAACTAGAAGAATCTATAATTGCACGCTTGGTTTGGGTGGTTATTTATTTTTTTAAATGGCCATTTAGGGTGACGTAGTCTCCCACAGAATGAATGCTTCCTCAGGTTTCCTTCCTTAGAACAGGTGAGATGCCATGACATCCCTTCAAGAGGGCCCTTCTAACTCTAGAAAACGACTTGTCTTTCCAGAATCCTTGGCTTAGCCTGGGGTGTGGCCAGCTTAGCTGTTGAGCACAATTTCTGATTCTCCTTCTATTGTTTAGAGTCTTTCCAGGGAAATGGAAGTCCAGCCGGGAATCTCATTTCTTAGTTCCTCTTGCCTCCAGGATGGACATTTCATATTCCCACCAGCAGTATAGAGGGCTGGCATTTTTCCATATCCTCACCAACAATGCTACTCTGCCCCCTGATGACAACCATCCTAATTATATGAAGTGATATCTCATTCTGGTTTCGATTTGGGTTTCCTTATTGGCCAATGATGGTGCGTTTCTTTTTATGTGCTTCCTGGTCATTTGTATATCTTTGGAGAAAGTTCTCTCCTGATCAATTGCCTATTTTTAATTGAGTTCTTTATCATTTTATTATTGATTTTTAGGGGTTCTTTTTATTCTCTCAATACAAATCCCTTATTAGATATTTTCTTTGCCAATATTTTATTCCATTCTGTAGGTTGTCTTTACATTTCCTTGATAGTATTTTGCAGCACCCTATGAGTTTGTGTAGCCTCCATGATTTTAGAATTCATTCATTCCACCCATCCATGTACCCATCCATTCACCCATCCATCAATCTATCCAGTAATTCACTGATGTGATGAATCCCTTGTTTGATTAGTTTGTTTTCCTCTTTGCCTTTTCCAAAAGGAAAAGGATTTTAATGCAAGGAGACAGAGATTGACTCATTGGTTGAGAAGGCCAGAGAAGCAAAGTTCATGCAAGCTCTTAGTCTTGCAGCACCACACTGGGTGGTTCTTAAGAGCTCACATGGAAACCACTGACTCTCCACACCTCTGGGCAGCTCCCACCACTGTAACTTACATTTCTGACTCTTTGATTGATTCACTTTCTTCATTTGTGAGCAGGGGGATTTTCTGTGGTGTGAAGCAACCAAGGCAAAAAAAAAAAAAAAAAGAACTTTAAATGAGGACACATTTTACTGGTTAAATAATTTAAAGCTTATTTAACGGGATCTTGTGTGTTGAGATGTGAAGACACGCTTGACAATTCCTTGCAAGAAAAAGTGGCTTCGGAAAACATGTCAAGAAATCGATTTTCTTTTAAATACTGATTTTGGAATTGTCGACATTTCAACACCAGATCACCACACTTTCAGAAAAGCACTATATTTAAAATGTTTATATTCTCTATCCATCCAGAATATACTTCATCGATTCCTTCTTGAAAAACAAAACAAAACAAAACAAAATTCAGCTTGTTCCGTTTCCTTTGGAAAAGTAGAACTATTTTAGAATACTCCAACTTAAACCACATTATACACTGTCTTAGTCAACTTTTTTGTTGCTCGGTCCAAAGGCCTGACAAGAGCAACGTAGAATGTTTATTTTGGCTCATGGTTTCAAAAGTTCCATTCATGTTTGGCTGACTCCATGGCTCTGAGGTGAGGCAGAACGTCATGGCAGAGGTCATGAGGGAGGAAAACAGCTGAGGACATGACAACAGGAATCAGAGAGAGCTCTGATCACCAGGGGCCAAATGTAAACCCCCAAGTCATACCCCCAGCCACCCACCTCCTTCAGTCACGTCCTACCTGCCTACAGTTACCACCTGCTTAATCCGCATCAGTGGATTAATCCACTGATTCCATTACACTTCTCATAATAGAATCATGTCACCTCTGAAGATTCTTGTGTTGTCTCTACGTGAGCTTCTGGGGGACACCTCATTCCTAAGCCATGTCATATGTGGTTAGCGTGTCATGGTAGTTTTCTCATGATGCGTTTGTTCAGTCAGTGAGGGGCCAAGGTTTGTGACCACACTGGATCAGCTTTGCCTCTTTCTTTGACCTCACCATAATGCACATGGCAGCTGTCCTCCACGTCCTCATTTACATCATAACAACATGCATTTCCTACGGTTTGATAAAGACTTAGTTGTGTGCGCAGGCGTTGTTTAGGGTTGGGCTTAGAGTAGGTGTCTCATTAGTTTATTGACTTTTATCTTTTCCTAATTTTGGGTGCAGAAGGTCAAGCTTTGAGAGTGTGACTAGATCAACACCATGGAGAAAATAGATTCATACCAAGGACTTTGGGGATAAGGCATCCGTATATGAAGAGAACACTATTGCACATGTATTTCCCCTGAAGTGTTGTGTGGTAAGGTGTGGCCCAGAAGATATCAGGTGCCTGGAATGCTTGGGAATGCCAGATTCTGAGTCACAGGGCCACAGCTCGCCCAGCGCCCCATGGGTGGCCAGTGGAGACACAGGCAGATCAGAGGGCTGGCTTTGACCCAGAGCTCCCTGTGCAATCTCTTTTGAACATCTGCTTCATGAAAAGAAGCAGATCAAATGGCCCAAGAAAAGATCCAAGTCAGATGGGAAAAAATGAAGTCTCCTAAGCCCTAGGCTTAAGTTTATTTCCCCAAAAAGGCATGTGGTGTACTTAGTAGCATTTTTTAGGGAAATGTAATTCCTTGACATGGGTGTTCTGGTCTGGGATGTATTCCGGAGTTAAGATGGGGTGTGTGACTAGGAAGAAGGGCAGAGTCTTCAGCTCTGGCCAAGTGAATGAGGAGTTGGCCCCTGTATTTCATGATTCATGATCTTGCTCCAGTTCTGGGGTGATCCTCTTTGATCTGAACTTTCCTTCTCATTCAAAAACATGCAGACACAGCATGTGTCATAAGTGAAGCAACAGCATGCATTCCTTGGACATGTAGCTGCAAGGCACTATGGCATGTTCTGTGGGGATTCTAGACTGACAGGTATATAATACCATCATTCCCCCTCCCCCCAGAAGCTGGCAGTTAAGTTAAGGAGACAAGCAAGGCACCTGTGATGTTTAGTTTGATGTATCAACTTGGTTAGACTATAATACACAGTGATTTAATCAAACATTAATCACGGGGTTGTTATAAAGGTATTTTATAGATGTGGGTAAAAATCTAAAATAATTCACCTTTAAGTAAATGCAACAACCTTTCACAAGTGGGCTCATAAAATAAGTTGAAGGTTTCAAGAGTAAAACCTGAGGTTTCTTGAATGAGAAGAAATTCTGCCTCCTGTCTGCACCATCAACTAATATCTGGGTTTCCAGACTGTGGCCTGCCCTACAGACTTCAGGTTTGCCAGCTCCCACCTTGCATGGGCCAGTTCTTTAAAATAAATATTCCCACTCTTTTCTCCCTCCTTCCTTCCTTCCTTCCTTCCTTCCTTCCTTCCTTCCTTCCTTCCTTCCTTCCTCCCTCCCTCCCTCCCTCCCTCCCTCCCTTCTCCTTCTCTGTATCTTCCTCTTTCCTATTGGTTCTGTTTCTCTGAGGCCTGACAGATGCAATACACAATGACTCTCATACAAGGTAAACGAATATACATACCTGCCCCTTCCTGGGAGCAGGGACTCTATTTTTCTCACATGTGTTTCTCAGAAATCAAAACAGTGTCTGGCATGTACTCAACACTCGGTTTTACATACTTCTTGGATGGAAGCATAGATGCTTGGGTGGCTAGCTGGATGACTGAATGAAGAGAACACACAATGGGAATGAACAGACGGCTACTCCTCCCCAGACCAAGATCATAGAATTCTTAAAATCAAACTTCAATTTTAAGTTTTGTTCTTTTGTTTTTCTTTTAAAGCCAAAATGGAGCAAATATAAAATGATGACACATCTAAGCCAAAGGCAGCTCATCCTCTTCCTGGTGATTAGTTTAAGAATAGTGTTGTTGTGAGTGGTGTGGAGGTTGGGTGGCTGAATTCTGGACTGAGAAGAAGTCTTTCTTCTCCTGAAACAAAAGCTCTCTTCCTTTTCTCTCTATAAAGTCATTGTATATAATGCTTTAGATTCCTATAGCCATCTTTTACCAGCTGGTGAAAAGCCGAGCCAAGAAAGTTACAGTAAAGTAGAGCAAGAGTCCTGACCATGGAAAATTAGAATGGGGTACCCCCCACCCAAACACTTAGCTTGGGACTTGGGCCTGTGTGTGTGTGTGTGTGTGTGTGTGTGTGTGTGTGTGTGTGTGTGAGAGAGAGAGAGAGAGAGAGAGAGAGAGAGAGAGAAAGAGTATTAACAAATTTTACTATTGTTTAAGATAATTTGGATCATTATTTTTGTTACCTGAGATGAAGGTATTTTGATTCATTAAATAAATACAAAGCCATGCTAGAATGGCTAGCCTTGGTTAGTATTTAAGAAAGCTTTCAAAAATCTGTCTTTGTTTTATATTGCCAATGGTGAGCTACTTATTAAGATACTTTAGTTGTTGGTGTATATTAGTTTAGTTAATACCAAAGATTTAGTTAATACCAAAGATTCTTAAAAATCATGGAGAAGCTTCTGAATAATAGGGGAAAAAGAACACAAAAATAACTATGCATTAATCACGGAACAAATTCTAAAAAATTGCACCCTTATGCCTTTCACTCAAAAACAAGAGGAGATAGTTTTCAAGAGGCCCCCAAACAGAAAACTGCCTAATTTTCAACTGTTCTTTACTTTTACGGCTAGGTGAATTTTTCTTCTGAATGATCACTCGAATGCAGCTTTTCTAATAGCCTTCAGGGGTCATAGGATGCCGAAATCGAGATAAGAAGATTACATATGTGTCTGTCTTGTTGATTTGTCCTTGATAGGCTGTCAAGGAATAAGTGGGTTCTGAGATTTTACCATACTTGCAAGTAAACAAATTAGTCTGCTATCGCCTCATGGATAATGGCAGAAGACAGGAGACTCTGAGGTCAGAGAAAGGAACTTTATTATTCACGCATGGCAGAGCAAGGAGCCTGAACACCATGTTGGCATTGGTAACCTGTCCCCGTGTCCTACAGGAAATATGCAGAGAGACCCAGGTGAAAGCTGTACAGATAGTGAGTTTGAATCACACCTGAGAAACTCTTGCCTTGGGGAACCTGAATCTTTTATAATAGTCTGTAAGCAAACCTGAACTTTGACTTGAGGAAAGACATTCTTTTTATTATTCTGGATAGCAGGCAAGCCTTCCCTTTACTCTGGAGGACATCACTATCTCTATGTTACAATGCTGTTTGCTATATAAACTTCCTTGACAAGATAATCCAGAATAAAAGAGCAGTTCAGAAATATAAGAGTTTAAGGGAAAACTGTCTCTGGAATGGCTAGGAATGAGCTTAGGGAATTGTGAAGGCTTCAGTGAGTTGATACAATGGTAAGTTGGGGCCCATTCTTCTACCAATATGGATGCAGAGTACTGTTTTGGTGGATGGCTTTGTGGTGAGAGGATATGAAGCTTACAGATGCTCTGGGATGATCATTTAATGAGAAGGGATATTGCTATCGCTCCCTCTCTTCTGACAGCTGAATGGCTTAGAGATAAAGTGTCCTTTATCATAAACAATGATAAGAGCAGCTAGCATCTATTTGGTGCATAATATGTACCAGTGATATAGTGTAGATCCTCACTTAGATGTAGCTTATTTATCATCACCATAATATTATGAAGTAGGCATAAAAATTTTCCTCAAATACAGATTAAAAAAATGAGACATAGAGAAGATTCTGAGAATAATTTCAGAATATCACACTGCAACTAAAGAGCAAAGAAATTGAGGACCTGACTGGAAAATTCCAGGAAAGGCATTCTCTGTCCAGAGCATCTCGTGGATGGTTTCTGAAGATGAGAGCAAGGCCGGAGTTACCTGGTAATAAACTAGAACATTCTTTCCTCTCCCCACTTGAAATACATAGTTTGATAATCAAGATGTTTGTTGTATGATCACAGGAGGAAAGTGACATAGGGAAACAAGAGTCAGTGTTATTGAGTCTCATGTTTAACATCTGTTGATATAAAGATGAAAAAGAAGTAGGAAGCTATGGTGGCATGATTTGCATTCATGTCTGTCTTACTTGGAAACTAAGCATGGGGGCTGGGGATGTGGCTCAAGCGGTAGCGCGCTCGCCTGGCATGCGTGCGGCCCGGGTTCGATCCTCAGCACCACATACCAACAAAGATGTTGTGTCCGCCGAGAACTAAATAAAATAAATATTAAAAATTCTCTCTCTCTCTCTCTCTCCTCTCTCACTCTCTCTTAAAAAAAAAAAAAGAAACTAAGCATGGTCAAAATATTTATCCATACTTATTCCTAGTGTATTAGTTTGCTTAGGCTGCTATAACAAAATATCCTAGACTGGGTGGTTTAAATAAGAATTTATTTTCTCACAGCTTTGGAGGCTAGAAGTCCATGATCACAGTGCCTTCAGGGTCTATTACTGGTGAGGGCTATCTCCCTGGCTTCGGATGATGTCTTTTCTGTCTTCACAAGGACTTCTTACTGTCTCACATGGAGAGAAAATTCACTGTTGTCTCTTCCTTTTCTTCTAAGGACACAAATCCTACTGAAATAGGGCCTCACTCTATGGCATCATTTAACCTTTATCACCTCCTTCTAGGCCCTGTCTCTAAATATAGTCACACTGGGATAAAAAAAAAATATTAAAAAGGTTAGTAATTTTTCCTTCACAGAAGTAGAAGAGATAATATATTTTACAGTGTCTGGTATATCATGGGTACTCAGTAATATCACCTGCATTCTTTATGTCTTACTGATTTAAGGCAGAAATTGGCTTATAGCATGCTGAGAGGGGTCATGGGAGGTCAAGAAATTGATAGAGGAGATGGATGGTGTATTAGTTCTATTCATGGCAGAACAATTTATCACAAAATTAATGACTTACAATAACATCTATTTATGATCGACTTTTTCCATAGGCTAGGAGTCTCCCACAGTTTAACTGAGTTTTCTCCCAAGGTCTTACAAGTTTGAAATCAAATCGCTGGCTAGGTTGCCTTTCTCTCTGGAGCCCCGTGACTCTTTTGGACTCTTGAGAGCATTGGTAGAATTCAGTTTCTTGTAGCTATAGGACTGAGGCCCCTATTTTCTTGCTGGGTGACAGTGGCCAGGGTTACTCTCAGCTCCCAGAGGCCACCCACATATCTTGCCACATGTCCTTCTCACAAACTCTCACAACATGGCAGCTTAGTTTATTCAAGGCCAGAAGGAAAATCTCTCCAGTGTGCTAAGACTAAGTCTCCAGGGATTCATAGAACATGGGAATGACATCTTTGCCATATTTTATTGGCTAGAAGCAAGTCACACTCTCAAGGAGAGGAGATTATACAAGGCTGTGACTCACTGGAGATCACCACAGGGTTTTTCAATCAGAGGAGAAAAGAGAAGAAGGGACATTGCTGACCTGAACGGCTCTTCTGTTTGTTCGCCACTCTGCCACACATGCCATTGGTCACCAAGCTCCTGAGTGCATTGGCACCCAAGGGATGAAATCAAGAATGTGGTTATTGAGTTTCCAGAAGATGTGAAATTGATGGGGTGCTGAGTCTGAAAGACATCAGAGAACTCCTGGTGCCAGTGTAGAAGGAGATATTAGACCCTCCACTGGGGCGTAAATTTCAATTAAGGCAAATCCCCTATCATGAACTTGAAGACACAAACTAAACAGTCCTCCAAATCAAAAGGACTTTACTCTCAATTCTTCCAGGCTGAGCAACTGTGGAGCATGTGGTTCTGTTATTTGTTAGTGGTGATGACAGATACAGGTTGAACTTGAGCACTTCTCATTCTGTGGGAAATATTGACCTCTCTGTGCGAAGAACACGGCCCTTCCCTATCCCAGCATGCCCGTGGAGTCTGTCCTGTACTTCTTGGAGAGTTCAGCCCGTAGAGGGTTCTGTAAGGAGTAGCCCCATGAAGGGAGAAGGCTGGCTGTGACAGAGGCCCTTCTGCTTGGAGAGCAGCTGCTGTGAGGAACCTGTCCTGGACCCTGAGAAGTCGGCTTCGGCTCTGTCCTGACCCTCTGTTTGTCTTAATGGGGGCATCACCTTGGTTCCCCACCCTTTCCTGAGTTTCAACTTCTCCACTCTCCTTGTATAGTATGTAATATCCTCACACCTTCATAATGAATCTTTGTGAAGTTTTACGAAACTTTAATTAAAATTAGTTTCCATTACTTGCCTATGGAGCTGATTTCCCTAACACTAACAGCAAATGCAGTGGGGGCCTCAGGACTCTTCTTTCAGATATGAAAAGTTAACACGATCCTCCAACAGGGGAGAATGGGAGATTCAGGAGAGAGCATCCGAAGCCCCTGGTAACCCAGCAGGCCAGAGAAAACTGCAGATCAGGGTCTAGGGGTTGCCAGAAACTAGGTAAATCTGTTTCTATTAAGCAGGAATCTGGAGCTGAAGATCTTTTGAGATTCCTGCTCGTTCAATACTTCTAAAAATAAGAGACTCTATGATTCCAGCGTTCTGGAGAGTAGAGAGAGGAGGCGCTCAGCAGAACTTGGTTCAAGCTGAATGGGACCTCTTAGCTGCCATCCGAGCTTCTCCTGTAGGACAGACTTCCCCGGGAGGGAAGCTGACCAGGACGCAGGACTGTGGTAGGATCAGCCCCTTGAGGTCAGGTGGTTGATCTGCACTTTCCCTCTTTTACCACATTGTGGGAAACTCTTTTAATGTTGCTGATGATAACAACAACAACAAAATTAATAGGAGGATGCGCAGATCATAAATCATGTTTAAAGTGCGTATTTTAAAAGAGCTTATCAGAGTTTCACATTTTGGATTGGGGGGAGCAGATACCTTACCATCATTTAAAATCATTACATGAAAGTTTGACGAATCAGCTGCTCATTGGAAATCCTTTCTATCACGCGGCAGCTGTCAGCCGGCCTGACCAGCACGAGACATTCCCTCCTGCTAGTGCGTTTCAGAAGAGACTTCATTTCTTCTGAGATACTACAAAAAGTAACTGGAACGTTACCAGGTCCTCATGATGTGATTTATGTAAAAACTAAACACAACCATGGATTTGGTTCTTTGCTGAAAAATCTACTTATGGTCTTAAAACCTCTGAGGGGAGATTACCAAAAATTCTTCACATTTGGGGCAGCCATTGGAATGCAAAATGTGGTCTCTGATGTTTGTTGGGATCCTGAGACACTGCTTGATGGCTTGCACTTATTACCATGTACAGAAAACTAGGTGGTAGTGAAAGAAGGATTTGGAGTCACCAATACACAGGATTGCAATTTGTAATTTGGAGAAGTTCTTTAACCTTCTTGAGCCTCCATGCTCTAGTCTAGAAGCTGAGGATAAAAGCAATACCTCCCTAAATTATCAGGAGGGGTGATGGAGCACCCGAGGTGACGGCAGCGATTAGCACAGACTAGCTGTAGGAGCCTCAGTTATCACTGTCCACAGTGGCCACAGGGTGCACTGTCATCTGGTCACCTGTGGCCAGATCCTGGGCCAGCCACTCAGTGGTTACATAACCTTTGGCAAGATAAATTTGATAAGTTAAATCGTGTAACCTTTGGCAAGGTAGCCATGCTGCGCTTGAGTTTTAAATCTGATGATAATAAAGCATGCTGATAATAAAGTCATGGTGGTTGTTTCCTGGGGGTGTTGGAGGGCTGAGTAGTAGAACATGCTTGGAATGGTGGAAATATGATATGGATTAGTAGAAAGTTCATGTTAAGCTCAATAAATATTAACTCCTACCATTATGTGTTGTATTTCAGGTTATAAAGTTAGAGTGCCTCAATTAGAGCTCCCGGTTTCTGATCACTTCACATCCATAGTGACCTAGCCATTAATGGCGCTCCTCTTTTTAAAACTGGAAGTAGGAGAAATATTCCTTTTTCCTCATAGACATTCTGTAAGAAAAGCCATGGAATCTGAAGTCCAGGCACATTGCCATGTATCGCTTTTTAAGTGTTTAAAATGGAAGGATAGAAGAGCTTATTGTCTTTCCTTTTGCTAATTTTTGGGGTCCACAGCTGGAGAGTAATTGCCCTGAGGACAAGGACCAGGTATTTTCACTTTATTTTATGTGCAACTTCTACACAATCTCAAGAGTAATTATTGGAAGGTTCAATTTGGGTTGAGGCAATCATCTCCTCTGGAGGCTGTACATGTATATGAAGGGATGAGGTGGCATTTCCATGCCGTCGGACCCACTTCTATTGGCCCTTCCTAGTAAATTATTCACAAATATTCATTAACGTAACAAACATGGGGGGTCCTATGTGCCAGTAGCTTTGATGAATGCTGGGAAGATGGTAGCTAAGAGAGAGACACTCCCTGGTTCATAGGACTTCACTTCTAGTCTAATATCACATGGAGGCTCATATGATGCTAAGGAGAGTCTTTAAGATCTGCAAGTGCAAGGAACCCTTGAATTTGGAGGACGAGTTTAATATACATCTTCCTTTATATACTTTATTTACTTTTCAGTCTGCAAATCATTTACTAAAAATATTAGTCCAAATTTTCTTCATGGTGCTTCTGACATTTATTTAAACGTGTTGTCAAAACTTCTTCTCTTGAATTTTGGTGGGGACACTGAAATGGTGGGCACTCACTAAATTCATGAACCTTATTTAAAACGTGGAGAATATTCCTCTATTTTCCTCTGAGAGCTTCCTGTAGACATCAGGAACACTACGCAAACTTTCTTTCACAGGCCGGTACACCGCCAGAGGAGAGAGGCCCAGAGGGAAACATAATTTGTAGAAGGAAAAACACCATGGAGATGAGAGAGGAAAAAAAAAAAAAAAAACAAGTATCAAGATACTTGAAAAGAAGGAATGGGTCACAGCATGCAGAACAGCTCTGACAGAAAACCGGAAAACACCAGGGGTCAGCAGAGCCGAAAATACATATAAACACATTTTAGTTTTGAGAAGTGGCTCATAGGAAGCTTAATGGCCGTGAAAAGCCCCTTTTATTTCACATAGGAAGAGGAGTTAAAATAACCCACTGAGAGCCCTGGGAAGTCCCATCCCCAAAGGTCTCAATTCACTTGAGCTCCACTACATACGGTGGCAGAGAACCTGCCTTGGGCCAGGCACCGTGCTCTGAAAGAGGAAGGACAAATAGTCCTGGGCCTGGGGAAGCTTCCAGAAGCAGATGGCCTGGCAGGCAGCAAGTCCTCCACACTGTGACGCTGGCTGTGATGGGGTGAAACCTAGGCCCCACGGGCTGCTCTGAGGTGGGGTGGGGAGCCCAGGGCTCAGGGAGTGTGTGTGTGTGGGGGTCTTAGGATTTCTGGAGCTGGTGAAACCAAGCCTCCAAGGGTAGGCTAGTGAGGGGCCTTTGATCAGTGAAGTCGGTTTTTTGTTGTGCTGGTGGTTGTTTTTTTTTACTTTGCACCATTCAAAAAAGCAGAACTGGGGCCTCCATGTGGTGAAGAGAAGACTGTTGGAAATTTCAAAGCTGAAAATTGAAGGCAGTAGTGACACCCCAGGTCTCCTGATTGCTGTCCTGCCAAAAAAAAAAAAAAAAAAAACAATTGCATGCAGTGATTCACCTGCAAACACAGGCTCTTCAGACTGGACTCCCTGGTCAGTACGGTCTCCCCAGAGGACTTTCTGGTAATTGGCAAACTCCAGCCCCCTGCTCCCTGATGATCCTATAGCCAGCGCTCTTTCTTGTTGCCAAATAACCCAACCCAAGGCTTCTGGGGGAGATGCACTTTGACTCCCTCCACTTGGTAGCTTGCCTCAGGTTCCCAGCATTCCCACAGGGTCACTTCGGGGTAGCTTGAGCATAGATGGGTGCATTCACCCTTCCCCAAGAGGCAGACGCTTGTTTCATTCATAAAACGCCTTGTCGATACGATGTGTGGACCGCCTTTCATGCTTAGGCACTCAAAAATGTTACATCGAAGTCAGAGATGGCCAGGAACTGCTGATCTTTTCCTGGTTGTGGTAATTTCCCCTCCAGAAAAGGCTTTATCGGTATGGGACAGTTTTGGGAATAAAGGTCTCTTAATTCTCTGAAAGTGTATCTGTTCTGAGAAATACTCAAAAAAATGATTGAATTTCTTGATAAATCTCTTTCACAACATTTAAGCAACTGAAGAATTTGGGGATTTTTCTTTATGGAGGTCTTATTATAGAAGATTTTTTATTCACTTTCCTTTTTTCCATCTTTTTACTTTTGCCAAAAAAAAAAAAAGAAGAAAAGAGGGGAAAAATAAAAAGAATCTGCCTCCCACATTGCCATAGAGGGAACATTCATCTGATGGCTTTTTCTCAGCCATTTGGGTTTCGGTTCATTTTGGAGACGCCAGTGTTGGAACAAATATGGCATGGCAGGATTTTGGCCCCATGAGGATTTTCATCAGCTCTCCTCCAAAAAAATGCATGGTGTGAAGAAAATCTGGTTCTTTGCTACTAATGCACACGCACATGCACACGCACACACACACACACACACACACACACACCTTCAAAAGGAGTATCCTTCGCGACTGGAGGGTCTGCTCTCTGAGTGCCAGGCAGCCCTGTAGATATTCTAGGACACGTTTGTGCAAAGCAGCTGTGGCCTGGGTCTCGGGAGTTTGGGGCAGGTGTGGTGACATGAGTAACAGATAACTGCTTTCAGTCAACCTGGCACGAGGCTGAGATTTCAGGGTTCTCTTGCAAAGTTAATGAGGCAGACTTGTCTAAATCCTATTGAGCTGTCATGGATGTGTTTCTGGGTTACTTTTCTCAATTTTACTCCTTACGAGGGAGCTGGTGCAGGACCCAGGTCTAGACATATGAATCCAATTCATAGCCCTGCTGTCCTGCTCCCTGCCCGAGGGCTCTGTGGAAGCAAGTTCTTGTTCCCTGTAACTTCAGGATGGTAATGTGGAGGGTGGGTGGGTATGGCTTGGACGTGCTAAGGGGAATCCCCGTCCACATCTTTCAGACACTGTATCCGTCAGCTTTGCATCACTATGATGAGATGCTGACACAGGCTACCTATGAAGAGAAGTGTTTTCACTCAAGGTTATGGAGTTTCAAGTCCAAGACTGAGGAGGCCATGGGTGGGCCTCCAGGAAAAGTGGCCCACCATGGCAGAAGCAGGTGCCAGAGAAAGTGGAGTGAATGTGCACATTTGGAGAGAGAGAGAGAGAAGAGAGATGGGGGGAGAGGAGCCCATGAGTGAGTGGGTGTGGGCCAAGGTCTCACGATACCCTTTGAGGACTTGTCATCATTGACCTAAGGACCTCCCTCTAGGCTACACTTCTTCATGGCCCATGGCACCTCCCAACTCTGCCACCCTAGGGACCAAGGTCTTCCAAACAGCCCTTTGGGGGACACTCATCTATACCAGATAAGAGAGCCTCATCTAGCCAGGAGCAGGTAGAACTAGAGGTCAACATCATTGCTATTTGAGTCCACATGGCTGGACTTTCTGGCTATTATAGAACAATTAGGACTCAGCTCTTCATTGTCACTAACCCCAAAGTCTTGGTTCTCACAGGAGGAATAACAGGGAGAGAAATGGAGCTTGGGGGGGATGAGAAGAGAGTTGAATCAGTTGAGGAAAAAGCTGTGGGGATAATTCTAGGTGGGAAATAAACTAACTGGACCCCTCTTGAGAGTTCAGAAGAATGTAGCCGTGCCAGCCCTGGGTGCCTTCAGCCTCATGGTGGGCCTGGCACTAGCTGGCAGAGTGGAGCACCCAGCTCCGGGTCTCAGAGGTGAGGACCTGGGCGAAGCACACTATTCTTTTTCTCCTTTGATCCTTACCTTTTGTCTTCCCGCATCATCCCAGGCAGAGCTCTCCCATCCTGTGTCTCTTTCCTTTTTCCTCTCCAACCCTTCCACCTCTCAGCCTCTGTTAAAGACCATTTTCCTTTTTCGCTTCTAAAATTTCAATTTTTTTTTCAAGTGAGTGAGATGATTTATTATTTTTCTCTCTGTGCCTGACTTTTGTCACGTTAACACAATGTCCTCCAGGTTCATCCACGTGGGCGCAAATGGCAAGAGTCCTTCTTTTGTTAAAGGCTGAGTTGTGTTCCATTGTGAGTATGCACGAGGTTGTTTTTTAATCCATTCATGCTTTGGTGGGCACTTAGGTTGGCCCCGTGTCTTGGCTATGATGAATGGGCTGCAGTGAACAGTGCAGATATCTCTTTAGCATACTGATTTCATTTTCTTTGGATATGTTCCCAGGAGTAGGTGGAATGGATCATATGGTGGTCCTCTTTAATTTTTAAGGATCTCCATACTGTTTTTTGTAATGGCGGCCCTCATTTGCATTTCCACCAACAGTGTGCAAGTGTTCCCTTTCCTCCACGTGCTTTCCAATACTTGGTATTGCTATTTGCGGATGACATGATCTTGTATACAGAAACCCTGAAGATTCCCCTAAAAAGTGGCAGAACTAGTAAGAACCTTAAACAAGTTTGCAGGATAAAATGCCAACAGAAGATCAAGCTGCTCCATCTAGTGCTGTGGGGACCCTCCCAGGAGTGGTCCCTGTTGCAGTGAAAGCCAGGGCCCAGGGGACTGTTAGATTTGATGGGTGCAGGGAATTCTGATTCCCAATCATTCCCAAATCTAGGCCACACGAGTCCCTATGTACTTCGAAAATTTGGTGGAAGAGTATATGTTGAGAAAAAACTGAGATTTTTCTGCTAATAGACCCTGTTTTTTTTTTTTCTTGAGTGATAACCAAAGCTGCATGACCATATCCATGTTGTTTTTGAATAGTTCAGATTCTACAACTACACTGACACACAGTTGAATCACTTAGGGAAGGTTTACAAATTACTGGCATCTGGCCCACTCATGAGATCTTGATTTACCTGGACAGGATGACTTGGGCATTTGGTGTTAAGAAACTCCCTAGTCAATTCTAATGTGCCTAACAAGGCTGAGAACCGTGGGTCACTGAATAGTCTGCATTAAACTTTTTAAATACGTAAAGTGCTCAGAAGATGACAAGGCACTAGAGGACACACAGTGAATGTTGTTGTTTTGGATGTAGTTAACAGCACTTGGCTGAAAACTAGAACAAACACTGAAGGTGTACTTAGGGTATCTTAGTGCTCATACAGTAACCCTTCTGGCCAAAGACTAGCTTTATCTCTGGCCCTAGCAGCAGTCATCAGGTGGTGATTTGAGCTTCCTTCTCTAATTAAGGAAGCACTGGAAAGTGGATTGGTGACATCACCTTCCAAAAGGAGGTGAAATGACCCAAGAGGAGAAAGGTGAATCTGTGAAAATTAAATGCATCAATACTTAAGTCTTGGAGGAAGTTCTTAGAATAAATAATGAGTCTTGAGAACAGGCAAAATGGAGGGACAATTGCCAATGACATTTGCCCTGATTAGGATGTTTCTGCTGATGAATTGCCCTGGGCACCTGCTAGCTATAGGGCCTCATGGGAGAGCCAGTGGATGGTATTAGAAACACGAGATTGAAGCTTCTCAGGGAGCTTATAACGTTTATTTATACCATATAAATATGGTAATAAATAAAATTCATTTTATGTGCTTGCATAAAAGTCATTGGGCTCCTTTTTCAGAGTTTTATAAAATCAAGTAACTTCCTATAACAGACTTCTAGACCCTTTTACCTGCTGCTCATGTGTTACAGCATCAAATATAAGAACATACAGAATATTCTAATGAGCTTCTGCCTTTCTCTTCCAAGAAAGAAGAAACATGGAAATAAAAGAATCTTTTTTCATCTGATTTTACTCTTTCAAGGTTTTAAAGTTTTCAGACTGTCTTCAGAAGTTGAAATTGCTCAAGTACAGAAATTGCTTCAGACAAAACCCCAAAATCAACTGGCTTTGTATCTCACCGGCATCTTGTTTTCATTTTAGTGCTGTGACAAGATTACACCATTGATTTTAATTGGAATTAAGGTGGGGAGATGCCTATTGCTGGAGGGTGTTGTATACTATTGGCTGCATAATTGAAGATTTTTCTTACAAATTACTAAGTGTTGGTTGAGCTGTCACCGGAAGGACAGGCTCCATCTCACAATGGAAAAGTACACAAAGTCTTCATGCTGCTACTGCAGGAGTGTTTTGGCTCCCGCTCAGGACGTAGGCTGGCCAGCCTCTCTGGTGCCTTCAAAGAAATGGAGCCTCAGTCTTTGAAACATTTTTTTTCTTTTTTGGCTTATTTCGGTTACGGTGTAAATGACCTTTTCCGACTTCATTATGCCCATAGGTCTTTCTTTAAATTAACCTTGCAGAATCCAAGTTTCTGTAGGTCCTTCAGTAATTCGTTCGCTCATTTGTGTATTTAATTCATTCAGACCTGTATTTTTTGAATGACTACCTGGTGCCAGACACAGAGGACTGATGAGGTGGGATTCCTGGGGGAATCCCACTCTGCCACTTTCTTTTTGGGTGGTCTGGACAAGTCACTTCACCATTTGACTTAGTCCTTGTTTGCTAATCCGTGACAGGGCTTGCCACGTGACCTTTGCTGCCTGTGCCCATGGGAATTTCATCCACCCCCATCTCGTTGAACTCAGCAGTTACCACGTGATTCGTTGTGACCACTAAAATGTGGGTAAACTCGACACACAGGATTTCAACTTGGAAGCTTTTAAGGGTCAGTTCTTAGCCATCTCTCTCTCTCTCTCTCTCTCTCTCTCTCTCTCTCTCTCTCTCTCTCTCTCTTTCCTCTTTTGTGAGCCTAATAATGGCTCCAGTCTGGGCTACTCCAATCCAGGAGTGAACACATGGGCAGCTTGGCGTGGACAGGCCAGGGTGACACCTGATGCCCATGGAACATGCCAGAGAAGAAAACAATCTCAAGACCTTGGGATGTTTGTTACTGTCACACAAACTCCCCTCCACTGACTGAGACAGTGCTGGGTGAACACGAGTGTGCACTGTAGCCTCTGTGCAGCTGAGCTATGGCAGATGTCCCCAAGGTCACTTCACGGTAAGCTCCCACCCTGTTCAGGACCCAACTGAGACAGAATCATCCCTTCAACCATTTTATTTGCCTTTTGAAACTTTTTTCAAGTGCGATTCATGTGTCGCCGGGGCCCATTACTCAGGCAGAGTTGCCGCTCTTCAAAGGAGGAGCCCTGAATAGGAGAGGAGCAGAGGAGTTTACCGTAGGAGGGGGATAGCTAAGGGAGGGGCTTCCAGAGCTGCATCCGCAGGAACTTCTGCTCCACTCTTGTCCCAGATGTCACAGTCCACAGCTGCTTCCAATCACTAGATGCACGCACTTCCTGTTGAAACCAAATAATAAAAGAGACACACATCACCAAAACCCTCTTCTCCATTTCTCCTCCCTTTCCTCTTCCTGCCCTCCAAATCGCCAGATTTATATTTCTGAATTTAAACACATTCAGAAAGATTTAATATTTTTATTTGGGGGAAATAAAAAGGTTTTTTTTAAAATAAATTTATTTTACTTTTCTGAAAAAGGTCTGTTTCTGAGGTCAACAGTGACCCTCGGTAGGTGGTTCGATGGGTCCCTAAACAGTGGGTGTTTCCCTCAGCATTCAATTCTGAGATCTGCTTTGTGCTCTGACCTACTCCCCTGGGGCAGGGAGGGATTGAGGAGGACTTGGAGGGAGGTTAAAAGCCCTTGGCCAAGGTTCTCTGATTTTTAACCTCAGCTTATCCTTTAGCTCGGGACTGTGGTAAAATGGTTTTAATGCAAGCATTCTACTAGTATTTACTAAATACCTACTATGTGCTAGGGACTTTCTAGATTCTGGATGTAATGCATTTTCTGATTCCTGTCTATTAAATGAACACGTGAAGCACATGGGTTTTTTTTTTGTTTGTTTTGTTTTGTTTTTTTTTTTTTTTAATGCTGGCATCAGAATTTTACTGAGGATCCCTAAGAATGCACTCAACTTTAGACAACCACCCATCTGTTTTGGATGGTGCTTCAGATTGAGTTTCCAGGGAAAGCTGAAATTAGCATGCACAAAGTTTACTAGAGAACGCGCTCCACAGCAACATCTGTGAGGGAAAGAGGCAAGCAGGCTGGGGCAGAGGAAGAAGCTGGATCCACAGCCATCACTTGCAGCAGCCGATGGATGAGGGTCTTCCCCACTAAGGGGCTCTGGGAAGCCCACACAAGGGCACTGCAGAGACAGCCAAGACAGGACCACCACTTATCACGTGGCCAGGAAGGATGTGCCGAGTCCACCTTGTGAGCTGGAAGGACTTGCTTGTCCCTGGCCCTCACCTCCTCACTCTGCATCCCTCCCTGAGGTTGGGAGGAGGAA
This sequence comes from Urocitellus parryii, assembly GCF_045843805.1. NCBI lineage: Eukaryota > Metazoa > Chordata > Mammalia > Rodentia > Sciuridae > Urocitellus > Urocitellus parryii. Next base: position 269,614,995 of record NC_135531.1, read on the forward strand.
GGGGCTTAGCAGAGGGGAGCTCTGAACTTACTTTCACCAAAATGCAGAGTTAGTAAAGCTGAAGACCAGCCCACTCATATTTGTAGGAGACCCCGTGGGTTGATTAAACACTTATATGCATCACCTGGTTAAATTATCAAGAAAATCCCAGACAAGTTATAAATAGTCCCCTTTTTAAATAAAGAAATAAAGACCTGGAGAAGTTAATCCATACATGTCAAAATAGTAACTTGCGAATCAGTGCTCAAACATGGTACTCACTGAGCTGTCTGTGATGGGATGAGAATTTCCCTTTAAAAACTATTTTTCCATTTGTTTTGAGGGTGATAATTGTTTTAGTCAGATTTTGTTGCTGTGACTAATATACCTGGCAGGAACACCTAAGAGGACAGAGGTTATTTTGACTCACTGTGTCAGAGGTTCAGTCCATGGTCAGCTGACTCCATAGGCCTGGGCCTGAGGTGGGCATAACATGGCAGAAAGGTGTAGCAGAATAAAGACGCTCAGTTCATGATAGTGAGGAGGCTGAGAGGGAGCTCCACTCACTAAAGACAAAATATAAAACCCCAAGTCTTGCCCCTAGTAACCTACTTCCTCCAGCCTCCCTACCTACTTATAGTTACCACCCAATCATCCATCTAAATTACTGATCCATCAAATGGATTCATCTACCAATTAGGCTACAGATCTCATAATCTATTAACCTCTGAACCTTCCTGTTCATCTCAGTTGTCTCTGACTTCCAGGAGTTTCTCAGGCAGCAGCTGAGAAGTTTGGGAGCAGGAGACCATTTCTGCCTGAAGCCTGACGTTGATCTTACGTGTAGTTTGCAACGTGAATGATGCACAAGGTCCTTGTCTAAGTTGAGTGGCTTTGGTTTCTTTTTCCCTTGCCCATGTTTGAACTTTACTAACAGTATGAAATGTGAGTCAGTGAAAGAAAGCGTTCATTGATGGGCTTATTAGATTGACCCATCAAAGCAAATATTCAGTGATTAAAGACTATGCCAGTGCCGCAGTCTGGGCTGGGCACAAGATCACGAGCCACTCACAACTTGTAGATTCAAACAGCAATTCTTTATTCCGGAACTCACACCGACCGTCTACAAACACGTTCTGGGGAAATCCCAGTTCTGCCGCCGCCCAATTCACCTACTCCACGAGGCTTTTTTCCAAATACTTTTTGAATCTCGTGAGAACTCAATGGGAACTCAAGGATCGGGCGTGCCTGAGGCAGCAGGATATGCCCTATTCCCCCGCAGGGTACACCTTAAACCTGGAATTTCCCTAAACCCAAGGACGGGATACTCCCTAAAACCTGATCAGCTCTAAACCCGGATCCGCCCTGGTCCTTGAGCAAGGTCACCTTACTAAAGCATACATGCAATGTCCCAGCGAATGTCCTCTAAGCAACATGGGGTACGCTGGCAAGGAAATTTCGATGCGTCATTCCTACTTGGCAATGGCCCTCAGCATGCCAGAAAGCAGGCCCGGAACTGAATGAAAGGAGATCTGTTTTGTCTCTACTTCTTGAGGTTTTTCATCTACTGGTCTATTAAAAGAAAATCTGTAGCAACACACACTCTTCTATTTATTTTTGCAGTACCATGGATTGAACCAGGGCTTCACACATGCTAGATAAGCACTCTGTTACTGAGCTATGACCCCAGCCCCTTTTTCTTTTTGAATTTTGAGATAGAGTCTTGCTAAGTTGCTGAGGCTGGCCCTGAGCTTGGGATCCTCCTGCCTCAGCATCCTGAGTGTCTGAGATTGCAAGGAGTTGTCACTTTGCCTGGCTTTAGCATCACACTCTTACAGTTAGAAATTACTTGAGAACCAGAAGATACCTTGATGATGCTGATTTCCCCAGTGACAGACTTGGATTAGAAAATAAAATTGGGTAAGCAGAGGAGAGCATACCCAAGCATCTTGAATTCAATTTGTCAGTAAATTCAATCTCCAGCAACATAAAAAGCTGCTGACACTTTAAAACATGAGTGTATGCCTCAAGGAATTTCTGATGAATTCCAGTAGAAATTGGTCAGCTCACAGAGCTCACACAGAGAGGTAGTTGTGCAGAGGGACACCTATGGTATGTAGACTCACGTTTTTAGGCATTTTTTCCTTAGGTATGACAGGGTTGGCCATTTTGAGAGTAGCATTTTATCTTATCAAAAAAAAAAAAAACCAAACATGATACAAATTAAAGTACTCACACTGACTCCTCTGTGTCCCAACAGATAAAATTTGCTCCTTTGTTTAGGACTCAGAATATTGTTTTATAGTAAGTTAGTAAATCCTGTCACATTGAGCTCATCCTGGGTTCGGGAAGTGGGAGTCAGTTCTGCTCTTGGAAGCTTCACAGGTGAAAGGGGCTTCAGTGGGGCCAAGTCACCCACAGAGCCCCCATGCAGAGGTATGATTGGAGGTCTACAGAGGTTGGAAGAATTGGAACATTTTAATACATAAGAATTCAGGACTTAGTTGTCAAGTGAAAAGGGAACGCCAGCAAACTCTGAAAGACTTCTGCCGTGAGGGGGCACTCAGGACCAGGGGGTGTTGGAAGGGGGACAGGCTGCAGAGCAGGAAGTGGAAGCAGTGAGCAAGAGCACCTCACGCTGGCCAGGGAGTTGCATGTGTAAGAGGGGTCCGGCGGGGCGTCGGAGGGAGAGACCATACAAGAGACTTACTCCATGCAATTGGCAAAAGGGGATTTATTGGGGATCCATTCCAGCGCGCTGGGACTCTGTACTCACTCAAGAAGGGAGAGCAGCCCAGAGCCCCGAGCAGAGGTTCAAACAGAGCTTAAGTACACTTTTTGGGGAGGGCGGGAGGCTTTGCATACATCAGAACAAATCATCATGAGGCGCGGGGAAATTGAACAACAACTCTGAGATGTGATTGGCACAATCATTGGCGGGCGAGGGTGATTGGTCATTCGTAAGCGGGTTACACATTCAAACTGATTGGTTTGGGCCCTGTGAGGAACTGCACAGGGCCCTAGGCTAAACGGCCAGTAGGGCGTTGTTTTAACTATCTCAGGAATCTGGGTGTAACAGAGGAACTTAATAATACCTAATCTTTTACATTCAAGCTTTCCAGCTTAGAAACTTTACCCTTTCACATGGAGAATGGGGAGTGAGGCTGCCTGGGTGTGCTCTGGATCTGGGGGAAGGGGAGACATTTCAATTTTCACATGCTGTGTCCTCTCCATGAATCACATGGCCAAGCTTGTTATTAACTTTTTAAAGTCTCTGGATGGCAGAATAGGTGTGGATTAAGGGCTGTCCCTCCAGTCAGAGGAGGGTCTGGGATTGTTGACATTATAGGTTAATAGAGAAGGAACACGTAAATGGGCTAATATGGTCAACTTTGTGCTGGGGAGATGAGTTTTGTAACCCCAAAACATGTCAGAGATTAAGAAGAGCTAGAGGCACTGATGGGCCCTTTGTTCTCAGTTTGGGTGGAAAAACTGAGAGGCAGAAAGATAAGCCACCCTGTGAGCTGGCCCACAACTGGCTGTGACTGGAACAGAGCTCAGAATCTTGAAATTAATGGAGCCTGGGAGAAGGTGATAAATGGAATTCCTTCTTTATGGAGGCATGGGAACTGTGATCTATTTAGGCACCTGTAGACCTCATATGCAGGCATCTGTACATCATTTATAATTTTCTTATAGTGTATGAAGCTCTCTCTCTGATGGGGAAATCCTGAAGGTGCAAATGATAGGGACTGCTATGCCCAGAAAACAGGCAGATTATGAAGGCCCCAAATTCCTCCTCTCTCCTTCCTTTACGTCATCTCAGAATGCTTGGCTTTGATGTTCTGAGATGCCATATTTTTTTTGCATATTTTTATGGCTGCATCATGGTAGTTGGATCTCTGATATTCAAACTTGACCAAACAGGGTTAGATTTTATTCCTGAGGATTTAGACACAGACCCAGACAAGCATCTTGACCTTGTAAGTGGGATTTTGGCTGCAATCAGAGTTCATTCTATAAGACTATGTTTACGGAGTGGACCAGCCAGATAGAGACTGATGACAGCATTGTTATGTCCTTTTCCTCTAATCTTCCTAGGGTCACCGATATGATCTACTGACCACAGAAGCTGTGCAAGGGTAAACTAAGCTAGTATTTGAAGAATTTGTTAAGAAACTCTCTTGGGGGACATAAGCTTTCTGAGTGGCAGTAACGATCTCTGTGTCTTCAAATGGATTTTGCAGGTGGACCACACAGAGGTGGTTTTACTGGGTGAGGTCTATGGCACCCCCTCTTTATTCCTTGGGATGCTTTGTATTGTGTAGACCTAGGAAGGTGGCGGGGCTGATTTGAATGGTGGGAGATTTCCATTCTTTCTATTTAAATAAGAACAGTAAGAAAACCCACTCTCAGACCTGCCCCCCAACTCTTCAGTGCATGGAGAATGATGACACTGCTGATGTCACCCCATCTGGATTTCAGAATCTTAGGAAGAACAATTTACAAAGTTCCTTGGCAATTTTTCCAGGTGATGTGGACACATAGACCCTTGACGACGCAGATGTGTCTTTTTTACAGGAAAGAGGTCCTTTCCATGTAGTGCCTAGAGTAGTCAGAGGCCCTGGAACTTGCTAGAATCCAGGAGTACCCTCAGCCCTGAGAGGTGAATAAATGTCTGAATCTCACAGGTATTTACTCAAAGCAATAGTGAAATATGGCCTATTAATTTAATAAAAAGGCAGAATTTCAGTAACAGACTCAGGAAATTTTGTCATCTTCTTTGCATGAAATTGCATGGTAGAAGGAATAGTGAGGGATTGATTGCTCACTGATAGTAAACATTTTTTGAGATGTAAGCTATGTCTTTATGTAGCACGCCTCTCAAGTTTGATTCCAAACTAAAAGCTCCAATGATGACTTAGTTTTTAGCAGTTTCATCCAAGCAAAGGAACTTTCAAAAAGCCCCGAAATTATAAGCATTTTAGAATATAGCCATACGGAAGAAGAAATTAGAGATAAATATTTTTGTGGTGACTTCTTTGTTGCCTACACATTTCCATCTTGGTCTCCTTTGTATCAGGACCACAATTTCCATTTGAGACCTGTCCTCCTGAACCCTCAGCTCTTAGCTGAGGGGGGCTGTAACCACCTTTGCTACACAGAGGGTCCTTCCTTGGCTTCGGCAGGCGGCCCTCCCCTTGCCATAGTGATTGGCACGGGAATGGACCTGGGACAGTCCTGTTACAGTCAAACCCAGGGCTTTGATGGTCGAGGAGACGGAATCCTCATCTGCCCTGTTCTTTTCTTATCCCCTTTTACTTGCAGCATAATGAGTCCCGAGTGACACATGAGCAGGGCATTTTTTTTCCAGTAAAATTCATTTCTGAATTTCATTTCTGTGCCCTGATTATAACAGAGATTCTTGAAAATGCAGAGACATCTTGAGATGCCTTCTTAGAATTTTCAGTGGACAACGTCTGACCCACTGATACCCTCAACAAGTATTTGATTAGTGTCTGTTCTACTAGGAACTCTGGACCCTCTTCTGAGACTGTGAGATAAACCTTCACTGCTTCAAATCCGGGGATCTCCCTAACCTTAGGGAAGTTCACCCTGGTAAGAATATGCTATACAGACACTTGTAGATCAGCCACATGAGCTACTTGGAGGGTCTGATATGGTGGGTCTCTAGGGGCCTTTACCTCCTCCAAGATCTTAGAGCCCAAGGACTCTTGCTCTAAGAAAATCTGCAGTGCAATGAATCCTGAATTGAAAATTCAGCCATCGGATTACATTAAAATAAAAGGAGATTCAGACCTCACTTCACCTCATCTGAAAGTGCTAGAAGGTAACAGTGATAACTGTTTGAACTTCATATTTTGAAGCCCTCACTCCCAATATGACTGTCTTGGAGATAAGGCCCTTGGGGAATTAAGTTAAATGAGGTCATAAGGGTGTGGTCCTGGTATGACAGCACTGATGGCCTTATAAAGAAGAGGAAGAGACACCAGGGAGCTTTCTCTCTGTGTGTGTGTATGCCCAGTGAAGAAGCCACTGGAGGACACCGAAGATGGACAAGCCAAGGAAGACGCCCTACCAGAAACCTGCCGGGGTGCCACCTTGATCTTGGACTTCTACCCTCCAGGATCATGGGGAAATACACTTGATGTTTAGACCACGAACTCGGTGGTGCTGTGCTTTGGCAGCCCAGGCAGACTATTATGGGTCAACACATACGAACATGAGGAAGCTTCAGACTTGGTTTCCCCTACACACAGTGCCATGAACAGGACTTGCAGAATCCACTCTTTAGTTGAGCGATGGTTGAAGCTCTGCACGCACATCTCCTTTGCTTGCCGCAATCTCTCCTCCCCTTTATTGTCTTTTGTGCGGCCGCGTATGACATGTAATCATGCTTAGAATTGCTTATGTTTAAAAATTCCAGGGGCTCTCCTTGTGCCCACAGGCAGTGGACTCCTCAGTCCTAACATATCATAGAAAAGATTCCTGGGGCTTTCCCCACGCTACTCTATCAAAAAAGATAGTGGTCTTCCTCAACTCCCCACATGTCTGCCTTGTAACTTGTTTTAAAAAGCTGAGAGACTTGCTTGAACCTCTGAATAGCAAAAAGTGTTCCTTTAATGTAAGACTTTGAGAGACTTGTGCCTGTGGTCCAAAATCTGTTTGTTTCCAAACTTGAAAACATTTTTTGAGTTTTTCCTTTTGGAATTGCCATCAAAACAAGACAGATTTTTATTTTATTTTTTAGCGGGGGGAGTGGATTAGACTTTTAGAAACTTGTGTTGGACTTCATTCCGATGGTAAGTAAAAAATCAAGCTGGTTAGTAGGTTTTTTTGTGTTTGTTTATCTTGACAAAAGGGAGCTAGTCCTGTAAGAAAACTTTGTGTGTGTATGTGTGTGCATGAGTGTGTATCTGTGTGTGTGTGTGTTTGCATGTGTGTAGTCCATGTGTGAAGATATCTGAAAAAGGTGTGTCTAATATACTCTGACCCACATCAGTATCACTGGAATAAGTATGAATAACTTTTACTTATGAAATATCTTATACTTAAAAATTATACCTTATTCTGTAAGAAAAATACCGTAATTATGAGTTGATTTGGTCTTTTTACTTTGATTATTATTTTGATTGATAATTTTTATTGCCTCTATAGGTCTTCTTGCCTTCTATTTGAGAGCCTGGGGAAGATCCATGCAGATATAAATCTTTGCATAGGTTTTGCTGTGTGTTGGGGTGCAGGAAAAGTTGATTATTAAGTTTCCTTAATAATTCCTATCATGGTTCTGAACAGATTCTTCTTTAATTTAAAATAATGGATTATTTAAGGTAGATTCTCAACAGATAGCCATGAATCTTTGATTTGGTCATACTCAATTAACATTTCAGTTTCTGATTTACTCAGAGTAGACTTTGTTTAGATAGAGGGTTTTAAACTAGTGTGTTAAATATCAAAATTTAGAGGTTTTACAGTAAATGTTTTAAGTATTCTTGTCACTTATGTATCAAATCTGAACAAAAAGATCAATCAGTATCAGAAATTCTGGCAGTAGATTCTAGTAATCCTCACATTTCCAGAAACCAACAAGTAAAAGTGTTATTTGAAGAACAAAGGCACTAAAACACAGGGGAAAAAACCTAAAAGTAATGAAAACGATGGGCCAATCCTCAGGCATGAAAGCCAGAGCACAATTCCTGAGGACGTGGATTCCTGTCTTCCTATCAGGCCAACGGTGGCCTCATGTCACGTTCACAGTAGGGAAGTGGACAAGCGGCAAAGCAAATCTTCCAACTCCATCGTTGTGAAAGTTGTAGAGTCCCAGTTTGCTCGGCTCTTCTTCAAAGATGAAGAGCTTTAAAAAACACATTTTCCCATGTTTGAATTTATTTGAGTAAAAACAAATCAGAATTGCACAGCAAGATTAGAACCTGTATGTTCTTATTCGGCAGCATGTTAAATGCCTTACTCTACTCATTGCTATGCTATTTCATTTATTGATTTTGTATACCTTAGAAAATATTTATCGTAGAATATGTCACTCTACCACCTACGATCGGTTAAATGAACTATCTGAGGCCATTACTCCCCAAACTGGGCATTTGGACCCTTGAACAAAGCCCTCCAAATGCAAGAAAATCTGCAAACCATCTAACCATACATGGCTTCACAGGGCAATTTATTTTTCTGTGATTGCTGTCTAGTGTGAAATCAACCAGAGAAACATTCAATTTTAAATTCTAGTTTTCTTCTTGTAAAGAATTTCTTATTTCTTGTACCTTCAATTTCAAGATATGAAAAAGAGTTTGGGCCTCTTTACCTTAAGAATGTCAATTCGTTTTACAACTCTCAGCTGTGACGACGTGTTAAGGATTTACTGTGGGAGGAAACATTTTGGCAGGATTCTCTTTAGTGTCAGAGCCAATCTAACAGCAGAAAGAAAACCAGTGACCACCACTGACCATGGGCTCAGTCCTTCAGCTCTTTGAAGGCCAGTTCCCTCTTCTGGTAAGAGGAGGATTTGTATATGTCACTCGCAGGGCTCTGTCCGACTTTCTACAGTGACACAAACACACACCCTCTGGCCACGAAACTTCCTTGGTGCTTGCTAAACTTCAAGTTTTCATCCTTTTCTTTTAAAAACCTCCCATGTCTTTTGCTCTGGTTAAATCGGAGGCTGCTGTGGCTGAGAAGTTACCAGAGCACGTAGTGTGAGACCCACAGAATTTAAATCCCATACCTTTACTGATGTTCATGAAAACGAGGCCCTCTAATGTGACCGAGGACTTGGCTGAATCGTCTAAATATGAGTCTACGTAGACGTCTTCCTTTGAACATTTCTCTGTATGTTGTAAGTTAGATGTGAGATATCTGGGTTGGGGAATTTCATCATTGTTTTATGGGATTTTACACTTTAAATGGCACTTCATTTTCGACTCCCTGTCACTCAACTCCCACAACCAAATGTAAAACTGGGGCAACGGGGTTGGCTGCTTACCCAGACAACTTAAAGACCCACACCTAAATAGCAATGAAACGACCGAAAAGCCACGAATGGCTACGTTTTTGTCTTCTGATTTTCTTTGCAGAGGGTCCTGGCCTCTTGCCAATGTGGTTGGAAGACTTGTAACTTAGATGTGTGGGTCAGCTTTTCCTTGCTGTGACCAACACCTGAGAAAAACATCTTTAAAGGAGGAAAGATTTATTTGAGATCATGGCTTCAGAGGTTACCATCCACCCTCAGCTGGCTCCACTGGTTTTGGCCTGAAGCGAGGCAGAAGGTCATCATGGTGGAGGGGGATGGAGGAGGAAAACTGCTCATCTTATGGCAGCCAGAGGTGGGGGAGGGGGAAGGTGGGGGAGGAGAGAGAGGGAGGGAGGGATGGAGGGAGAGAGGGATTGCAAGAGCGAGTGCTAGGAACCTAGGAACGAAGGGGCCAGCCACAAGAAGTACCCATCCAGGGCAGCCTACAGTGACCTCCTTCCCACTAGGTCCCATGGCCTACAGTTTCCACCACTTCCCAATATCCAATCAGATTATTAACCCATCTGCTGGATTAATCTGCCGATAAGGGTCCAGTCCTCACAATCCACTCATTCTCTTAAAGCCCACCTCTGGACACTGCTGCACTAAGGACCAAACCTTCAACCCACAGGTCTTTGGGGGAACCCATCTGTGTCTAGACCGTAACAGACATTCTCCAGGTTTACCATGACACAGCAGGAGGTGCAAAGGTCCCGGGGCACCAGAGTCGGCCTGAACTTACTCTTTCCTTTGGAAAGAAAGAAGGTTTTAAATTTTGGATTTTAATAGTGTTCTTAGAAACCAAATATCAGTGTAATAAATATTTGGTATGAGGAAGAATTTCCAAACTGTGCCGTGGAATGTTTTTTTATGGTGTCTGTAAAGTTTTAAAGGCTGGTTTGGTTTTATTTTATTCCTTCGGGAGTGTTATCTTTACCAGTATTGATGATGTTTTTCCATCTGTCAAGGAATCTTAGGAATGTGCGATGAGATTGAAAGGATCTGCCTATACAGAGAACTCTGAGACAGTGGAGTCCTGTCGGCTAGTTATTTCTTGACCCTTAATACTTAGGGAAAAAAAAAAAAAAACTCCTTTAGTCATTAATGTGATACATGCAGTTGGTTTATTTTCTAAAATGCGACATGCGCTTATTGTGTTTAAAATCCTCTCAGGAGGAAAGTTCACCATCTGTACAGTTGAGGATGAGGGAAAAGATCTCAGTTTGATCCTCAAGGTACAGACTGTAGGATTTTTTTTAAGGGGATTGAACCCAGGGACGGTCGACTACTGAGCCGCATCCACAGCCCTATTTTGTATTTTATTTAGAGACAGAGTCTCACTGAGTTGCTTAGCGCCTTGCTTTTACTGAGGCTGGCTTTGAACTCATGATCTCCTGCTTCAGCCCCCGAGGCTGCTGGGATGACAGGTGTGCGCCACTGTGCCCAGCCAGACTGTAGGATTTGGACTTGTCCAAGGATACCAGGATGGACGGTCAAGATTGTCACCCCAAGTTTGTGCACTGGAGGGGTTGGAACAGCTGAAACAAAATTGAACCCCTCACCCCACACCACAGCACGCCACACCCAAGTCAGCAGCAGCAGTGACAGCCACAGCTCACGTCCTAATGTGTGGCCAGCAAGGACTTGATCCAGTCCAACTGCCAAGGCCTGCAGAGGGCATCAGTGCTTTGAAGTCCACAGTCCTTTGTGGTTTGGAATACACCTGGATCATCAACTCTCATACCGGAGTTCTAGTTACACAGAAATTAAGAGTTTCGGTTTTTTTTTAAAGTGAAATAATTATTTGTCGGATCCACTTTTGGGAGAATAAGTATTCTGAAAGGTCCTCCTGCCATAATACCCCGAGTTGCTGGATGAATGACAATGGACACTTGAATTGAGTCTGCAAGAAAGAAGTATGCCTGGCTAACAAACCAAACCAGGATGGCAAGAGAACACAGCGCCAGAGCGGCCCTGGGAGCAGATGCCACGCCAGGACCCTGCGCAGAGGGTGGGTGGCCCAGGAGGGCGGAATGGCTCCACTCGCAGGGATGGAAGGCAGGGCCCAGGGGAAGCTTCAGGCGAGGAAGACCCTGGAGGGGACCCTGGAGGGCTGCCTGCCGTCACCGTGCACTGAGACAGACCTACCTGCCCTGCTGCCAAGGACGCTTTTGAGGACAATGTACAAAAGTACGAACTATGTAGGAGAAAGCTGGGCGGGTGACATTGCATTAAGAGAAAGGCCACCTGTTCACTTACGAACTCTACAAAGAGGATGGAAATTTGGGGGAAATCTGCCAGATTTCCAAGTGACAAAAGAAGATGTGTGTAAGTCAACACAAAAGCTAAGTTGCTCAAGGGAAAAATGGGCAGAGGCTTAAACATGCACTTCAGGAACACACACACACACACACACACACACACACACACACATGCACATCTAAAGACCAAGGAGCAAACCATCAGACTTAGTAATAAAGACAATGCTGATTAGGAACACAATGAAGGGTTCCTCACCTGCTAGACAGGCCAAAACAAAACCTGACCTGATAATGTATTGCATACCTGGCATTTGCTGAGAGTGAAGATGGCACCTACGCTCACCACACACGGACCCCGGGAGTAACTATGTGAGGTGACGGACACGTTAGCTTGCGTGACTGTGGTGATCGGTTCACAGTGTGTGTGTCTAGTAAAGCACCACACTGTACACTTCAATATGCACAACTTTTATCAATCCTACCTCAATAAACCTGGAAAAAGAAGGAAAAAAAGAGAAAATAAAAAATAAATTAAAAACTAAAAGCGCCTAACACTATCCAGACTTGTGAAAATGCAGAGTCACATTCATGGGAGTGAAAACCAACCCATACAGGCTTTCCGACTATTTCAGTGTTAGCTCTCTCTCTTTGGCTTTTGCTTTCTTTCTTCTTTTGTAAACAACTTGCTCTCACTAACATCCAGATCACCAGCATTAGGAAAAATAATTTAAAAAACACTGAGAATATGGTCATATCAGTACTTTGCCAAATAAATGGCTGGCGAATCGAGTTTTGAATAGGTGGAAAAGGTTTTCTTTGAACAGAAGAATGTTGATTCGTAAAGGTGTCATTTTTAGAAACACAACAGGGTTTTCACTGGGAAACAGAGATTGTCTCATCACACTACCTTCCATGAGGTGCAGACCCACAAGATCACAGTTCCATGGGTCCACTCTGAACCCCAGCTTCTCTACAAAGTCTCCGTCTAAGACCGCGGCAGTGAGTGCCGTGACTCTTGCTCAGTCGGACGTGTGCAGGGATCTGCTGATGATGGGTTTTTTGGTTCAGGGTCAGGGCAGCCCTCAGAGGACTTCCCCAGCTCTGTGGTTTCTTCAGTAGCTTTTGTGTGGGGACAGCAGCTCCTGCTGGATGTTGGTAGGTCCGAAGGTTCCGCAGGAGTGAAGTGGGGCTTCTGGGGAGTCCATCAGGCAGAGGAGCCTCATCAGTCTGGGTTGGAGGCCAAAGACGGGTACGAAAGCTTGGGCTGAGCATTCTCTCTCGATGGACACCGCAGAGTGGCCCCGTATTTCTAGGGAAGACCACTTCCAGAGAAATTCTCTCCAGTCAGATTTTCTTTTTTGGTACCAGAGTTTGAACCCAGGGGCACTCAACCACCAAACCACGTCTGCAGCCACTTATTTATTTATTATTTTGAGACGGGGTCTCACTGAGTTGCTCAGGGCCTTGCTAAGCTGCTGAGGCTGGCTTTGAACTTGAGATCCTCCTGCCTCAGCCTCCAGAGCTGCTGGGATTATAGGTGTGTGCCACTGCGCCTGGCCCAACCAGATCTTGATGTTTTAATGTTAAGGAAACACGAGAAGAATATGCCAACTCTGATGGTTGATTTTATGTGTCAACCTGGCTGGCCACAGGGTTGGCCGACATTTGGCCAAACATTCAGAGTGTTTTTGTGTAGCCGTCTTTAGGTAAGATCAACGTTTAAACTGGTGAGCTAAGAGCAAAGCCACGCACCTAGGGCCCCGTCCAGTCAGCTGAAGGCCTGAAGAGAAGCACAAGGCCGGCTTCCCCAGGCGGGAGAGACTGTCCAGCAGACCACCCTTGGACTTCATCTCTGATAACAGTTTTTCCTGGCTCTACTGCAGACTGCACGAGACAATTCCTCACAACAAATCTCTTCATATTCACACACATTCTTTCGGTTCTCTTTCTCTGGAGGACACCGATGGATACACCAAGCTTTCTAATTTTACTAGAAATCCAAATACATGATTCTGGAACTATCAAGTTCACAAAAATTAAAATGTCTCATCATGAAGAAACAAGGGAGCTCATAGAACGATGATGAGGGTGTGAATTGGTTACATTGCCTTTGAAGAAAATTTAGCATTTTTTTTTTTTTTGTGTATGTGTGTGTGTGAAAATCAAAATTTCATCCTTCAGGTCTCTAGACTCAAGAAAGATATATGCACATGCACTTCAGATACTGTTTCAGTCAGATGATGATGATGATGGTGATGATGATGATGATGGTGATGGTGATGATGGTGATGATGGTGATGATGATGATGATGATGGTGATGGTGATGATGATGGTGATGATGGTGATGGTGATGGTGATG